>NW_019641688.1:2626582-3935026 GCF_000599845.2 Trichogramma pretiosum
GAATTTTGGCGGGAAAAATTTTCAAAATTTGGCGGGAAAAAATTTTCGAATTTTGGCGGGAAAATTTTTGAATTTTGGCGGGAAAAAATTTCAAAATTTGGCGGGAAAAAATTTGAATTTTGGCGGGAAAAAATTTTTGAATTTTGGCGGGAAAAATTTCAAAATTTGGCGGGAAAAATTTTTTGAATTTTGGCGGGAAAAAATTTGAAATTTGGCGGGAAAAAATTTCAAAATTTGGCGGGAAAAAATTTTTGAATTTTGGCGGGAAAAAATTTGAAATTTGGCGGGAAAAATTTCAAAATTTGGCGGGAAAAAATTTGAATTTTGGCGGGAAAATTTCAAAATTTGGCGGGAAAAAATTTTTGAATTTTGGCGGAAAATTTCAAAATTTGGCGGGAAAAAATTTTTGAATTTTGGCGGGAAAAAATTTGAAATTTGGCGGGAAAAAAGTGGAAATTGTGCCTGTGTTTGTTGGAATTTTGTGGAGAAATTCTCGAAATTCGGTGGACTTTCTTTCAAAACGTTAACCGCTAAAATTTTAAAAAAATGCAAGAAAAGCTCGAAAAGTTCCTGCTAATTTTTACATTAAACGGAGTTACTTTCATTTGCGAAATTGATTGTATTACGTGGGTTTGCTTTTTTTATTATTTAAATATCGCATGAACTTCAAATTCGCTGTAACTCGTGGCATCATCAAGAAAAGTACTACTTTTGTTATGTTACTCTGCAAATATAAACAAGCGCTTAAAATTGATAAGATTATGGTTTTTTTAAATTTATTGTAAAAATTTCAATGATATCGTACACAGCCTGCGTTGGTCTAGTGGGTAAAGGCGTTCGGCCATCTATCTGCTAAATCAACGCTGTGCTGAGGGAGCGGATTCGATCCCCACTGAGGGAAATTTCATTCGTGATTTTTCGCTTAGTGAGGTCGAGCCCGAGCCCGAGGTGGAGCGGGTACCACTCAAAAAGAAGACGCGGGCTAGGTCATCAGCCTCCGAAGCGGTAAAAAACATCGATCACTGTGCGAGCTGGAAGCGATAGGATAACTATAAGTAAGGAGCCCGAGGCGAGGACTCACAAGACTGGCAATAGATGGAGCACAACACTCCCATGATGAAGTCGGAAGCGAGAACCACACTCACAAGAGGGCGCCGGATGCGGGAGCCTAGGCTCGTTGCGGCCGCATGATGGCATCTGAAGCGAGAACCACACTCACAAGACGACAACAGAAAAGGAGGAGTATCAAAAACTCACGGAGACTCATAGCGCCGGAAGCGAGAACCCCACTCACAACATGGCACTAGACAGCTAGTTCTAAAGAAGACGTCCAACTCAGGAGGAGATGCCAGCAAAGTGTGACCACGCAGTAGACGGCTCTGAAGAAGGGGATACGACAATCGACGATGGCATCGCGCAGGATCGGAGGCTCACCAAAGTAGAAAAAAGATGAGTCCCTGAACCCCTAATCGTCGCATATCACTATGCGACGGATGGGGAATGTATGGAAAACAACGACTAACAGAAGTAGCAGAAATACTCAACTAACCCCGGCCTCACCGAAGCAATGCTTAACGGCAGATTCCGGTGAGTGTCCGAATGGGGTGGAGTAGAAAAAAAAACACACACACACACAAACAATCCAAACACACACACTTTTATCATGCAATTTTCGTGAATTTATGAAAATTTTACTCGTAGAAACACGATTTTAATCCGCAACAATAAGCTGTAGAACAAAAACCATACTATTTCAAGGGAAAAACTGTTGACTTGTAGTATATTGCGATCGTAGGGTAATAAGTTTCACATGTTGTGATGTTTTTTTTTTTTTTTTTTAATGTTGCTACATATGTTATGTATGACAGAAGGCGGAGAAAAAAATATATGATATATAAAAAAAAAAAAACGATGCCCGCATCGGCTTCTCCTTCTGCCCCTGTTTGACCCCCGCGGGACCGCCGCTGGGCGTCCGGGGAGAGGCTGGGCTGGTGCACCGAGCTCGTCACGTTTACACTGTTTGTTGTTTCGTCTTCTTCATGCCGCGTCGTCCGGTCATCTTCTTCTGGCCATCTCTTCGGCTCTCAGGCTTGCTGCTCGCAGAGCACGTTTTCGACCGTGTTGGGACAGGCCGGGTAATCTGCGCTGGCGTTGTGGTCGTAGCGTTGGCTGTGATGTTTAAAATAGCCGTGGCCTGTCAGGAGCTGGGTAAGGTGATAGTCTACCTCTCCGTGTCTCCAGCTGTCTATCCACGACCTGCTGTTCGGGATCAGCCTGTGCGTCCATCGTCCCTTTGATGAACGATCCCACCGGCTCTGCCATCTTCTTAATGTCTCCTGGCGTTCTTCGGCTCTCGCATCCTCGTGGCGAGCCCTCCTCCGCTGGACATCGACGCGCCGCAGGCCTCAGTGATGGCGGAGATAAGGCACCCGCTATGTCCTCCGGTCGCTCGGGCGTCGCATGAGGGATCCTCGCACCGGACAGCCACTCGGAGAAGACCTCCTCATCCAGTGTGCGAGCGCTCCATCTCCGTCTCGGGCCCGCTGAGCCTCTATGAGGTCTATGATCGCTCAGGTTGAAGGTGATAGCTCGGTAGTCGCTGTTTTATGACAACTCCCCTCTCCACTCGCCATCCCGAAACTCTGGGGGTGAGTGAATCGCTGGCGAAGGAGAGGTCGATGATGGAGCTACCCTGCGGACCAGTGAAGGTCAGCATGTGTCCGGTGTTAAGCAGCACGACGTCCAGGATGGAGAGCGCGTCGAGGAGAGTGACGCCACGAGGCCATCGTGTGTAACCAATACACGTTGTGATGTTGATACGATAAATAGTTTAAAGATGTACATATAGAGTGCGCATTGGATTTTTTTCAATATTGAAATTCATTCAATAAGGATAGGATCTCGTCTTAACACAAAGCGAATATAATTAAAAAGAATGAAAAATATTGCAAAATGGCGCACGAGTTATTCGATATTTTCTGAAAAGTGACAATTCTGAGTGTGAACTATTGTAGTACGGCCCAAAACCTTTCCGAATCACCGGACAGAATTTGGTTAAAATGTTTTTTCGCTAAGATCTCGTGGCTGACATGAAAACGAAATTTGAAACATATTTGAAACATAACCTCTGAACGGCACTTCACTCAATTATCGATTTAGAAGAGGAATTTTCCGGGAAATCGGAAATTCTGCGAGTGAACTATTGGAGTAGAGCTGTATACCTTTTGAAATCTTGCGTCAGAATTTTGATCGGTTAAGTATTCCCCGAGATCTCGTGGCTGACTCATGTTTGACGAAAAATCGGAAAAAAACGTGTTTTCATGCTTCAACGTCCTCAAACGATCGCGAGATCCGGTAGTTCTTTCGTGATTCAATCATTACATGCATTTTTTTTCTTCAATTTACATGCTAATAGCAACTACTGTCACATTATCAACATCTGCGCGCTGCTTAACCGGATGCTTCGCGCGAGCTCGATAAAAAATTCATCCGATTAGCCATTATAATTACGGCCGCGGCAGCAATTGAGTTGCACCCGGAAACATTAGCGCAGTGATTCGATAAGCTCAGTCGAATTACGATCGCGCGACCAAAAAGAAATTTGTATCATCTCTCCCGTCTCTAAAGTTAGAGCTTGCGGCACCATCCGCAGCTGTGTAGTTAGAACGGCTCAACAATTATAACACGGAGAAGCTGAGAAACGTGGCATCTCGATTTATATCGTTGAAAAGGGGGGCAAGATGCAGCACGCCGCAACCGCGCGATTAACGCACAGGACGCCACGAGCGCGCGCGAGCCGTACAATTTCCTCGTTTGGGCTAATTTTCGCCCGAAATGCGCTATTCATTATTCAGAGAGGGAGAGAGAGAGGACTGTGCTAGGAGTAGTGCGAATTACGAAGAGGATGCTCGAATTTTGCGGGCTATGTATGGTTGGCAGCTGCAAGTTTCATGAAGATAAGGAAGAGAATTGCAGATAGAACGAGACCCACGTAATAACGAGCACACCGGAAACGTCCCTTTCACGCAGACTCGACCGCAGGACGCTCATACATATAGATGCTCCGCGCGCGCTTTTGAATTTTACCATATATATAAAGCACCTCTCTTGGTACATAACTCTATATATACACGTAAAAAAATAACGATCCGAACTCGAGTGCGCCGAGCTTTTTCTGGCAATTTCTGCACGCTTTATTTTCTCTTGGCTGACACGCGCGTCGCGACCGAAAATTATTAATTCGATCGATCCGGTATCATAGCCTCGAGAATCTGGCCAAAAAGTTGTCGTAGCCGCGTCGATTACATCGTTCGTGATAATCCCCCATATTATGTCGAGCAGCGCGATATTTTCTATATATATATTGCTTATTACATCTTATAGGCATAGGCGTCGTCGTGCGTTATATATAATATAATGTCGCGAGGCGCGCGCGCGTCTCGCTTCGGTAAGCTCGCCATTGCGCTTATCTAAAAATAAATGCTTCGAGGCAAGGCCCTATTAATAGCGTAGATGAGTTTCTATCGCGTACACCTCTCATCATTCGTTCTATGCCCTCACTTTCATGCGGCCAAAGTATAATGTGTACGCAGTATGTGCATCCAGATATGATTCAATGCGTATTATGAACACGAATTCATATATGTATCGACTTTTCGTTCTCTTCATCTAATTTTATTTTTGCATATACACTGCACAACAAAATTATCGCAACAACAATTTTCATCGAAATTTTGTTCATTTTCACATGTTTTTATCTTCATCTATTTAGATCGTATCGAGAAGATTATTAAAATATCAATCTTCTTTAAATATCAATGGGTTTAAGCCAATATTGAGTTACTAGTAGTATTCGAGCGCAACACTAAAAATGACCGAAAAATTGATTGTTTTAACGTGTACCATAACGAGTAACACAGTAATTTATTTATCAAAATCTAACATACACAATCGCAAGACTCTTTTCAACGAATGATTTTAAAAAAGAGCTTTCTACGATTTGTTTGCACTCTGTAGGATGTTTTGGAGATACCATTTAAAATACATGAAATGACTCGAAGACAAAATTTCCAAGAAATCAAAAAAAAAAAAAAAATGGGTCTTGATGCGATCTAAATAGACGAAGATAAACGTATTTGAAAATTGACAAAATTTCGAATAAAATTTTTGTAGTGATAATTTTGTTGCGCAGAATATCTTTAAACGTACACGATAGATCTCGATCAGAGGTGAAATATAATTTCTTATATTTTTTCCAAAGCCGATGACAAATACACGAAGCGCGAATGGATTTATCCAGACGCCCAGACTGCCATCACCGAGATGTACGTGAATTTTTTACTGCAAAATACTAAAATTAAAGTATCGAGTCGTCGACCTGTACGTGTGCTGCTGACTTTTGAAGCGCGCGCGGCACACGGCACACAGCCACGCTCGGAAATTCGCGCTAAAACAGATGAGACAGAGTCAGAAACTCGAGAGTTTTATTTATAGAAATGCGTAAAGTTGAAAAAAATGTTGATTTACACGTTCTCGCTGGTGAGAGAGCTTCACCTACATATCGTCGCCCCAGCGCAGGAAGGTATCTATTTCCAAGCTGTAGCAAGAAGGATACTTACTCGCGTGCAGAGGCAAAAAGGTATCTAACTCGAGCGCAGCGGCAAAAAAGTATCTAATTCGAGCGAGAAGCAAAAAAGTAGCTAATTCAAACGAAGTGGCAAGAAAGTTTTGACGCGCTGAATTTAGGTTGGCAACGCAGCCGTAAATGATAAAATTTTGTTTCGTATTAGAGCAAAACAGAGGAAAAATATTTGAGCTAGTGTAATGATTTTCATCCATTTGTAATGCGAGCAAACAAATCAATCTCACCATGATTTCGACTCAATTTGCCACTTATGGAGAACTTTGTATGTTATGAAAGGAAAGTAGAAGTTATCGGCTTTACATAGCTTTGAATTAAATGTTGAATGTTGAATGTTAAAACAAAATTTTATCATTTACGGCTCCGTTGCCAACCTAAATTCAGCGCGTCAAAACTTTCTTGCCACTTCGTTTGAATTAGCTACTTTTTTGCTTCTCGCTCGAATTAGATACCTTTTTGCCGCTGCGCTCGAGTTAGATACCTTTTTGCCTCTGCGCGCGAGTAAGTATCCTTCTTGCTACAGCTTGGAAATAGATACCTTCCTGCGCTGGGGCGACGATATTATTATTATTATTTAAATTTTTTTCTGCAAAAACTCATGCGAGTGCGTACATGCGTATTCGGACGTTAAATTTTTATATAGAATTTGCCTAATGTAAGCTCCCCATACCGGCTATGACGACAAAATCATAACGCAACGGCGTATCATAATTATTATTAAGCCGAGCTTTCGCATTTTCTTCTAAATCGGGCGATTACTCGTACGCAAGAAAATGACTCACGAATTTTGGCAAGTGTCGATTTCGTTTGCAGGCACGTACTCTATTACGTGGGAAACGTCATTATACACGTCGCTGACAATTTATAAGTCGGCGTGTAATGCGATTTGTCCGACTGATTTTTCACATTGTTTTTGATCTCGTGTTGTGCACCAAGTCGAACAAATAACGAATCATTTGTACGAATGCTAGTCAGCTCGAACGCGTCGCGATTCGAGTATTTTCTTATATGCCAATCTGTATATATCTAGACGTCTGACTGTACGTACTCGTTATCTACTTCATTAAAGCCGTTGTGTTTCTTACGTCTCGTTTCTAACGCGACTTCTTTTTTTGTCGCGTCCAGGAAATGATCAAAGTTGGAGAAAAATAAGAAGTTGTTTACTTTATTTCGTATGTAAGGTATAGCGTAAACAATCGACCCGAGCACGCGACTCTATTTTCGGAACATTTTGTAATTGCCCACTTGTCTCTAACAAAGCTTCTCATTAGCACCGAGCGATTTTTAACTTTTTGTCTAGCCTAGCTGGATCGCGAGCTTTTTTTCGCCGATCTCCGCGCGTATGAGGGTCAGTAGTGGCTGACCTTGATTTCATTTTTTTTCCTCTACTCCGACAACCTATTAGCACTGGTTTTCCAGAATCGGAAGAGCCGAGAAAAAAAATGTTTTCTTTTCTCGCGACAGGCGTCATCGTTTTGCGTAAAGCGGCAAACTGTGGAATGTCAAGCATTTGCCGAGCTATACACCTTATACGAAGAAGCACACAGAAGCGTCATCAATTTTATCGCGCGCGAGGGTGTATACCCGGTGCGTAACGGACCAATACACTGGGCACGCGCCCGGCAACGATCGGAATTGACGTTAATTGCCTCTACCACTACCACCACCACCACTGCAGCAACAACATTTTGGACTATGCCGAGCTTTATAGCATATCATTGCGAGTTAAAGAGAGAAAGAGAGCGAGAGAGAGACGAGGATGCATTTCGCCGTCGCCACCGCTGCTGCTTTCGTATAGTAGCCGCCTTTTCGCGTCGTGCGCGAACGTGCCGTGTGCAAAGCTCAACGTGTAATGACTAGGCCGCTCCCGGGCCTCGTGCAGCCATTCGACGATTATATTCAAACCTCGCGCTTATTATATATATATATTGAAATTATAATTTTTTTTTAATTAAAAAAAGAAAAAACGTTGGTGTGCGCGCACGTTTTGTAGTTGCGTTTAGTATAGCGTGATTTATAGTGTGTTCTCCCACTGGTTCTCTTCGATAGCTTCGATAGACGACCAGCTTCAGTCATTTTTAACGTTTCTTCACAACTGGTGAGTAAAAGCTCTTCTTCTACATCTCTCTTTATCAATCCTTTTTATCTCGTGTAATATAAAAAAAGTGTCAAGAGGTAGTTACATAATCCCAGGGCAATTTGCGGGGGAGAATCGAGCTTTCGCGAGCTGTTGTCCGAGTGAGAAAAAATTTACACGAAGTTTTATGTATAACGCTGTTGATGACATCATAAATCTAGCTCAGGCTGTTAAAATAGAATCTTCATCATAGTGTCTGTCGTAGGCCTCGATATCCGTAATCAGACCTGATTTTAAATCTGTGTGTTTATTAATAAAATTCTAAGAGAAGTGTGAAATCTTTCGGTTCTATAATGAGAAACAATGGTCGTTTACATCCGTAGCCCTGGCCTCGAAAATCTACAGCGAAAAAATCGCTATCGGAAGGATTTATGCCTGATCTTCACCGGGTTAACGAGTGAATAATTTTCGACATTATCGTAGCTCGTTGCATAATCGTTCCTTCTTCGTCGTCGCGGGGTATATGACGCGTATTACACGCGCGTGTGTCACCGAGCTCGAAAATACAATTTCCCCATCCCTCGTGCACTGTGTTATAGCTCCGAGCCGCTTGCGCATAATAATACATATATCTCGCGAGCAGCGACGCAGCGGCAGCAGCAGCAGCAGCAGCGAAAGAAGGGGCTGCTGCTGCTCCCATCGCCACCACCGCCATCCAAAGTGATTAATTACTACTTTGCCGTTGTACAAAGGCAGACGCGCGGACAAAAACACGTATACGATGTAAATAAGCGTTTCTCGAGCTGCTTAGCGAACGCATTATATTAATAGCAAAATTGCTCTTGAGTTTTTCACTCGTAACAAATAAGGATATACCATGCAAAGCGATATTATTCGCGCCACCTCCGTCAGCACCGATCACGCGGGTGTAGGTGTGTGTGTGTGTGCAATCTCAAAGGCTAAAAAACTCTCGAGCTTGCGGCGCATCCGCGAGAATGCGATGCACGCGGGCGCCGCTGCTGACCAATTTATTATTACTGGTAATCGTCCAAATAACAACGTAATGCCGCTGCTGAATGACCAAGTGCATGTGTGTTAAAAGTATTAATGCGGCTTGTATTAAATACGACCAATTATTCGCTCGCAACGATCTGCCGTATAATTTGAAGAGCTTTTTTCCGTCGAGCTTTTTTCCTTATATTAATGACGTGGCATGAATATTTTGACTTTTTTCGTAACTCTCATCTTTATGTATAGTATTTTCTTTCTGCTGCAAACACGTACGTATGTAACAGACGCGCGCGCCGTGTATGTACACACTCGGTCTCTCGTGCTGGAGAAAAAAAAATTCGCGAAAAAAAAATTACACATACGCCGTAGCAACAGCAGCAGCAGCGGCTCGAAAAGTAAACGTTCCCGTGTACAAGCTGCACGCGCAACGCGCACCAAGCCAAGTTGGAGCAGAGCACAGGGAGGCCAAAGGGAGGCTGATAAAGGGGCGGATCGTGATGTATATATCTACTCGTCTCTGTCTCTCGTGCTCACTCTCACACACATACACAAAAAGGGGTAGTAAAGCAGACATATATAAATGCCCATATACAGCTCGGTTCGGTGGAGGGGTGGGCTGTGGAAAAGCACGTAGGCAAGAGGAGGCGTTCGAGCCCATGTAGCGTATATCTGTATAGACGCATACACACACAGACACATACACGGGGGAGAGAAAGTTACAGCGAGCGAGCTTTAATGGTCATGCGCGCAAACGCGAACGCGAAATGGTGGAATCTTTATCTATCCATTTAGAAGCAGTAGCGGTGCAGCTTTGCACGATGCCGAGTCAAATCACCAAGGGCTGGAAAAAATGCAGAAATTTTTGCACGATGCCTTGAGATCGACGCATGATTATATAAAGGATCAACTTATGAATATTCGTACTCTATAGTGGATGTTTGCTTATCGAGCTTTCGCACTCTCGAAACGTTCATCGAATATTATAGGCTGCTTGAAAAGGCACGGTTTGTCGGAGCTTTTACGAGCTGTATCGATGGGAATCGAGCTCACTGATAACTACAGAAAATAGCCGAAAAATTGCCTGAGTTGCAAAAAATGTCGAGATTGGCGAGCTTTTTCCTAATTCGGTTCGCGCCCGTGCGTGATTCACACACCGCTTCTATAACGAATCCGCGCAATGGAAAGAGAATTTGATGGTGCGTATGCCGCTCGCGGATGATACATAATATATAGGAGTTACGAATATAGCCAGCTTATACCCGTCCAGCTCTCTCTCTCTCTCTCTTTCTCTCTCTCGGGCTCTCCTCCTCCACCTCCTCCACCTCCTCCACCGACTTATATTACTCGCTGATTACGGAAATAGATTTGGACTTTTAATTTAGAACTATAGGCGGTGCGTACGACGGTGGCGGCGGCGACGACGACGACGACGGCGGCTCCGTCTTATACGCGTAAACCAGCGAGAAAGAGCGAAAGAGAGAGAGAAAGAGAGTGAGAAAGAGTGGAAGTGGAGAGAGGAAAATTGTTTATATACTCTGTTCCATTTTTGTGTGCGTACGCTGCGTTAGATAACTAGGCCCGTCGCACAACTAAGTCAGTCTTGCCGATTGTCTCGTGCGCGCATCATCTCCGTCATTAGACAAGGTACAGCATCGTCTCGTCTCTAGTCTTCATCATCTTCTTCTTCTGATTGTGAATTCTCCTGCTTATTTTTCATCATTTTTCTTTTATTTTTTTTTCTTGTATTCGAATTTTAATTCGAATCAATTTTTGGGACTTTATATTTTATAATATAGTATCATACATAGTGAAGTGCTGATTGAGTTTAAGTTTACACACACATCAAGTTGACGGATTCTATTTTCACGCGCATCGACAACGATCCTTAATTCGATTCGCATGAGTGAGATGGTGATTTGATTAAAACTGTAGAGAAAATAAAAATTGGTGCGGCGAATCGAATTAATGTGAGATAAACAACTAACGTAGTGTTTGCATATATTATGACCAATTACAATTGGTTATAACGCGTCTCAACGATTTGGTTTACTTTTTGCTTTTGTTGGAAGGGGTTTTCGCGGATTTGAATTAAATTGTTGTTAGCATTAAACACGAGTGTGACGATCGCATAATAAACGCTATCATTTTTTTTCTCTTGTGAATCTGTTTCAGTAGAATAAATAAAAAAACAGGACAAAATGCCTTACAAGCCAGTGGAACAAGCAAAATGCCCAAAATGCGGAAAATCAGTCTACGCCGCTGAAGAGCGCGTAGCTGGAGGATTGAAATGGCACAAGATGTGCTTCAAATGCGGTACGTTTTTTCACATACTTTCTTCTTTTGCTTCATTTTTATTTGATTCGCTTACGAACGCGCGTGGACTCCCCAGACGGAATCGATTATAGCTTAAAACTTTGTCGATTATATCTGCTCGGATTCATATCGAGAGTTTATTTTATCCGATTCTTCGCGAATTTCCAGACGGCGATTCATTAAAACTTTGTTCCAAAGCCTGCAATACTAATGACGTGATAACCATTTTTCGATCATACCGTGCGGCGCGCGCGAGTTTAAAGTTCGAATCAACGCGATTATGAGTTCGTAACAATTATTACTGATTATCCGAGCAGCGACGATTTATTAATTTGTCGGAATCGAGTTTGCGATTGTTGCCCTCCTCTCCGGCGTCCTTATCAAGTACACAATGTACGACGAGTGCCGCAAAGTGAGCCAGGAAAATTCAATGGACGGAATTTCGTTCACGTAAACTGTTGCAGGTCTCTGCGGCAAGCTGCTCGACTCGACAAACTGCACAGAGCACGACGGCGAGCTCTTCTGCAAAACTTGCCACGGCCGCAAATTCGGACCTAAGGGCTACGGCTTCGGCGGTGGCGCCGGCTGCCTCTCCATGGACCAAGGAGACCATCTTGCGGGCCACCAGTGAGTTCATCTTCCCGTGTCGTTTCCCCCCTTCGAAAAAACCCCCCCTCAGAACCTACAGCAACAACATCATCAACAACAGTTATACCCTTTATCCTTGTATTAGAGTCCCTTTAGCAGAACCTCTTCAGTGATTTTTCATTATTCCTGAGTATACGAATTCACATATGCCTCTTTTTTGCAAGTACCCTCACTCTTTCTCTCTCTCTCTGTCTATCTCTATCGCGTATACCCCCCTCAAAAAAGTCGTGATTTTGTTTTGACCTCTCGATTCCTTTTGATTTGTATTACGTGTATTTGTTACTCCTAGACGTGGGCACGAAGGTTGACAACGCACGTGTTGCTCGACTTATGCAGTGCCACTTTTTTGTTTTTTCTTCCAATCGTTTTACATATAATAGAGGGTCGTTAGATTTGCCTGATGTTTTTTACTCCCAATTGGTTTTATTTTGGTTTTGTCCCCTCTGTTTTTATGTTATAAAAAAAGTGTAACTTATTTTGCATTTCGATGTTACTGAAAAAAAGAAAAAAAAGCAACGACAACGACAAAATCCTCAAATTTTACAACATTTTTTGTAAAACACCCAAAACCAAGTAGAAATCATTAGGTGTGTAACGAGTGAAAAGCACAAAAAAATATTCTATTATACCAGCGTTGACGATGCATCAATTTGTGACTTTTTTTCTAAAGTTGTTCTACCAATGGAGTTTATGTTTATAATACATATATATTACTATATGCATGTATGTATTTATATATTTATTATATACCTACATACAGATGCACAAGCACTTATCACACGACGATAATAGTGATTGTGTATTCTTACGTAATTTTTTTTCCAAAGAAAAACGAGTGGCAAAACAAAGTCTTAAGTCAATGTTTTTTTTCTCTCTCTTATTTTTATTCTTTTTTCTGCTCTAAAATTATTATATTGTTATTACATTGTACTTATCCTTGTTGTGTACTGGGTGTTCACGAACGTTTGAGTAATCGACAGAAAAAAAAATTTAGTTTTTTTAAACTGTTATTCAAACATTTGTGGGACCAAAATGTTCGACATTGTGTACACACACGTAAAACGCACGACTTTTTATTTATATACGCAAAAAAAAGTTTGATATATTGAGTACACGCCTATACTCGCACACGATGAAAAAAGTTACTTGAAAAAAAAAAGTTTAAAAAAAAAGATTATGACTTATTATACATTGAATGTTTTTTTGAAAAATACGCACACGCAAACATATACACGTTTTTTCTTTCTCTATCTAGCTATAGGAATATTTGTACCATCTGTAATAAGTGTTATATTTAAAGAAAAAAAACTATATCTTAATTAATAAATAACACTGTTAAAAAAAATTAAAAAAGGTCTTGAGCTTTTTCATGCTATTTGAGGACGCTCAGGGCTTTCGCTTGAATTATTATTAAAAATATAATAATAATCTCAGGCGTGCACGCATGTATACGAATCAACAAACACCAGCAAAAATCATACTCGTAACCAATATTAAAAAAAGAAAAAAAGTTTAGAAAACAACATAGATATAGCTTGCTTGTGTACATGAGTGGACGTCAGCTCCGAGCGTCCGAAAAATAGCCCCCATCAATCCCCAATTTCCCGCCAGCCCCGCCGAGTTCGAGCCACAGCGGTCTGATATTATTCAGATAATCTTTCAACAGCAAATATAAAAAAACAAAAAAAGCCTGACACCAAAGTTGTGCTAGATTATAAAAGATATATAACGTTGATCTCTCTGTCTCTCTGACTCACATCCGCAACAATGAAAAACAAAAAAAAAGTAAAACAGAAAAAAGTATATACGTAGAAAAAACCGCGGCTATAAAAGTTACTGATGATGGTGAGCACCGAGTTATTATTATTTGTATATCACAGGGCGTGAATTTTACTCTTTCTTTTTTCTAATTTCTGACTCACTATAACTTTTTTTCCACTTTTCTAGAGATTTGTTCTGCAAAAAATTGTATTTCTTTTTACTGAAAAAATCTTTCACTCTGCTTATCGCGCCGAGTTATTTACCATCTCCTGCACGGCCTTATACACATTTCGATCTAACCCTCTAACCTCGCTAACCCTAGCCCCCCTTCATATAACCTTAAAAAAAAAGAAAAAAGAAAACGTTTCTTTGTCAATTATCAGACCAAACGGACAAATCACTTATCTGTTTGTTGATCTTTTTTTTGTCAAAAGTAAAAAAAAATACTCGCTCTGTCGCTCTATCGCTGCTCTCTATCTCTTTTCTATCCTTATCTTTCTTTTTTATTTTGACATTATCTTTGGTTAGACACTTTTTTGCCTCATATTTATGTATTTCTGTATAATTTTGAAATTTGTTGTCTGGTATTATTGAAAAAAAAAGCAAACAAAATTATTGTTGATTTTTTTTAATTTTTCTTGTTTATTTGGTAATTACTTTGGTACGCACCAACATCCGCTTTTCGGCTCTCTCGGGGCTCGGCGGAAGCCACGTCGCGTGGTTGGGGATTATCATTAACACCTACTAACACCTGCCTAACAATGTGATATAAAACAAAAAACGATCTACTGTAACATTTGCGACTACCCCTAAGTACGAGGAACACATGTTTCTCAATTTTCTATGAAAAACTTCATCTACGTCATTTTTCAGAACATTACAGAATCATGTAACTGGCTAAAAAATCGACATAAAATTCATCGACATATCTCAAAATCACATTATGTGTTCCTCGTCTTAGGGTTTTGTTGGTAGTATAATGCCTTTATTCTCTACATCCAACAAGTCTGAAGTGTATTAATTTAATATCTGTATCTCAGTTTGTTTTATTTTAACTTTCCGAAGATTTTAAAATCACGATGGACTATTAATGACACCAAATGAAACCTTTTCAATTTGACAAAAACAGTCCAACTTGTTTTTCTAATCTTCGTTTCTACCACATGTAAATACTTGATTTTTTCTGTTGCTGTTATTTTGCCAAACGACGATCGCTCGAAATTTTTTCCGATATTTTATCTCGCTTTCGTCGTTTGGCAAAACATGATTTTTCTTTTTTTTCTCTCTTTCTCGTCTCTTTAATGTACAAATAAAAGCCTCTCTCAGCGTCGTCATCATCATCAGTTTCATATATCTCTAAATGCCGGTCGCAATTTGCAGGTACCAAATTTCGAACGCCGTGATGGAGCCAAGATCCATCGCCAAAGCCCCGGAGGGCGAGGGCTGCCCACGCTGCGGCGGCTACGTTTACGCCGCCGAGCAGATGCTCGCCAGAGGAAGGGTAAGTTTTCGTAACGACGCCAAAATGCTCCCGAAACTCCCTCGAAACTATATCATATCTCTCTTGGTCTCTCGTTCCTGCTTTACTACGTAGCACATATATACACACCATATTTTTTTTCAGGGAGAGAAAGCCTATAAAACATAAAAATTTTAATTACAATTACAAATATTTTTGTTAAAGAGTAAGATTAAGATTACTGTGTACTACAGAAACCCATCATAGTTTGACTCTATGAAACTTTTACAATAGGTCTATTCTCGACGTTTTTATTATAGGGAACAAGTGTGTGTATATATCTATAGCAGTAAAGTAGATGCAAAGAGACCTGACGTGATTCGATTCGATTTATTCGATAAAAAGACATTAATATCTGAATTCGTTACGTGAGATGCAAACACGTATACACATATTCATAAACACTACAGGGTGGCTTTAATCGAGCAGGGGGACGTACATCGTCGTTGTATCGAGTGTATCACTCGTGTTCGTCGAATGATATTGAATTATATTACAGCGATTTTGAGCTAGTATAATTCTATAAGCATATTAAGTATCGTCGATTTGATGCTCTTAACGAAATTTAGATCGGTGTATGTTTCGGAATAATTTAAAAATATTCAACTCCGTCGCGTTTCGAATCAAACATTAATGACTTTTAAAATAGAATTTTCTTGTATTTTTTTATTTTTATTTTGAGAAATGAAAAAAAAAACATTTTCGATTTTGAAATGGACCAATGCGTGTGTATAGTTGGACAAATTTATGAAAAAATAAATAAAAAATAAATCTGTTTTTTTTTTTTTGGAAAAACGAAATTTAAAAAAAAAGCTAGCCACGCAGTCGAGGTGCGATAAGCTCACCGCATAACAGTTTAGTAAAGAGGAGCTCTGTGTTCTCGAAATATCCACACACTCAGCAGAGCGACTTATAGCATCGCCGCACGCATTCCTCTCTTGGAAGAGTATAGTCGCCGGGTCACAACGTCGCGGTGTTGTATCTATTATATCTATTACATGCACATAATGTATTATATAGCGCGTCTAGCGCTCCAACTCGCTCGCCAACGTAATTTCATCGAGCATATTTTAATGATGAAACATCTCGTACGAGGATATATTTCAAAATAATGTACATCGATTGGCCGCGAGAGAGATAATTGCGCCGCGAACGCGTTAAAATAATTTGCAACGATCGTCGCGAGCGAGGGGTAATCAAATGAAATATTTGTCAGCGCGCATCGCATGGCAAGGAGAGCATAAACATCGTTTCATTGGGATCGGTGCAGAATTAATCAAGGACTTGGCTCTCCTCTTCTTCGAATTTCGTTAAAAGGATTAAGAATAAACGACCGACTCGTGTTATAGTTAAATTCGCGTGCTTTTGTCGATCCAAAATCGCTGAGTCTTATATAATCGAGCTGATTAGATTCAAGTTTCGGAGCTATTCAATTACTGCAAAACGATCAAAGTTATTGGGCAACGCGCGACTCGAAAACAAGAACCTCTCGATTCGTAACTTCTGAAAGTCTAATGCTCTTTCGATCTTACATATTAGATTACAAGGCCTACATAATGTCGCGAATTATTTTCGTTTTTCCGCGCCTATTTTTATTATACACTGCTCATTCATGAAATACGCATGGTATTACAAAATCGCACACTTACAGAAATATCCCACCGTATAATACGCTCGAAAATAGCTCGGGCGCGCGCATATAAGAGTCTACCGCAAGCTCGCGAATTTACGCACAATTCAGTTTTAGCCACTCTCTCTCTCTCTCTTTCTCGCTGTAAGAATAAAATTCTTTCTCTTTCTCTCGGTGCGTGTTAAAATCTAATAATAAAATGCGACTCGTCGCGTGTAATAATCGTCGACGTCCCACGCGCTTCGCGTATATTACTTTATATATCGCACGAGAGAGGACGGCGCCGGGCAAAACAGCATCAGCAGTAGCAGTAGCCGCAACGGAGCATGATGCGATTCGAAGTTTTCCGGGCGTATACACGGCAGCGCGAGAGGCAAAATTGATGCCGCGTTTAATTTTAGCCATAGACACACACGTTCTCGCGTGCGGCAGTGGCTTCGCTTTTTACTCGAGCGCGAAGTTAAATGTATAATATGCAAAAGCTCGATCTCTGCCAGAAAAGCGACTCTGAACAATTTTTTTTCTCGAGGGGTATTTAAAAAAATTAAATTTCACTCGCCTTACACTTACACTTACATTTTACCTAAAAACAAAGATCAACGAACGAGTGACAAACGAAATATTTTTTATAATGAATTGCGAGAGACGTTGAAAATCATTGCTGCCTTTTTTGTTTTTTTCTTGTATTGACTGGCCCAGGCCTACCATAAGCAATGCTACAAGTGCGGTATCTGTAAGAGGACACTGGACTCGACCTTACATTGCGACGGGCCCGATCGCGACATTTATTGCCGAGGTATATTATAGCCGCCAAACGAAAATCTCTCTCACTTTGTGACCACCGACCAACCCCTTTGTGCATTAAAACAAAAACAATACCAAAAAAAACTGTACTTGACAGCACGATTTCCTGAATTTTCACCTCTTTCTTTATTTACTCTTTATAACTATTTGTTGTTAACTGATTAACGGTACATTCAAATATGTCTGCAATGTGCAATAACAACAGCGCGCAATAATTTCGGAAAATCGGACACATGTTTGCTCATCGGTGGGCGAACATCATTTATACACATTCGATACGCATTTCATACACTTACATCTGTCACAACTGGAAACACACAACTGGATTTACTTATGCGCGCGTCAACAGTAGATTACAATGGTGCTGCTGCTGCGCCCGCCCAAATAATCACACACGCGCGTACACACGAGCAGCATATAATACACGCATATCTGGGCAGTGCACGGAACACACGCAGCAGCAAAAAAAGGACCCGATGCTGTGCACGGCGTTCTCGAAGGGGGAAGGGGACCTCGGCCGGGATATGTACACGCAGGGTTCGGCGCGTTATACAGGGTGCACAGGTTGCAGCAGCCCCGAATCTATGCATACATTAGCCCTCGTTAAGTTCATTCACCGACCGTATAGACATACATGCCCTGTTTGCGTGTATATGTATGCTCACCAGTTTTGTCTCTTTTCGCACTATTAGCCCCTTTGCAAACATCGCACCCAATCACCAATTCTCTCTCTCTCTCTCTCTCTCGTTCTACAAACATATGTATACACACGCATCCTTTTGCTTCGTTTTCTCAATAAATACCCTCTTCTGTTGCTGCCGTTGCATTTATGCACAGCCAGCAGTTCGGCTTTTGTAAAAGCTCTCGCGCGCGCGACTCGTTCGTTTGTTCAAAGATTATTTACCTCGCGCAAATGCGTCGCGTTCAAAAAGTCGTATTTTACAACAACAGCAATACACCAACAACAAAATCAACAACGACAAAAACAACGGAATGCCTGTGATTTAATATGGTAACGATCGTAGCGTTTCTAATGAAAAAATAATCATGGTCTCGATTAAAGCCAATCCCATCTTCCCTCGTGTCAAAATATTTTCATACATTATTATAGTAATCATAAGTACAATAAACAGGTGACTAACCCAACTTTATTCGTATCCCCTTCTTTTTTTTTTGTTTCTTTGTGTCTCGATACGTATAGCAATGGCACAGAGAGTGTTTTAAATGTGGCGACTGCTCCAAGAGATTAGACTCGGTCAACTGCTGCGAAGGTCCTGACAAGGATATCTATTGCAAAGGTGAGAGATAAGCAAGCGCATTCACACGCACACAAAAACATTTTTTATCGTCCAACATTTATACTACTTTTGTACATCACACGAAAGCGCGAGCAGTGCAAAATTTAAATGTTCACTCTATATTATACTCGAGTGCGAGATTTAACGACGATTAATTACATTAATTTGGACAACAAATTTACTCTCTCTGGCTCTCTCTTTCAGCTCGTGGCAAATATTTTTGGCTACGAGCCCGTTTAGAGCAGCGAGCGCGTGCACGGGTAAATTTTTTTCACGCAAATATAGATCACCTAGAAAAACGACGACACACCTGCACCACAGGTCTATATATGCTTGCGTGTCGAGCCTCGAATTTTAACACGAACTGAAGCAAAATTTTCGCAACCGTAGAGAAATTTTTCCATTCGGAAAGTTGCACTGCTCGCGAGTCTCGAAAAAAAAATTACACTCAATCAATTCATCGACGACAACAATCTTCTTTTGAATGTTAAAAATCTGTCTTACTTATGTATTATTCTTATTTGTGCGTGTCTCCCCTCTCCCCCATCGACAAAAAACAACTACAACAATTGCAACAACAACATCAACAACAACTACATCGAACGCGTTGTTCTCAATGTGTGACCACTTCCACTCGATAAAAAAACAGTGTGCTACGGAAAGAAGTTCGGTCCCAAAGGCTACGGCTACGGCCAAGGTGGCGGCGCCCTGCAGAGCGACTGCTACGCCAACGGGTGGGTGTTTGACTACTGTTCACTTTTCATCAGCAAAAAAAAATAATAATAATAATAATAATAATAATAATAATAATGATACCGATAATAGTAGTAATAGACGATTTCTTTTGGATTTGCCAGCGGGTGAATTTGCAAACCAGTATGTACTTTCTCATTATTAACCCACATCCGTGTAGCAAATCCACGAAAAGGTTTATTATTATTATTATTTCACAATATGTAAATATTTTATTTAGATATGCATTGTTTATTTATAATAATCGCACCACATTTCTTTCTCACTCTTTCGTTTGTCTGTCTCACGATTATATACACATCAATTATTTAGAGATAATTTATAATTTACGAAAGTATGAAAAAAATATTACTTCAAACTAGTTAAATATATATAATGCGCTTTACTTCTCTCTCACTTTCTGTCAATCTCTTTCTCTCTTTTTTTTTGGCTCTATCTATCCTGTATTGTTTAGTTTTTTATTTTGTTTTGTAAGTTTGACTTTGCTCTCTATCTCTGCTTCTTAACAGCTTGCTACCCGAAGAAATTCGGACCGCGAGGCATCGGCCACGCTGGAGGTGGTTGGATCGGCTTACAGTGCGATATCGAGGACATGGGGTACGGGCAATTTGAACCTGAACCACAAATATCCTCTGCCTTTCCCTTTTTTGTGCATCTAAAAAAAATTTTTTTCTCGACTCGATACCTTGACGCGTATAATTGTTGAAAATTTTCTCATGATCCTGACGCATATTTAATGTATAAAACTTCATTGTATATAACGTCCCCGAGAAACGCACATTATATGCTACCGTATATAGCGTGTGTGCCCCTAATGGCTGCGGGGCGACGAAATTTTCAATCTCTGGCTCCATTAGCGGCGGCCGTTTAAGACCATTAAATTAATCGAACGATCCAACGCGACGCTTTAATGCGCGCTGACTCATGCAAGTTTTTGTGTGTGTGTGCATGAGTGTGTTAGTTTGTGTGCGCCGCCACCATCCAATATTATATAAATACAGAGTTTGTTTTATCGCCACCCGAGCTTTAATTTTCTAATAATAATCTTGTAATGAATCCAACTTTTCTCTTCTCCCGACTCTCCTTCTTTATATACCGTATCGAAGATTCTCTTACCTATATCGAGAAAGGCTCACACGACGTTCGCGTAACGAGATTATCATGCAGCGCCGCAGCCATGCACTCGTCGCGCCGAGCGAGTTCTTTCCCCCGTTGCAATATGCATAAAGACGGTGTCAAAAGCCAGACGACGATCTCCATCGTGTAATAAGTATCGATTCGAGTCGAAGTTTTTTAATCGTCTCTTTTTTTCGATTTTAGAATTCGAAAGTCTCTGAATTAAAATCCACGGACAGATTTAAAGCTCAAAAGACGGACCATCAGCTCGTCGATCACACACGTGTTACCGTAATTACGGAAAAACTTTTGACCATGTTTCACGCTCAAATACCTAGAGATACATTCGCGCTCTGAGTCGAGCACAATTCATGCTCAGACTCGAGTGCGAAACGCCCTCGAGTTCTGTCTACTACTAACTATGATCTTAAGCTGAGCGATGAGGCTCGAGAGCGATTCACGCTCAGTCTCGAGGCTGAATCGCGCTCAGTGCTGGTGACGAAACGAGCTCAGTAAAGTCGTGTGTGATTCGTTTTCAGTAGTTGAGCGTGAAACATGGTCAAAAGTTTTTCCGTGAAACTAATGTTTGCACTATCGATATTTTTATACGTACGCAAGAGATTTTGTGTAGTTGGATTAATATTGGAAAACTGTCACGATGTCGCGGAGGATTCTCTCGAGTCTGCACACGTCATTATATAAGAAAAGACCGCATAATTGAAAAGAAAACGTGCACAGCCACCGCTCGATTTTGCACACGGACGCTTGATACCTCATATGCTCGCGTCTTTTCGCATAGACGCTATTATTATTATCATTACAAAATTTTCTTGCCTGCTTGCCTGTGCCGCGCGAGCGACTAAAATTAGTTTTTGCCATCCCGCTCCAAGCTCGCGAAGAGCTGCAAATTCCCTCGCTATGCATGCAGAATCAAAAAAAAATATCCAACACGTACATTAACAGTGCACTTTGATAGTTATATTTAAAATAAAAACACGTCCCATCGTCTTCACCTTCGATTTCGAACAAACATTTGAATAATTACATCATCGTTGCGCAGTGATGCGGCTCCGAAAACGACCGTCGTGGACACGGCCTCGATCATGGCCCCACCTGGCAAGGGATGCCCTCGCTGCGGCGGGGTAGTCTTCGCCGCCGAGCAGGTGCTGGCCAAGGGCCGCGAGTGGCACAGAAAGTGCTTCAAGTGCCGGGACTGCACCAAGACCCTGGACTCGATCATAGCCTGCGACGGCCCCGACAAGGACGTCTACTGCAAGACCTGCTACGGCAAGAAGTGGGGACCCCACGGCTACGGCTTCGCCTGCGGCTCCGGTTTCCTCCAGACCGACGGCCTGACGTGAGTGCACAACTCGATTGCGACAACGACGAAATTGTTGTCTATATTATAAATTGTCCGTGGTTTTTTTTTACTATGAAGCGAGGACCAGATCTCGGGCAGCAGACCGTGCTACAATCCCGACACCACGTCGATCAAGGCCCCACCGGGCCAGGGCTGCCCGCGCTGCGGCGGCATGGTGTTCGCCGCCGAGCAGCAGCTCGCCAAGGGCACGATGTGGCACAAGAAGTGCTTCAATTGCGCCGAGTGCCACAGGCCGCTCGACTCGATGCTGGCCTGCGACGGCCCCGACAAAGAGATCCACTGCAAGGCCTGCTACGGCAAGCTGTTCGGCCCCAAGGGCTTCGGCTTCGGCCACTCGCCCACTCTCGTCTCGACCGATCCCGAGCACGCACCGTCTTTGTAAGTTTTTCCTTTTTACAAAATTTCTATAACTCATAATATCGTATCGGGAAAAGATGCTAGTTTTCGGACACTTGAGAAAAATGCCGACCTCAATTTTTTGAACTTACCGCCGAATAAAGAATTTTCTTATCTTTCCAATGATTATATTTAAATGGAAAATTAGTTTGAATTTCAATTACATGGGGATTTGATAAAAAAAATGTTAAAAGTTCAGTTTCCGGATACTGATATTTTTAAAACTTAGTTTATTGATAGAAATGCTCGACATCAGATGTATGACCGAAATACCCATTCGAATATGTTTTTAAACATATTGACTTTTATTTATTGGCTTGTTTTTGGCGATTTTTCCATTTCAATTATGTTGAAAATATTAAGCACATTTCAAACGACTCGAAAACGACAATTAGATTGTTCAAAAAATGACTATAACTCATAGTAATTAAATCCAGCCTTCACCGCTAGAGGGCGAGTATCCTTATACGTAAATCTGCAATTGGTAAAGTAAAAATAATCTTACAAGTTCAAGAACAGTTTTTTCAACTGAGTTTTTTCATGAGCCTCGCTTTTAAATTGATAAAAGTAAATATTTTTTTTAAATTCACGCAACGTCCTAAAACTAGCAATTTTACCCTGTGCATCACAAGTCGACAGCAGTCGCTTCTGGATGACCTTGAACTCAATTTCTATTGGCCACGCACACGCGCGCTTGTCCACAGCTCCATTTATATACCACGCACACGCTAACACATTCCTATAGAGAAAATAATTATCTAACATCGGCGCCCGTGTCTTCGTTATTTTTTCTCACTCTCGTTCTCTCTCTCTCTTTGCCCCGCACAGCATTGACTCGAAGCCAGAACTCGGCGTGAAGATGAACGACGGCGGCGGCTGCGCCAGATGCGGCTACCCCGTCTACATGGCCGAGCAGATGATCTCCAAGGATCGGCTGTGGCACAAGCGCTGCTTCTCGTGCGGCAGCTGCCATCGCTCGTTGGACTCGACGAATCTCAACGACGGCCCGGACGGCGACATCTACTGTCGCGGCTGCTACGGACGCAATTTCGGACCCCGCGGCGTCGGCTTCGGAATGGGAGCTGGCACGCTCACGATGGCATAGATTGCTACCGCTATGCCGCTTCTCTGCCTACATAAAATGAAGAGCGCATCTATGTGCGATGGCGAAATCGCAGAGCAGAACGAAGATCGACCTGATGCAAATATTGCAAATTATTGCAAAAATTGCTGGAGCCTCTTCCGATCGATATACACATACATATTATGATCTTCAACCCCTTTCGTCGTCAGTGTGTGTTAGTATGTAAGCGTGTGAGTTTGTGTGAACCCGATCTTGGATTTCACGAGGGAATCCCCCCGCTGCGATCCACGGGTAATTTCAGCAATAACAGCTGCTGCTATTGTTGCTGCAACGGGATTTGTGCCATAAATAATATCACATGCGTTTCTTTTTTTTTTCTTGAAAAAAAATATGTAATTTTTTTTCTCGGGGGTGATGAATATTACGGTATATTGATTGAATGCGGTGTACGACTGTTGTGCGTAAATATTATTGTTGAAATAGACAATATATATAGAGAGCAAGGAAAAAATAAAATGAGAACTCGGCTCGTCGATTCATGCCTCGACTTCGAGTTTTTCTCGCTCCTTCCCTCGTACTCCTCTCTTTCTTTCTCTCTTTCTCTCTATTTCTATCTGTCTGTCTTTTATCGCGAGAAAAACGATCGAACGATAGATGATACGAGGCTTGAATCGACGGCCTTTAGTTTACGAGATACGAAGGATGAAATGTATACATTTCCCAGCTTGACACCGTATATTATATTTGAATATATAATAGTATAGACGCGAATATTATGTGTGTATCGACGAAAAGGCTCGACTCTTTTTCCGATTTATTCTTAATATATAAAATTAGCATTATATGATATTCTAATCTTAGTCAATCTTGGAGTTTTACATGTTAAAGGCATGTATAAAACACACGTGGACATGAAATATACCTGTCGCGATATATCAGAACGCGCGCAGCACAAGCAATCTCAATAAAATAATCCCGTATTATTGTAGATCGAAATAATACGGGAATTGATAAAAATTTTGCAAAAGTTATACATATGTATGAAGCGTCCGAGACGCCAATATAATCACATACTTACGCAAGCGATCGAGGTACGCTTTGAAATTTGATTTTAACTTTTGTTTCATCGTACTTTATTGGTTAAAAATATTTTAACTAACGAACGATCCTATTTATCTTAAAAAAAAAAACATTATAAAAAATTTGAAAAAAATATATAGATATTATTTCAATTATGAAACAAAATCCGGTGGAACTTGCGAATTTTGTGTCGAGCTTTTAGGACAATCATTCGACGACACACATAAGTAGGCGCGTAATTCATTTCGCGTATTAAATTTTTTTTAGCACCGAAATCGCAACGCGTCGCATTCGTAAGTTCTACAGGATTTTTTCATGGGTATTTCGAGTGAAATATTCGATCGTAAATCGATAATAAATAAAAGAAAATAAAGAAAGAAAAAAAAATTTGAGGGACTCATCTGACTCGAGTTTCACCCTGCGTTACCACGGGTGGAAGCGGTGAAACACGAACCTCGTGAAATGAAAACGAAGACGAAGCGAAGATTATTATAACGTAATTCACACGTGTCAAAAAAAATTAATTAATTACATCGATAAAACGATTAATCCGTCATAATTGATCTTCTCAAGTTTTTACATCTGCGCACACAACTTAACACATTCTCTCTCACTTAGTTTTGGTCTTCCTAATTTTATCATCGAGGATATATATTGTTTTTTTTATAATACTTAATTTGTAATGACTACTATAGCATCATTATCTTGTTTTATTTATTTATTTATTCATTCTTTTTTTTTCTCATTTTTCATCATTATTATCGTAACGCGTCTCTAAAACCAACGAAATGATCCTTCAGCTCTGCCGTATCGATGAAATTGTGCTCACGGTGAATAACTTCGTTTCGAGATGAAAACTCGCTCGTGTGATTGCGCTGAATAAAAAATAATCACGCATCGTTTTTCTCGAATCCGACGCTGCTCTTTTTTTTTATTCACTCGTTAGCGACTCCGATCTGCGCGTAGATAAACGCGTTGCTTTGTTTTCTTCTTTGCTCCGCAACTCTTACTTCGCACCCGATCGAGCGTCTACGGTTGAGCTCGAGAATCATCGATTTTTATTTTCTAATGTATAAGTGAAAATGGCATCGTATGAACTGCACACTTCATAATATACCATTGAATCGCACGAGACATTATAATGTAACTATATCGATTAAGAATGAAAATCAAACTATTATTTTAAATAATTATACAAATAAAGGATAAAAAAAATTGCAAAAAAAGAAGGATGACGATGCGTTCTTATTTCTATTTTACTAACCTTTTATTCTTTTCGTTTATCTTTTGAACAGCACCAGATCAATGGGTAAATTTGTCATGGAATAAAGCAATTAACTATGGTGTAAAACACTAATTTTATATATTCATAGCAACAACTGTACAATTTCTAGTCATACATAATAATATATCATAATATGTATTCACTATGATTAGCTTACATTAAAAAATCGCGACAATTTTTTTACTTTCATATAATTTATATAATAATAATTTGTCGACCGCTTGCATACGCACCTAATACATTCCGCATTCGCGCTGAGAAAAAAATAAATTCTTTATTTCCGTTTTTTTTCTTTTTCAATTTAATTCCAATACGTCTGTAGAGTAGTGTATGTCAGCATTTATAATTTGGCACTTTGGACGATAATACTGAATCATCTTGGAACGGCTCGCACAAAATTTCCGATCGATATGCAAACAAAACAGAATCGAGTCTCTCGTGGGGGTTCTGGCGGGTTTGAAAAAATTCGGTACTTCTGCTACGGATTATGTATCTTCATTATTAGTACCTTTGGAATTGTGAATTTTACCTTCATGGACATTATCGTGCATTCGCTTCATTCATTCGTAAAAATTGTGTAACATTCAATTTTTAATACATGTCACAATTCGTTACTAATCGACCATCACAATTTCTTGACGCTTTAAGTTTAAATATACTCATATACATAATATATTTATTTTTTATTTATATTCATTTTATTTTCTTTGTGAACAGAGAATCTTGTTTTATTATTACAGTAATGTAAATACACATCTAAGGACTGATTTTTGTTTCTTACTTTTTACTATTTTTTTATTAAGACTAGTACCCGTATACACTTGAAATCAGCTACAATTGGAAGAGTCTTCCTTGTAAGACAAGCATTCTTTTACTTATAATCTAAAATACGAAGATTATATTCACCACCCAATATACAATTTTTTTTCTCTCTCTCTCTATCGCATATTTATTTATATTTATGCTTAACGAATCAATTTTTTTTTTTTGTACAATTATCGTTGCGATTTTTACGAACCTTATGTGCTTTATATAATCATGACAAGTGTTTGCGTGTGTGTTTTGTGTGTGATTTGTGTGTGTGGGTGCATATGAATACTTTGTGCAATCACAATATAGCCGACGTTGCGCCTTTCTTTGAAAAAAAAAAAAAACAATTATTTTTCATTGGCGCACGCATTTTTCTCAACGCGAATTTATCATATCAATACTTTAATCGATTATTACATGTGACATAATCAAACTATCTGTACAATACTATAATACGGAGTGACTATATTTATATTTATGTATATTATAGATGCTCTATCGAAACGTCGCTAGGTCTTTTGCACTTGGCGCTCGTTTAGATCGTTATAACCAGAAACGACGATTATGTAAAACAACGTGGAAAAAACTCGAAGCGCATCGTTACATTCGCGAATCATTCTTTTTTCACGATCGTATAAACGTATTTTATCATCGGTAAAATCCTCGTTTTTTTATAGTTTTTTTTATATAAGCTCGAACGGGCCAGTAAAAGGACAGATTTACCTTCAGTAAAGATTGGCGGTCTTGAGGGGCAGCGGATCGAGCAGGTAGGGCGGCAGCGCCGCTGAGAAGGGCCGCGGACTGCACGAGCCCCAGGCCCCACCACCTATGCGGCCGTTCGACAGGTTGCCGTCCGACGAGTGTATGTCCAGGTGCTGCTGCTTGATGCTCAGCATACTGTGCTGCTGCTGCTGCTGCTGTTGCTGCTGTTGTTGTTGCTGCTGTTGGTGTTGTTGCTGCTGCTGTTGATGCTGTTGATGCTGATTCGTCACGTTGGCCTTGGAGTCGTTGTTGTTGGGCGGCGTGTCGGGGCTGCGGGGCGAGCGGCCCTCGGCCTTGACGTTGCCGCCGCCGCTGTTGGCCGTCAAGGGACTCGGCACGTTGCTCGGCGTCGACGCGCCCGTGTCCATGGACGAGGCCTGCGACTGGGAACTGCTGGACTTCTGCTGCGCCAGACGCTCCTGCTTACGGAATTTGGCGCGTCGATTTTGAAACCAGACCTGCGACACGCAATATCAAATCACATGTAATAATAATCATAATAACGCGTTGCTGCTGGGATCGAATTGTAACAATTCTCAAATCGTACAAATCCTATTATCTTTATGGAAAAATCGCGTTTGTAAGGCACGTCAAAAATGCTACAAAGTGCTGCGCTCAAAGTCAATCCATCAATGTTAAAAGCAACGCCGAGAAATTGACGGAAAAAAGCGAAAAAATCGCGTTAGTAGTTTTTTTCTTTTTTTTTTTTTTACTCTTCGCTCGCTCATCGAGCTGAAAAGTCAAACTACACGATCGCGTATACGTATATAACGCGCGCGTCCCTTCGTTATCGCAAATTCCACTCTCTCGTAAGCTTCGTAATTGCTCGGCACACATACAGCACCCACACACATGTAGACATGCTCGCGCGCGAACGAGCGAGCAAGCGGGGGTGGACTACAGGGCGTATCTATACGTATATATATGGGAGCAGCCAGACGAATCCCGAAACGAATGAAATATTTAACGAATAAAACAAACCGAACGGACGGATGGACAAACGGGCAATGGCAATGCTGCTGCTACTGCTGCCCTTTTGCTCTTTCTCTCTCTCTCTCTCTCTCTCTCTCTCTCTCCCTCTCTGACCTGCATGCAAAAGTAGCGGATGTATGTGTATATAGACTGTGTTTGCTTTACGAGAGATGCTCTCTCTCTCTCTTTCTGTGCGCTAGCTTGGCTGTGTATTTTATACAGAAAGCACAAAGTACCCAAACCTCCCTCGCAAAAGCTCGGCTTTTCTTCCTCTTTTACCTTTTTTTTCTTTTTCTTCTTTTTTTTCATCTCTTTTAACGCGCGCAAAGAGAAAGAAGAAATGTTCTCGATTGAAGCTGAATAATTTTTTTGTGTAATTTCTGTCTCAAAATGAAGAAAATAAATATTGCTTATACGGTTGAAAAATGTAGATATTTTTTATATATTTTTAAGGTGGGTTTATTGATATTTTCATTTTGAAATTTAAAATTATAATTAAAAATTATCATCCCAAAAAAAAAATTCTTTTCAATTAAACTGCATGAAAAATATATAATGCTACATTGATAATTAAAAGCGACTTTCACCTCTAGATGGCGAGCATCTTTACGTGTAATTCCGCAAGTGGTAACTCAAAAATAATTTTATAAGTTCGCTTTCCCGCTGTATGCGCATTATTGTTTAAGAGTGGCACTGTTCAATATTATTATTTTTAAGTCCAATTGTTTTTAAAGTTAAAAAAAACGTGAAATTGGGCGTGCTTTTAGCCGGGCTTTCCTTCTCAATGACTCGCTGGTTTTTGATTGCCACGAAAATCCGAGCGTCGTCCGAGCAGATTACCATCGTATATCGATAATTAAAATCAACTTCCGCCGATAGATGGTGAGAATCATTACGTGTAGTTCCTCAAGTGAAAATTCTTGAAAATAATGATATAAATCTCAGTTGAAATTGAAGCTCTATCCAAGTGATTGATGATCTGACGTTTTAATGTTTTTCATTTTCTTTCATATAATTTTTTTTACAAGTACGACGTCGAGCAAAAATTGTGACGCGAGTATTTAAAATCAGCAGCGCTGCCGTTGTATGGCGTTTTTGTTCGCGCATCCTCGAGTGTCAATTCCCTCACCCTTATCTTCGTTATATACATTACGTATGCGAGCGTATACTTGTATATGCGATATAATTCGTAAATACGTGCGGATCCGTAAAAACAACAAATGCGCTTGACACAATGTCCCGGGGCGATCCGTATAGTGCAGTCGCGGCCCATTCTCGCTCGAACCTTATGTGTTTATCCAGGCATTTCCTTCATACGGAGCGTATTATAGACAAGATCGACTTGGTCGTAGCTGAGTGCGGTATGTACTATAAATGTACACCGTACAAAATATAGACATCTTGGTCTCTCTCGCAGTGGTACAGCTTATTATTGTCAATCGAATTGGCAGCTCTTTCACTCGTACTGTACGCTGTACGTGTGTCTATAGGCCTGATCAACGCGCATACTGCGGAGATATGCAGCAGCAGCAACGGATCACGCCCGAGTCCGCGCGCCCAGAGCCAAGTAAATGAAATTGTAAGAGTACGACAGATGTCGCAGAATAAATATTTAATCGCTAACCACCCTCAACGTTTATGCTTGCTGTTTTCTCTCTGTATGCGACGTACGATTCTCTCTCTATATAGACATCTGCGTACGATTCTACAGCGGCAACACCTCGTCCCCTTTGCAATCGTATGTATAAGCGCCGTACACATACGGAATGAGAGAAAGAGAGAGAGAGACGTCGAAAGTGTTTGTAAGTACGACAGGTTGAATTGTAAAGCGCCTCACCGTACGAACGTATTCGGAATAAAGTCTGAATTATCAATGGCTTATTATACACGCGTACAGCTTATTACACGTATTGTATACATGCGTGTGTCCGTCTGTTGAATTGAACACTCGTTAGAGTTGGATTATGATAAGCTGAGTCGTGTAGTTGCTGTGCAACTGCATTATCGTGACAATTGTCATAATAAGCGTAGAGGCTATCGGAAATTCTGTTCGAAACAGAAGTTCAATTCTTCGGTTGATATAGAAAATGAAGTTCACGTAGGTGTAAATCAATGATTCGCCTCGACGGGTTCTTCGATTTGCTCAAATCGCGCCCCAGGCAGAACGTAACTTTGATTTTTTCCCCTGGTACAGCGTGGTACAAACCCTTTTTTTTTTAATACTCAATATGTCTCACTTCTAATTCGATTAATTCGCGATATAGATATAAAGTGGAATCTAAAAACACCAAGAGGAAAAGTGACAAGGTCATTTATCGTTAATACGATCGAACGTGCGAGGCCCGTATACTATAGTCACCGCGAAGCGCGGATATTGGAGTTGGAGTTGGAGCATCCGCTGAATGGAACCTGCAGAATCATACGTACGACTGCCAAATATTCATACTCGACTCTTATCGTATATATAATATCGTATAGGGCGTGTAATTTAATTAGATATCGAGGGACTGTGCAGCGACTGTGAGCTCGTCGAGTCCTTGGGTGCGCGCGTCAAAGTTATTATTCATCGGAAATATCGTGTAGAGACTTATGTATATCCTGCACTGTGCAAGAGAACTTAATATTAGTGCACAATCGCAAGCGCGGGGCTAGTCTCAACTATATTTGTGTCTATGCGCGTGAGTGTGCGACTTTCACACTTGAAAGATTAATCAGCTCCGTCGCGATTATATAAAAGCGGGGAGAACATTTATAGCGCAGGCTCGATTGTTTTCATTGATAATTACACTTAGACCGGATGGAATGGGGGAAGGGACAGAGGTAGCTATATAAGGGATAATTGTAATTAAAAATAACATCTTAGGGAAAATTTCGGACGAATTGTCGTATTTTTCACGCTCGACGCACGCAAAAGAGAAAACAAGCCAACTCCGAGGCAAAGAAAGAGCGCGAGAGACAAAAAGACAGCACTAGCTTATATAGCAGCCAAGAGAGAGAGAAACTAATCTGCAGGAATGACTTTTGTCCGCGCGAAGCCCTTGTGACCTAGAACAATGTATATACGTATAGAGATCGAATAACTGCTGCACTGTTACTTCATCATGGCTAAAGAGAAATAGACGAGAGAAAGCAATTAACAAATTGGCCGGCAGAATGCCAAGCACAGTGCGATTCATGCAGGATTCTTGATCTCTTTCTCTCTCTTTCCCTCTGCTCTTTTGCTGCTATACATATATATACACGCGCCATGTGTATACGTGCGTGGGTGTACGTCTAGGTCTGCTGCATCAATTCAATTAGCCAAAGAGAGTCGAGTGGAAGAAGAAAGCAGCAAAGTTTTTGGCTACGCTAATACAGATAGCAGCTTTCTTAACGAAATTGGATGCCATTACACGTGCGCTTCCGCAGCTTCTTCGCGCTCTGCGCGCCTCTCCCTTCCGCTTCGTCCTGTTTTTTCTTTTCCTTGAGAGAGGAGAAACTTTATCGTTTCTCGAGCGAAGAGTATACGTATACGAGAAATTCTATGATAAAAAAATCCTTAAGATTCGAGGCTGAAATCGCTATTGGAATTTTTGCCCTTTGACATTTGAGATAAAATTGTTCATTGTGATCCCAGAAGCACGGAAAAATGTTGTTGTCTGTATAATTATTTCATTGTCCCAGAGGACGAAAAATCACGTTTTTCGTAAATATTACTTTTCTCTTGCTGTTTTCTTGATTTTGGAACATGATTATAATAAATTAACTACGATAAAAATTTTATTATAACAAATTCATTTGGCTTTATTTTAATTTAGTTAAAAAATTTATTGATTATTATGAAACTTGAACATTGTTTTTACATAATGATAAAACATTGAAGGAAATTATAATAGAATTATGTCTGCCAATTTTTAAATCAATCTTCTGAAAAATGAAACTAAAGTTTATGCATTTGCTGAACTGTATTAGATGATTCACGCACCGCATCGATGTGGGTATTAAAATAATTTCTTCGTCTGAATATTTTTTCACAATTATCTTTAACCCGAACGCCATTGCTCGTCTCTTTTTCAAGTGAATTATAAGACTACTCTTTTTGTGTAAATGATTTTCAGTATGTATCATTTACACTAGTGACATTACTATGCTTTGTATTCGTGTGGACTTTGAGACTGCATTTTTTGACGAATGTCTTTCCGCATATACTGCATGTATGTATCACATCAATATGCTTTTGGAGATAATACTTACTTTGTAATTTCTTTTGGCATATGTCGCATGAATATGTGACACCTTTATGTTTCACGTTCGTGTGCCTTTTAAGAAGACCCTTTTGTCTGAATGTCTTCCCGCATGTACCACATGCATGTGTGACACCATTGTGCATCGTATCGATATGAATTTTCAGATAATCTTTGCTTTTGAATTTCTTTCCGCATATATTACATGCATGTGTGACACCATTGTGCACCGTGTTGATGTGGATTTTTAAAGAACCTTTTTTTAAAAATTTTTTTCCGCATACACCACATGTATGTCTAACACCATTATGCACCGAATCGATGTGTATTTTGAGATTAATTTTTTGGGAAAAGTCCATTCCGCATGTATCACATGCATATCTGACGCCGTTATGAATTGCATCGATGTGCCGCTTGAGATCAGATTTATCTTTATATTTTTTTCCACATATGTCACAAGAGTGGTGGACACCATGGTGCGCCTTGTAAATATGGTTTGTGAGATAATACTTGCTTGTATATTTTTTTTGGCATATATCGCATGCATATGTGGCATCCTCATGTTTTGCATTAATGTGAATTTGGAGATAACGCTTTAGCGTGAATGTCTTTTCGCATATACCACAAGCATGTGTGACATCATTGTGTACCGCATCGATATGAATCCAGAGATAATACTTGCTTGTGAATGTCTTTCCACATGTACTGCATGCATGTGTGACACCTTTGTGCTTCACACCAATGTGCAGTTTGAGAGAATTTTTCATTTTGAATGTCTTTCCACATATATTACATGAATGGGCTGTATTATTATGCACAGTGTTGGTGTGCATTTCGAGGTTATGTTCATAAAACTTTGAAATTCTTGTTTTATTTTGTTCAACAAGTTCACAGTTGAAATTCGAGTTCGATCTTGCTGAAGCGTCATCAATACATTCCTGTTTCACTTTATCCATGGGTTCTATTATACTTATGTTGTCAGTCTTACCATATTCGCTATATTTCATATTTTGTAAGTAATTTTGACAATCATCATCAATTTTCTCAACTGCTAATGAATTAATGTTGAGTTTAACGTCTTGACATTCGAATATTATTTTTATTTCCTTATCAAGTTCCTTATCACACTTTCGAAGGGTATGAATCTGTTAAAGAAACACAATTACCTGAGAATTTTCATAAAAAAACAACTACTATACCAACGACTTGATTATTAATACTTACTGAATTTTCTTGCGGAAATGGTAGGAGTTCAAAGTTTTTAAGATCAGGTTTTTCGTCAATAATTTTGCATTTGTCTTCATTGAGCAAATCATAACTAGGCTCGCTTTTCACTCTAAAATAGCCCGAATAAGATTAAGTATTTTGCCATAATATTTTTACAATTTTATTTTAGAAATGAAAATTACCTGAAGGCACAATTGATTGAACCACTGGATTCCATCCTTGTCACTTAATTTGGAATTTCGTTAAAAGCTAATATTTCCGAGATGATTTTACGTATCAAGCTAACTATGCACTGAATGACCGGGCGAAGACTGCTGTGCTGTGCTCGCTATGTTTTGAATAACCGAAAAGCAGAAGCTTATGGGCGATCGGCTACCTATACAGGCACAGTCTTCTGTTAGCCTATAAATGTGATTGAGCAGCACTTCGGAATACACGCGGAGGTCATACATGCGCTGCACTATGTCAACAACGGAACAAACACAACTCTATGCTCTTTTCGCGTGATATTCCAGCTTAATTTTATGACATTTACAAAATCATGTCGTGAAATTTTGAAATTATCAATGTAAACGAAGCGAAACTAAGTCATTATAATAATCATAATTGTTGACACATTTTCCCGTGTTCCTACAACTTCAATGAAAAATTATCAATGTCCATTACAAGCGTCAAGTGACAAAAATGTCAATCTCTATTTCAACCTCGAATTTCAAGAATTTTTTTCTCATAAAATTATAGAATCGCTCGTACACTCTCGCGTACTAAATTCTAATTTCTTTTTGGCTTTTTCGACGTCTCTTGAGTGGACGATCGATCGATTCTTAATATGTAGCAATTATAATGCATTTCCCATATCTCGCGACATAAGAAGTAAAAATTCGTATGAAACACACTTTAATTCTTTAAACGGCATCCATAGCTTTAATACGCGATAGTTTTCGACCCCGCGGGAGCTGACAACAAGTCGTGCGACATCGCGCGGCGTTGTGCTTGCCTCGCGGCGCGCGCGTCACTTTTTAATCACTGTAAGTGGATCGTCGAGGCCTCGGCACGCGCCCGAAGTACGACGCGCCAATTACCCTCTATGCACGAGCTTGACTCCCTTTTGACGTTGTGAACGTGTATATAAACTCGATATATTACATGCACGTAAATAAGGTACAGCATCGAGAGCTGCTATGCCTCGCGAGACTCTCGACGCAAGCAGCATCATCCCTTCATCCCATTTAATTCTTGTCTTTTATGCTAGCTACCATAACTCTGTGACAAGATAGCTACAAGTGCAACACTGCGCGTATCGATGCCTCCGATCTTAGACGGACTACACGAGTATATTATTTCTCACAGTCGAATTCGTGGGTAAATCGCTGCCGTATTATATATGTGTGTTACATACAGCATACGCGGCTGCCTCTAATACTCTCGATAAAACAATTTTCACATGGCCCCGAAGTGAGAAGGGACAAGAAAAAAAAGAGCAACTTGGCCGGCATCGTATATACACACGGTAAGCATTACACGAGTAGAGCGCGTCACGATCACAGCTATAGCCGATCGGCAACGGCCCCCGCTTGGCCTCGAGGGACTCTCGGGATCGAGAGCTGCAAAAAGGGCAGCGCGCAGGGAAGACGATTAAGACTAGTAGGCAGTAGTAGTACCAGGCACGAGACAGAGCAGGGAAGCAAGTACAGGCGTGTGGCACTTGTCTCGGTGGTTTGTTCCCGCCGCCGTCGGTGTTGCGCGCGTGCTCGGGCGCCCACGCGTCAAACTCCATACAAAGTTCACATACTATATACGCACCATGTATAAAGTGAATCGCAGAGGCGAAAGAGAGAGAGAAGGAGAAAAGAGCAAATGTCGAGAGTACGTGTGGCTTGTAATATTTTTTTTCTTCCTTCAATTTACCGACTCTCGTGTGCAGCGCCTCGTATAGGTATATATTATAGAAAATTGTTTTCTCTCTTGTGGCGCCCCGAGACGCGCACCCTTAAGCGAGTGATCCTTCGTGCACATGAACGTTATAACGTTACACGGACTTTACGCACTCGATTGAATTTGTGCTCCGACAATATATAATCTTCTTATTACGCGTTACATATCACGCGTGTACATGAGAATCGTGTAATTTTCTACGCACACGAAGAAATTATATAAAAAAGAAAAAATAATAATAATGAATGACTCGGGTACAGCGCACGCTGCCAACGTGCGCATGAAAAATAGTCTAATTGCCGGTTTTAGCAGAATCCAATTGGCCTCGTGGTGCTAATGAAAATTTGGCTGCGAAAATCAACGCGTGTAATACATAGATATACAAACGCGTGCCCATCTCTCCTCTTTCCCTCTGGCAGTCGACGCGATTAAAATTGCTCGCGCCGGTGCGCTGCCTGCTGCGGAAAATGATACAATCCATGGAGCTGCTGCTACTGCTGCCATGGTACACGAGGCTTTTATCATCGCAGACCTGCGCGATATATGAATATAAAGTCCGATATATATACACGAGAGAAAGAGAGAGAGAGAGAGAAAAAGAGAAAACGTATAGGTTTTATTAGGTACATTTATTTAATACCCTGCGAGAGCGAGAGAGAGAGAGAGAAAAAGATCGCAGGGTCGGCGTGGCTGAGCCACCCACGCAAGCGCGTGTTTTCCCAAGCATATAGATGTATATTTTCTTTGGCTCCTACTGCTGCCATACCTCTTCGAACATATCCCTTCGTTACGATCTTGCGGTTCCAACTTTTTTTCTCTTACTCTTCTTCCCAAAGTATATGGCCGACTCTCTATAAGGACAAAAAGCGGATTATGGCAAGAAATAGTTTTTTTCTTGCTCAAAAATAAAATACGCAACTTTGTCGTTAGTTTTGGGCTTTCACGAGAAAAAATAGTTTAATTAAATAGAACGGATATGGATTTATAATAAAACGAAAGATTATAGTAGAAGTCCAAGTTCAACGGGCGAATTCGTGGAAAAGTATACTATTTTTCGATATTTCCCCAGATTTTTATTGTTTATAGATAGATAGGCTCGCGCAAAAATTTAAGAGATATCAGTTGACACTGTAAGAAAGCTCAGTACCGAAAGTATAGTAGCGAAGATATTTTACAAATTCTTTATTAAAAGTTTGAAACCTTTGAAGAAATTAATGGAAATGGTGACGATGAAGACAATCGACTAAAAGATTATATTAATTTGGAGAAAATGGTTAAAAATTCATATAGATCTACCATTTGTTTACTTATATACAAATATATTGAATTCACCACTTGCAGATTTATAGATAGAGGTACTCGCCATCTATCGGTGGAGGATTACAGTAATTAAGATTGAATTTTTATACTGTAACGGTAAGAGTTACAGGGGGAAAGAATACTTGCGTTTTCGCTGCGTTGGTCGCGTTAGCGACCGGGTCCGGTTACCTAAAAAGAAGTAAGAGGGAGGAGTGCACAGGCAATCAAGTGACACGAAGGGATTAAGTGTAACAAAAGAATGATTATTATTGATAACTAGAGAAGTCAATTACAGCCGTGCTCAGGACGGCGATTTGGTGCAGTACCACGGCCGCGCGAGTGTTCGTCTAAACCGGCGGACGCGAGTCGCAATGCAATTTGAGAGAGAGAAAGTCAGAAAACTGGCACTTACAGTAGTTGCCTCCGGATGCGATTTCCGCTGCCCAATCCACGACGCTGGATTCCGGGCCGCTCACACACACTCGCTCACAATGCACCCAAAATGCACGCGTTGCAACGCACTCAAACTCGCGGCGCGATTTACAGCGGGCTAACAATAATCGTCGATTTCGACTTGCGCGTGTCGCTCGAAATCGGGCCCAAACTGTACTGTCCTTGTAGCTCGCTGCTCGTACGCGTAATTAGTCGCGACGCGCTCGCGTTTCGCGCAGTCCCTGCGCGCACGTGAATTTGTGTCTCTCTCTCTCTCATTGCGATCTGCCGTGGTCGCGTTTCTGCACCTGAAAGAAAATCTCACGTATGAGCACAAGTTATATTGGCTTTGGGGGAGAGAGAGACGAGATCCTGTCCGGATTCTCGTCACAATACATGTAAAGAAAAAGATTAGATATTAAAGTTTTAATTTTCAATTAAAATGCCTGAATTATAGCCTTTTTTGTTCCTTTTTTGAATGAAATAAAATCTGTGATGGAATCTTCGTGTTTTTTTTATGTTGTTATGAAAAAAATAATAAATCAGAAAATTTCATGTAAAAGCACTTTGAATAACTATCACCATCAGTTGCTTTAATTTGAATGTCTAATTCATTTACATTACACTTTTAATTATTTTAGTAAAATTTATTTACATAAAATTTACGTTCAATGTAACGATTTTTTACCCATGTATGCTTTCATGAGCTATACATCGATTCCATATGTATTTCATCTCTCTCTTTCTTTCTCTCTCTTTCGCTCGAGATAGAGAAGGGAAAATTGTCGCTGTCGATTCTCTAGAGGCATTAGACTCCGCCAAGCCAGCCAACCAACCCGCCAGGGTGAAAGTTTCTCGACAAGCGAATAGTCAGAGAAAGGAAAATTCACGTACTCGTATACTCATAGACGCGCAAAAGAACTATATTATGGATATACGAATTATCAATTGATTAAATTCTTTTTTCTTTTGTGTTTATCAGCTTAATGTTGAAGGATGATTGCGTTAAAGCTGTACATTAAAACGAATCGAACCCATCACAAGATTTATTTTCATCGAAGAGTCAAAAGAGCGTGTCGACGAAGGACAGCCGCGCACTGGCACTTAGGATTGAAATGGAAAATTGAAGAGATCCGCGTTTGCGCGTGTATCCGCAGGTCATCCGAAGAAACTATTGTACGTATCTCTATATATATGGCTACCCTGACAATCGTCCAATGGATCTACTACGGGTGTATGTATTGCCTGCGGTACTCAATCGAGCGCACGCAGACGTACGACCACATGGCCTCTCGGCTCGCTGCTCACACATACATAGTATAGTAACCGAATTGGAATCACCATGCACATACGCGACTCTGGGCAAATGGTACCACTGCTGCGTGTGTATATGTACGTAAGGGCAGCCCCTATACAAAGGTCTGCACTGTGTGCGCGCGCCCGCGTGTGCGTGTGTGACAGTATCCACCGCGGCACATCCGAACGGGCGAATTACATTTCCATTAGTGCAGACCCTTGACGCGTGTGTATAGGAAGGTCCTGTATATTGTATGTATATATACGCGCGAGCGCAGATTCGAGAGAAATTGCATTTGCCTATAGACGTGACATCTTGATCGAATGATTGACTATTATGTACCGACACGCGTCTCGTCCATACACGCGTTATATGGCTTATTTACAATCATAATCCTTCTCTCCTTGATCTTATATCCGCTAAATTTTTCACAGCTCTTTTAATCGTTAAAATGATATGAATTAATCGTTGATCGCAAAAAGTAATATTTTAATTGATTTATTCTTTATCGTTCTAATTACATGCCTGGTAGAAATTACCAACTTTAATAATAGCTTGATAACCAGAAAATTACCGTTTAAAGCGCTTAAAAATGTATAACCATTGAGTGCTTTGCTTATGGCGATTTTTCCGCTAAAATTATTTTATAAATATTATAGACGCTTTAAATTACGTGAAAATTAAAAATGGTAAACTAAGATTAGCCTCTGAAAATGCGGAAACACCACTTTGAGCATTCGCCACTAGATGGCGAGTATCTTTACCTGTAAATCTGCAAGTAGCGAAGTTAAAATAATTGTAAATATAAGTCAGCAAGATTCTAATAATTGAATGAAGTTGATATGTGGGATTTCGCCTCCAAAAATGCAATCTTTTACAAAATCAAAAAACCTCAGAAAATAAGCAACCTTATCTTTACTAAAGTTGTTCGGGAAACGAAATATTTTAAATCCCGGGCCTGTCAAATTGAATATAAACCACAAGGCCCCCGGTGCAACCGCCGAAAATTCAATGTTCTCACACGCATTGATTTCGATTTTACTACAAACAATCTTTTTTACGTTATTGTTTACGTATTAGTAACTACAATAATTTCACACTTATAAATAATTTATGTATAAGCATAATCAAAAACCCAGATCCTTCTCCCAACGTTTAAATCTTCAATGATGCAATAAAGATGAGATGGCTCGCTGACGATAGAAAACTATTCCTTATGTATTACAAACTATATTTTTAATTCAACTTTTATTATTTATTATATTATATAAATATCAACCTTCTTTTTGCTATTAAATAAAATAGAAAATATAATAGAAAATTAAATCGAACGATCTAGAAGATCAGAGTTCGAATAACAACCGATGTATAGATAGACGAGTTGCAGGCTACTCGCGTCACCAAGACAGAGACAAAGACGCAAGTCTCACGGAGGCAGAGTTCACATAGATTTTTAAGCCGCCAAAACTGTTGCTAACGTAAAATTACACATCGAAGATCTTGCAACTGAAAATTTTAATCAATCTCGTTCGCGGCTCCGACCAGTGCGGGTCTCTTCTCAGTGTCCTCTGTTTCTGTGCCACGACGCCTCCATCCGTCTAATAATTATCTCAACAATATAAGTTATAAATTATAATAAATTCATTTAATTATTTCAAATGCTTGCTTCTAACTTCTTTTATTTGTCCTCTCTAAATAATTTAGTATATCTTAAACAAATACAACTCCTAATGTCATCACGGTCCCGAGGCGATAAATGGGTAACCATTTCGCCTTGTGAAAATTGACCCTCCTTCCTTCACTAAACTTAACTTGCATAAATACACGGAAGTATACCTGTGCTATAAGACGTCTCGCCTTGGCACTAATAAAAATTCATACAAGACTATAACCGTAAGGTTGCAAAAGTCCCGTCTCCCGAAGTGAAATATGATATTCGATAATAAATTCTGGTTAAAATAGCATACAATATGAACCACTTATTAAACAAAGGCTATATAAAGATATTCAAGTTGGTTTTTAGAAAAATAGTTATCAGGAAAAGAACTGCATAGAACTGCAAGATTTTTAGTAACTTAATTGATACTAGCTTCTTGAAGTCTATTATGACTATTATTAATATTATAAAGCTTGGTAAGTAACCTGGAAATTATCTATACCGTTTAACTCCAGAGCAAGATACTGATTTTTCAAATACACGGGAGCGTTGCCTCGTTGTATTTTTCGCTGCAGTTGAAAATAAACTCCTAAATGCATTATACACGACAAGCTTTATGTAATTAAAAGTTAACGTTCGATCAATCGGGTGCTACTTAACTCGATTTTGAAAGTTGAAATACACTGTAATGCATATCCAAAAATAAATTACTCGTTGTGCGGAGTTACGCGCTATTGTTATGAAATGACGAAACTAGACGAGAAAGGAGAAAACGTGTAGGGTACATTCTGATGTTTGCATAGTTGTTAGATCAAATCTTACCGTTATACTTAGTTACGGAGTTAATTCTCGGTTCAGATTTTCTATACTAGGTATTTTGGTTCTTATTACGAAGCTATACGATATGCGACGATAACGACGATCAAAACAAAAAATCACCGAATAATTGGCGACATCACAGATCAATTCCAAAAAATCAATTGGTAATTGTCGCTCGAGCTCGGGTGCAATAAAATTGCTTCGCTCCCGTGCTCGTACAATTATCTCCTTGCTGAATCATTCAAAGTCTGGGCACTAGAGAGCGAGAAAGAGAAATACAGAATTATAACTCTGTTTTTTTCTTTTTTTTTCAATTTCAATCTCTGCGCACGTCGAGCACAGATAAATTTTCTGTACGTAATATGGCGCAAATTTACACGGTAATTTTCCTCCGAAGTTCAACTTGCACATAAATATCGTATATTATAAAGCTGGGACGGATTAACATTGCTAATGAACTTCTGGTTCTGATTTTTTATTTCTTTTTAAAAAAAAGAGAAAAAATAATTCCAAATTTCCATTGTCGGCTGCAGTGTATGAATGTGTTCGTGCAGAGTAACGGCCGTGTACTGCAGATATTTTTGGAGACTTTTTTACCCTATACGCCATGGCGCTCCACGCGTAAGCAAACAATTCCTCAGATTCTCGTTATACCTTATGAATCTTTCATGCTGCTCTTCACGCGTGTATGTATAATATAGAATCACATAAGCTCGAGCTGCTGCTGCTTCTGCATTTCGAGCTTTCGCTTAACTATACACACACAGGTAAAGCTCGACGTGCGCGCACGGCCGCACGCGATAAAAAGACGAGTCTTGGATTAATTTTTCCGACTCCACGACTCAGCGTCGTGGATTTTTTGTGTTCGTTGCTCTTGGTATTATACATCTGACCGTACAGTACGTGTGCACACGAGAAAAATTATTTCTCAGCCTGGTGATTTTTGAACTCGAGTCACGGATCAATCCGTACTTAATTAATTTTTAAAAAATGTAGAACTCGGACGAGATGCGCGAGGAATGAATAAATACCTTTCTTTGGGATCTTTGGGAACGTATAACGAACGTCGCTGTTATTATACAGACAAAACAAACTGCGAATGTCTACCAAGCTAGAGGTATCAAGGGTATATGTATGTATCTGTATGTGTGCCGTACGACGTCAGGCGGAAGTTATTGATTATTAGAACGAATGGATCCGAGCCACGGCAAGCCAGAACGAGAGAGAAGAGAGATAGAGGATACTGCTCTCGAGCATAGAACCTAATGCTCTCGTGAATTATCGACTGCCACTGTACTCTCTGCCAGGAATTGGCCGGTATTAAACGTTGCTTCTCTCTCTCCCTCTCTGTCTCTATAGCTGCCTTTATATAGAGAGCCCGAAAAGGAAGGACGAAATGCAATTAGCTCTCGAGCTCGCTGGCGCGCTCGATTATATATCTATGCACGGGATACCTGCAGATACACGTCGGAAATGTCCCTTTCTGGAAAGCTCGACTTGCTGCTCTCTGTGCGTTATATATATAACGGCGCAATTCGAAGCTCCTCTGAGACTTATATCGTTCTCTTGCGTTCTATTGCTCGCCGCGTGCGTGTGTGAGTGTGTGTGTGTGTGTGTGCTCGCTTGCACCGGATTTGTCAATTATTCATTCGAGTGGCCGGCGCGTTTATCGTTGTTTATATGCTAGAAAACTCTATATGCCTCGAGACAATTGGACTGTTTCTTTCGTATTCGCATTATAGCACAATTATTACAATTGGGATTTGAGATTGGAGTGGAGCTGAGATTATGATTGGTTTATGATGCGTCATTTCGTTAAAATTAAAAATGTTTTTTATACTACTTTTCTTTTAGATGGCCCTAGAGTGTATGTGCTGCTCTGCCGAATTAGTATTTTTTACTTGGGAGTTTTACACGGGACACCCTAAACATATAGTTATACCGGTAGATAGCGTCAGACCAATCTCAAAATCCCAATTCAATCAAGATGAGCTCGGCTTATAGATGCCAAACTCTCTTATCATAAAGCCTCATCATAGACGCTTGTAAAGATCTGTGTTGATATATAATAATAGCAGCCACGTTCAGATTTACGCCTCGAAACAATTGCCTTCCGGTGCAATAAGTTACATAGCCGCGTTAACGAGTTCATTGAGCACTCGTGCAGTAGGGAAAATTGTTTTCCATTTCATTTCATTTTTTCCTTCTCTTTTTCGATGCGTGCGAGAAGAAAAAGAGTCCGAGAATCTATATCACGCAGCATCTAGGATTCAATGTATATTACACGACGAGTCAGCAGCGGCAGAAGCCGTGGCAGACGCGCTCGAGTGCAAGTTACGCGCGCGCGCGCGATGATCCGTCAAAAATTGCGGACGGCGTAATCCATCAGGAACGTCGAGTGCGAGTCGACGGTGTACAGGTGTGGCCCGGACGTTCAGTCTTCTCTCTCTCTTGGATGTAATTCAATTACGCCGCTTTGTACGCGCACATAGCGCGGCGCCGCATCCACATCGACTTTATATCTACCTTCTTTTCCCTATTTTTTTTTCTTACCTCGTCTTATTTATTTGACTTTTTTCTTTTTCTTTTCCGCTTTTTTTTTGTTTTTGTTCGCTTTTTCGACTCGTTTCTCATTCCATACCTCGCGCGTCAGGCACTACCGTCCCTCCGTCTCTTCTCCGTTATTTATTTTATTTTTATTTTTTGGCGCCCACGCGCTTTTTCCGTGACAATTGACAAATGCTCTAGCAAGTTGGATAAAAAAGCTCTATAGAGCGAGTGTATGGGACAAAGGTATAATAGCGAAAGTAGACTCACCTGCACCCTGGCCTCGGTCAAGTCGATCTTCATGGCGATCTCCTCGCGCGTGTAGATGTCCGGATAGTGCGTCTCCTGGAAGGCTCGCTCCAACTCCTTCAGCTGGGCCGATGTGAAGGTCGTCCTTATCCTGCGCTGTTTGCGCTTCTCCGCCAGGCCGTCGTGCGAGCCGTATGCTTTGTAACCGAGACCACCTACGGACAGGCATAACGTAAAAATATGTAATGATAAAATGCAAAAGACCCTTTTAAGCTAAAAACGCTTCAAAAAGCTACGAGATTCATAAATGGTTAAGACTTTAAAGGTTCTTTTTCAGTCTGAATTCATCATCTTCATGATGAATTTAATAAAATGAATCAAAAAGATAATGATTTATTGTATATTTGATCAATGGTTGTGGCTTTGATTAGCATATTTGCAGCATTTTCAGTGTCTGATGTATATTGTCCATATTAATTTTAAATAAATAAATTATAAACATAAATTTCGATATTATTTCATTGAAAACACACACGATCATTTTAAGTAAAATATCTTATGTAATAAAACTATTCATTGCTGTTTTAATAGTAGTTAGAGGTAAGGGTCTGCGAGAATCGAGATTCTCGCGAGAAATCTCGTCGAGACGAGAATTAGGAATTTCTCGTCTCGCTACTCGAGAATCTCGAGAAGTCGAGAAATAATGCGAGAACCCAATTGACAATGTATAATGATAACTCTACATTCAAATTAAGCATTTTTCCGAATATTATTCACTTTCATAATGTTCGGAATACATTATATTCATTTTATCCTAAGTGTCACAGCACCGCTATCGAACGGCATTCGTAAGCGAAATTGCTTAATCTTTAACTCGCAGCAAAATTTCTGAAACGCACTTAGAAAAAATTTGTAATATGTTTTCGATAGAAAATTTTCTCATCTTTCTGTCGGTATGCTCAGATTTTCCGGAAAATTCATTTTTGTCCGGAAAATTTAAAAACCAAACTTTCAAAATTAAGTATCTTAAAAACGGCTTTTTTAAGATTTTTTTAAATAGTCTAGATCAAAAACTGAGAATATTTTCTATCGAAACACATGTTTACCTCGTCTACTGGAGTTTTACGGGAATATTCAACATATCTCGTTGAAACTTGTTACTTCGGGGTTTTTGGGGTCGCTGAAAACGAATATCACAACGAAAATGTACTACCATGTACCTGGGGCCCAGGGCGGGCCCTATATGGGGCAAATTTCCTGAAGTGTCCTAGCGCTCTGACGCGCGGCATTTTTTGGCCAAATCACTCAATTTCTAACTCGCTGTAAAAGTATCAAAACGTACCTAAAAAAATAACTATCTAATAGATTCTATGGTAAATTTCCTCAGCTTTTCGATGGTGACATTAGATTTTCAAAAATTTTCCATTTTCACCCGGAAAATCGTCATCAAACATTCAGAACTCAATATCTCGAAAAATGCCACTTTTTTTGCTTTTTTTTGTTCCAACCGAAAGATGAGGTCTTTTTACATCGGGTATGGTAGTTTTCAGAGTGTATTTTTGATGAAAACTAAGGAAAATACGGAAGGTTTTAGTTAGCGCTCGGCCTCTCGCCGCGGTTTCCAGCCTTGCGCGTCTCGTTGTAACTTGTAACTCGCTCGTATGACAATGGAAAAATAAATAAACATGTGAATTTGATAGGAAATTTTCTCAGCTTTCTTATGGTGTAGTCGGATTTTCCGATAATTTTCAGTTTCACCGGAAAAGGAAGAAAATAGACCTTCAAGTACACTTTTTCTGGTGATAATGAAAATTACCGGAAAATCCGACTACACCATAAGAGAGCTGAGAAAATTTCCTATCAAATTCACATGTTTATTTATTTTTCCAATGTCATACGAGCGAGTTACAAGTTACAACGAGACGCGCAAGGCTGGAAACCGCGGCGAGAGGCCGAGCGCTAACTAAAACCTTCCGTATTTTCCTTAGTTTTCATCAAAAATACACTCTGAAAACTACCATACCCGATGTAAAAAGACCTCATCTTTCGATTGGAACAAAAAAAAGCAAAAAAAGTGGCATTTTTCGAGATATTGAGTTCTGAATGTTTGATGACGATTTTCCGGGTGAAAATGGAAAATTTTTGAAAATCTAATGTCACCATCGAAAAGCTGAGGAAATTTACCATAGAATCTATTAGATAGTTATTTTTTTAGGTACGTTTTGATACTTTTACAGCGAGTTAGAAATTGAGTGATTTGGCCAAAAAATGCCGCGCGTCAGAGCGCTAGGACACTTCAGGAAATTTGCCCCATATAGGGCCCGCCCTGGGCCCCAGGTACATGGTAGTACATTTTCGTTGTGATATTCGTTTTCAGCGACCCCAAAAACCCCCGAGTGCAGAAATTAGACTCATTTTTACCGATATTTAGCGAAATACACATATTGACCAAGTCGTGAGTTCAAGATGCATCCCTGAAATGCGTTTATTTCACCCACAGGGTGCAAATTTTCATTTGTCCCTCATAAGTTTTGTTCACAAAATTCCTAGACGCTCTCCCGAATCGAATGCCGAAGACCGCATCTCAATCGGACTTACTGTTCAAAAGATCGGAGATTTGGCCGTTTTTAATGCTTTATTTCCTCGTCTATATCGAAACATATTGAGCAACAAGCTTATTGTAAAGAAAATTTTAAACTTATTTAATTATTCATATAATTAATTATTTATTTGTTTTACCATTAATTTGATGTATTATTAATTATAATTAATTATTTTAATATATTTTATCAAATAAAGTTATAGAAACTAGAAAAAATCAAATTTCCCGACTTCTCGTAATATTTCTCGACTTCTCGTATCATTTCTCGATACGTCGAGATTCTCGGCAGTCGAGACGAGAATTAAAATTTCTCGTCTCGTCTCGTCTCGAATGCATGTTCGCAGACCCTTAGTTAGAGGACCGTTGGAAAATCTAAGAAGCTCATATAGATAGGACTTTTTTCGAGAAATCTGATGAGCTTATCGGATTTTCGATATCTCATATCAAATTCAAATGAGAGCGAAAAGAAAATGAGCAGGAATAGCATTGCGTCGTTACGTAGTTTCAGTCATACTTGCAAGGTGGAGCGCGACACGCGCTTCTGGATATACGTCGAGATATCAGCTGCATAAGAAATTAAAATGTAGGAAAACGTCGCGATCTTGATAAGAAAAAAAAAAATTACATCTTTGTCTTGAATTCAGAAATATTCTCTTTCTCGCAGTAAACGAGTCAACGTTGGCTCGACGAGCTGCTGCCGCCGCCGCTGCTGCTGCTGCTCGACACGCGAGGCAGGTCGCGAGAGAGGAAAGATGGAGGAGGTGCGTAACCATAGCAATGACGCGCGCGTGGCAATCTATATAGGTATATATTATCGCGTATACAGCCCTGCACATAGCCCGCGTAGAAAGCTCGAGGGAAGCGAAACAGAAAGAGAGGAAAAGAGAGAAGCTAGACGCAACCTCGTCCATTGATTTTCACTGCCATCTTGTCGTTTATATACATATATTCCTTGCGCCGTAACTTTTGTGCGCCGCTGTTGCTCGACTTTTACTCCGTGTATATCTTTGGTATATCTCGTTCGTCTCGGAAACGAAATAAAAAGGCGCGACGGCGAAGTTAAATTTTTTACGAGACTACATCGATCGAAGAGAAACGATATGGTTTTCGTTCCGGAAAAGACGAAAAATTAGCAATATCGTTTTCAATGTGATAGCGGCTATTCGAGCATTTTCATTAGAGTCAATTAGGCGAGAAAGATTTTCTTCTCCAAAACCGCACGAGTCAAGAGATGCTGAATAATTCGAAAAATACTTCAGCGACAAAAATGTCGTCGTGCTATTGCACGAAGCTCGCTCACCTTGCAAATTGATAGCCGACGGGAAGATCGAGGCGGCGTGTCTGTGCACGTCCTGGGCACCGCGCACCGCCATAACCGAGCAGGCCGCGGCGTGATGGGCTGCCGCCGCTGCGTGATGAGCCGCCGACGGATGCGACGCGGCCTGATGCGAGCCCAGGCCCTGGGGCAGTCCCGCGCCACCGCCGCCACCGGCACCACCAGCACCTCCGCCAGCGCCGCCTCCACCGGGTCCGCCGCTGGCTCCGGTGGCGGCTCCGGCCGAGTTGACGACGCCGCCCGGATTGTACCTGGAGGCGGCCGCGGCGTAGCGATAGGCCTGGCTCATTTGCGAGCAGCTGCCGAGGTCGCCGTAGCCCGCGTGCATCTCGCTGGCCGCCAGGGCGCACGAGGAAGCCTCGAAGCCGGCCGCGGCGGCCGCCGCCGCCTGGTTCAGGTACGAGTAGTCCATCTTGTAGATCAGAAGGTCCTCCACTGTTGCTGCTGGCGCTTGGCAATGCAGATTGATGCTGTTGGGCAGAGAGACGAGATCTCTGGATGATTGCTGCGGGTGCAAAAAAGAACATGAAAGCAATGATAACGTCGAACTCTCTTTGATTGATCATAATTTATTTAGATCTAAAAACTTTTTTGCGACTCAAAAGAGTCTGGACTATCTTTTTAGATGAGTTTTTTTAATCATAAAAAAATAATTGTTTCATCTGTCAAGGCTCTCTTTACGTTTTAGAATGGTAGATTAGCTAATAATCATTGAAGATACATTTTTTAATGAAACTGTAACGCGAAATACAAATACGAAAATGTTGCATGGAGTTTTGCCAAAAATCTAACTCACTTGGTCGAAAGGAATTGGCATTATTTGAATCGTATCTTTGATACAAAATTTATTTTGATGGATACAGACTTTAATGAAATTTACTGTCAAAAAAATAGTAAATTAGTGCAGATATATATAAAATTAAAGTTATCGATATTAAATCGTGTTGAAAAATGCCGAATTTTATTCAAAACTTACCAGGAGACCTTCTCACCTTCGGGTCATGGATTTGCTCCAAAATTTTGTTGGGGTCTCCTAGTACTCTATACTGAAGCTCTCTGTGTTTAGTTTGATCTCATGGGCTTCAGGGCCCATTTTTAAAAGGATTTTCCACATTATAAAAAAATCTTTGTTATTTTCTATATCGATATAGAAGTACTTAAATGAAAAAATGCGACGATTAAAAGTTTTAAAATTTTTCAAAGAATCTGTTTGAATTTTTTCGGATTTTTAGGGGCCATCTATCATCTCTTTAAAAAGTCGTAAAATCTATTAAAAAAAGCGTCAAATTTGAGCCTCTTGAATTAAGTGATAGATGATCCCAAAAATTCCGAAAAAATTCGAGCAGATTCTTTGAAAAATTTTAAAACTTTTTATCGTCGCATTTTTTCATTTAAGTACTTCTATATCGATATAGAAAATAACAAAGATTTTTTTATAATGTGGAAAATCCTTTTAAAAATGGGCCCTAAGGCCCATGAGATCAAACGAAGCACAGAGAGCTTCAGTATAGAGTACCAGGAGACCCCAAAAAAATTTTGGAGCAAATCCATGACCCGAAGGTGAGAAGGTCTCCTTGTTAGTTTCTTTTAAATGTATCAGTACTGACTTGTAAATTTTATATATTAACTGTATAAAAAATGCATGAATATACGATCACACCCATTATTTTTAATGAAAAACAATTGAAAAAGTTTTAGTTCAATACTCAAATTTAGACATTATGATTGAAAATTAAAGTTTAAATACTTCTTTTCGGACTTAATTGCCCAAAAAATTGAAAGACATTCAATCCTAATTCAAGGCGGCTACTGCCACTAGATGGCGAGTACCTTTATTTGTAAATCTGCAAGAGGCAAAGTAAAAATAATTGTATAAGTCAAAGCAAGGTTTTGAACCTAGGTATAATTTTTCGATTGTAAACCATTGTGTAATTTTTGATACATTCTCATAGAAACGAAAAGTTATTCTTTTTATGGTCAATGCAGAGCCTGACCCTGACAATTTACAGCTGACAATTGTCAAAACTATTTTTTGTCACCGAACACCAGTAGTCAATCTGAACTACTTGATCAAGGAATCATTAAGAACTTTAAAACTCTTTTAAAATCCATGGTGCCAAATGCAGTTCATTGAATTTTTTCATCCGTAAATAAAATTACGAAAGAAACAATTTACAATTATTTTATAAAATGTGGATTTTTAAGTAAAGAAGATACACTAAATAAATTTGCGGTTGAAGCCGAATTCACGAAGAGAGGAGAATTAGAAAGACTTATACAACCATATAAAGTTAGTGATGAAAGTTTTGTGTCAGTAGATCAGAACGCATTGGACGAAAAAAATGTTGAATGTATCGCTTGTTGAAAAAAATGCCATCAAAGTTTAGGAGCCTACATATACCACATGTTAATTTAAAAATTGCATTTGAGCATCTGAAAGGTCTAAGGCATTATTTTTTGAGAACAGGATGTGCAAAGGGGTTTGAGGCAAACCGAGAAAAAGACTTGACAACAACAGCTAGGCATCAAGCTACCACATATAACAGATTTTTTCCAAAGGCACAAATGACAAATTTTCCACGTTTTTTAGAGTAAATTATTTTTTTTTAATTTCATCTATTTTTATATTCATTTAATTGAAGATATTTTTAACGGGGTTTAATATCAATATTTAATCTAACCAATTTCTAAACTTTTTCAAGACCAAAGAAATTTTGAAGTTTCTGTTGCGTGATTAACCGTAAAATATTAAACTGTCTCTCAGCGCATCAAATGCTACAATGCGTGCTGACGTTGTGAATTCATTGGCCATATAATCTATTAATCCGTCTGACAAGAATTTGAATAGATACTTCATTCATTCTGATATGTATTATTTCATAAAAACAAACTCTTGAAGTATACTACCAAACTTATTTCCAAAATTTTTATTATGCTAAACCGATGAAAATATAAACAAATTATTATATCGACTTAAATTCAAAATTTTCCAAAGTTTTCTGAATTAAGTCTTCCACTTTTTAAACAAATTTAAAAGCTGAGTGATAATTCCCGTTAAATAAAGGATGTCATGATAACTTGGCAAGAACAGTACGAGTTCAAGTCAATGTATCACAATTAGAATATTCAATTAGCCAGATTAAACGTTCATGTTTGTACGTATTATTAGTAATTTTCATGTACTTAAATGAGTTGGAACTAACTTAAAATACATTATTTTAGTTAGTATAACATTTTTTCATTTTCATCGTATAGAAATTTAAAAATAATATAGCGTTCTCAAAGTATATTTTATCATTAATATTTAGTGAGTATTATATGTTTTAAGTCGTCGTAAATTTCTTGACAAGGAAAAGATTTGCGTCGCATTGGAATTAAATTAATTCTCTGAGTTTTACCGAAAAAGTGTTAAACCGATACTAAAATGAGATTTAAAAATTGTTTTTAAACACGTGTTTAGATAATTAATAAATATTTTTCTCAAAAAAGTATGTGTATCTTTATTATGGTATAACAATAAAACACCCATACACGATACTTTTTAAACTAAATTTCCTGATCAGCTCGATAATAGCTTGATATCTCCCCAGCAGTATTGAATGAAAAGAAGCCACTCAGCCGCAAGCTCTATTCACCTCCCGAGAGCCGTGCCAAGTATGGTTGATCGAATCAACATAAATTGATAAATTTTTGTTGGCTTGTGTAAAACGATGACACTTACCGGTACAATGATTATCGCTCCGGGCCTATAGGTCAACGACTGTTAATTTGCGCTTGGCTTTCGTCACAATCACGTCACTAGCCACTTGCAATTATCCACAATTATCACTCGCGTATTTACGTACAATAAATATTTTCATATCACAGAATGGAGCTTTCAACGTTACACTTCACTTTTATATTTACGAATTAGACATAGATTTGATCGTTCGTTCAAGATTTATTTGAACCACGCGCGCACAGAGAATGACTATTAAGAAAAAAAAATTTGTCGTAACCGTTGAGTATGCGGCGTGCCGGGGCCTGCGGGCCTCGCCGAGGCGGCTGGCGCGACGGCTGGCTGCCACGCACAGCTCTGCAGCGGTGCAGCGGTCCTCACTCGGCGACGGCTTCACACCATACCGGAGTAGCGTCTGGTTGTGTCCCGACTGTGCGGTGTATATGCCTCTCGTCGATCCTCGTGTCGGTCCGCGCGCACTGCGGCCGGGTCGGCTCGTCTCGATCGGGTTATAGCTCACATCTATAATACACACTCGAATACGCGCACATAGACACGCACACACAGACACCGCTATAAAAGCGCGGGGTATTATCGCGCGCTCCTTGAGTTTTATACAAGCGCGAGTCGCCGCAAGCTTTAGCGAGCTTAAAGAGTCTCGCGTCCGCAAATCCGTCCGCCCGCGCGTTCCGCCAGTTAGCACCCCGAAAGAGATAGGGGTTTATGTATGTATATAGAAATAATCGGATCAGAGCTCGCGCGCTCGAGGGGCTATCAAATTATTGCGATTATCTGCTGCAGCTTCTGTGTATATATACAGAGAGAGAGAGAGAAAGCTGAGAGTGTGTGTGAGAGAGAGAGCGCGCGAGAGAGAGAGAGAGGCGCAGCTGAGAGCGAGCGCCGCGCAAGCTCCTTTCACGCGACCGGCTGGTGGTGCTTCTCAAAATCAAATGATAAGCCTAATTCAATAACCCCGTGACTGGAGCACACCACACGCAGCAGCAGCAGCAGCATCCCTTCATGATGTCGAGCAGCAGCAGCAGCAGCTCTCGGTTGCGCGCGCGCGCGCATTTACACGCGGCCCGAACCAGCCCCTCTTTGCACCCCGTCTTATACATATATCTATATTTGGTATACATATAGATGCACTTGCTTTATGCAAGCATAATCCTGTATGTGGCAGCAGCAGCAGCAGCCCCCAGGCCGTGTGCGGGAATCGGTCCTGCGCAGCAGCAACAGCACCGGTGACTATTGTGCAGACTGTAGAGGATTCTATACTGCGCAGACTCGTCAACGGCGGCGACCACCCCGGTGGTGGTGGCGTGCGCCTACTATGCTCGACAGTGTGTATACGTGTATAGACGCGAGGGTGTGGCTGAATCGGCTTCTATTATAAATATATATACGAAGCCCCGACTCCATTCGAATGCTGCCAGCATATTAGCTTAGCTTTTCATTGGTTATTTCAAACGTCCTGCCCGCGTGCACCAGAAGCAGCAGCCCTTCTTATTTCTCTCCCTCTCTCTCTCTCTTTCGAACGTGCATGTGTATACCAAAAGAGTGTGCGACTTTCACGAAGAATATCCACACGCACACAGACACTTTCGTTCGGTACGTCTTCGAGAGAGTATTTTTCTCGAGGCGTATAGCAGGGGGGAGAGAGAGGGTCAAATCCAAGCGTAAGAGGGTGGTCCATTGAGAATTCGGCAAATGACTCCACCCTCGGAGCTTGCACGAAGCGAGCTGCGCGTACATTCAGCTCTAGCTGTCTCTCTTCGGCGTACGCCTTGCGCGGAGGTAGCTGCTGCCGACTGCGCTCCCGCGAGCTTCTTTCTTACACTGTGTATATATTTTCGCGTCGCTTTCGCTTCTTTCTTTCTTTCTTTCTTTCTTTCTTTCTAGTCTAGTGTGAGTGTGTGTATGCGTGTTTTTATGGGTGTATATGCGGTGGCACTGCACGCATTAGTACCGAAGCGCATCTTTTTTTATCATTTTCATTTGCAGCTTGTTTTGCCTCTCTGAAGTTAGGGTGCTGCTGCGTGTCTCGCACTTCGCACAAGCTTTACATGATAAACGTAAGCGTAGCAAATGAATCAATACTTGTTCACTTTTAAAACCAAGTGGGTTTTAGTTACATTACTTTCTTTAAAAGTTTTGCTTGGACTTAAATGCAATTTTTTTTACTTCTCCACTTGCAGATTTATAGATTAAGGTACTCGCCATCTAGTGGCAGACGCTGAAGGTATTGTCGTACTCAAAGTAGGCGAAAACTGGTCTCAATTCGTTGAAACAGTGAAGTTTCAGATCATTTAAAATGCTCATAATTATAATTTTAGCCATGCAGGGCATAAGTTCACATTTATGACGCACTTTTCTGTGACACAAGTCGCACATTCTGGCACCGCGGTACCAAAAAGTGCGACTTATAACTCAGAAAAGGAGGCATACATTTAAACTTAGCACAATGCTATAAAATTAAGTACGATCCTCGGGCCATATAGGGGACACATTCCAGCACGGCTATTAGGGCCCTCACTGCGCTTGAGCCCTAAACCACGCTGGGCCGTAAAATGTTACTTGTAGCAATTTTATCGTAAAGTACTATGACACGAGTATTAACCTAAAACTAGACAATTGCTGGTTATGTAATTTAAAATACATTAAATGATCATTTTCGGCCAACAGCCCATTATTAACGTTGAGCATTTCTGACAAAGCTCCCAAAGATATTTATAATTCTTGGAAAAATAATAGGTTCTTTTACAATTGATCTATTAAATTTGTTATGTTTCAGTCATATATACGCACATGAAATTAAATTTTCATTTGAAAATGAAAAATGCATACTATTCATTGAATTCGGCTTTTTAAAGAGTTGAAAACGTTCGTTTACCTACGAGCGTCTGTTTCTATTTGAATAGAACACTGGATTCGATAAAAATCTAAACATTTGTTTAGGAATATACCCTTTTTTTTATTTTTGATCATTTCAGATCTTTTTAAAAAAGCTTATAGCCAATGAATTGCTACAGCGGATTTTTTATGATTATTAACGTATTGAAACAGACTTGAACAGTTGAAATATTATTATTCAATATAAAAGAAATTTAAAAATTTATCATAAAAAATTGACCCTATTACCATTTTTTGAAATCAATTTTTTAAATCGATTATTAGTATTAGAATTTTTAATTCATCAGATGACGTGACTACATTTTCGAATCAAGCGCTCAAGTTCTGATGTTGGCCGCTACGTAGTGCATGAAAATCCGCAATTGTTTTAAGATTGTTTCGGTATTAGAAGAATTGTTCAAAGTGTGTTCCAATTAAGTTAGGATCTTCGCTCGGTCTTAATTTCGTTTTCATTCATAACGTGATCTCATTTCATTGTTTTACTTTTTATATATGTACATGGCAACCTAAATCGACATTGATAAGTTTAATGTCATTAGGATTTAAAAATTGTGTAATTCTGTTCTTAGAGAGTATAAATGCTCATCTTAACAACTTAACACATCTTCGAAGGAGACCAAATAGCAGATTAAACAAAAGAAGTATATAATAATGCAGATCCATATGCATTGTGACTCCTTGGAAAAACAGTAGAACTCTCGCGTACTCCAGGGATCATGCACGCGTCACCGAGTCTTTTCGTGAGAACAAGTGCAACAAGGGCGTCTCAGGCTGTCGAGCTTATAAATCATAATTGACTCGATCAGTAACCGAATGAGTTTATTTTCAAAATGTAGGAGATAATCGCTTATCTAATAAAAAAAAAGGATATCGCATCAAAGTGAATTCAAAACCGTCACCTATTCGTCGGTAAAGAGTTTCCTCATTAAATTATGTCACTTCTTATTTTTATGTAGTAACGTTAATAGAAATTAATTCATCTCTTATTCCCAATTAAAACATTATTTCAAACCTGAATTTTTTACAAAAAAAAGAATCTTTATTAATCATTATTTTTTAAAGTAATTATAAATCTTCAATTTAGTTTTATGTTATATCATGGCTATAAAGTGCAGATATTTTCTTAATCGTCCATCCACTAAATGCAAATTATTGCGACAGCGACAATAAAGGTTTCCATATTTCATATGTTCTCAAATCATTATTTTCACTGCAAGTCAATTCATCAGAAATATTAAGACAATTCAATTTTTTCTTGGTTACTGGCAACCAAGACTCATTCAAAAGCTCATTTTTTTCAGGTGTTGGATTCCTGTGATAATTAAATTTTTGGTAATATTAATCTTATGATTTCTTAACATTTTAATTTGAAAACTTACCCAAATTTAGCAAAATTAGTCCACATTGTTGTCATTCTTTCCATCGTTGTACGATCCCGCGTACCTGCAGATATTTTTTTCTTTCTCGCTTCAGCATGAAACAAGAAATCCAATTCATCCCCATGGCATGTTCCTAAAAATCAAAATAAGTCAATAATGTTCATTAGATTTCAATCAATAATGTGAACGCTCTGTATTTGTTGAAATCAAAACCTTTAATTTTTATCCCGAATTTTTCCTTAACTCCTGGAAGATCAGGCCTGTAGGAGAATTTGTAAAGGTAAGTTGGAACATCTTTATGTTGTTGAATCTTAGCCACTCCTATGACTTCCATGATAAATAGCAGATCACCGAAAAACTGCGCGGCTTCATTGAATTTAACTTTAGTAATTTTATCATCACCGAAATAATGTCTTTTTATTGGCTCCGTGAATTCAGTCAATTTTTCACAGTTGTCAATTCGTAGATGGCTGGCCAAAAGTTCGTTGAAATTTTTGTCCAACTCGTCATACATTTTTGAAGTGTCACCGAGAAATCTAACGATGCCTTCATGCGAATTGTAACCGATAATTAACGGTACATTGATGCCTTTTTCTGCTAGCTCTCTGATGGGTCCTGGCAAAATGGGATTCTTGCTCTTGGCATCTTGACTGGGAACCAGTGATAGTTGAACCTTTGCAAGTTCCTACAAAACGAAACGAAAAACTACAGAATTAGCCAAAGTTGAGCGTATCGGTTTAATAAAGGTTCATCGACAATTGGCCACTATTACACAAAAACTAGTAACGATATCTTCAAGGCTCGTAGCTCACAAAAATCCTATTGCTTTCCCGCGAGTAACTTACGTTGTCACATAAATCTTCATACTTCTTAACTAAATCCTTAGCTGGTAATTTTTTTAAATTTTTTATTACATCCAAATCAGTATCACATTTATGACCGAAGGAATTAGCTAAGGCGTATCCCCACTTTTTGTTTGATTTTATATGAGCCCATGGATTTGTCAATGCACCACTTTGAATGATAGCTTTATGGAAGAGACCTAAAAATATATATCGTCAAATATGTTTACTGATAAATATTTTAAAATTTACATATCTAATTTATAAACCTTTTGCTTCTGATGATAAACACAAAGCATGTATTGATGCTCCACCTGCACTCTGACCAAAAACTGTGACGTTATTCGAGTCTCCACCGAAATATTGAATATTTTGTTGAATCCATTTCAAGGCAAGTATTTGATCTTTCAGACCCATATTACCACAACATTCTTCGTGGTCCATATTTAAAAAGCCTGAAGTAAATAAATTCAAAGTCAGACCTTTCAAACGTTTTTATGAGTAATCAATGACGCACCCATTAGCCCAAGTCTGTAATTAATGCTGACGAAAACGATATTGTGTTTTATTAAATAATCTGGCCCGAATATTTTCGGCGTGTTTGAACTCATTTTAAAAGCTCCTCCGTGAAACCATACCATAACGGGCTTATTGCAGTTGTGCATTTCACTTGTTGCGATGTCGAGATACAAACAGTCTTCTTTACCTTTAACTTTACCAATCAAAGGTTCGTATTGCAGCGACATATTACTTTCATCTACGGTATCTCGAATGTTGGTGGTCCACTTTTTTTTAGGAATTGGATCCTTAAATATTTATTAAAAAATAAAAATTGAATACATGAATACTTAATAAAAAATTTATTTTCAAATAAGTATTGGTTTTTTTTCGAATTCGAGTCAAGTATTTTTTGTATTCGGGTTTTTCGAGTGCCTGAATTTTTTAAGAACAATCGAGTTTTTTCGGGTACTCGACTATTTTTGAGTTTTGAAACTGTGTTTCATAAGACCTGCATGAAGAAAAAAATTATTAGTCAAATGTATGATTTTCATTGCTAGTACACGAAAAAAATCAAAGAACAATGTTGTCTAAACGCCTATCGAAAATATAAATATTAAAAAATAGTTATACGATAATGCAATTGAAAAAATTTAAATACTCGAAGAAAGCCAGGGTACTTGAAAAAACACTAAAAATCGGGTATTCAAACATTCCTCTTATTTATAAATGTCAATAAAATTTACCTTAAATCGAAGATCGTTGATCGGGGGCTCGGCGTACGGAATACCCCGAAGTGAAAAGTATTCAACATCCTTATCAACGTTTTTTAGAGCATGTCCTTTGATTTTACCATCCTCTGTTTTAACTATGACAGTCAACGCTCGTTTTGATTCGATTGGTTTCTTTAAGTACGACGAGGCCGTCGATCTGAGAAATCGTCCTATAGTCAGCATGACTCTGCAAAAATTTAAAGTGATTTATAACTTTCATAAAATTAATTATAAATAAATTTAGGGCAAATCAAAATGAAATTTTGAGTGACTAACTTGATTTTATGTTCCACTAAACTGATAATTTATCGTAATGTATTAGGAAAAAATTAAAATATTTATAACATTTTAGTAGTTATTCGAGAAAATTTGTTATAAATCAATTTATTCTAATGAATGTATCATAATATAATTATGTATTAATTATATATAAAAAAATCGCCTTTCTCAAAATATTATGTACCAATTCAAGTAATACATTTTTCACTGATTAGTTTTTTAAAATGTAATTGATAAATGGAAATGATTGATAACGATAAAACAATTACAATTCTATAGCTTTGATTATAATTTTCAATGAATACAATCAAGCTTTCGTACCTTAATTCAATAAAATTATATGTTCTTCAAATAAATAAAGAAGTGTATGTTTCCATACATACAACTTAAAAAGAAATACTTCAAGTATCGACCATATTCATAAGAAAAAATAAATACCTGAGACTCGAAGCACTTCGTGTTTTATATAAAATAGTTCTTAGCTTTTTTAATGTACTAAATGAAAGAGATATTGTTATGACAGTCGATTTCACGCAGAGATCGTTGACAACAAAATCAAAAGTCACAAACGACTGAGCCAAAGCCAGCTGTTTTCTTAGTGGTCGAAATAGGAAGTAAGCCTCTTGGAATATCTGCAGTAGTTGAAGCTGCTCGCATTGACAGCATAACTACAATGCTGCAAGGTCTAACGTCGGTAAAGTAGATAGTTTCATTATTGAAAATTGTACTTATCATACAGTTTATCAGCTACAAGTAAATGAAGAACGATTTTTTGTATTCCTTGCACTTTTATGAGATGTGACATTTTATTTTCAATTCATAAAATGTAATATGCTTTTTTCTAATTGTAGTCAGAAAGCCGACGCACGGAAATTGATTATTAATTCGTAAATAAGACAGTGACCAAAACTGGCTTATGATACTGATACGTGTGCAGGGGCCTACCAAGTTTAAAATTTCGTTTTTGAGCCTAATACAGAGCTTTCTCTATGAGGAAGTAAGAGACGAAATTAACGTTTTATCATCAAAAAAAAGTTTTATCATGATCCTACGAAGTGTAGCTAACTTATTGCAGATTCACACATATAGGTATACTCGCCATCTAAAAGGAGAAACTCAAAGCAGTAATATTGTCTTTAAAGTATGAAACACTAGTAGTATATATTTTTAGAAATGATCAAAGTTTCATTTTGAAGTTTAAAATGCCTCTTCCCACATATCAATATGAAAATAAAAATGGTATTTTTTAGTCATAAGGCCATCATTATTATTAAGCATTTTTACCTAAATTTGTAGTATAATTAATTCATTAATAAAGAAGGTTTAGTTAGTTGAGGATGAATTATGAGGAAGCTCTTTGCCAATGAATAGACAGCGGTTTTATTATATTTATGATAAAAATGTTCTACTTCAGATTAATGAAATACAAATATTTTGCAAACAACTTTGCAATTATTAATATTTCGTTATTTTCAATTATAATTCGATTTTTTTTACGATTTATTCTTATAGTAATCTATCAAACGTGTAGCCGCTTTCCAGCCACTCCTGATGGCACCATCCACCGTTCCATATCGGTTGTTATCGGTTGCTTCTCCAGCGAACAGAATCGCCTGAAATCGAGAAATCGGTCGCTTTAGTACTATCAAATTTTCTCGTCCAAATGTCAAAAATGTACCATTTTTTCTGGCTGCACGGGTTTCTCCAGCGTTTCCGGAAGTACTCCGCGGTTATGAGTCTCCACGCTTCAATAACTGAAGGCGCCTCGGGTGTACGGATTCGTATACCAATCCACTAGCAGCATCATGTCCGGATCAGTCATATAGGGGTAAGTTTTTTCCAAAAATCGGCGAAGATTCTCCTGGACGTGCAGTAAAATTTTTCTATCGCTCAGAGCCTCCATGGCTCTGGCGTATTTTCCGTTTACCCAGATTGCTAGGACATTCGGTATCGATTCGACCGTCGTGGCGCCACCTATACCCAAAAGCCAATTCTTCTCCGGCTAAAAAATTTAGTGATTGTAATATCCATTATTCGTTCATAAAGAGTCGAAAGGAGGCTCACTTCTGCTTCCATTTTCTCCTTGTCGTGGTCATTGTAGATGAAAGAGATGCAAAACGTGCTATTTTCAGTCTCACCCCAAAACGGATAGTTGTACTGAAGATATATTATCGCTATGTTACTAAACCCAATTGCCTGAAATTGCGAATGAATGATTTAAAAATTTAGTTAGTTCGAGCCTTTAAAATAAGTATTATTTGAAATAATATGTACTTCGATCGCAGAAACTTTATCGACTGGCAATGGGGGCATAAAAAGATTTTGGTGCCTTTCCTTCAAAACTCCCAAAGAAACTGTCACTATCAGGTGATCCGCTTCGTACAACTTTCCATCTTTCGTAGTGATTAAAATTGGCGAATCATCCGTAAGATTTGAATAGTTGATCGAAGTGACTTCAGTGCTTAAAACCGTGTTGTTTCTTACGGGCAGTTCCTGTTCTGAATGTGGATATGCTTTCTGTGAAAATTTATGACTTTTTTACAAATTTTTTAATATTTAAGAAATCGAAATTAATTATTACCATCAGAATATCCAAAATAGTAGAGTAACCCCTGGTCTTCCACTACATCAGCTGATCGCCAGGATAGTCATGGAAAAATTGCGCATTGCTGGTAGATAAATCGAACCACGATTCAGCTGGATACCATTCTAATACCACTGATTCTAAAAAACGTGTATACTTGTTTTTGTATTTCATTATTTTTGGATCGTTTTGAAACTTTTCGTCAAATCTAAAATTAATAAATCAATGTCGATTACGCAATTTCGATGGCTTGATCGATTTTACTAATAAAAAATATTTAGTATTATAACTTTTTTTCCGTGAATTGACCGAAGGACTCGTAAGCGGTATCGTTATGGGGTTCCACGTCTTCTTCGACGAATTTCCATAATTTTTCAGCCACATCGTCGTCGATCTGGTCCCCTTGAGAATCTACTAGCATATACTCGATTCCCAACTCTTCACCCAAGAAATTTAAAGGATTGGCCAGGTCGTAAACGACATTTCCTTCTTGGCCGTGCACCCATCTCGCACCAAAATCCAACGAAGCGTTACCTATGGAAAGTAGAAAATTTATAAAATTCATGAGTGGTTAGAGTAATATTATATAAAGCCAGTCGAAAATCCGATTGGATATTACCTTGGGTATCTGTGAGGAGGCGACCACCTATTCCCTTCGCGGCCTCCAAGACGGTCACATTATGGAAGCCGTTTTCGAAGAGCTTCGAGGCAGCCGCGATTCCTGATGCTCCCGCCCCGATCACGACGATCTTGGCATTTTTCTTGGCGTCGTCGGCAAGAGTGACAGCAGCAATGGCCAGAGAGAAGCAGCCAAGGGCCACCACCGCGCGTATCGACAAACTACTGCACCTCGGCATTGTGTTGGCGCGTAACGAATTCAGATATCAACTGACAGGCAATGATGCGGAGAGAGAATTACCAAACGATTCTGTCGCGGGCACCGATATCGCGACGAAACCAGTGCAGTCAGTGCGGCGATCTGCGCGCGGCGTGAGATTTTCATCGCACGATCGGCGAATTTGTTGTTATTCTGAATGCTCTTCTCTCATTTTCGCTTGATCAGCATAACTACAAGGATGTTTTATAATCATCGAGGTTGAAGATGTTTATTGAAATGAATTTACAATGTTGTCTGTGCAATGTTGGTTCGGCACATTTCTAGGCCAATTGACACTTTTTCAAAGATTACGAGCTCTTTTTTTTATTCAGTTTCTTTCATTTTCTTCATAAACATGGTAATCATAGAGCAAGGAAGTCTAAGAGCTATTTACTTTTTTCGTGTTTTGGAAGTTTTTGTTGTTTAGCTTATTGGCTTTGCTGAAATGGTCTTTAGGAAAATTTACAGAGATCTTATTTTATTTAAAATTGTAATTATTAATTGTCAGATTTCAAAAATCATTTTATGTAAGATATTCCAACGAAAAAAGTATAAAATAATGAATGCTCATAAGTACTTGTTGAATTGAAACTAAAGCGAGAAAAATCATTTTCTCGAAATTTATAGATGAAGACAACTAATAAGATCGATATCAAAAGATAATGATTGTAATCTGTAAATATTTAGAATTCGTATATCAAATCTTCTCTTTCAAGCATCAAACATCTCTTCATCTTTCTAACTGCAAAGACTTCGGAAGTGTCCTCTCTGCGAATTATTGGCGTATATGCACTGCAACATCGATCCATCGATGGTAAAAATGTTTTCCTTCAAAAATTCAAAAATTATCTCAGATCTGGATTCAAAATGTCGAAAATTGGCGAACTTGATGGTTTTTAGAAATGTTTGTTAACAATCTATAGATGAATCCAATGGAATCTTATGTATGCTGCTCACGTATGCAGAAAGCGCCAAAGATTGAGCCTGCTTCCATAACTATGCAAAGTTCATAATTTTTATCGCATTTCGTAACCATTACATGATTTTCAATTGAGTACACTTGTCGCTATAACTTATTCATAAAGTGGAAATACGCGTTGTCTCGTTATGATTGGGCAAAGTTATAAAAAGCGCGCAAAAGGACGTGCACCTTGCTAATCGTGGTATGAAAACTGCCTCTAAAAAGTCTGTCATAAAACCGAGAGTAGTGCGCTCTGCGTATTGCAAAACTTTTAATCATCAAATGAACGTCTTATACGCCCCCCTCTTGCTAACGATGATAACGAAATTTATATGCGTTTTGGCTATAAATAAAGAGCCACTGCCGCCAATCGCGTTCAGTCGAAATGAAGACCCGTTACAGTGAGTGTTGTTCTACGATTGTGCCGTGACTGAGTTGACGACGAGTCAACGTGCTTCGTGCGTCGGTGTGTTTTTGTTCGCGAAATGAGAAATCGCGACATTCGCGACTCGCCGCGAGTGCCTCTCTGCGGTGCGCATGCGCCGTTCCATTTTGTGCCGTTCGTCCCGTGGCGTGCAAAATCAGTTCTCAGTTGTTCAGTGCCAAATTCGCCGGATATCTGCGTGGAGAATCTCACGCGCTGTATATATTCCTGCTGCATTTTTCACCCGTATATACATATCCAACGCGAACAAGACAGTGCGGCGAATTACGAGAATCAACTTGCGTACTTGCTTACTAAGTTACACGTTATAATTACAAATTGATATACAATAGTGGATACGCGAGTGTTTGTAACCTGTACGGCCTAAAGTCGCTTCGCATAGATGAAGCGCAGTGCCGAGTTCAGCGAGCACGAGCGTCGATACGGAAATCGGAGCTACTACCCTCGCGTACGCACATAGGTTTGCGGTGGGCGCAGGCAGCAAAAAAATCCACCGCCACAGAAGCCGGCCTCGTGCGACGCAGAGGACACAATACGATCCCGCAAAAGAGTGTAGTTCGTGGTGTCTGTGTGTGCATGTGTGTGTAGTGGCGCCGCGCGCGTACTACATGATAATATACTCGAGCGCAGCGACTACAACAGTGCAAAATGACGGCGACGAGATTTTGGAGCCCCGATCTTTGGAAAAACTGGGACAAGCAGGGCAAGACCGAATTGTAAGTATTACCGGCGAAATCGCCTCGTATCGAACGTACAACTAACAAAAAACATTGCTCGGCTTTTTCAGGCCTACGAATGTCCGTGTGTAAACCTTGAGTCTCGCTCAACCTATAGTCGCGCATTTATGCCAAATTTTTATGTGCAAAAGCGAGATAGAGTCGTTTTTATGTTTCCCTTTGAATTGAATGTGCGTACGTTATTCTCGCGTCAGCTCGTTGTAATAAATTTCTTGATAAATTAATTTGGCGTCAGCTCGTACGTCAAGAATCGAGACTAGCTGCTACCTTGTATAGTTTGTTTGTGTTGGTATCTGCGTGATGGTGTATTCTTACATAGTAGGCTAGTAGCTCCTTTGCTATTCAGTATACGCTTACACACACGGACGATCGTGCACACTCAAGCTTTATGTTGTTTATAGTAGCGCAATTCTTTGTAACAACACAAGTTTGTCATTTGCAAATTTGGACATTGAGCTATGATTAAATCTTCATTTTCTTCATTTGGAGAATCAATTTTCAAACAAACCACAAATGAAAATTATTCTTTTTTCAGTTTCAAGTTGATGAAAACAAATTATCAGGAGGGTCATGAACACGGTGAGTCAATTTTCATTTGTTATCCGATATCAAAGAAAGCCACCTGTTGCATGGTTGTTTTATATTCAAAAATGAAGTAATAGTCAAACATTTATGTGTTTGAAGGATGAGCTTTCTATTTCCTTATTTTATTTAAAACATTCTTTTAATTTTGTAGAATGGAAGAGAGGCCTTTATGAACTGATCCTCAGTGGTGTTCTTGGAACTATGAAGAAAGAGGTGGTTGTTACTAGTTTAGGGGAACTTGCAGTAAGTTAAGTTAAATTTCGGTCATAAAGATGTCTAAGAAAAATATTATTATTGATTTATGATTTTTCTAGGATCAGAATCCTGCAATACCATCTGCTATTGTAGATATTTTTACTATCATAGATGCAGAAATTCAAGGAGAAACCAGAAGTAATTTTTATTTTATCGTAAGAGAATCTAAAAAGTATCTTACAGAAAGAATTTTAAAAGAACGTTTGGATACCGATACTCTCCAAGATGTTGGGATTCTTAAAAATATGAGCTTTCAAACAAAGTTTATTAAAGTGAAAACCAAGTTATAGTATGTTAAAAAATTGCATTAATAAAATCAAATACTTATTGAACGTAAATCTTAATGAACATTCAATTACAGCTACAAACAGAAGAAATTTAATTTATTTAGAGAAGAGAGTGAAGGTTATTCCAAGCTAATTGTAGAGCTCAGTCAAGAGCACACAGAATCAGATGTAGAAAGCCTTTTGCAAATCGTCAAATCCCTTATTGGTATAGTTATTGTATTATATGATCAATTGTTAACATTATTTTACAATTGATCAATTTGAATTTCAGGTTATTTTAATCTGGATCCCAATAGAGTATTAGATATACTATTGGAAACTTTTGAAAACCGACCTCAAGATGTTGCTGTTTTCATACCTCTTATACGTTCATACATGAGTGATAGACAAGTATTGTGTGAAGTACTTGGTTTTAAATATTGTTCTACAGTTAACGATACACCTAAATCTCTACAAGTGCTAACAGCACTAATGCTTCAGTATGGAGTAATAAACTTGGATGACATTTTACCATGGTTGGTTCCTGATGATCGAGTAATAATTCGCGATTATGAAAATGAAATCAAATTAGCAAGAGAATATGTTAGAAAAATGAGTGTGATTTCAACTAAAGAAAAAGAAGAAGAAAAAGAAGATAGAGATGCTATAGTGGTAGGTTTTACAAAGCAAATTATTAAAATAATGAATATTTATCTATAAATATGTTTTAGGACAAGTATTCTGCTAACCAAAAATTTGGTTTATGTGAAGCACTTTTGGAGGTGGGAGCTTGGGATGTAGCTCAAAATTTATTTGATAGGTTACCAGACTTTTGTTTCACTGACAACAAACCAATAGCTAAGGCACTCTGCAGTATGATTCATGCCCTTATTGAACCCGTCTACAGAAAGTATGTGAAATAAGATTTTTTTTTATTTTATTCTCAACCTTACTTATAAATATTAAACTAATATTCTTTTTATTTTTAGATACTGTTTAATTCACCCTAAACTTCCTGGAAGAAAAATTGCTCCATTATCAAGCCCTTTGGCTCCACCACCTTTAAAACGTCTTGAAGATATTCATGATAGGTTATTACCAATGCTTATTGCTTTAGGACCAAATCTTCATCATGATCCTGTACTCATGTACAAAATAATGCGTTTAAATTATGCTGCTATTAAACAGTGTTCTCTTAACTCTGCTAAGCTACCATTACCTAAGGATAGTGTACTTTATTATGATATACTAACAATACTTGATGTAGCACTTCTACCAGCGCTTTCTTTTATGGATTGTAATTGCTGTGTAGCTGAAGAAATTTGGAATATTTTAAAGTACTATCCTTATCAGAGCAGATACTCTCTTTATGCCAGATGGAAAAATGACACACCTCAGCAGCATGCAGCATTATTAAGAAAACGTGCCGATGCTCAAAAAAAAATTAAGAATGTGATAAAAAGAGTTAGCAAAGAAACAATTAAACCTGTAGGAAGGTCAATAGGAAAATTGACTCATTCATCGCCTGGAGTATTATTTGACTATGTTATAATTCAAATTCAATTGTATGATAATTTGATAGGTAAGATTTCATAATTGACAATTAAGAATTTTACCGATTTTTTTTCAATCTTCTATATTTTTTTGTTACAGGACCAGTAGTAGATTCACTTAAATATCTTACAAATATTTCTTATGACGTTTTAAGTTATTGTTTAATTGAAGCTCTTGCTAGCGCAGAGAGAAATCGTTTCAAGCATGATGGAACTAGCATCTCTCTTTGGCTAACATCTCTTGCTGCATTTTGTGGTGCTATATTCAAAAAATATAACATTGAATTGACAGGATTGCTACAATATGTAGCTAACATGTTAAAAGCCCAGAAAAGGTAAAAATTTAAAAACTCTTAGGTTCAAAGTTTTTTTACATATTATATAGAACTTGAATGTAAAGTTGATAAATATATTTATGAAAATTAACAAATAATTATTAGTATTTTATAAATAATTAAAAAAATACTTTACTTTCAAAATAATTAAAATGGTTATCAAAAAATCTATTGAGCATTTGCAAATTTTTATATCTATTTATGATAGTAAGCTAACTTCTGTTGAATTTCACGTGCATGTTGATGACATTTTTGATTTTCTTTTAGTTTGGACTTACTGATTTTGAAAGAGATTGTTCAAAAAATGGCGGGCATCGAAGCTTCTGAAGAACTAACATCTGATCAATTAGATGCCATGGCTGGTGGAGATTTACTTCGCATAGAAGCTGGATATTTTAGTCAAGTTAGAAATACAAAAAAATCATCCCAGCGTCTTAAAGAAGCCTTAGCTGAAAACGATTTGGCTGTAGCTCTTTGTCTATTGATGGCTCAACAAAAACATTGTGTTGTTTATAGGGAAACAGAACAGTCACATCTGAAACTTGTTGGTAAGTTATCTTCATAATTACTACATACATTTTCAAGTAATAGAATGTATTTTTTTTAATTTTTTAAAAATCAATTTATCAAACTTGGGATTAGGTAAAAGATTTAAATTTATAAAATGATATGTAGGTATGACTAAAAAATATTTCAAATCATTTGATTTATTTAAAAAATCTTTTATTTTAAATTTTATATTTTTAGAGTAATATACATTTTTTATTAACATGAACATATATATACATATAAAATATATATTACTTTCGGATTTACAGAATGTATATTGTCGTACGTATTAGTATAATATTTACACAATTCGATTTTTTACATTACTATTTCGTATTTACTATCCAGTCACATTTAAAATTATAAATATTTACAAATGGCAAAGAGTAATCTAATATTCCATAACGTACTTTCCATTATTCTTATTATAATAATCATCTAGCCTAAGATTAATTGTTTGAACATTTTTGTGTAAATTCTCGAAAAATTTCTGTCGGATTTGCAGCGTTAAAGCTACCTCCGTCAAAAACTCTCCTAGTAGAGTATTTTGCTTGATATTCTTCATATTTCTTATGTTGCTTAAGACGGATTTTTCTGCCGCAGTCCAGTCATATATGATACTATAACTAGGCATAAATTTTGTGATGATTTCGTACCATTTTACATGTTCTTCGGAATTGGTAATTTCCGGCATCACCTGTGGCCACTCGGGCACCTCCGGCCAGTCCGGTAGTAATATTTTTTCCGTTGTCTGGTCGATTGATAATTTGAGGTTTGCGATGTCTTTCGTTACTGCTTTCAGCGCTTCGAGTTTCTCACTTAGTGTGAGAATATGCCTAGACGTTGTGACCGATGGTTTATCTTGAACTTTTGCCTTTTTGATGGGATTGGAGTTTAAGTGGGTGGTCGGTTCACGCTTTTGCGGACCAGTTATTTCTGCAGGCGAGCCGGCCTGCATCGAGTTGGGTGTTTTTCCACTTTTGCTACTGCTGCTGCCGCTACCATCACTTGGCGGCGACGGAGTAGCTGGAGGTTTATTTTTCTCGACCTGAATCTTCTCCTCGTCCGTATAGAACGGCCAGTTTAAGTTAACCTGCTTCCAACAATTTCTCTTAAGATGAAGTTTCCCATCTCGAGCATTGGAAACGTCCCGCAGGATGTGGAGGAAGGCGCTCATCTCGCCTTGCTTTGTTCCCTCAGTCTGTATCCTTCTTTTTATATCCGTGCCGAGGGTTTTGCCAAGGGCGAGTAGATGGATCAACCTCTCCTTTAATGGTCTCTCCTTTAATGGTTTATCCCCCGTTGACTTTTGAGCAAGCTGCTCTTTTTCCTGCTTGAGGTGCGCAGGGGAAGTCTTGGTTACATGTCCTGAAACCAAGTCAGGCATTGCAGCCAACCTCGATTGTGGGTATCTGCTTTTTATCATGCTCTGAAATAAAGATGAATTGATTGATTAAAAATCATTAAAATATTATATTAAAAAATAACAAAAATATCATTTCGGGGTCGTACCGTATCCGGAATTATTTTAGCGCATTTTTTTCTATGTAATTTTTCCGCTTCTTCCATACGAGTTTTTGTTGCTGCAAAAACATCATCCGAAGCTTTTACACGCGCCTTGTAATGTATCCGACCTATACTTTCAACATTATTTTGTGATTCTTGCTTTATAATTTCGATCGCCCCTTGATGCCTTTGATAGCCTTTTGAAAAGTACCGTTGATCTCTGTCAATCGTGAATTCGAACACAGATGGTGGTCTGGTATCCACGTGTGGTTGGAAATCAGAATTTTTTGGAAATAATAATCTACCGAATCCTTTATCGTCTACTACTTCCACCTTGATGTTTTGTATAGGTAGATTTTTACTCATATTCATAAAATATTCTCGAAGAGCTCGAACGCATGATTTTGTTGGTCTCACAGATATGAATCTTGTGTGTTTCTGAAGATTATCAATGCACTTGTACTTTTGATCCTCGCGTAGTTTTAATTCACTTTTCATTTCAAAATGTGACCCCATCTTGATGTTTTATAGTCTAGGAAAATCAATTGGTTACTCGTTGAATCTCAAAAAAAAGATTGCCCTTGATGTATAAAATTTGAAAAAAATTATTTTCCTAAAGCGTACGATTGGCTGTGTTGTAAGACGTTTTTAATAGCAACTCCCTTCGAATACACTACTTTTAAATCCGTGGTAACTAATTGCTCTTCAATTTTTAAATTACACTTTTATAAATTTTCAACGAGCGAGTATAACACTTTTTTAAAGGAATACTTACGAGCACTATTAGTCTTTCGATATAACCTCTATTATCGAAGCTCACTGCAACTCTTTAATGCACTGAGAATTTTATCTTTCTCAAGAACACAACACAAAACACTAGAACTCGTTGAATTCAATGCGACATAAATAAAAGATGAGAAAACGACTTTTTTCGTTGGACGAAATCGTTCTAAAACACCAGCTGTTTCATACGTATGTGACTTGGTTAAAAGGCGCCTATAAGACTTCTGCTCAAACACACAAGTTGAAAATTCTACTGTAGGTAAACGGGACTGTGTGTTTGCCAGACTGGTGGACGTATACTGATCCGAGACTTGTCTTAGCGGCAACTGAACCGAATTATCCCCCTCCACTAGTAAAGAAATCTCCCATTCACCTCGTACGTACCTCTCCTCTCTGTCTGGTGGGGATACACTATTATTACTGGTACGCCGTGGCAAGTTAATCAAGTATATCCCCTCTTTGGTGTCCACCACATATATACTACCCCATTCACCTCTTCTTTTTTCTCGCGCACGTGATCCGACGTGAGATGCCACTACGAGTCTGAGTTCCCTCATAATATATGAACGAACTTTAGCCCTTTTGGAGTAACAATTTTCTAATGTTAAAATAATAATCTACATGTCATAATTTATGCAACTACCCCCCCAAGTCACAACTGACGGGCGAATATGTGATTGAAAGCTTTCTTTTTTGACTTTCTTCAGTTTTCATTGTAGAAAATTGTTTAAATTTTCTTTAGCTTTTCTACTCAGAAACTTTTGAAGTAATAATTACGTAAAAACAGTGTATTATGTTATTCTACTTAGTTTTCTTGAAAAAAAAATTGGAAATTTCGGAACATCAGTTCTAATCATTAAGAAGCAGAAGAAAAACCACATCGATATCACGTATTAGTTCAATTGGATACTTTTTTCCTCAAAAAATTGATATTATTTTATAAGCACCAAAACTATCGCTCGTGATAATTCACTACCAATTTATAATTTCCATGTAAATATATTTTGATGCAAACTAGTATTACCCCTAATCAAATACAATTTTCAAGTTGAAAAAAAAACGTATTTCTGTAGATTTCCTTGTCGTACCTTTCGATCCATGAAAAAGAAAAGAACCCAAGTTTCGCAACGACCTTTCACAATGTAACTATCTAATCTGAAAGGGTAGTTTTAATCGAGGGACGCATTATTCTTACGCATGAAATCATAACGAGAGCACGGAACATTTTCAATGTAGTCAAAGACTCAGTTATCGACTCCCTGAATTTTTATACAACCGTGACGCAATGATGAACTTCCATTTAATTCTTGAAACGCATTACTTACTTTCACTCACTTTTTTTGCTCTTATTCTTCGTCCGACTCTACGGTGAGCCATCGTCCGCGGACTCGAACACCTCTCTGCGTACGTTGCGGTGCACTTTGCACTCGTTTTACCCGCGGGAATGCGAATGCTCGCACACGCACAAACCCACTTATGCGCGCTGCCTCATGTGCATTTGTGTAAATGTCAAAAATTGCGTGTATCTGCTCTCTTTTCTCGCCTTTTTTTTCTCGCTCGATTCCACAAATAAATCCCGGCCACTATGCCGCTTGTAAGCGCCTTCTCGAGCGCCGTGTCATTACGCGTGGGAAGTGTGCGCGGCGTGTGTTGTATACTTTCCGAAAATATATCGCCTTATCGTGGCGACGTTTCTCGACTAAATTTGCACACCAGTTCAAAGCTACATTCGAAAAAAATCTTGATATTGTATACGATATCAGATGCTGCAAGCCAATTGAATGCCAAGTCTATGTAACGAAAGCGTGCCGTTAATGTAATCGCGTACAAAATTTAAATACCCGAGACTTTTAAATGGCCAAACGCATTGAAGCGTGTAAACCGCATTGACTATTACTTTTGTCATTTGTTTCAATGGTCGATTAGCAATTTTGCATTTCCACTTTTCATCTCGTTAGTATACATTGATTTGTCCATAATTCATCCTCCAATCTATTTCGAATGAGATGCGAATTAGCAGCTGAAAATAGATAATTTTTGTTATGAGCTCGATGTCAGTTGAAATGTATTCGAGACGCTATATCTTCCTCCACATTCCCAAGCTTTATACTTGAGACGTTATATTTTTGGTCAACTTTCTAATCTATTTTATAACTCGTAATCGTACATTGGTGTAAAGCATGGTGCGTGAAGAGTTGTATTATGTATTTATGCTACGTTACTTATGGGCTTTAAATGTTCGGACCGGAGCGCGTGCCTTGCTGAATTTACTCGTTTCAACGATAGCAATTATGAGAAAAGAACTCAAGCTAGAAAACGAGTTCTCGTTTTCTCGGCATAGGCCTACATTTTATTACTCTTTCTCTCTAATTAATACATATGTTTTTTTTTATCACTGTTAAGGTAAACTATACGATCAATGCCACGATGCTCTCGTTCAATTCGGTACTTTCCTGGGCTCAACAATGACAGTCGACGAATACGTAGAGCGGCTACCTTCGATTCATTCGATGCTCCGAGATTATCACATACACGCTGATGTGGCTTTCTTCTTGGCCAGGCCGATGTTCGCGCACGCTATCAATGTAAGTTACCCGGGTTTTTACAAATCATATACCATTGTAAAAGCAAACTTGATCATTCTTTTTATATTATCTTCAATCAATCAAATTTATAGATCAAGTACGATACGCTGCGCAAAGCTGATCCGAACTATAAGAAAATGTCAACGTCGATGAAGCAGGCTAAATATGCAGAAGCTGCTCAAGCAGTCATGGCACCTGTAGCTAGCTCCGTTCGCCCTTTGCACTCGATCAAAGTTTGGGAGGACATATCGCCCCAATTTTTAGTGACGTTCTGGTCGCTGTCGATGTATGACCTGTATGTACCAGTAGATAGCTATCAGCGCGAAATCAACAAACTCAAGCAAATGGCTAGTCAAGCGGCAGATTCAAAGGATATGGTATGTTATTTTCGATTTTTGCCGAAGCCCGCCTCCCTTATTTATGCATCGATTTTGTCAAAATTCTAAACCGAATCATTCGTAAAAATTTCGCAGACTGCCAGCAAAGGTAAAAAAGAGCAAGAAAGATATCAGACGATGATCGATAAGCTGCAAGACGAGAAGAAAAAGCAAGAGGAGCACGTGGAAAAAGTTCACGCTTACTTGAGACAAGAGAAAGACACGTGGTTTTTGTCACGGAGCGCAAAGTCTGCCAAAAATGAAACAATCACTCAGTTTTTGCAACTTTGTCTATTTCCACGCTGCACGTTCACCACGGTCGATTCGATGTATTGCGCTAAATTCGTTCACACTATACATTCTTTGAAAACTGCTAACTTTTCCACGCTTCTTTGCTACGACAGAGTGAGTTCATCAAAACTTATTTTCATTGAAGAATCAATACATTATATTTGTTATTAATTTTTGATATTTTCTCTCAGCTCTTTTGTGATATAACATATTCGGTTACATCGTGTACCGAGAACGAAGCCCATCGTTATGGTAGATTCTTGTGTGCCATGCTGGAGACAGTAATGAGATGGCATTCGGAAAAGGCTATATTCGATAAAGTAATTACTATTATTTTGATTTATCTCTGCCTAATTTACTTTCATATAATAAAGTGATTTATTATTTTTTTTTAGGAATGTAGTAATTATCCAGGTTTCGTGACCAAATTTAGAGTGTCTAATCAGTTTTCAGAAGCTAATGACATGGTTGGTTTTGAAAACTACCGACACGTTTGCCACAAATGGCATTATAAAATTACAAAGGTAAATAAGTAATTTCTTTGTATCTTAATGTTCAATTATCGTGTATGAAAATGTGATCCTTTATGTAATCGTCTTATATTTTTCAGGCAATTGTTGTATGTCTTGACTCGAAAGATTATGTACAAATAAGAAATTCTTTGATTATATTAATCAAAATTTTACCTCACTTTCCTGTTTTGGCGAAACTGTCTCAAATTCTCGAGCGCAAAGTCGAGAAAGTGCGGGACGAAGAACGCTCCAAGAGGCAAGATCTTCACGTTTTGGCAACATCTTATTGCGGGCAGCTGAAGGCCAAAGCACCTCAAATGATCAGAGAAACAGACTTCCATCACGTTAATGATAAGGTATTGTTAAAAAAATTAAATTTTGTAAACGTTTTATTCATATACGATTATTTCCACTTTTAGGCAACAAAATCTGCAGAAACAACGAACAACGATTCCAATAATGATAAGGCCGTGAACGGTGTTACTGCTAAAGAGACCAATAATTCCGAATCTCGTACAGAAAAAGAAAGCAAAGAAAAGAAATCAATCAATGTCAAGTTCGTATTAAAGCAATTCTCAAAATCTAATTATGAATAGTCCTAATTTCAAATTAATTAATTCGATATAATTTCAAACATTTTTTGTAGTGACAGTTCTGAGAAGTCGAAAAAAGAAAACAAAGAATCATCAGAAAATAAAGAAAAATACTCAAAGAAAGAAGAGGAAGATGCTTTTGATAAAAAAGATAAAAAGTACAAGGTACCGATTGATTAATAATATTAATGATTCACTTGAAAATCGTTGAAATATTAACTGATTATCTTAAATTTATTAAGGATGATTATCACGCTGCGTCGATAGATAATTTCGATAGAGATCTCTCCAGCGTTTCTAACAGCAGTGCAGGTTCGGGTCAAGATGATAGAGGTAATATTATAAAAATTATTTACGTAAGAGTAAATTAATGATGATAGCTGCTAACCGATCATAAATAATTAATTACAGATCCTAAGCGACGTAAAGTGGAGGTTCCAAAAGTAAGTACTTTCTATTGTACATAATTTATGTATACAATGAAAGAAATAAATATAATTTCTAGTTCCGGTTCTTAGGGATTATAATATAATAATTTACCCTTTTTAGGAAACTAAACGAACGGAAGCTGCAAGTGAAAAAAAGGAGCGCACCTCGGCAAAAAAACAAGCACGTGATGACAAAGAACCACGGAAAGAGAAAAAAGTTGGCAGAAAAAGAGTAAATATTCAATTTTATTATTATTTATTTTTAATAAAAAATTACGTTTTTTGAAATATTTATAACATTTTTTCGTAACAGGACAGGACAGATGAAGTATCGGCCGCAGTTGATCAAAAGCGTCGAAAAGACGATGACCGGGGTTCGTGATTCAAGATATAATTGTTTTTTTTTAGTTTTACAAGATATAGTACTGTTGCATTTGCCATTTCATTTATTCCATGGATTTTTATTTTATTTTTGAGACTTGATTGAGATACGAAAAGAGTCAAAATCTTCTATGATTGTTGGTAAAATTCATTCCTTTCAGCCAAGAGCACGCATCAAAATGGAGATCTCCCAGAGCATAGAGCCGATAAGCATCATTATAACAAGGTTTGTTAAAACTTTTCGGTAAAGAGAAATGTATCCTTCTGATTTAAAGATTATCGCTGGTAAAACAGCGAACATGTTAAATCTTTTATGAATTGTTTGCCTTTATCGATTGTAAATTCTTAATTATACTAATTTAAAAAACTTAAGCTTAATTGATTCATGTACATGTGACCACTTAAACTATGTACCTTTTAAACAACATCTAATTAAATGATAATATATTTTTTTAATTTATATGAAATTAACATTTTTTCTTTCAAAATTAAACCCAATTGCTATTACGAATCATTCATTTAATTGTACTTTAACTTCAAGAACATCTTCCATTGTCTCAATAATTAAATTATTTCGTTATATTCTGGAAAATTTAACAAAATTTGGCAAAATTGTCAGTTCCTATTTTCTCACGTATCACACATTATAGCATGATATGTCATGTACATATGAATTGTTTTTGTTTTTAGGAAAAGTCACCCTACGGCAAGGAACGAGTTCACGAGAGAGATGGCCGTGAGACACGAGAAAAACAATATCCTTTTAAACAAAAATTTTGAATGAATCTTTCATTTGATACCAAAATATATTTTGAAAAACAGAAATTTTTTCCTTAACTAATTGTATACTAGGCGGAGCACCGATCCCAAACGAAGATGATGCATTGATTTCAAAGAAGAAACTTGACTTGCATTTCGTATTTTTACGTTCGAATGTTGTATTTAAATTGGGTATAATTTCATCAAGCAAAAATAAAATAATAAAAACAAAAGTTTTTACAAATTTTGAATATAAAATTTTATATAAGGCTAAAAAATAAATGTTTTTACGTAAACTACGCCATGATGAATGTCTTGTACTTCCTTATTTCTGTCCAAGCGCTTTTCAGTTACACAAAATTGGCTAAGCAAAACTCTCTTCCTGTAACTGGTGAAAAAAAACAATATTTTGTGCTCCCCTTTAGTTAGATTTATTAAATGGAAATTTTCACCTCAAATGCAAAATTTTTCAAACGTTTTCTTGATTTTTTTAAAAATCATTTTTAATTTTTTAGAAAAGATGTAATTTAACAAAAGCATGTTTCAGCTCTCTGATATGTTAAAAAACCGAACAATATTTGTTGCGCATGTATTTCGAACACACAAAATGTGTACAATATACGATGTCCAAAGAATTGGCCAATGGCGGACCCACAATTGCAAACAAGTAGTGCTGTTGTGTTTTCTTGAATTCGTTTTTAAGCTCCTCCCCCTTGCAAAATGCTAATGGAGTCAATCAGTATGCAACCAGATCCTATGACTCTAAACATAGTTCTCATGCAAAAAACTTCTTACTCTAATGAACAATGACTTTAAATATTCAAAATTTATAATTTTCATTACTGATAAGATCTCAAAATTCACTTTCAACTATGATAAGTTGAACGATGATTTACGATAATAGTATAGGAAGGAAGAATGATTTGTTAGAAAGGAGCGTATTCGTATAAAAATTTTATAAATGATAACGAATAAATATCAATTGTGTTTGATTGCTCATCAATTTTATTATCTCTTTCAATAAAAAATTGATAAGTTTACATACTATGTCCGTAACATCGTTCGTAAGCTCATTTTTACAATCAGGCATTGAGGGAACGAATCGAGTTTTGGCTTCGCATGTTTATGAATATAAGAAAGTCGTAACATTTCTCGCATCAGTTCAATACAAATTTAATTGTTATAAAATAACAATATACAAATTAATACATTAAATAATAATGAAATAAAACATAACGCAAAGTAAGTAGCGAATGAGCGTGTTCAGCAGTGTGTATACCGTTATATAAAAACAGTGATAAATGTTATTAAAGTTACTTTTTAATTTGCATTTTTTCTGTGATTTTGATATTTTTTTTTAAAAATCGTAGTTTTTATCACTACGTAAAAACGTTTCAAAAACTAATAAGAGAAAAGGCATCATAGTTAAGTACAAAGTAAAGGATAAGTCAAGACAGAAAAAAATTGTTAATGCCGCTAACATATAGTTATTTTTGGCTTTTCTCTGCGCATAACTTACTGTTTTTTTTTGTTTTTTTTTTTTTTTTTTTAATCGATTACAGCCATTTCCTATTGTTTATATAAATCAAGATTGGCATAATCTCAATTCGAAAAAATTTTTTTTTTAAATTTGAATATTTTTTGCAAATAAACTATAATTAAATGGTAACGAATTATTCGACGTCTTAAATATTAGTTTACATAAAATTTATATCCAATATGCATTGATTTTTGCGCTTTTACAAAAGATATATTTACTTTGTCATTAATGCATATTCTTCGTTCTCTGGAACAGATCCTGGGCGTTCATATTGCTTGAAATTTACTTGGGCTAAACTAGAGTATGACTGCTTGGAACAAAATGTTCGTTTGAATATCCCGCTGATATAGGAGCTATGGCAGCAGTACTGAAAAATTACGCACCACAATTTTTTTTATTATTACTGAACTATTGTTGAATACGAGTCGGCTCCAGTTCTCGTATTTTTTTACGAAAGTTTTGATTTGATGCTCTGATGATAGATGAATCTCATTTTGAATAACGCAAAAAAGTAACGTTTACTAGAGTCGACTAGCTAAATTAATAAATAGCTGGAAATTGGGTGTAATTAAACAACAACTTTGACAAAGGACACTTGGAGTTTTTTAGGAAAATGATTTTTGATGAAAATTAAAATGATTAGAAAGAAGTGCTTAGGTTTATTCAATCTACAAATTAGTATGAAGAATTTTTTTAAATATGTATGATTGATAAAAAGAGACTTGCTCCAATCTCACAAAAAACAATTGTTGAAAAGGATGACATGAAAGAAATAAAAGAGAAAACAAATATTACCCCATGCCAAGAGCCAATATTGTCGCACCCTGAACCAACGTCAAATCATCTAACGGCGACCTAAACCGTGGCAAATTTTTCAAGAAAATATTTCATGTATATTGTAAAAATCCTGATTTTTTTCAAACCATTTTTCCAGTTAATCTCTCTGCTGTTATTGATTATCAAGGCCTTTGGTATTAAATATCCCAAGTCTTACATACATGGTATTAATCTCAATAAAATGGATGCATCTCTAAATAAGTTAAATTAAAAACCACCCCGGCGTATAAATAAAATCTTACGCAGTTAATGAACCAATTAATAGATGGCCATGAGTATATCGTGCAACATTCTTAAAAATTCATTAGTAAAAAATGTTATATCAATTTCTTATCGTTACTTTCATAGGCATGCGTGAATGTTTTTTGAAATAATTACTTTATTATTTTATTCACATAGTCAAGGAGTGGATTTTATTGACTTCCATTTATCTCAATTTATATAAAAATTTTTATTGTCAGTTGCAAACTCTCTCTTGCAATATCAAAATTGAACTTTTTACTGTAGATCCTTTGTAATATATTACACCTATACTTCCTAAGATTACAATAAACCATTATAAAAACAAACTCGTCTTATTTTATTGAATCTCCTTCGATTCATAAATGGATAATTAATATATTTACGTTACTAATTTTTTTCTTCGTTTACAGCCATATAAAATTATTAAAATTGAAAATTTATCATTTTAAATTCTTAGAATATTACTTTTTGATAATGTTAAAATTGACATTTATATTTTCGGTGAGAAATATAATATCCAATCTTATAAAAACTAAGCTTTCTACACGCTGAATTGAGCTTCAACAATATTGCTCTTACGTTATTTTTTTTTAAGGACATTAAAAAATTCTAGTAATGTATAATATTTTCAATACTTAACATCACGTTTTATATTTATTTATTAATATTTCATTCTTGCAGAGAAAAAATTCTTGTATTTTATTTTTTATCACTGCTCTCTCGCGGTACCAAAATTTAGTTACACACAGGAAAGAAATCAATTATCATCATAATCTGAATGTCGAAGTATACTTTCATTGAAAAGGAATGTCTGTAATATAGTTTCAAAAATTTTTCGAAGTGCAATCGTATTGATTTAACAACAGCTGAACATAATTAATATTTTTGATGAACACCAAGTAAAAAAAAAAATTGAGTTTTTGCGTAAGTATCATTTAAAAGTTAAGAAGTTTAATAATCTATAGTTTTTAAAATACTCGACGTATCTCCAATAATTTGACATAAAAAATCTATTCCATCCGAATAATCTTTAAAGAAATCACATTAAAAAAGACTAGACACGGCATAGATATAAAATAATCTGTTATTACGTGATTATAGTCTGCGATTATTCCTAAGCGATTATCACCAATGATCAAAATATGTATTTATATAATAATAAAGATGATTAAATTAAAATTTTTTAAAATAAACTTAATTCACAACTTAATTTGGCCGACAAAAATCTAGATCACTGCACTCCATATCCATTCACGTAAAATCATTTAAAAAAAAAAATTCGTCGTCTCTCAATCACATACACGCGTGCATATTATGGGCGACAGATGCTTGGAGTTGTTGTAATATGTACAAGTGATTGCAGTATACATAATAATGTTTCAAGCTTTTTCGAGCGAGTGATGGATTTCCATAATTCGTGTATGGCGAAAGGAGGTGCTCTAATACCAGGTACCTGCTTGCGAGCCCGTCATAATAGTCGGCGAGTCGAGTTCGGTCTCATCAGCTGCTGTGCCGCCGTTCGGCCAGGCTCGGTGCGTCTCGACGCCCAGCAATGTGTGCTGGTCCTCGTCGAATTGACGCTCGGGAAATGACACGCCATCACCAAAACTGAAAATACCGTTTTCAAGTCCAATTCTGTCACGCTCAACTTATTTTTCTTTTCTCTATGATTTATTATGCTTTGGAATCGAGTGTCCGAACTGATGACGGTAAATACGATTGGATGCGTCTGATTTTTATAACACGACTCACGATGAATTGACAATTGAAAAGAAAGAAAAAATTTATCTAATTTCCATAGTTCGTATTACGAAGATTATGAACCTGACACTTGTATCAGTAACCACATGCACAATACCTCTTCAGATCGAATTTATACACAATGGGTTACGTGTGTACAAGGGAACGACTTCGTGGTATAATTATTCGCTCAAGCAGTGAGACACAAGGGAGATATGACCTTACTAATGATCGAAGATTTAATCTGTCGTGCGTACACGAGCATTATCTCTGGACGATGCTTGATTCAATTTTCCTTACACTGCAGATAGCTCGACACACAGGCTTATGATACTTAATTTTCGTGTCTACTCGTCTAAAGCAGTTAATTTAAAAAGGCTCTTTCGGATTAATCACTAGGATTGCGTAATTTCATTTGTGCTGTTCACTTCGATTTGATTGCCACATTACACATTGAGTATGTTTAATTTTTAATTGACCAAGAATAGTGTGAAATGATAGAGAGTAATGATAGTCACAAACAACTGATAGATAATAATGATATAGAATTAAGACATTAGTGAAGAAAAAAAAATGAAAAAATTGGAGTGGAGTGGAGAAATGGATATGGCAAGGACAGAGATATATTTCATCTCAACATATCGAGAATATAGTGAACAGTTAATCTAAAAAAAGTCAAGCAGATAAAAAAAATAGTGTTTAAACGTGCAATAAACATGCAAAATAAAGAACAGCGGCTTCTTTCTCATTTCTAATTTTATTCTCATGAATTCTAAAAGCATCATTAAAATGATTAATGAATGTTAGCGCAAAAAAGCATGAAAAAAAATTGTCGAAGTCACGTCTCTCATCGGCAATTTTCACTGAGCGAAAAACTTTATTAATTAATGTTTTTGATTAGTATATCACATTATGAAGCGTAACATAACATAACATTTAAACAAACGTAGGGAAAAAATATCGCGAATTTTGAAAATCAAACAAAATACCAAGAGAAAAAAATGAAACGCCGCGTGCAGTTAGTTATTAAGAGTTACTTAAAGAATTCTGCGATGTAGAAAATGCTGACCTGTTTTGAGTATTTCCCATCGAGTCGTACGTATTGGAAGCCCCCTCGACTTGGCGTATCGGAAAGATCCAGCCATTTCCGAGGCTAGAACATAATACAACATTCACAGCAAGAAAACAAAAAGTGACCGGTATGTTCTGCCTATAAAATTTTGCCTACCGATACTTCTGTTTTTTCTTTTCGACGCGATTGCAATTTCAGCAAGAAATGGTAGAAAATTCAAGTAGATAAAAAATGAAGCCATTATAGGAGTAATAATCTTGCCTTTGATCCATAAAATCAATTGCGACTTAGCAATAAAATAGAGTGAAAAATAAAAATTATACTCAAACACTGTACATTAATGTAAACTTAAAAATGTGCATAAAAATTACAATCACAATATACATGTGCATAAATGTACAATACTTGAAAAGCAATGCAACAAAAGGTATCAATTACTGAGAAAAAAAACCAAAATAATCTACTTTCTTTCAAAAATCAAAAATATCTCAACGTCGTAATCCATCAGGTATTGTGCAATTGGTTTCTTTTTTGCTCTTAAAACGTCTTTACAACTATACATTTTTTTTAAAGTAAATAATTCATGTGTTATGTTTACACGTTTATATATATATATATATATATATATATATATATATATTCGCGTATGCGTTCAACGCGGAAGACACGCGACGCGCAACGCATTGAACTAGTAACCCAGATACAAATAACACCTCGTGTGACTGCGTCGTTCTGCGGATAAAGCGAACAACTCATCGATACAAAGCTAAAACATTTTCATTGGCCGAGAGAAAATCCTGCTTGTTTTATATTCTAAAATACTATTCGCGATAAAAAATTGTATTTTTATTTATTACAACGAAGATATGCAAAACTATCTTAAAATAGTTGCGTTCAAACAAAATTGCAGCAATATATATTTAGGTAGCAGAATGAGACACATTAAATGTTTAAGTATCGTACCTCGTATATACTTATACACAAAATAGACTTCACACGAGAGTGTATTTTTAGTAAGACTATGGTACTTTCTTCGGCGCGAAGAAATAATTGCGTTTTTTGATTTTATTTGAATCGTGACATCGATTTACGTCCGCAAATAGGAGTAAAATAAACACTCAGAATTGATTATTTACCTGGTGAAAATTGGCAGGAACCATAAACGTGGAGTATCTCCAAAAACTTCTTGGAAATTATTCAGTTTTCCAAGACTGAAACCATTCCTATCTTTTCCTGAACGGAAAACTGGGTGTCTAAAGGCCTCTGCAATAATTTTTTTTATTTGAATTTAAAAATGAATATTTTACAAATTAATTTTTCATTGAAGATTCAATTTTATCAATAGATTTTTTAATTAACAATTATTACTTACCTAAAGTTGTTCTGTTTTTCAGTGTAAGGAAACAGTGGTAGAAAAAAAGAGAGCTTAAACTAAGGAAAAACATCCCAGCAACAATGAATAAAAAGATTACATGAAATGTTCCAGGCCCCGATTGTTTTACCTGTTGACCAAAAGAATTCTTAATGGAAAATACCAGATTAATCAAAAGCAAAAACCCAACACTAAGCAAATTTAGTACAAGCATTCCTGGATTGTGCAAAGTACTTACTTTGAAGAATATTATAAAATGTTCCAAAGTTGTAAGAGAAATAAATAAGGTGTATAATGTAGCATAGCCCAAAAATAAGATGAAGAATTTGTAATTGTGGAAGCCTACACAATTATTCACCCAGGGACAATGATGGTCCATTTTGAGAACACATTGGCTGCACACACTGCAATGGTGGCATCTGTCAGGTTTAATTATTTTACAATATTCACAAAATCTAATTTCTGGAAAGTTTTTTGTACATTAATTGAGTGAAAAACTTTTAATTGATATCATTTTTTTATTTGCTATAATACCTCCTTTAATGGTTCTTGTTACTACTGGCAAATCTTTAGCATAATCATTTAAAACTTCACTCATAGCGTCATTATTTCCTATTAAAGCTTGCATTCTGTCAAGCGAGTCTTGTTGAAGTATGAACTGAAATAAAAATATTAGTTAGTAACTTCAAAACTAAATGAAATTTATAAATGTTATATGTACCTTTTCTGGAATTTTGATTAAATTTGTTGCTACTGTTTTCCAATAAGACCATATTAATAAAATGAAGAATATGTGGAAAACAATTAGGTAGATGGCTGAAAATAAAAATAATGAAGAGTTATTTTTAGTTTTACATTAATAATTCAATTTTCATAATGAATAGTTCTTACCTTGAGCAACTTTGTTAGAGACCATGTCTGAAATAAAATAAACAAGAGCATTAAATGATTAGTTCATTCAACTAAATAAAATATTAAAAAAAAAAAACAAGCATTTTTTGTGAAAAATCTAATTTTAAAACAATGGATACTTTGTTTTTATGGCTTGTACTAAAAGCATCACCACTGGATATTTCGTATAAATATTTGAAAATAAACTTTAATGCATGTTTAACACTTTAAATAGATAGACTCTTATTTATACAATAAATTTCAGAAAATTTAGTACAAAAAAGTTTAGTCATGAAGCAATATAGCATAGCACTTTAAAATATTTTATCACAAAAACTTGTTCCATTAAAATGTAGATATTTTTATTTTAGGTGATCATTTTATGTTGACCTTATTTCTTTCAACTCAAAATCACATGTTTAGGCCATAAGCAAAGTGTAATTGTATCATCAATCGATCAGAAAAATAATCATATCAGTGACACATACTGGCAATACTACGTAAAGAAAAACAATAAAACTCACTCATGCAAAATGGTACGACGAAAGCGTAATACGACCAGGCCGTGATAGTCAGGATGAAGAGCACTGGGAACCATTTGCATATCCTTATGCATTGCCAGCAAAAGTCGCGCTTTTCCGTGTCCATGTTGTTGGTACGCTGCCTCATGGCACGCGGCATGTGCGCCCTGATATACTTGGATAATCCCGGTCGGGTCGTCGACGAGCCCGATGACGTATCGCTAATACTATCCTCTGATAGTCGAGTAACCGCTGCGGACGACGACGATGTACCTGGTGGACGACGATCCTGTGGCGCCGTGCGCCATTGGGACGTTGACGAGCCTCCTCTTCCTCCGTCGCGTACAGTCTGCACTTCGTCGGCCGACGACGTGGAAATTCGCGAGGAAAACGACACGCTCGGTGCCTCCTTCAGCTTCGATATTTTATTCTATAATATTATCGCTGAGCGAGAGATTGATGCCTTATCGATAGCGGATTTTTTTTCCTCTTCTCCTTTCGCGCACAAGCACTCGGAGCTGCTCCCTTGGTATGTGCGGCGCGCAACGAGAACGAGTTTGACGCGTAATGTATATAATATAATAATTATTATAAAGTCGTGTCGAGCGGTTGTAATTGAGAGAGGGATATTCTCACATATATACGCAGCACCGATTACTTACGCACTCGCACACAACACCGTGGATATGATCTCCGTGCGTACATGTAAAGAGACGTTTTGTACGCGCCAGTACGTACGTCAAGCGCGGACTTGTTTTGATGATATGTTTAATATTATTCGCAATCGCCTGCTACGGACACTCAATTATTATGAGGGATGCGTATGCTATATTGTGTGAATATGAGCGATCGAGCGAGGTGCGGCCTTTGACGACTCGGCCACGACACTGCAGACGCGACGGCTAACTCCAGCGAAGATTTGCCACGCGTGAATCGTATACACAATTATATATAGCAGCAGAGATTTTGCGGAATAATAATTCCCTGCAAACACCACGCACGACGACGACGATTATGGCGACTTTGGGTCTGTGTGTTGTCATACTTAGGTTAGGATGTCTGCAAAACACAAGGCGATAACATAGATCTCTATGTTGCTCCGAAATTTGGCAACTTTTGAAAAGCGCGCGCACTTCGGTGTTTGTTTTGAATGTCATTGCCGTTCAAATATTTACTTTTCGGGTTGAGGGATACAGAATGACTAAAATGCTCTATTGTATACTTTTTCCGTTCTTAAATTTATTATAATAAATATTTCTTATTTATTTCCTCCCTTGTATAAACATATCGGATCAGCATCTCATTTAACAATTGAAATCTATGTACAAGTTAACAAAAGTATAAAATTTCTTTAAAACATGAACCCAAGGCGCTGTATCCATTTGAGGCCTGTCTCGGTAGTCGTTTTCGGCTTGTATTCAAGACCTATGTAATCTTTGTAATCGTGCTCTTCCAACAGCCGGAATACATAAGCGTAATCTATTTCTCCTTTGGTGTCGGGTTCTCCTCTGTGTGGTACCTGAGCTACTTGGACGTGTCCTGAAAAAATTACGAGGTGTGAGTAAAGAAAAAAGATTGGTTTTTCCGGAAATATCTCCAAAAGAACAAATAATCTATTCCGAACCGGAAGTACACATGTTTTGTTTCTTCTTACGGTGCATTTTTATGGCGAAAGTACGTCGAAATAATGCTTCTCACGCTGCGGTAACGTAAGACGATCATTTTATTCTTTTTGGGACATTTGGGATTTGATTCTTAATCTGGTTAATAAAAATAAATCTTACCAATATATGGACGGAGTTTCTCTATTGAATTAGTTATCCGGCCTTGTATTTGCTGAAGATGGAAAACATCAAGAAGTAGTCTAAGATTTGGACTATTTATTTTTGTTATTACTTCAATGGCTGAAATTTAATGAATAAATTTTTTTTAATCTCTTTCTACCTAGTTAAAATTTTTATTCAATTAAAATCGTTTACCTCTCTCATAGGAGTTTAAATAATAGCCTGGCACTGTAATAGGATTGATAGGTTCAATAAGACCTATAATATCTTCAGATGCAAATTTTTCTACAGCATATCTTAAATTGTTTTCATAAGCAGTGTGATTTTCCTGAGTTGGATTATCTACTTTTCCAGCCATAACATGGATTCTAAAAAAATTATAATATATGTTATATGATTTTATTGAAAATTAAATAAGAACATTCAATGTACATTTTATGTACTCACTTTTTACATTTCAATGCCTTAGCATAGTTTATAGTTGTTTCAATACTTTTTTTGAAGTCTTCCTCCTTTCCCGGAATGGCAGCAAAACCAAGCTCTCCTTTCGAAGTATCTCCTGAGGATTTTGAATGAAAATATCAGTAAATGATGATCAAATTAAAGTTTTTTGTTTCATTTTTTAAAGAGAAGTTACCTGTAAAAACATTTATGAGCACTTGATCGACTCCCGCTTCTTCTTTAGCTCTCACCACTTGCTCGACGCTGAATCCCAGAGGGAATCCCGACTCGACGGCCACGAAGCCGGCTTCTTTCGCGAGGGCATATCTGCCGAGAAAGTTTTCCTCCTCTTGAAACAGGAAGGACAGATTGCAGGCGAATTCGTGCGACATTCTCAGGCGTTTCTGTAAGCAAAATCGACGTGTTTTCTTTAACAAACTGTGCGCGTGACAACAACTTTGAAACTGTGCGAAGCTGTTGGCATGAATATACGAGCGAGTCGACTACTCGTAAAATAGCGAGAACTTATCGCTCGCGTCTCTTATCGAACGCAATCTCTGGGCTTATCTATACGATGCGAGATACACTCGAAAACATAGCGAGATCACGTAAACGCCGTTATAAAGTGCGCTAAACTACGATGGGTCGATTTTGAAATCGTCCACCGTGAAGTAAACAACAACCATACAATACAAATCTTGTAAAATTGCAGTGTCACCTCTGGCATAAATTACATTATACGAATGTAAATTCGCGCACTATATTCTATCTCCGTCTCTCTGGCTCTCTCACCGGTCGACCGTAATCCTCCTCGGACCACTCGATGCCCAATTTGGCCTCCTCGCGTATCCTCTTGATCGTCCTCTCGGAGACGCGCGTGTACAGGGCGGCTCGCCTCGTGGCCTGCCTCAGCGGACAGATGAGGCACTTCTGCTTGGCCTCCTGGTCGCAGGCGTCCACGATGCAGTGTATGAGCTCGCGTTCTTTGCTGCGAATCGTCGTGCCTTTCTGCCTGCATCGCATGTGTCGCCTCTCCACGTAGGGGCTCGCGTCCTCGTCGCTGTCCGACAGGTTGTACATCTCCTTGAGCTTCTCCACGTCCTGTTCGGCCTCCTCCTCCTCCGTCAGTGGCCTCTTGGCCTGCTTATTGCTCGCTGATCTTGTTCTCGGCATCGTTATTTTATGTTCACTTTTATGCGAATTATGACACTCGCCCGCGTGCGTTTGTGTATATTATTATTTTGCTCGGTATAGATCCTACCAACGTGCAGCAGACGACTGCCGCCTTGTCTTTATTGTTGCTCTAGTTTTAGGTTATGTACGAGCGCGAGCGAACGAACGCGTATGCAAAATAAATACGCACTGTGCAGCTAGCAGTATTTGTTATTTTGATTAACTACCTTGCTGTTAAGCTCGATCGACTCATCGAATAGGTGGTTGGAGCGGTGTGCGAAGAATCGCCTGTAATGTAAACAACGCCGCCGCAGTAGGTGGGCCACAGCAGTTGTCTTCGAACGTCGCACAGTGTCGGCTATAATAAAATTAGCGAACCGACCACACGCGAAGAAGAGCATAATCGGGCGTGTCGTCCCTTTCCACTCAGACTCGACTGCGTGCGTATGTACATTTTCTTTGAGAGAAGAGAGGAGAGAAGGATTGCACAATTAAGGAGGCTCTTTCGATTTTGTCAAAGATGAGAGAATTTGATGTAATTGATATCATCGATTCCTTAGAGCATCACAATTATGTAGAAAAAAAAAAAATTGGGGGTCGGCGAACTAACTTCCGAGAAAACTGCAGTCGAAAATGCTCATTTTAACATGCAGTCTTATGGGAGGCTATCTTTTTTTGTTAATAACTTTTTTCAATGATGAGAGACTTTGATAAAAGTTATATTTTCTGAAAGGGAATTTAATAATGTTTAAAATGAAATGATAAAAAATATAGGTTGGCGAACGTTCTGAAGAAATATAACGTGATAACCGTTGAATTCCTCGATGTGATCCGAAAGACGACGCAACGCAAAGGAGCGCGAAATTCAAATTCGAATAAAAATAAAAATTTTAAATTAAATAAAAAACGGGGCAATTCTGAGAAAGAAATCTTTTATTATTAAAATATGAATTGAACATTTTATAAAAAAAATCAACTAAATCTATTTCTCAATGGGAAATAAACTTAAAATCAGATGTCTGCTCGAGAAAGGCCTAGCCGTACGGCACATGCGCATTACGTTGCGTTCTGCACCATGCGTAAGCTACAGCGCGTTCGACTGTACAAAAACCGGTACCGAAAGAGCCTCCTTAACTTGGATGTGTCAGACAGCAGCGATCGTACGCGGTGCCGATTATCCGTACTGCACTCGACGCACGTGTGCACGATTGATAGAGATTCGTAAAGGCGCGACTCGAGAGCAAAAGCTTTTATAAACCGCAAGCACTCATATTTATTTATTACAAGCATGGTAAAATACGTACCATTTCTGTTTCAGACATCGGGCTGCTACTGATTGTCATCTGTCCTTGACTCGACTGTCAATATCGGCGCTCTGCACATGAAATTAAAATTAGAAAAATTAGAAATAGAAATTAAATTGAATCGCAGAGTAATTATTATTGTTTAAAACCCAAAGCGACTTTGTTAAATGATATTTTAAGTATAAGAAAATCCTACGGAAATATCAAAAATTATCGAAAATATTAATTTTAAAGATTTATTTAAAAAATTTGTTCAAACAATTTTTGGCTCGTTTTTGCTTGAAAACGTGCAAACTCGGGTTCGAAACATTCAAATTCGTTTTCAGAAAAATCGAAAGTGAAATTAGAAAATACTTTCTTTCTTCGTCTGTCAATCTTTTCTCTTGACTTGAGTGTACTTCTTTGAATTCAAATCCATTTTACTAATAGCTCAGACGGCTACTATATATAATATACTATAATCGTATGCGGTCAAGATGTGTCGAGGCCCCAAGTGTTTACCACATTTTTCACGCCTCTCATGCCATCGTACGACACATTAAAAACACGTGTGATTCGCAAACCTCGAATGAAAGGAAATCTCGGTAAACCATATCCGACAGAGATTTTCAGAAGCAAGTTCATTTCCACTTGACCTGGGGGAAATGATTCTGGTTTATAGGATCGTTTGCACAGCTTGCGCTAACCGAGCTCGACTTATCTTTTCACCCACTTGTCCAAATGTACAACTCGCATCGAATGATTGATTTTTAAGAAAAAAACTCGGGTCAGGAATTCATAAGAATACAAGAGTTAACTGATGCAAGATTATGTGAAAGTATGTCAGAATTCATCTATGATTTGTACCACTCGATCAACCTCATTAGAATGAATTATATTTGAACGTGACGAGATGAATGAGAAACTTTTTCTTGGTGTATGTATTCCTCATATTTATCCGTAACTTTAATTGCTGTATGCCTGTTTAATGTCATCTTAAACGACGCCCCCTTCTTTTTTCGGTCAATCTTAATGGGATGCCTTCATCAACTTTCATGCTTCTATGCGGAGGCGGGCAGCTGGCCTGTCTTTTTAGAATTTTCCCGGTGGGACGTTTTAAATTCGAAAGCCTAATTGAACAGTACTTCTGGGATGCATTGAAAAAAACAATGGACGGTCAGGGCATTCATGTGTGGCTAAGCCTCAAGACTCGACAAAACATTTTTACATAATTTTGAAAATAAATTCTTAAAATTGATGTTTTTATAACGCGACAAAATTTTAACAAAATAAATGAGATAATTCTAAATAAAAAAATGTTTCTCTTTCTGATTCTGTTAAGTTCATAGATATGAGGATACATAACAATTTTATTACTTTGAAAAATTATCAATCGAAATTATCAATAATGATCAACAATTGGTAAACAGAAAAAGTGATTAGAAAAATCGTTCTAATAACAGCGAAGCTAGAACTTGAACTAATTAAATTATTTCCAATTGTTGCTTCTTCAACGGATCTATAAACAAAATGAGAAACAAAAAATTGTCGCTGAGTTCGCGCGTCAAAGATATATGGCTAAAACTGCGTCTAGTACACAGCTCTTCTTATACGGGGCAATTTATTGGATCGTCGAAGCTTTTATCGAGCCATTATACTCATTCGCGTGTAAATAAATAAAATTTATATATCGCGTCGTCTCTTTGAAGTCATGGATTAATTTTTGTTTTTTCATAAATTCTGCCTGCGATGAAAATCTGAGCCACTGGCCGCGATACGATCGCCAAGACACATAACAAAAATCTACATTTTATTATTATTAATGTCTCTTTAACGCGACGCTAAGCTCGGAACGCTCGGCCGATTTTTCTAGAAAGAAACAATTTGACGCTTCGATGGAAATACATAATATATGTACTCGCTTAGGTTTAAAAAACGATCATTTGAAAGGAGTAAAAAATAAAAAACGTCGTTGCAGCGTAATATAATATTTCATTACCAGTTTGACCTTGAATCTCTTCGTCTAAAACGAGTTCGAGCGAAGAAAAGAGAGAGAGAGAGAGAGAGAGAGAAAGAGTCGACGGTATGCGCACCACGTGCAATTGGCGGACGAGTGCTAAAAGTTGATTATCCTATCGAGCAAGACTCGAGTTGTATACATGCCGGAAAGCAGCTGAGAGCGAGTGCGCGTCAGTCACAAGCTCGGCTCATGTACATTATACATATAGCTCCTATATAAACATACAAATGCTGTTTCACTGATCGATGAAGTCACCCAAGCGCATAGTGAGCTTCGAATGGCTTTGCGATCGAACAGAATGGCTTATATACTTCTCGCAGATATGAAAGGAGAAAAACGATCAAGTACATGTGGTGGTCACTTTTTTCATTTATCGGGAAGTAATGGCCAGTACAATATATGTATATGAAATAAGAGGAAGAGGAAATCGCGGCAGTACACTAGCGTAAGATCTTTGGCTCTAAGCGTATCGTTATAATAAGCTCGTGTACAGGCTTAAAAATGATTCGCGCGCAAAATGAGCACGTATCGTACGACACGCGGTAAGTAGTAAGTACATAAGTGTGCAGTTGCACACGCGTATTTATCTGCATGACCATTACATAGACAAAGCAGGCCGCGATCGCGAGCTTACGTGTCAACGAACTACCGCGACTATATAGCATCATAGCTGATGCACTATATACGAGAGCGCACAACGCATACGAACAGACGCTATATACACTATAGCACATGATAGGTATGTGTGTGTACGCGGAAAATATTTCGATCTGTTTAGCTAGTGGTAGCCGTTGCTTATCAAGCAAAGATCGAATACTTTACATCGCCGACTATTGCCAGAAGAAAGAGAGATAGAGAGAAAAATCATTGGTTTCGTCGTTGTGACGAACGAGCCGTCATCGTTTAACGATTGCATGATCGATTTGAATAATAACATAGCAATACGATTATATAATAATAGTATATAATGTTATACAAGTCACCGATAGATGGCGAACACATCAAAACGTGACTCCCATAAACGATTTAATAAAGTTTACCTATAAAAGTACAAGGTACGATTCCATTACATGTATTTACGCATTGGTAGTACGTATATTTTCCGGCAACGAATGCAAGCTCCGAGAGATTACTAATATATTTGATTGCAAGCGAAACTTGAAACATTTTTCAACTCTTCGTGGTCAAAGCTCGTGTTTTCCTACCCTTTGATTATAATAAAAATTTCATTTTACGAACAAAAATTTAAAAATACCGCATGCAACTAGTGCAACTTGAATGACAATTCACCTAGAAATTATTTGCACCCGTGTTGCGTAATGTAATAATTTTTTGAGCGTCCGGGGGAGAAAAAACTTAACATCTTCTAAAATATTTTGTATTTTCAATAATATTATCTAATAAAAGTAATCGAATACTTGACTGATTTAAAACAAATTATTCATTTGATTTTCGATATAACTTTTTCATTGAAAATGTTGCTAGCACTCAAACAATCAAATTTTTCTTTTATTACAAGAAAATTAAGTTTACAATTTACTCTTTACTAAGTTATTCAATAAGCTGATGTAATAACTCTCATTTAATGGCGTAATTTTACTGAATCGATAAAATCTCCATTATTTCGATTGAATTGAATTTTTTCTCAGTCGTATTGAAAAAAGCTCCTTTCGCGCGAATCATTGCTAAAATATAAATTATAAAATACAGTAGCATCGTGGACCCTAAAAAAGCACGAGCTTCGCTAACAAGAGATCGCAGCTGAGTTTGAAACTTGAATTTTCGCGATTGCACTCGCGGCTCTCTCGACTCGGCTACAATAATATAATAATATATATATAGTAAAAGCGCGAATATCGATCGGGTTAGTTTCCGCTCTCGCCTATATATTCCTCTCTCTCTCTCTTTCTCTCTTTGATTTTCAACAACGCCTGCGCACACTGGCAGCAAGCATACATTGCGCGAACGAGCGTGTCCAGCGTATAACGTGCGAGTATGTGTGTGTCTGTGGATATATAGATATATACGCGCGAGACTTGCTAACTCGACTGCTGCTGCTATTGCAAATAAAGCCCAGCGTTGGCTTGGTAAGCGACAGACAGTCGGAAGCTTCCACACGAGACAGATGGACGTGCTCGGCGCCTTGGCACCAGTAGAAGCAGCAGCAGCAGCGTCAGTACCACCGAGCCAATCAATCATTATCATCGTCGCGTCGAGTCCTTTGTGCGAGTGCAAAAGTAGTTTGAGCAGCGACAGCAGATAATCGCGCACATAGACGTATCCGCGTCTACATGGAGCAAGACGTCACCGCTGTTGTCGCCCGCGCCGCCACCACCCCTTATGCTCGTAGTAGCCGTGGCTGTCACTGTAGTTCCTACGAGCCCTTGGAATTGGGTCTCTGTGTTAAAAGCTCAGAGCCGCCAACCACAGCAGCAGCAGCAGCGCTCACAGCTGATATTATAGAGGGGGACTGCTGCTTTGCGCTTCCTTATCAGCTGCTCAACGCGACGACTGCAAGCTCGACTCGCATCAGCAGCAGCAGCAACTCGAGTCAGCTTCGTATGTACAATAATAAATAACACAAACAAGACGATAGACGTAGAGTAATCGTGCGCGTTGCTTCTTCACTTTTTTTTTCCTTAAAAGTTTATGCAACGAGCTACAGTAAATGCCCGCTCGACTTTTATGAAGATGATGAAATACGCCGTTGTTTTTACGCGCTGCGCGCCTCAAAGCTCGCGTACACCAGACACACGCGAGTATTATAACAAGTATAGCCGAAGCTCATCGTTTTCATTGTTTCGCGCGTATACGCGAACGTTCGACAATATACTTAGGCTCGCTCGAAAACATGCGATGTAACAATGATGATGGTTGTGTGCACGCGACATCGTGGCCTCTTGTCCAAATTAAGCTCGAGTTCGTTCTTCAGGATAAACGTTCATTATTGCGCGAGCGGCCGATCAGTACCTACGTATATCTAACATAGCATATAACAGACCAGTCATCGATCGCCAGTAAGTCTCTCTGTTATACATACGTACAGCAGCAGTCTGAGTATGTGCATAATACATACAGACGTACACACACACTCGCAGCAGCCGAGGCATATGATGCACATTGACGTACGTACAGCTTGGAAATTTGCATTTGCAGTATCGGTCGTCGTGCGTCTGCTCGTCGCGGTCCAAGTCACGCGCCTCTGTGCTGCTGCTGCTGCTGCTGCTGCTGCTGCTGCTGCTGCTGCAGCTCTAGTGCCAGCTCTTGCTCGCGTGCGCGACTCGTGCAATTGACGAAAAACACACGTTATGCATTATGATGATGATTGACGCTCGTCTATTCGCTGGGATTTCAAGGTTTTATCCGAAAACTACTCATCGCGATGTACGGTACAATATTCGCTTACGAATGTTACGAATTGCCCACGAGATGTCCTAACGCGCTGTATAATATAATGCACACACACACACACACACACACACACACACGCATATTAAGCTAGACCTGCGCCGCGCTGAAATTTCTTTGCGCGCGGGCATGCATTACTCATCTTTTGTCATGGAGATGCAGTCATATTTTACGCGCGAGACAAAAAGTTCCGCGAGTGCGGAGTGCGTCACGTAATATGTAGCACGCGCACACGACGATACTTTACGATACGTAAGACCAGCTGAGGCTGATACAGCTTTCGTTGCAACAAAAAAGAATCGCTGCCTAAACACGATGTATACGTATCTATGTGCGACGAGTGGGATAAGACACGTGTGATTAAATCGGTCGCACGTGTTGCCGAACGTCTAATACGTATAATACGAAAAATTTTGCACATTGTTGCGTCAAGCGCGCGTGCTTCATATATTTATGTATCATTGTTGAAAATATTTAGTTTAACGTTAATCTAATAGTGGAGGAAGTTTTTTTTTCCTTCGCGTAGACATAAACTCAAATTCATGTAAAAGCATTGAAATTAATCTGATGTGATTTAAATTCAAAGACATCGTAACGCAGAATTAAATGTAATTCTTTGAATTCGTATAAATTTTCATGTAGGTTTTTTCAATTTTTTACATTTCTAGTGTGAAAAGTTAGGATATCAAAATAATAATATTATATAACAATTTTTTCTATACCCGGCGTTGACTTATATATTATCACTTTTTACTTTACCGCTTGTAGATTTACACATAAAAGGTACTCGCCATCTGGTGGTAAAATATGATAACAAATCAACCAGTACTGATTCATTAATTATCAACGAAGATTTCATTTTTAAATACCTCGCATCAAATTCAGTATCAGTTACTTTAACTTTAATGTCTGATTTAAAATTTTTTCAACTGTGTATCGATATTTAATTCAATATATCGCCGTTGCTTACGAGTAAAAACACAGTGAAAAACGCTACGAAAAAAAACATACTGATAAAATGCCCCGAAAAAAAACACAGCTCATTGAATGCTGTGAAAAAAAACACACCTCATCGGAGCGCCACGAAAAAAAACACAGCTCATTGAATGCTGTGAAAAAAACACACCTCATCGGAGCGCCACGGAAAAAACACACCTCATTGGATACCGTGAAAAAAAACACACCTCATTGGATGCCGCGAAAAAAACACAGCAGAATAAAAACGCAACAAATTTCGATTCGGTGTGTTTTTTTTTCGCGGCATCCAGTGAGCTGTGTTTTTTTTCGCGGCATCCATTGTGCTGTGTTTTTTTTCATGGTATTCTATGAGGTGTGTTTTTTTTCGCAGCGCTCCGATGAGGTGTGCTTTTTTTCGCATCGCTCCGATGAGGTGTGCTTTTTTCGCAGCGTTCCGAAGAGGTGTGTTTTTTTTCATGGTATCCAAAGAGGTGTGTTTTTTTTCACGGCGCTTCGATAATGTGTGTTTTTACTCGTAAGCAACGGCGATATAGTCATATTCAGATCGTGTAAATTTTTGGACGTGACAGGCGTGAAAGATTATGCATTATAATTGCACCAATATACGATCGAAAAGATAATCCAATCAACTGCACAAAATAATTCTCTTTTCGTAACAATTTTTCGAAGAATCTGTCAAACGCTCGTTACAAATTTATCACGTACATCGTATTATACGTTTTAGTGAAATCGTATCTGCTGCACTACGTCATGCATTCACGCATCCAAGTCCATTATATGGGCGCGAGATTAGACAAGCGATTATCATAATACCAGATATTAGCTCGAGCGCGAGCGAAAGTCTTTCACTCGAAATTCCACTCATAATTGCACAGTGTACGAATGTGACTTTTCTTTCTCGCTCCCCAGATTTTAGTGGCCAATCCAGAGAAGGTGTCATCGATTGCTGATCAGCAGCAGTAGCAAATTATACGCACGATAGAAGCATCACTCTTGCAACAGGTAATTGAACTTTGACCGTGAATTCGTCGTCTCTGTGTCAAAATCGTGTGTGTGTACTGTTCATCAAGTGACTCGTCTTATTTGCTATTTTCAGATAAATCGATCATTGTCCTACTGACATCGGCAGAAAAAGGCGGATGTAACCAGAAAATTAACAAGTCGCAACCGATTCTGTTACAAAATATACATTATATTATATATTCATTATATATTATAAGCGGCGCATCACCAAGATTACCGCAGCCACTAACATACACACAATATCGCACATAATACATAGATCGATATCAGCTATACGTGTGTTTGCAACGCTGCCTCATCAGGGCACAAAAGCCAGCGATCCAATGTATCCGGGTTCTCGCGCCGGAGCCCTCGCGAGCAGCGACGAAGAAAAAGAAGACAGTTGCAACAGTTTCGGTGCCGCGAAGTCGTCGTGTAGTGGTAGTGTCAATAAACAGTCTCCGACGTTGCTAGCAGCAGCATGTCGTTGCCGCGCGAGTGGAGTCTGCATCACAATCCGCAGCAGGAGCTGCTCTATTACGGCCGATCGTCGGTGCCCAGCTGTCACGCTCACGCGGGTTACACCGGTGGTGTCGCCGCGATGGCCGGCTTGCCGCTCAACGGGGACCAGCCGCTCATCGTCACCGCGTCGTCCCAGGAGATGGTGTCGACGCAGCAGCAGCAGCAGGCGCACGTCATCGACGAGAACATGAATCAGCAGCACGCCAATCTGCTGGGCTCGCTGTTTTCCATACACTCGGCGCCGGTCTTCGACGTGTCCAACGGAGCCGACGACGCGGCCGTGAGGTACGTCAACGTCCGAGTCAACGTCCTCTCCTTTTTTCCGCGCGTATACTCGCGACATTAACGATAATAATTGCAGGCCAGCATCGCTGGTGGTGCAAGCCACGGCCACGTCGACTCCTCTGGTCCCGCCGCACATCAGCCCGCCCGACACCATCGAGGACGAGGACAACGACAATCTGCTGACGATATCCTCGCTGACGGCTCGGCCGCTCATCGCCAAGTCGCGCGAGCTCAGCAGCAACAAGCGCAAACAGACGGCCAACAGCAGCCAGCAGAGGAAGGCCCAGAAGAAGCGCAAGCGGCTCGAGGACAAGCGTCGCGAGCGACACAGGCTCGAGCGCAAGCTGCACCTGGTGGAGCCGCTCGACGGCGGCTACGGCTGGGTCGTCGTGTTCGGCGCCTTCTTCGTGCAGTTCTGGGTGGCGGGCCTCGTCAAGTCCTACGGCGTCCTCTACGTCGAGGTCATGGAGATGTTCAGCGACTCGTCGGCCACCGTCGCGTCCTGGATACCGGCCATACTCTCGGCCCTCTGCTTGGCTCTAGGTCGGTGATACGCACTTTTTTTACCCCCTGACGCATATGAAATCCACATACAAAATCGATTTATGTGCAAAATTGATCCAGTGCGCTTTGCCTCCGCGACGGAATATAACGATGTTTACTTATTTTCAAAATCAATATTTAACGCGCGGCAATCAAAGCTCCGGAGCGGTGACGGCGCGCAATTTGAGAAATCGATCGATCGTGCACAGCCAGGCGCGCGCGTACACAAACAGCTGCACTGATTTTCAATTTGAATCGCCCCCGCCCGATAAAAATATATAGTATCGGAGATCCGCGTCGCTGACGCTTGGGCTTACTTTACCCCGTTCAAGGTCGTTGAGCCATTATGCTTCGAGGCCTGCAGTGCACATCGTGCACGCCTGTGCAGACCTGGGTGCGTGTTTAGTGCACACAGTGCGATGATATGGGTATGCGCACGCGGACAGTCGTAAAAAAGCACAATGCATCGTGCCTGTTCCATCGATATATCTATTCGCTTCTTTTTTTAATTTTTCCAAGTAAAGCTCGTTAACGGGCGTTGGGTGTAAACGAGTAAATTTTCGAAAAAATTTTTTTATTGCAATTTTATTTTATTACACCGATACAATCGAACAGCAAAAAGTTTTTTGAATCAAATAACTGAAAATCGTTAAAGCGATCCACGTACTTAGAAAAGATTTTTTAACAAAAGTCAATACGTTTAATTGAGGAAAGCTGGTGTAAAATCGACAATTTTCAATAATTTTAGTTGAAATTTTAGCGGAAATTTTAACATTATTTTGTCTGCTAATTTTTAAATAAATCTTCTGAAAAATTAAACTAAATTTTATGGCCAAATTGTATTACATGATCGACGCACCGTATCGATGTGGGTATTACGACTATTTCTTCGTCTGAATGTTTTTTCAGAAATATCGCCTCGTCTCTTTTTCAAGTGAATTGTAAGACTACTCTTTTTGTGCAAATGATTTTCAGTATTTATCATTTACACGAGGGACATTGCTATGCTTCGCATTCGTGTGAAATTTAAAATTGCGTTTACTGCCGAATGTCTTTCCACACGTACCGCATGCAATTGTGACACCATTGTGCATCGTATCTATGTGGGTTTTGAGATAACATCTTTGTACAAATTTTTTTCCGCAAATATCGCATGTATATTTGACACCATTATGCACCGAATCGATGTGCGTTTTGAGATTATTCTTAGTTGAGCTTTCCTTTCCGCAAATATCACAAGCGTGAGTAACACCATTGTGCACCGCATTGATGTGGATTTTTAAATAAGTTTTGTCTGAGAATTTTCTTCCGCATACATCACATTTATGTCTAACACCATTATGCACCGAATCGATGTGTCTTTTGAGATGTCCTTTTTGTGAAAATTTCTTGCTACAAATATCACATGTGTGTTTGATTCCATTATGCAGTGATTGAACGTGCCTATCTAGACTACTCATACATGAGAACTTCTTTTCGCATATTCGACATGGATGGGTTGTATCATTTTGCACTGTACCGATGAGAGTTTTTTCATGTTCGTTGTTAATTTTTTTGTCAATTCTTCTCTCTTTATTTGTTTCACCAATTTCACGATCAAAATTCAAATTCGAGTCTTCTGCAGTGTCACCAACCAATTCCTGCTTCACTTCACTCGCGGTTTCTATTTTGATACTGTTGTAAATTTCAGATCTACCACTATCTTTCATAATCTGCAAGTGATATTGAAAATCATCGTCAATTTTTCCAACTACCAACAAATCTACATTTGGCTTTACATTATCACATTCAAACACTATTTCCATTTTCTCATCGAGTTCACTTTCAAGTGTAATGTCACATTTTCCAAGGGACTGTCGAAAAATTAATTCTGTATGTGAATTTTCGTAGAAAAACTACTAGAATACCAGTTACTGAAATTATCAAAATACTTACCGAATTTTCTCGCGAAAATGGCAAGAGTAGGAAGTTTTTAAGATCGGGTTTCTTATCAATCATATCATGATCATTTTCAATAATCGACTCATCACTGGGCTCCTCTTTCACTCTGAAATAACCTCAATAAGATCAAATATTTTGTTATGATATTTTTATAATTTAATTTTCCGAAAGTGAAAATAACCTTGCAGCACAATTAAGTATATCGCTGAATTCCATCATTCCCACATTGAATTTCGTTAAAAATCAATCTACACGGGCTATATGGCGAAGAACACAGAGGGCTCGTTCTATTGTTCGCGTCGCGTGAGGCAGATATGACCTGTCCTGTCTGTGTGTTGACCAGCACGCGGTGTTCTGCCGCTAAGCAGTAAGCACTAAGCACTAAGCTGCGAACGAATAGAAGCAAAAATAATTCATCATCATTATATCATTAAAACTCGACCTTTCTTATCAATAATACACTTTTCCGAAAGAAGAAAACATTAAAAAATGAATCTACGGTGTGTAAAATGCACTGAGAAAGAGTAAAGTAGTCTTATTATAAACTAAGAAAAAAGTTTTGAACTTTTTTAGATACTTCCAAGTTCATTTTTTATCGAGATAGAAAATGCATTAAACTGTCGCGCGCTTCCAGTTTGCCAACTGTAGGTACACGAGCGCATACGTTTTGCTCGATACTAAAAGTTCCATTTTTATGATGTCACAAATTGATAGCATTTTTTATCCAACTCCGAAATAGTACACTACGTAATGGGGGTGGGAACTCGCTATGATCGGGCTGAAAAGTGAAACTCGTGCAAGATAAACAAACGCCGTTTTCCGAATGTGTACACTGTACATTCGAACTTCGCACCACGATTGGATTTTACTTAGTGTGTTAAATAATTTACTGGTTATAACGTGTTGCGAGTACAGCTTGTTTACGAAAAGCGCTATTAAACGCGACGTGACTCTCTTTTATTGATAACTCGAGTATCAGTGAAACAATTTGCTTCTAGCGGCGTACTGTATTCTAGGGAGGAATTTATAACACATTTGTCGACAACATCTATTCTAGAAAACGGATTTTAACTTTTAAAAATTCAGTATTTTTGTTTCATTGCAAGGAACAAAAAAGGATGGGTATAAAATTTTGTGTATTAAATATTTAGCGAGTTATTTAAATTTTAAATAATTACCTCTGTCGATATTCGTTAACAGTAGCTCAGAATATGTATGAAATACTTTGATAGGCAGGGCATTAATGGCATATTATTTTACTTGAAAAAAATTTCAATTAAAATTTCACGTGACAAAATTGTTTAATTTTTGTACTGATTCCTTTAACAATCGCGTACTATTTTTATGTTTACAAAACAAACGTACCCTGCACATTGATTGAGTTATCAGAATAATTGAAAATTCCACGATGGATCTCTGGGCAAAGCGACTATATACTTGCTGGTTTCGTTTCGCATATTATAACGCGCGTGGGATGCAACAACTTGAAACTTATCCAATGGATGATGAAATAATGTTATTAAATCGAACCTTCGAATCGCGTGCTTTAATTATATACCTTTACTCTCTTTCTCTCTCGTCGTAAGAACCTTAATCGCTTTGGAAAACCTTGATTAGTCATGCATGAACATGTGCACATGTATATTACGAGTTCGCGGCCTCTCGCGTACATCATTATTTTTTTCGGCTCAAAAACTCGTGAGTGCAGTATGATGAAACGAATAGTGCATCCGATCTACTGTATATGTATATAAGCATCCTCTGTGCATAGTCATGAAAACTTTCGTTAAGAGGCAAATAAATCGCATCAACCTTTCGTGAACCAAGCTCGAGACGAGTATTATTATATATACTGTACAAGCGAGGAGCAACAGTTTAAGGTCAAGGCCTGGCATTGCGCTCGCGCGCGTCCGTGGCAATATTATCCGATATGAGCAACGTGAACTTGACGACTTTTTTTTTTAGCTTATTCATCGTGCATAGAGTTTGTATTATCTCGGCACAATGAATACTCATCGCTGCGAGACGGATGAATGCTAAAATAAAACTGAAATGAGTCGGGAGGTCTTTTGAATGAATATGATAAGTGCAATAAGGACTAATGATCGATTGATATACGAGACTGTTGAAGCTCCGTTAATACAATGTTTTCTCGATTAATGAACCGTTTAATGAGTTGAATTGCTTTTTTATGGTCCATAATCAATTAGTTTTTTATTTTCTGAGTTATCTCGTGTTGATAAAATGAATGATGAAAATCATCGATAATAATTATAAAGATTCGAGTAAAAAAATAAGATAAAAAAACATTCGGGGCTTCGTTTTTCACCTCATTCGCGTAACGAAAATATTTGTAACCTTAATACATAAGAAAAACAATGCAAAAAAATTGTACCATGAAAACGTTTCTCTTTTTTACAGCCCCCGTTACGAGTATGCTGAGTCAAAAGTACAGCTGTCGAGCCGTCGTCTTCGTCGGCGGTCTGTTCTGCTCGCTCGGCTTGATCATCAGCTACTTCGCCACGAATCTTTATCATCTATTGTTCACCTTCGGCGTGCTCACCGGTAAGGCGCGAGATAAACAAAAAAGAAAGATTACTCAAAAGATAATGATACTTACGCTCGACGAATACACGATTAGGTATCGGGGGTGGATTGTCGACGACCCCGGGCATAATCCTCGTTTCGCAGTACTTCGACAAGCATCGCGCGCTGGCCAACGGCATCTGCGTGTCGGGCACGGCCGCGGGCGGCTTCGTGTTCCCGATGCTCATCGAGTACCTCGTGGCCTCGTTCGGCTTTCACGGCACTCTGCTCATCCTCGGGGGCTGCATGCTGCACGTCTGCGCCAGCGCGACCCTCTACAGGCCGCTCGAGGCCAATTATCCGGATCTCGTGGAGGACGAGCCGGCGCCCCCGGTGCCACAGCCGACGATCGAAGAGCCGCAGAAGCAGCAGCAACAACAGCTCGAGATGCTGTTCGCCAACAACGATCAAACCCTCAAGAACAATATGCTCAACGAGCTGTTCCATCAGAACGTACAGCTGAACGGTAATTACGCGTATATCTCGATTGCCAATTAAACGCGAATACGACGCCTTATAATTAATATTATGCCTCTTGCGGGCAGTGTCCGAGCTAACCGACAGCGAGGAAGAGAAGGACATATTGGGCAAGGCACCGAGCGTCAACAAGCCCATCTCCAAGATCCGCAGCTCGAGTATGCTGCACAGCGTCGAGGATCTGTCCACCGACTCGACCTGCTTCTACAAGTCGCGCAGCTCGGTGCGCTCCTTGCGAGCCTCGAATCTCGCCGTCTGTCGCGACAGCTACGGCGACTCTCTGGCCCAGCAGCATCTCCAAAAGCAGCAGCAACAACAACAGCAGCAAGAAGCGGGCTCGACCAGCGAGACCCACGAGCAGTCGGCCTCCAAGGAGTCGCTGGCCCAGCGCTTCTTCACTCGCTACATCGATCTGGGCCTGCTCAAGGAGACCCGCTTCATCATGATGTGTCTGTCGGTCGCTCTCATGTCCACGGGCAGCCCCTACATGCTCTACTATCTGCCGGCCTACGTACTGGCGCGCGGCTACACCAAGAGCGAGGCCGGCTATCTGGTCGCGATCTCGGCGGCCCTCGACCTGTGCGGCCGTCTCGGGCTCGGCTGGCTGTCGGATCTCCAGCTGTTCGACCGGCGCAAGGGCTACATCGGCAGCATCATCGGGGCGGGCCTCGCGGTGCTCCTCGTGCCTATCGGCAACTCGTTCTACGTGCTGGCCGGCTCGGTTGCGCTCTACGGCCTCTGCCTGGGCTGCTGGTTTCTGCTGGTCCCGGTGCTGCTGGCCGATCAGTTCGGCACCGACAAGATATCCTCGAGCTACGGCCTCGTGCGCATGTTTCAGAGCATCGGTGCCATCACCATACCACCCTTGGCTGGTCAGTATATTAACTAATTGCATCGCTCGACTATAATATCTAACGTATGATGTGTACATTAGCAAAATTTGGCAAGATACCGACGACGACGACTTTTTCCTCTAAAGCTATTAATAATTATTAATGGATAAACGATGAGAAATATATACGAGTCGGGCACGCGACAGCAAAAGAGAGAGAGAGAAAGATATTAATAATAACAATGAGCGAGCGAGGACGAACGACGGACAAATTATAAATAGACTCGCTGCTCATTTGCCAAAAGTCAAAGCTTTGGAGCTTATTGCGCACGCACGCGAATTTTCGCATAATTGCCTCGGTAATTGCGACTGCGGTTCATTTCAACGATCATACCGCACATTTAGTATCTACTATAAATGCACACGACACTCTCGAGTCTGTGTGCGCCGCAAATTATACGCCTACTATACGACCCGCGCAGTATGTCACGAATGTCAACGCGCAGTGCCGCGGCGACGCTCAAATATTTAGGCTTATAGTTTGAAGCTCAATGAGATTTCTTTTTTACATTAGCAAAAAGAATGAGATAAGTAATCAACATCGATGGTCATTGACTCTTGGGTCTGTCGAGTGACTAATTTCTCGCCAAGGGCTACGAACAATTGTCAAAACAACTTCGCGCGCAAACACAGATGCGCGCGAAAAGTTAACAGTCTAAATAAAAATCACGGAAATGTTTAGCGCGTCTCTCTTTCTTCCTCTACTGTATATAAAACAATTCATTCCGAGGCTATTCACCCCGCGCAGTGTCGTCAGGTAGTGCCATATATCATATGCACACATGTATTGATTCCCGAGCTTCAAGAGCAAAGACTCGCAAGAGTGAGAAGGAGAAAGAAAGAGACTCCGTCATTTTTATCACAAAAATACTGAAGAGCTTCTTTACATTTAACTTTTTGACTTGGCAAGGAAATCGCGTTTGAATAGAAATGAATAGGAAAATACGTAAATTATACATATTGGGAAAATCCGTAAATTATACATACTGGGAAAATCCGTAAATTATACATTTTGGGAAAATCCATAAATATAGAGCCTCTCAATGAAAATGAAATTCGAGTAGAGTTAATTGACCACGAACGTGTTTCCTATCAATCATTCGGTTCAGGCCTTAATTCTGCGACGCGGCTTCGACGGAATCATTCGCGTCGCGCGTGCTTCGCGGGGCAGTTCGAGATACACCGATAGCTAATAAAATGTCATTTCATTTGAACGAGTTGCTCGGCGTATTGAAAATTTGCATATTGCATCTAGTCCACAGAAAAAACTTCAAATTTTACTTTTCCAGGTCTAATGAGAGACTCAACAGGAAGCTACAGCATCTGCTTTCTTTTTATGGGCACATGCATGGTACTTGGTGGGCTGCCGCTCATGTTTGTCACTTACGACGGCAACAATTCCAAGAGCGACGTTGAGAGCAACAAAGAAGCTGAATCGATCCAGCAGAGCAAGAATTAAACTTGTGAATGGTATATTACTCCCCTAAATCACGAAAAATGTACGGGGTGCGCGTGTTATTAGCTGAACGCGTACTCCGCTGGACTTTCTTTTTCACGGCTTAGGCCTGTATACTATTTTTCATACTTTAGGGTCTGAAAATAGTTCGGACGACTGATATGAAAAGAAGTTATCATAAAAAAATATCAGCATCATCTTAATGGACAAGAGATGATTCTCATTTTCAAATACAATTAATTAGATAAATCAAATGTACATCAAGTATTTTATACTTGACATATTAATTATGTGAAAAATTTTTTAGTTTCGAGGATTCTTTTATAGGATATCGAAAAAGAATCTCATATCTAATTAAGGATCCCAAGCAGAGTCATTAATTTATAGTTATTATGATATAGATCAAGTATTAATTAGGTACAAACGACATTTTACTATCCTTCAAAAACTTAATGACTATCGTATATCACCGTACGATTGATCTATGTGATTATGATGATGAGGTGCAACTTTTAGCACCACAGTATAAAAAAAACTTTCACTGAAGATTATCCTATACAGTAGTTTACGTAGACTCGACTATGTGCAGTCTAGACTTACTTACTAACAATACAATTGAGCATGGATATAGGATAGTAAAATCTGTAAATATTTTCAATATGTATGTTGAATTTTACAACATTTAACAATTTAACAAACATACTTTAATTTTTAATGGGCCAATATACCGTACTAATATTAGAGAAGACGAAAACGGGTGATTATTATTTGACAACGGATTTTTATTGTTAAACAGTTGACTCATTTGTAAGTGGTGAACAGTTACCAAAATTAAAAAAATTATATAAATACAATCTCTGAAAATCAGAGATGAGTAATGAATTAAAAATTTTAGTGTAAAACTCCTGATAACTTGAATTTTATTGATTTTTATCACATTGATGTTTACAAAGAACTGACTGCAAACGTTGATCTTATATATCTTTTTAATAAAACTGTAATATGCTGCAACGACAAGCGTGTGTATATTTACATCGCATATGCACGATCATGAATTTTGTAGATGTATATTTTTCAAAGTTGCATTAATATAATAACTAGACGTTTGCTTCGTAACATTTAAGCGTGTGTACTACTTTCGTTCGACGAAACTACGCCAGAACTGCTCACTTTTAACGAGCAGTTCTGCAAACACTATCGATGAATATTTTTGGTACACAATTAGAAGGTAGTTTCTGTGTTAAAGTTTGTGGCTTTATTTATAAAAATTATATATGTATTATACATCGAGTGAAAGTATACGTCGAAATTTTTTGTAAACGAAAAAAAATTACTAACGTGCGAATCCCCTCTGTATCTAAAGCCAAGTTTCTGTTTTATTGACAAAAAAATCGATTGACAAACATCAGATTTCACTTCTCTTCCTAAAAACCCAATGACGATAAATAAAAATCGCAACGGATGTAACTGCCGATTAAATCAAACTGAAAATCAAGCCAAATTTTTCTCCACGGGCGCGATATATACGTTCTCTCTATCCTCCTATCAAACTTTTACGAGCATACATGCAGCTCTCGATCAAAAGTGTGCGAGATACTCGAGAGAATTTGTTTGTTATTTTGTCGAGCGATCGCACGCCTTCTACTCACTCGATACACAATCTCCGCTACGATGATGATTTTATTATTAAAAAAATATGATATTTAAAAGAAAATTGAAAAAAAAACAAACACACAAACAAACAAAAACAGAAGCGCGCGCGATATCGGTTTATTGACTTCGCGTCCTCGTTCTCTAATTAACCCGAATCTCATACCCGAAATGTTGTGCGAAAATGTTCGACCTTTTTTTTCGAATGTTTGTATTAAAAAAAAAAAAAAAAAGAAAGAAAAAAGGAGCGCAGGCTCGAACTGCGTGTATAAATTTTTGAAAAAACTCACAAAACTAATTGTTAAGAGTATATAATATGTCGTAAATAAGCTCAGGATGGGTATAAATGCAAGCGAATGATTGTTGCTCGACTGTCTGCGCGACGAGGCGTAATCTCGTTACAGCCAAGTATAATATTTGACTTGAGATTTCAGCGAGTTGATGTACTTAAAAATAAATAATATATAGAGGTAATGGCAGACGTGCGCGTGTTGCAATGACATTGGTTTACAATGCTTATGCCGTCGCGCTGTATAACGCGGCACACGCAGAATCGGATTGCACTTTTGGTTTTGCGAGCGCGACGACCATGATTATTTTTTTGTAAATGTGTGTGATTTTTTCTAAATACGTGTCTCGTGTTCGTGAAAGATGAAATGCGAAAAAAAAATAAATAAACGAACAAAAAAAACAAAGAAAAAGATCGTCAGCGTGTCCACTTACGTTTCTTCCGTTTTGACATTATTTTTTTTATGTACATAAATATAAGTGTATTTTCGAGGCAGGGAATTAAATATGAATTTTTATGTATTGTTTAAATTAGTTACTGAAATATTGCATGGCTAGAACTAACGATGATTTGACGAAGACGATGAAAATATAAAATAAAAATATTGACCAGAGTCGTAACATTATATTAAAAAAAAAAAAAAAATTGGCTGTGCTATAGAAAATAAAATAGTAAATAAAGAGAAGACAAAAAAATTGAAACTATAAAAATTGAAAGTGAGCTGTTAAACCGATGCAATACAAGTGTAAAAATCGTTATATTATGAAATACTATATCGATGAAAATAAACTTATTTTCTCATTGAGAGTTTAGCGAAAAGTTTTAATTGCAAAAAAGACGAGAGAAATCAATAATCTTAGATCGAGTCAAAGTTAAGGCATTTTTATTTAACGAGCTGCGCGAAGTTCTACGTAGCAATTAAACAAAAAATAGAGAATTAGAAAGCGATGGAACAAAAACAACGTGGGCCAAGCGTAGCTCTAAAAAAAAACAAACAGATTTCCTGTAAAAAAAAGAAGAATTCAACAGTTTGTACACTTGAATAAATGCGAAAATGTCTATGATAATACCAAGAGTACTTTTAAGCCGTAATACTTAACAAAAATTATATTATATTAACATTAAACTACGACAACTAATTGTAACAGAGTATTTGCGCGATAAGCCGTGTGTCTCTTTGCTCCGGACACAGGAAAAAATAAATAAATAACAAGATATAATATACAACTAACAGAACAAAAAAATGTAACGTAACTTTGATAATAAGTGGGACGAGTTTACAATGATAACAATTAAGCATTTAAACGAATGATTTGCTCTGTGTTTATTCGCGGCATATGAAACAATTAACATATTATTATGAAAGGAATGAGAGAAATGTGGTACATCGATCGATATCCGATCGATAAATAAAAAACGAATGTTTTGTTACTCGTGAAAAAATCCTATTGTACATCGTTACTTTTGAAAGTAATTCAAAGTATAAATAATAATATATTGTATGTACGAGCGAAGATAACTGTACTTCATCACCTCTCGGTATCGCTGCTTTACAAAGTCATGGTTGGGGCATTTTTCACATCAATTGTAATATGACAATTTGTTTGTTACATAATAACCCGTGCGCGGCCTTGACACAATTTTACTGTCTAAAAAGATGAAAAAAAAACTTATTAGTGAATATATTGATTATAAATAAAAAAAAAAGGAAAAGATTATTTGAAAACTCATTGATTTGTTTTACGAGTTGGTTATTTATAATTTCCCATTCCTCGTTGCAAAAGAAAAACAACGACTTTTTACGCTTTCTTTCTTTTATCGAATATAGGTTATTTTCAAGCGTTACAACGGGAGAGTCATAATTTTTCGTTATAAATAAACTTTAGCCGCGTGTGCAGTTTTGCGAGCGGCAATGAGCGGCGTCAATTTTTTCACTCTCGCGATTGATCGTGGTGGCAACAACGGCGGACGACGAGTGCTTCCAAACGTCAAGCTTCGAATAACGCGCAGACCTTGAGGAAGAATAAAGCGAACCCGAATGCGCAGCAGTACAGATGATATATATTTGTATAAACGATTCGCCGAGATGAAGATAAACGACTGCGACAAGTGAGACTTTAATTGAAACAATAACAACAACAAAAAAGCGTCCCATATCTCTCTCTATCTGACTGTGTATGTGTGTGTGCTGTTTCACAGCGACTACTCGTCCAAGCCCGTCCGCGTGCAAGAAGGTTGGAACTGCTCGTGGCAGCAGCCCGAGTCGAGGCAAGCGGTTCGCGAGGTGGTACGCGGGCCCTTCCAACGACCGCGAGTCGTCAAATTTTCGCCCTACGTCGTGCTGAGCTCGTGCAAAAGCTGCACTCGATCGGCGGAATTGGCTCGGGGCAGACGAGCTACGGAGCGCAACGGCATCCCTGATCCCTGGCTCGAGTATCTCGCGGCGCGCGACAAAAAGCACGGCGGCGACGACGACAGGGCTCGTCTCCATAAGCGAGACGCCAGATACACGCAGCTCCTCTGGAAGCGAATCGGCTTCTCTTTCGCTCAGGGTATACCTGACCCTTGGAGAGGAGGTATACCGGATAGCTTCGTAATCCATTATTTTTTTTTTGCCTAAAGCTTTACGCGCGCCAATCGTTTGTTCTCCGTTAAAATCCAACAGAAACTTTGCACCGATGCGAAAATAAAGGTTGCAACGGCAAAGCGAGAGAGGATAAAGCCGTGTCGTGTTGTTTAACGATCGAATTCAGTGGGCCTGACGATGACAAGAGTCCCAAAGCAGCAGCAGCAGTAGCAGCAACGGAGTCAAAACCGCCTAACGATTGGAAATTCCGTAACGATGACAATTATCAAGAGAAAAAAATTTCAAGGAACCAGTCAATCAATACGGAATTCGGCGAAATGCGTGACTCCCGCTACGATAGCTTGAAATCCGTCGCAAGATCGCCGATTGATAGCGACGATGAAGTTGTCGAAAAAAAACAACGAAACTCGTCAAAGGTCAGCTTTTTCGAGAGCGAGGCTGAACATCTGTCTCGCGTGAGCGCGACCAGGCCGAGCGAGCCGAAAAAGATGTCCGTCATGTCAACGATAGAGGAAAGATACTCGTCATCGAACGAGGTTCAACGTTCCTCTCAGCCGAATCAATTGAAAAAGATATCGATCGCGTCAACGGAGGAGAAAAGAAACTCGTCGATGAGTCGTGGCTACGATGCCGATGCGAGCCCACGTCGAAGCAACGAGGTTCAACGTCCTTCCCGGGTAAGCGAGCCTAAGAAGATGTCAATCTCGTCGTTAGAAAAGAAAAGAAACTCGTCGGCGAGCCGACGGGTCGATGACGACGTCGACACCTATCTTAGTCGAAGAAGCGAGGTTCAACGTCCCTCCCAGGCGAGCCCAACGATGAGTGAACCAAAAAAGACTTCGATCGCATCGGCGACGTCAGAGAAAAGAAACTCGTCGGCGAGCCGTCGCTGCGACGCCAATACGTGTCCTCGTAGAAGATTGACCCTTCAACTCGCCGACGGCCAGGAGGATGAGCTAAAAAAATGTCTGAGACAGATCGATCGGCGCATCTCGATAACGCAGCAAGCGCTCAAAAGTCCGGTATTCACTGATAAAAAAATTCAAACGCCGATCTCGACACCGCCGGAGCAGCGCCGCAAAAAGTCATCGGTTGTGACATCGGTAAACGACGACGACGATGAATCGAGTCCGCGTGTCTCGGGAGCAAAAAACATCGATCCGAAGAGGCGATCCTCGAAATTGTCATCTTGGCAGAGGCAGAGCGCCGGCGACGACTCCGTACACGTTGATACGAATTACGATTCGTCGCTATTGTTCGTTCAGCCAGCTCGGCGAAGGTGCCCCGTTATGGAGGAAAGTCTGTTCGTCGAGAGCTCGACAGGAGACAGAGAGCCGCTGATCGTTGAATCCTTGTCAGACTGATGAGCTTGCACTGGAGAAAAAATGAAAAAAATTGATCGTCACGATACTTTGAGATTTGTTTCATTCACAAAGATAATACCGATCTTTAAAAAGAGAAAAATTAAATCAATCGCGGGTGATAAAGAAAGCTCGTCCATATCGTCAAGGCCTCTCGCGATCTGGCACAGATGCTGCGCGAGGATGCTATACTATCTGCAGGCCGATTACGCGCATATCGTTTGTGCCGCGGCAGTTTATTATAAAATACACATAACGCCGCCGTAGAGTTAGAAAGATCGGAGATTCTAATCACTTCCGAAGAATTCCAGTTCGCACTGGTTCGCGCATCTCTCGTCGTCGTCTCGTATACTCGCAGATATTGCGACACACTCTTCGAAGTTATGTATTGTGTGTATTGTGCACGCAGAGGGTATAATACTCGCACGTGTTACAATATGCAAAGTTGCTAGAAAAGTGTCAAAAACTTCTTTTTTTTGCTCTTGTTAAATAGATGATCGTCGTAGTGTTTGCCGATCGCGCGAGTCACTCCTATTGTACTATTGCTCGTCAAAAGGAATTCCGTACGTTAACTCCGTGATACTGCGCGTTATAACGTATGCGAATAATTATAATAATCATCGCGTTGCTCTGCCCGACACTTGTGTGTACATATTATAATTTTAATACGTTTCTGCGCGCAGCTTTTACTATACGCGATGCGTGCGAAAACTATATCGTGACGCGTTGATAATCTTCGGCTTTTTTATCTAATCGCGACACGAGAGAGAGAGATGAAATTGCGAGGCGGTTTTGAGTCACACAAGCTCGAATGTACGACATATAGTAGCCGGCCCGCATCTTTCTATATGTACTCAATTAACACATTGATTAATTGTGTGTGTGTCTGTGCGCACGTTAAAATATATATTCGTGTTATACGCGCGAGCGCAACAGGAAAAATGCAATCTAAATGTCACAAAGCGAGGCGCGTAAGTTTCTAATAGCAATTGAGGCTTTTTAGTCGTTGGTCGCTTTATCGTTGCTGCTCGCAATGCGCCATGTAGGCACAAATATAATGACGAGCTAGCTGCGTTCGGCCACTATAAATTAGACGCTCGGATACGTGTGACAAAAATATACGGCGACATTTATTGATAAAACAAGACGAGTCACATCAGCTAATAAACCGTATGGTCCATGCGACAGTATAATAAAAGCATGATGAATGCCCCGGCGTATACCGCAGACAAGCAGACTGACGAAACCAAAAATTCGTATTAGCAAAGATTCGTATCAACCTCGAATCTTTTAGCAAAATAAATCGATGATTGGAGTATGATCGATCGATTACCTAATCTATAAAATAATACGTCAAAGATTGAAACAAAAGCTCTCTTATACTCCGAAGTAGCAGGTGATAGTTCAACAAAATTATCATTTCTTTCAAGAAAAATGAACATCTGTAAGTATTCAGTTGAGAAAGATTTTCCTTTCTTACATCACATTCGTGAGTATAAGGAAAAAATAACTCATCGCTTTTATACTAAAGGGTAGAACGGAACAAAACGACGATCGTCGAAAAAAACGGCGCGATCCGAGCGTTATTCGGAGCTAGCGTAATGCTAGCGTAATGCGCGTAATAGTCGTTCATGCATTTAATTTGAATTTCAAGAATGAACAATGACATCATCTGAAATTCATTTTTTTCGGGTTTGCGGTGGTATATATATTGAAAATTGCGAAATGGTGTTTTTTTTCCTTTTTAAAATAGCGAGTTGTTGTTGTTAATAGCTGATGTATTTTTCCTTCCCCGAGGATTATAGCATTATTTATTGTCTAGTTGAAAAATAGTCATTCTTTTATCACCTAAGATTTATTGATCATTTATAAAAATAAGAAGTCAACAGCTATTTGCCAAAGGGCAGAGTGGAATGGAACAACGAAAGACGGGAAGCCCCACGATACTAGCCTATATGCTTACGTTTGCACGGTCGTAGGGATTAGTTATTCATCGTCATTTACGCATTCAATTGTAACAGCAAAAGTAAACAAAAACATTATCTATAATTAATTTCTATTCAGCTTTACAATAATATATTAAAAATTGCGATCGTTTTTCATTTGTTTTTAAAACCTGCCTTATTTTTTCTTTTCAAAGATTTGAGTAATTTGCTTGATAAAGAGCTATAGTTTTTTTTAATCGGAAAGATCTTTTTTACATGAAAATCATCATTGAAAATGAGAATTTATCAGTTTATTGATCATCGACAAAGCCAATGGCACAAATGACAACTTCCAAAACAGCTGCACGTAATAGAGTTTACGAGATAGCTCTTTTTCACGCATGTTCTCCTGATTCTTACTGTCTTATATTACATCATTCGTTGAACTATTCTCTCGGGCTTTTTTAAACCTATATAGTACATCATAAGATACTATAAGTAAAATTTTTTCCAAAACCAGAGTGACTCATTATATTATGATCTAAGACCCATTAGCTACCAGAATGTACAAGATCAGAAGTTCCACAATAGACGAGCTTATGCTCGGACTACTGTCGAGATCAATTACTTATTCATCATAATTAACGCAGTTAACTGCGAGAGTAAACAGACATTATTCATAATTATTTTTTTAGTCTCTACAATGATATATTAAAAACATGAATGTCTAATGAAATTCTTAACTTCCTTTTCTTTTTTTGAACCGTCAAGGACTTTCTGGGATTTATACAAACGATAAATAATACATCCTCAAATGCCGAATCCTTTTTTTTAAATATTAATTTTTATCTTAATCTTAAAGCTGATGTAGGATATAGTTTATCTTCATTAAGGCTTTCGAATAAAAGCGTGATCGTGATATTTTCACACCTTCTACCATCGAAATTTGGAATTTCTGTTTGCGCTTGCTCACAGCCATGTATAATAGACCCGGCTCAAGTTACATCTTTACATGATCCATCAATTAGTACCCGCTTGAAAAACGAGTTTCCCGTCGAATCATCTTAGGCCACATGCTAAGTACATGGCATTCAATTCCTCTCGTTAAAGTGTGCAGCTGCATGAAATTATAAATGAATCCATGAAAAAAGAAACTTTTGGTCAGTAGCGCAATTTATGGAAAGCCGATATTATGTAACCGTATGAGGATCTCCACCCACGAATCAAGCACGATAGTCGATCTATTTTTTCGAGGAATACTATGCTTGTGATAGCGGTGATCGACACAAAATTTAAAGCGCCTACGATTCGCCTTATCCGTGCACCTGTATACATTTAATAACAAGGCGTATCATATTTGAATCGGCAGAAACACGCACACGGCAATTGTGTGTTTACGCAAGCTCGGGTATTAATGCGCGCATAGACTTTCGCGGCAATAACAAAACTGCTATGTGCGGGATTTTTCGCTCTGGGTATACCCAAAATCTGCGAATTTCCGGGCGCGCTTCACCGGAGGAGAATCGAGCTCTTTGTCAATTTGCGGGTGCCGCCGCCGCCGCCGCATCGGAGAGTTCGACACACACATGCGCGCGCTATTATTATTTATCATCGTCGATCGAGAACAGCTATATGATCGCGACCGATGATTGGCAAATTTTTTAATACCGAGCATTGTGCGCGCGGCTCACGCGAATAATAGTCCGACTCTCGGAGCAGTGCAGACACGACCATTATATTCATTAACGCACGCATGACACACAAACACCAACGCATTTATAAAACTGACGAGACGAGTAGCAACAGCAGCAGCAGCAGCAGCAGCAGCAGCAGTGGGAGAGAAATGGCATATCTTGTTTGCCGAATGCCGAGCTATAGAGTTGTAGTCAAAAGCGAGACTCGTGTATTCGCAATATTTACGCACACATGCAACTTGCTCGCATATCTATATCAACTCGGAGTCTCGAGTCGCGCGCGAGAGAGGGTCGCACACCTCTCTTTTTCTCTCTCTTTCTCTCTCACTCTCTCCCTCGCACATATGCTCGGCCAGCTGATCGCATAGCTCGCACGAGCTCTCGAGTCAGTCGCAGCGACTCGCTCGTCAAATTCGCACGCGCGAATCCCTATCGCGAGAGAGATATATACAACGCAACACCAACAGTTCGTACTGTGCGTATATACCTACTGCTGAGTCCGACACGGCAGTATAGAGAGCGAGTTAGCGAGAGCGCGCGCGCGCACACCCACGCAACAAATCGTTTGACTCGTCCGTATTATAACTTTGCAATTGTTTAAATAATACGGAAGTCGGGCAAGAATTCGGACGGTAGAGATTGCGACTTGTTTTGGACTCTTTCTCATTCTCGCCTCGCAAGTGTCTACGAGTGCTTATGTACTTTTTGTGGTGTAACGAGCTCGATCCCGCACCAAGTGTGAATTCGCAAAAATACACACAAAGAGAGGCAGCAGCGAGCAAAACGTGTTGTGCACTGCACAAGAACAAGAACGAGAAGAGGTTAGGTGTTGGCGCGGTCAGCCTGTGTCAGCCAGCCAGCTAATATATAAGCGACAGACCCGTGTGTATATCGCGTGTGTATACGTGTGCTGTATAATATTCAGCGAGTGCGCGAAATTACATGCCTCGCAACAAAGACATATAAAAAAAGGAAAAACATAAACACACACGAGCATCGCGGCCGACGATAATCAATGCCGTATTGATTTTCGCACGCGCGCGCCCGCGCCTAATGACCGTAATTGATGATGAGAAAGGACCCCGAGGGCAGGTGCAGTATAATAGAGTTGTTGTTGTTGCAAGCGACACACACGCGTATAACACAATCGCACACGCACGCGTGCGGAGACCGCGCGACGAGCTTTCTCTACTCGTATCGCTACTCTACTGCGATAACGCAGTCAGCTGTCTCTGTCATCTGTGATTGACGCGACGCCAACGTCAAAAGCTCGTTTGGAGCTTGGCCTTTTCGAGAGCGAACGAGGCACAACGAACAAGTCGATTTTGCATCGAATCCGTAATTAGTTCGACATGATCAAAAGTGTGTGCTTCGAGAATGCACCTATGCAGTAGCAGCAGAAAACGCAAGTAAACAAAGAGCAGTAACAGTAGCAGCAGTCATCCTAGCAGACGACAACGACCAAAGGGTTGCTCTTATCGTGCGTAGTTCGATTTATGTCATACATACGCACGTAAGTCGAGTGTAGGTGTATATAGATGCATACGAAGCGAACGACGGCGACTACACAAAGAAATCACAGCTCGTGTACTATGATTATGTCTATATGTACACACACGCGGCGGGCCAATCGATGACTTTAGCTGCTGCAGCCTACTCGAGAGAGCTGCTGACTCGCATAAAGATAAGCTAGTTTGTGCGCGCGCGTGTGTGTGTGTGTGTGTGTGCGTATGCATGTGCGTGTAAGTGTGCGCGCGATATCAACATAATTGCTGCAACAAGCAAATTTTTTCGCCACGCGTTTAGCAAAGCCAAGCCCGAGTGAATGAGCGAGAAAGGCCAAAGTGACAACAGCGACGAGGCCCTAGACGAAGACGACGACGGCGACGATAACAACGTACGAGTGCATTATAATCAACGGTAGTAGTAGCAATAGCAATAGTAGCTGCAGTAGTGATAACTGCCGTGTGCTTCGTTATCGAGAAAGCTCCTCCGGCCAGCGACGGAATTACATACACGCGATTGGAGCAAGCAACGACGACGCGTCGCGGCGGCTTATCGTTTCGTACGAAGCCAGATATCGTCATCGTATAAATCGCGATAGCGCGACTCTGCGCCTATATCCATAATCGCGACGGCTGGGCAGCTAAAGTAGCGGGAGCGCGCGAAGCTACCGAAAAAGCTGATAAATACGAGTCACTCAGTGTCGCGTGTGCCGCGCGAGACGAGCACAGCTACGTGCTGTGTGTGGCGAGTATATATTCAGAGTCTCGTATCAAAGTGCAATAATTAATCATCGTGAAGATGCAGCAGCTCGAGGGAAAAGACGACGATTTGACCGGGATCAGCATGGATTTCGGACAAGATAAAAAGAACGGCGAGTACACGCTGGTCAGCCAGCAGCAGCAGCAGCAGAACGCCGTGGCCAATGGCAAGGCGACGAGCAACGGAAGTAGTGCACTTATGAACGGCACCCCTAAGAAAACCAAGAAGAGAAAGAAAAGCGGTGAGTAGTTTAGCCGGTGCATTGGCATGTATAAACTTATTATAATCGTATACTCGCGTTTATATAATAATATCGCGCACTGGTTAGAAATGACGTGTGCTGCTGGTGCATAGGTATTATACGCGCGCAAAGCTCTCTTATTTTTGTTTTGCATACGCGCATACATATAAGCTCTTTGTTCTCGCTTTCGTGCGTATAGACACGCAGATTATGTGCATATAAGCGCGCAATTCCGAGCGTGATACTTTATGTATTATAGTCGGTCTCCGTGTGGACAAGCAAACTCGTTGTTATATAGTCGTGATCCATGCCTCGAGATCGCTTCTCTTCGTCTCTAGTTTTCGGATGCTTTTTTTGCTTCTTTTACGATACCGTTTTAAAAGCGACCGAGCGTCACGGACGGCAAAAAGGAGGCACCAATCGCTCTTCCCGGTATACAGCTTCACGATGGTTTAAAATTTTTTTAAAATTACGTGCCAAGACGAAAACGCGTTCAAAAAGAAATAAACTCGAGCATTTGTTTCGAAGCTAGGCTATGCTTGTTTGAGCAAACGAGATGAAAGAAAAGATCATTAATTTACACTTGACGAGTGATTCCTTCAAAAGAGGTGACTATTGTGGGATAAATTACCTTTCTAACGAATGACTTCCATTCAATTGAGTACAAGTTTACTTGATTAATCGTGATCGATCTTAAAGAAAACCAACGACTCATCGAGCATTAATGACCCATTAATACGTATTATAGAGACGAAGTCGGAATGATATACCTGCAGGTGCATTTATTCTCGAGAGCTCGTAAAAAATAGCCAAATAAAGCAAAGCGAGAAAGACGATCGCCAAAGCGATAAAAAAGGCATATCGCTCGTATTATTGCCCTCTCGAAGTAGCACTCGTATATGAGAAATCGAAGATCGGCGTTTTCGCAATTTTTTATACCATATAAGAGCACACGTGCGCGATGGCACCTACGCATATACACGCGCGTTGTACAGTAGCCAGATATAATGTACAAGACGCCAAATTTGCTCTTTCGTCTTATCTTTCGGGAAGATCTTCCTCGCATACTTACGCACACGCATATCGCATTTGATCGTTACGCACATATTTACGTAGGTAGCGCACACCCGCAGAGATAAAAAAAAATGTCAAGCTTTTTTAGGTAAAATTAAAAAGTAAAAAAAAAATTCGGATCCGACGCTCTTGCGGGCACGGAAAAATTGGCCATCGAGTGTGTATCTTATCTCATTATAGTTATAGACGCAGTTTCGAGTATTATTATTATAATACAATAGTCGATGGCGCCGGAGGCTTTGAGCAATGCTCTTAGTTGAACTATATATACACACACACACAATGGCAAATTATTGAGCCGATAATGGTCGGAGAAACACACAGGTGCTGACTATACAGCTATATACACTCGCTGCTTTACATTATGCTTCCTATATTCGCATTTGTGTACTCTTACCAAAGTTTAAATACCTTTGAGATAATTGAATGGGCGATCGTCGTCTTTTTTTGGGTGAATCAATTGAATTGCCAGATTATATATTGGGTGTGCGTGCCTATGTAAACGCGTGCGTCGTTGTAGGTCTATATACGAACGGGTCTTAACTTAATGCTTCATCGGATATTCTTGTCTTCGTCGTCGTTGCATATACGGCAAAGATGCTCTCGTACCTACCTATGTATAATCAACCGCGCTCGCTCTCTCTCTCTCTCTCTCTTTCTCGGGCAGCTAGCCAAAGCTTATACACGCGCGAACTTGTAAAATTGTAGAGCGTAAGATGTTCGAGTGTCCGCCGCGCAAGCAGCCGACGACGACGTTGTTCGAGAGAGCAGCGCTTGCATGAATGATTTTGCAATTTTTCCCGAAATAAGCGCGTAAATGCACATATGCAGCCTATATAACATACAACATCATTCGCAGCCAAACAATGGGCTATAAGCTCGATCGACGGTGAGAAAGCTAGAGGCGATTACATCGTATTATACGAATGGCTAATGAAGTCTTAGCTTCTATAATTGATCATGTGTGGAATGGAAATAAGTCTTGACGGATGATCCGATATCCTCGAGATCGGAAGCTCCACATTGGACAGGTTCACACTTGAACGCGTCTGTCGAGATCCATTAAAGCATGAAATTTTAACTGCAAGAATAAACAAAGACATAACTATTATTAATTTTCTTTTAGCTTTTTAATGATGCATTGAAAATGAATGTGCGATGATTGAATTTACGAGATGGGGTTTTTAGTCGTGCTTCCTCGATTCCCACTTTCCAATTACGATTTTGATCGATTGAGGCTCTTCTGGGGCTCTGTTCAAACAATGCATAAATATTGAAGCTAGTGTACAAGTGATCATCATTAAGGCTTTGGAACGAACGCGTGAAGTGTGAATTTTCACACTTTATCCCATTCAAATTTAGGATTACTGTTTGCTCTTCCCATCGACCATGTATGCCCGGTTCAAGTTACATTTTACATGCAGTAATTAAATTACGTTCCAAGAACCATTTATACGTCTTTTTTAGGAGGTCAAATAACGCGCACCATATGCCATCGAAGCTCTAGCGTAATCCGATGATCGATAGATTTTCTCACTGTTCAGCGGCTGCCGTATAATATAATAATTACGAGGCAGCGCGTCGATTCGTAAAGCAGCCCACATAGAGCCCCGAATGCAGCGATTGCGTTCTCGCAGGCGCGCAGCCTAGCATTAGCCCTTGACTCGCTCTACTGATCGACCTTCGTTCGGTAGTCTGCATAATGCTAGCTGTGCAGCGAGCTCTCGAGTGCAGGTGCTGCTGCTGATACTTTTTAAAATAAAACACATGCGTATATAATAGCGCGCACCGTCTTTATTGCTTTTGCGCGCGCTTTCCCTATTTCTCCCTCGCGGTACAAGGTATGTCGTACGCGTATTTGGAACTCTAAATGCCCTGAACGGATTTTTTGTTTCATTTTAACTAATCTACTATTCTCTTAAAAAAGTAATGGTCTTTATGGTTTAATTAGTTTCGAAACGTTTTGATTGATGGATGACAAACCAAAATAAACAAAATAGTCAGTTATGTTAAAATGCCCGAAGCAGACGTGTATGCATAAACCAGATAAAAAAACTCGATCGCTATGCATCACTGCACTCATTCTGCGAGTTTTTCCGACGTTTCTTCATCGAATATCATATGTAGAAATCTATAAAATCGACACGCACGAGCCGTGCGCCTGGTTTATTTCAACTATTATTTGTTGCTCTTTTCGATGTTTTTTAAAACGAAATTGCGCACGAATAACGAGGCTTCGACAGAGAGAGAGCTTTAAATGCGCAAAACAATCTCGTACGTCTGCCACTCATGTACGCTGCGATGAAGCTGCAACAGCACCAGCAGATGCTGCGGTGAACGACGAGAGAAGTAATATCAATCGGCGCTCGGTTTAATCAAGCGATACCGCACTGGTGCGCGCGCGGCTTCGTTGCATTTATATGTAGATGTTGCAACTCGATAGTCTGCGAAATAGACCGCCAATCGCGCGGAAAATAAGTCGAGCCACGAGATGCGTGTCGATTTTCACGCGCGTAATGCCAATACGCTGTGTCGAGCGTTGGAAATTTTTTTTCCAAAGCAAAAGGAAAGATCCGCTCGATGTAAATAAGGCGTATACATCGTCGTTCGGCGCTGCTCGATTTAACAATCAAACGGTGTTCCGTAGATCGTTCGATGTAATAGTAACGAAATATCATTGATAAATCGATATCTTTGATTATTTCTAAAATCCAGAATGACTGTTCGAGATCCGAGGGGCGCGTTTTCGACTGCGATCGAATCGACTTTATCGCCTTAATTTGCGTAATGATTCCACATTTTTTAGGAACGAGATTTGATTGTAAAAAATCTGATTCAAATCTTCGATCGATTAGCATCTACAGCTATCGAGACCAACATACTTTAACGATTATAATTGCGGCTAAGCGGATATTTCTATGTAATTGGCTCTTACACGCGATCCGTATCGACAAAAAGTATACATATGTGCAGCTGCTTGATTGATTGGTAATTGAAAATTAATATACGCAAACAGATAGGCTCTTTCAAATTCTTCGAATAATTGTCCTCTCGCAGCGAGAAACGTAATGTAACGCACGTCAGACGAGCGTAAAAAAAAAAGAAGAAGGCGAAAAAGAATATCTCGAATTTTGTAGGTCATATCTATCGTATCGCGCGATATTTTTTTTTATTTCTCTTCAACGACAATATTACTCACGCCGAAGCACCGCGCTCTCGTGAGGTTGATTATTTTCTTCGAAGGATAAACAATGACCGGGAACAAGTGCGCCACTTTCGGCCCTGTACACGCACGCGGAAAAAGAGAATTCCATAGCGGCGGAAAAATGTCGATACAATTTCTGCAGGATTCAGCACGGAGCAGCCTCGCATTTCGAAATAATTGAGAGCTTTTCTATATACGTCCGTTGGCTGTCGAAGGCTTGGATATATATGTACGCGCCGAGAGTCCATTTACTTGGGTATAATTGAAACTTTTTGCGTAAAATTGCACTCGAGGCATTTCCTTCGACGCTGTTTATCGGCCATATAAACGAAGGATATTGTTTTTTTCTCTCTCTCTCTCTCTCTCTCTCTCTCTCTCTTGTTTCTCGTCGTTCTCATTTATTGCATCAATGTCGTACGTGTCGAGCGAGCGAGCTAACACAATTTGTATATAATTTATAAATTACAAGAACGAGATGATAGCTTCTCGGCAGCTTATATCGTATACGTATATACAAGCTTGTTCGCGCGCAGCTATTTGTCATTCGGCGATCGCATCAATTTCATCGCGTTTAATTAATCCAACCGATCTTTGCCAGGCTTGTAATAATAGAACACAAGACAACTGTGTGTCTGTGTGTGTGTGCGCGCGCGCTAAGAAGCCGCGAACAGCCACCGGCTCTATTGAAGCAGTCAAGCTTTTAAGCCAAGAAAATATATAATGCCTCAGATTTTGAGAGAAATTCATCTCCTCGCGTATTCGAATTAGCGGCGATAAATCTAAATCTCTGTGTATCTTCTCCGATGCGCATGCACACGCGCGTATAATGCAAAATACACACGCGGCGCAATAAATATACTGCAACACGCGTGCGACATACGCGCGAGGCGATTGACCGCGAAAGTTTCCCGCGCGCGCGCGCGTATGCATAAATGTTGGCTATAATTTATTGTACATCTACATGCATGTATGCGAGGCTCTGCTGCAGTACACTGCGCCGATTTCTCGCTCGTGCGTACCAAAGGTATCAATTATGTGTATATATGCACTGCGAAGGGGTGTGCGCGAGCTGTGGGTTTTTTTTTGTTGTTCTTGTTGTTGCTCTCGCTCACATAGTGACCTCGGCCGTGAAAGCCATCTCGTGAAATAGCCCGACGTTATTTCGTCATACAAGCTGCAACTGCAGTAAAACGCGTTACTGTATTCTTTTTCAGCGGATATGTTAATTTCTCGTATAAAATTTGGTATGGTACTTTATCATTCTAGCGTTTACTTGACCTTACTTGTAGATTTCATGACTATTGTTGATGAGCTGTCAATACGCCTTCCAAATATATATTAAATTATCGTTACAATTACGGGTAATTTAATACCTGATTTCGTTTGATAACCATGAGATTTTAAATGCTTTCCGTTTGGAAAATAAAAAAATAAAAAATTTATTTTTCAAAATCACGCTTTTTTTGGTTAAAATTAACTATAACTTTTGACCTGATTATTTTTTCGAAAATCTGAGCTCAGATTCTAAAAGGACATTAAATTTTACATAAGAACAAGCTACTCGCATATTTTTTTTACCCCTTTTTCATCAAAAATACAGCGACCGAAATGAGCGTCAAAAAAATGTCCTCTTGGGACTTAATGGGTTAATTCAATTTTTTCAAAAATCCAATAATTTTTTCAGAAAGTTTGGAAAAATTTAGGGTTTTTTTTTTGAAAATTTTTAAGAACGTTTACATTTTATTAATCACGTTAATGTACGTAAAACGTGAGAAAAAAAAAGAATGCACCTGCGACCAATTTAGTTTTTCCTCGCCGCTCTTTTTTTTCCCCTCTCCTCTCTCTCTCTCTCTCTCTCTCTCTCTCTCTCTCTATCTCTCTTTCTCTCTTTCTTCCTTTCTTCCTTTCTTCCTTTCTCTTTTACTTAAATGTTGAGTGGGAACCTATGTGCTTCTGAGTTACGTTCAAAACTCTCATTCACGAGGTGCATCTCGTTTTGAACAGTCGCGTCTAACTACGAAATTGATTTTCTTTATTTCAAGCAAGTTCCTTTAATGTATAGTAAAATACATACTCGCAGTTGATTACAAGTGCTACACATTACTATTATTATTATCGTGTATAAAATTATAAGCAATTAATAGTTATTTAATGCGAAGCATCAAACATATATCAATTGTGTTGTGGCTAAATATATATATCAATTAGAAGTGACTGTGGAAGTGACACAAAGGAGGTAGCCGACTTCTAAATCACCAAGACATCTTTAAAAATTCAGATATTGATAGTCTTATCAAGGATTCAAACAGTATGATACCCAGTTTTGATTATACGCTAGATATTTGTGAACGATTTGCTCGGGTTGTAGTTAAAACTGACTCCGAAGATGAATCCCAATTTACTGAAATTTGCGCGCCACGGTTGCCCACTGCATTGCATCATACAGTGCATCAAGAAAAGAAAAGGGATCATCTCGTTCCTGAGCTTTTTAAAATTTACAATAGATACGATATTAAATACGTCAACGAGTTCGACATTGCCGAGAAATTGATCGGGTTCGACCAGGATCTTAATATTCTCGACCCAAAAACAGGTGATTCTCTATTGCATTTGGCTGTGAGATTCAGACACAAGATAGTGGTGTCAATGTTGTTGAGTCAAGGCGCTGATCCTAATATACGCAACTTGGAGAAATTTACTCCTCTGCTCGAAATGTGCAGTGAATTGTATGACAATTTTTTCAACGATCATGAAGACAGTCTAACAACATCCGATGATATTAGGTTTTGCATAAAGAATTTAGTGCCACTGCTGTTGAGTAATCGCGCAAATCCAACTTTCGTTAATTACGATAAAAGAACACCGTTACATATTTTATGTATCATTTATCCCGACGATGACTTGGAAGAGATATTCTTCAAATGTATTTCCAAAAAGAAAAGACGAATGCTACTTCGTGCTCGAGATAATAAAGGTGACACAGCATTACACTTGGCTGCCCTGCACGGTAAGAAGAAAATGGCCGAAGCATTGCTAAAAAAGGGAGCGTGTCCTAATGTGACGAATAAAGTGGGCGAAACCCCTTTGCTGGCTTATCTATCAAGAAGCGATGTCGAACTTGAGTTTTTCAAGATGATTTTGGATCGTCAGAAGGACGAGATCATCGATCTTCAGCCCAAACTAGCAAGTAAAACAGCATTGCATCGTGCTTTTCTCAAAGATAACGTGGAAGTCATCAAATTACTGCTGAAAAAGAACGCCAATCCGCTTTTATTCGACACCTCTGGAAATACATGTCTGCACGACATTTGTTCAGGAAAAAACCGCGCTGAAAGAGAAGATTTGTTGAAGATCTACTTCGAACATTGCGACGAAAAGCATCCGCAAGTAGTGACTATTGATAAGATAAACGTTAGGGGCTGGACACCTCTACACTATGCTGTATTTTACGACTTGAAACCAGAGGTCATCAATGTGCTGCTAAACAGAGGCGCCAATCCGAACTTGGCCAATGACCAAGACCATACTACACTGCACTTGGCTCTAAGGAACGGCTCAAGGGACATGTCCGAGTTTCTATTACGTAATAAAGCTGATCCAAATTCAGCCGATTTAGAAGGACTAACACCTCTGCACACTATCGTCGAAAGTTCATCTGACGATGAAGAATTAATGAAGACATTTTTTACTATCAACGGACAATTAAGGAAACCAGTGCGGATCGACGCACGCGATAAGTTGGGTAATGCACCGCTGCACTGCGCTCTGCGCAACGGCGAAAAGAACGTGGCTAAACTTTTGCTGAGAAATGGCGCCAATCCGAAGTCGACCAACGAGGAAGGATTGACACCTCTCCATATAATTTGCCAGAGAATCTACGACGATGAATTATTGGAGCTATTTTTCAAGGTCAACGACGAAATGAAGCAGGAGTTGGAGGTCGACGCCCTGGACGAGTTGGGCCGGACCCCACTGCAATGGGCTGTAGCAAATCTTTTGCCGAAAACTATTAACATACTCTTGGATCGTGGCGCCAATTTGACCAGCTTCGTTTTTCCCACTATGAATTACTTCGTTAAAGGATTGAAACGAAAATTTGCCGAAAGTAATTGCTCTTTTAAATTGAGACTAATGTCCGGCGCTTTGGCCGTTGTCGAACTCCTGGAGAAAAGAGGATATGAGCTGAACTTGAGCGGTGCTCAGACGATCATACAATTTTTCGCCGAGTATGAATTGTACGGGTCGCCTGAAAACGTTGGGTACAATAACGAGGATTTCGTTAGAGCACAACGTCAAATTATGATAACGCCGAGCTTATCACTTTACAACCTGATCCAGTTAGGACCGAAAAAGGCGGCGAATAGACTCAAATACATGGACTTGTTCGATTTTGCACGCTCCGATCGATTGTCATTCATCCGCAATCAGAATATTTTTACTGACCAGCTGAGTAAAATAGCAACGAGGATATTTTTAAATAACTGGGCAGTGGAATGTTTCGCTATAGTGACGAACGATCGGCTGAAGTTTGATTGCATGGGCTCGATCTTCGACATGCTAACGAACGAAGATATAGGTAATATTTGCTTGGCGGCAAAAATCTCGTGATGGGAATTGGTACGTGGCTGATTCTCTGTCTACTTACAACCCCAAAAGTGTCATGCATTTGGCATGATAAAGATATCTCCTAAATTGCTTTCTGTACGAGGAAGCTCTGTGATAGACTGGAGTCAATTCGGTTTACATATTCGTAAACTGGATTTAATTTTAAACGAATGTCTGTGTGCGTGTGTGTGCCGAACAAATCAAGTTACTTTCTGACACACAAGTAAGCTGAGTTATTGCTGTTCATAGAAAAAAATTTGTTGATGTTTCTTCTAACAAGTATGAATGAATTTTTACTAATTTCAAGTACATGTAAAAAAAAATATAAATAAAAACAGTGTTTTGTTGCAAGCTCTTTGTCGATGACTTGGCAGCGTTTTTTTTTTTAATGTTTTGATGGTTTTTACCGTCACGAAAAATCCGAGAGTACTGCAAATAGTGTATAACAAAGGCTCGAAAAGCATAAAATAGCCAAAAATATCCTGCCTTCGACTCTTCGATGCTCTCGCATTTTTCAAATAAATCAAATTGTAATAAATTAAAAAAAATAAAATGTTATTTCAACCCAAGTTCCTACTTTATCGTTATTTATTGAGAAAAACATCTGCAACTAGTCAGCAGTCGCCTATTTCCCCCCTTACCTTTAAAAACACATGTAATATTAGTTCATCGCGACAAATATTTATTTACAAAACATCGAGCATGCAGCTTATCTAATCGAATCGCCGCTCTCCGCATCGGCGTCGCGCGAGAGAGTCCGAGTGTATATATATGTAAGGCGATTTATGTAACCGCGACAGACGACAAGTCGAACTAATTGCGATTCTCGTGCAAAATAAAAAAGAAAAAAAAGGCGAGAAAGAAAAAACGGTAAAGTGCAGCTTATACGATTGAATAATTCATGGCGCTTTATCTAACTTCTCACGAGATTACGGTGTATTGTAATGCACGTTACGCACGCGTACAGATGCGCTAAAGCGTGCGCGATATCAATTTTAACAATAAACAATTATATGCATCACATATTCGAGAACCGTTTACAAGCCGGTAGTATGCGTAGGCGAGGATCGATGTTTTTATTCGACACAAAGTCGATGAAAGATACATATCACACTCGAGACATCGTCGCGCGCGCTTGCAGCAAAATCGAGTTGACGTATACACGGTCTTAATCTCTCTCTGTCAATCGCGAATATATATATATGAAGAATCCGCAGCCGACGATATCGTTGTTATTATAAATCATATACAAGTAATCCGGTGCGCACACGTGTGTGCATACACGAACTGCAAGAAGAAAAAAATTTCATCGGACGCTGTAACAAGCTTATCGCGTATTACGCTGCCCGGGTAATACCTAGGATACATACAATAATCTGCTTGTTTTGGTCGTTGGCCATAATATATACGATATATTATAACCTCTGTCGCGGCGAGGGTGTGTGCTGTAACCTTGCGAGCGTCGAGTCGAGAGTATGACATTTCCGCACTTTTTTCTTCCATCGTTATTGAAGAAATACGTCGCGACTGCTATGGCATGAGAGAGAGGACGAGTCTCCGTGGTAGAGAGAAAATCAACGTTGAGTCAAGTCGACGATGCGAAAATAACAACAGGCGCCTCGGACACCACTGCTGTCTTTATCCATAAGAAGAATGAGTTGAGTATACTCGAGGATAACTGTTTTTTCCCTCTCGACTCGCCCGTTAATCATATCCCCTTCAAAATAAAAAAAAAGGCAACAATCGTCAACAATGCCTCGCTTCGGCGCATCGCAAACAGCAGCAGCAACAACAGCCGCATCATCATCATCATCAACAACAGCTGTGCTCGTCTTGCGCTCGCTCGAGCCTCAACAACGGTAACCAAAAGAACGTCAACTCGTGCGGCACCCTGGCGTCGAGCATCACCGTCCAGCTGCAGCCGAGCGCGGCCGGTCGCGCCTTCGCCAGCGTCAAGCGATGCCTGCGCATGATCTTCTACCTGGCCACGAGTCTGTGCCTGTCCTACGCCGCCTGGTTCCTCTACGATCAGTTCTTCGACTGTCTGTGGGCGAGCGCCCAGGGACTGGTGTACACGAGCCTGGCTCTGCTGGCCAGCAGCGGTGCCCTGCTGGCGGTCTGCAAGGACGGCGAGTTCAGCGTCGAGTCGAGATTGCTCTACTGACTGAGCTTTATATTTTTGTTACGAATGGAGATACGCGACATTTTGGCCGGCAATAAATAAATCGTCTGCATCACTTGAATCGCTCGCATTCTGCGTTATTTTCCTTCTCCTTTTTCTGCTGTTATTGTTGTTGCCTCTCTAGATAGAGAGACCGGAGTCGCTCTTCTTACGCGCGCACGATAATCAACTCTTGATTAATTCAATCGACTCGCGTCGAGGAGTCTCATTTCGAGCAATAGCTCGAGAGCGAGAGAGAGAGAGAGACTCGAGTGCACTTTTAAGTAATGGAATTCGACGAAGGCTTTTATATACGCTGCAGCTCTCGTAATTGCAATAGCGAGCGTGCGCCCGTTCACAGCTCGCAATTTAAAAAAAAAAATGTATATATACATCACGCGCGCGCGTGCATCCAAGTAGAGCTTCGCTATCTTGTACATATATATAACATAAACTCGCTTCCGTTTGATTCTGGAGCAGCTCGTAAATACAGCGCATACAGCAGCATCGACAATAGAACTAAAACTATTTAAAATGATAATATAGACGCAAATTTCTGAAAGTTCGAGCGAATCGATCATCTTTGTTTGTTGTTTGTTTTGTCGCACTACAGCCGGTGGCGATTCCAAGGACAGCGATGTGGAGATGGTGCCGCCCGACGGCGGCTGGGGCTGGTTCGTCCTCATCGCGGCCGTCATGGTCAACTTCCTCATTCCCGGCGGCATCAAGTCCTTCGGCGTCCTCTACAAGGCCTTCCTGCAGAACTTCAACGCCAACGAGTCGACCGGCTCCTGGATTCCTGCCTTGTGTTACTTTTTGTACAGTTCCTTGGGTAAGCCACCTCTCTGTATCTTATATCACGCGTTAAAAAATAAAGAGACGTTATCTAAAATTGCTCGTATCCAAAAAAACAGGACCACTATCCAGCGTGTTGTCGGTCAAGTACTCGTACCGCACCGTCACCCTGGTCGGCGGCACGTTCGCCGCCGTGGGCATGATGCTCAGCTACTTCGCCACCTCGATCCAGTTCCTCTACGTGAGCTACGGAATCTTCGTGGGGATCGGGGCGGGTCTGGCCTTCCCGCCCACGGTCTACATCACCACGTCGTACTTCGTGCGGCTGCGAGGTCTGGCCAACGGCTTCTGCATATCGGGCAGCGCCCTCGGCTCCATCATCATGCCGCCGGTGATCACCCACATGCTGCGAACCTTCAGCGTGCGCGGCGTCATCCTCATAATGGGCGCGCTCACCCTCAACACCTGGGCCTGCGCGCTGCTCTATCAGCCGCTGGAGAAGCATCTGATACCGCGGAAAAAGGACAACTCGGGCAAGGAAGAGGAGGAGGCCTTGAGACCGCTGGCCGAGGCCGAGGAAGACGACGAGGAGGAGGAGAAGGAAAAGGGCGAGAAGGATAACAAGGATAAGGATGCCGAAGATAAGAAGGACAAGGAGACGGCGAAAGGCCCGGAGGTCGACATCGCCGTGACATCGCCCGAGCAGGAGGACAAGCCAGCCATCACCTCGCCCACGAGTCCGATGAGCAACGCCGAGAACTCGTCGGTGGCCGCGGCGCAGATGGCCGCCGAGGTCACCCCCGTGCCCAAGTCGGCCTCGAGCGTCGCCCTCGAGAACTACTACAACAAGCAGCCGCCGCCGCACAGTCGGCTGCGCAAGATCAGCATGCCCTCGCACATGGCCGGCCAGATGCACAGCACGCCGGTGCTCACGTCGCACCAGCAGTACCAGCTGCACCACATGCACCAGCAGCGACCGACTCGCCGCTCGACCACCAGCCGACCGCCCCTCATGTCGCCCAGTCAGTCGTCCTTCAACTACATCAGCACCCCCTATCACGGGAGCACTTTGACCGCTCTGCATCCCGAGTTCGCCTCGACCCTCACGCTCAACGCTCTGTCGTCGACCTTCAGACACAAGACGCCCGAGAAGAACGCCAAGAAGGACGCCGTGGACGTCGACGAGCAGAACCAGAACAAGTTCTTCGACTACAGACTGCTCCTGGACCCGATGTATCTGGTCATTCTCATCTCCAACTCGACCAACGCCATCAGCTACACCAACTTCGTCGTCGTGCTGACCATCTACGCGGACAAGTATCTGGGCTTCACCGATGCTCAGGCTTCCTTGTTGCTCACCATCATCTCGGCCTTCGATCTCATCGGTGGGTCCTAAAGTTTCTTCGAAAATTGCATTATCCGCTTCGATCGACGTATAACATTTATTAACGTTATCAATGCTTTTTTGTGTTCGTAGGTCGCGTGGGTGGTGCCGCCTTGTCCGACACCAAGCTCATGCCCAAGCACTTCTACTTCGTCGGCGGCCTCTTCGTCTCCGGCATCTCCCTGGCCGTGCTACCGATCGGCGTGAGCTTCTACGAGGTGGCCTTCTACTGCAGCGTGTTCGGCCTCGCCTCGGGCATCTACGTGGGCGTCACGGCCGTCGTCATGGCCGACATGCTAGGCGTGGAGAAGCTCACCTCGTCCTACGGCATATCGCTCTTCGTCAACGGCGTCCTTCAACTCGTCGGCCCGCCGATCTGCAGCAAGCTCGCCGAGGTCTTCGGCTGGGGCCCGATCTTCACGGCCCTCGGCATCGTGCTCGTGGTCGGGGCCGGCCTCTGGGGCTTCGTGCCCTTCATCAGAGTGCGCCAGGAGCGCGCCAGACGCGCCCAGCTCGAGATCGGCAGCAACATCTAGCGCCGATTGTCGTCCGACGACGCCTGCGTGACGTCCTCCGAGCGAACGTTGAAAAAAACCGATGATTTCGCGGCGAGCAGCAGCTGCTCCGACTCGCCGATTTATCACATCAATATTGGCTCGTGATCGTAGTGGAGAGATGCGTGCGATGATGGACCGCGAGCCGACGCGCCGTCCAGTTAGGCGGCGACGCGTTCGTTTTTTTCCTCCGGAGTAGAGTTTTGTAAACGCAGGAGTCGTTTTCGGAGCGAGAGAAAGAATTTTTCTACCGCAAAGTCTTGAATGGGTTTCAATAGTTGCGATAAAATTTAAGTGGCTTATCCTTCTTGCGCAAGCTGTACTACGAGCTCGCGAAATCATGCGCTTGGTACAGCGATGATTTCCTTCGAGGCTCTCTTTTTCCATATTTTTTTACTCATTTTATTGTACGTACGATATATACATGTGATAAAAGATATTTTGCATGTTCACCAAGATTCAATCAAGTTGATTGCTGTATAGATACACTCACACACTGTCCGCGCGCAGTAAATATTATAAAGTATATAACTTCAAACATATCATAACAGAAACAAAGGCACGAGCAACTAAATAAATAAGTATGTTCGAAGGACCAAAAAACGTTGCTCGTACCTCGTAATCTAACATAATGTATTGTTCCGCATCGTGATTGTTGATAATGCTTGAAAATGAAAGTCAATTCATTGTCATGGAAGTGCATCGGCAACATTGACACATTTTCTAAAGTGCCTGCGAGTAAATAGATTATGTAACAAAATCTAGTGCTTTAGAGAAACTTTGATCGAGTCACTGGATATTTTAATAAATTTAGGAAATAATGAAAAATAATTACATTATAACTCTTTCTATTTCTGTAAAGAATTGAAAGTTCATTTATTTTGTTTCATTTTTTATTGAATAAGATATAATGCCCGTTCGATACTGCCGACTACACTGACGGTTGCCAAGCGAATGAGAAATTTGCTATTTCATGTGAATTTAATAATGCGCCAAAACGTCGAGATATCATTGAAAGATATGAATGTTGCGTGAATTGTTTTATTGTTTTCCCCCCAACGTGACCATTGAAAAACAGACAAAAAGTTAATTGAATATTCTGACGGAACGAATAATTTTCAAGCTGTTTCCTCTCCAAGTCTAACTAAATCACAATTGTAAGATAACGATTTATATATATTTTTAATCTAACAACAAACAAGCACAGAATATTTTATATGATCGTCTAGATTTTATTATAATGTAAAAGAAGTGAAAGGAAGAATTGCGTATAGTACTGAAGTATTCATACATTATTTTATTTTCTTTATTTTTTAAATCTACATTCAACGCGCGTGTGACGCCATTGTTATCGTTATTATGTTGACGTTACGATAATATGTTAAAAGGATATTTTTTTATCAGTCTATCGGAAATGTATGCGTAAACTGGTTATGCATCACTTACAACAATTTCAGTATTTTCGGTAGTTTTATTTTTAATGCAGCCATTGAGAGAATTAAATTTTATATTTTTAATATTAATTTTTAATTATATTAGTCTTTAAAAAGTAAGTATTAGAACGTCAATTTTTAAAAAATTTATCAATTATTGTTCTCATCGCTTTAATGATTTATTTTGAACTTTTTTATTCGTGCAAACCATTTTTTGGGATAAAAAAATCAGACGCCTTATTAGTGTATCAAAATCTTTTAGGTAGTTGAATTGAATAGTGTCAAAGATTTGAATAAATTACCTTCGATGAACAAACTTGCAATCTTAGAGCTTTTTTCTGTACTTCCTACGATGTACAAATGATACAGTTTTTTGTGTATTTTGGAGCAAAGTGTACCAATTCTAGTTTACTGCAGATGCTGGAGCACAAAAAATTTAGCGTCTGAAAAAAACCATCGATTGGCACAATATCTCGACTGCACTCAGCAAGTAGAAAGTACTTATATTTATAAGCGGAGCGTAGCAATATGATAAAACGCAATGTCGAGGTTCAATTTTTCAATGTTTTATTAATACTCCGATGATATTTGTAAATAAAAAACGTATTTTGTAAAAAAAAAAGAGCACAACTTCAAGTAATAATGCACACGACGAGAGAATTACGCAATGTATTGTATTGTAAATTATGTAAAGCCGTACATTCATAAGCAAATAATTGTACAATTTTACGTATAATATGTATAGTATTTTAAAAATCTTAATAATTCGATGTTTTTGCTCGAAAAACTCGAGAGAACTCAATAGGCTAGGATATAAGGATATGTATGATATTAAGCGATAAACTTTTATTGATAATGAGAATAAAGCTGAGGTGCGTTGAATTACTTTATAATTTAGGTCTTTAAAATGAATGTTGCTAAAATAGTAATGAATTGTAAGATGACATTCGTCAAGAGAACATGTTGATATCCAGGTGTCATAAATCTAATGGTTTCACCGAAACTTTTTTTGCGAATAAAAACCAGACTAAACGTCGCCTATGATAATTCTAATCATTCTTTCTTTTCAACTTGCCTTATCACTGTTTTGAACAAGTAAAAAAAAATAAGAACTTAGAAATTAAAAAATAAAAAATCAATTTTATACAAAACATTTATTTACTTTGCGTTATAATATAAGAATACATTATTGTACGGAGCTTTCAATGATTGTTCAAATTAATTTAAGTAAGAAATCGAAGTACATCATGTACTCTCTTCATTATGACTTTTTCTGCTTAAAGAAAAATATTCAATTTTTTTTTATTATTATTATATTCGAACGAGTATATTTCATAATGAGTTAAAGCTCGGTTTTTGTCTTTCTAATCCATTGCGTTAAACACGAATAACTTAATGGTTAGTTCATTTTGACTATTTCGTAGTTGAATATTTAAAACTACGGATAACTATTTACAAATAACCTATATGTTGGTGTTTGTTCGTAACCGTCATAATACGAACGACTTATTATAATCTACAATTAGCTTTTTTTTATAAACATTATAAATACAATATAGGTACATGATTCAATCAGGTATAATGAAACGATGATCAGACTTGATATTTCTGTACATTTTGTTTGGTTCGAGTCATCTTTTGCCGAGTTTAAGGAGATTACAGTGCCAGCCTAAAAATCAAATGTTCAACCTCGTCATCTGAAACTCTCACCGAATGATTCTCTAAAAGGCTTTTAATGAAAGATTCAGTAAAAATTTCAGAGAATAAGCTTGAACATATGACTTTCGGGCTAGCTTGGGCATCCCCTCAAAACGCAAGCGTTCTTGGTTTTTTTATATCTCGCTCTGGAGAGCAAGGTTCTGGGCTCGGTCGTTTCTTGGCTGGCGACCTGGCGATCGGGCTTTTTTGAACTGTAGTCGGGCTCTTTCCAAGTTTTTTATTTGGCGATGTTACTTTATTCACAATATTATTATTATTATTATTATCGGTGCATGGAGCCAATGACTGTAACATTCTCGTGACGTCCTTGTCGCTCAACCTCCAAACGATGTCTTCGGCGCATAAGAATGGCAAGCGATAACTTGAGATTTCCATGAGAGAGTACGTGGCCTCGACAGACATCTTGAGCTTACGCTGGAATCTCAACTTCAAAAGATAACCGTAATTCGGATAATCTTGGTCAAATGTAGGGCTCGCCAGAACTTTACGGAGTCGGACCCTCGATTCGCTTCCTTGGAGGCAATTCGCATTCATTATGATACCTCTGATTCCTAATTTATCCATTCGATTTATTTCCGCTTGGCACTCCTCGGTCGGATCGAGGTCTTTAACGTCGCCGTCACATTCGACTCGGTAAAGCTCACACTTACTCGCATACATCTGTTTGGTCTTCTCGTTCGTACGTTTGGGATCCAGCAGCTCGTCCTGCTTCATGCGTCGTAGAATCAATTTGCCGGGGGCAGAGGTGATGTCAAATTTAATCTTGTGAGGTGCCAACGTGCTAACTGAGGCATCATAGCTCAAGAGCATCTCGACCAGTCTCAGTGTATTTTGCAAACTGTGATTGCCGAAACACGCGTAAGCCAGGGGCGTCAATCCGTGTACGTTGGCAGAATCGACATCTGTACCCATATTTATGAGCCTCTCGGCTAATTTGGCACTCTCTTCGTCCTCGGCCTTACTCTCGCGAAACCTCTCGGAAACAATATGTAAAATCGTTTCTTGCGACTTCGTCAGTACATGTGGATCAGCACCTATGTCTAATAACCAATGAGCAACTTCAAAATGCCCATACCAAATGGCCAAATGGATTGGAGCCCAGCCATTGTATAATTTTGAATTTAAACTAATGACTTGGTTAATTATACAAGGGGATTCTTGTGCCATAACTTTGAGTTCTTCGAGGTGGCCTAATGCACATTTCATATGAAACTTGGTTATACCCCATTCAACAAACTTTGGAGAAGTTGTGTGTTCTTCAATGTTTAATAAAAGGGCTTCTCTAATTTCTTTTGTTCCAGGTTTTTGTTCTTCATAGCGCCACTGATCCATGTTTGAAATTGGTGTAACATACTGTGAATTTTGAATAGAGACATCTGCACCTTGCTTTAATAGAAAAAGCACAACTTTTTTGAAGCGGCGTTGAACAGCATAATGTAATGCTGTATTTTCCTCTTTATCTTCAATAAGATTATTTACGGATACGCCAGATGCCAGAGCTTGTTCAAAAGCTGCAATTATTCTTTCTTCATATTTTTTTGATTTGTTTTTGTTGAATATCTTCTTAGTCAAAGGTAATGTTATTTGCATAACCATGGTGTCTTTTTATATGTACAATTGATCCTGTCTTGAAAATTACTTAACTAAAATGATTTTAGCATGTACGTCAAGTTCTCCTTATAATCCTACTGAAAAAAATAATGTTTTAAAATCGTAATTTCATAAATGAAATAACTATGATTAATAAACTAACCTGCAGAAAGTTCCTGCAAATCAATAATCTGAGCGTATACCTCTAGACAAACTTCTTTGCAGAACGATAATAACCTAAAAGAAATTTGATTCATGAATACAAGATGACAGTCACGGCAAAGTTAAAGACAAAAGTCGATCGCACATCATACAGCCGTTTTATTTTAGTCGTTAAAGTAAATATAAACAAATACACATCACCATTGATGGTAAAGTATTTGTTTATAAGTTTGTGAAAGTTTGATCAAAGAAGGCTCTGTCTACGTTATGAGAAATTATTTTCTTTTACCAACGATTATTGGCCAAATTAATTTTCTAATTTGCCAAGATTTTCGATCGTTTTCTCAATCAGAATTGGTCGCTACAGCAAACGAAATTCAGAAATCTCGTTTTTTTGTTGATTTTTTTGGAGACATGCAACATTGTTCCAGATTAGATAGATAAAACGATAATTTTTGAAAGCACAAACGGCGACTCAAGTGCGAAATAAATTATTCCATACTCACCACTGCGGAGATAATAAATATGTCGCTTGAGAGAAGTAATTGTGTGTTCCTGGAAGATCAGTGCGGCTGTTCGGAGGATGAAAAAAAAGATGCCACCGCACTAACTCACACAAAGATCGAGTTTTTACAATAGAAATAAACGAGAGAAATTTGTACTTGGAAATATCGTCGTCTGCATCGACACTAAGCGCGCACACACACATGCACCGCAGTCTAAGAAGATTCGGAGTCTTTCGCGACCAACTAGTTCGCACAGTAGCCTACAGGTGTTGCGAATTGCTGAGCCTCGTTGGTCACGTATATTTGCACTGAAATAAGAAGCTCCTGCGATCGCTGTCTTATTATACAGTTCAAGTCGAACTTGAAACGCGCGCTAATTTCAACCTTCGACTATCGACGAATCGATTGACACTATCGGTACGTGTTTGGGAGCAACGATTTTTCGTAGCGTTATCAAAAGCTGCTTAAGAAAAAGCGTCTTATAATTTTGCGCATTTTCGAAAACGACATTCAATTCTATTTAATTTTTCAAATTAGTATCGCAATCAAGCTCGTTACATTATTAATGATCAATCACCGCAGCCAATCGGTTGAAGCGACACTTTGAGGAGGTAGCGCGCATACATCCATTAGATTTAAGCTTCGTTTCAAGCATTTAATCGGCAGGGAGTACGATGTAATGATTGATGGATGAAAATAAGGGAATAGCTCGTCGTTCGTGCGAGGTTTACGCGTCGTAAAAGCTTCTCGATGTTTTTGACGCCGAATAAAAACGGATAAAAAGAAAACTGACAGCTATAAAACGCGCAAGAATATAATATCCATGTATGTCTAAGTGGCGCCCGAAAAGGTCGCCCAACGTTCGCTGCAGAGCCACCGGCGTCTTGAGCTGTTTTACGAGTTCGACATGTAAGATTATACTTAGTACTATTAATGCGAGCCATGGCATCATAGCTCAATATACGAGTAGACGAGCCATAATAAAAGCGCGTCAAATAATGCGTGAATTAAGCTCGCCTGCCGAGTAGTTATTTTTTCGCGGAGAACACACTTTGCCTATACTCATTAAAGTACGAGAATTGTACTTGTGCTATTCTGTTACTCCGATATTTATCCGTAAAAAGTCGCCGCGTATCGTAATAATACCTATCGCGCAAAGGGGGAAAGAATAAGAGGCGGAGGAATAGCAGTATAGCAGCAGTATATAGCGAACTCAAATTTCGCCGTGATACGTTTCACGAGTGTATAATAAGGAGCGGCGGAGCAATCGGCGCTTGTCGCACGCTGGACGTTCAGCGGTCTCCGCGCGCGTAATAATACCGAGGCACGATTCCCGGCGAGGCCCGTGTGTGTAAGTTAAAGAGTCGTCGTGTCGGCTGGCGGCGCGAGCCTCTTGCCTTTTGCCATTCTCTGACGCGCGGGCAATAACATTCCGTAGACGAAGCCGGTACTCTCGCTCGTAAAGTCGCGCTTCGGGATTTCCTTATTCTCAATTTTCTATCGTAATAGCCTTTCGATTTTTTTTCCTTTTTTTTTTTTTTTCATAGGTGTCATTGTTTCCGCTTTTTGTTGTCTTTGAGTTATTGTTATCGTGCAACAGCACTGCGGGTAAAAAGATGAAAGTTTCGCTGCTCGGAGCGCTACTCGTGTTCGGCTGTGCACTGGCCACGTCCATTCCCAGAGCCGACGACGAGCAACATCAACAGAAAAATCGCATACACGACAAGGTTTGTAATGCCTATAACTGTACGTCCGCAACTTATCATTGTGTAGCTTGTGTACATACAACGATGAAACATGGAAAGATCGCGTCGGTCAATTAATGCAATTGTCAAGAATTTAACTGTGATCTATGCGCGTCTTCATCAATCCTACACTTCTTTTACGAACTTTTGATGTGTATTTTATGCCTGTATGGTCCACACGATGTTTGTGCTGGATTTGTTCTGCTCGATGTACCGCTGCGATGTGTTTCTAGTCAAATTGTAACTCTGTTTGATGTCGTTGAATATTGAAAATGCTCTAACATCGCATCTTGTTAATCTCTAAAATTTTAGATCGACAAAGGTATCCTGAGGGAAAAAATTATATTTTTCGACCTCGAGTCTAAGCACATTTTGCGCGTGGAGGAGAACTGGTTGAAGAAGAGAAAATCAGTAAGAAAGGCCATTGACCTTTGAAGCACTTGCCGACGAAAGATTAATGTAATGAAAAACAAGCTCGATTTTGAAATGATCCTATCGCGACATTTTTGCGAGGATGTACACACGAAAAACAAGTATTTAGAATTTTCCAATTACTGCAACGATAATTTTAATTTGTTTAATGCTCGAGCCGTGCGTATTTGTTGTCTTGTACTTCAGATAAAAAAAAGACCAAGAAAAACTCATTGCGCAAACCGAACTACAAAATTCTAACGTATTGTCGATGCGTTTATAAAAGTTAAATAAATATTCAGAACGAAATTTCGATGGTTTTTTTCCATTGCAACTTGCATTAACCTCAAAACTGGTGCAAATAACATTTATGAAAAGTAAAAATATTTTGATCAATTAATTTAAGATATAAGAGAAAAAATATTATTGATTAAAAAATAAATTAAGATTTAAACATTCCTTTAAATATTAATAAATCTAAAGTGAATAGATAATAAATATATTTGTTTATTTCAAACAATAATTGTGCAACTAATTTTTTATGATTTTGTATTTTAATTTTACAGGACTTGAGTGATCAAGAACATTACATTAATAATCAACACAATCCAGCTTATGACCATGAAGCTTTTCTGGGCGAAGAAGCTAAAACTTTTGATCAGCTAACACCTGAAGAAAGTACTAGAAGATTAGGTCTTATTGTTGATAAAATAGATTCGAATAAAGATGGTTTTGTCACCCAAGAAGAACTTAAAGATTGGATTAAGTACACACAGCAACGTTATCTCAGAGATGATGTTCAAAGGCAATGGGAATCTCATAACCCAGATGAAAAGGATAAAATATTCTGGGAAGATTATCGTAAAGCTATTTATGGCTTTTTGGATGAAAAAGATGCTCAAACTCTTGACAGGCAAGATGAAAACTTCTCTTATGCTACCATGCAACGTAGAGAAAGAAGGCGTTGGTCCATCGCCGATAAAGATGGCGATGATGCCTTGACAAAAGAAGAATTTGCTGCTTTCTTACATCCAGAAGAAAATGAATATATGAAAGATGTTGTAGTCATTGAAACTATTGAAGATATTGATAAAGATGGCGATGGAAAAATTTCGCTTCCTGAATATATAGGTAATTTTTTCTCATTTCATCAAAATAAAATGAGAACTTGCATGTTTTAAAATTAATAATTGATTAACTTTTAGTGTTTGATAGAATATTGAATGATGAAAGTAAATCACTATTTAACAGTTAATAATATTAATTCTGATACAGATATTTTAAAGGAATACTAACATATTAATAAAATTTATTTTATCTACAGTCATATTTGAATTATTAAAATCATTGTAATATTTTTCATTTTTATGAATTAAAGGCGACATGTATAAAGGTGAAGAAGGAGAAGAGTTACCTGAATGGGTGAAGAACGAACAAGAACAATTCTCTCTCCACCGTGACAAAGATGGTGATGGTTTTATGGATAATGAAGAGGTATTGAGTTGAAAAGAATTCACATAAAATCCTATTTAAGTATTCAGGATGGTCATATATAATTTACTGATTTTTTCAGGTAAGAAATTGGATTATACCAGCCAATTTTGATCATGCCGAAGCAGAAGCTAGACATCTGATTTATGAAGCTGATTCTGATGCTGACCAAAAGTTGACGAAAGAAGAAATTTTAGAAAAATATGACATATTTGTTGGCTCTCAAGCAACAGATTTTGGGGAAGCTCTAACAAGACATGACGAATTTTAAAATCTATTTTAACATGAAATTGATCTGTTTATAAGTAGTAGATATGTATACTTAATTTTAAAAAATGTTTAAATCACTAATGTATAAAAACTTGAATACTTAAGAAAAGTGTAATAAAAAAGTAAGCGTTACTTTTATACTTATCAATACAAAAATATATTTATAAATATTTCCATAGTTATAATACAAATAAATGTATTCATTTATATTTTATTGAATTTGATGTTTATTAATGAATTTTATACCTGTTCACTAGGTCCAATGGAGTTCATTTTTAAATCTAATGTTGACTGTAATAGTGCATTAGTAATTTAAATTTTAAATTTTGAGTTTTGAATTATAAAAATTCCATCATCATGAACTTTGTAGAGGAATATTTCGAAACGATTATGATCTGGATTTTCTAATACCAATGAAATTAAAAGATACAATTCTTTTTTAAATATTGACTTGAATAAGATATTTTTAAAAACGAATAACGCCTCCAATAAAAATGATGAAATTAAATAATACAAGATTTTTTAAATTTTTTGTCATTTTGTAAAAAGGAATTTTTTATGTGTGTTAATGTTTCCCAAATATGTCATTATAGACCTGTATGCCAAGTAGTAGATTCTTTTCTGTTTCTTTTTTACTCAAGGAGGTAATTCAAACACAATTATCAATTTATCTTTACTTTCGACTCAATAATGCTTAATTGTTGTTATTCAAAGTATGTACGTAGCTGTTCCAAAAAACTTTTCTAATTAAAAAAAATAGTTACGAGGTAGTCGAATTGTCCTCCTCCAAAATTCGTAAAATCAAATATTATATAAGCATGTAATTGGTGTCGTGCGAGCGACTACACGGTTCGGCCGTCAAGTGTCGACCTTTTCTATTGCCGGTATACCGTATTGGTAACTTAGCTGCACAGGTGACTCCCGAGATGGCATTGTTATCCAATAGAATAAGCAAATATACTCTGCTTGAATGCAACTGCCATTATTTTGTTTGTATACATAATGCAAGATCACAAACAAAGATTCTCCAATGAAATAATATTCATGTAATCAGTGCACTCGTCGCTAAATTCAAATGTGCCATGGAAGATGATTATTTTTCTTCAGTCTACTCATGGTATTTATGATGAATAATTTTTTTATATCTTTTTAATAGTATTGTTCAATAGCTTCTTTCTACAATTTTAGCTTCAATTCAATTCATAAAGGTTATATTTCAGTATTGTTTACATTCGTCGTTTTGTGTGTACAGGTTTGACAAATGTGGAATTATAGCAAACATTCGAACGCATCTTCGGCAGAATCTAGTCAATACGCTGAAAAATCGAGATGCGAGTCATAAATTGGGAAATAGTTGCCCGAGATCAGCCAAGCAATATGTTTACGATTTGCTCATTGCCGAATATCTGTGGAACCACAATTATTTCTACACATTGTCTGTTTTTGCAAGTGAAGTACCTTTGATGGTTGATTTCAATAAACAAATTAATTCAAAAGACAATGGGGCAGAGTCGAAGCAGAAGTTACAAAGCGATTATGTATGCCATACTTTAGAGACTCTAGGAATTGAACCAACAAACCAAAAAGGAAAAAGTATTATTAGTGATTACGCTAAAAATGATGTGCCTTTACTTTTAAGTATATTGAAGTGCATCAGAATGACTGATATCGAGGATTGTAATAAAACCCAGAACCAAACAACTAACCAATTGAACAGTCAATATGTTCAAACTGTTGAAATTAAACAAAATTTAACTCAAGAACTATCTAAATTAACAATTGCTCGGAAAAAATTAATTCAACAAAAAGATCTATTTGAAGCACAATTAAAGCAAAGAGAAATAGAATTGAAAGAACAAGCATTAGTTATGAAAAATCAATTACTAATTCTCCAAGAGAAATTGAATCAGGCTCAAGTAAGTTTTAAAGTATTGAACACATTCCATTTAAAACATGTCAAAGCCAACCGAAAAATTGAATTTTCAACCTGATATTCTGTAACATTTAATGAAAATTTCTATAAAAAAGCTGTACAACCTTAATTTTTATGTCCTGTAAAGAATAATCGATTCTGTTAAGAAAGGTAGAAATTGAAGAAAATGGGATTGAAAACTCAAATTAAAAGCTGGCTCCCTTACATATCTATTAAATGTTCATATATGTATATATTTTTTTAGAAATTAATTGATATGTACAGTTTAAAAGAAAAAAGAATCAATGAAAATAAAAAGCAAGATGATTTAAAAATAATGCAAAAAGAAAAAGAATTGTCTTTAAGAGAAAAAATACTATCTCAAGAAGTTATAAGGTAAAATACATAAATGCTAATAAGTAACTGAAATGAAAGATTCAAAGGAAATAATTGCCAAATTTTTTGCAGAATAGCAAAAGAGAAAAACAGTTATCAACAACTTGAAGGTGATTTGAAAAAATTACAAGATGAATTACTAAAAGTTAAAAGAGAAATCCCCCTTTCTAGGAAAAATTGCAATTTGAGCGTCAAAGATACTGAAACGCAAACGGATTTTGAAAATTATCTTTTAACTAGGAATGAACAAAGTTTTTTAAATCTAGAAAAAAATGATCTTGGTGGTTTAGTAAGTGAGCAGCAATCAAGAATTAAGCAATTGACGTCCAAAGTTGTAATATTATCAAGGAAATTAGAAGAAAAACAATTAAAGGGCTGTAGATATGTAGAACTACCATTGTTGGTTAAAAATACAAATATTACAAATGGTGCTAGTGAAAGCAGCTCTACCGAAGATATTTTACAAGATGCAAAAATGCGCCTTCAAAGACTAGAGGAAGAAAGTTTAAAAGCTGACCAGTATTATTTTAATTTTATTACTAATTCATCGTAAAGTTTCTGTTTTTTTTTTAATTTGCTACACATTGAATTGTATAATTGTACATGTAAATATTAAACAATCATGCATAACACTAAATGTTTTCATATGCGAATTTGTAATCAGGAATTTAAATAATTATTAATTAACATCTAAACCCTCAATGAAAAGAACAATTTTTTTAGATCTTTTTGTTGCAGTTGATTTTAAATCAATTTTCATTCATGTATCATTGGGTTGAAGACAATAATATATATCTCAAACAATAATAAAAGTTTAAAGACAAGATTTATTTCGAGGAGTTATTGATGCACAGTCTAAATCCATGATAAATAAAATATTCATTGTTTTACTTTTTGGTAGCTAAATTACCGGCAATAGGGTCATAGGGAAGTTCGACTGTCGAACACCAACACACCGAACGTCGTCGCATCGCTCGCCCAAGCCCCAGCACCGGCCCAGCACCAACACGACGTACATTAAATTTGACTAGTCTAATTTTTTTTCGCTCGCCTAAGGCGCAGCACCAACACGACGTACATCGTCTATAGACTAGTCTAATTTTTTTCGCTCGCCTAAGTCCCAGCACCAACACGAGGTACATTAAATTTTACTAGTCTAATTTTTTTTCGCTCGCCTAAGGCCCAGCACCAACACGACGTACATCGTCTTTATACTTTCAAAATTTTCTATCGCTCCCTAGTACCGTCATGAGTCGTGACACGTCATAAAACAGGCCCACGAGTTTCTAATGTTGTCTCGCAGCCCTCCTTGTCACTTTGTAATTAGATCTAGTATTGCCCCCTCTTCCCCTCATTCGCCCACTACTACCACTGGTCAGAAGCGTACTGCGCCTGCGCGGTAGGCTCGGTTCTCAAAGCTCGACTCATACTCCTGCTAACAATAGTAAAAATGTATAGAGCCTCTTCATAGCTCGCACACGAGTACACGACTGGGCTAGCATCAGTCTTGGCTGTTCACTCGCTTGAACAGCAACACGGCAGCAACACTAACTCTCTCTCGTAGATCTTAGAAATTTTAAAAAATCTCGTAAATCTTTGAAAGTGTAAAAAATCTCGTAGATCTTAGAAAGTGTAAAAAACAACTCCATCAGTGTATAACATAAACTTTCTGCCGCAGTAGTGAACTTTGATCAACCTTCAGCCACAGTACACTCCAAAGGAGCACTTGTTACGCGCTTATTACTTTTTGCGACTCAACGGTATTGTACATTTTATTAACAAATCGTCAAAGTACCAGACACCAACATGTCGCAGTACATCGATTCTGAAGCCGAAGAGAGTGAGGTTAGTAAATAATTCTATAAAATATATTCATTCTTCTTAAACTCTTTATCCATACTTTACTATTTTCTCGATCTTTTTGGTTAAGTACATTGCTGGCTTGCATTGTACATGCACATTGTAGTGTATGTACATAACTTTTTGTTCGTTAGGTACTTAAACGATGCTAAATCAAAGTAACTTAGTCAGATTTGATTTGTGCGACTCAAATTTACGTTTAAACTTGAAAAATCACAGAAACAACTCATAATCATATTTCTGAGGGTGGAAAGCCTGCGACGTGACGTCACAGGTTAAGATGGCGGTAATAGAAAATACGGTTATCATAACATGATTCACAATCATACAAAACGCTTGTATGCACCAGCTTAGTTACTTTTTATACGTGGTTTTTGAATGTAATTCTACTATACAGAAAAACGAGCTCCTTCTTGATGTAATCATACATTGTTGTCATACAACACGATGCAGCATCATAGCAGAAGACGTAGACACACACCGCAAAATTTATAATTGAAATGCTCTCCTTTTACTGCCATGAACATCAAAAATATTCTAGTTTGGATTGCTTTGCTTTTCATGGCATGAACATTTAAAAAGTTCATGTTTAAATTGCTTTGCTTTCAATGATATAAAAATCAAGAAAACTCAGTAAACCCAATTTCAATTAATGATATCGCTGACTTATAATATTAAGTTTTCTTAATATTTTTTAGTTGCATGCGTTTCCCAAGATTGAGAAATAAATTTTACAAGTAGCCAGTGTTATTTTAATCAGATATCTATTTCAGCATAGAGTATTGATATTTTTTTGTTTGCTACACATAGATTAATTACTTTACACTCGAATATTCAACAATCGTGAGAGAGACGATGCTTTCATCTGCATATTTATATATCAGGGACATGAAGAGCAAAGCCAGTCTAGAAATGTAATTTAAAATCCAGATATCTAAGACCTACAGAGGATTTTTCAAATGCTTGAAGGCAATTTTTATTTTCATGTTGGCAAAGAGTTATATATCGATAAAAAATTTTTCTATTCATCCAAAATAACTGGATTGAAATATTTTTTTAGGCTGGCTAGGATACACACCGCACTGAAATTTGTTTGAGTTTATCGCTGTGCTCAAGTGATTTCAATTGAAAAGCAGTTTAACTTTAGCGCTAAAATTGAATCTACTCAAGCTGTGTTACACTGCCTGAGTAGTATTCTCTTGAGCGCTTTAGTACACTGCTTACTTACATCCCTTTGCCTGTTTAAGGACTTCATTTAGAAGAGTGCTTGATAAAGAATCTTTTATTGCACAACAAAAAAGAGTCATAGTTTAGAAAACATCTTTACACAGCTCTGTATAAGAATCAAAAATGCCCCTTTCAAGATGAAAGAAGAAAATTTTAAGAGTAACCAGTATTATGTGAATTTTATTTGTATTTTAGCATAGAGTTATGATATTTTTGAATTTTATGCTACTCTGAAGATCAGAGAACTCAATTTTAAGAGAAACTATTGTTATTATACTTTTATTTCTAATTTAGCACAATGTCTGGATATTTTTTAGTTGTATGCGTATTCCATGAAAATGGAGAAAATTCTATGAGTTAATAGTATTATTTTAATTTTATTTCTATTTCAGCATATACTTTTGACATTTTTTAGTTTGCCAAACAGGAATTGTTTACTTTACACATAAGTATTGATAAAGAATTATGCTAGAAACAATGTTTGCTTTGACAAATTCATAAGCAGGGACATGAAGAGCAAAGCCAGTCTAAAAATGTAATTTAAAATCCAGATATCTAAGAACTGCAGAGGACTTTTCAAATGCTTGAAAGCAATTTTTATTTTCATGTTGTCAAAAGGTTATACATCCATAAAAAATCTTTCAATTCATCCAAAATAACTGGATTGAAATATTTTTTTAGGCTGGCTAGGATATACACCGCACTGAAATTTGTTTGAGTTCATCGCTGTGCTCAAGTGATTTCAATTGAAAAGCAGTTTAACTTTAGCGCTAAAATTGAACCTACTCAAGCTGTGTTACACTGCCTGAGTAGTATTCTCTTGAGCGCTTTAGTACACTGCTTACTTACATCCCTTTGCCTGTTTTGAGACTTCATTCAGAAGAGTGCTTGATAAAGAATATTTTATTTCACAACAAAAAAGAGTCATAGTTTAGAAGACATCTTTACACAGTTATTTATAATAATCAAAAGTGCACCTTTCAGGATGAAAGGGGAAAATTTTAAGTGTAACTAGTATTATTTGATTTTTATTTGTATTTCAGCATAGAGTTTTGATATTTTTGAGTTTTATGCTACCCCCAAGATCACAGGAATAAATTTTAAGAGAAACCATTGTTATTTTACTTTTCTTTCTAATTCAGCACAATGTTTTGATGTTTTTAATTGTATGCGTTTCTCAAGATTAGAGAAAGAAATTTCAAGATTAACTAGTGTTATTTTCATCAGATTTGTATTTCAGCATAGAGTCTTTATATTTTTTAATTTGCTACTTGTGAATTTTTTACTTTACACTCAAATGCTCAACAATCGTGATACAGACAATGTTTTCTTCTGTATTTTTATATATCAGGGAGAGCAAAGCCAATCCAAAAATTCAATTTCCAATTCAGCTTTTTAAGACCTTCAGGGAATTTTTTTTTCAAATGCTTGAAAGCAATCTTTATTCAATGTTAGCAGAGAGTTATATATCTATCAAAAATTTTTTAATTTATGCCAAATAATTGGATTGAATTATTTTCATATGCTGTTTAGGCTATCTTGAGTACTGAAATTTTTTGGCCTCATAGCCGTGCTCAAAGTCCGTGATATTTTTTACTTTCCCACACATTAAATTGTTTACGTTACACTCAAATATTTAACAATTATGATAGAAACAATGTTTCCTGTTGCATATTGAAATTAGGCATATGGAGAGCAAAGCTAGCAATGAGTGCATTAATATTTTCTGTATTTTCTTTAATTTTCCTATCTCTTTTATGCTTCCTTCATGTTTACTAAAACTTAGCAATTTGAAAACAAATGTGCTAACCAAAATAATTTTTTTTACAGGAGGAAATGATGGAAACTAAAAGAAAAATGAAAAGAATCTCTTCAGACGAAAGCTCTGAAGACGAAGATGAGGACATGGAGGAAGTCAAGGATTTGATCGATGATCGTCCTATCGAGGAAGACGACAGCGACAACTCCTCCGACGATGACGATGGTTCTCCAAACGCAAAAAGAAAGAGAACGGATGATGACTTCGATGACCGTCTAGATGAGGAAGACTACGATGTCATCGAGGAGAATCTTGGTGTTAAAGTTGAAAGAGTATGTTCTTTAATCTAATTGACTAATTTTGAAAACATATTTTACGATTATTTGATTACTAACAGTTTTCGTTATTTACAGAAACGCTTCAGACGTTTGAAAAAGATTCAAGACGAGGAATCTGATAATGAACAAGACATGGAGGCAGATGATGAAAGAAACGCTATAGCTAATCAATTGTTTGAAGCTGGCTCAGGCGACGAAGATGAAAAGAGCTCACCTAGCAGACGCGATAAGAACGAAACCGAACAGTACGACGATGAAGAGGCCGAGGAAGAATCTGACGCTGATGACTTCATCGTCGATGATGATGGAAAACCACTGAAAACGCATAAGAAGCGTCCACGAATTTTCGCTGATTCTGCCCTCCAAGAAGCTCAAGACATTTTTGGAGTTGATTTTGATTACGATGAATTGGCTAAATTTGACGGAGATTATGACGAAGATGAAGATGAAGATGAGGAAGACGAGTATGCAGACGAAGATGAAGTAGGACGCACCAAAAAGTCTAAAAAAGCCTCAAGACGCAAAGGAACTAAAAAGAGTATCTTCGACATTTATGAGCCAAGCGAATTGAAGCGAGGACATTTTACTGACTTGGACAATGAGATTAGGGGAACAGATATTCCAGAGCGAATGCAATTGCGAGTCGTACCGGTAACTCCAGCAGACGAAGCCGAGCTAAAAGAGGAAGGTAAATGGATCTATGAGCAGGCTTTCGTTAAAAAGACTATTAGCATCCAAGACGACCACTTGACACCGGAAGCCAAAGAAGCTGCAGTTAAGAAATCGTCAGCAATTCAAAAAATTGTCACAGCACTCGATTTCATGAGAAATCAGTTCATGGAAGTTCCATTCATTGCATTCTATCGCAAAGAATATTATCTTACTGATTTAAACATGAACGATTTGTGGAAGATATATAAGTATGATGCTAAATGGTGTCAATTGAACTCGAGGAAGAAAGCCCTCATCAAACTCTTTACAAGAATGAAGGAATATCAAACCATGAAATTATCACAAGACAAAGATGCTCCATTACCTGAAAATATTCGTATCTTTGATGATAATGATTTGCAGTTCCTCAACGGTGTTCAAAACATCGAAGAACTGAATGATTGCTACAATCATTTCATGCTTTACTATCATGAAGATGTGCGTCAAATGCAACAAGAGGCAAAAAAGTATAATAAAGAAAAGAAGAAGCAAGAAAGACAAGAAAGACGTAAAAAGTTAATTGCTGAAGCAGAGGAAAATGGGGAAGAACCACCACCTGAGGAAATAGAAGAAGATGAAGATGATGCTGCTGAAGAAACATTAAAACAAGCAGCTCGTACTGGTCCATATGCTCTATGCAAAAAAGCTGGATTAGAACCTTTTGCAAAAAGGTTCGGATTGACTCCAGAAGATTTTGCAATTAACTTGAGCGAAGAGTATGGCACCAAAGAGGTTGAACAAGATCCAATGGAAGCTAGTGAAATAGCCAAGCAGTACCTTGGAAAGAAATTCCAAACAACTGAAGAGGTATTAAAAGCAGTTACCTTGATGGTAGCTATTCAATTGTCTCGTCAGCCATTGCTCAGAGAATCTGTACGTAAACTGTACAGAGATAAAGCGACTATCACCGTCAAGCCTACAAAAAAAGGCCTTAAAATGATTGATGAAAGCCATCCGATTTACAGTATGAAGTATCTCAAAGAAAAACCTGTTAAAGAATTAAAGGGGGACGAATACTTGAAATTGTTAGTGGCGCAAGAAGATAAACTTATTGAACTTACTTTTTCCGATAAGTTCCAAACTCATGGAAACACAAACTACATTGATCATGTAGCTTCTCTTTATCAGAGAGATGAATTCAGTAAAAATGTTCAAGAATGGAACACGTTACGTAAAAATGCAGTCAATTTAGCTTTGTCAGATATGGTCATTCCAGATTTAAAAAAAGAACTGAAGGCTATACTGCTAAGCGAAGCTAAAGACTGTGTGCTCAGACATTGTACAAGAAAAATGTACAATTGGATCAAGCATGGTCCATACAAAGTAGACAAAAATGATTTTGAAGAATCAGACGAAGAGTGGTCGACCAGCAAAGGATTAAGAGTCATGGGACTCGCATATGTTCCGGACTTTTCAGTTGCCGCTTTTGCATGTCTCGTCACGCCAGATGGAGATTGCAGTGATTACCTCAAGCTTCCACATATTTTGAAAAAGAAAAATAGCTACAGAGATAATGAAAAGCAGTTAAAAATGGCAGATTTGCGGTCACTAAGAAACTTCATTGAAACCAAAAAGCCCCATGTCATTGTAATCGGGGGTGAATCAAGAGAAGCCACCATGATTGCCGAGGACCTGAAGGAAGTTGTTAATGGTTTGATGGTCGACGAACAGTTCCCGAAGATAGAAGTAGAAATAATCGAGAACGAATTGTCGTTTGTTTATGCTAACAGCAACAAAGGCGTAGCTGAATTCCGCGACTATCCAGATCTCTTGCGACAGGCAATTTCATTGGCTCGTCGCATGCAAGATCCTCTGGTCGAATTTTCTCAATTGTGCAACGCAGATGACGAGATTCTTTGTTTAAAGTACCACCCAATGCAAGATCAGATATCAAAAGAAGACTTACTTGAAGGTATTCATCAAGAATTCATTAACCGCGTAAACGAAGTTGGTGTAGATATAAATCAGGTAGTTTTGCAACCCTACTACACGAATCTGGTACAGTTCATCTGTGGTCTTGGACAACGAAAAGGACAATACTTGATAAAAATGTTGAAGCAAACCAATCAGCGACTAGAGAACAGGACTCAACTGGTCACATCATGTCACATGGGCCCAAAGGTCTTCGTCAATTGTGCTGGATTCATCCGTATCGATACCAATAGCCTTGGGGACAGTACTGAAGCCTATGTTGAGGTACTCGATGGCTCGCGAGTCCATCCCGAGACTTACGAGTGGGCACGAAAAATGGCTGTCGACGCTCTAGAGTACGATGATCAAGACGCAAATCCAGCCGGTGCCTTGGAAGAAATTCTCGAAGCACCCCACCGATTGAAGGAGTTGGACTTGGACGCTTTCGCCGAGGAGTTAGAGAGACAAGGCTTTGGTAACAAAGGTGTCACTCTGTACGATATCAGATCCGAGCTAGATGACAGATACAAAGACCTGCGACCTCCTTTCCAGTCGTACACACCAGATCAGCTTTTCACCGCGCTAGTGAAAGAAACTCCAGAAACTTTTTATGTCGGTAAGCTCCTGGAAGCGACAGTAATCGGCATCAGTTATCGCAAACCAAAAGGAGATCAACTAGATCAAGCCAACCCAGTGCGCAACGATGAGACAGGCCTATGGCAGTGCCCGTTCTGTTTGAAGAATTCATTCCCTGAATTATCCGAGGTCTGGAACCACTTCGACGCTGGCTCTTGCCCTGGAAAAGCTGTCGGCGTTAGATTGAGGCTCGATAATGGCCTCTCTGGATATATTAACATTAAAAATTTATCCGATAAGCACGTCGACAATCCTGAAGAGCGCGTTCGAATCGGACACAGAATTCACGTTCGAGTAATAAAAATCGAGCCAGAAAGATTCGGTTGTGAGTGCACTAGCCGAGGCAGCGACTTACAAGACGTCAATAAAGAGTGGAAGCCACAGAAAGATCTATACTATGACACAGAAGCCGAAAAGGAGGACATAAAAAAAGAAGAAGACTTGAAAAAAGGGTCACAGCGCCAAGTTTACGTGACTCGAGTAATCATTCATCCTTCCTTCAAAAACATAACATATATAGATGCAGAAAATTTGATGGCAACCATGCAACAGGGCGAAGCAATCATAAGGCCATCGAGTAAGGGCGAAGACCATCTTACAGTTACGTGGAAGGTGGCTGAAGGCGTTCATCAACATATTGATGTGCTCGAAAAGGGAAAAGAAAACAAATATTCTTTGGGCAAAAGTTTGTTCATTGGCAACGAAGAATTCGAGGATTTAGATGAAATAATCGCTCGCCACATCAATCCAATGGCAGCGTTCGCCAGTGAGCTGATCGAATACAAATACTACAAGCCACAGGTGTTGGGGAACTATGAGAAAGCGGAAGAAATCCTACGTCAAATGAAAAAAGAGAATGAAAATTCCATTCCATACATCTTATCAGCGTGCCAAAAAGAACCCGGTAGATTTCTATTGTCGTACCTTCCACGAGAGAAATGCGGCCATGAAAAGATTCAGGTATCACACGAAGGTTACGAATTCCGGCTTAAACGCTTCCAGAGGGTGATGGACTTGATTCGCTGGTTCAAAGAACACTACAGAGATCCCATCCCTGGCAAAGCAACGCCAGCCAGCAGCACCCCACGCGCTTTCCCCACGACGCCAGCACTCAACGTCGTTAACGGTGTCAGCACTGACGCGATACAGCGAGTGGCACAGAACATGCCAAGGCAACTTTACAATCAGTTATCACAAGTGGCTACCAATGCAACGCCACATTACACACCATACGTCACACCTTACCAGACTCCGGTGAATCCAACTCCGAGGTACGGAGAAAACACACCAAGCAGCACCACACCGCATCATCATCACCATCACCATCATCAATATGCTGGTAGCAATGCCCCTGATGATTGGAGAAAAGCTGCCGAGGCCTGGGTGGTAAACAAGACAACAACTCCTGTTTATAGATCTTCGAGCACGCCTAGACCATTTAAGCATCCATACAAATCACCAAGAGGGACACCACACACGAACTCGAGCCCTCGCAGTATGTCCCTTAGTGGCGACGGTACTCCCTTGTATGATGAGAGTTAATGAAATTTCATTAACAACTGTATATTTATGTAAATGTTAGGTTTTAGTTTAAAAGTTAAATGTTAGTAACTAATAAGAAATTGTAATACCGAGAGTATTTGTATAATTACTCCTAAAATAAATTTTGTTTAAAAGTTATGTACTCATTGGGTAATAGACAAAAAAAGATTGTAAAGAATTATTTGAACATCATGTTCTAATAGATTCTGATATTACTTAAGATTCATAGGATAATTAGTAAATAAGAAAGTAAGAAAGATTTAGTTTTTTAAATTGGATACACGCAATATTGTGGAAAAAACTTAAAAATTTCAAAATAAAAAAAAAAGATAAAAATTAACTTAACAGTATTATTATTATAAACAATACTCCTATATACATAATAACGAAGCCACCTATAATAGTAAAGTTACAAACAGAACTCAGAAAAAATAATTAATCGTGAAAATTCTTTACAGACTTAATTGCAATCAATTTGTTTCGCTAGCCAATAATGTTGCATTAACTTAAAAACAATCTACAAATACAGTTTTCCAGCCATTAAAATTATATTTTTTCCGTTCATGAAATTTAGAATAAATAAAGTGAATCTATTTACATATTGAAGTTGTAATAATTATAAATAACTACAACAATAATTAAATAACAACAAGAGATGCTTGATCATCTGATAACACATCATCGTTTGGATTTTGATGCTTTTCGTATACCCAACGTACTGTTTCTAATTTACAATTTTTTGTATTATTCTCTGACTCTTTATAATCAAGCTTACGACGTTTCCGTAACTTTGTATGAAAATTAGATTCTGGTGGTCCCATTTCAGTATTATCATTTGCTTTTGACTTGGAATCCTATAAGTAAATTTATTTTTTAGATGACGTTTTTAGTATCATATTTTAATACTCACTTTTGAGTCCTTTTTGATAGATGATCTAGAATTTTTTTTTGAATTTCTCCTCTGTAAATAATGAATAATTAGTATTTTAAAAATAACTCAATCAGTAGTAATAATTAATACATACCGTTTTATTAGGTTTAGATTTACCGTCCACTTCTGATTCACTACTAGAGGAATATTCCAGCTTGTGAGCGACCTTTTTTCTTGGAGACGGAACTTTCGATTCTATGTCTGGTGGCTCTTTTAATTTTGTTAATTTACTGTTGCTTTTGCTTACATTTTCATGAGCTTCAGGTTTTACGTTATTTTTTATACCTTGTCGTTCCTTCGAAAATACAATATCATAAAGTTAATAATAATGAAACATAAGGAAACGTACAAATAGTAAACACTGTAGTACCGTGGATTTCGTCAGAAGATTTATGTTTTCTGTATCGGGAGTATTAACTGAAGCAAAGAATAAGTTATTCTTGTGAAAATTATAAATTTTGATTTCAATTAAAGTTTTACAGCGAAATACCTCTCCAAAATTCCATAGGTGAGATAATCCGTCGTCCGCGAGAATTCATTGATACTTGCAAAGGATCAAGTGTATCGTTGCTAAATGAATTCTCAGCATTTGCTACACTCGGTGACTCTAAAGTTGTTTTAAAATTTTTAGCTTCATTATGAATGAACAAAAAAATAGAACAATATTTTCAAAGTAAGCATGAAAAATATGAAGAAGTTTATGAAAGATATATTTATGCAACATTGAAGAAGTCTACTAGTAGAAAAGATTTTTCTGTCATTTATGTGTCGCTTTTTTTAATAATAATGACGATTATTATTAAAATACAAAAATGATGGAAAAATGTATTTCTATAGGGTTGTGATATTAGATGTTTTTGTCATATTACCTAGTTTGAACATCATCCACTCTTCGCAAAATTCATCAATATTTGGAGGACAGCCGGCGCGACATTTTTTTATTAATTCGCTAGGAATACCTACAATTAAAAACTTTTAGAATTCATTGTGAAAATTATAATTTATTGTAATGATGGTATTTAATTACCATGCTTGGTATTTAAATCTCCTGAGAGCAAAAAAAATTCCTTGTCAAAAGTTTCAATTAATTTTGACGAATGTCTGAACTTGACAGCAGTTGTGAGAAATTTTCTGTCAAGTATATGCCCAGCTTCACTGCAAAAACAAAATCAACTATTAGTTTTTCATAGTTCACGTTATTTGCATCCTCAAATAATTACTTCAATAATTTTCCTTCAAACTTTAATAGTTTTTTTTTCTTTGAGTCATTATCAAATGTTACCACTGGATACCAAAATTCTATTATTTTGGGATTTTTTTTAGAACCATATGGGAAATCAGCTTTTGACTCATCTAATGGTTTCTGTCGTTTATCTTGAAGTTTCATATTTTGCTTTTCATGAGTATCTCTGAGCTTTTCTTTGGTTTCGACGTTCGTTCTTTCTTTGGCACTTTTGAAATCTTTTGACTGAAAATATCAAGAAATTCAAGAAATTACATAATTTATATCAAAGTTTACTTTGTAAATTCTTTATAAGTACCCCAAGAGCCAATTCCTTTTCTTCATCATTCATAAAATCTTCAGAATCGTAAGTCAGAAAACGATGTTGAAGTAATTCATCATCAGAATTTTGGTTTTCTTTATCATCTTCATTATTAGAATATTTTAATTTATTAGATTCTGATGGTTTCTAAAAGAAATTGATAATAAGAATGATTTACTTCTACAAAATATTTTGAATTTTTCACTCACCAATTTTTTTTTTGTAACTTCATCATCAATTACGCTAATATCAGAGTGGTTTGTGATATTGTTTTTAGAAAGACGTTTTAATTGAACATTAACTTGAATTTGTTCAATACTTTTTATAACAGGTTTGTTTAATACATTTTGATTTTCTCTCAGAGGTTGTGAATTAGGCAATTTTATACAGATTTCTTCATCTGTAATTATGGAAAATTACTTTTAAAGAAGAAATAAAATTAACAATTATTAGACAAAAAAGTAAAAAATAATTTTTTTTTTAATTTATATCTAAAGTTATAATAAAAAAATTATATTTTACTAATTTGTTACCCTATACTCTACTAATAAATTATGAAATAAAAAATTCATAAATGTTAAAAAAAATCTGAAGACTGAATTTAATTTTTCTTTTATGGCGAATTAATCTGTTTTTAAAATGTATTTAAGTATTTAAAATTTTAAATAATATATACTTTTAGGTGTGGATGCTTTATTTTGATCTATTAAAGAGCTGAATTGTTTCCTAGAAATTGCTATTTCTTGTAGGTGAGTCTTTTTTTCAGAGGAGTCATCTTCTATAATACTGACGCTAGAGTCATATTGTTTCAGTACAGTTTGCTTACATGATCTTTCATTATTGCGGAATTTTCTTGAGCTATGATGTCTCGATTTTGAAATTCTTTTTTGCAATAGCTTTTCCAAATGTACATTTGGAATTCCTAAATATTTTTCACCATCAGATGAATCATGAGAAGATTCAGAACACTCCAAGTTATTATTATGATTCTGTAAAGTTAGAGCTTCTTTTGAATTTTCATAGTATTTAATTTGTTCAGATGCATTTTTAGATTCGGGTAATACATTCTCTTGAGTTTCTAAAACTGCAGAACTGTTACATTTTTGACAATCTGAAGTATTCTTACAAGGTGATGAGCTTCTGCCAAACATTTCTTGTTGTTTTTTTGGTCCATAAGACAAAAGATATCTTAAGTTATCAATCAGTTCAATAAATTTGTCAAGATAATTTGGAGGACAGTTTTCATTCCCAAGATTCCCAAGTATTATTTTAAGTTTATCTTCTTTGATTATTTCTCTTAAATAACCCGGATTTGTTAAATTTGAACTGAAATTATGGCCACTTGTACTATGAGATTCCATAGATTGATGTTGATCATTGTTGATTTCATGTGGACAAATATGAGAATCTTTTGCTTTGGTGTGTTTAGGATTTTCATTTTTTGTAACTTGATTTCCGTTTTTTGGAGTTGAGCTATTAACATTTTGATCTTGAGATAAATTTTCTTTAACCAACGGTTTTTTTTCTAACTCATTTGATTGATCATTCTTATGAATTTGTATTTCATTGTTAATATTCTTCTGTCTATAAACAAATTCACTTATATCACTTCTTAAGTCATCATCATCATCTGTTATTGGAGTGGGCCATCGAAAAGTTTTCAAACTACCTTCAGAAATGAAGTTTTTCCAAATGTGATAAACATTTTCCCAATCATCAGGAAATCCATTGTAAAACTTGCCACAAACATATTCCGGCAGTTCTGAAAAAATTTAAAGACTATTTTTTATACATTACTGTATTATTCTAAATAAAATTATAACTATTTTGGTAGTTTACCTTTATTATCATCAACTATATTACCGATTAATTTGTATATATGTTTACAAACAGATTCTACCATGTCGTGCGAGTGCCTTTTTAAAATAGGCTTGCTTCTAGCTAACTGATGACTGAAATGAGATTTATTAATTTTAATGAGATGAATACATATTCCAAAAAAATTATAATGGCATTGATTACCTACTTTTCCAATAATCCTCTAATTATTAGTGAGCCATTAGTATTAATAGATACTTTCCATCTAGAAAATATCCTTATCTTTTTAGGCTCTTGAGCATCAGAGGCATGATTTGAACCATCGTCTTGATAAATATCTGTTGAGATACCTGATGGTGGTACTTTAGCATTACTGTGATCATCATTGATAGAATGTTCATCTATTCTGGATAATACTTTTGCTTTTGTCAATGAACGTTTTGTTGACGGTGGTGGCATAATTACTCTATCTAAATCAGTACTATGGCCAGAAGGTTGTTTAGTATTTGATGGTGTATTTGAATATTTATTCTTTAGTCCAGAGAGCATTCGCAAATTGTTACTGGAAGCTACAACTTCGCTTTCCACCCTTGAAACCTGCAAGGATGGAGGAGGTGTATGTACATAACTTGAATCATGAATACTTGATAAACTTGGCCATGATGGAGTGGGACAATTTGCATTAGTATTGGATCTCAATCTATCCATTGACCTAACAGTGTCTAATGTACGCTCCAAATTTTTATATCTCATATCATTTTTCACATCACTGAACTTCACCTGTTGTAAATAACAATGCAAAAAACAATTTAAAAATTTAGTATTCAACAGAACGTGGAAGATGACTTACCGGCGAATACTGCATTTTGAATTTGCCATTTATGCAGGCAAATTTCTAACCTAAATGTAATATTACTAATTGATTTTCAATTTTAATAAAAAAAATGTCTCTCAAACTGGTCGGAATCTGTTTATTTGGGTATGTTGTGTGAATGAAGAATTGAGCGTCACTATAAAGATTAGCCCGCGCAATAATGTGCACATTTGAGTGCAGGTAATAATCTTACCGACTCAGCTACTACTCAATGTTTACGAAAGTTGCCCGCATACAGACAATCGCGCAACAAGTGTCAAAATAGGCAGTCTGCTGTTCTCGCTAGCTCAGGCGATATGACATTTTATTATTTTATTTATCAAAAACTTTGAAGAAAATTGAAAAAGGAAAAGGATCAGATGATAATAAGACAATGATTTTTTTCACTTTGCACTTTGTATTTAATGACACTCATTTTCTTCAACAATATATTTTCTTTATACAACTAATCAAACAAGTCAAGACAATCATACTTTTGTCAACAACACGGACTTTCAAACTTAATGCAAAAAAAAAAAAGAAAATGACTTTTAAAACTGACTCTTTTCGAAAAAAAATTTATAATTTTTCGTAATTCTAATTTTTCTCATTACATTATAACTAAAAATCTTTTGAACACACCATCATGTCTAAAATTTAAAATTATAATATACATATAAAAAAAGTCGTTTTCATTTCACCATGATCATAATTATATTTTCCTCGTCTCCCATGATTTTCATCGTATAACACAGTAATTATGTGATATACTGTATTTGAGTAAGACATGATGCGCAATAAAAACTAACTATGACTAATGCTTGTACTATTATTTGTTAAAAGCTTTGCATCGCATTTAAAAACAGACAAATTCGTTACACGTATTGTATACTATTATGTATAAAAAAATGGCTTCGGTATGTAATACGTATAGAAAACAAAAAAACAAGTAATTCCTGAATCTCAATTGATACCCTCACTTTGTTCAATCTGGAATGAAATCCAGTATTACTTATTTTTGCTTTTGACAATTTTTTCCCTCACAACAATGGCTAAAACTACATAGCAAAGGTACGTTTGAAATAATGTTCATTGTCATTTATATAAAAGACTAGCGTAGATAACGCCTCATATATTTTATAAAATTCAAAATTAATTAATGAGTATTTACGTCGAGAAGTAGGCCTTGTTTGGCTGTGACATTGTATTCCCTTAACAAGAAAGGCAAATACTTCATATACAAAGATTGCAACGATTAGAAGGTTCTTCGATGAACATTTGGTTGAAAATTTACGTCATAATTTAATTCAAGAAAGAAAACAAAATATCCATTAATTTTACTAATCACACATCGCATGACTACTTTCTCAATGTAAATTCTATGTTACACGGCGTTCGAATGCTTGGCTTTTTTTAGACAGTATAAAAAACATTGCTAATTTGTAGCATAAAAAAGATTAGTCACTTTTTTGGGAGTACGATTTTTTACAATATTTTCTACATTGTATACATATATTACATATTACACTAATGTCAATCAACCATATTTTAAAGCTTTTTATGCCAATTACAGGTACATATTATCGACCATCCAGAAGGAAGAATTTTTCTATGAAAAAACTTTTCTACAATTGAGTGTTAATTTTTTAATTTGCCAATCATGAGCCATGAGATTGACTGACAATGTCATGTTTTCCATGCTGATTGTCGAATTAACTCCACCTGAGCAGTCGTTAAAAATGTTTTTCTATAGCTAAAATTTTTGTAACTTTACAACCCTTATAATATCTAAACAACGCATCGTCCCAATTCAAACACAACTTTATATATTATTTGACAATCTGCAACTTTTATTAAAATGCATTCGAGTTCCGTGTAACAATAAAATTTTTCCCAAATAAAATTTTTTTCAAGTCATCATCGTCATTATCTTTGTTAGGACACTTTTTTGCCTAATTATCCATACCTCTTCACTAACATATTCATACATAATCTTTTTTACCTGTATTTATTTATATAATATATTTTTATCTTCATGTATATATAAAACAACGGTTCGATTGCTCGCACGCAAATATAATGCATACTTTATTTCATCTCTATGATTCGTTTTCTTATGCATATAAACTTCCAATTTTTCATTACGTTTACAATCATAGATCGCTTTAAACGTTTACATTTTTTACGTTAACTTAACACGCTTACATTGCTTTAAACTACAACTTTTTTAACTTTCTGTTTTTTAAAATTATGATAAACAAGACTATATAATCTCTCGACAGTCGACGCTATACGAACAAAAGTAAAATTACAAGTAGAAAATGTAATATGGCGGCGGATGAGAAAAAATTAATTATAGTAAAAGAGTAAAATAGAGAATAAAGAACAAAAATTGATTGGCAGCTGCCTAAAACAGGATCTCTCATTGTAAATTAAGAAATGCATGTACAAAAACAAAATGAACCATTAAAAATTCATCCTAAATAATATTGCAACAATCATACATGACTTGTTTAAAGAAATCTAATAGACGTGTGCATATATTATCTATTGTTATAATTATTGTATAGGTCGCCGAAAATCGAACGGACGTCTGTATGTTTTTCTTTTTCAATATGATTACGCAGTTTTACTCTACATAATACATGAAATGTTTATAATGTGTGTATATAGATTCATTTAATAAAAGTTTTGGTGCGCTATGAGAGATCTTCAAAGCAGTCTGAATCACACTACTGCACTCTGGCAAATGTAATGATTTTATTATTTATATATTATTCAGAACTTTTAAACTCGTACGTAAGATTTTAATAAAGAGTTCGTGTATTTATCCTGAGAATTATTTTCTCAGTGAGAGAGCATACACAAAATGAGTATTAAGAACGGCATTTCATTCATTCAAGTGTGTCGCAGACATGACAAGTTTAAATAACTGTAAACGTTAAATCGCTATGCAATAATTATTGATTCGTTTCGCATCGTTTGAGGAATAGCTAAAAGGGTCAGAAAACATCAGAAAGTACGTGACTCGATTCAATGCACTGTTTTATTATTTTTTTTTTACACGAGAAAATAAGAAATACAACGGGGTGTCGTGATCGTTCGTTCGTTTGGTCGAATTTTCGGAACAGAAACTGCGAGAGAAAAGCCGCATTCGTTTTTTATTTACAAAACACACCATTTGATATGATGAAAGACGCGAAGATTGCTTATAATTAAGTTTATATAAAGTCTTGTAACTCTTTTGTCTTTTTTTTATATAGGTTTCGATTCGGCAGATGCATATATATACCTATATAGACGCGATACATACATATTAATGTGTTATTACGTTGCATGCGCGCGATATCTCTCGAAGCTTCGTTTGCGCTTTATTTTGCATCGGCAATTGTTATTTGCGTGCAGCAATGTAAAACTTATCAATTCGAATCCGATAAGAGCTAACCCCGTTCTGTTTGTGCAAGCTAAGTAAGTATATGCAGAAGAAGTGCGAATGCGTCGTAGCCGCTGCTTTTGTGGCTGTTGCTGCTGCTGCGCTGTTTCTTCGAGCGAACGAACGAAACGATTGTTATTATTCGATGATAGCGCGTAATGATTTCTTCTTTTTTTTTCAACGTCCTATCGATAATCTCGTGTATAATACCCCCCGCTTTTCTTTTTTTCTTCACTAATTCATTTATTTATATATTTATACATTTTTTCGTTTTAATCTATATGTATAAACACTTTTATGGTATTCATAGTAATAATCGTCTTTTCGCTATTACAATTTAATTATTACTATAAGTAAATTTGTGTAATAGATTCAACATATATTTTTATGTATATTTTAAAATATACATATAGAATATACATAGGATATTTCTATATCTATATATATTTATATATATTTATTATAATATAAATACATATACGTGTACATACGTACATGTATTTATATATATATATATATATATATATATATATATCATACACACGTTTTTACATGTTTATGCGGTATAGAGCACATGGCAATAATACCAAACGTTATCGCCTACTATCGTTCGAGTCCGCTCGAAATTAATCTTAAATTTTTTCGCACATAATGTACCTAGCGTAATGACGTAGCACCTAGGGTTTTTGTACTTTAATTAATAAGTTTGCCCCGTTCAGCCGATTATGTCGGAGCGGCCCTCTACAACGGTAATCGAGAAGGCTTGAGCAACAGATTGGCCGAGCGTAGCAAAGTAGTGACAGAAAAAAAATAAAAATAATCGCACGTCATTTTCGTCGTTTTCTCAATGTCGTCATGGCACATATCGTTGAGCCTCGCGGTACATCGAAAATCGCACGATAGCTCCCAGACCGTTACACTGATTAATTCGGTGTATACGCAAGCACAGCAACGGCGTATATGTAATTTTTTTTCTCGCCATTAACATAGCCAATGAAAATGCACTGCATTATTTCGAATCAGTGGGAAAAATGTACAATTTTAATAGGCCGTGTATGGTCGTGAATCGTTATTCCTTCACCTTCTATCGGCTAAAAAATCGAATCTCGGAAAGGGGAAGGTCAGAGCCAGGGCAGCACCGTTGACCTCTTCTTAAACGGCAATTGTTCGATCGTTGCACCTCAGCTCTACGTGTCTCCGTCGACTTTGTGATGAGTGTTGTTGAGCATCACCGGACTGTCAGTTTCTCGCTTGATGATCCGTTTCGGTAGCTCTTTATCACGGAGAAGCAATTGATCGAGAAAGTCTCTGACTGCATCGCGTACCTCGGGTTTTGGTTTGAGCATCGCGAATCGCTCTTCGAAACTCGCAACCATTTGAGCGAGCGAGCAAGGATGTTCCGTTAACGGCGGCGCGTTGTTGTACGCCACCGGTTCCTGGGGTTCCTCTTTGCAGATTTGCGAGGGCGGCGACGTTGGCGGCGTGACGAGGGCCGATCTCGAGTGGGATCGCGACGTGGACAGCAGCTTGAGTGGAGAAGCTGCTGCTGTAGCGGGAGGAGCAGCCTCGTCCTTTATGGTAATGACGGTCGTGGGCATGGCAGCGGCATCGCAGTCGGTAGTCGTCGAGGTGGCTTTTGCCGGGGACGTGGCGTCACCCCGGTCTGGCTCCGGTGTCGATTCCTTGGCCGATTCTCGCTTGAGCTGCGTCGGCTAAGTAAAAAAAAGTAAATTATCGTCAAGCCACATATATAAATCATACGCCGCTTTGCGCTGTACAACAGCAGCAGCGCGATATGAATTACTTCGGAGAGGAAATGAATGATGCAATAGTTTGCACGCCGTGAGCGAGGGAGAGAGAAACAGGCTTTAAGCTGGAAAGGTACATGTATAAAAAAGTCTGATGTAGCAAAAATACAAAGTAGAAAAAGAAACGAGCAAGTAGAAGAAGGAATGAGAGAGAGAGCGGATGGACACAGAGAGATGTAGGTACATAGAGTTTTTCTTTTCTTGGCTCTCTGTAAGTGCTAGTGTGGGATATATATGCATGCGCGGAGGGCTATGATATCTCTGCAGGCAGCTCTCTCGCACGCGCGCTCGCGCGAGCTAGAGAAAAAGGAAAAAGAGAATGATACAGCTCGCTGACACGCTCTCTTCGCTCTATGAAGATTGAAGAGTAGGACGAAGCAGGCGGCGAGCAGAGCGCGCGCGGCAAGAAAAGAGAGGGCGAGAGGAAAGAAGTATACGAGAGAGAGAGAAGAGAGCGCGCGGTGGCGGCTCTGCAGCGAGCGCATACACACGCGTACACAGCGCACCACATTGCAGCAGCAAGAGGAAAGAGAGCGAGAGAGAAGTCTAAGAATGCCGACATCACTGCAGGATGATCACAGAAAACAGCGAAGGACACGGACTACGTGTATATAGCTCTCGCGCGTCGAAGGAAGGTGAAGTTATAGGCCTGCCAATGTGCTCTACACGAGAGGGACGTAGAGAAAGAGAGAGAGAGAGAGAGAGAGAGAGAGAGAGAGAGAGAGAGAGAGAGAGAGAGAAAGAGAAAATGAGCGAGAACGAAGAGACGTGCTCGTTGCGCGAAGTCAAGATCCGAAGCTGCGATGAATGCTAGATTGAATTTTAGCCTCGGTATATAAAACGTGGTTACTACACTGCATCGACTCGCAAAAAGGATATTGCGAATCGATGAGGGAGAAACAGAGAGAGAGAGAGAGAGAGAGAGAGAGAGAGAACTCGTCGTACCGTTTCGGCATCGCTAAGATGTGACTTGATTTTGTGCTCCGCGTCAACAACAACAACATTGGCAGCTATGGCTGTGGTGGCGGCTGTACCACTGTCCCTCAGATCGACGGCAGTCACTTCGATCTCGCTGCCGCAGTCGTCGTCGTCGTCGTTGTCGTCGTCGACCACGTCCATTGCCTCCACGACTGCTACGTCCTGCTTTTCGAGTTTGATCGTCTCCTCGTCCCTTCGCTGTTGTTCGGTGCTGCTACTCCGAACAACGGAGGCAGCAACAGCCGCTGCCGATGCCGCGGGCTCGGTTTTTGCCGTCGTCAGCGTGGTCGACAGAGTCGTCGCTGTTGTCCGATTGTGATTGGTACTCTGTTGTTGTTGTTGTTGTTGTTGTTGTTGTTGTTGCTGTTGTTGCGATGATATCAGAAGATGATGATGCTGTTGTTGCGGTTGCGGAGGAGGCGGTGGTTGTGGCAGTGACGTGGTGGTCGACACGACCGGTGCCAGAGCCACGTTAGGCTGGTAATGCGGCTCGAAGCGCTCCCACTCGGATACAGGCACGACCCTCTCGGGATTCTGAAGTACAGGTGGTCCTCGGCTGAGATACGGTGGCACACACGGTGAGCTGCGAGAAACAATGAACCAGGCTCAATTTAAACGTGCTTAAGAAGCAATTTTTCATGCCAAAAATTTACTATATGAATCGTCGAGAAAAAAACCAGTGCGTAAAATGCGGGTGTTTTTCGCAAACGCCTGGGCATATTATGAGCAAAAATATAATGCACATGACTCTATGCGCATCGTATTGCGGGTGCGTTATGCGAACGGCCTTTTTTTTTCTCGCACTCGCGCTGGGGCGATTACAATTAACTCGCTCAGTGCCTTCATTTCGCGCTACGGCTCGGCATTATTATACGAAAAGCTCAAAGACTCTTTTGCGAGCCTTTTGCAAAGAGAAAAAAAGATATAGCCCGAGCGAGCGAGAGGGAGAATAAATAATTGTATGGCTTTATATGTACAGTATAGCAAGCGCTCTATAACGCGGAGTAAAGCGGCGGCGGATGAGCGAGCGCAAGTGCACAGAGCGAGCGAGCGAGAGAGAGAGAGAGGAATGAAAAAAATTTCACGCTGCTGATGAGGATGATAACAATAACGTTGAATAAAACCATCGCGTTCGATGCACTGGAATCGCACACTTTTTTCTATCCATTCTCTCTCTCTCTCTCGCTCACTCGTTCCCTCGACCATCGGCAGCGGTGGCGGTGTATTTTATATGTACGCTATTTTCTTTCCCTTGGCCCCGGCTCGCGGCAGCGGTGCACATCTCTCTCGCGCGCGCTTCTGCCTATGGTCATAGTGGCGTGACCACCTTGCGGTCGCTATTACAGAAACTGACGCGAATACAATTAAAGTCGTGTACGTGTAAGTGTGTGTTTGTGTGTGTATGCGCGAGCACACCGGCCGCAGCTTGCATTTATTCGCACGTGCTTTTTTAAATATGAGGCTAATGCACGCGAAGGCGTATCGCGCGCCGCGCTGTTATAAATAGAATATAATAATGTATCGGATGGACGCGCGGATAGGTACATAATATACATAGAGACGATGAAAGGAAGAGAAAAAAACTTATGAATGACCGATCAGAATTTCTGAATAATGAGTTCATGCAGGCCAACCGCGTGGGCACATAAGACTGACTATACATATAGAAAACAAAGTCTATTACCGTACTCTATTTATAAATATAAAGCCGACACACGATCGTTACGACCAAAAAAAGTCGTGCCGTGCGCTTGCGAGCGTTTAAGCTTTAGGTACGATTTGTATTTGAAGTAAGAAAAAAACGGGAAAGAAAAGAGGCAAAATTAAAATAAAACATCGCGTACGGCTAATATACGGTAGTACGAGCTGGATAGGAAAACTCGAGAGGTAAAAAAAGTGTCGAGTCGATTGGCGACTGACTATGTGGGGCTAAGTGCGTGTGCGTTTCGAGATTATTGTATACTATATACTCCGAAAAGTCTCGATAACGAGGCTATTTATTTATCGTATACACACGCACACACGTAGTACAGCGTGCGTCCGTGCGTCTCAACTATATAATGTCGCGCGCGCGCGCGAGATCGAAAACACGCCATCGCGGACACTCGATAAGCTAATCGTGAAGTGACCTTCGCCTTTGCGCAAAAAAAAAAAAGAACGACGACTGTCGCTGCTTCTGTCGCGCGTTCCGTTTTAAATACTCACCAAGGCCTCTGTTTGGAAGCCATCATTGAATTCCAAGGTCGGAAAGCCGACGTTTCTCTCGTCGCCATTTCCAGCAGTGCCCATCCCATCCTCACGTAGGATTCGGGATCGGTTTGTGCGGCGAGCGGCGAATTGTAGTAAATGGGAGGATAGGCGCCGTTGGGAGGGCCGTAAGAAGCGGGCCCCAGCGGGGTCGGCGAGGCCGACTCGTCCTTCTGCAACGGCGTCGAGAGCAGCTTGGGCTTCTTGATCGGCTGGAATGGATCCAGCTGCAAAAATAATCCACAAGGTTCTCGTTTAATATTTCAACTGACCGAGAAAGATTCGTGAGAGGTGTGTGTGTGTGTGTGTGTGTGTGTGTGTGTGTGTGTGTGTGTGTGTGTGTGAAAATTCACTCTGTGCATAAGTGTATACGTTGTAAATGCTTATATATACGTATATATATGCATGCACCGCATGTATGTGTAAAAGGTGGAGCAGCAGTAGCCCCTCGGCGCTTATATACGACAAGTGCGATGAACTTTTCGACGTATCGATTGACGCGGTTAATTTTATACGAACCCGTTCGATGCTCCGCTCTGCTCATTCTATCGTTCTCTCTCTCTCTCTCTCTTTCGGTGTGATGACCAAAAAAAATTGCATATAGCTGTCGCGTTATTCAGTCTTTTTCCAGGCCAGTCCAGCAATTTTTTTTCTGTCTTTTTTTTACTAGATTTGTTATCGAACACATATTACACTCGCATGTAATATACCAAGTGCGAAGAGCAGATCGGATCAAAGTCACGCGTGTGTACAAAATAAAAATCGTTGCGAAACTCAGACAAACATACGAGTTGTTCTTTATTGCGACTTTGGATCGTTGAGGAGATTCAAGAGAGTCGATGAAATGCAATTTTATATAGAAAAAAAATGCAAGTATTAAGTTCTCATACGTTTTTTCATGGAAATAAAATTTTTCACCGTGACATTTTATTGCATAAAAAAGTCACGGTGAAAAAAAATTTATCGCTTCGAATAAACCACTATGTGATATAAAAAAGTACGTGTTTATGGAAAAGTCAATAATAAACAATTTAACCGGTAAAAGTAAATCTTTTTAGTTTTTAAGAAATAAATTCTAGCGAATAAAACTTATAGAAGATTACAATAAATTAAAAAAATAATATTCTTTTAATCTTTGAATTTGATGATTTTTTAATTTTTAAAGCATAATTACAACTATCATTTGATGTACCAGTTCATGGAGAAAAAATATCAAATTTTTAAATTTCAAAATTGGTTGTGTATTATTTTACGTTATTAGCATAGAACTTCCTCGCTATCTTCAATGACTCTGAAATTATCTTAACTGAACTGCGAAATTATAAGCGATTCACAGAGCATACACACACAAAAGCAGATCCAGTTAGATAGATAATATCTCCGGCGCGGCTCTCGATCGATAGGTGTTATAGTATTAAGCGTGCTGTATATATAGACGAAGACAGACCGCGAAAGAGAGAGGTCACACGGCTCTTTTTCTTTCTCTCTGTCTCTTTTTTTTTACTCTTGCATCGGCACTGGTGGTGACGCAGAGAGAGAGACAGAGAGAGAAAGAGAGAGAGAGAGAGATTAAATTTTCCGTCAAAGTAGATATACGTTTACTACCACTATGAACTTTGACGCGACAAAGTGAAAAAAAAGAGAGAGAGGTGAAAAAAAAATTACGTTAGGTTCGCGACTGCACTCGAGCGTCGATATTTTTTTTTCTCCTCTTTCTCGCGCGCGCTCGGATAAAAATCGACGTGTTAGCTTTGCAATTCTCGATGCGCTGCAAATTCGCTACGTACGATTGTAAATTAATGCGTGTAAACACGATTATACTCCCTCTTCCCTCTCCAACTCTCCCCTTCGATACACTTCGTGCTTATATCTTCCTCAAATATTGATTCGATTTTCTGCTGTTGTTGCTTCTCGCGATGCTGCTGCTCCGAATCCGAGTTGAGGCGCAGGTGATAGTGTATAAAAATGTAACGGTGTTATTTCGAGTCACACAAACTCACCTCGAGCTTCCGCTTGATGTCGAACCTCTTTTTCTTGACCTGCTCGAAAGCCTCCTCGACTTTGGGATCGTCCTCGTCCCAGGCCATGAGGTAGTTGCGCCACGAGGTCGAGTCGAAGCCCCAGTGACAGGTGAAGTTCTCGGGCTTGCCGTGCCGATGCCGCACGAAGTGCTTGGGCTGCATCTGGTACTTGCACTCGATGCACTGCACGCATTTGGAGTCCTCACTCAAAAACAGCTCGATATCGAACAAGCCGTAGCCGCGACCGAAGCAACGGTGATGCACCAGTATGAGCTTGATGCCGTCGACGTTGTGGCGCTCCAGCAGTTCCTTCTTCAGATGCCTGATGCGATTGAGCACGTCGCTCGTGCCCAGATGCCCAGGATGATGATGATGCGGATGATGAAAGTCGAGCGAGTTCGGCTCGCCGCTTCGCAGCGCGAACAGGGGCGTCGGCGACTCCTGGGCCAGCGTGAGGGCACCCACGAGGCGCTCGGCGTCCGTCTGGGTGATGAGGCCGCAGCTCGAGGCTCCGGCGGGCAGCACCCCCGAGTCCTTGAGCTCCTGCAGCTGCTCGCTCGTGCAGCGCGAGCAGTTGATTCGAAGCTCGTCGCACAGCGCGTTGATCTGGGCGATCGAGAAGTCCTGCAGCACCGTGTTGAGCAGCTGGGGCAGGCACAAGCGACGCTCGCCGCCCACCACGAAGCAGGATATGTAGTCGCCGTCGAGCAGCGTCTCGCCGTGCGCGGAGCAGTGCTTGTCGGGCGCCGACAGGATCGGAATCGGAAACTCCAAGTGGTGCTTCTTCTCCCGCTCCTGTGTGTGTGTGTGTGTGTGGACGACGATCGATTGCAATAAAATGGAAAAAAGAAATAAATGAAATGAAAAGCCATTCGGTACGCGGCTATATAGAGATCAGGATTTAATCTGTAACGTATTAAAGCGCGCAGGCAGGTGGTAGCCTCGATCAATCGTCATTTATCAGCGCGGGATTAGACTTAATTCGCGCGAATTAACGGCGATTAAATGTATTCGCATGTATGCGCACGAGCAAGGAATTTTCGTTACATTTACTTATAATATATCTCGTGAGGGCAAAATAGCTTTCGCAAGTGTGTACACACTGAGCATAATATAAGGCGAGCATATAGTGCAGCAACGGAGAGGACGCGGACGCGATAATCGAACGAGGTCGACGTCGTACGCGGCGTCGCGCCGTTGCGTCGAGAATTGCCCGCGTTTGTCTCGCTCCGTAATGTACACATACGTACATATAATAATCCAAACTAATGCGAACGATTACTTTTTTAATTTGAAAAACTGAGACCGTGCCGCGAATATAAAGGAGACTACTTTACTTCATACGAGCCGCGAGAGGCGCGTCGTTTGAACGCCACTACACCGATTCGGTCGTCGTCGTCGTCGTTGTTGTTGTTGTTGTTGCGGCTACTCGGCTTGACAGGTGCATATTATAACAGTCGCGCAAGACGCAGCGCGTACTACATACATGGAAATGCTCTTTAGGCGCGACCAAACAACATAAACAACTACAACAACGATAACAGTACAGCTAAGCGGCAATGACGGAGCTGTAAAGTTTTCGCGAAAAATTATTAAAAAAAAAAAAAAAAACAGCACAGAAAGCAACTCGAGACACGAGTTGGCACTTTTTTGTTCGCTCGGCATTTGCATCTCTCTACCCTGTATACGTAAACACCCAGGGAATTTGCTCCAAAAATACGTAAACAGAATATAACACGGCGAGGATTTTTAGTATAGCTTGGAAATTCGAAACGGTCGTGGCCCCGGTACATATAATATACGAATGATCGAGCACACTGCAACAGGTGTACACGCGCGAGAGAGCACGAGGATCGCGGGTGGACAGGCGGGCGCGGGGAGTAAGTAGGCGACTCTCGAGAGAGAAAGACAACGCTCGAACGTACCTTCATCATGGCATCGGGTGGATCGTCGTCCGCGTCGTCGATCAGCGGCCTCAGCCTCAGCACGTCTTTGCTGTATTTCAGTGGCTGCGGCGACGACGAGGCCGACGAAGCCGACAAGGCCGGTGTCGGCGTCGTCGACGTCACCGTCTGCTGCTGCTTTTTGCTCGGCAGCACCGTGGTCGTGGGCACCACCGTCGCGGCGGCGCTCGTCGTCAGACAGGTCGGCGGCACCGGCGCCAAGCCGACCACGGGCTTGATGGGCTCGGGCAGCAGTATACCGGGCCCGGGCGAGCAGGCCGCGCCCGTCATGGCCGCGGGCGGCATGCCGATGACGCCACTGCTGTTGGTGGTGGTGGTGGTGGCGGCGGCCGCCGCGGCGACGACCCCGTAATTGGCGTAGGCCGTTGCGGCGGCCACCGCCGCGGCCGCGGCTTTGGCGGCTGCCGCCGACTCGTGATACATGAGCGCCGCCGTCTTGCAGTCCATGGCGTAGATGGCCGAGCTCGGGCCCTGCAGGCTCTTCAAGGCCGACATCTTGAACTTCTTGAGGACGCTGTTGATCTGCGGCGTGTTGTAGGCGGAGGGCGACGTCGACGAGTCGACCGGCTGTGGCTCGTCGGCGCCGTTCGGTCGTTGGACGTGCGGATTGTGATGATGATGATGGTGATGTTGGTGATGGTGATGATCAGTCTTCATTGTGGCGGCTGCTACTGCTTTGGAGTCAATGTCACTTTTTTTTCACGTCGTTCGTTGCAACACACGACTGCAACGACGGAAGACTTGACTGCTGCACCGTGACGTGCATATCACACACTCAAACACACAGACACAAGCACTGCAGAGCACGAGCACTTGGTGTAACGCGCGCACTGTTTCTCTTGTCACGGGCACGTGTAATTTGTAATATATGTATATTTGCTAGTGCGTGAAAACGTGCGCGTGTGCCATGTATATCGCACGAATTACATATAAATTCGTACTTTTTAATTTGACTGTTGCACACACACACACAACACACATACACACACACTTTTGTACACACAAACACACTTGTATAATACACAAACACGCGCTTATGCAAAGTGCGAGAGATTCACGGCGCTCGCACGATGAGGCGCTTTAACGACACATTTTTCTCATCTCCAGCTTGGAGGCACGCACGGAATAACAATATGATCGCGCGTGCACATTTCTCACTGCTTAGTATTTGGCAGAAAAAAACAACTTTTTGTCATTACTGTGCACACAACTCCGTTGCTTCTGTTGTTGCTGCGCTGCACTTGTAGACAGAGCTCTGCAATTCGACACGAAAAGCACACAATTAATTTTTTTTTATCAAAAATGAAACAGAATAAAATGAACACGACGAGGAGAGTTATTAAAAAAATTTCACTGCAGTATTATATCGTAAACTGACGGGGAAAAGTGCAGTCGTTGACACGAGCGTCGCGATAGCTGCATTTGCAGACGACTACTGCTATTGCTACTAATTCTGCTACTGCTGCAACGAGTATAACTGTGACTGGCTGCTGCTGCAGCAGCTAATTCCGCATCGAAAATACGACGATAAAAATCATGCAGGTCGCTCTCCGTTACTGCTGCTGCGGCTGCTGCTGCTGCTGCGTCGCTCTTCGTCTCGAGCATTTAGAGCGAGTTAAGAGTCGCACAGAATATAAGCAGGCAACGTTTTATATAGAGAAAAGAGACGACGACGACGACGACTGCAGCTCAGCACAGTAGTAGTGCACTGCAGCGGCAGCGACGAAAACACGCGCGCGGCGCAGCGCAGTTTGCGAAAACAAGCCAGAGCGACGCAGACCGCCGCGACCGTGCAAAAAAGTATATAATACAAAAGTCGGAGCAGCAGCAGCTCAGCGCGCGCGGCGAGGCAGCAGCATACTACTTATAGTCGACGGAGCAGTAGCAGCTTAAAAGAGAACACACCAGACACACTCGTCGTCGTCGTCTTGGTTGTTGTTGTGAGTAGACGACGTCGTCGTCGTTCTCTCACAGCGACGCACACATATGTACTGTATACCGTGCCGCTATTGCAGACTGCTATAACGCGGCGCGGTGGCGGTGGCGGCGGCGGCGACGGCCCCGCAGAGTCGACTCTTGGCCATTGTATCTTTACGTGTATGTGTGTGCGCGTGTATATGTATATATAGCAAGGTAGTAGTAGTAGTTTGCGCTCCGTGTTATGTACGCCGCCGCGCTCCGTTCTGCGCGCGATTCCGAGCGAGTCTGATGAGCGAGCGGGCGCGCAAATAGTAGAGAGAGAGAGAGAGAGAGAGAGAGAGAGCGAAGAGAGCCGCAGCTATACAGCACAGCGGCAACAGCAGCAGCAGCAGCAGAGCGCAGAGAGTGAGAACTTGTATTATAAAAGGAGGGGACGGCGGACGCGCGTCCTCGAAGGTCGTGAGGGGCCGACGTTGCTGCTGCTGCTGTCGTTCTCTCTCTCTCTCTCTCTCTCTCTCTCTTTTTCGCTCGACACACCAGCACACACGACGAAGACGACGACGAAGCTCGAGAATCTCTGTGCTCCGCGCGCTCGTCTCCGTCTGGATGTACTTGATACGAGTTTGTGTGTATGTGTGTACTGTGTACAGAGAGTATGTTTATATATTCGCGCGCGCGTATATATAGATAAATTCTACTGGCTGCTGCTACATAGGTATATATTATAGAGATATGCACATTGGCAGTAGCATGAGCCGAGGCGGCAACGGAGCAGCAGTATATATAAAGACGACAACGAACGAAGCACACGGAACAACGGTGAGTCGTGCTCTCTTGCGAGTAGCAGCACTTTACTACTCTCCTCGACGAGTAGTAGTAGCGAGAGAGAAAGATGTATGTATGTACGTCTGTGTGCGTATATAAATGCACTTCGCGATATAGACTGCAGTGCATGCAGTAGTATGCACAGACGACGACGACGACGCACTCACAGGCACAGAAATTGCAGCAGTAGCAGGCCTACATCTCGGGGGGATAAATATAATACTGCATTGAAATTTGAATTTTCAAAATATATGCACACACACACACACCTACACTATTTATGGCACTGTGCTCCTCTGCACGTATATACTCTGACAGGGAGCGAGAGAAGCAGACGCAGTCGAGCGTTGCGAGATGCAAACAACACCACTATACGGAGAGCACCACTTATAGCCGTTTATTATTCTCTCCTTTTTTTTTTTCTTTCCTATCGTTTCTTCTTCGTCTTCTTGTTCTTCTTGTTCTTCTGCAGAGCGCCCCGATGTGCAAAATGTATCGTCGAAAATCGATCGAGTACAGCGTGTGTTGTACCGCTGCTGTTGCAGAGCACCAACGTCAATTCTGCTGCAAACGCGAACTGCATCCAACGAGATGAAGCGCGGGCGAAGAATATATATGAAATAATACGCGCTACATTTTTTCAACGAACGCGGGGTTTATTTGGCGCTTTTTAGAGCAGCAGAGGCTGCAGCAGTGCGTGCAAATATATTCTCTGTATCGCTGCGCTGAGCTGCTGCTTCGGCTTCGGCTGCTGCTGCACACGGGTCATAATTTAACTCGCGCGTGCGAATAGATCTCTGCGATGCTCCGCACTCATATATATATCTCTATCTATAAAGAGCAGCGTGCGTTGTGTCGGGGGGCCGGCGGCTGCTGCAGTGATGCAGCTCACTGCACTACCGTATATATGCACACGTTCTATACGTGTACGCGTGTGCGAATCTACTGTATATCTATATGTACGTGTTTACTATAATAACGGAGAGCGCAGGGGCACTGCTGCTGCAGTGGTGGACGCACGTCGACTAGCAGACTACAGCCAGGCGCATAAAGAAGTTCACCAGACGGACGAGAGAGAGAGAGAGAGAGAGAGACGACGACGACGTCGGCTGGCGGCGGCGGCGGCTACGACGGCGACGGCGTTGGCGGTGTATATAGGTATATATCCTACATACACATATATATTCGCAACGCGCGCAATATTATACGACGACGAGAGAGTCGTGCAGAGTTGCTGTGCTGCGCTGCGGTGGTAGTGGTGCGGTGGTGTGGAGGTGGCGGCGCGGGGCGCTGGTGCTGCCTGGTCGTATATATACACTACTATATACTCTCTGGCTTGGCTGGCTGGCTGGCTGGCGGTGGGTACTGGTGGCGGCGGTGGTGGTGGTGTCGTCGCGTCGCGCGCAGCAGCCAGTAAGTGCAATAAAGTCTGGCTAGCGTCTGCACGATATGCAGCAGCAGAAGCAGGCACTGCACTGCATTGCACTCGTGTGCGTGTGTATGTGTATATGCGTTTGTACGAGTAGGGGGTCCTTTACACCGCTGCGCGCACACACACATACTAGGCACACTGTTTTATGCGCTATATAAGTATGCTGCTCTGCTACGCTATGCACCGTGCTGCACATGTATGTGTGTGTAAGTGTATGTGTGCATGCAACCGATCGAGTGCGAATCGATGTTGCCGCGCTGTGCTCCGCTACTGCGAGAGAGCTGCTGCTGCTGCTGCTGCTGCTGTGTCTCTCTCCGTCTCTTACTCCGGTTATGAGCGCACACAAATACTACACATAATAATTGTGTATAAGCTTAATCGTGTGAAATAGTATTCACGCGTTTCGGGCGCGTAACGCTATATATGGAATAAAAATGTTATCTCATGATGCGCGATGATTCGGAGCACCTTGAGTACGCACCTTGAGCTCGCTCGGCAGCTCGACAAAAAAAAAGATGATTATACTCTAGGCAGACCATATTTTCTAGGCGTACATTACGCGAGAGCTAAGTAAAGGTAGCATACATATTACGCGAGCGGATCGATCCCAGAATGTCTGCTGCTGCTGCTGCTGCTGCTGCAGCAGCGGAGCAAAGTCGGAGCAACTAGCAGCAGCTCGCCGTTATACTCTTTATATGCTGCAGCGCGTGCATATATACACGTAATAATGATAATAATAATGATAATAAATGTGCCCTGGCCCTGGTCTTGTGTGTCTCGCGGAGCTCGAGCTCTCTCGCTCGCGCCTCAGTAATGTAGCACACTGCGCGTTGCTGGTATATTATATAGCCGCAGTCCCAAGTCCGCAAAGTAAAGTAGTAGTCAGCGGCGGCGGCCAACTCTTGTGTGTATATTTATGTATGTGTCGCGCGCTCACGATCTCTCTCTCTCTCTCTCTCTCTCTCTCTCTCTCTCTCTCTTTCTTTTCGCGCATATATACATACATATACACAGACTGTCAGTCGCTGGCCTGGCGGCTGTCAGTGTCTGTGTTTGTGTTATGTACACGTACGCGAAAGACTTGTTGTTGTGTCGGAAGGCGAGCGAGCGCGCGCTCCCGACGCGCGGCTGCTTGTGTCAGACAGACAGCGGCAGCAGCGGCGGTAATGCGCATACTCGCTCTCTCTCTCTCTCTCTCTCTCTCGTACACACATACACACGTACATGCAGCTTTTATAAGTGTAAATGCATCTATACAGATGCACGTATAGGTATATGGTCGAGCTTGGCTGCCGCCGCAGCAGCCGAAGCCAGCAGAAGCATTGACGCGCGTCTTTGTGTGTGCGTGTAAACCTATGCTGCGTGCATTCGATGTTGTATCGCACGCATACACGTACATAAGGCGAGTCGCTCGCTGCCGCTGCTGTTACTCTTGGCGGATCACCACACACGCCTGCAAAACTGCACTGCTTCTCCCTGCATCATTGCAGCTCCGTATAAAGCTGCTGCATACGCAGGCTCGTCGTATAATATAAACGTGTGCGTGTGCACGTCGACTTTTTGCCTCGTGTGCGTGTGCGTGAAGTAGTAGTACTGCTGTTAGCTACTGCACAAGCGCTTCGCTCGTGGTACATGAGAGGAGAAGCCGACTGCAATCGTATGTGTGCGTGTATCTCTCTCTCTCTCTCTCTCTCTCTCTGTATGCACTTCGATAGATATAGCTGCAATTTCCAGCGTGCACGTTCACGCGGTGTATATATAGCTCCGCATAAGCTTCGTGTGTGCATGTGCATGCGTACATATACATGCAACACGCGTACAGAGTGAAAGAGAGAAAGAGGAAGACAACGTGTCACGCGCTTATCTCTCTCTCTCTCTCTCTCTCTCTCTCTCTTTTACTCTCTCGTCGGAGTGGCGACGGCGGACTGGCGCGCCGTGAATTTTATTTATCTCTGCGACTGCGACGACGACGAGACTTGAGACTCTCGCAAAAGTTAGCCAAGTCCAGCCGAGAGCAGCAGCACGCGGTATACGTACTGTATACACTACCACCATTCGACGCAGTATTATACATACAGAGATATAGATATAACAGCAGCATTTCGACGCCGCTGTCGTCGCTGTCTTTTTCCTCTCTCCCTCTCTGTATATGTATAAAACGCGTATGAGGACGCGTATTTATATTGGATACATAATGAGACATGCGACGTAAACAATGCGGCATATCGTAAGATGACGCATCGAAGTGCGAGTTTGGTACGGTTGCGCTTTTTTTGTGCTCAAATTCGCAGTGACCACGACATTTTGGAGCTTTAACGCAGTCACGCATTGGAATTTATTAAAAACCCAACATTCGTGCCCTTCCGAGGGATGATATTTTTCGATGACGCGACAGCGACACGGGGAAAAACGGACGTGTCCAGCTCATTGCTCGCTGTTGTATATAGCGGGATAACTCCAGTAAATTGAACTGCACAAAAGCGCGAATCAACAGCTAGGTACTGTATTCGTAATATAGCGGAAATTTATACACACACATACACACTCGCACGAGAGCGAGAGAATTGGGTAAAGAAAAAAAGGGCGAGCGAGAGCAGTGCCAAGAGGGGGGTTGTGTGTTGGGTTTGGCCCGATCCGCACGACACATTGTGACGGAATAGGAATGTACTACATATAGAGCAACAGCAGTAGCAGCAGTAGCTCGCAAATGTGCACTGTACGTGTATATGTAATGCCGATGGCGAGAGACGACCTGCTTTCGCCTCTTGTGCATGTATATATATGCCATAGTCTGCGAGCGGAGCCGAGCTACCCCCTCGCCCCACACACACACATACATTCTCAACGCACACGTACATACACGTCGAATTTGCGCGAGAGCGAGTATTTTCCCGACGACCGCGTGTGCTACTACCTCCTGCATGTATAAAGGTATATAGGTATATAGCCTGTACAGGCAGACACATCGGAAAAACCAGCTGCGCAAACGACCCCCTTCGCCCTACTTTCGACCTAGTAGCAGCAGCAGCTCGATCCGCCCGAAATCCCGCAGCAGCTCTCCACTCCGTCTCTCGCTCTCTGCGGCATATATCGCCAGCGATTATTCCCAGAGTCTCGTCAAAGTCTCGCTCAGCGGCGTATAATAATAATTAATAATAATAATAATAATAATACCGTCCAGGCTCAAAATTATGCGATGCAGCGCGGAGAGCACCTTCATTGGATTTTCTGGTCTTTCGTTGGAAAATGTCAAGCATCGAATTACTCGAGCGCATGTACGTTGTATGCATATATTCAGTTGCATTCGCGACGACGACGGCCGCAACGACGAGGCATTGTTTTTTTTTGCACGCGCGTGCAGGACTCGCTGAATTTACTAGGCATCGAAATAAAAAAAAAAAAAAAGTTGGTAAGTCTTATAAGGGACGACGCAGTACTGTACGGAGTTACACGTGTCTGTTCCTGCGTGAGGTCATAGACCTCGGGGTTCTCTCTCTCTCACTCACATACACACACCCCCTCGAATACGTCGAACGTATATTATAAAAGCTTCGACGACGCACAGCAGCAGCAGCGCACATGAGGGAATCTTGATCCGAGGTCACACACGCATAATATACGCATTCCCCTCTATACACGTGTGCTGTTGCTGATGCTTCTACTGCCGCTGCCGCTGCTGCTGCTGCTGCTGCTGCTGCTGCTGCTGCTGCTGCTGCTGTTGTGGTGCCTTTATAGGTAAGGTCATATTATAGGACACCGTATACCTATATATAGGTAAAAGAGAGTCGAGCGAATTGGAGTTTCGGCAGTGGCCGAATTTTCCCAGCCCCTTTGCGCGCGCCCGGGTAATAATACGTTTCTCTCCCCTCCACGTGCGTGCGTGCTTGTATTTAGTTTCTTCCTCTTATTTATTAAGCTTCCACCGTACGGGCCGGCGAAAAATATATGTGTGTATCCTACGCGCTATACTACACTGTCCTGGCGGACACATACACGTTAAACGAGAGCATACACATAGCGCGTTGAGTCGATTACGTTTTATATGCGCCACTATTCTCTTTCTTATTTTCCCCCTTCTTCTTCTTATTTTTTTCTCGGCTCTTCTCCGTGTGCTCGTTGTTCTTGTGCCTTTTTGTCTCTTTCATTTTTATATACTTTTTCCTTTACCTATATTACACACACACGCACATTCGCACACAAGCACACGCATAAACTGCGAGTCAAATGCGTAATATCGTTCCGAGCGCGAGAGAGAGAGAAGGTTTTTGCCTCGAGGAAAAAAACAGACACGACCCGCAACATGCCTTTATAGCCTGTGCATAGTAGCGCTCCTCGAGAACTTGAGCGAGAGACAGATACAACTATCAAGAATGTTTGAATGTTATTCGGACGAATTTGGTATTACTCAGGCTTTTGTGTTATAAGGAGACGACGTCGTCGGGTAAACGATCGTCGGTTTATTTTTCTCGTTAAACGGCGTGCTTTTTCTCTCTCGCTAGCTCGTGCTGTGTGTGTGCTCTTGCGCTTCCCAAGGACGTCTAGAATCCCGGAGAATGACGAGTAGACGAGAGTCGCATACATATAGCGGAGCTCTATAAGTCGCGAGATCTCGAAAGTTGGGCAATGTATAAGGAGCAATGGCTAAGATTGACGCCATCGCCGCTCGCTTTAACCTTCTATTCCATTTTTCATCTAATTCGATGATAAAATTTTCTTTATATTTGTATAAGCGCTCATGATAATTCTGCTACTGCGGCAAGTGTATTACTTAATTATAACGTTAGAAACTCCGAAATGACGAAATTCCTTATGAAGCTTTTTCTCCCATATATTTTACTAATTATTCGAGGGGTTAATGGAATAATAAACACGCGCACGCAGGTAGTCTGTGTTGTTTTTTTCGTAAGCCATATCTTTGACATGGATTGTATATTATCAGGAAGTGTAACTGGTGGGCACGAGCACGGTGGATGTATGTATTATCTGACAAGTTTTTGTATACATTAAAGAGCCCAACAGCAGCTATACGCTTTAACTCGGGCAAGTTGATGATTCATTTGCGGGCTTTAATAATCGTAATGGAGCTATCGGAGCAAACGATCGGATCTATGTATAATATAATCTATGTGTGTACGAGACGACGGCGGCAGTGGCAGTGACACGCGCGAGCAGCACCGAGAGGCTCTTATACACTACTCCAAAGTATTATTATTGAAGTCTAGACTCGATGCTCCATATTTTTCGTTTATATTATATCGCACGTGCTATAATACACGCAAACACCGTCAAGTAAGCACGTCCAATCGCTGCTACAGTCAGGAAGTTGTATAATATATATAAGTACCCGCACGCGCGATATCACAGACAACAAAGCTTCGTATGTATACGTCTGGCCGTCTGTATGTGTGTATATAATTCTCACTCAAGACGATCGTCCGAGACTCCTATTATCCGATATCTCGGCGTTTGTAGTCAACTGTCCGTTCGATCCGTCCTGTCCGCTTTGTACCAGTGCGCGTGTTTGTGTATTTTGACGCGACGAGGCGATGAGCAATTCCGAGTCTGGTGTCTCACACACAGCCGGATACTATATGTATAAAGCACCGCACTCGGCTCTTGTGTATTCCTTTCGAGTACTTTTCCGCTCCTCGGTTTAGCGCAGGAGCAGCAGCGCACAAAGTGCGTGCCATGGCATACATAATATATGCTATACTATATGGGAGAATATAGGTTCACCTGCTGAACCAGTTGCCACTTGAACGGCTCGATCATCATAATTTTAAAAGGGCCCTGCCTGTGCTACGTAGCTTTCAGCGTCCTTCGATATATATATTATATTCTATATGGTGTATTTAGCTACATGCGTGGTTCTCGTGTTGCAGCTTGTGAGCTCTATGCGCGCAAGCGAGATTGTAGCGCTTTACCGAGCGTTTAAATATATTTTAACGAATCGGCAATTGTCGGCTAAACATTCGCCTATATTTGCCATATATATTTTATATATAGTAGTATTTCTCGAGTCTCGAATCTTTCAAGGCGAAAAAAAATATAAAAGTCGACCAACGCACACGCGCGGAGAACAATATATATATAAAATATCGAGAGCACGAGCGACGACGACGACGGCTGCGGCAACGCGCGCGCGACAACGGCAACACAGCAGAGCGTCCACTACTGCGGCAGTTGCTAATATATATCGAAAGTTGATGGTCTAGACGCAAGGCTAGACGTACGCATAAGAGAAACACACACACATACATAAGTCGTGCCTCGCACAGCTTTATGACATGTACGCTACCTATATCTATATATTTATATAGCACTGCTCCGTATATATATTGTGGGACGATCGACTGGCAGCAACAGCAGCAGCAAAAATATATTTATATTATTTTAGTAGTTATATACAAGAAGCGAAAAAAAAAGAGAGAGAAAGTGAAAGAGGAAAAATATAGATCGATTTTCGAAGGTTTTTTTTTGCGAATATGAGCTGCTGCTGTTGGCCGCACATAGCATGATGTGCGTAAATATATATCCAAGAGCTATAGCGCGGGCGCACGTGTCGTTTTTTCTGCTGCTTCTTCTTCTCAACGTGCTTGTGTTCCGTACGTACTCTATATGCTGCCGAGCGCATTATAGATCACTGACACCGAGTATATAGGTACATATATATAGTTGCTGGAAGCTCCAGCTTTTATATATACGCATACATGCACACGTATACATGTGCATTATAATATACAAACTCGCGCGCGATCCATTGTGTCGTGTGTGTCTATGCCTCTCTGCGCACGCTGCAGATGGGATACCCATTGTCTAATATACCTATGTGTGCGTATACGTGCAAACGAAGGGGAAACTTTTCACGCAAACAGAGACACACACACGCATGCGAGCGACGGAGATCCGTATTGCTCCAAGTTTATAACTCGCATACACACGGCAGCAGCAGTAGTGGTATAGGTAGCAGCTAACTCCGAGAGAGACTCGACCATACGTAATATACAGAGTCGAGGAAGCATAACTGCCTCGACATTACGTTTGCACCCGCGTGACCTCGAGAGCTGTTATTAGGCATATAACGCACGGCAGAGAGTAAGAGAGAAAACGAGAGAGAAAAAGAGAGAGATCGCTCGTTACGAGCACACGTGTGTATGTATATAATTAACCGCGACGATAATTAACGAAATGAAAAAAAAACTGGCGACCAAATTTTTACGCCCACGCCTGGTGACCCCGCGCGCGCCTCGAGTTCGTATAGAGCAAATTATGAATTGAAATTGCTGCCCGCGCTCGAACCCGCTGTACACGGCACATATGTATCGTGAACTTGTAACAAATATAATATACGTGTGTTATGTAGTATACGGCGCATCATCGCTGCCCGCTCGCGTCATAATAGGCGTCTACGCGCGTGTCATCGCACCGTGCATAATTTAGTAACTGCACCTTAGTATAGCATGTGGTAACATACTTTTCGCGGTTCGAGTATACGAGGAAATCCGCGAAACTTTTTGTTTTATTTTTTTTTTTCGACAAGTGGACGCGTTTTTTTGTGCTTGTTAAGAGTTTCTTACTACGATTTCAAATGATCGAAGTATCAACATTTATTGATGATCGATCGCGTAGAATTTAAATATTTGTCTCTCCCTTTTGAAAATATTACTCGCGTTACCTCAAATAATTACTATAATAAGTGGAACAATTTTCAATTTTTTTCTCTCCAAATGACAGAGATAGGACCTACATACACGACATTAACGGAGACGCTGTTTTTACATAATTTGGATCAGGCGCAAGGTCAATGTGCTCATCAACTGTACCAAATGATCGAAATCGAGATTTGCTTTTCTTCATAATCTCCTCAACGATAAGCAGCAAACATTGTTGGGTCTTATAAAATAAAGTTTCCGAACTCGAAAACTGCTTCGAGTATTCAATTCGAACTCGAAGAATAAAGTCGATCTTCGTCCCAATTACCGATCGCACATCCCTGTATAATCTCGATTTAGAGTTTCGCCGTACGCGATGCAACATACCAACTACGACCGCTACAAAACACGTGTTTCTGACCGAGAGCTATTCGTTCGAAAGTCTATAAATCGAGAGAGCGGCGCGCGCAACTTTTAATTTATGCGGTCGCGATGTATTTATAATGCACGGAACGGAATAAAAATACACACGCCGCGCCGTTTTATATATCTATGAATTACAAAAATTCATGTATATATTCACGATCGCTATATAATTAGAGACTTCTTAGGCTGTCGCGGCTCGGCGTATTTGCGCCGCGCGTAAATTGCCCACCGCCGCGTGTCAACACGCTAATCACGACTATTAATTTTAATCATTTAATTGCTGCCGATTTTTCAATGGAAGCGAAACGTCGAGCGCCGCCGCACGGCCTGTCCAACTTCACGCATACCGCTGTGCGTGCCGATTCGCAGCTCTCCTGCGGTACATATATTACAATAAAAGATAAAAATATCATTATATCCTCGAGGGGCACGACTGCTGATTGGAGACATGCCGCATGGCAGCGTACTAGATTTCGTTTAAACATACCTATCGTACGTATTATAATACAGAATCAATTTTCCGCGAGCGGGACGAACGTTTGAGAAATTGACAGAGTTGGAGAAAAGTAAGTCGATGCGAGCTGCAATATATATTCCGTCTTGCACGCCATACGTACACATATACGAACGATTTCCGCGGCGGCACACGCGGCCGATCGGCAAAGATTTCACGATATACTCGCGAGCCATATATATTATCGTCGCACGTACACACACATACACACACACACACACAATCGTGCGCGATGTATGCAAAAATAAGGCGGGGCAGCCGCGGCTTCGGATAATCGAGGAGGAGGCATAGTCTAGATCGCGCGACCGTGTCCGAGCGTATTAAGCGCCGCGACTCCGATATAATACACTCGCATATACCGCAGTGGCATATAATGCGATGTGTATGTGTGCGAGTGTGTGTTTGTGTCCTATATAATGACGGCGATATGTGTTTTGTATATATGGAGAGCTAGAGCGGCGACGACGGCGCACGCGGCGATCGGGCCAGACGTTCTCGAGCCTCTCTTTCTTTATATGCGCGAGAGTCTCGAGTCTCCCGCCGCCGCCGCCGCCGCCGTCAAGGCGTCTCGCCACTCACCAGCCGCATCAGCCGTCACCTTCGCCGCACACACATTTATGTATATATGCAACGACGTACACACGTTCATCGCTATATACTCGGTGCATTAGTGTGCATATATTCTCTCTCTCTCTTTCTTTTTCTCATATACGTTTGAAGATGGACGACACATTCACGCACGCACACAGACGCTATAAAAGAAGCTGGCGTTGAAAAAGAAGAGAGAGAGAAAAAAAAGAAGAAGAAACTGCAATACAGTAGCAGCTAAAGTCGAGGCTCGTTCGATGCAACGTCTCGTATTTATGCTATTGCTGCTGCTGCTTATCTGCCTCTTTCTCTCGTTCTCTCTCTCCTCTCTCTCTCTCTCTCTTTGCACTACGCATACACAAGAGGGCTATATACGTGCAGCAATTATTTGTTTTATTCTTCATTTCGAAGATGCTCGTAGCTCGCTACATAATATAAGGCGTTTATATGCAAACGCACACATATAGCGTATATTCTGCAGTTCGAGCTGTTGTCGTTCCAGCACTAGAAAATGCAACAACGATTTCGAACAAAAGAAAAAGAAGAAACAGAGGGAGTAAAAGAAAAAAAAGGGAGGAAATAAGAGAGCGTTGTGTACTATTAAGGGATGCAGTGTACCCTAATAGAGATGCACTGCTGCTGTTGCTACTGATGTTCAGGCACGGCTCGTTGAAAATAAAGGGAGCAGGTAGCGCGCGCGGCACATAGGCTTTGTTTTTCATCGCGCTACCGTGTGAGTGCAGTGTGCACACGCATACATACATATGTCTTTCCTCGATAAATAAAGGATTTAAAAATCGTCACGCAGGAGCGACGATTGTGTGTGTGTGTTATATATGGTGTTTACGGTGTGTGACACCTATAGGTATATCGCATAACGTGATATAGCGGCAGCTCACACATATAAGAAACGCCGGCTTCTTCGCGACGACTATTTTCCATACAAACAAACACGTTCTATATATACAGGAATACGAGTGCGCCGCAGCAAAGTCGCTCACGCTAGCTCGTGTTTCTCTCGCGGCTCATGTGTGCATTATATACTGCTGTCGCTGCACGAGGCGCACGGCGGCGCGGCTCGACGCGCGCGAGAGCTGTGAAACGCGCGTATATATATATAAGCGGCGGCGAACGTCTCATAGCAGTCATGTGACCTTCCCGTTAAAATATATAGTCCGTTTTCTGCACACACGTACACGAGCTTGCTTGAGCGTGTCCGAGTCTGCACATAAGTGCATACGCTGCTGCACTCGCCAAGTCCGCGAGAGAAAGAGAGAGAGAGAGAAAAGTGGAGTGACACAAGCAGCACGAGTGGAGCTCAGAAGAAGAAGGAGGAGCAGGAGGAGGAGGAGGAGGGAATGGGCATGTTGGCGTATGCACAACACACACACGCACGCACGCACACTTTATAGAGCGCACGAGAATAAGAGGAAGTGGACGCGCGTACGAAAAGAGCTCGGCCAGTGCAGCAGCAGCAAGCCCGGCCCGATGCATGGACACACATACAACACACATACGCACACATGCTGCAGAAGTGCAGCCCGTGCACACGCACAGGCATATCGCGCACGTATATATAAACTACTCTGCGTCGTTGTATATTTAGCAAGCGAGCTCAACTCTTTCTCTCTCTCTCTCTTTTCTGTGCGTGCGTGAGATGCAGCAGCAGCGTACGCATATACACGCACACTCACACTCTAAACGAGCGGCAGTAGAAGATCGTATATATAGGTATGCACTCGGAGCATACACATAGTGCTCTGAGTACGAGAGCGACTCCAACTTATACAGCAATTCCATATACGTACACGTGCCTGTATATAATATATATAATACGCTACACATCTCGAGTCTCGAGCTAGACTTTAGCTACTGTTGCTGCAGCTGCTGCTGTAATGCAAAATTCCTATAACCTGTGCTTGTAAATATGCGCCAGCATACGCACGCATGGCTTCGGGCAATCCTTATACCTATACACACGACGACGAGCTTTACTACGCGCAACGTAGCCATATTGTTGTCTTCTTAGAGTGCCCTATGTATTTATTACACGATAGCAGCTTGAGTGTAGTGTGTATGTGTGCGAGCTTTCGATGCGCAGAGTCGAGTATAAATCGTCAACGCCAGTTGTTGTTTTCTTAACAATTTTTTTAAGAATCGCATACGAGCCGCTTAAATTTTGTATGCTTATGAGACGGTGTATTCGAAACTCGCAATACCGAGTGACCCTTTGCGATATAGTATATACGACGATTATAAGCACAAAATGCTTACGAATAATATGTATCACTCCTCGTGCACACGATATAGTTACGATCGAATCGAGTCTGCGTAGGCCGAGGAGTGTGTTGTTATTTGAGAATTTTCAAGTCACGACTGCGTGTGTGCGTGTGTCTGTGAAAGAGAGAAAGAGACGATCGAAGACTGGTTTGTTTCGGATCTCAACGTCAGTGAGCGAGCGAGTGAGCGAGAGAGAGAGAACTCGTATCTGCGGGCTTTTCAAATGCCTCGAAACGCGCCGAGTCGCGATGCAGGCGATGCTGCTGAGTGCACACGACACCAAGAAATCGAGTGAAAACACTCGACACACACACAAAATCCACTTCGTCTCTTTGTTTCTCTCTCGCTCTCTTTCTCTATATATATACCGCGCGCACACGAATCTCCGATCTTTGCCGATCTCCGTGCGTAGCTCGAGCTTACGCACGCAGACACAAGCGTATTATATCTATGGACATTTGTTTTTCCGCCGTAGACGCGTATATAGACACACGACAGAGCTAGCTAGCGAGCGCGCGTAAAAGAGCTATAGTAGTAGAAGTTCATCGACCGGCGCGCGAGCGCGTCCGAGGTATATACGGATGGTGTTTGCTTCGTCGCTGTGCTTCTCTACTGCGTGCGTATTATTATTATATGTATACGATCGCCTCTGCGTGTGCTATTCGCACGATGCGCCATCGTTAATCTAATCGAAATGTGTTGTTGTGATGCTCCCGCGTCGCAGACGCGTCCAACAACGACGATCCTCGCAAGCTATACCCAGCTTCAAAGTCTCGTCTACTGTCTTACGTACACTTATAGGAGTTTTTCGCTCTTCTAGTCGCTCGCAGCAGTATACATGCGGGTAACTTTTTACGAGTCTCGCAGCGCGCAAACATCGTCCCCCTTATCTCTGCGATGGATACGCTCGCGAGATCGGTAAAGCTGTTAAACGCAACCCTCGGTGGAGGGTTCATCGTGGGCAGCTTTTAATCCAAGAACGTTGTCGTGTAATTGTACCGAAAATTTGAAAATCCTATTTCGATTGTCAGGGGAAAAAGTCAGGCACCCTATTCTGTTTTGTTAATAACGCGAGCTTTTAAATTTTTCGAGTTATTCAATTTTGTTTATGACGGATTGTGGAAAGCTCGCCGCAAAATTTATATTACGCGATTGTCTGTGCCGGCACGAGGAAAGCTCGTCGCAAAATTAATATTACGCGATGATATCATGACACTGTTAGCCGCGCTTGGGACAATACGAGTCTCGGTCTCGTAACTAAATCTTCTCTCTTTTTCCTCGCCTTTTTTTTCTTTTTTTTCTTGTCGTTAATATACGCAGCCACCCCGCATGTATGTATCGTCGATCTGGCGATCGAAAAACCCCAAACGATAAAAATACATTGGTGAGACACGCGTCTGCAAATCTATCGGTGTATGTATGTAAATATTGTATGTCTCGGCGCAGAAACGATCGCAGCAATATCGATAGCGAGTAAAAAAATGAGAAAATACAAAAGGCTCTCCACTTCTTCGGTGGAATTTCGTAGAAACACTTGGGTCGTCGTCATCGTCGCCGTCTGCTGGCCCACGCGTCGATTTAATATTTTTTTATTTTATTATTGTTGTCATTTTTTTTCTAACGCTATAAATATTTGGCGAATCGCGGCCAATCTGAATCATACATCGCGCTCTATACGATGCTGCTGCTTCTGCGGTGATTCAACTTTAGAGGTCGTCTCTCGAGTTCTCAAGAGTAAAGAGCCAGTTAATGCACCTGCACAGTAGGAATATAAAACTTTGAATGCCGAAAGCTGCATTCTAAAAACTCGTAACTCTTTTTTTTGTTTTAAGTTTGTATGCCTGTACGCTGCTTATAAGCATGGAACTTTCCGCATGATGGATCTCTCGCGACTCGTATTCAAGATCTCGTGCGCCGGTATCGTGTATATATTAAAGCACATAACACAGAGAGACTAATATGAATCGTGGGGCCTGGCCCATTTGTATAAATACCACGAATTCAAGAGGGGGCGTGGGTGTGTGTACACGGCTAAACACACTCACGCTCACACTTGTCCCATAATATATGCGTAATATATGTGCTAATAGATCATTTGACATTAACCTTCATTTTATCGGGGTTACACACTGACACAGAGCAAGTATACAATCGATCTCGAGATAGTCTACGTGGTGTATATTTACACACCAGTCCATACAGCGTATAGCACATGTATATCTTCTTGACAAATTTTATAATTAATAGTTGTAAAGCGGCACTGACAATAAGCGCACAAAACGATAACAAAGAAAATTAAGTTCCACATGGAGCGCATCAAACGATACTAGATAATATTACGAGAACGCGTGGATACATGATAATCGGATCGAAAGACTTGCTGAGAATATCACTTTAAACTTAATTATCACTTTTTTAATATGAAATTTTAAGATCGTACTGATACATATCTACAGGCTATCGCGGAAAATATTCATTGTTCTGCCTAGATCGTCCATTTGATAGACGTCATCTTTTTCACTTATTATGTAATTGACGAGCCGATGACCGATCATCTGCTTTGTGTGTGTGTCTCTCTCTCTTAGATGATCTCTTAGGTGTACATACCTATCTAATATATTAAACAAACATTACAAAAATGTATATCGAATAATTTACGCACATCGCGTATCTTTCTATCATCGAGATATCACTATTCACTGTAATTCATTAATTGTACTGTTAATGAATATGCGTACACTTTAACGTAATCTAAGATATCATTGAATCTAAAATATAACGTTAAAATATGTGCGCAAATCATACGCCTGGGCTAAGCCATAATAATTGTGAGGGGGGAACAATTTTTTTTCTTAAATTATGTACTTTTGAAGATAACATTGAAAAATGGTTTTTAATGTAAAATTTGGTGTAGAATTCAAATTTGTACTTAAAAATCATATTTACTCATTTTTATAATAATATAATATTATAAATATTTTGGTTATCGTCAGACAAACAGAATTCATTATTGAGCTTAATACGAGAGAAAAATCATGTTTCTTGACTCATCCTTAATAATAATATGAATATTTAGGTTATTCTGTTTGTCTGACGATAACCAAAATATTCATATTATTATTAAGGATGAGTCAAGAAACATGATTTTTCTCTCGTATTAAGCTCAATAATGAATTCAGTTTGTCTGACGATAACCAAAATATTCATATTATTAAACGATCAAACGAACTTACCGAGTGAAGTTCGATCGTAATTATACGAAGTCCTCGCTCGAATACATTACCAATTGTAGACGTCCCCGTACGGCTTGCTGACCACGAATTCAGAGTACCTGAAAGTAAGATTTTTTGGCCGCGCGCGGCGCCACACCGCTCGCGCCGCGTACGGCCGCCCTTCCGCCTCAGTTTTTAGAGCAAGTTATACGAAAAAAATTTCACCGCTTCTTCCAAGGGAGGGTCTGAGTCTGTGGTGGGTGGTAATGTATTCGAGCGAGGACTTCGTATAATTACGATCGAACTTCACTCGGTAAGTTCGTTTGATCGTTTAATTATACTGCGTCCTCGCTCTTCTACATTACCAATTGTAGATGTTCAGAGACAAGAAGGTGAAATTTATTTAATTTGAACTTTATTTATGACAATAAATTATAAAGATGAATATTAAACATTAATCATTTTGATTACATCTTAAAACTAAATTCGCTAACTCGAAACTGTCGGTAACGATCGGCCTATTATAAAAATTGGCAAACGTTCTTGATTTTTCCGACCAGCCCGCTGTGCGTCTTATCGTATCTATATCGATTCCTTTTTGTAAAGCTTTGGAGCTTGCTGCGTGGCGCGTAGAATGGCCCGTAAAAATTGTGGTGTCGATACCACTCATAAATAAACCTCTTTTAATCCAGCGGCTGACAGTCTCAGCTGTGATTGCTCGATAAGGTTTGTTTAAACTTATGAATAAATTATCAATATCTCCTCTGAGATTTTTGGTTTTGTCAATATACAGAAGTATCGTAGAATATACGCATAAGTCGGGTTTTTCAATTAGCTTAGGTAATTGTAAAAGTGGTTGGTTATTGCCAACCTTTGAAGTCTTTATTCGATCAGGTATTTTAATTTCCAAGCCGCGATTAGATATCACAATATTGCTTATTTTGATTAATGACAGAGTCTGCGCTCGCTGCGCAGTGCTTAGGGCTAGTAATAATATTGTCTTGATAGTAAGATTTTCAATTGTTTGTACATCGAGCAACTCAAGAAAATCTAATACAATCGAGACATCCCAAGTATAATCATATTTAGGTTTTACAGGTTTGAGTCTATAGACGCCTTTCATAAACCTTGAAATATCAGTGTTCTCTCCTATCTTGTCCTTAGAGATTAACGACATTGCGCTTCTGTACGTATTTAAAGTTCCATATGAAGCTCCTGCTTCAAATCGGTCAGTAAGAAAAACTAACACTGTGTTTACGGTAATATCAAAAAATTAANAAATAAAACGGTCGGAACCATCCGGTTTTTTAACTAAGAAATATGGGGATAATACCTGACCCACAGAGTATTCGCACTCTCTAATCGCGCCTTTTACTATTAACTTTTCAATCGCCGCGTTTAATGCGACTTTGTTTTCTGACTCAACGCGCGACTTATAAGTATGCATTGTTTCCGGAACAACAGTGTGAAACGGTATCTTATAGCCTAGAATTAAATTAAGAATGTAGCTATCATCCGTGATTTCCATCCATTTTTTATAAAAATATTTTAGTCTACCGCCTACATTTATTGGCTCGTTCGTTGGTTCGGACTGTACGGTGCTTGTCTGCCTCCGCGCCCTCGAGATGATCGACCCCTGTTGTTCACAAATTGTTGGCTGTTTCTGAAGAACAGCTGTTGTTTCGGACGTCCTCCGATAAATGTATTCCCCGCAACTCGACGTCCAACGTTCGGGGATTTCGTGTTTAAATTCTTAGAAGGTACCACTGGCTTGGCAAATTCTTGCCCTTCTTTTGACAGAGCTTTGGTTTCTTTAATTTTGGAAGACAGATCTTTCCCGTACAAAAATTCATCAATTTTTGTATTTTTCAAAATCTGTGCGCTGTCTTTAGCTAATCCAGGTTCTATAAACGCTTTCCGGTTTTTGGATTGCTTATTAATAATAAGGCACAGCAAATCTCCGGCTTCCTTCAGAGGCGACAGAACGTCCTCAATATCCATTCCTTCTGCTGCGTTGTTATAAATATTGGTCATAATCGAACCAATTATGGAGAGTCCTTGTGCAGCTGTTTTTTGAACGGCTAACATGTATTTGTCTCGCTTTTTAGCTGTCTCTTTCAAAATGCTGTCTAGCTGTGGGTTCAAGTCGGGTGGAGCCAGTTCCTCTAAGGTCTGATATTTTTCAATCAAGGCCTCTTCCTTTTCTTTTGACATGCCATCGCGACAGAGAAATTGCCATATCTTTAATAAATCTTTCTTTACGGAGAGTTTTTCACCTTTTGCAGAAGAAGGGTCCTCACCAATCTGCGAGCAGAAAAGGGGAACAATAAATTAGCGTCAGAGCGCATTGAAAAAATTTTTCAATTTTTAATTGCATAAGCACTATGTTTCTAGCCTCGTTTTGTCACGCGTACAAACACCGGCAGATTTCATAATAGGCAGCAGCACGTCTTGTCACGCATACAAGCACTAGCGCGATATACAACGGCTTGTCTTGCCACTCGTGCAAACACACCGTGCAGAAAGAACAGTAAACGTACATGAACGTATGCATATAAATACGAGCACGAAACTGCCTCGAGCGCCGCATACGCGCGAGCGTCCAATAACTGTGTAATTCCTAGAAACGCGTCGTCCATGCGCCACTGTTTCACAGCGCTATACGGAGGTCGGACAGTGATCCGCCATTATGCTCACCCGTCGAGCCACTAATGCATGATTTTATTAAAATAATTTTACTCACTATTTTATTCCAATTATCATCGTCGATAGTTTCGTCATCCTCCTCTTCGATAGTTTTTCCCTCGCTTTCGGTGCCCTCAGGAGACAACGGATCTCTGGGAGGCGGTGACTGCAGTACGCCATTGTTGGTGTTTGGCGAAGCATTTTCATCACCCAATGGAGATTTATTTCCGCCGTCCTCGTCCTTATTTAGGCCAGTCTTAACGTTTTCCACCTCAGCATTCAACTTTCTAACTTTCTTGAGGAGCCTTTCCAACCTCTCCTCAGGCTCTCTTTCTCTCTTCGATTTTTTGGGCATCTTACTTTACTTTTCTAGGTTAAACTCACTATACGTGTGCAGCGTGCACGCACGAAAAAGCAACTGAGGCGGAAGGGCGGCCGTACGCGGCGCGAGCGGTGTGGCGCCGCGCGCGGCCAAAAAATCTTACTTTCAGGTACTCTGAATTCGTGGTCAGCAAGCCGTACGGGGACGTCTACAATTGGTAATGTAGAAGAGCGAGGACGCAGTATAATTATATTATTATAAAAATGAGTCGAGGAACATGATTTTTCTCTCGTATTAAGCTCAATAATGAATTCTGTTTGTCTGCCGATAACTAAAATTTAGGATTAAGGAGCCATGCATCAATCGATAAACATATTACAATATTGGACCAATCGAAGAAGACGAACACATTTATTTTTGGACATTTACATGATTAATCCTTGAAAATATCATTTTTATGGGTTTTGAAGTTGCAAATATGATTTTTAAATACAAATATTTGACGCGAATTTGGCATTTAAATGCGTAGCGTTTTCGAGCATCGTGTCCGCGCGGTGACACGACGAGTTACAAAACTATGAAACCACCATGAATTAAACTTTCTTTTTTCTCTCTATTTTTTTTTCAATATACAGGCTTTGCAACATTACGAAGACGAAAAAAAAAGAAAGAGAGAGAAAAAAAACCGACCAAGTTCATTCACTCGTGCAGACGCGCTTTATAATCCACGGGTTGTATAGAGCGAGAGAGAGAGAGAGAGAGAGAAGAAAAAAATGTGACGCGACTCAACCAGAAGGCAGAAAACTAAATTCGCCTTCGTCGGCGTCTTTCTCTCTCGTGTCATCTCTCTCTTACTCTCATTCGGAGCAAACGAAAAACGCAAATTTAACAGAAAATCGGATATTATATTTTTTCTGCGGTATTATGTCTAGATCTCTTGGTGTTTACGTACGTCTGTGTGTGTATGTGCGCGCTATACGAGTATAATAAAGAGCGCGAACGTGTGCGAGAGTGGTGAGTTTATGCAGAGAGAAGACGACGAGGTCAAAGCAGTTCATCGTCGTCTGACCGACTGAAATTTGAAACGCCCGGAGAATAAGTTTCGCGTGCACGAGAATGTGTGTGTGTGTGTATAAAAGCGACGACATTTTGGCCTTTATGCTTGGCTTCAAGACGACCTAAAAATCACTCGATGCGCACGTGTACATGTAAGTGTGTGTGTATGTGTATATGCGCTGTATTTTCAACGTCGAGAGCCGACGAAAATCTTTTTTCCACCCGCTCGCTGCATACACAATACGCGATACTCTAAAAAATTTATAACCTTTCCTCCCTCGCTGCTTCTCGTGGCACTGCACGGCCGACGTTGCCTTGATACATAAGTACTCCGCAGAGATAGTTTGAATCGTAGGCTCGAGCTTGTGTGTGTGCGCGTGACAAACTAAGACATTTCGCTAATGATCAAGCTTTAAAATATTCACATTCTGAGCTTAGTTGTAAGGCAACGACTGGCTGCTCTCGCGTATGCTCGTCAAGTGGTGTCCTTGAATAAATTTTAGTGTCTCCGTGTGTTTTTTTTTATAATCTAACGAAATTTTCCAGAGACGAGAATATGAAACTTTTGGTTCGTTCGCGAAATGTAAGATTGATAAATATGTTATGTATTTAATCGTCAATATTAACCAGAGAATAGAATTTCACAAAACAATCTAATGGTTAATTCTGAAAAACGAAAGAAAAAGTTTTTTTCTCTAACAAATAAAAAACATTTTTCATGATTCAACCAACGGATCTCTCTCCGTTTCATGAGGTGTAATAAAAGAAAATTTAATCAAAAAAACAGGAAGCGTTTGACTCTATCGCATCCAAAGCTGCAACTTATGGCGTAGCTATATAATTATTTCATAATTACTCAGCATTTGACGTGCGGAGCAGAAAAAAAGCTCCGCAGTTTCTTTTCGTACGTTGCACGCGCGCGTGCACGTACCAAGCTGTATACAGAAAAATCTCTGAAGTTTTAACTAATGCATGTGCGTGTGTGTGTGTGTTCAGCGTACTTATCCCATGAAGGCAAGCTCTTTTCCCTAAAAAGAAGTTAAAAAAAAGGAAAGAATGAGAGCTTGGATCAAACGATTTCTGCATTGCTGCTGCATGACATCCGGGCACTGCAGCAGCAGCAGCAGCAGCAGGGGTGGTAGTAGCGGTGGTGGTGGTTGTAAAGGGCCAAACGTGGCGCGGCGTGCTTTAAGCGCACAAAGCTCCGCTTGATGTGTGTCGAAAAAGCACATCGTGTAGCTGTGTGTGTGCGTGTGTGTGTGTAGTTCACAAAGTCGCTCGCACATACACGCACGCATGCTTAACGCACATATATAGAGAGATGAGAGAGCAAGAGAGAGAAGAACAACGTGCGGCAACTCGAGCCCTCGCTTTAAAGCAGTAGTAGTTCAGTGCAGCAGTGCCTCTGCTCCGCGCGCGCTTGTAACGTAATTTAGCCTACATCGAGCCGCAGCAGCAGCAGAGGTTGATTGAGGAATTTAACACGAGGTTTAAATCACGCTTAGTGTGTAATAAGAAGAGGGAGGGCGCGGAGGGAATTGTGCGCAGAGCGTGCGGCACCGAAGCGGGGGGGAGCAGCAACCGTCGACGACCCTTTATACGCGCGCGATTTTCACGCGCGCAAACTCTCAATAGGCAAAAGGAATTCCAAGAAAAGCTGCGCTTAGAGCTGCTACTGCTGCTACTCTCCCGTTTATAACGCGTTAAATGTACGCACGCGCATGTGTGTGCACGGCCCGTGTGCACTGTGCAGTAGCATCATCATCCCGCAGAGAGCGGTGTGTAGCTCGTCGAGAGATGTGGAACGCCGCTCTCTCGACGCGTTATATACTGCGTGCAGAGCTACGTGCGCGGGCAATGAATAATTCGGTACAGTAGCCAGAGCAGCCCCGCGATATATAGAAGCGGCGCGCGGTAATTTGGCGATTACGTCGTATAACATATAATACGCACTCGTATACCGAGGCGAGCATAGCTTCTATAATAATATCTCTCTCTCTCTCTCGCTATATAATACACGTCATTGAATCAAAAGCTCGTCAAGGGAATTCACACTCTAAAGACGCGTTGATGCCTCTGCCTGTAGCTATAATCTCTCTTAACTCTTATTATTTTTTTTTTTGCGCGCGCTTGTGTCAACCAATGTCGCGGAATAGTACGTATCAAGTATACGAAAATTCACTCGATTGCTTTACGAGCTTGCGTAATTCGTACCGCACAAGCAATATTTATTATCAAAAAAATATTTCGATTCGCGGAGAAAAGAATAATTTTTGCATTTTGCGGGCGCGTTTATAAAGATGAGTTTGTTTCCTCGTTTATTATAATAAACACACGCACCCGCGAGCACACATTCGTGTACGCTCTTCTCGCGTGTATAATAAACTCGAGATGATCTATAGTTACAATTGCGAAGGTTACGAAAATAAATTATTATTTTTCGGCCCGCGAGAAGAGAAGAGATGCTCCGAGCGTGTGTCATCCGCGCATTTATTTTCAGACTTACGTGACAATATACACACATCACTATAGAGGCACTTTAATTCTGCAACAGCCCAAAAAGTTGTAAGCTCAGCGAAATAGGGGCCATACCAATGTTCGCAAATGTACTATTGTTATTATTGACGGTTGCAAATAAACGAGATGCGAACCTTATCACGCTTAATTTACGTTTTGTGCAATGACAGAATTAAGCGCCTTATAGTTTACGTTCTCAATGTACACTACTCAATTATATATATGTTTTTTGTTTACTTAACTGTGCGAATGTGTATAAGAGCGCTGCACAATTAGTAGAGACCGTCGCCAAAGCCGCGTGCACGCACTAAAAGTGGCAAAGTATATATATAGCACGTGTGTATATAAATCCTTCATGCGGAGACCGGTGCAAGAAAACCGGCTTTCGACGATCTCGACTCGAGAAGAGAAAGAGGTAAGTATAGACAGAGAGAAGAGCATCATCGCACGCTGCATTCGTCCGTTCGTTCGTTGGTCCACCGCCGTCGCCGCCGCCGCCGCTTGCGAGAGTAAAAGAGCGAAGAACTCGTTCGTTAAACAATCGTCTCGCCATGTAGGAGACGACGATCAAGATGCTTGTTTTGAAAGAAATATCCACTCGGAAAAAAGGAGCGAGAGAGAGAAAAATACCCAAGAGCAAGTCGTGAAAGACGTCGCGATCAGCAGCAGCGTTCGCGAGAGAGAAAAAGAAAAGTATCGCAGAGGCGCCATACATACGCCCAATGCATGCGTGGATCCTCTCGTTCCTTCTTTTTCTTCTTTTCACTCTATATACGTCCATACGTCTGTACCATGCGTATGCGTGTGTGAGTGGGTAAAAAGTTGAGTCAATTTTCCTCGATGCAGTAGCTTCGCCGAGTGCACGCTCGTGCGCAGTGCTATATACGCGCGGCCAATGGCCTGGCTCTCGCACGCGTTCGCGACAACGCATAAGCGTGTGCGTATACTACACTTATAAACCGCGCACGGCTCGAGAAGGCAACAGTCGACTCGTGCTGCGCGTCGAAAAACAAAACACAGCCTTTGAAAAGATACAGAACTTGTTGTCGATGACTGCGTGTTTTGCGCTGCGCGGGTGTGGATCATGCAACGCAGGAGAGCCGTACGCGATGCGCTCAGCGCCATACCGATTTTTAAAACAATATTATATATTTTATATTTCATCCCCGTACAAGTGCTTTTGGTGAGTATTTTGTACCAATGGGAAATAGGTTATTGAGAAAAGGTTCATCTGTTAATTGAAATATTGAAAATCATTTTAACAGCAATACTTTGAAGAGTAGATTGAAGCCGAAATTTTTTTTATGAAAGATGAATAAACTGATTAACAATTAATAATAATTTGAAATATTTTATTGTTCTTCGCAAAATTAGAAAATATTCAAGTAAACAATTTTGTGAAAGTACAAAGCGTAGTCCTGTCAATGTTGATGTCTACATTAAGTTCATCTCACGCTCCTTATAGGGTTTGCTCAAATTATGTATCTTAATTACGTGAGATTTGAGATTCTTCTGGTATTTAAATGATTTGTGACAAACCTCACACTCGAAGGGTTTGCTCCAATTATGTACTGTATTTATGTGCTTATTGAGATTACTCTTGTCTGAAAATGATCTGTAACAAATCTCACATTCAAAGGGTTTGCTACGATTATGTACTGCATTTACATGAGATTTGAGGTGATCCTTGCGGCCAAATGTTTTGTGACATATATCACATTCAAAGGATTTACGAAGATCATGTACTGTCATTATGTGCTTATTGAGGTTACCTTTTAGTCCAAATGATTTGTGACAAATCTCACACTCGAAGGGTTTACTACGATCATGTACTCCATTTATGTGTTTTTTGAGGTCACTTTGGTATCCAAATGATTTGTGGCAAATATCACATTTGAAGGGTTTTTTCCGATTATGTACTGCGTTCACATGATGTTCAAGGTTTGATTTTCGACCAAATGATTTATGACATATTGTACATTCATAGTGTTTGCTCCGATCGTGTACTGCACTTATGTGCCTACTGAGGACACTTTTGTATGAAAACGATTTATGACAAATGTTACATTCTTGTGGTATAATTTGCTTTTGCGTGGAATTGATACGTTTATTTAAACTGGCTAATCTTTCGTGAGTTTTTTGACACAAATTATACTTATGAGATAATTCGGATTGAGTTCTCTTATGAAATATTTTCACCTCTTCATGAGCCTCAAGCTTTAATCGAGACTTTTCTTGAAATGGACAAAAATTGTCGTAATCGAAACCTTTTTTTACTAAAATTATTAGCCTCTTTTCATTTAAATAATTTTTCAGTATTTGATTTTCTATCTTCGCAATAGGTAAGAAATTTTGAGATTCAGTTTTGCAGATAATTTTCGTTAATGACCTTAGTTCAGGTTTAAGATATTTGCACTCGAAATCTACGGCTATATTTTGATCTAACTTTTCCTTTAATGACATAACCTCATTCATGTAATTTGTCTGCAATTAAAATTGTATTATAATTTTTTTGGTGAAAAACAGATTATGATTAAAATCATTAAACTCACAGATGATTGATAAAGATTAAACGTGTTTTTGGTTTCACAAGAATCCACTGAATCAAAACTTTTATCATCCCATGCATCTGTCAGTTCTTCTTTTATTCTGCAGAATAATCAAATTCATTGAGGTAATCACTTAAAGCATCATGGCATATGTACAAAAATTATTATACCTGATTTTTTCCTCTTTGTTTTCGACAAATCGCTTCATTATATATGTTCACAGTGAATTTTTTCGAAAATTATATAAGAAAATATTTTAGGTTATACTACTCGAGCAGTCAACACTAAACAGCGACTATGAAACATTTCTGAACTCTGAAGGCACAAACACTATCGAGAAAAGTCGCCGCGATTGTGATAGTTCATTGACGATACTTTTTCCCTCTATCGTCAACTAGCCGTAAACAGTATTGTACTGCGATAAAACTTCGGTAGTTGTATATGTCATTAAAACTAAACCAAAATTGCAGTGAAAATTTGATTCATACAGGCACACAATTTGCTGTACCCGTACCGATACAGTAGATCAATGTTTTTTCATTCATATGCTATATCAGAAATACGGTTCAATTAGTCGTTGAAGTTGCAGGTGCTAGTAAAATAACTACGACAGTCAAGTCGATAATTTTACAAAATATATCTCTACTCTTCAATAATTGCGAGTCTTCGAGATAAAACGTGTTGTGATTCGTCGTTCAATTTGGGTAGATGGCGTGTCAATCATCGAGCACAATTTTTTAATTCGCGATAACTTGATCGAGTACGAGTGCGATCTGTGCGTGCTCTAAAAGACGTGTTGATAAGGAAGAAGCGGTGGCCCGTGGCCTTACATTTTATAACTCGACGCATAAAGCGTAAATCATTTCTATATAATACGCACATGTGCAAGCTCAAGCGCGAGAGAATAAGTAAACGCATAGAATAATACTCGAGCTCTCGGCCTTTTGGAGCTGCTAGAGTACACGGCCGAGCTGCTGCATTCGTTTATACACACACACACACGCACACACTGCGAGGCCTCGGTGCAATGCGAATGACAATTTTTGGCACGGAGGCAGCAACGACAGCGGCAGCAGCAGCACATGGCGCAGAGAAAAAGCGTGAGTGAGAAAATACATAGAGCTAAAAGACTAGTGGGCGCGGGCCGCAATGTCGACGACATCTCTCGCGCACCACGTACCACGCTGCACCGCATATATGCCGAGCCTGCAAGTGAGCCCCGTGACAATATCGCAGCCGAAGCTGCCGCTGCTGCTAGCATACATTGCACTGCACAGTCCTCATCGTGCACACTCACACGCGCGCGCGCGAGCGCACACATGCAGCCGAGAGGCAGATTTGCGCGTGAAAAACGATTCCCGGAATAAAGAGCAGCGCGTGAACGAGGAATGCAACTAATACCACTATATATAGCACTTTTCTCTCTCTCTTTCGTTCTCTGCGTGCGCTAGTACAGCTAGTACTGCTACGCATTGTTATTTTTGTCGGACTCTCGGCACAGTAGTGGTGCACTCCGAAAGTGCAGTACTACACGTTTGGGCAGAGGCTCGAGCGCCAACGTACTGTGCGAGCGATCGAGTGAAACAACAGTTCGAGTGGCATCAGAGAGAGAGAAAACGAGAACGACAATGTATGTTAAGGAGCATGATATAGACTTTCGGGTTTGTACGACAACACAGCAAATAACAACAACGAGTACGCGACTGCAGCTCACAATTGTACAATGAGAAAGTTTGACGAGACTTGATGACTCGTACGTGTGCAGCAGCCAATATACAGATATACGTAATAATATACGAATATAAATATATGATGTGCAGCATATAATGCACACATGCGCGCACACCGCGAGAGAGAAGAAATAATAATTGCACACGGCATCGTGCATACGTGTGCAGCTATATAATATAGTATATATGAGCGCGAGCGAGCGCGAATTGGCCCGGGTATTTTTGGAAAAGATCGAGATTTTGTACGTATAGTGGTATATATAAAGCGAGTTTACACAAGAGAGCCGCTGTCGCGCAGCAGCAGCTCGCGCTATAAACTTTACAAAGACGCGCGCGCGACCAGTTTTCCCAAATGCTAACGAACTAATTCGCGCGCCTATTACACATCGTACGATACGTTCGATATTATATCGTTTTATTATACATTCTGCGCGTAGATCGTTTCGTACGCGCAAAAACCACCGCAGCGGAAAATATTTTTTTTTTCATTCTTTCGCGCGTCTTTCTTTGCCGCGCGCACACCGGTATATATAACTATTAATAGTCTATGACATATAAACGATGGCATCGATCTTCGATCGCTTATTATTACACAAACGAGTCATAGATTCTCGTTCCTCTTTTTTGATGAATACGATGTTTAATTTTCACGCTTTACGGAGTGATTTATCATCCGCGCGCCTCAAATTTTCAACCCTGTGCGGCTCCTCCGCGGCTGCCAGCGTTTTTTTCTTCTTCTTCACTCTCTCCCTCTCTCTTTTTGTAAGTATAGCGATTTTCGCATCGATCAAGGCAAGTATAATGCACATAAAAATACGTGACACGGTATAACGCTACTGCACCGAAGCTGCAAATACTGCTCGTAGACCGGCATTGGAGTTACGTATAGCCGGGATGGGCGCCAGTTTGATTTGGTGCGCGAGCACGCGTTGCTGCACTTATTAATGCATTTAATATATTTGAAACGCATTTGAAACGGCGTCGCCACTGCGTGAAAAATTTCGGGGCCAACATCGTCGGCGCCGCGCGAGCTTTACACTCGCGCGTGCACAATATGTATAATAACGTGTCACCCCGCAGCATCGCCAGCATCTAGTTTATATTATACCACTTCGTGCACGCGCATAAGCAAGCTCGTAATTTTGATGCATCACTGCGAATAAATGCGCATGGCAAATAAATTTGTCCTCACGATCGTTGAAAATATAAATCCGACGATTATAAAAGCTCGAGCATTGCTGCTGCCGCTACCTCCTCCTCCTCCTCCACATCTCTCGACCAACTCGGATCGCGTCGTTGGTTATACAGAGATATTCGCACGTAGATATATATTCATGTGTGAAATTCAATATTGTATACAACGCGAGCGCCCGCGTGGCTATACACGCACTGTGCCGAGCTATGATAGGTTTTCCGGCCGGAGCATTCCACGAGTGTAACCGTGTCATCGAAACACTCACACAATGGAATTTCTCGTATTGATTCGCGTAGCAAGCTTGCAGCTATGTGTATAGGTTTTTGAGTACGTGTGTGCGCGTATGCGTTTGTACATCAAAGACTGCGATGATACAATGTGCAAGTCGATTCGCATACACTCGAGGTTTTTTTTTATGAATTTTGTCGATGCATGCACGGCGAGGGAATAGCGCCGCGACATATCTACGTTACGTACACGGAAAAATTCGCTCCGAGAGAGAAGAGAGAGACAGAGACAGAGACAGAGACAGAGCTAAAAATAAAGTATGTCCATTTCGAAATTCTTTTAGCAAATGTACAACGCGAGTAGTAGTAGTAGCAGCAGCAGCAGCAGTGAGCTTTTACGATTATATGGTCGCGACGGCGACGGCGGCAGCGGCAGCGGTAGCGGCGACGAGAGAGAATTCACGAGAGCTGCGCGTGAGAGAGAGGGAAAAGCTCGGAGCTTTGAAAGCTTGCCAAAAATTCTGAGCTCTTGTCAAGATGATGGATCCAAAAATGAAAAGAAAGAAAATAATAATAATGAAACATAAAAAAAAAGAAAAAGAATGAACAGACGATTACGCGCGTTATGTCAGCGCGGAGAGCACATGCTGCGAGAAGGATATAGCGAGTGTACGATCTTGAGCTTGCGAAGTGGAGAAGCTTACGATATACACGCGGTCGATACTCTGTGAAATCAAATAGGCAAAGCTCGTTGTTTTCGATGTCGTTCATTCCTGCAAATTTTATTAGAAATTTTAGGACCTTTGAGCACCTCTTTCCAGAGGCTCGAAGTTGAAATTTTTCCTAAACTCATGCTTATTGCGATTATTTGAAAAATTCCAAGCTCAGTTCTGAGTGACTTTCGAAAAAAAGAGTTCGAGAACTTTTTGCAGGAAATAATAGAAACTTTTAGAAAAAAAGTACTTCAAAAGGGTCCGAGTAAACTGGGCTTTCCAACGTAAAGAGAAACATAAAAGTCCAAATCTAATCGAGTTCGATTCAGACTCTTGTCGTCAAAAAAATTCGCAAAGCTCTCTCGCAATGTCACCTGATACCTCCTAAATTTTTGTAATGAGCCTTCGAGTCTATAGTCGAAAGGCCATTTTTTGACCCTTCGATTTCACATAAAATCGGTCACATACGTGTACGTATAATATGTCGACTCCTTCCGTGAACTCGCAAGCGTTCATTATTTGTATTACACACATGTAGGTTACAGCTGGGACTCTCCTATACGCGACTCAACTTTTGCACTCGCTCGATCGAGCTCTCCTATATAACTCCGAGTTCGGTACATGCTGTGTAGGTGTATCTGGCAGCGCAACTGCAAGTTATACCTCTCTGTGCAGCACGCGGATCGACGACGAGAGGAGCGTTTACATTGGAAAATGAAAAATAAACAACGGATTATACCGGAGAGCTGGCTGCATATAAACAAGCTCAAACGTATATATATACAGTATAAAATAATTTGACAAAGGGAAATTCAGATGGGAAGAGTTTGGAGAGAGCGAGATCGACGTAACGTGTTTTTTTGCTCATAGGCCTCCGCACGGCGTGCACGGAGCTACCTATATACTATATAATAACTATATAGGTATATAGTCGCGCGCGCGCGCGGAGCTCGCATCAGGTGGGTTTTTACCGGCAGTTAGAAAATACTCAAACATACGAAACTGCCGCACACGCATATACACAAATCCACAAACTTACAGACGCGCGTAGAGAAGTATCGATCGTTCATCTGCGACGACGAGCGTGTGTTGCTGCGGCAGAATAACGGCAACCACCTCGTTCGCTGCCTTCCTCTCTCTCTCTCGCTCTTTCGCTTCGCATATACATGTACGCTCCCCTTTTTTCGGAACACCAGAGAGCCTTTTGCTGGTATAACAGCGTGGTATATATGCGCATAAACACGTATGTATATACCTAGCGTACGTATACAGGCCGATTCGTGTGCACCGATCCAAGTGTGTGCGTAATGCCCGCGCCGCCTATTACTCGAGGCATGTAGGTAGCCGCGCATACACATGCACGTGCAGTCGTCGTCGTCGTCGTCGTCAGTAGCAGTGGTGTGTAGCGGTAGCGCGCCCCGTTTTTCCCGGATGAGAAAATGTGGGGCGCGGCTGCTGCTGCTGCTGCTGCTGCTACTGCTGCTACTGCTGCTGCGGGGGTTGCTGGGGAGCCTCTCTCTCTCTCTCGCTCTCTTTTACTTGCTTGTGTGCGAAATGCGGGCTTCGCTTGGCTGCTCTGCTCTTTCTCTCTCTCTCGCTCGCTCGCTCCCTGCGGAGGTTTTTTATATGCGCGAAACTGCGCGCGCGAGCGTTGAGAGTTTCATATATAGCCCAGAAAAGAGAGAGAGAGAGAGAGAGAGAGAGAGAGCGAGCGAAAAAAGAGAGGGATGTTATGCTACAAACTCTCGGGGTGAAGAAAATGTAGGGCTTTTGAAAAATGCCTAGGACTTTTTTTCTTTCTTTTTTTTCGCTCTCGCTCTGAGCTCCGAACTCTGCTGCCGCTGCTGCTGCTGCTGCTAGGCCTATATTATACACAGCGACTCGAGCAATATTATACGCTCGAGGAGAGGAATATGAAAAAGTTGTTGCACTGCAGCGTATTTTTTTTTTTTAATTCGCGCTATTGGTATCTCACTGCTTGATCAATTATTTTCTCCGTCTCTCTCGCACTTTTTTTTTAACGAATATCAACGATGACTGTTAAAAAGTAGTCCGAGCTCTGTTTTTTTTTTTGGTTCGTGCATAGCAATGAAACTTTTTCTGAAAAATTTTCGCGTACATGGAAAACTAGCTTTTTCCATTTTCGAATGTAAAAAGCTGCAAAAAATTATTTTCAACTGATGATAATCACAAAAAAATTGTACATCCTCCTTAATGAAGGGGAGAAAAAAGAAATATTTTGCGCAAGGGTCGTGTCGGAAAGTCGAGCGCGCGTATTGATAATGGAAAGTCGTAAGTGTGCGATCGCGCGCATGTATATGTGTATGTGTGTGTGTGCGGTTAGTTCAGGTCATTATCGCATAAAGCACGTAGACGAAGATCTGGTGGCGCTACTCGTGCACGCGCTCTGGCGAATCCCAAGTCTCAATTTCCAGAAAAAAAGTACACGCTAAAGTAGCAGTAGCATCAGCAGTAGTGGCAGTGGCGGCGGGTTGGTGTTTTTCCTGGTTTTATCGAACTTTTATCCAGCCCCAGATGATCAATCGCTTCCATATCTCGGCACGTGTTATACGTAGATATGTACAAGACGCAGGCTGGACTATTTATCCTGAAACTAGAGAGCGAGAGAGAAGAGAGGGAGTGAGTCGAGATCAAGTAGAAGAGCTAGATCATCGACCCTTTAGACTATATCCTACATCTTACGCGTTCGACACGCAAAGCCGTGTATACAGTGCGCGCGAGGCAGTTTGCCATCGTTTTATCCGTCTCTATCTCTCGAGACTCCTCTGGGTTACTCGGAGCCGATACACACGCACATGTGTGCCGATGGGCTTGCGGATAATAATCGGCCCGATATGCCTCCTCGATTGCCTTTTTGCACTTGGCGCGTGGGTATAATATATAAAATATTGGCCATGGGAGCGCAATAAAACTTCCCCGAACGTTTAATTGTCGGGATTCCGGGTAAAAGGCGAATTGCGTACTCTGTATGCGTGTATGTGTGTCTCGACTCTCGTCCGTTCTCCTTTGTACACATCACGATTATTCGCAATAAATTTTATGCGTATATATATCTGCGTGCTGCTCCGGCTTTTGTGGAGCTCGCTCCTAGACGCGCGATATATAGCAAGGTGAACTGCGAGAGAGACGCGCTGCCGACACCAAGTATCTACGCTTATATATTGTAAAAGACCCGAGACAAACGGCCAAGTTTATGCAGACAACCTCGTTTTTGAAACCGCCTGGGCAACTGATGCGCACGATGATGATGATGAGATGATGACGATGGTGATAATGACGAAAGAAAGAGAGAAAAGGAAAAAAAAATCGAACGATCGTAACGTATATATTATTATAGTTTATGTACGTGCGATCTCTCGCCACCGCAAGGCGATGACAAATTCAGCGCATCTCGGAGGCGCCGCTGTCACTGCCACTGATCGTATATATAAACGTACATTATCTTTCGAATATATATATCTCATTATTATAAATAATAAGATGGAAAATTAATCCGGGGATTTCTCGAGCTTGCACTCGAGATATATAATATGCTCTGTGTGTGTGCTCGAGTGCGAGAGCTCGGGTGAAGAATAAACAATATAAAATGTCAACGGAATGAAAATCGCAATATTAGCGGCTTCTCCGCACGCGATCGCGCGCAGAGAGAAGAGTCGCGATATTATTATTTTGATAACTCGATATAGCTCCAATAATATCCGAAAATAGCCTCGCGCCAATTCGATATTATACTTGTGTTTTGCCAAGGAAAGCACTCGCGCATGTGTGTGTGTGTGTATGTGTGTGTGTATCAGAGATCGGAAAACTTGCGTTCGTATATAGTTCCGCCCGCGATTATATACTTATTATTACGCGGATATATATGAGCAAATCGTAACGCAGTTACAATATCGACCTTCGATATATTACGATATCGCATGTGTAAGCTACGATCGCCGTAGCCAAGGAACACAAACGGATTACGTAAGGCGTAAACGCGAGGACCAATGAAGAAAGAAAAATAAAACTTCAATCGGGAAGGTGAAAATGTTCCAAAAATAGTAATAAGACTAGATTAAGATATAAATATTAACGATATACTATTGATAGGCTAACGATATACATACCAAACGAAAATTTTTTTGACACTTGCGCATTTAGTAGACGCGCATTTGTCGATGGAATCAAGAAGCTCATAATCACCAAGTGACACCTTCGATTAAGATAAATCTTGAGTCAATAAAAAACGAGTTCTGGAATATTTATCCTTACATTTTCCAAAAGAAAATATAACTCGATTTTAGAATGAGGAAGATTCGGGCGGCACAAGAACAGCTGTTATAAATGGAAGAAAAAGTGAAATTTTTAAAAAAATTTACATAAATTCATCAAGACTTATAATCGAGCCTCCTTGTGTGCACTCATAATCGCGAGAGTTGCGTGCGTGAATGCGGCGTTGAAAAACTTTCATTATCAGCGGCAGACGCAACAAAAATAAGTATAAGCGTTTATTAAGTACACTACGTGTGCAATATTTACTCTTTGTGATAGATCTATGAACGAATGTTTGAGCAGAAAAAGAAGGAGAAAAAAAAGAAGAAGCGATATCATAATGACAAAGCTCTTAGCCTCCATGTAAATAACGACAGGAGGAAAAACTTGAATATATATAAAAAAAAAACGTTACGGAATATCGCGCGATCGTCGCGGGTTAACTTACAATGTGCGCAAGTATTAATCGAGACAGCAAAAAGTGGAAGGAGCTCTGCTCGCTCTCTCTCTCCCTCTCGGTGCACATCGAATCGCAAGCCTTCCTCAATGTGTGTTGTAGTCGTGTCGATCCGCTGCGCGTCTTATCGCTCTCAAGCTCGCAAAAAGTCACGCAATCATAATTGTTAATCATCGAGCGGGGCTGCGCTCGGCTTAATTTATTATTATCATACAGCGACAGCAGCAGTCGGCGGTTCGTCCTTATCGAGAGAGAGAGCTCGACTCGAGTATATACGCCCGATAATATTCTTACATTATGCACACAATATTTTCTTTGGGGGTCTGTCCTTTACGATCTCGCGCAGACGAAATTCCGCTTAAACAATATTTGCATTGTAAACAGAGGTGTATAAATATACGCGGCGACGACGGCGTCTTGCCACCTTTGCACGCGGGCTCGATTTTTTCAGCTTGCACGCGGCGCTCGCGAGCACACACACGCACATTATTTTGCACGTGTGCGTGTGTGTTTTTGTTTTGTTTTCACTCGACTGCTGCACTTACTTCTGGAATTAGCCGTTCGGAATTTTGGTTTATCGTATTGCCTCTCGAAACTCTTGGATTTGTAATCGCGATCGTGTGAGAAAATCGTCGATCGAGCGCGATAACGCCTCGAATTATCAACAACGCATCGCTGGTAGAAATTTTTGTTAATTTTTTCTGCAACGATTGTGCTAAAAACATAAAGTGCATTTCAAATACGATATAATATAATTTCAAGCCCCCACCGCTAGATGTCGAGTACCATGATCTGGAAATATGCAAGTGGAAAAGTCAAAATATTTGTATAACTAGTGGCAACCATAGTTGCAAAATGCTGAGCGTCTGAATGTTAGAACGTCGAACAATTGGTTCAAATTCCATAAGCTACGTATATTTTGATTTCATAGCTACTGTGAGATCGTATTGCGATCTTCCCTCTTATTAAGCTAAACTCGTTTATGAGATTAGGCATCATCATACTGATGAAGCTAATAAAGCTACTGTGCGCATCTCTAAATATGTATTATTCGTTGTGCAAAATAGCCTCTCTATGCACCTTTACGCGATACATACAAGTTATACGCGAAAAATATATGCCGACCGCTAGACTACCGGGTTCATATACGAACTACAGTATATAAGCTCGTTCGCTCGATCACAATTTATAAATCCTATATCTCGGGGGTGCAGTACGTGCTCGGCTTTCCAGTGCTCCCTTTATGTATATAAGGGACACCGCGACCGCTCACACACACACCCGCATAACTATAACAGAGTTCCTCTTTCTCTCTCAGCTTCTGGGCATAACAGCAGCCGCGTTATTTTTCTCGTACTCTCGAGCGATTTTTCAAATTTTCTCGCGAAGCGTATATATACGAATACGAATAAGCGCGAATCAGCAGCGGCATTCGACCGCGAGCGCGCGGAGAGCGATTATTCATAGTTTACGATGTTATGGCTATGAGCGCAGCGTATCACCTTGCAATGGAAAAAATGTGTGCATCGAGTGCAGTTTATATTATAAAGTACGTACGCTGCATTGGCGGCGAAGACTGCGGCTGCGGCTCTTTTTCATGACCCGCGCGTTCGCGATGATGATTACATTTGCGTACACGATATATATTGCCGCCAATGGCATTAATAATGTTGGCCAGTCGTGTGATCGTTTGTTTGCTTACGCACGAAGCTCTCCTCTCGCTCTCTCTTTCTCTCCCTCGTCGGAGAGGTTTGATATGATATAAAGCTTTGGCTTTTGATACGCCAGTAAGATTTCGAGTTTTACTCTGAATTTCGCAGTTATATTTATATCTGTGGTGGAAAGGCAAAACAACTTAAGTCCATCTTTGTGAGCTCCGAAATTTCTATATAGAGTCTATTTTGATTTGAAAATGATAGAAAATGATATTCAAACATACAAGTAGCTCTCACACTCTTCGAATGTTGTGAATTTCACTTTACAATTGGTACATTTAATGCACGAGGGGCCATTTTCACGATTTTCAGTTTGACCTTTTTTCGTTGCAAGATTTGAGATCTGACACCAGTATAACGTTCAATGAGCTATTTTATCAATGTAAAATCATTAAATGAGGTTATGATCACAAACTGCGCAAAATAATCGATATTGAAAAAAGTGTGACCGACAAAAGTGGACTTAAGTGCAAACCGTGGAAAGGCAAAACAACTTAAGTCCATATTTTTTGCTCCGTATCATCGCTATGATGAGCCTTTCAATTTCATAAGTACATAGTTGAAAAGCTACCTCATAGTAGCTTAAAAAATCATAGGTTTAGACCTCAACTCGTCCGCGTTTAGTTAGGCTGGCACAATCAACTTAAAACGCATTTTTCTCAAAAATACGAAAAATGGACTCAAGTCGTTATGCCTTTCCACCACAGATATATACGACGGCGAGGAGTGCAAAAAAATTATCTTGCAACCAAGCCAAGCGAGAGAGAGTCGAGGCTGATCGTACGTATTAGTGGTGTACACATGCATGTGCTCTCTGTGCAACTGTGTACGTATATTAATGATACGTACGCGTGTGTTTTGCACTCTTATATTTAATCAAACATCGTACGATTTTTAATTATTTAGCCTGCACGATTATCGCATCTCTTCTCTCGCTCTCTCTCTCGAGTTACTGCTGACTTTTATAATCAAATAAATAGAATGTCTAGTCTGCAGCGAGCCTCGGCTCGAACTGCGAATGTGTGTAAGGCAGAGGCGTTAATGCGTAAAAACGGCGTGTTTATTATTTTACGATTGAATTAACCTTTACGAGGCCCGCCAAGCCAGCCAAGCTTTATTAATTTTGTCTGCCGGTGCGCGCGGCGAGATTATTTCGCTGCTCCGCTTGCCTTTTGTTCATTTTTTCTCACAATTGTGCGAGATCCGATGCGCGATTTTTTTTTTTACTTGGCTTTAATATGATCTCTAAATAGACACGCAAAATTTAGCGATTCGGCGCAGGTGCAAAAATAAACGAAACAAAATCTAGCCGATAACGTTCGAGTGTTATTACGAGTCGAGAGACGATCGCAAAACATATATCGCGCGCATAAGATCCGAGAAAACAACGTGATCGTATGCGTAAACGTATGGCGCACGCGAGCTTTTTTCTTTCTAGCCCTTATATACGAATACGTCGTCGACTGTTTGGCGTGTATACTTACTTGCGCGCGATCGTGCGTGGCACACGCGTATCGAATGGTGTCATTGAGAGATGGAAAATAGCATGTATATTGTGCGCAAGAAAGAGCGAGAGATATTTCGCGCGATAACGATAAACTGCTTCTGGCGTTGCTGCTGCTGGTCATTTTTGTTGTTGTTGCACATTTCGCAACCGAGCGCCTTTTTTTACTCCTTTTTTTTACCCTACTTTTTGTTGCGTCGTCACACACCATCGTGCATACGCGAGCGAGCAATAAAAAGAAAAGAAAAAAAAAAGCGGCGACAACCAAAAACAAACAAAAATGTCGAGTTCCGCGCGGCATCGACTCTCTCAGCGAGGTACAATATCTCGATGGGCTTTACATCACATCACGCGCGCACACGTATACAAATGGCATACGCATTCGGGAGTATCGGGCATAGATATGTGCACGCACACGATGTACGTAGCTGCCCGCTGCTATTGCGAAAGTCGCAAGATCGTTCGACTGGCTATTTCCATGTTTCGAGAGAGAATATGAAATAATACGCCGCGCGAGCGCACGCGGGTGCGCGAGTACTACTGTACTAGTACAGATGTTGCGCAAAGACAGCAGCAACTACGCGCTTTATTGCATGGAGCCACGAAGAGATAGCACGTGCAGTGACCGATACACAAAACTACCGAACAAAATTGAAATTCTAGTTCCGTGCTCTAGTTTTTTTCTCTTTATTTTGCTTTTTCGGTAACCGTCGAGATTTTTTGTAATTTAAACGCGAGAGAACAACTACTCGAACAGATTACATAAGACGTGTGTCGTAGGTTTATACGCTCGAGCGAATATTATATGAAACTATGTAGCCAAAAAACAACGCAAAAAAAAGAGTCGCACGTAATGTGTAACGCGATTGCGACGAAGTTTCTTGAAAAAAAAAGAAACAAAAGAAACAAGGAAAAAAAGAGAAGAAGCAAAAAAGACGCTCGGCTGTACTACGACTGACTCGAGCTTTCGACAGACAAAAGTAAAACAATCGTATATCAATCTCGGCCTCAACGGTTCTATACGGCGGCAACAGAAGCACTGTATAGTAGGAGAGCAAGAGCAAGAACGAGCGCATCAGGGTCTCAAAATTCCAAATAGTAGCTGCTCTTTCTCTTCTTGATGCAGCGGGCAACTCTCTCTCTCTCTCTCTTCGCAAAGTAGTTACACACATCTCGCGTTAAGCGCGCGCTTTTCTGCGCTTGCAGCGGCGGTTTCGCTCTTGCTCGCGAGCGTTCACGCAGTACAAAGCTCGAAAGATTCTCACTCACTCTCTCTCTCTCTCTATCTTTTTTCTCGCTCTTGGCACGAGTTTCCACGAGCGGCTCATAAATAGGCTCGCTCTCTTGTACACACATACAAACACGCACACGTATACTAGCTACGGCTATATAAATGCACGCACCAGTGCAGCAGCAGAAGAAGAAGAAGATCTGGCCAAGCGAGTAAGCGCGTATACATGGACCTCTCCTCTCTCTTTCTCTCTTTCTCTTTCTCTGATCAATGACCCTTATGGAGGTCCACATGTTTGTGAAGCTTGCGAGCTGTGCGAGCGAGATGATCGTGTGCTTGCATTATAGAGCTCGAACGCTGTACCGTGCGCCCGAGAGTGTTATAATACACGCGTACACTCGAGTTTCTTTAAGGGGTTAATTATACGTGTATTATGTACACGAGAGATGACCTGCGAGGCGCACTTAATACAATCAAGAAGCTGCTGGCGTTCGCAGTCCATTGCCTTTATTATAAAAGCTATTACAATGCAGCAGTGCAGCGTTTTGGAATACTGCGTTACGTGCGCTCTATACGAGGCGCGTCTTTGTTTCGAGATTATCGTTCTCAGAAGTACGTTCACGAATTTGCTGATTTTTCGGCCAAATGTGCCAATTCCTAGGATTATTAATTCGGCGACACTTACGCATACACCGGTATTATACGCGTATTACGTATACTTTCGACACGGTGTCAGTAGCCAAAAATCCTATTTTCACGGTCTTCTCTCATGCTGCACACTGTAAGATACAAGCGAGTGAAAAAGCTCGCCCCTCGTTTCCGATGTATGCGATTCATCGTTCACATGCGACTCATCGAATGCAGCTGACGAGAGAAAAAAAATTAAAAATCCGACTTTTGCAATGCACATCCGATAGTCTTGACGACGACAGCAATATGTGTGTGTGCAGCATTGCATTCATCGTCGTTAAGTTACGAGACGTACGATTGTACGGGGCTGCAATATCCCATCGCGCGGGCTCGATTTGTGAGCTTTATAGCGCGCATTGCACACATAGTAATATAGCAGTGCAATGTATACGTGGCACACAGCTGGTATGATACTGCACATCGCGCTATATATCCAACCGGACGCGCAAGAAAAAAAAAGACGAAAGACGAGATCATTGTTTCTCTTTCTCGCGCGCGCGCGCGCCGGGGACACGACGATATACTGCTATACTATATACTACTACCCGAGAGCCGCGCACTAGCTCAGATTGTTATGGAAGGCGTCGTCTTACTCATTCTCTCTCTCTCTGGGCAAAATTTTTCCGCTCGCGAGTTTCGAATCAAAGCTCGGAGCTTCGTTTATACGCGACTCGAATCGCGCCCGAGAGAGAGAGCGAGAGCGCATCGACATTGTTCGCGGCTTTATGTACGCTGCACATTACTCGCCCATATACATTGTTCCTTCGTACCTATATATACATCGCGCTCTTGCGCTTCTCTTTTTTCCCGTCATCGCTCTATATTATGTACGACGAGCTTTTTCCGATACTTGTCATGACACATTAAATTTGCGCGAGTCGAAGAAAAAATCATGCCGATCCGAGAGCTACATGCATACAGGCATAAACGCGTCGCGATCGAGATTTCACGTTCGGCGGAGCGCGGGACTCTGATTAAATCTGCGCGCACGCACATAAACACACGCAAACGCGTTTTAGAGCACAGAACACAGAGAGAGAAGAGCGTGATAATTTTCTCACACGCGATATCGCGCAGCTAAATAATATAAGATCTCCCTCGCTGCCGGCGTTTAATTAGAATATTTCTGTGTGCTTCGGTACTCGAGCCGCTCGATCTTGTCGCGCTTCGCACACACACACGCACACATACACATAACTGTTTGCACAAAGCCGCTAATAATATGCGTATATCGTGACGGCCGCGCGGCGAACAGCATTTGTTTATCTCGAGTGTATTGAACCGATACATAATATGGCGTGATTTTAATATTATCTACAAATATACGGAGTTGAATTATTGTTTTCCAATTATAAATACTTAAGCTTGAGAAAAATAACTCGTAAATCAGCGAAATTCCGTTTGACTTACACCTGCCCCGCGCATCAGCGATCGTCTGGCCTGATCGCGCGCACGGTGACAAAGACCACGGCGACGACGGCGATGACAACGTGTTGATCGTCTTTGAATTTTACGCAACTTATTACATCTTTTGCTCTCTCTCTCTCTCTCTCTCTCTCTCTCTCTCGCTTTCTCGCTCTCACGATCGATTAGTCTAATTAATTTATGCTGATATCCTCGAGCTGTACATTTAAAAAAAAAAGGGTAAAAAAAAATTAGAAAAACTTTTACACTCGCCGCCAGGTAATGCGTAATTATCGTAAATGAGATTCGAAAGGCTTACGGGCGTTCTCTTTCTATAAATATTATAATATACACGCATGTATGTATATTTAAATGTAACGATAATGGACACATCGGCTGAAAGATACATAATTGAGCGATACATTATTTTTGCTTCGCTCCTTGTCGGCCCCACGTACGCACATGCACATGCATGCATATATCGCGCGGGATCCGATCGCGTCACGAAAATCTCTCTCTCTCTTTCTATCTTTCTCTTACACGTACATTTGCAACCGCGCGCACAGACGCATGCACCATCGCGGCAAATGTATTTATGTATAAATATACATGTATAAAGCGAAAAGATTACGTAAACCCACGGCTTCGCGGCAAGGGAAAACAGATTTTATATCTTTGTTATGTAAAATAACTACAAAAAAAAAAAAAATTAAAGTACGTATATACGGTGATAAGTGCGCTGCAGCATCGGTCGGTCAGCAAAGGCACAAAAAAAAATAAATAGATGAAAAATGTGAAGTAAAATCTAATTACATTAATGATGAACAATTTCGCGGAAAAATTATTATTATCTGCCAATATATAAAAGCTGGGTGTGCACGATAAAAGAAGTGAAAAAAAGATGTGTGCAAGTACGTCGATGCAACTGCTTTTTAATGATATATGTATTAATAAACGATCGCTACACATACGAGAGACTTAAACCGGAAACAAATATCCGAGCGATAATATGCCGCCGTCGCCGTCTTACGGCTTTTTTATTATGCTCGTCTGTTGTTTTTTTTTTATTTTTTATTTTGGAGTCGCTGGTCGCAATTATTTTTCACGCTCCATCGCGAAGGAAACGCCGCGGACTATTTATCGTTCTTCTTACACACGCACACAGACGTAGGCGAAAAAAGACATATTTTCATTTGGAGAAATAATATTTCCTCCGATCGAAACGTTTAACGTCTGCGCGGGGCTCAGACTCGACGTAATGTAGGAATAATAAATTTCTCGGGCAGACGCTCGTTTACCATCACACGCGCGCGCGATCGTCGTCTCGTTCGAAAAAAAGGAGGCACACAGGCAGGAACGAGAACGGGGGGCACGTACGCAGCAGACACAGAGACACACCACACGGCAAACATTATCCGTGTAAATATATCTTAATGAATCCGCTCGGGCAACAATAAAAATTCTCGACCGTCTAGACTATAGACGTACACAGACACACTTATATACTTGCCTTATACGAATAACATCTACATAGCTGAATGAGATTACACCTACGTGTGTACGTGCACGTAAAACAGCAGCAGCAGCGACAGATGAAAAATGGTATTGACACAATGCGCGGGGCAGTCATCGTATGGTGTTGAGCCTCCAGACTTTGACTCAGACTCCCTAGAACACATAAACACACACCTATACAATATAAACAAGCTCTCACACCTACATCATAATAATATGTATATACATGAAAAAAAGGCTCGCATGGGTATGTATGTGATGGCGCGCACACGTGCCAGACGAAAAGAAACCGAGCGAGAGAGAAAAAAGTCTCGAGCCGATTTAATCGCTCACTTTACGTCACTGTATCAACAAAAAATCCGACTATGAGCTTTTTAGACGCGACTGCCGCTCGGTCGGGGCTTTTATGTATGTATGTCGTCGTGCCCAAGTATACACACAGACACAGGCACGCACTCGAGACGTAGACGTTATTTTGCACTTGATAAGCTCCCCGGAGTCGAGTACGCCTGTGCCGCATGGAGAGAAAGAGAGAACGACGTATTATAACACTCCGATAAGGAGATATCATTTGTAGCGTCTATGTGTATATGTATGTGTGTGCATAGTACACCGTTGAGCTTTTTTCTCTCTCTACTTGCTCGCTTTTTTCAGCTCCGCGCGCGCTGTCTCGCCGGTCGCGCGCGCGTCACCGCCGCCGCCGTCGTCGCGATATACGCACGTGTGTGTAGGAGGTGAAAAAAAGTCACACGAGTCGGGCGTTAATCGTTAAGCGTCTGTGTTAGTTTTTTTTCTTTTTCTTTTTTTTTTTTATGTTGTTTTTTCCTTGGTTCGCGTGTTCGCACGTTTTTTCCCTGGAATCTCGTCTGGCGCGACGAAATAAATTTCCTCGGCTTCGAGGTTTAAAATACTCGGCCGCATTTGTATATTTTTATAGCCGAGCGATTGATTTTTACGATATTGTAAATTCGTGTATTGCATTATACTGGATTCGATGATGATACATGTCGATAAAGAGCCACAGAGGAATCTAAAAAGTCGAATTAAGCGATCGTTAAGCTGAATTTGTGTATATGAACGGAAGAATTATAATTACTGAAAAAAAGAGGAGAGATGCCTATGTACGAGACGAGGCGCTACAGACGAGTAATTAACTCGAGATGACGCGCCGATTCCGATGGATGCGATACTTCTCAATACTAATAAAAAAAGGTGAAAAAAGTCATGAACGCAAAGGAATTTCATAAACGGTATCATAATCAAGTAATACGAATTGTAGGTAAATAAATGTGGGTTAAAATGTGTCAGGGCGGCGACGGCAGCTGCGCTCGATCGCGACGACGACGATGTCACGTCCTCGAGACGAGTTGCCCATTATACATAGTATAGCTCGACAAAACAACCCGAGAGAGAGAGACGCGCGAAGGGGAGCTGTTTAACTTGGAGGCGCCCATCCTGCATGACACGAGTACATATAGTCGATTCGAGGCCACTACCACCGCAAACGTCTCGAATTCTGCAAGCTCAGAACATCAAATACAGACACGATCGCGCGCGTGCGGCCCGGATCACCGACGTAAGCTTATACACATTATACCCTGCGATGTGGGTATACGTTAGCCGTGTATCGTCGAGCGGCTTTGCGTTAGCTTGCAATATATATTGTTGTATACACAAAATGTTCGCGACCGCTTACCGAATGTCAATAACCTTTGGTCGCGCACACAGTTCGTCGTCGTTGATGCCGTGTCGCCGCCGTCGAACTGAGCTGCTTTCGATAGGCGTGGATTTGCTCTTTTTTTCTTCTTTTTTTTTCAAGGAGTTACCAAATCTACAACGACGCGTTGAATTTCAAAATATTTTTCATCGATTCCGACTCGTCCAGACGCCTCGATGTATGCGTACAAATCTTACGCTGCACTCTGCGTCACTGAAGGATCTTTGATACACCGATGCACGATTTCAACAGTTCTCGAGTGTCGTATGCCTTCTCTCGTTTTATACACATTGTAAGCGAGGAAGGAAGCGCGATCGCGAAAGAATCGTCAACAATTAGCCGCTGTGCTCATAATATATCGAGCACAGGATGTATCGATTCGAGCTTGACTGTGACTATTATATATGCGTAGTTGCTGTGCATGTTCAGCGATCGAGTTTCAGCCGCGAATATTCGTATATATATGAATGTAATCGTCGAGAACGATCGATCGATAAAAAAAAGAAGAAAAAGAACAAGAAGGTCGGTTACTCGCGAGCGCGCTAATAACATTCAAACTCTCCGATCGCAAATTAGGTAAGCAGTAGCGGCTTATCGCGCTGCGTTTCATCGATACGGTCATAAGCAGCGATAGTGTAATAGCAACTCAACAGCGGCAGCTTGCAGCAACGAAAATATCAACGAATCGAGAGGCAAGTTTTTTTCTTTCTTTTATCGGTCACGAAATTGAGCCTGGCTATATTTTTAATAATATGTAACGTGAACTCAAAAACCTGGAGCATGCAGGACCGATCGGATACGTATTTGCTCATTTCGCATATTCTGTACGAGCGCAATTAACTTCGAGAGCGCGCAAAAGCAAAAATGTACACTCAGAAGTAATACTACATGTCACGAGAAGTGCGGACACGTATTGTCAAGTACTATTCTGTTGTTACATTCATTGACTAGCTTTACAGATCGTCTGTACAAAGATCGTCGAGTACATGTGTCCTCGCTCAAACACATCTCGAATAATAATATACGAGCATATCGCGCGCGCGCGCGCGCGCCGTTCGACATTTTTTCAAGTACGAACTGCCGATTATTAATACTGACTATTATTATCGAATGTACTTGAGACAAATAACATGTATACACGCGATAACGATTAATCCGACGTTGGCCGGGTCGGGCAAATCTCAATCGAATGATCCGAAAATATTTGGCCACACGTGAAGTGGCGGCGACAGCGACAGCGGCAACGGCGCGACACACGCAAGCATACATATGCGCATACAGAGACGGTGTACGATGCCGCGACGACGTCTCGCGGCGCGCAGACTTGCAATGCACGGCAATTTATCAGATTCGCAAGCTCGAAACTGAATAAGAGACGCGCGGCATTTATTTTCCAAGTGAATATAAAAAAAAATGTATACGAGACTGCCAACGCGTCTATTTCACTTATTTTTCTCGGCGCACATTATATGTACTCGTTTGTACGTGTGAGTATGGGTGTGTATGTAGCTTTATCGAGTCGCGCGATTAGCTTAGGCTATTATATATACAGCAAAAACATAATATACGCGCTTGAGATGCGATTTCGTGATAATGAGCCGCGATCGTTGCGAGTCTCCGTCTCTCTCTCTCTCTCTCTACCGAGCGCGGAAGTTTTTTTATCTCGTCCAGACACGCATTATGTATATGTATAGCCACATATACTCGAGAGGATGGTGCGATCGTCGTGTCTGGCCATCACCCCTTGCTGCCGTGTGCCACCTCTTTTGCCGGTCGCCGCTGCCGCCGCCGTCTTAACTTATCGTTATTGCTCTCCGCGAGAGTTACGCGCGCGCGTGAATACTCATTTAAAAGTTTGCGCTTTTTTCTCTCTCTCACATTTGTTTTTTACCGTTTATTAAAAGTCGAGCTCGTAACGTTACTCTCACGACTATGCGGAGGCAGTAAACTTAATTATATGCGCATGCATACTCTATTAGATTCTTAGATCGAGCTTTTTTTGTATAGTAATCCTACATGAGCTACCGTATTATACGCGGACCCATTCATACGTTGATAGTAAAAAATTTGAGCATTTTATAAAGCTTGTCATCGAGTTTTAAAAAATCGATATATTTTCAAAATCATTTATCGTACACATATATTATATGGGTATTGAAGCCGGCTGAAAAAGGTTTGAGAAAAAAGGGGAAAAGCTTGTTAGATCCTGCTGGTAAACGAGATAGAGATAAAGGGAAACATGCGTAATGACTATAGAGGTGTGCGAGCATTTCTCGATTTTTACTCGCCTCGAACGCCATAAGTCGGGTTAATTCGGATATTCAAATGTTTTGAGTACTTGTACGCTTTTTTCGAATACTCGTGCTTATTTCGAATATTTGAACTGTCTTAATTGCGATTTACTATACTTTTTTTAATTTATTTAAATGATATGGAAATTTTATAAATTTAATAATAATCAAAAAAAACGGGCAAAATATGCTTATCGTTTTCACGAACTTTGTCTGGTGCTACCAAGCAAATACAATATAAATCTTTGTTCTTCAGCAACTAGCTAAGGATTTTTTTCACAGCAGAGAATCTGCAGTTAATAGCGCTCGAAGAAAGAATCCAATGACCAGCTCCGAGAAAATCTTCTCGAACTCCCACACACGACATGCAATCGCCTATGATATAAATATTTGTTACATTTAATCAATTGCTGCAGCCGATGTGATTTATCTACCAGTTCACGCTACAGCGCGGTAACGCGTATTGACTATTCATGTGCACTGCGATCTATACAGTAAGTGAACATGTAGACGCAGCTTCAAGAGATACAATTAGTAGCTCGGGCTAAGCAGTATAGTGTAAATCGTAAATCCAACGTGACAGGGACCACCTGATGTACACACACATATGCAATAGTAATAACAATAGCACACATACAGACATTGGTCTCGTCCTTACTTCGCTGAAATTACACTTTCTTATCGTTTTCGAATTAAACGACTCCGAATTTATATTTACGTGACGTTACTCGTTGACGACAAGCAACCTGCGCGTGAGAAAGAAAGAGAATGACAGAGATGTACGCGATGAGCATATTAACGTCCACGGATCCACCACCTCACTTTCAATTGGCCCGCTAATTATGAGTATCGAGGGTGGAAATCCATCCGAGCCTCGGTTAGTTGGGTTATTAAAAAAATAATTTTGTAAGAAATAAAAAATATTTTTCGATAATTTTTTGAACAGCTCACAACAAAAATGAACTCTTGTCATGTTTTCCTCCTATGCAAATTTAACGAATTAACCCATTAACGCGCAAAAGTGCAATTTTGTGCATGAATTTTCCGTTGTAAAAAAATTATAGATAAAGTTAAAGTATTTTCTTGAAAATCTATACCCAGGGGTTTTTGAGTATGCTCTTTCAGTATCCGGTGTTATTTTTGCGATAAAAAAACACTATCATCGTTTATTTTGCCATTAAAAACAAAAAACGTGATTTTTTGACTCAAAATTTTTTTTCAAAGTCGATTTTCTACCTTGCCTTGCCTTCCGAGGGTCCCCATAACACCAGAAATCGTGCACTTTTTCTCTGAACCTTCGAAAAATGAGCTGCCGTGATTTTTATCTTGCCCCTATATTTCTAAAATGGCGAATTTATACCGAGCAGCGATATGAAAATTGCCTTATTTTTTATTTTTAAATTATTGACTTTATAAAAGAAAGTCATACAATGAAAAGTGTTCAAATTTGTTCAAAGAATACATGTGAATTTTTTTTAGAATTTTTTAATAATTTTTTTAGAATTTTTCAGATTTTTTTTGGAACATTTTGGATTTTTTCGACAGGCCGGGAAATGGTCGTATTTTGCAAAATTTTCAAAGTGGTCCGAAATATTCTGAAAAAATTCACGCTTATTCTCTAAATGATTTCAAATAAGTTTTTACACTCCAAATTGTACTTTGGAGTTCATATTTAGCGCATGTAAAATAGGTTCTGAGTAAAAAATGAGTGAATTTTTTATCCCGTTGCTTGGTATAAATTCGCCATTTTAGAAATATACGGGCAAGATAAAAATCGCGGCAGCGCATTTTTTGAAGGTTCAGAGAAAAAGTGCACGATTTCTGGTGTTATGGGAACCCTCCGAAGGCAAGGCAAGGTAGAAAATCGACTTTGAAAAAAAATTTTGAGTCAAAAAATCACGTTTTTTGTTTTTAATGGCAAAATAAACGATGATAGTGTTTATTTATCGCAAAAATAACACCGGATACTGAAAGAGCCTACCCAAAAACCCCTGGGTATGGATTTTCAAGAAAATATTTTAGTTTTATTTATAATTTTTTTACAACGGAAAATTCATGCACAAAATTGCACTTTTGCGCGTTAATGGGTTAAAACTAACTTTTTATGTAATAAATATTTTTTAATTGCCAACTCAGAAATCAAAAGAGCAAGTTATAATTTTCAAGATCACGCGATACAATTTTAAAAATTATAATTATTTTTTTCTACGATAACCACTTCCGGACGAATTCCTGAATAGCCCAGACCCAGTTTGAATGCATTGAAACAATTTTTCTTAAAAAACATTTTTTTTACCTATTCTTATATTTTGCTGCAAGAGCATTGGTAAACTCACGGCACGCAAAAAGTTCAGCAATCTCTGCACTAGCTCGTTTGTACGGGCTCACTCCTATACTGATGAGGTTTTACTAACAAAAATGGGTATTTCAAAAAATAGCAATGTCAACTGTACTTAAGAAATCGAAGAAAAATTCGTCGAGACATGACATATGGACCTATCGAATTTTCTGCACACACTAGTATAATGGAGGGCGCTAGCAGTAGGCAAATCTTTTTACTACAAGGACTGATTTTCTTATGTGACCGACATTTTGTAAAAACATCAAAAAATCGAAATGAATCAATCGTCATTAAGTTTATGACTCACGAAGGTAATAAGAGGTTTATGATTCAGTTCTTTTCTTAAAAAAAATCAGCTTCTTTGTATTTTTTTGTAAAGGATCAATAAAGGGTTATTGATGCTTCACTTACTTTTTGAATTTTGCAATATGATGATCAATGAAACATTGAACATTTTCATCTAGTAAACTCACAAACGTTAAACCTTACATAAATGTCATAGGCATTCAATAGTAACTAAAATGAATTTAATGTCAACAATCATCAACTTAGACACTTTAAAGTTTAAACTATCATCTAATAATTTTCTAATTTACAAAGAAACTTAAAATTTAACTTTGTTTTGATTTTAATATTTTTTCTTTAAAGCGTTGTATGAGAAGTTCTACAATTTTCTAATAAACTTATGTTCCCAAGATATTTCATGCATTAAGTTCATGAATGCACACATGAACTCTAAAAATCAAAGTCACTGTTTTTAAAATCAAATCTTCAACACTTTTACGACACTGTTTTTTGAATAATTTTACATTTGTTTTCTTTGATGAAATTATTTTATAATCAAAACATCAAATGCATTTAATGAAAGGATATTTTGTGCTTGAAACTTTGATATTGATAACAATTTGAAACTATAGCAGCAGAAAAAAATAGCACACCTGTGAAATGAAAATTAAGTTTGACAAGAACTCATTAAAAGAGACATGAATATAAAAATGTATAGAAAAAGGTATAAGTTAAATGAGTACTCCAGTTTTTGTGTTCAATAAAAATAATTTATGTATTAAATTAATCTTGAGTAGCATCAACATTTTCAGTTTGCAATCCTTTGAAGTTTGCAACTGGGATGTACGAGACGAGGGTGTAGAGCTTGTTTTGTGCTTCCTCATCGTCATTGCGCCTTCTGCTCAAACGTACTCTGATGCGGAAAGGTACATTTCTGAAAGATTAACATTTATAAATTAACAATATGGAAATGAACTTAGCATAAATAAACTCAATTAATGTAGTATTTGGTTGAATTGACTAAACAAAATGTTCACAAAAGGAGACTGGTCTAAATATCAGTTGCAATAGGACTCACTCGCCTCATTACTCTGGCTTTCAAGTTGTTCTCTACGATTAGAAATAAAGATCTTACCTGATGCCTTTGCTCCAGAGGGCTTTGTTGAGCCTGGTGTCAATTCTGACATCATCTGTTCCCATTTGCTTTTTGGCGAACAGGCGCAATTCTTTGATAGCACGTGGGGCACGTTTCTTGAACCCGACACCGTGCAACCTTTTGTGGAGATTGACGGTGTATTCCCTCGTTACCACATCATCGATGCGGGGTCCTTTCTTCTCACCGGACTTAGTGCGGGCCATTTTTACCGCTGAAATTAAAATTATAATAAATCAATTAATAATTACGTTCAAAGTTTAATTATTATCTGGTTAACCTAACAAAAGAGAACTGAACACTTTGAATACTTAATTAACAGAGAGTCTGACAGTATTTTAATAAAAGTGTCAACTAAGTAGTAAATATTATGATGTGAACACTTTTTACCATGAAATTAATAACAATAACAGTACTGTATGTAAAAAACAATTGAAAAATTACGCTACCTATTTGAACACCTCGAGATACTAAAAAGAGTGAAGCGGGGTTAAGGTCGTTTACATAGAGCCACGATGATGGCGGCGCGCGCAACTAATATCGACACAGTCGAGAAATGGCGCTGAAGTTAAAAAATTTGAAAAAAAAAAAAAATATTATAAGTACTTACCTTTAATTGATTAATTTTTTCCCCTCAAAATTATTACTGAAATATGCACAAAATTTACAGTAACTCGTAATAAACAGCAAAGTAAACATAACAGTAAAGTATGGTTAATTGTTGCCACTAATAAAATTAAATAATTATCATCTATTATTTCTATAAAAAAGTCTCATTAATGTATGCATAAAAACATTATAATTCTATATAAGATAAATAATATTTCTTAATATTTTCTGTATAATCTATTAAAAACTATTAATTTTTATGAACGCAGCTGTATACTTTTTATATTTTCCTTTCGTTACATATCTAAATGCACGAATATAAGTAAAAAATATATGATATATCTTTCGAAAAAATAAATATTCAACGTAAAAGTTGACTTGTTATTTTTTATTAAATTTATAGCCTGATATAGTGTCATCGGAATATAAATGCATTGTCATTTTAAGCGCATTGAAGTGTGATTACATTATAAATTCATTTCATTAGTAAATTTTTTATGATTTTTGGAATTATGAGAAATAAAAGTAATAGTCGCGCGTTGGATGTAGCTCGCATAAGAATTGATGAAGTGCGGCACTTCCCCGGACTGCTCACACGCGCATTGACATTCATGAATATAGATTTGATACGTCTTGCGGAGCTTTGTCGATGAGAGTCGAACAATAATTGAAAAATAATTTTTTTCTATTATTAAATACATGGTATACCTTGCATCGGGTCAGCTGAATTGTCATTACTTTCAACGATTTTTTCTATTGACGATTGCAGTTGTTTTTAACTTTACATGCGTCCAGACTCCAGAGATTACTCATGAAATTATTGTCTCTAGGCCAGGATAATCTACTCGCATATAAAAAGGGAGTAGGTAGTAGGTACTGGCTGTACCGTACTGGGGAAAAAGTTCGATTAACAATTGGAATGTTAAAACATCAGTACAATAACAATACTTTGAAGAACGAATTGAAGATTTTTCAAAAAATGTGTGAGTGCATAAATCTAAACTGAGTTTAAATGTTTCCAGAAAAATCGTACGCTCTTGCTTTGCTTCGATCACGTACTGCCTCTGATTATGTACCATCATTATGTGAGATTTAAGGTAAACTTTTAATCCAAGCGACTTGTGACAAATATCGCATGGGAAATATTCAATCCGATCATGTACTGTATTTATGTGTCTTTTGAGTTTGTTCTGATATCCGAATTTTTAATGGAAACTTTCACATTGACATGGTCCAATGCTCTTGTGCATGGCATGTGTATTTATACTGCTGAATTAACATCTCTCAAAAAGTATTTTGACTCGTCAAAGATCCCGGTAGTTTTAAAGAGATCGAAGACTACTCGTAAAGGCGCAAGTCGTAGTAGCGGCTTCGTACGCGGGGCATCGTCATCGGAGCAGCAACGCGTACGACGGTACGTAATGTGGCGCATACATATAAGATATTACACACCGTAGGCTAGTGGCTGCTGCTCGTGCACGTGCGCAGGTACCTTATATATTGCACAATGCGAGCCGCTTAAAGGTCTGTAGCTGAGGTATATATAGGGTGGAGCAGCCGCAGCAGCTTTTGCACGTATACAACACACAGTGAGACCGAGAGAGAGAAGGTAGCTACGTAGGACGGCAACTACGCTACATAAGCTCCGCGCGGCGATGCTGCGTTCGATAAGGTGCAGGTACCCTACGCACACGTTTTGTGCCTCGTGGTGCAGCAGTCGCGCGCCACAGAGAGTAGTTCTGGCCCTCCGGCCCTCTTCCGTTCCTGCACATACACGCGCACATACACTCACGGCGCAATGTATATAATCTGCCGCTACTGCAGTGTCGCCGATGCCGCGCTCTCTTACATGTATGCATTATGGATGCTATAGACGTGCATACACAACATAGAGAAAAAGGGAGAGAGAGAGAGAGAGAGAGTACCGTAGACAACGACGAGCCAAGCTATCCTTTCTCGGAGCTACTATATATCTATATGTAACGACGTTGTGGTCGTCATCGTCGTCGTCGTCGTCGTCGTCGTAGCCGTCATAAAGTGCATATAATATAAACTCGTGCACACGCCTCGTGCTATATAATCGACGTTATATGCGCGGGATTTAACGCTGCAGATACGCGTGTAAGTCAAGGCTTTATAGTGTGTATACGCTGTACATGTATTTATATACCGGGCCAAGAGCAGAGTATATACGTTGCATCGTCAAAGATGACCGATAGCGCGCAAGGGGCGGATGAATTTGCTGCTGCTGCTGCTTTTTCCCCCAGTCTTGGATATGGGACCGATTTTTCAGACAAGCGCGCGCAGTTTTTGATTGCATATTTTTCTCTATTTTATATTTATATTTTATTTGTTATTTATTAACTTATAAGCCGCTGAAAACGGCTTTTGTGTCGCTCCGAAATGAAATAACGAATTTTCATCAACTTATAGGATATGATGTTTTAATAACGTGACAATTAATAATGTGCTTTGTTTTCCTAAAAAAATTTATTACTTTCTTTTACAGCTTAAACATTGTTTTTACATAATGAGATGAAATTGGAGGGAATCATCATGTAAATTGTTAAGTTAATCTCGTATGTACACTAGTTTTCTAGTACATTTTGTTAATTTGTGATACGTAAGTGATGTATCTTATTGATGCGGGTTTTTACATAATCCTTTCGCATAAATGTTTTTCCACATATAAGTAATTCCTCCTTACTTTTAAAATCGGACCAACTCGCGTATAACTCAGATTATTTATGTCAAACACCCTTGAAAATTTATTCAAGTCTTTATTGGACATTTTTAGGCATATAACTATTTTATAAAAATATTCTATAAAAGTCTTCCGAGTCTGGTGCAGTTGGAAATATATTTTACTCTTATGACCAAAATTGTACTTTTAACAAAAAAAAATTTGTTATTAGCTGTACAAAAGAAAACGATCATTGTATTGACTTGAAATTTTCAAAAGTTCTTCATTTTTTAATTTACTTTCGAAAAATTTATTTTAGAAAAAGGTATAGTTATTTTTTGAAACCTTTTTAAGACGTTTTCTGAACGAAGTAAATGTTTTCAAAAAAGAGTTTCTCGCATATTTTACGTATATCTTGTAAAAGACGATTCATTTTTTGTACGTAGTTGTCTAGGTAATATTTTTTTATACGCGAACCAGTATGTGTCTTTGAAATTGACTACCCTGTACGTGATTTAAAATTTGTAAGCGGTGCGGTAAATCACTAAGCAAATTCTAATAAAAAATGTATTTTTTTTTACACGTTAAAAATTTTAAAAATGGCAATTTTAAAAAAAGGAGTAACGGCCTTTTTTCAGTTAAAATATTTTCCTAAACAACAAGAAAAATCCATACTTAGCAGGAAATGCCTACATTTTTGTGTTAATTTTTTTAGAATACTTATTTTAAATGTATAGAGGAATTACTCATATGCCACGAATACGTTAGGCATCGCATTGATTTGATTTTTGAGATATTTCTCGTGTGTAAATGACTTTCTACATACATCATATGTACCTATGATACCATTGTGCACCCTACTAAGGTGCCTCTGAAGACTAGATTTGCGAGTGTATTTATTACCGCAAATATCACATTTTTGTGTAACGCCACTATGCTTCGCAACAATGTGAACTTTGAGACTACTTTTCTCTGTAAATTTTTTTCCGCAAGTATCACATGAATGTTTACTATTATGCACCCAATCGATGTGTGCTTTCAGATTACTCTTTCGTGGAAATACCTTTGCGCAAATACCACATGTATATTTGATATCATTATGAATCGCATCTATGTGGGTCTTGAAACTGCTCTTATGTTTGAATGTCTTTCCACAAATATCACATACATGAGTGATACTATAGTGCGACGTATCGATGTGGACTTTGAGATGACCTTTTTGTGTAAATGTCTTGCCACATATATCACACGTATGGGTAATATTATCGTGCATCGAATCGATGTGTCTTTTGAGATTTTCTTTTAGTGAAAATGTCTTGCCACATACATCACATGAGTGGGTAATACGAAGATGCGATGATTCTACATGCTTTTTCAGATTACCCTTACTTGAAAATTTCTTTCCGCAAACTTCACATGCGTAGGTTGTATCGCTATGCCCTGCAACAATGTGTGATTTGGGTCTATATTCGTTTTTAAACTTTTTTGCGATTCTTCTTTTTTTATTTTGTTTGATAGAATCATAGTCGAGATTCAAATTCAATTTATCAGCATCGTCATTAAAATATTCCTGTTTAACTTCATCTATGGGTTCTATATTAATTATGTTTTCAGTTTTACAATCATCGCTCCATCGTAAATTTTGCAAGTGATTTTGAAAATCATTATTAATTTTTTGAACTTTTAATGAACTAATGTTGGGCTTGACGTCTTCACATTCAGCAACGATTTCCACGTTCTCATCAAATTCACTTTTATGATTCAAGTCACATTTTCGAAGGGTATCGAACTGTCGAAAAATCAAAACTATGTTAGAATTATCATAAAAAATTACTAAAATGCGAGTTAAGTATACTAACATTTACTGAATTTTCTCGCAGATACGGTAAGGGTTGGAAGGTTTCAAGATTGGGTTTTTCGTCTATCATTCCATAATTATTTTCGATCAGCGATACATCAAAAGGTTCTTCTTTCACTCTGAAATAACCTCAATAAGATCAAGTTTTTCGTAATAATATCTTTACAATTTCATTCTCAAAAACTTTACCGAAATTCTCAATTTAATTAAATTCTCAAAAAATTACCTGAAAGCACAATTGAGAAAGTCACTGGATTCCATAATTTTGGCATGGAATTGTGTTAAAAATTAATCTTTCTGTAATGATCCAACTAACTTTACGGTAAAACTGATGAAGAACATAGAACTGAGCTCGTTCTAATGTTTACGTCGTGTGTGGCAGGAATGACCTGTCCGTGTGTTGATTGGCACGCGGTATTTTGTCGCGTTTGCAGTAAGCGCTACGTTGAGAACGAGTAGAATTGAAAATAAGTCTTTATAATTATACGATTGAAGAAATGACGTAATATATATCACATCTAATGAATAGTAAAGATTTTTCTATCAAATATATATCATAACGGAAAAAATAAGAAATTAAAAAGTCTGCGGCACCCCCAGAAAAAGCTATTATTATTATTATTATTATTATTATTATTATTATTATTATGATTATTATTTCATACTTACGGTAGCGAGTAAAAGGATCGACCAAGCGATCGCAAGCCTCTCCGAGAGCTGATTATATTTTCCAAACAGCAGCGATTAGACCAGGCTATGTATACGCGACGATATCGCGACGAATCGCCGCAGAGAAAATAGTTGCACTACTGCACGTGTCGGTCTGCTGTATTAACTGCAGCTTTACACAGCGGCATAAGGTGGTATACATATACGCGGCACGTCTCGCCGCTACGTTAAACACCCTTGCGCTATATATATACCTCATGTACTTATAACAACAAGCCCCCGAGAGTCGATCGTTGTACACGTAATTCTTATCGCGTGCCGCACGCGTAAACGTTCCAGCTATATACCACTATACATTATGCTTGTATACTGCTGCTGCTACTACTACTTATCGTAGTACTTTTTTTGTCAATTTTCCAGGACGGAACGATAAATGAAAGAGACGCGACGAGGATACAAAATGCTGACACTGACCTCGCGCAGATCGCGTCTTTCATCGTACGGGTTCGGCTCGTATATTATTTACAATTTATTAACCGACCTTGGGTTGAGATCCCGTCTGGCCGCTCGCGAGGCGAGCTTCGTCGTTAGCTCGAAAATCCCTTAGAGATTCAAACTCGCTCGCGCGCGCTTATGAAATTCCCTCACTCGGTTGTAGCGTGTATCGTTGCCGAGGAATGCAGAGTCCATGTCACATCCACGTAATAATTAACTGCGCATAAATAATAATACACACACACGTTGCGTGCGATATTAAGGAGCGAGAGAAAAGTTTTACGCACAAACTCACGTGAGGTGCGTATAGTTGGTGCAATATAGTAATAGTAACTGCACACATGGGCACGAAGATAAGATCGTTAACGCTCGTTCGCAGTCACGAGTGGCATATATACGCATAATATACGAGAGAGCCACGAGGTTGACAATCTTCACGATATAAAATGAATGATTATGGCGCGTAACGTACAATATCGTATTCCACGAATAAGAGAGGCGTATACGGGGTGTATCACCGGTGAGAGTTTGACAAATATTCGCGCGCACGGCTCGTCCGCAGAAGCTATGTATATAAGGGCATTTATATAAGCTATATACGCGAGATAGGTCTGTATTTTCGTGCGCGAAAGAGAAGACACGAGATCGACATTCGAGTGTATATGCGCACAGTCCGCACAGTAGCGGCTGTGCGGCAAAAGCACACGAGGCAACCGAGTATAATCGCCTCTCTAAAAATATGTATTTTATCCTATATATCGCGCGCGTATTATATAGACGTTGAGCTCCACTTCGGTCGAGAAGTTTATCCAGGCGCAAAAACGACCCAGAGTGAGAGAGCTCGAGAAAGAGAAGAAAAGTACGCAGCCAAGCGGGTGCAGCTGTTGTCTTCAATCTTCGCTTCAAATAATGCATCCCAAAACTTCAACATCTCTCTCTCTTCGGGGCTCGAGAATTTCTGTGTCTACGAGAAAACACGTTTGCGTCAGTATATCGCGTATACACAGACGCAAGCATAAACGCTATAGGGAGAGATATTTTGCTGTAAATTTTGCAACCATATAGTCGCAAGAAAGATAAGCTCCTCGCCACGCTGCAACTAACTATATGGCAAAAAGAAGGAAGACGACGACGACGACGATGACGACGAAGAATGAAGTAGAGGCAGAATAGTAGGTAGTAGCAGTAGCAAAAGAAGAAAATGAAAACAAAGTCAGCGTGAGCATAGGCAAAAGGAGGAGGAAGAGGGAGTGCAGTGTACCTCGAGCTCGGCGTACTACACGCGGCTGCTATATACCTATCCTATGTAGTAAACTGTGCAGCGTGTGTACGGCCAGAGCAGCGATGCACACACACAAACACACATATAGTCGCAGCTAAATGATGCGGCAGAGTTCGTTGGCACGCCAAAGCCAGAAAGGCAAAGAGAGAGAGAGAGAGATAGAGAGGGAAAGAGAGAAAGAAAAGCTTCCATACACGTATACATAGGCAGCCGCGTACACGCTCACGCAGCTCTCTTGCAAGAGAAAAAGAGAGAGAGAGAGAGCTGCAAAAGATAGGATGATGCGTGCGGGCGTGCAGTGCACGTAGTACCTCCGCGTGTACACACGCAGTGCCTATGCATGTATATTGCAGTTTTCTTGCGTACGCGTCCGTATCGTACTACTACGACGACGACGACGATGACAAGCTGTGCGCTGCGCGCACTGCACTCGGTCTCTACGCTATACAGGCCCTACACACACACACATACATACAGTGTATAATACACGCTTATTATTATACACAAGCATACATATACGTTGCAGGCTATTACTGGTGTTTTCGCGCTCGAGTGCTGCCCTGCACTGCTGCTGCTGCTGCTGCACACACCGTGCGATGCGCTACGATGCAGCCGCGCGTATTCGCAGCAAAAGGGTCGTCGCGAGCGGTGACAATGATGCGCGCGGAGCGCAGCTATTATAATGCCTGCTGGGCGCGAGTTGGAAAACCGAGGCTATAAGGGCCGGCCGGCCCGTGGCGTATACACGTTTTTGCCTACGTACATATCTCTATCTTTTACTCCTCTCTCGCTCGTGCGCATATATTTATTTCGAGCTTACTTCGTTTATTTCTCTGTTTATCCCGTTTTCGCTCCGAGTTTTCGCAAATACATTAATATGTATTATAACACGGTACGATTGCGGGCCGCGCACCGCTCCTTTTTAAATAACAAATATTTTTCATCGTTGTTCGCTCGCGCCACGATTGATCGAAGCTCTAATTCTAATTGACTATGTAGAATAACGTTTATGCAAAAGTAGCGTAATATAGCACAAGCTCTATTAGATCATCGAGATATATCATTACATGTATCTCGAGCAGCGTCGTCGTCGACGTCGTATTATGCATTTGCGGTTGCGTGAGATTCTCTCTTATGTACATTATGCTCGAGTGTCGACCGCAAACATCGTCGGAAGCTTGTGCGCGCGGCAGTTAAAAACCATTTCACGGCGGAGCTCCGAATGGCTTAATAAAATCGGCATTTATGCACATCGGTAGCGGCAATAGCAGATGCTGTAAAACAGAAGCCGCAAAGCTCGACGATCGTCGCCGTATAATAAATGCGACAAGCGCAAATCGCCGACGATACTTTCAAAAATCTTTTGCTGTTACATTTATTCGCTTTTGCTTCAGCCAGTTGATTTTTTTCGATATGATACGAAATACGCATGCGACATTTAATAAATACTATAGCACTTTTCAGGGCAAAACAACCATAGCTGTGCTCAATGGAGTCATTACTTTTTTTAAGAGCGAAAAACAAAGGTCAATATTGTTAAATTATCGACGCGACTGTCGTGATTATTTTACCATCGCTTACAGCGATTAGCTCCATTAACTAATCGAACTACATTTCTAACATCACGTATATAATACCATGATGTACTATATACATTTGCCATATATTTTTCTATTATGTATTATGTAAATGTTTCTATGCATCGAGCATTTGTGTGAGCTAATTTTGAACCTGGACGAATAATATTTTTTTTGCACCTTTGATAAAATTCTGATGACATGCGAGTGCCTAATATACGAGTAGTGAGTTAAATCGCCGGCGAAGAGCGAAATTCCTGAGTGATTAAGTGTTTACAAATTGGTAAAATCGAGGTACAGTGTTGACTGCTCGAGGCGTATTAACCTCAAATATTTTCTTGGAAGTATTTCGTTTGAATTCACAGTGATACTCATAATTGAGCGAGCGATGAAAAAAAGAGAGGATAAAATCAGGTATAACATTATTTCGCATGCCATGATATTTTTTTAAGCGATTGTGTCATTTAATTTGATTATTCTATAGAATGAAAGAAGAGCCGAAATATACGTGGCCAGATGAAGGTGACAATAGTAATTTTGATTCGGTGAATTCTTATGACGCCAAAACCTTTACAACGTTTAATCAATCATCAGTGAGTTTAATTAGTTCAAATATGTTCGATTTTTCCATTTTAAAAAATTATTATACAATTTTAATTTCAGACAAATTACATAAATGAGGTTATGCCGTTAAGGGAAAAGTTAGAGGAGAATATAGCCGTAGATTTCGAGTGCAAATATCTTAATCCTGAACTGAGGTCGTTAAAGAAAATTTTCTGCAAAACTGAATCTCAGAATTGCTTACCTATTGCGAAGATAGAAAATCAAATTCTGACAAATTACTTGAATGAAAAAAGGCTAATAATTTTAGTGAAAAAAGGATTCGATTACGATAATTTTTGTCCATTTCAAGAAAAGTCTCGATTAAAGCTTGACGCCCATGAAGAGGTGAAAATCAATTTGATGCAAAAGGGAATTATACCAGATGAATGTAAAATTTGTCATAAATCATTTACGTTCAAATGTGACCTCAGTAAGCACACAAAAGCAGTACACGATCGGAGCAACCCCTACGAATGTACAATATGTCATAAATCATTTGGTCGAAAATCAAACCTTGAACATCATGTGAACGCAGTACATCATCGAATCAAACCCTTCAAGTGTGGCATTTGCCACAAATCATTTGGATACAAAAGCGACCTGAAAAAACACATAAATAGAGTACATGATCGTAGTAAACCCTTCGAATGTGATATTTGTCATAAATCATTTGGCCACAAAGATCACCTTAAATCTCACTTAACTGCAGTACATTATTTTAGCAAACCCTTCGAATGTGATATTTGTTATAAATCATTTGGACATAAAAGTAACCTGAAAAAGCACATCAATACAGTACATAATCGCAGTAAACCCTTTGAATGTGAAATTTGTCACAAATCATTTGGACAAAAAAGTTCTCTCAAAGTTCACGTTAATTCAGTACACGATCGGAGCAAACCCTACGAATGTACAATATGTCATAAATCATTTGATCAAAAACCAAACCTTGAATACCATGTAAACGCAGCACATAATCGGAAAAAAGCCTTCGAATGTGATATTTGCCAAAAATCATTTGGATACAAAAGTGACCTCAAAAAACACATAAATGGAGTACATGATCGTAGTAAACCCTTCGAGTGTGGGATTTGTCACAAATCATTTGGAAACAAGAGTAATCTTGAAAGGCACATTAATGGAGTACATGATCGTAGTAAACCCTTCGAATGTGATATTTGTCACAAATCATTTGGCCGCAAGGACCACCTCAAATCTCACATAATTAGAATACATATCATAGCAAATTCTTCAAATTCTAGGTTAGTCGTAAATTATTTGAATTACAAAAGGATCTGAAAAAGCACATAAATGCGACCATTAAAATTTTTTAATGTAATTTTAGAAAATCTTTCGAGTATATATACTGTTATTTATTTTGTCTCTACTGTAAAAAAAACCTGTTACTCGCCTTTCATTCATAAACTAAAATGTAAACAACATTTTGTCCTAAATTTGTTCATCAAGGTATTGCTGTTAAACCGATTTTTCAATAGTCCAGTTATCACTTAAATTTTTTCCCAACCTGTTCCCCATAAAATGCGAGTAGATAATCCTAACCTTGAAACAATAATTATTCATTGAAATCTCAAAAATTAGTTTGCATTTGTTGTTAGACTACAATCGACTACGTACATGAAGTACATAACCACGTTGTGCCCTATCCAGTGCGACGATAATTTCGTCGTAGACAAGAAATTATAATAATTTTAGTAATGAAGGATATATAACATAGCTATACAAACTGCTACGAAGTTAGAATTTTAAATTGTTTCAAAAATTGTAAGAATAATGTATAATCAGATAAATCTATGTCTTAATTGTAAACAATATGCTCATTATTGATTTTGACATACTTCCTCGACACACTCATCATGTTTACAGTTAAAACAAATTAGTTTGAATGTTGTCTGTTCCGATGGAACAAGCCTGAAGGCGAAAAGATAAATTTTACTCAATCAATTTCCGTGACATTTAATTAAAGGATTCATCGTTTCATTGAGGCACTAAAATGGATCAAAGTGAAATAAAATACGAGAAAGTTGCCTCGGAAAATAATTTAAGTGAACACAGAAATATTGTATCGAAAGATAAAAAATATGTTTGTAAAATTTGTGAGAAAGATTTGTCAGAAAGATTTGTCAGAAGGATGTGATGTGTGCGACAAAAAATTTGAGCAACGAAGCCATTTGATAAAATACCAAAAAACAGTACACGAAGTTAGTACAGATACGCAATAAGTGCGGAAATTATACACGAGAATTCATCGAATTTGAGTTGACACCGAAAAAATACATAAAATTAACAAAATTAACAAAATTACCACTGCCACTTCATTAAGTCTTGAACTTACCGAAAAATGCGGGGCCATGGTGAATGCTAAATTATAGAATATATTGCCTCTCGGTATATATCGGATCAAGTTAAATAGTAGTTTCTCTCCAATAAAGTTTTATTAGAGCTAATTTTTTTTTTACATAATTAAACGTCTTCACTGGTATGGTATAACCATATTTATCGCGATAATACTTTTTTTCAATTGTTTGTTTTGTAATTAACACTTATTACTTATCCATCAAAACGCTGAACATATTAACCTTTAAAAGTACATATGAACAAGCCCGTGATTCGTAATGAATGAATCGTTTTTCCCATAATCACAAATATGCGCAAATGTATCCATTTGTTCGTAAGATGATAATCAAGTTTTTATAATATTTTATTATTTATACGAGCAGCTCGAATTTTTTGTCTCTGAATAATTCCTCAGAGAATAATAGCTTGCTTTTCATAAGTGACATAATGAAAAGCGCTAATTTTTTTTTCTTAACAAGTGTAAATATGTATTGATACTTATACAGATGTTATTCTAAAATTTTAATAAAAATTGTGTCAATATGACTGTGTTTTACCCAAACCTCATGATATGAACTATCACTACACCTCGGTTCATTGTGTTGATCGGTGTTAATTTTGAAATCAGACGAAATATCTTACTGGAAAACTAACTGAGAAACTTTAATGCTTCAAACCAAAAAATGTTTTCTACGTTCTTCAAAATTATTAGAAGCTTCCATAATTATTTTATCCTACTTCCAAGTGTTTTTATTGTTTAAAAATTTTATTTTAAAATTTCTACTTTAATTTCTAAATTTTCAAAAACCGACCGCCTCAACTGAGCTGAAGAAAAATGTTTGCATAAGGGCGGCACTTTTTCTAATCTACCACTGACCGTATGAATCGTAACAGCTGAATCTCTTTCGATGTGTTTATACGAGCGTGAGTGTGCGTGTTGGTGTGTGTGCGTGTGTGCATGCACAATATGCTGGCGATCGAATCCAGCGAGATGTATAATATGCACGCGGAGTGACAGTGAGCAGAGATACGTTATGCATACACATACACTATATAGACGTAAACACACGTGCCGCGCTCGAGATGATCAGGTTTTCGCTGCGCTCATGCTGTAGCAGGTTTTTCGCGCGCAGCCGATACACAGCTGCTGGCCCATTTATAGCGCGATATGGGTGTACGCGTTTGACGTGTATGTGTACGTATATATGTAGTTTTGCACTGCGTTGGCGTGCAGAAATTAAAGAAAAGCAAAAAAGAATCGCAGTGCAGCTACAGCCGCTGCCCCACACACACACGCACATGTTTGCGTTGTATACGCGAGACTAGTTTTTGACGCGCGTTACGTGTACGCGTAGTTCCGCACTTGATTGATGATACGCGCCGCACTGGGGGTGTGGTTCGCTTCATTAATATACGGTCACGCTCGTGCGTATCCATAACTATCCGTATTTCTCTATACATACATGCAGTTTCTCGGAAGAATTTGTTTGTCCCCCGCGCGCGAACAAGCCGCGATAGCGAACAACAAAACTACCCTGTCTCTCCCACAACAGAGCTCTCGATTGATTTGGCCGTTTTGCCGAGCTGTCGTGTTCTCTGGATGTACAATATAAATAATAAAATGAGGCACATCGGGCGCGCGAGGATAATAATTGTTTCTGAATCGCTTCTTGTGCGCGGCTATACAACAGCGAAGAAAAACTCTTGGCCATGATGTGCAGCTCTTGCGCTGGGGCTTTTCTTTTACTATATGTACTACCCGTCGAGAAGCGGCGATATCGCGGCCGGCTATACGTAAGATAAGGATTGATCAGCTGTGACGGCGCCAGAAGGCGTATGCTGCTATGCACGCTTCTCTCTATCTCTTTCCCTTTTAGCAAGTAAAAGAAGGTTTTCTTTTTGCAACAAACAACAACAACAACAACAACAACAACGACGACGACAAAAAGGATAAAGTGGAGAATCATCCTCCGCCTCCTTCTATGTGCACTTATAGGGAAGAGCTGGGGAAATCCCGGCGTATTATACGTACTCTCCGCGCGACGTCGAACGTTTCAGCTTCAGCTCTAGTACATAAGTCGGACAAAAGGATGAAAAATGTTTTATTCAACTTGTCGTGTATTAAAATTGCTTATGTACGTATCATCATAATCATCATGGTCGTAGTGAAGCCCTGCGTCCAGGTTTTACCTATTTATGCGACTGTATGTGCGGGGTGTGTATATAGTTAAATCATATATCTAAAAGTAGTTTTCTCTCGCGACGCGCATACAGAAGCAGCATCAGGTCGGTGCAATCTCGCGTATATAATGCACGCAACGAGTAAGATGCCGGCTAAGATTGATGACTCCAACATGCGGCCCACGAAAGAGGAGGGAATAGGGAGGCAGTCTCGAAATGTTTCAAGAGCTCGTTAACGCACGAGGACTTTTACACGTTTTATTTATAATAAATATTATTATCGCCGAGTATCGTGTAGAATTGTTAGAATTGAGTCTTGTTCACCATAACACCCATGGACGCATTTATGCATCGCATCTCTATATAATATGCTCATAACTTGATATTATGCCCTAACTCGGACTCGTACTGCGAGGACAATGCGTACATTTTGTATTATTGGCTATAAATCTATTTTTGCTCTCGATTTTTATCGATACAGGATATCCCGCGCTGTTGTGACGGGGGAATGTAAAACCGGTGGCCGTTTTGCCGCGACTGTTGTGTCTACTGCCCGCTGCACACATTTTATATTTTATCCTCTATCGCGCGATCGTACATTAATATGCGTTATCACACTTACGTTCGAATCGTTTGCAGAGAAATATAGAGAGAGAATAGTAATATGGCAACAGCAGATCGTACTTTGTTCGATTCTACTCGAAAGATATAAATGATGCCGAATCCAAAACAAATACGTTCGATTCGTAGTAACCGGCAAATATAAATTTCGCTTACCTGCGGGTAGTTTTTGAATTTTCTACCTTTCTTTTTTTGGTCCAAGCAGGATTTTGCAGCGAAACACTGATATCGCAGATACTTTGAACAATTTAGTACACTGGTCGTTGATTTGCCACAAAACAATAAAAACGATCACTGACATCACTCGAATTATTATAACTGACCGTTCGTTGTAGCTGCTCCGAAACAGATTTTACAAACAGCAAAAAACCCGTACTATTGTTGCAACGAAGAACGAACATAATGTTTAATATTAAAAAGAACAGAATGTCGCGTTGAAAACAAATAAAAAACGGAGCAAGCGAGGCAGCGGTTATACGGAGCGCGGGCTCGTCAGTCGTCACCGGCGCAAAAACGTTCTCACACTGCAGCCCGACGCCATCTATGGTACAACGGCCTCGAACTCTTCACACTCATAACTGACGCGGAGCGGTGCGATTTTGGCGGTCGTCGGTACACGACTCGCTGCTCGGCAGCGCTACCTACCCGACCTCGAGCGAGATATCGAAATTTGAAATATATCTTGGGGAAACGTTCTGCAGAGCGCGCCTCCGTCCAGTGGTGCATCGCGGTCAAAAATGTACATACGTAGAATACGAAATAAGCGGCGGGGCGGGGGTGCGGGGGATCGACTGTAAGTACTGCTAACCGTAACGTCGCTTCTTTGCAGGCAAGCAAAACTTTGTTGTACATCCATAACCTCCCTACAGCGCTGCTGCTGCTGTATAAGCCGTATACAATATACTACTTTTTGTATAAAACACATTCGCCGCAGCAGCCTTAGTCATGTTGTAGCAGCTCGTCGTAAATCCGCCGCCACCGTCTCGAGGCAGAGTGCGTGAAACGCTTCTCCGACCGACGACTACCTGTGATACATTCGACATATATATTCTCGTGTGTGTGCACAACAAACGCACACGGCTCGTCGCGAGAGTAGATAGCAGTAAAAACAGTGGAAGAAGAAGAAGAAGTAGCAGCGAGAAAAGTGTGTGCGCGGATTATGTCGTATCTATCGGGACGGTGAATACACGAGCTTGTGCTGCAACTCGCCGGAGTGCGTCAAACTCTCATGGTACTTTAATAGCCCGTATACAGAGTGAGAGAGAAGGAAGGAAATTATCGGGAAAGCTGTGTGCTGCCACCGCCGGTTTGTGATTCCGTTGCTGCTACTGCTCCTATTAAACAATTGCCTGTGCTGTATAAAGCCTATACATGCATCTGCAGTTTTATTGAAACTAGCTGTGCAACCTGTGATACGCGTTGTATTTTCTATTATATGTGCCAGTGCAGTGCCTTTGCAGTTGTTCCTTTTTTTCTATCGGTGCACGCGTCCACGTGCATAGCCCTTTGAATCTTTGTAACGACAGGCTAAAAGTGCAACGTCTTCTACATTAATTTACATTTGCCTAAAGGAGTTCGAGTATTTTTTCTCATTGTTCCTATTGGCTGCGTGTGTATGTGCATAATATAATCGCAAGCGTCGTCGTGCCAAGCTCGTAGCGTCGGTGCAGGCGGCCTATAATCACCTGTGGTATATCGCGGACTCCGAGGATTGGCTTTGCAGCGGTCAGCCCGAACTACAAGGCGCTTTTATGTCATTGTTTTTGGAGCCGTATGGTGAGTCAAGCGACATGAATCTCTCTCTTTTTCGCTCTCTTGCACGCGCATTCCGCTCTCGGGGCGCCTTCACCTTTAATCATCGTCGTCGTCGTCGTATTCGTCACACACTACATACACACAAGCATGCTCGCACACGAACGCAGCGTTTGTACCGACTCGTATACATGAAACTCGAAACAGTATAATATAACAGTCGAATCGTTATTAGATGCGCTTGATGGAAGTAGCCTGCATAAATACGTTTGCGTATATCATACGAGAGAAGAGCCGTATGTGCCACTCGACGCGCGTCTATATGTATAATATAATATAAACATAATAATAACGATATTGTGACCGGACGCGTCCGCATTGACAGGCTCGTCCGTCTATTTACGATATGTTTTGATGGTCGTTGCACTCGTTCAACTTCTTCTTCCGCGTCGAGCCGTCCGTCCGTCCGCCGAGTCTGCTCCGTATATATATAATACGCGAGAGAGCCACATGCGCGACCTAAATGGATTAACGCCGTTTATGCAATGGCTCTCTCGCCCTTGTCTATATTGCACTCGTGTGCGCGCGTGTACTCGTTGCGTCCCTCGACTGCATCACGTACGTATTATAACAAGATTTCTCCGACCGATGATGTCTCTTTTTTTCTTTCTGTCTTTCTTCACGCTGATAGTGCACCGATTCAGTGAGCGAATAAAGCTCTCGTGCTCAGTGTTGCTGTCGCTGTCGCCAATTGTCCAAAAAACAAACGCGATTCGAGAGAGAGATATGCAGCAGTTCGTCATGTTTTGCTTATGTCATGCATCGATTGATTTCTTTTACGAGCCGATGTCACGTATAAGCGTTGGTAATATATATATCGTGGCACGCACACTTTTCGCGGTGCCATGCATGCATGTAGCCTACTTTTTTACAAACATAACCTTTAAAGGCGCTTGCGACTGTTATGATTGCACTCCGCGTGTGAGATAGACGCACGAGCCTCGAATTTGCATTATTTTATACTCTCTCGTTTCGCACGAATTGATATGTGTTGCAGGTATAATTCCTATACAGACATCCGACTGTTCGATCATTTCGTTTTAATCTCCGTTCGTCGAATTAACAAGAAAAAAAATCTCGGTGTTTACGTTGGCATCGAGAAAGGAAATTCATTTCGCTGTTTGTCATGACATGTGTAGAATGTAAACAAACGTCAAATCAAAATACGCATAGCGCAAGCTATAAGATAAAGCTAAAAGCATTAGTGTATCGTCTCGTCAAATTGACTCCTCTTAAAATCTACACACGAATCAAGTTTCAACCAAATCGGCTATAATCCTCGTAACCGCCACTATAAATTTTCATGCAATATAATAAAACCTTGGCCCATCAGCCATTGATCCGATCCGAGCTAGTTTCTACTCGTTACAGAATTGCCGATTATCGGCATGGTTCAACAGAAAAAAAACGTCGCTTTAACTCGATCTTCTCCGCAATAATCAAGCAATCGACTGCAGCAGTAACAGCAACAGGCAGGCGCTTATACACACGCCAACAGCCATCGGTTTTATTAAATAATATCGTCACTATTCGCTGCCGCTGTTACTGCTGCTGTACTGGCGTCGTCGACGTCGTCGTCGTTGCCGTAAAAAAAAGGTGGGGGAGGCGGCGACTTGTCAATTAAGCGCGCCACGGGGCCGACGTCTGAGTGTGTGACTGTGTGTGCAGCAGTGTGTACAATACAATATTGTGTGGGGCTCTGTGCGAATAAGTTAGCAGGCAGTCGCGATCGAACTATCGGCCTGTCGAATCACACTCTCGTTATTATAGCTTCACTTTGTTGGCTATATAAACGCCGACGAGATGTCATAATAAAAAAAACTCGTGTGCACGGACCACTGCTGTTTTTATAGTTATTATTGTGTGTTCTGTGTGTGCAGTTAACGGTGCGCCATCCAAAACCACGTGTTTGCGCGCGATTCGAAAGGGTGCGTGCTGCTGCTACAGCTGTTTTGTTGTGACACGTGCTCCCGCCAGTTTTTCAGCCCCCGCAGGCGCGCGCGCAATCACGGGGTGCGCTTGATTCTGCGCACATTGGAGCTCTATATACGTGAGCCCGCGGATGTACGACAGGGCCTCGAAACTTTTCAAATACATGTATCGTCGGCGTGCAAAATTGCTTATCAAATCACGGCGCACAGCTGCTGGCGTATTGCAAATGATACCTGTTGACCTTTAGAGTCGTTCTTTTTTTTTTGTTTCGTTTCACGATCTAATAAGTTCAACGAGATCGCGAGGAGTGGTTCGCGATCGCGAGTCGAGAGGCAGGTCTTTTTGTGTATCGTCAGTCGCAACTGACCCACTGACAACTCTATACTGCAGATAGTAGTGGCACGATCGAGACCGATGAACCCGAAGTGCGGGCGAGACTTTTGACGCGCGTGCTCTGGTGCTCGTGCGCGCGTGCAGTAGCAGTGCTGTTGTGTGTGACGTGTGCATATTATTATAATACATATGAGCTGTAAGCTCGGTTCATTCGTGCAAGTATGAGCGTGGCGACGAAACTGACGACGACCAAGACAACGAATACCGGTGCTGAAAGTGCCGCCACCACCACCAGCACCACCGACCAGTATCTCTTGCTGCTGAGCAAATCGACGCGTAGGAGCGAATTGTTCTTTCTCAACTCGGCTTTCCTCATGGAAATGACGTTGCGTAGGGTTTTCAAGGGTGAGATTAAATTACAAGACACTCCACCTCCTCCTTCTCGAGAGCTGCATGCAGACGGCGACAATCTCGTGCGCGAGTGTGAATTTACGACCCATACGAAGCTCGACGTGACGATACAAGTCGGAGCAGAGATATATAGCGTGCAAATTTGTGACTCATTGACAAGTGCGCACAAATAATCGTAGCGCATTTACTGTTAAAAAAGCTTGGCTCATTAAACACATTAGCAATCGATAGCAGATACGAACGAACTGCGTGTGACGCGTTGACTTTGTTTTTTGCTTTAAATTTTTATTTATACCCGATATTACGCAGAGGAAGAAAAAAAACGTATGAAGGAGCGTCGTTCAATGTCCCACTTTTAATCCGCGGCGATTAAGGCCAAATCTCCTAATTCTTCAAGATAAGGATATTGGTGATGATAAGTCTTTTCCTTTTTGCCACATTCGAGTATAGCGTAGCGTGTCTGCTCTCTCTGCGCGTATATCCCGTGTACTATATATGCTCGCGCGCGCACACACATGTTATAACGTGACATACACACACGCGCCCGGGCTTGCAGATATATATATGTCTCTCGTGTGTGCACACATATTAAGCATACATATACTACGTATAGTAGAGTAGGTAGACAATGAGCCAACGATGAGTCGTCACTTAAGTCTACGCCCCGGCTCTCCGCGTATAATATCTCTTATAAAGTTTCGCGCGACTCGACTCGCCGGATGAAGAGAGAAATTATTTTATACACACACACACACGTCGTTTTAATCTTTCGGCTTTTCAAGCGGAAAACTTATTATAAAATGAAATATACGTCTCTGTATATGTATTTATATTGCGAGACACATTCGACGACGCGACGAATACGGCGACAACGACGACGACGACGACAAAACGATTTCAAATGACTCGTAAGCTGCGCGTACTTAGCACACATACACACACATACGGGTCGATAGAGTCGTATATAGGGTTGACAATGATTCGCTTTATACCGGGTGTATATATACGGACAATAGTGCCAGGTAATACATAGACGAGACAAGTAAAGCTCTTGCCTCATCGATTCGGGTCCGCAGCAGCTAATACGAATTAACACCCATTAGATATATCGGGCGCCGAAGAGGGAGTACTTTTATATATAGCTGCTGCTGTGTCGTTAAAGCCTGCGTGCACTGCATGGCAACGACAACACAATTAACACTAGCAGCCGAAGGCACATCTTCTTCGCGGCCGTACATTCTCGTTCTCTGTAATGTATCGCGTCTATATGACAAATGACAATAGACAATAACGAATATATAAGCGTTAACACTTTTTGCTTCCAACGCGCACGAACGCTACGAAAAAATTATATACAAGAAATACATTCGTTTCGTAAATTTGACTCCCCCTCTATTTTTCTTTCTCTCTGACTCTTTCTTTCGGTGCATAATGACAGGAAATCGAACCGGCTATGTATGATATTATGTCACTTAGAACGTGCTTTATACATTCGCGTGTATATATGCGTTGTGTATCTTGTGTATATAATGTGATAGGTAGAAAAGCATTCACTTTATTCTTTTCTTTTGTTTTTGAAGTAAAATTTTTTTAGGTGCTTTGGGTATAAAGAGTTATAACCCGTAAAAACCGAATGGGTGCATATTTTACATATACTTGAATGTTTCCTAATTAAATGTTATTTCGAAACTTCATTTGAACTTTTTAGCGTGCACAGGCCCAAGGCCTATTCAATTTATAATTAAAAAAAATAATTTCTTTAACAGTTTTTTTATGGCAATCGCAATACAAATATTAATGTATTTTTGCATGATGCGAGAGAAAACGAGTAAAGTGATTTATGTATTCATGGTTTTGATGTTGACTCTGAAATACGGCTGCGCTCTTATTCATTAAATTCTCATGTACAGAGGCACCAAACATTACAGCATCCCTGATAAAAATGTTCAATATTAATAATGACTTCATAACTAAAAAATCACAATTTATGGTCATTTTTCTATTAAAATTATGTTAAAAATATTAAGCGCATTTAACTAACCTGAAATCAACCACTTTCAAAATATCATTGTAAGCCTCTACCACTAGATGGCGAGTACCTTTACCTTAAAATCTGCAAGCAGTAAAGTAAAACTAATTGTATGTAAAGTAAAACACAGGTTATTCCATTAGATAATCCGTCAAAATTTTTAGACGAATTTCCGAAAACCGTTTAAATAATATTTTTATTTTAAACGGTATAGATTTGTGAAAAATATTGATTTGTAAACATCATTTAGATAATCTGTGATTATTTTCATTCAGAATGAAGAACATTTATTTAAGACAAAAAATGTCACTTTGACTGAAATCACTTCGAAAATTAGCTAACATGAAATATTAAAACATTTTTTTTGTAATACGGATGCTTATACTGTGTTCCTTTTTTCTTTTTGTTCGCAGGCAAGGGAGCTCGGTCGAGGATGCCCACGCAGACCGAGAGCGACGAAATCCGCGTCAAAATCGTCTACAATGGGTAAGCAAAATGGCCTACATCGATTTACTCTAGTCGAGTGTTACAGCACTCTTGCTATTAAAAATTAAAGTAAAACACAACCAGACACAATTGCCGCTAAACGCACGTACGTGTTTTTTTTTTGTCCCCCTTGTGATTTCAGCGAGGTACAGATCACGTACATCACCGCGGGCATCAGCGTGGAAAAGCTGCGCGACGAGATGCGAACGATCTGCGGCTTCGGCCAGACTGCGAGCGGCCAATCGGCCGATCAGCAATTCACGATGAAGTGGGTCGACGACGAGGGCGACCCGTGCCGCATCGCCTCGCAGCGCGAGCTCGACGAGGCTCTCAGGCTTTACGAGCTCGAAAAGGACACCGAGATTACCATTCATGGTGAGCTTTTTTCTACGACTCGTTTCCTTCACTCTTATACATATATTTCTTGCTCTATACCGTAAGAAGCGTGTTGAAGCTCGGAGCTAGTTCGAGTTGTAAAAAAAAAAAACAAAAAAAATAGGAGAAAAAAATATTCGCCAGCACATATCCGCGCGCGCGAGAGAGCGTCGATAACGCCACCGCTCGGTGCGGCTTCGGGCTTTTACGACGATATTTTTTGCTCTACATATAACGCACTGCATATAGCAAAAAAAAAAGAAAATGTCAAATTGAAACGCAAGAAGAAAACGATCGTTTTCTTGCCAGTGCGCGTCGCGTATACGTCCGACGACTGTTTTTTTCCTCGCTCTCTCACCTCCGTCCGCCGCTTTTTCTTTCTTTTTTTTTTATTTTGTTCTTTTTCAGTCGTAGGAAACATTTTCCTATTTCTAAAGCCCTCCCTTGACGCTTGTGCAATACACTATAAAATTATCATATAATATCACTTATGCGATCGCGCGCAAAAGAAAGCAGAGACCGGCAGATGCGTATCAAAAGGTGCATTAACGTCTTGCCGGCAAATTATGTAATAATAAATGTGCACGAGCATATCGTACGGCACGCAACACCGACATTTCGACGTGTGTATACATAAAGAGTGACGTGTTGTAGCCGTGAGTGTACTCACAACTCGAATGTCTTTACAAAGTTGGATTAGTTGCGCGGGTTACCTTGGGAATGGCGATGATATCAGTCGACCTCACTCGATTCCGATTAACTTTATAGGTGGGCAAAACGCGATATCTTCGCGACCATAAAGGCAAAGTACAATGGTAAAAAATACATTAGTATTTTTCCTACTGATATTAGTACTTTCACGTCAAGATAATGTAATTCTTGTATTCATAAACACTGCGAAATTAATTTAATTTTGTGCTTTTTACGGCATGTACACGTTGATGTTATCAGCGGCGCATCATCGCGCCCACGCCCTGTTGTTGTTGTTGTTGTTGCTGGGTGTCCATGTGCGTAGGCGCAATTCCCTGCGCTGCGCGAGTGCATCATTGCGTGCACTGCAGGCTGAAGCTCGCGCGAGCAAGTGAGGCATGCAAAAAGGAAGACTCTTTATATTCCATATTATTATGCACTTATAGGGCTGTGTGTACGAAGCGAGATGCAGTCGCGAACGTCGTCTTTGTGTGCCGATCGATCTATATGGGCTTTATATTCTCGAGTGCTTCGGATTCCTTTTGATATACGCGTAGTAGCACAACATCGTTGCGATCGAGCGAACTATATCTACTCTCGAGCGCCGATATCGTTCTCGTGAGTTTCCCCTAATATTGTGCAGTAAAAATTCCTTTTCTCAGAGTCTGAGCGCTTTTGCTAACACGCAATAAAAGATGGGTATTAAATGTGTCGGGCAAAAAAAAAAAAAAATAAAGTTTTCCCTCTCGCGCATTATATAATTTATTCTCTCGTTTCCTAACTCGCATTGAAAAAAAACTTTTCTTATCCGTGCATAATACGGATAATATGTGTGAAGGCGAGTCTGAAAAATGAAAGGAAGTCCCCTCTCTCTCTCGCTCTCGGAATAGAGTCGGCAAAAAGCCCGAAAAGTCCCATTGAAAGATAAAACTATATCGATTTGCCTATATACCCGGGGTATTTTTTCTTTTTTTTCTTTTTTTTTGAGAAAAGAGGGTATTCTCGGTGGGCAGATATCCAAAGCTTCGTTCGGGGGGATGAAAGTGTCGCGTACACGCTCGAGCTCGCTTACAGCGCGCACGGACAAAAGCGAGCTCGAGCTCGAGAAGGATGCACCTGGGATCCTTGCCTGCCCGCTTGCCCTTCTTCGTCTTCTCTTTTTTTTCCTTCGCCATTTTCTATGCGCCCTTTTTTCTCATCCTCCGGTGTTGCCAAGAGCTAGCTAGCGATAATGCCCACTCTTGTTATACACGTGTGCCGTGTTACATCACGCGACAGTCACTCTGTCTGTATGTGTGCACCGACTGCAGATGAGAAAAAAGGTATATAGCGGAGGAGATAGCGTCGCGACCTTGGCCGAAAGCTTTATTTTAGGTACGCAGACGCGCGCGCGCGGGCAATGAGATTTTTCTCTCTTACTTGTCGTGTGCCAATGTCGTCGTCGTCGTCGTCGTCGTTGTTGGTCAGACAGAACTGAAATCGTGTCGACTACTCGTTTTCTCACCGATATCAGGGGCCGGATAGCTATATGTATTATAGGCAGAGACCGAGAGTTGGCATTGTTTTGCACGAGCGAGTTTTCTGCACTCGAAGCATTGATACTCGTACTATATAACGCGCGCTCGCACGCACACACACATACACACATATGTATGTAGAATAGAAAGAGGAAATTGAATTTGTACGACAATGATTATCGCCACGCGCGTGTATGGAAGTGGCACTCGACGATTGCCGCCCAAGCTTTTGCGTTGTGCAGATAAACGCGTTGAAAAATCAATACACAGCAGCAGCAGCAGCAGCAACAGCAGCAGCAGAAATGCAGGCCTGCGTGAGCTTTTCTGCTCTGCTCGTACTTTTTTTTATGTATAATACACTGAATCGTAATTATAAAAAAAAAAAATCAAAATGCTCTCGCGCGAGGTGCACTCCACGCAGTATATAGAGTGAAAAATTTCTCGCTCAACGACGATGACGACGACGACGACGACGACGAAGACTACGACTACTCCTCCTCCAATGCGATGATAAATTTCTTAAATTATGTCAGCTTACGCGCGCTCTTCCGACTCTCAATTATACATGCCGTACACTTAAAAATTGCCGAGCTGTGAATTTATAAAATAACTCCCTCGGCTGTGCGTCGTCGATGCGGCAGCGGCGGCCTCGAGTCGAGCTTCTTCCACTGCTGCTGCTGCGTAATACCCCCAGCAAAAATACCAGCCGGTATAATGTGCCGACACATTGGTATAATTGCAATTGATGAAAAGTAAACACGATCCACGCGAGCACGGGTGCGCAAACGAATATAATCATCCTGCGACTTTTCTCAAGAATCATATGGGTGTACCACTTCGTTATTACGTAGATTGTTTCGAAGTAACCGAGATATCTCGTGTTGCCTGGTAACATAAAAAAAATATTACCAAAAATGAGCAATAAAGAGTTCCATTTATCATTAAGCGATCCGATACGGAATGAAGCGTGTCGAAGAGATATACCAGCTATTATGCAGGCGGCAACGACGATCGAGATCTCTCATTCTCTCTCTCTCTCTCTCTCTCTCTCTTTCTTTCTATTATCTGTTTTCAATTGAATTTTAATAATACGTTGCATGCGTTGCTTCGAGTGTGTATATTATATACAAGAATTATGAGTCATCGCCCGCTCGAATGTTCGTGAGCGCGAAGCTATCTACCGCGCGCTGAGCCGCTTGTATTGATCACCGCATCCAGGCAAAGCCCAACGAAAACCTATGCATTTCGATGTGGCAAAAATTTGACAGTCCACAATTTGCGGGTGAAGTTTTGAATCTCTTTTTGAAATTGCGAAAAAAAATCGGATTTCTTGACTTGAAAAGAAATATATTTTTCTTGATATGCGATGCAGTTGAATCTCTAGTTTAAAACTGCGGCGTAATAAAGTTTTCCAATGTTGAAAATATTTAATTTTCTGATCTAGCGAATTCAAAAAGAAAAATTAGTTATTTTTCTGTTCTTTCAAAAGTGCAAAATTGTTCACAATTTTATTGAATTGCCTTGCAAGTAAAAAGAGCAATTTCTTCGCTCTACTTCGAGAAAAAACTATTTTCTACCAACATGCGTACACATATAATGAAATAAAAATATATGAACAATATAAGGACAAATCTATCTAGACTGTCCATTCAGAGTTCAGGGGTAATGTTTATCTGTATCGACGGTGTTTAGGAAGAAAATCTTCCATCTGAAACTGCAGCTTAATAGTTTACTGATGTAAAAACCCTTTTTTTTATCTAGTCATTACACTTTTTCCGAAAAATTTACGTTATGAATGAAAAGCGTGATTTTTTTCGCCACAAGATTTCTTTATCTAAATTTGAAAAAGTGATGGTCTTCGTAAGTATGTATGTATATGGCCGATTCTCTGTGAAATCGAATGGCCAAAAAAATTTTTTTTCTGCAAATATGAAAAACTTGCTGTTCCCGATGTCAGAAATGTCCCCAAATTTTATTAGAATTTTTGGGACCATCTATCACTCTTTTTCAGGGGCCCGAAGTTGGCCATTTTTGGGTTTTTTTGAAATTCATGAAAAATCACAAATATTCAAACAATTCCTGGATCAGGGTAGAATGATTCAAAAGAAAAGTGCCCAGCAACTTTTTTGTTGGAAATTGTCCAAATTTTCAGAAAAAAAATATGCCAAAGTGATTGGAGCCACCCAAAGAGAGCATAGTGGGAAAACATAAAAAAAAAACGCAAAACAAGAAATCTACTCGAGTTCGAACCGGACTTTCATTTCCTAAACTATGTAAAAAGCTTCCCAAAGATGTCAACTAATGCCTGATAAAGTTTTGTAATGGGTCTTAAAGTTTAACGCAATGTAGACAACAATGTGTGGCGAAAAACATGCAAAAAAGGTCAAAAATAGGCCCAAAATGCCTAAAATCACCAAAAACAGCCATTTTCAGGCCTTTTTTGCATGTTTTTCGCCACACATTGTTGTCTACATTGCGTTAAACTTTAAGACCCATTACAAAACTTTATCAGGCATTAGTTGACATCTTTAGGAAGCTTTTCACATAGTTTAGGAAATGAAAGTCCGGTTCGAACTCGAGTAGATTTCTTGTTTTGTGTTTTTTTTTTATGTTTTCCCACTATGCTCTCTTTGGGTGGCTCCAATCACTTTGGCATATTTTTTTTCTGAAAATTTGGACAATTTCCAACAAAAAAGTTGCTGGGCACTTTTACTTTTGAATCATTCTACCCTGATCCAGGAATTATTTGAATATTTGTGATTTTTCATGAATTTCAAAAAAACCCTAAAATGGCCAACTTCGGGCCCCTGAAAAAGAGTGATAGATGGTCCCAAAAATTCTAATAAAATTTGGGGACATTTCTGACATCGGAAACAGCAAGTTTTTCATATTTGCAGAAAAAAAAATTTTTTTGCCATTCGATTTCACAGAGAATCGGCCATATACAAGTTCGCGTATGCGAGACAATAGTAAACTGCAAACGGACAGTCTGGAAAATAAATGTTCCAATGTTGCTTTATTTTTTGCGCCAATAGTACCAAGAATTCATAATAATTCAATCATCGTTAAAGCCAGCCCTCGCCGCTAGATAGCGAGTATTTTTATTTGAAAATCTGCAAGCGATAACGTGAAAATATTTGCATAAGTAGAAGCACTCAATAAAAAGTATTTATAATATCGCTTTTATAATCATTTTAATGTTAATATTTTTGACAGTGCAATTCTTGCTAACACCTGCGTGGATAAAGAAGGAGCTTGTAACAGCTTTTGAACCAAGAATTTAACTTTGAAAAATCAGTTTGCATGATGCCCCAAAAATGGACCGGTCTAATTTAAACTTTAAAATCGATCCAATTCATGTAACACTTCTCGATAGCGTGACATGTCGAAAGTTCATACACGGTTATATTCAAACACACACACACATACAAAGCATCACTCGATATCGTGCGCGCGCTCTCTTGAATCGCAAATTTCGAAGCTCTTTCGGAAAAAGTTGATGTAATTCGCGTGTAATCTCTCTTTCTCTCGCAACTTCCGCGAGCTGTTGTTGCCGACGGTGTGTTTATGTGTGTGTGTGTGTGTGTGTACTTTGGTGGAGTTGTGTATCAAGCTTCCGGCGTGCGAGCTTCTCTGCGATTGTTAAAGTTCGAAAAAGCTCGTCCATTCTCTAGGAAGCCTTCTATACATATACATGCCGAAATCATCGGCTAAAAAGCTCGAAAAACTCGATCGTGCGCGCGCGCAACTTGCTACACCAGTGCAGGTCCCTCTAAAGTGTATCTCTATACGTGTTTATATTCTCGGCGAGGAGAAGAGAAAAGTGGCGTATCGCGTGACTAGGCTCGGGCTGCGCGAGCTTTCGCACCGACCCATTAACTTTGAGATTCGGGTACTTTCAGACATCCCACGTTTTACCTCGGCCGACCTCCGATATATAGGCCTCTTCGGCAGTTTATCGGCTAACACACATTGCGTATGGCCGAAAGAAGCCATTTTCCTCGTCGAGGCCGAACATTACGAGCAGGCTTGGATTTTAGTGCTTGTCAAAACTATGTATATAATGTTGTGCACGCGGCGAATATCGTTTCATACAATTTATATACAAAGCGCGTATTAAACGAATGAAAATCAGAGAAACACGGGCTACAGGGGATATAACATGACTGTGACGTGCTCGCGGAAGAACGGAAGTACAGCTAGAAATTGCAACTGACTTTTCATCGGCTATCAACGAGGCGCGCGCGCACGAATTCAAAGAAACTCGACTGGTTTTTACCGCTTGGCAGATCAAAAAGCTTGCGAGCTTGCGCGCTCGCTCGCTATCTCCATCTAACAGATTAAGGAAGGAATATGAGACTGGCTGTATGCGAAGAAAAGTTCATTTCATTTGCACAATGCCTCGGGAGACAGTGGTAGTATAGCTCGTTTTGCGCTCGCGCTCGCGAGCTTTCTGCACAAACGCCAACTCGTATTATACGTATATCTACGCAGAACAGCGCGAGCAGTTGTCTATTAAACTTTTTTCAGCGTATAACAAACGGAATTTCTTTCCTTTTTTTTTTCGAAAGTCCTGGAGCAATGTCAAAGCTTATTTATCAATATATATTCGAATCGACTTTGCTACTGTTGCTGCTGCTGCTGCTGCTGATTCTGCTTCTGCCGCTACTGTGTGCGGCGTTGAGCCGATCGTTATTTCGGGTTTATCGGACAACGAATATATAACGTGCCCCCTTCCTACCTTATCTTTTTTTATACTTGTACGATTGACTTTTCAGTCTTTCATTTCGCCTTTTAGTGCTTATCGGCTTAAGCAAGCTCAGCTTTTAGCTTTAATTGAATGTGCTGCGCTCGAGCCTCTCTTTCCCTCTTTTTCTCTGTTGAGGGGGTGACTATTTTCTTGCGCAGGACTGTATAGATCTATTACTACATTCTCTCGCGTGTTTTATTTTCTGCAGTTCTTAAGTGTTCCGGAGCTCGCCGCTATTTATACACATATGCATGTCGCTCTATTGGGCGACATTTTTCCTTCCGCTCTCAGACAATTATAATACTCCGACCGGAACAAGCGCTTGACAGTCTCGCGTTAATTTAAACAATGCCCGCTGGTATTAGCTCCGATATCATATAAGCTGCTTATGCCATTTCGTGATGTGATTCGCGCGTGCTCGAGCGAAATTTAAGTTAAAACGAAATCTTCTCAGAGCAATTTTCGATTAAAAGACTTCTACTCTTTTCGATCAACGACTCGATATTCTTATTTTTCTCGAGCTTCCAATTTTACAGAGATATATTTTTGCTTTCCCTCAGAAAAAGCTCTGTGATAAGCTCGAAAACGAGTTTTTGAATCAGGTGTCGTAAGGCAATGCGGTTTACTTGCATGTAAACTGGGAGCAAGATTGAATTCCCAGCCAAGGCCTGTAATTTAAATTTTTCGTTTTTTCAGTTTTCTCTGAAAGGTTGATGTAGTTTTTCGGAATATTCGTGCATTGATTGCGAAAGAGGAGCAGTCAAGCTTTAATTTAAGACCAAAAACAAAAGGATTCAAAGAATATTTTATTCGAATTTTTCAGTCGTCCATTAAGTTCCTTTGTGCGACGCGAAGTTCAAGGATCGACAATCAAAACTTTTCGCCTCGACGAATTTTTCCTTCTGCTCGTTTGTCCTACAATCTGTTTGCGACACAACAGCGATCCTTGCTAGCTGCGAGCTTGATTTATCGTTGCTGTATTTTTTTCAATTAAAATAAAGCTATCACACTCAAGCTTCTCTCTCTCTCTCTGCCTCTCTGTGCACTTTTTATCTTTCTTGCCTCTCAAGAGGCATGCAAATGATATTCCGGAGCAGAGAAATACAGGGCGACGGCGGTGGCGGCGAAGTTGCTCTTCTCAAACCGGGGTTGAAAAAAAGGACCGCCTCGGGCGCATTAATTCATGCCGAATTATAAGCCAGCTCTCGCGTGTACGAGCGGCAGCTATGTAAAGAGAGAGAGAGAGAGAGAGCGAAGTAGTAGTGCCGGGACACATTAAATGACCCTGCGCGTTGCTGCTTCTTGTTGCAGCAGCAGCAGTAGTAGCTCGTCGAGTGAGAGAGACAGAGAGCGCATTCCGTGGCCTCGGGGGTGTGAAGGTTTTCGAGTTGTATAGCGGCGATGGTGAGCTACCGCCAGCCGCTGCCGCTGCTGCTGCCTGCACCACCGCCGACACTCGCCACTTTGTGGATTTCGCGTTCGCGGTTAATTGCAAATTTGCTACGTGCTGTTTTACATAGAGTACGCGCGCGCGTGGTGATTATATAATTTCGCCAAGTGAGAGAGAGAGAGGAGAGAAGGATTTTGCTTGAATACATTTCCGCAAGCAACGTATATTTAGAGCCGAGAGAGAGTTGGAAGAGCAAAAGGAGGGAGCAGGAGGAGGAGCGGCGAGAAAGATTAAATTACATCGAGAATTTACGTTGTACATCGATGAAATACCAATCAAAAATTGACGTGCCGATAAATTATAAATAATTACACGAAAGCTCGCGCGCGAGCAAGCACGATGATCGACGAAATTTCCGATCGGTAAACACGAGAGGCTAAAGCTTCGTTTACTTTGATGCGGCTCTAGTATGCGTAATATGCTTGCCTGTGTACGCATACACGGCTGAATTCTCCCTCCAAAAAAAGCTCGCGTATTTTACATCGCAGTAATGCCAAAGTTAATTAACATCTAGCTTTTACGAAATTGTTTCTTGCCTGCTGCTGCCGCGTGACACGAAATAAGAGATTTTATCATCCGTGTTGCATTAAAATGCAATAAAATTAAAAAAACCTTTGTAAATGGATATACAATCTGGCGAATTATGAAGAGAGCTTACCCCCCTTTTGAAAGTTGCACCAGTCGCGACCCGATCCTTGTTGCTGCTGTGTTATATTATATCGTCGTCATTATTGTCGCGTCTGGCTCGACGCGCGCGCGACGATTGATTTTACGCGAATGACCGCAGCCGCTGCGCTGTGTGTGGTCCGTGCACCACCAACGACGTCAAACTCGTAAATATATCCTGGAAAATTAATCACTTCGGGGGTGGGCGAAGAAAAAGTATGCGCGATATGCAAGCGATCATTTTCACAACGTCTGAGCGCGCGCTTATACGTATTGTGTACGTGTGATGTACGGCTCGTGACCCGAATCGTCCATTACCGAAATGAACACAAAATATATATAATGCGTCGTTAGCCTGAATTAATGTAATACGTTTTGCTCATACGTATGCGCGCACAACTCCGCGTATAAACCCGCGCGAGTTTTCCGCGCGCGCAAATCCACCAGCTGCAAAAAATATTTTACTCTCGTGCGCGCGCGTCAATGTCAGAGAATTCTCTCATGCACTACAAATATAATAATGCACGTGTGCTGCTCTAAGTGCATAATAGTTGTCGTCGTCATCGCGAGGTCGTTCCTTTTTTTTTTTTTTTTGTTATTACTTTTGTAACACTTCCAACTTTTGTTCTCTAGCTCTCGCTGCTGCTGCAGCTGCTGTGCCGCGCCGCCGCCCTCTAGGCTGCTGCCCTGGTTCGTGAAAAATTAAATCTCCCGAGCGACCTTCGATTCCCTTCCTCGTCGTGCCGCACCGCGCTTCTATTTCCAGAATTTCTTCTCTCTCGGAGAACACGCCTCCGCAGAGTGCATATGTGTATACGCTTCATCCCTCGCGAATATTACGTGCGAGATCAATTTCGCCGCTTTTCAGAGTCTAGCTCTCTCTCTCTCTCTTTATATGTATGTTTTCCAACGCACAGGCGCTCGGGTATGATATTGCTATGTAATGGTCATGTCCAGAATGCGGGGCTTGGCGCGCGTATAGCAGTAGTGGTAGTATACACCGCGCAAAGCCCGAAAGCTATACCAGACAATGAAAACCTGTATCATGTTGGCTTGTATACACATATGGCCGACTTGACCTGGAAAAGTCGGTTATATATCGTTGCGGGGAAAATGCGCGCTTTTCACGAGGGAAAGAAAGACTGAAAATACATCAACCTGCGAGATGTCGTGGTACGCATATATTGCACCCACACACACACACACAGCCCGCCTGTCGTGTAGTATAATATTCGACTCGAGGTGGAGGAAAAAAAAGACTGGTTGTAAAAATAAAAACGCATCTCTCTGACATCGAAGCATGTAACGCGCGTAAAAACAAGTTGTCGAGGTGTACGGGGGTGTGTGAGCTGGTTGAATAAAAAAAAGAGAGTAAGAAAAAAAAGGGTCTATGTTTTTTTTTATATTTGCAACGTGCGGCAGTAGCTCCAACGCACGAAACGCTGAACCAGCAGCAGCAGCAGAGCCCAAGCGTCCGCCGCGCACGTACCAAACGAGGAAGCTATACACACGATTTTGTCCCAAATATAACATTTAATTTCATTGCCAATGGAATAAAAAGAGAAAGAGAGAGAGAGAGAAGAAGAAGAAGAAGAAAATAAAAAGGAAGAGAGAGATTATTTGCGCGCCCAGTGGCGTATCAGACTATCGTACTATATAGGCACCGATATAAATGCTTAAACTGCATTTGCTGCAGATCGTGCTCGGGCGTACTTTTGCAGATAAAGTGTATCATATACGTGCTACACGATATATGTATATAGTAAAACGATAGAAGGAGAGCTTCTCTCTTAGTTATTTATTCGAATCGCGCAACGATTTCTCTAACGAGCTCTAATGAAGAATCAATGGTAATCCAATGCCAGTCGACCCTGCCTTACACCAACTCTCGCCGCGGCTCTCTCTCTCTCTCTCTCTCTCCCTCTTTCCCAGCTCTACTGCTGCCGTACTTGATAAATTCTCTCGAGCGAGCGAGCGTTGATAAGTCAAGGATGCAACTGACCCTGATATAGCCACATAGACAGTAGTAACAGCAGCAGCAGAGAGCAACTCAATTAAAAAGTAACGCCTAAATGAATAAAGAAACGAGAGCTTGCGAGCCTTCGCGCGCGTGCACGGCAATCTCGTTTATATATTAAATGTATGAAATCTTGATACATAGACATTCGCACAGCTCGCGCGAGCAAGAGAACCCAGACAGAAGAGGACTCGAGCTGTACTTTTGCCCGATGCGAAGACACGGTCATCTTTGCTTGCTTATACCGAGCTTGCAGAGCGAGCTTGCGCTAGTCTGGCGCGCGCTTATATTCTCCCATGCCAACGCCGTCTGGTGTATATAGCCTCTCGCTCGCGCCCGTAGTATATACAACACTACTCAACTTTGCTCATCTGTTAAAGAGCTGCATCTCCGAGAGTGCTTCGCTGCGAAACACATTACACACGCGCGCGCCGCCGCCACCGCCGCCGCCGAGAGAGAGAGAGAGAGGCTCTGTATATTCTATAGCACCTAGCCTGAAGTATAAGGTCGTTCGAGGCGGTACATACACTGTTATACTATGCGTGTATATACGTCAGAGAGAGTCTGCGGTGTTACGCGCTGCATCCTATATGCACATAATATACACATCAAAGCTGCAGCACATAGCTGTACGCGCGCGCGAGAAAGAGAGACGCAAAGAGCCGTATGAGTTTTTTACTGCTGCTGCTACCGAGAGCTTGCGCGCGTGCAGTGCGCCAGCCAGCCAGAGAGAGGCTTTCTTTACCCTTTTGCGCACTCCCTTTTTTTACTCTCTTTTTCCTTTTTTTACTCCACTTACATGCCTTATAGCACGTTTATTCTCTCAGGCATATGGGCATCACACACACACACACACACATTTGCCGGCACATAAGAAAAGAGAAGAAAGATTCACAATCATTCGGGGTGTGCAGAGCTACTACGGCGTTTTTCCTCTCTTTCTCTCGCTCGCTTTCATATTTGTGTGCAAAATATAGTCGAGTTCAGCTCGACTCCGTGTGTGCCCGCGCGTGCTTATACGCTCGTACGAATACCCCGTTCGTACATATGTACATATAACTATACAGCTGAATATTGTAATCGCTTTTAACGAGCACCGGCTAACTCTGTGCACCGTGTGCACACGCAGTAGTCTCTGCAGGCTGTATGTGGGTCTACGTGTGTGCGGCGCACGTCATGTATCCGCCCGTGTTCGCGGTACACACACACACACACGCACACACGTAAGCGCGTTCCTTTTTTTTGCTCCTATACCTGCCACTGCGTACTCGTTTTATGTATGGATCGACCCCTAGAGATGGCATTAATGCTCCGTGTGTGCGAGACCATGGTCGTGGCCTGTGACCGGGGCCAAGCCTCTCGGCTCGTTTCAGCTCTTTTTTTTCTTTCTTTTCGTTTTGTTTTGTTTCTTCTTTGCCCGTTGACAAATAAGGCATGATTTATAAAAATGCATTTTGTCAACGACAAGTCTCTGCCGTATGATCCATTCTTATGCCGCAGCTGTTACTGCATGCTGCTGCTGCTGCTGCTGCACGAGCCACGAGCCGAGGGAAAAGTTTTGCACACTTCGAGTAACAAAGATCATAAACAAAAGAGAAGGAGAGAAAAAAAGACGAAAGGAAAAAAATTAGCGCCTCGAGCCAAAAAAGTTTATGACGTGCGCGTTATTATTTTTAATGATCGAGTAACGTAAGACAATTGATATCGATCATTCCGGAGGAGTTGCTGCTGCTGCAACGCACGAGATAATAGTTAGCTAAAGAAGAGAGCGTCTCGCGGATAAATTTACGACTTCTCCGGGAGAAAATCATTAATTACTCGCCCGCCTCTGGGCCACGCTGCTGTTCTGCAAATTATTCTAATCGCTCGTGTGCATGTGCGTACGCGTGTGTGTGAGAGTTACCACACGAAGGCAGAGTGAGAGGCACGGGGAGGCGGCGCTCCTTCTCGCAGTAGTCTCTCTATCTTCTTTACGGCTTCATCAAATTCCCAACGAGGCATTATCTCCTCCAGTGGTGCTTGACTGTCTGTGCTGCTGCTGCTGCTACTGCTTCTGTGTGACGCTGCCACTACTGCTACACCACTAGCTGCAATCGATAAGCCCAAAACAACATCATTTCCGTCCTTGATATCCTTGTCGCGGTCATTATATACTGGAGAGAGGAAAGGAGCTGTGCACGTGGGAGAGATGGTTGGCTGCTTTAGAGGAGCAGCCTCAGTGGTAGTGCGAGTGTACATGTGTAGCACAGAGATGTCAATTGAGCCCATGGCCTACAAGGCGTACGAGCGTCGTATATAGCATACATATGTAGGTATATATAGCAGCAGCAGCAGCAGTGGCACAGGACGTGGCTTACCAAACTTCCACATAGGCTGCATGTGGAGCAACGAATAGATGCATACACGTATATACCGCTATGCAGAAAGAGAGAGAGAGAGAGAGAGAGAGAGAGAGCAGCAGTAGCAGCAGAGATCTGTGTAGGTGGGTGGGTGTGTGTGGGGGTGCAAGGGAGGTAAGTCATGAGACGCCCTAGCAGCAGCAGAGGCAGCAGCATAGCAGCGTTGGCGCGCAGAGTACGCGCAGCACTCGCAAAGAGGAAGAGAGAGAGAGAGAGAGAGAGAGAGAGAGCGAGCTATATACGAGGGAGGGAAAGTGGAAACGTATATTCTGCGCGTGATTCGAGTTTGCGCTCTCGGAGCCTGGCTCTGGTGGTGCAGCTGCAGCAGCAGCAGCAGCAGCAGAGAGGAGGCTTTAGAGCCGGGCGGCGCTGGATGTGGCACTAGTCGTTAACGGGTGCTCGCGCAAGTCGATACTAGTAGAGAGACAGAGCTGTGCTGCTGCCGCCACCACCACCACCAGCAGCGACGACGAGCGAGAGCAGCGGTGCATGTGTCGTGGCCCTCCCGCGCATATACGAGTGTGTGTGGGGAGTGAGTGAGTGTGTGTGAGCGTGTGCGTGCAGGCAGGCAGGCAGCGAGGCAGCAGTCGACGTCGCGTCGGTGTGTGAGGGTGCACACAGAGCCTTTCCCCCCTTGCAGAGTTGTTCTTTTACTCGCTTGCACCGCCACCGCACCACTACTACCACTACCACCACCACGCCGCTACTGCTATTACTACTACTACTACTACTATTACTGACTTCGTTGCTGCTACTACTGCTGCTGCCGTGTGCCTAATTTAATAAAGTTCGGCGACGACGCACTCGACACGCATCGAGGCAGTCGATTCTGAAAGCAAAAAAAAAATTCCGAGCAGCATCGGCAGCGTAGCAGAGCTTTTCATCAGCTGCGGGGGTGCGGTGGGTGGGGAGGCCGCCACACACGTCGTTTCAAAGATCCTCTCTCGTCATTTTATACATCGCGAGCGAGCGATTCTTTCTACGGGGGTGTATACCGCTGATACTAGGCCAATAGGATCTATATAATATATACACATTTGCAGCTGTGTACTGGCGCCTGTGTATGTATACCGAGCGGAGCGCGACTCTCTCCCTGTGTTATATAGGGGGGTGAACGACAGAGTGTCCTGCGCGCCAGCTACGCCCAGGATCAGCAGCAGCAGCAGCAGCAGCAGCAGCAGCAGAGGCAGCGGCAGCAGGAGAGGCACCGCCGCCGCTAAGCGACTGAACCTCTGCCACCTATAGATATATACATTATTATCAGGCGTTCGCTCGCTCTCGCTTCGCGCGCTCGTGTTGGCAGCGCGCAAGAGGAGTAAGAGAGAGGAGAGAGAGAGAGTAAAAGAAGAGAGCAATTTCAGCGCTTCTTCTTCCTTTCCTCTTCTGCTCTTTTTAGCGGGAAGAGGAAAACTACTCGAGGAACATTTTTTTTTACACTCTGCAACTCGACGCACGCCTCGCCTTCGGGATTCGTGTGCGTCTTTCTCTGCTAAACTAGTGGTGTCTCTGTTATATACCGTACAACTACGACGAAGGATACAGTGCAGTATCGCGACCTATGGTGCGTCCCTGTGTGACAATCGCTGTTCGCTGGCGGCGGGCTCGCTGACAAGCAGCAGCAGCTGCGGTACAGTACGCAAGAAGTAAGAAGGAGTACAAAACAGCTCATCGGGGACAAGTCGATGTTGTTGTAGCCCCGCGTGGATTATCCCGTCGATGTGTGGGTGGGTGCGTGTGGCGGTGTTTGTGTGACGACAACAGAAAAAAAAACATAAACAAAAAACAAACGGTGCTATCCAGAGCTGTGCCATTACCGTAGTAGCTGCTGCTACACACGCACACGCATTCAGGCACACCTCTACGCATCGCACGTGTGCTTCGATACGAGCGGAGGAGAATCACGTCGTCACCTTGGTCTACAAGCAACAAAATAAATAAGCAAAAATGGCCTGGGGATACTGGAGCGCGACTTCGGTCGACCGGGGCCGCTCGCCCAGGCGCGACAAGGAGCGTCACGCGGCCGGCATACAGTACCAGCAGCACCAGCAGCCCGCGGCACCGGTTCAGCACCAGAGCCGCGAGCAGCAGCAACAGCAGGAGCTCCAGCAGCACCTGCTGCAGGTCAAGGCGGACGTCGAGGAGCAGCCCCAGAGTCTGCAGCAGCTGCAGCAGCAAGCCGCGGCCATCGCCGCCGCCACGGCAGCCGCTCAGCCGAGCCAACAGCAACAGTCGAGCCAACAACAGATGCAGGCCGAGCCCTCGAGGGCCTCCACGGCGGGCATAAGCTTCAATCCGGACCCGCCCTCGGGCGGCGGTCCCACGATACCGCAGATCAAGGCCGAGTTGGCCGCGGCGGCCGAGTGCTTCGACGAGACCTGCAATCGCATGTCCCAGGGCGGCTCGTTCTACTCGTACCTGGCGGGCAGCACCAGCGGCTCCCGCAGTCGTCTGATCGACCAGATCGGCGTACCGTCGGCGCATCTGCCACGAGCCTCGGCCGCTTCGAATTATCCGCCGCCCTCGCCGCCCGGTGACGAGAGCGACTCGGTGGACTACGAGCAGCCTCGTCACCACTTCTCCGCCTCGTTCCCCTACAACATGAACTACATGCACCACGACGAGCCGAGCAGCCTGATACACACGTCGTCGCGGATGCGGCTGATACGCGACGACGACGACATCATCGACGGCCTGTCGGACTTCGAGCTCGAGGACATCACACCTGTGGATCCGTACACGTCGCGGCTGCACCACGACACCTATCCCCGAATGCCCAGCGCCGGCGGCGGATGCAAGTTTCACGGCTACGCGCCCTACAACAGGCTGCCGTCGCAGCAGCCCCAGCACGAGCCCGCCGCGCCTACCTCGAGGTCGATGCCGTCGATGGGCCCGGCCCGAGACAGACACGATCATCATCACGGCAGCGGTCATCGGGAGCGACATCATCACGAGAGGGAGCGGGAGCGGGAACGAGAGCGAGAACGAGAAAGGGAGCACCATCCGCCGCCTTCGGCCTCGTCGGACTCGCAGTTTTGGTTCGACGACATCAATTGGGGTGAGCCTCGATTCTGTAAGCCTTTTATGAGCCACCGATAGGTACACACGTATACACACGCGCGTATTACATATAACTTAATTATTACACCAGTAATCGACGTATTGCCGAGAGCTAGAAGGGCGCATCCACGGAGAGATCCATATACGCTGCTGTAACGCGGAGAAGCTTGAATTATGATGCACGATAAGAGCAGAGCCGGAGCGAGTTTCCGAGTTATATATTGGCTAATGTTAGGGTTTGCTTCTCTCTGGTGTTGGGGCTATTAAATCGACAGCTTATTGAGATTGATCTCGAGCTCTCACTCTCCTCCCGGCTTATTATTAGATTTTCCGATAGATGGGCCACCGAGATATACCTGTGAGCTGCACCTCTGCTACTGAGCTACTGCTACAGCCTATCTCCGCCCTTATGTACCTATCCTCGATTTATAGGTATATATCTGAAAAGCACAGGTGGCTTTTATGAATCGACGCGCTGTCGCCGAGCTTTAAAATAGCGTATTTTTGTTTATAGCGCGCGCTGAATTTTCTACACACAAAGCTCGCTCGTTTCGCTTAGCCATCAGCGCCGAGGTATATAGGGGCGGCATAGCAAAATATTTTCGTTGTTATATCGCGAAAAACGAGGTATAACGGTGTAGATATTATAACCGATATGGCAGCCTCTCCGCCTGCTTATATGTCGTTATTCGTGTTATCCTATTTTCGAATAACAGAGTATACGATATCGCGTATCGCGTGTGTACGATAGTATACTAAATTTTTTAGCTTTATAACGAAGTGGCTAATCCACGCTAATCGTTCGCCCATCGTTGTGTTCCGCCGCCATCGAGTGGTCAGAGAGTCCAGAGAGAGAAAGAGATCGAAATGGAAGCTCGCCCGTATATAGTTTTGTACCGAGTTTGTGTGTTTATATAGGTATATCGTATTCGCTCTCTCGCGCTTCTCTGCCTCTCTCTCATCCTCTCTCCCTTTCTCTCTATTATATATCCGATGAAATTCAACTCTATTGAGTAAAGAAATGCTGCGAGCGTTCACGTAAATGCACGTATACACACACGAAGCACACACACACACACACATTGGTATGTGTATACTTTTCTTCGAGAAGCTCGAGTCAGAGTTTTGCGTTTCCTGTTCACGATCGTATTTTAAGAATCCAATATCAATCGGAGTAAAAGGGTACCGATGCATACGAATCAGGACCTCGACGTTGTCGTCGTCGTAGTCGCGATTCGTCGACGAAAATAAGTTTATAAATGACACAAAGCGAGCACGTAGGCAGTGCTGCTGCCAGGCAAAGCGTGTTCATTACTGCGAGAGCTCGTTATAAATGTAAAAAGGGGAAGAAAAAAAGAAAGGAGAGAGAAATGTATGAAACATTATTTTTCGCTTTGACACGGGCGAGCGAATAAATTCGCGCGCGAGCGCTGCTGCGCACTTGGGTTCAATTGAACGACCAATTGACGCGAAATTAGCGAGCGAAACGTAATAATATACCGTAGACTCGGCGAGCACCGGCATTCTCCCTCTCTCGGCTCAAATTTTATACGCATGCCTTCCCTCCGAAGCAAAAATGTTCGTGCGCAAAGTTCGAACACACGCATACTTTACGCTCTTATCCCGCTCCGATTACCTAATCAATTGTATATATCTTTGCCGGCAGTAGCGGCAGCGTTTCTTTGCAGAGGTGAACGATTTTACTTTCGCATGATTAATTTCTCGGGCGAATTATTTTCCCTATACTTGCCGCGAGCGTATAATATGTAAAGGCAGCTCTAATATATATCGGCTGTACGCGAACCGAGCTCGATTCGTATAATATAGCTCTCGTTCGTTCGCTCGCTCGCTCACTCGCTGTGTGCAGTGGTGAACTGCTGAGCTTGTGGATAATTTAGCCCGCCCGCGAAATCGATCTAGAAAGTGTGTGTAAGATAAATTTTAAGTTTCGTCTACTTTCAAAGAGAGAGCTAGCTAGCTCTAGCCCGTGCGTATATACGTATACGAGCTTTAATACACTGCCCCGACGCCGCCGCCTGAGTCAAGTGCTACGTACATTGATTTTCCTTCAAAGCTTTCGAATTTTGCGAATTACGAAAAGGGATAGAAATAAAAAAGTGGAGAGAAAAATAAAAAGGAAATTCGCGCGCGCGCGCGTGTGTAACTCGTATGAATGTATGTAATGTAAGGCGAGAGGAATCGAGAAAATTTCGCGGCATTACATGAAAGCTCAGAGCTCGGAACCATATTGATTTCTTTATCAAAATAAGCTCGTCTCTTCTCCTTCGAGCTCGCTCCCGAGCCAACATGAAACTTGAATCCTGCCTCGTATGTGCGACTAGAGTATGTGTGCAGAAATATCTTTGACTCGATCTCTATTTCCCGCTTTCTCTCTCTCCGCCTCACCTCTCTCTGGCATCGACGCGTTCAAAATCAGATTTGCGTTTAAGTATCTTGTTCTATGTGTGTTGCGCGCACTCCCCGCAAGACTCATCCCCGCAGAGAGAGAGATTGCGTAATTGTTATGTTCGCTCGAACGTTTATATATAAAAATTAATCAAGCGTAAATCTCCTTTACGCGTGAGTACTTGTGTACACGCTTGTGTCTCTCACTTACCATCTTTCACTCGCTCGCTCCAGCTAAAAGTGCAACTACGTATTAATAATGTAGTATTGGTTTCCGCGTGCGCAGCGCGTATGTACGCGATATAGCGATACGGTGTGCGGTGTCATTAACCGTAACTTACGGAACATTGCACTTATGTAACTCTCACGCGTGTGTGTAATATATATATATATATATACGTATACTCATATAGGCGTGTCGTCGTCGTACTGCAAGTGCATGCGTACGAGCATGTGTACGTGCGGTGTGCGCGCATAGAGAAGTTCATGTAGGTCAGCCAGTAGTACGAGCCAACCGAAAGAGAGAGAGAGAGAGAGAGAGAGAGAGAGAGCAGAGAGCAGTAGCGATTTGCGGGGAGGGAAGAAGAAAACAGGCGACTTTTCGCTGACTTTGTTACAAACTGCTTGATTAAAAGGCCACACACACACACACACACACACACACATACATACATACAGCAGACGTAGCCACACACGATGCTGCACATATTGAATAGCGAACTTATACGCATTATTGAGCAGCGCCGCTGATGCGAGCAAACGGCGCCTAGCGTTTGACCATTATATTATTTATCGCGACGGCGGTGGCCATACATGAGAATTGTTTTTCTTGAAAAGTCTGGTTTAATCTCGATATCGCAAGCTGCTGCTGCAAGCTTCTCAAGCGAAGCGAAAAATATACACGCAATTGACGCATATCGCCTAGCACACAGCCTCGCGGCAATATTCGTCCTCGATATATATACGAGGCTCTCGAAAGACTACTTCCTCGTCGATCCATTTCCATCTTTGATAACTATCTCTCCGACATTATATAAAAATACAAAAAAAAGATTCCGTTTGTGCTAAAAAGTTGGCCCGGTGGCAATTGCAATTCGGCGAATCGAAGATACACGACGACTCTGTTGGATCGAAGGTCAGGTCGATGTGTGTGCATGCACATGCTACGTATATGTGTATGTGCCGACGATTGTCTCGCCTCTCTTTGAAGTATTACACGTCGTCGGAGTATGTATGTATATGTACTCGTAGCACAAGTGAAACAGCTCGTTCTCATGCACAGATGCATATTTTACGATATCGCGTATACGTAAGTGTGTTTGAAATTGTGATAAAGTAGAAAGATCACGACATCTTTCAACCTACATTTAACAATCGATTCGCTTCGAATGTAGAGACTCGACTCGAGCAAAAAAATTTCGACATTATTACCGCACGCCCTAAAAGCAGCAGCTGGGCTGCTATCGTGTAAAAGTCGCGATGCACAGAGACGATGACGACGACATTGGGGGTGGTGCGACTCAAAGGCGCACACGAGGCACATTACAGCTCGCTGTGCGTGTGTGTGTGTGTGTGTGTGTGTGTGTTGTGTAGGCACAAGCGGCGGCGCGTCGTATCGTGTCATCTTTCGCGAAAGTTGGGCTGAGTCGTGCCATTATACGCAATGGATGTGCGGTATAAATTTAGATTAATCTAGCGGGAAAGGAGTAAAGCGTGCGTCTCGCGAGCACGAGACGCCCAGCGGAGCTTCATTTTCGTCTCGTCGACTACTTACACTGCAACACACCACCTACACACGCCCCCCGCAGCGGCGACGACGGGCCCGAGACTGCCGCTGCTGCAGTACGCGCAGTTCTGCTCTAACTGTATGCACACACTTTGCGCTCGCGCGCGTGTACACACATACATTTAGTCAAAGTCGATGTTGTTGTGTGTATATAGGCAAAACTTAGGCATATACACAAGTTCCTCCTATGCGCGTACGTGTGTATACAGTATAAACGCGTGTGTCGTCGATGTTAATTATGATACTGCACAGTATGGGGGAGGAGGGAAGGTTAAAGCGTGTGGCGCGCGAGCGAGCGAACGGGGGAGCAAATTGCGTCAAGTTTGTAAGTAAATTTAATGAAACTCGTTATTTATCGTGATTCTTTTTCAAGTGTTTCGTAATGTATACCGCCACGACAGAGAGAGAGAGACACACACACACATATATAAACACATCCTCCTCTACCTCCTACTCCCCTGCACACATGCAGCACACGAGTAGGTATAAGGAAAAGTGTATATATAATATACGCGCGCACACGAAAGTGGAGCTTTTGTGACAATTTTTCTAAAGCCGCGCGCGTATGAAGTACGTGCAGCTGTTATGAAATATATCCACACACACACACACACACTCCCGCGCCGTGCCGAGAGGTCGGGATTTTTTTTTTTTCTTTTTTTTTTCTTTTGCTCGTATAATTATGCAGTAATGTATATAACGCACGATAGCGCGCGCCGGGGTCTCTGCCGCGCGACTATTAGCATTTGCACTGCCGCGGCGCACACGTTGTAAAGCACTTATACACGCATACACACGCACATATGTATAACATATACACACACATACACACATCAAGTTGAATCGATATAACATTGTGAAATGCGCGAGGTTATTGACTTATGTCTGGCTTATATAAAAATGAGCATTTAACATGGATGTGTTTTTATACGCGTATACACGAAGTGAGTATAAAAAAAGCGCGCGAAAGCTGCGCGCGCGCGCGCGTTTGATTATTCTCATGGTTTTTTTTCCCAGCGCGATTCAAGGCTTTTTATCGGAAAATCGAGCTCCGCATCACGCTTAACGTTCGATTACGCGTTTGTGCAATTTGCTGTAATTTTTTTTTTCTCGCTCTCTCTCCCTCTTTGTGATCTGCACGCGGCGCGGCGCTGCTGCTGCTGCTCTCAACCCGAGGAGGAGCTTACCTCTTTTTTGCCTCTCTCGGGCTAAATCAGCTTGATTCAGTCGTCGTTCAACATGATAGAGACTGTATAAGGTCGTAGAACGTTAACTGCAATGTGTTGCGGTGCAGCGGTAGCAGCAGCCGTCGACTACATAGCTTTTCTCTCTGTGTGCAGCTTCTTCTTGACGAGCGAATAAAAACCGAACAAAAAAGATGAAGTCGAAGAAAAAAAGAAAAAGATAAAAAAAGTAAAAGAAAAGCTGTACACACACAAGTACGTACACGCACACTGCAGACGATAGTAAATGTGCGCGAGTAAGAAGATAAATAAAATTACCTCCAAGTTCGCAAAATCCTATCTCAAAGCTCGCTCGCATTTCTCTTGCTCGGCTTCGGAGCCTTCCTCTCTTTCTCTCTCTCTCTCTCTCTCCTTCTGTCTTCATAGCTCGCCAGTTATAGGTTCATTTAGCTCTCCGGGAGGGTAATACATACATAGATATATCTATATACACGGCCGCGAGAAGCGTATATAGACACACGCAGACACATAGACGTGCACGGCCGCGAGGGTGGGGTAGTATAGCGTTCGCGCGCGTGGAAGTCGGAAATTTCTCTCTTTTCTCCGCAAGTATAACACGAGATAGTCTCTCTCTTGAGAGAGATAGATTCAGTGCTGTATATATGTATACGTATATACAGGTATATATCTATAGACTCGCACAGCAGCAGCAGCCATCCACCCGCGCGCGCGAACGCGCTCTCCGTGTGTGTATATATGTACTCTGTGTGCCAGTAGCCTGGCACTTGGGTGTAAAATTCAATAAAACGCTTTTGCAATGCCATCGTACACAAACAGCGCTGCCGCCGACTAACGTCTGTGTCTATGCAAGCGCGGGTACATATAGCATGCTAGCATACATGTATATAAAACACGCGAATGGGTGTTGGTGGCACACACAGAGCGAGAGAGAGAGAGAGAACCGAAAGCTAGAGAGGATGTGGCAGGCCAGGCAATAGCACGTGCAAACGCTGCGATGAGAATATCGAATGTTTGTTCGCTACTACTGCTGCTGCTACTGCTGCTACTACTACTCTGGTGAAGGATGTTGCCAGAGAATATTTATTCACCTTGTAGTTACATACAGCTCTACTCTGCCGAGCTGCTACTGCTGCTGTTGTACGTGTTATTTCGTCGGATGAAGTTCTGGCTCCCCGTCTTTCTCTCGCTCACTTAGTCAGTCTATATACGCCTAACAGAAGCTCGCACAGCTCCTGTATATCTATACATCGGGATATATACGTAAGGACTCTGATATTTCAGTTTTGCTCTTCGTGTTGCGAAGCAGCGGCAGCAGCAGCCTCCGCACGTACAGTATATCTATCTATAGGGTATACAATAAATAGATATATACTCCGATCAAGCAGAAGATCGAGATTTTTCATCCCTGAGCTCCTCGTTTTAACTCACGGCAGCAGCAGCAGCAGCAGCAGCTTACTTGCTCCTGCACTTGCGAAATTGATATCCGAATTGTTGGCAGGCAATTATACGTAGCAGTTTTACTATATACAGATAGTTTCGATGCTTTCCAATAAACTAATGTTTACGACGAGAAGTAACGGTGCATACCCCAGGCTTAATATAATACACATTCGTCGCAGAATTCAATTCATCGAGTGCGTATTACAGTGCGCTCGCATGTTTATAATACGCTGGTGGCGCGAAATTATGCACGAGCTCGGAAAAATATAATGAATACGTCTCTCTCGCTCCCTCTCTCTCTCTCTCTCTCTCTCTACCTCGCTTGATTGTAAATTAAAAGCAAATAATTAGCGCGCAATGAATTTTCATTTGTGTAATCAACGCGTCTTTATAATGCTCGTGCGACGAGAGCCACTGCCACCGGCTCCAGGCCATTTTATATATGTGTGTGTACAGTGTACACCGCACTCGCACGATGTTGTATATAACTGCGAGCTGCGAGGGCACGCGGGAAAAGCGCAAAAATTAAAATGAAAATTACTTACACAGGGACCAATCTGCTGACTGCACACTGCTTCTGCTGCTGCTGCTGGCGTGCCGCGGTACAATTTGTCGATTCGAAAAAAGCACGAGAGAGGGAGAGAGAGAGAAAAAATAAATAAAAAGAAAAGTCGCAGCCGCAAGAGTAGTTTTTATTTTTCTTTTGTGCGCCACTTTTTCCCGCAGCGGCTATTCATCATAAAAGCGCGGCGGCTGATATATAACGCGTAATGCAATATAAAAATATATAATGTATTATGCAGATCTTTATGCGCTACGTGTATAATATACACTAGAGTCTGTTTGTGTGGGTGTGGGTACGTATACGCGAAGATGCGACACGACACTGGAAGCGGCAACAGCAGCAGCAGTAACGTCGCAAAATTGTAGCAATGCATATATATAGCAGCGGCTACACACCTGCTCTATTCGTGTGTCGCGTTCGTAAGTGTGTCTGGCAGTACACCGTATATATATCTATAATGTCGAGCTTGCATACGTGTGCTCGTACATGTGAAGGCACGAATGCAGGTCAGTGTAGCAGTGCTACTGCTGCTGCTGCTGCTGCCTCCGCCGTCCCCCTTCGTACTCTTGCCTCTTGTTGCAGTAGCAGCAGCAACAATAACAGCAGCTACAGCAGCAAGGTAGAGAGCAAAACGCGCGAGCGGACGAGCTTTCTCCTCTTGCGTTTGGCACAACTACTGCTGTTGCTGCTGCTGCTACTACTATATTCACCTACTGAACCGTTGTCGTCGTTGTGTGCGCATTGTTGTCTCGCACTGCCTATTCCCGTGTAGCACATTTGTGTGTGCACACACGTACGTATAACGTGTGTAAACCCCGGAGTCCGTTGTTCCTGCCCATGTGTGTACAACGCTCGTCCCAATTTCTTTTTACCTCTCTGCCTCTATTTTTCTTTCTCTGATTCCATTTCGCCGGATTCCGGGGATGATTTAAGTAGTTTTCGGTCTCGCGCGATGAAAGTTACATTTTCTCCTCTCGCTCTGAAAAGAGGCGCGCCAGAAGCAGCAGCCGCCACGCTCATCTCTCGACGAGTTCGCGCGCGCGTCGGAGTTTTAGACTCGCGCGCCGTATACACTCAAGCAAATCATTTATTAATGTGATATTGTGTGCCCCAGCGGCGGAAGCAGCGGCTCAGCAACCGCGCACGCCACTGCTGCTGCTGCTGCTGTTGCTGCTGCTGCTGCTGCTACTACTACTACTACCCCGCGCTACTTCCTATATATATCGCAGCCCGCAGAAAACTTTTAATTATAATAATGCTTCTTGCGAGGCTGACGGGCATCCACCAGCGCAGTAGCAGCAGCAGCACCGCCGTATAGTACCTACGTACACCGTCGTGAAAATTTACATTTTCTCCTTGACGACGGAACAATTTTGTTTTTCAAAGCGACAATGTTTTTTTTCCTCGTTTTCCTTTTTGTGTATGTGTGTGTGCGTGTTACTTCTGTTCGCGTGGTGCGGGTGGTTTGTGTGTGCTTGCGATGCTTGTGTATATAGGTACAGTCGCGAGCTTGCGCGACGCAAAACTTAAGTATAATGCATGTGCGCGAATAAGGCGGAAGCAGCTCGCGACGTATCTCGACGACGACAGTTCGGCGAAAGCTCCGCAGAGCTACGTATTATTATTATTATTATTATTCATGCATAATGGGCCGGATTTATAATTTACGTTTTCTCACGCTCTCGCGGCTCGTCACAGCTCCCCGCAAAATAGCTAAAGTATAATGCACATACATTCGCACGTTGGCTTATTAATAATTGTATGTGACAAAATTTAACGATTAAAGAGAAACATTTAGCACTTTGAGTCATCGCGAACTAAGCTTCTCTCCCACTCTTCATGGATCATTATAAGCAGACGAATGAATATTGCACTCGCGAAACATCGCGTGTGTTTAGTAGCGGTGCATGGCTGTATAGGCCTATATGGAAAGGGGAGAATTCATTATATACATTCGCGCGCGCATATTCGTGTGCTCAGCTTCGCGGGTGCAATTGATTTAGCGCAGCTCGACTTGTTTCTCTCTCTCGGTATTATGACCTGCTAGTTGATGCTTGTCGCTCGCATATGTGTACGTATGTATGTATGTATGCCGCCGCGCATTATTTGCTCCATATACGCTATATATCTATATGAACGCGCGCGGGCGGCCGTTATAATTGCCATTGTTATTATGACGCGTAATAATTATAACGTTCCAGGCGCGGCCATCGGGCCACTGCTGCTGCTGCTCTATAGTGTGTGCAACACAGCAGCATAATTATGCCTCGCGTTGTATATAATACGTACCCGGCGCGTGCGAAAATTCGAGCCGATTCGTCGTCGTCGTCGCAGCTTTGATCAAATTATTATATAAAAGCGAAAGCACGAGAAAAATATTATATATCAATTTAACCCGCTTGCATGGTAGTAGGCGGGTTAAAAGCTATAAATAAATGATTAAATGAAGGAAAGACCAGAGTCTGCAGGTGAAATATAAGGGGTTTAAAGTCGTATACGAGTTATAATTCCGTGTGTTATTATATACACGGGTATGTTTTGCCTCGTGAGCAGTCAAAGGAATATACACGTGCAGAGTCATGCATGTATATAACATTTATGTTTATGTGTATGTGTGTGTGTGTGTGTGTATGAATGTGCGTGGTGCACTCCCGAGTTCATGCGCACTTGTACTTCATTTAATCGCTTGCTTAATGCATAATTTAGATCAGACTTTGGGGGCTGCATATATACGCGGACACACGAGCACATGCACACGTGTGCAGCGCTGTACATGCACATAACGGGTATGCGGGACCTGTATATGTGCGCGCCGAGAAACAATCACCGGCGTACATATATTCGGCTTACAGGTGCCGCTTGGACCTCCTCGATTCGACTCGACTGCTGTACATTCGGTGCCCGAGCCTCGCGCGAGCGCCTGGTAATAAAGCGATTAGCCCGATGGATTTACAAGTTGCCAAATAACTTGCTAGCTCTGCCGTTGTGCTACACCACTGCTGCAAGGCTTGGCCTTATAACACCAATCTCCCTGGCTGCAGCTCGCACACGCCGATGTACACGACAAATCTTAGGTATTACCGTTGCGCACGCGACGTGTACACACGTAGTACACTTCCGGCCGTATCTTGGCTTGGCGCTGTACCGAGCGAACGAGTGAATGAGCTCGGGCCGTCGCTTATCCTTGATTTGAAAAGTGATCGGAGAGAGAGAGAGAAGAGATTGCGTATAAAAGAGAAGGGGAGAATAAAACGAGCAGCAGCGAGAAAAAAAGTGCTTCGCAACAAAGACAACGTTGCGAGCTTGCAATTGCACGACTGAAAAAGCTTTGTGCGCGTCGCGGAGCTTGCGACGAGACATCCTCCCCCGACCGAGCTTGTTCTCTCTACCTTTCTCTGTCGCAGGAGCGAGCTAGAAAAAAAAACGGGCGGGAGCGAGAGATAGAATGAAAAAGAAGCGAGAAAAATGATTGTGTACGAGTTACTTTCACCTGAGGGGTTGAAATGCGCGCGCTAGCGAGAGAGAGATAGACATTTTTCGGGGCAGAAAGCGTGCCGAGGAGATTGGCGCTATTCCAGCGCGATGCTCTATTGCTCCGGTTGTTTTCTTCTCTCCTACCTTTTGTGTTTCGTTCAACCCTGCGTATATATAGTATATCGCGTTGTATCGCGAGCAACGGGCGGGGAAACGTCGAGGGCAATTACACGACTTATTCCACTCGTACGCCGCGCCATCGTAACAACTTTGTTTATGTTTTTCATTTGTCTCTTTTTTGCCTGCTCGCCTGCCTGACTGCCTTTCGTTCTACCGCTTGCCACGCGATCAATCTTCGTATTATATGTATAGGTATACCGGGAAGCTCGACTACGACGAATTTATTACAACAAACGAGTACAATTTTTCTTTGTTAATTTTCACGTACAATAATATCGTTCGCTCGCGGGTAAATAAACGTGTATGTTCTCAAAAGCGATTATTGACTTTTGTATATATTTTTTTTTTTTTTTTTTTATTATAGTGTGTTAGGACCCGTCTAGGGGTATTCACACTTGCTTTATTGCATTTGTGTTACAGTTATTTACAGATAGAATTACATGCGATTATATATAGTGTATAAAATTAGAATTAGGCCGGTGTGAAAATTATTATTATTACATTTTTTTCTTCTTGTTTTACAAAAGGTATGGTGGGAGGAGATTTTGTATATATTTAATAAAAATTTGCGAACAGGCAAATAATACGCGTACGATACGCGCACACACATACACGCGAAATCCGACCAATTATGGGAGGATATATGAAAGTAAATCAGTTATACGATAAGCCCGTCGAGATATGTTCTTTTGGCTGCGCGGCACACGCGCGTGGGTGCACATAAAAATAATATTTGATTATCCTTTACGTGTTTAACGAGACGTGAGATATGCTATAATGATATATACATGCATGCACGAAGCCGCGCATAGCAGCATAATTCGTTATTTCGAAATATGAAAATTGTAAAATACGAGAGCGGGGAGGAGACACGTATAATAATATATACGAGCCTCGAGCTTGCGCGCATAGTCCAAGGATAATCAGGTGTTTAGCTCGGGGCGCGGGCGATAAAAAAAAATAAAAAGGCAGCGGCAACGGCGTATATCGTCAAGGTCGTAAAGATTTGAAGTACGCGATAACGCGGACGAGCTGCAGCGCGCAACGCGTGGCGTGAAAATTACGAGGTGATTGGTGTTGTGTGCTATACGATTGATGCCATGTCGGCCACGCGCGTACATTGTATATAATACATACATGCACGTCGTACAATGCTCAAGTGCATGGCCATACAGAGGAAGCTCGCGAATATCTATAGATATAGATTATCTACCTGTCGACTCTTTCGTGCAGCTGCGGACACACAAAAAAGCTCGCGCGTTCCTCTTTCCGCGAACGGGAGAACGGACACGCGCACGCGTGCACATCGCGCGACGACTATGCGATCGAATCGATCCGATCGCTGGTTTGGCTCTCGGAGAGGCGCGCGGAGCGGGATACACAGGTAAAAATCTCTAGCCAAAAGCGCGAGCGAGAGAGAAAGACAGAGAGCTATAAATAGCTGGCGAGTGAAGAAAAAAAAAATCAATTTATAGGAAAACGGAGAGCTCGCTCGGTCTATATCAATTATGCTCGTTCGCGATAGCTAATGAAACGGTTATGTTTTATCGAAGAAAATCAAGGCGATGTATATTATACGTAATACGAGCGAGCAAAGCGAGAGAGAGAGAGAGAGAGAGGAGAGAGAAAGAGTGAGAGAGACTTAGTAGTAGTAGAGCGATCGCCTTTAGGCTTTGAGCACTTCGACACTTGCGGCCTGCTATTGGAGGGAGGGGGCGCGGTTACCGATAAAGCACATCATAGTGTACAGCTCGACACACAGACACACAGAGGCACACGAGCAGAATCGATGCCGACGACGACGACCACGAGCTACTTGTGTGTGCCAATGTGTGTGTGTGTGTGCGCTGGGCATGTATTTCCGTGTGCGTGTGTCTGTGAGCTAACACCGCAGACTGAGCTCTTTCCACGGCACTGATACGCACACCCACACACGTGCACCGCGTTTGTACACCTGTGCACACACCTGCACAAACACACATACACACACATCGTTAGTGGCGCGCTCGTGCACTCTATTCTATATACACACACCTTTCATCAGTTGACTTTTATTCTTCGTCGCGAGCGGCCACGTGCTTGCATATACATCCTTGCCCTTCATTAGCCGCCGCCGTCGTCGCCGCTATGAAAGTGTGTGTCGTTTTGAGCTCGGGCACGCGTGTGCTGCGTCGCCGCTCGTGAATCGTTGTCGCTGATTTATGTATACTCGAGTGCGTGCACACTAGAAGAATGTACATCGGACGGTGAGGTGAAGAGCTTTACGATGCACAACTATAGCGCCAAGTTCACGGAAAAGAGTATAAGCGTCGATGAACCGTAGGTGTATTTCACCTTCAGCTGTGCGAATATTGGGATGTAACGCAAACAGCCGGAGGGGGCGAAGAACATCCAATATGGCTGACCGAATCGAGCAGATTAGCATGGGAGTGAATTAGTCGATAAAGTCAATAGCTGAAAGTCAACAGCTTGTGGCGGTTTTTGGTTACAAATTAAAGGTTATTTGAGTATCTGTAAATGGATTTAAAAAAAGAAACAGCTTCGACATTCCCACCGTATTTGCGTAAAAAACTCTTACACCATGTTTTAAATTTCTTTGGGCTTCGTTATTGTTTGGATCACACCTTTTCTCATTGACAGTAAATTTTGGCCACATATTTCCCACATTAATCTGTTCGATTAGGCGAGCCGTATTGGATTTACTGCGCCCTCCATTCGTTCACATTGCATTCCAATAGTGGAGCAGCGGGTGTGCATGCATGTCAGGAGAGAGAGAGAGAGAGAGAGAGACTGAGGCGAAAAAAAGAAAAAAAAAGAGTTGAAAAATAGTGAAACACATTTCGAATAAGAGCGATTGTGTGTTGCTGCTACTGCAACTAGAGAGCAAGCGAGTGAGTGAGAGAGAAAAAAGGCGAGCTTGATTTATCGATTTTTCCCGATGGAGCGCAAGCTCGCTCGCGCTATGTTTCGCAGTATAAATATGAGTCGGCTAATATTGCGCGCATCTGCACACACACAAACACACCCAAGCCTGTAGAGCCCCATATATACGATGTATGGTTTTTTATTTTCACCCGTCCTTGTATCCCAGCAGCTCAGCAACAGCTAGTTCAATTCGCAGTATTCCGACTTGGCTTGTTAGGCTCTATTCGTGTGTCACACTATGTACGTACTGCAGCATGAAAGAGAGATGATCAGAGCTTGCAACCCACGCGTAAAAGCTCGAAACCGCGTGCGTGTGAATTCCCGTCTGCCTCCTCCCTCGCGCGGTCAATTATTAAAGCCTGCGAAACGAGCTTCTCTCTCTCACTCGGTTTGGATCGTCGTGCAGTTATACGCGCACCTGTTAGCGCAAAGTTTGTATCGTCTGCAGTACTAGTAGTAGTAGCAGTATTGGTACACATAATATTATAAGCGCGCATAGGCATTGTTGTGCATTATAGTTGTGTACGAAGGCACGTACGTGCACATACTCGCGCTAATGCCTCCCGCGCGTTCGCTTCGCAGAGAGCCCAGCTTCGAAAACTAGAGCAATAATTCATATATTGCACAATATCATTAGTATATAGGTATAAAAGGGTCCAGTGTATGCGAGCTAGAGCGAGAGAAGCTGTGGAGCTAGTAGTACAAGCACGCGCGTGTGTATAGGTGTATGCATCCATTGGAAAAGTTGATCATCGATAGGTTGCATTGCATTGCCGGCACAAACGATGCGACTCGACTCGACTACAATGGCCAAGATCTTGGTAGTCGCAGGTATTACATCGGAGCCGCGTGTATCAAACTACTACACGTGCACGTACACGTACACACACACTTGTATAGGAGCACACGAGCTCGAGTATAAGAGGGTCAACCTTCTACAACGCGGGCACTCGCTAACACGTATTACATATACGTGTGTAAATGTTGTAGGTCTTTATATAGCTGTGTGTGTATGTGTGTGCAATGTATACGAGTACAGATAGAGCTGTGTACTCTTACGTAAAGATTTATTTCGCTCTAGGGCGGTGTCGGCGGTAGAAGCGGCAGCAGCAGCAGCGAGCTTCGATCGAACAATATGATTGTAAACACTTGTTTGATAAAGGAAGCTTGTTGACTGCCAGGAGACAATGATCGCGCGCGCGCTCGTGCATCTACATCGTGGGGGCTGCACGCGCGGAAGAAAGAGAGAATGAGAGAAGCTCGAAAAGCGTCGACTCTCTCTATGCACGCGGGAAAGGTTAACGATTATTATTATTGTTATTATTATTACTATTATCATATTCGAGAGCTTGCGAGTTCGCTCCTCTTGCTCGCTTTAACTCCTTCGCGCCACGTCATTTATTATACATACATACAGAAGAGCTTGTTGTTGTTCATTTATTCCAAGTGCAAACGTCGCTCTCTTCGCACCCCCTCGACTTGTGCAAAGAACTGCATTGTTCTCTCTCTCTCTCTCTCTCACTCTCTTACTCTGTCTCACGAATGTCTGGAAAATTTTCGAGAATTTCTCTACGGCAAATTCCAGATTACGGTTTAGCTAGGCGCGCGCTGTACGCACGCAGAACTGTCAAGAGTAAATAGGAGCATTGGAGCGGTTATCGCGCCGTTTTTTCTTTGTAAATAATATATATTATGACCGCGCGCATTATGCCAAGTACTATACAGGCCGCAGCGCAAGAGCATCGACTAGCTCTCTCTCTCTCTCTCTCTCTCTCTCTTCCGATCTTAACTCCTAAGTGTATGTTTGTGTATGTCGACGTATTACGCAAAATTATTCTCAGAGTACTCACTATTACATATACGTGCGGTTTATGCTCGGATGAACAATTATTATCTCTCGCTCTCTCCCTCTTTGTGGGTTTTGCTAAAGCCGCTCTGTAATCGTTACATTATTGCGCTTCATTTCCACGCAGACTTTCGAGCTTGCAGAGAGCTTGCAGCGAGCTTTTAATCAATTTATACGAGCCACCCTCGTCTCTCTTCCTTCTCTCTCTCTCACTTTAATATGTGCACGAATGGCTTTTTTGCCTGGAGCCAAAACTCGCGTTAATGCCGGGGTGCATTTATAAATTGTACTCTGGTCCGGACGCGATCAGCAGCTCCTATACACGAGATCAGACTTTGTACTATGCAGCTCTGCGCTACACACATATATCACGTAGACGTCGAAGCGAGAGGAAGCAATTACCGTTGGCAGCTATAGCCGTCCGATCTCTCTCGAGTATCGGGGCTCCTGGTGGTGCTGCTTCTTCTTCTTCTCCTTATACTTACACACAGCTTCTATAGCTATATATCGCGTCCATGTGTGCACGTGTGTATAAGCACAAATTCGAAAATCAATAGGAGCTGCATAATAGCGGGCGCGCGCGCGCGAGCAAGAGGTACTATACTACGTGCGAGTATGTGTGTGCACACGATCGTGTGCCAATGCAAATGAGCCGAGCAGCGCCGGGGGCTCCTTGATGCATGGCTTACCTCATTTTCGATATTTTCTCTCGAGCTATAACGGAGCTGCGCGGCGTGCGCTGCATTAACAGCCTGGTATACCTATAAAGTGCACGTCGACGTTCGCTCGAGTGCCATTATATACCGGGGGGAGGGGGCGGGGGTTATGTATATGTATAGACGCGGGGATCGTTTAATAGGGCCGCGAAAAGAATAATTTGTCGGAACGTTGATCGTTGGTAATGGGCGCGCGGCCACCACCACCAGCACCATCACTACGGCCGGCGTCACCGCGGCTGGACTGATTTATCGCGATCGTGACACGTGCTATATTGTACGAATCCTAGCTGCTGCTGTTGCTGCTGTGCGTCCGATGATCCAATTTTATTATGCAATATGTATAATACGCGCCGCGGGATCACGCGGCGCAGCGATCAAATTGCTCGTGGCGCCAAAAGCTCTCCTCATATTGTATATCGTGCGCACGACGTACGGTGTTATACACGCGTATTAATTTCTTTGCAAGCTCGAGCGTGCGTTGAAATGAGCGTGGGGGGAAAGCGATGAGGCTTGCGATCGTCAAGTTGTACGTACGTACGTATAGTCGGTGAGAAGGTATGTAAGCGGCCGAAATAAACACCTGCGTGAATTAGATCGCGTGAGCACGTGAGGGGCAACGAATCTCCATTTAGTATGTGCTTTTATTTTTATTGCTCTTACACCTCGCCTAGCGTACAGGGTGTAGCGGTAGCAGCTAAACGTGTTGTATACAGTCTAGCTTAAAGCTCACTCTTTCTCATTCTCACTCTCTCTCTCTTGGGCTATATAGCTTCATTTGTCTTGTTAATCTTATCGTCGAGCTCATTCTCGACGAGCTAACGTACAAATACACACACACACACACACCCACATACACCTATACAGTAAAAGCGTAAGTGTTGCCCATAATGTATCGTAGCATATCTTTTCGTGTATATGTGGCGCAGCTCGCTGTTAACGCGAAAACGGGGCTCTGCAACTTCGCAGCTGCGGTATCTAGCTATCTATATCTAACACAACGTATATGTCCGGAAATGACGTACTCGTCTCGGTTTTCGTCAATTTTACAATTTCAATGTATGCCGCGCACGTGCGAGCCCGAAAGCCTGAATGGTAACTCTCGCGCCACGGGGGGTCGTATAATATCGATCGGCACTAGTCGCGCGCGCGCTCGCGTTCAACCTAATTACACTTCGGGCAAGTTTTGCTTAGCCTGTTATACTCGCTAGCCTATATGTATACTTATGGGCTCCGCTACGCCGCTGCTAACGTCAATTATCTCGTTTCGTTTGATTTTATACTCGTCCGCCCGATCGCTATAGCTCGGCTCGGCTCGTGATCGCTCCGCGACCGATCGAATTATATTTTCCTCGAGCGCGCACGATGATTTTCTTGTTCGGTGTAATTATAATAGCATCCCACTGCCACCGCCGCGGGGGCCGAGCATTTAGTATCGTTTTACGTGTATAAATTATCGCTCGCACGAGCGTAAAGAACAAATAGCGCGCACGGTACTAGGATACGAGCCGGGCGATATTTTTCCTCAAATGAAAAATGACGGCCAAAGCGACTTTTCTCCGTTGAGCGTGTCGCCGCGGATCTATAATACATCGACTGTACTACATCGTCGTTGCGGGGCGGGTTTTAAAAAGAGTCAAAAGCGCGTGCCAAGTATGCAAGAACGGAAAAGGGAGAGAGAGAGGGAGACAGGAAGGAAGGAAAAAAGTTCCAGAGTATAGAGAGGATGCACGTGCGAACACATCGCCGTACATTGAGAAAGAGAGAGAGAGAAAGAGAGTGGGAGGGAGAGAGGAAGGCAAAAGGCAGCGACGCGACTTTGCTACGACAAACTGCGGTCGCGAACTTCGTAAATCTTGCTTCGCAGCAGCAGCAGAAGCAGCAGCAGCAGTAGCCGCCTAGCTCGCCGCGAGTATATAGGTATCTTATAATACTACTATATAGCCAGCGACCTCTGCGCCATTCCATCCCTTTTTCTATGTGACATTCCCGCGTCCTTTTAGCTCTTTCTCTCTGCGCACACGCGTCCGCGCGTATACACATATATACATTGTATATATACGTCAGTCTCAAGACGTTTCAGTCGCGCGCGCGGCAGATAGCGAGAGTCGAGAGCGAAGAAAAGGAGAGAGAGAAAGAGGGTGGTACACGTAATGCAAGTCGTGGCCAGGATATATAATTAAACTTGGAGCTTGCCGAGTTTTCGGACCCGAGCTTTTTCATCCTCTTTTTTTCTCTTCTGCTTTCGTTACAATAATCCCCTTTCCTCTCTCCCACGCAGCAGCAGCAGTGACGTGCGTTCATATATTTTTACGCTTTTATTATTACCTATAACTATATAAAGATTTTTGCTTCATGCCTACATTTTATCGCCGCGCATACGCGTATAAAGTTTCGAGCGCGGGCGTGCGCGCGCGTAATAAAAAAGAGAGAGAGGTACGTTGCTGCGGCCGCCGTTGCACGCGGGCGCGATATTGTGCATTGCTGAGCATCGAAAATTATGCGTATATACTATATAGAGCGCGTGTATGCGCGTGCACGTCGGGGCAAAAAATTCATATATATTTATTTTTTTTATTTCAATCTACTCGAGAGCTACAAACACACAAGGCACACACGATTTTTTTCCCCGTTTCGCATATACACATCGATACATTGTGTTATACCTGCAGCCCTATGTATATTTTCCTCTCGGCTTTCACCGTTCGAGAGGAAAAATAAAATCTTCGAAATCAATGGGAAAAAAAAATAAAAATAAAAAAAAAGTTGCAGATATGAGAAAATAAAAGCAGCCACGAACTGCTGCTGTTGCCGGCGCTGCGGGTGGGCTGCAGAATTTTTCTCATTGCTCAAACAAAATGTGCACACCAATCGGGGGATGTACGCGTACGCGTCGAGATTTTGGGTAAACTAGGGAAAATCAATACGACGCGTGCACGCGTTAAGTATATACGTAGTTCACATTATACATGCATACATGTATGGATACATGCATACGTACAAGAGACATATACATAAGTACGAATCGGATTATGCATGCGATTTGCCATTTCCGCGAGCAAACATTATATATTATGTATTTACGAATATAACGCGCTCGTCTGTGTGCAGGGGCGTGCATGTGTGTATGTGTGTGTGTGTGTGTGTGTGTGTGTGTGTGTGTGTGTGTGTGTGCGTGTGTGTGTGGGCGATGCATCAGCCAGCATCATTGATATTAAGCCTCGGACAAACCGCGGAGCTTTTAAAGCCAACGTGCCCTGATGGAAGGGCTGACCCCTGCAGGTACATATATAGGAATATTTGCCCAAAATATATCCGTCTATGTTATTCGACAATGCTGAATAATAACGCTGTAAATATGATGACTCACATACACGTACACGTATTATTATTACAGCATAAATGTGAATTCAAACAGCGTATAACGTTGATGTCTTAATGGACACTCAAAAGCGTAATATTACGCAGCATTCGATTCGCAAAATGTTCATAGTCATATATCTTAGTGAACCCGTTAAAAGTCGGTCAATTAAAAAATTTTTCACTGCCTCTGCTGCTGCTGCTGCTGCTGCTGCCGCTATCTTGGCTCACCCCCTCGCGGCACGGGATGCAATGGAGCGCAGTAGCAGTAGCATATAAGCGGAGGAGAGAGAGAGAGAGAACGAAACGAGCGAGCCTCGGTCCAAGGCGTTTTTTTCAATTAAAACTCGCGCTGCTCGTCTATCTTTCTCTCTTACTCTCCCTCGAGCTCTCGCTCTTCGTAAGCTTTTCGAAGTAGGCCAGTTTATGACTCGAGGCTTGATATGTAACTCACTCTCGCACATTCACGAACACACACGGACGCATATGACACAGAGAAACGCAGACACCCAAACACACACACACACACACGCCCTTCGACGTCAACGAGGAGGAGGACGACGCGGTGGCAGTGGCGATACACTAATTAGTATGCGAGGGAGATGCGCGCGTACATACCAACCAGAGGAAGAGAGAGAGAGAGAGAAGGCGAAACACGGACAGGGTGAGAAAGTTCGTTAGTAGGATTACTGGTGTGTGTGCGGGTGGGTGCATGCTGCTGCACGTGAAATTTCGGTAGGGTAATGAGGAAATTAGAGCCCTGCAAAAGTTTTTCCATTAATTGCGCGCGATAGCGTATGAAAAGTTGAAAAGTTGTTACATAATGCGCGCGCGCGCGCACGGGACAATGAAATTGTAAACAATCGATCCTCGTCTGCGCGCGCGCGCGGGCTTATATGCCAGCTATACGCGTGTATTATACGATTCAATTACGAGACTTAAAGTCGAGTTAAACGCCTGCACGCACGTACGTACGTATATGTATGTAAGCGTGTATAAGCTTCCACCGCGCACGGCAGGAGCAAAACAACGCGGCGGCGAAATGGATTTTTGTTACTCGATAAATAAAATCATCGGAGCTGTTAGTCCCGAAATACTATATCTATATAGTTGGAGCGGGGCTTAGGGTTTTTTCCGCAGCTCTTACACAACACTTGCTTCTTGATTTATAGCCAGCGTAAAAAAAGAGGCGCGGAAAAAAACGAAGGAAAGACGAATCTCTCGTGTCGGTATACGTTTACGAAACATATTTAGGGTATATAAGGGAAAAAGTCGTTGCGTCAACACGTATATCATTAAGGTGTATAGTCGGGCAGCACGTCACACGGGGGTGTGTGCGTATGTGTGAGAAGCAGCAGTGGCAGCGTAACACCTCCTCGGGGCTATATACACAAACGTTCGCGCGATAAATGAAATGTGCTCGAGGGCTTGACGACGACGACGACGACGACGACAGGCTCCCTAAGTTATTTTTAATTCGCAAAATATATATGTGCTGCGACGATCGTGCGGTGGCGATAATTGTACGTGCTGCTGCCGTCGCTGCTGCAGTATCACACACGTAACCATCTCTCGAGTTTTCTTTTTTCCTTTTAATTATTCAAAAGATCGCGCGCGCGTGTTAGTAACTATTCGAGGCGTTTTATTTTATTCCTTCTTTTTTTCTTCTTTTTATTTCTCGACAGTAGGCACGACCTCGACATCTGCAGCAGCAGTAGTATAGCAGCAGGAGGAGAGTCGCTTTGCCATTCCGTCCGACTCTCGGTACTTTGTAAATTTTTTAGCTTTTAGTCCCGTTTGGAACTCGCTCCCGAGCTCCTCCACTCGGCGCCTAGGCGGCATTAACCCGTACGTATAGTACGTATATGGTATACATATAGCGCGATGTGTTTTCCTCTCTATCTCTATCTCTCCCTCATTCCCCCGGCTGATCCGATGAAAATTTCACAGACCTGACTCCTCATTATTTCGACGTAAAGCGCGTGTACGTATATATGTGTGCGTTTGATGAAAAAGCAAAGTCGACCGACTCTCTACCCCGCTGTGTGTGCCTATATAAACCCTCCTCCCCTGCTGCGCTGCTCGGCTGCAGAATCGCACGTATCCAGCACAGCAATGTACGTTAATTTATGCGTATACAATATTCACACGTTGCTAAGCTTGTTATGTTATATTTTTTGTTGTTTAACCTCCCTGCCAAGATATTCCTCTCGCGTTGTTATTATAATTTTTTTTCCTTCCCACGCACACAGCCTGCGATATTAAATTCTCTCGTTTCGCTGTACATTGCTCGGTGGAGCACGCAATTACTTACACCAACACAAATACACCGTGGGTACGTGTATGTGACCCACATATTTATCACTAGATAGACAATGAAACGTTGATGCTCGTGAAAAACATACCTACAAACATCGCAAGCTCTCTTGCCGGGATCAATTGATGGATTCGGGTACGCGATAATAATACAACGCGCGCAGCTCTCGCGCACACACAGACACACGTCCCCCTTTTAGTTGTCATTTCCCTCATGATTCATGAAATTCCCAGAGCTCATATATGAGGCATGTACTTGTAATATTCAATATGTAAGTCATATAGAGGCTGCGCGCATACACGAGCGCGACGTGTATCTATAATATAGTGGTGGTGGTGGTGGAGCTGTGTGCATGTGTACGTTGAAATTTCCCTTTTGCCTCGTCGCCCGCGCGCCTCGGAGTCTGCGCGTAAAAGCCAACAATGCGCATCATCCACCCGCATCGCTTGTCGCTATACGTATAGGTATATAAGCTTTTTCCCCCTACCCTTTTTCTCTCTATCTCTCTATATACACCGTGAAGCGTAGATATATCGTGAACTATCCTGTACATAGGTATATACCGCTGTGCTGCGTGGAACGAAAACACAGAGGCGAATTTTTCGGTTTATCCATGCGACGACGCCGCGCCCCGCAGTCGCCTGTATATAGTCGCGCGCTCTGTACACGTTGGCCACTTGCTCGACCGGCGCAGTACGTCGTATTATAGCCGCCTCCGCCGCTGCCGCTCGACGACGACGACGGCCCCGCTACGCCGCTGCTACCGAAGCTTGCGAAAGCTGTATGTTCTGCTGCATTACGTATATTTCGTTCTTTTTGCCGCAGCGACGCGATATCCTCGTGCAGCTGCACACATAAACACAGACACACGCAGACACACACGTGTACTACTTTATACTATACTATCCGAGATTACGAAAACAAACAGTCGCCCAGCATATAATGTGTAGTCGAGTAACAAAATTTTCCTCTCTGTTTCAGTCTTTCCAAATGTACCGCCCGCACCGGGGATGCCCTGCCAAGGAGAAGATCGTGAGTACATTTTATAATATTTTTTTTCAAACTACAATGATAAAAATAATAATGATAACAGTCATATTGTTATTATTACGCTGTGTGAATGATGTGAGCGTGTGCGTGACTCGACTCTGCGCGTTTGTGTACACTGATCTCCACGTTCGCCAACAAGAAGTGATTTTTGATCGATAATGTTGACGCATTTATTATGTGCGAGTGTTTGCCAAGCGTCGATCGGGAAATTTGTACGCACACACGTGCACATGCATTATATACATTGGCATACACCTACACACCCTTCACACCCACTCGTGCAGACAGAGACGCACACACATCGATCGGAGCCATTAACGCCCTCGAGTACGTGTACGTTTCGCTCGGGCGCGAGGTAGAGTCTCTTTCCTCTCTCGACGTAATCAACCAAGAAGAACAGAAAGCTGCACCGGACATTTTTTCGACCGAAAAAAGTCATCACCGGATTGCCGCACGCGTTTGATGTCGCGCGCTGTTTTTTTTGGTCTGCTCCTTTCTTCTCGGCCTTCCTCGCCTCGCGCTAATGATACTTTTTTACTCTCTTTCCTCGTACCAAATTCTCGACTATCGCGCACGTCCGAGAGCTTTACACGACGGCGACGACATTAAGCTTGCGGAAGGTATAAGATACTCTTGTGCCTGGGCCGCTCATTAAAAGCTCCCGCTCTCTCTCTCTTTCTCTCTGTGCCGGAGCGTACTGCGATATATAGTCGAGGAGCACGGCTCATGGTCTCGTAAATCGCGGCGCCCAGTCGAGTATTATAAGGTCGGAGAGGGCAGTTTTTCGTGCGATGAATTTTCTAACGAGGCACCAGCAGAGCAGTGCAGCTTGTGTGCCTGCGCGACAACACGAAAAGCAGCAGCGGAAACGCCTCAGCGCTGCAGCCGCGCGTGTTGACGACGTTGCCTGTAATCAAGATTACGAACGAGAACCAATGTTTTCGAAGATTAAGCAATTCTTTTTATTTTTCTTCCTCATCCTTCTCGGCCGTCTCGCGAGACTTTTAATCGCTCGACGATCATCCCATCTATTGACTCGAGGCTAATTATATCGTACTTATGCGCCGAGAAGAAGCAGCGAGGAAGAGAAAAGAAAAGGTTTCATTTTTACGGCCATTCTCGCCTTCAAAGTCCGGAGATTATAATACGGAGAAGAAAAAAAGTAGTAGCAGTAGTGCTGGGTTAGCGCTTTAAACCTTACGTATAAGAGTATAACCCACCCCATTGTGTCCGCGAGCGCGCGGCGTCGTGTACTTTCAAAGGAATTTCACCTTATTATGCATGAGGTAATTTTCTATGCTGGCAAAGGAGGAGTGAAAAAAAATTTTCTCCTTCCGCGATGAATTTGCGAACGCGAATATGGACTTAACTTTTGCTTCTCTCCCTTGCCGAGTGCGCGCACGCTAACGCACACGAGGGAATCCCCTCCTGGCTCGATAAAAAAAAACAAAAAAAAACAGAGCCACGAGTGTGCGCGTCGTCACCGTGGCGAACGAAGCCTGAATTTTTAATTAAATTAAAAGAAAAAAAGGGTCACACGAGAGCTCGTGCGTTTCGGTTCGGTTCGAAAACTGCGCGCGTACGCGGGGAGTGACGATGAAATTCGAGTAATTACTTATGTGTAATATACAGGTGTATATTGATTGAGCTCTCTTGTTCCGCGAATCGAGGACACGCTCGTCGCTCGCGTCGCGCTCGAATATACACTAAATGTGACAACTGAATTCCTCGTACAATCAAGCGGCATATTTACAAACAGCCATCGATGGCAAAAATACATTGATATCACTCGTGATAGGCACGAGAGAGACATGGTGATACGAGAGAGAGAGAGAGAGAGAGAGAGAGAGAGAGAGAGAGACAGATCAGAGGCGTCATGTAACCGCGTATGGACGAATATTCAGTTGACCGATGACGCTTGGCATCGAATCGTCCCGTGTATATTAATCCACTCACATAGACACGTTCGCAAAAGCGAATATAAATGTGCAACAATTCCTCGTACGTCGTGGTCAGATTTCGCTTTTCAACAACGACTCTCCGCACTAGATGGAAAAAACAGCTCTGTCGCCGGGCTCGGTGCTGCTGCAACTGCTCACCTGCGGTATCTTGCATGCTAAAAAATGTTTGATTTATTTTCATATTCCGTTTATACAATCTTTGCAATTACAATTTCGTATGTATGTGTAAGTTGACCGGCTGATCAGTGCGTCGAAGTAAAGTCGTATCAATTCGAACGCGTATAGCAAAAGTTCTGTATATATTTTCGAGTGATAGAGATCTTCTTTTGTAAGCGATCGATTTTTTTTTCTCGCCTCTGAATAATGTATCGATCATTTTCGACTTGTGTATGCGTGTGTTTATTAAATAAGTATAAATATACATGTGACTGTTTGTGTATCAATTGATCGAAGAAGGAAATTTCATACGAAACGTTCGCTTGCATTTTGCATGTTTGCAGGGAGCATCTACAGACGCGGCGCCCGGAGATGGAGAAAGCTTTACCGGGTGAACGGACATGTCTTCCAAGCTAGACGATTCAACAGGGTAAGAACATCTTCTTTTATACACCCACTCTTTTCTCATATATATACAACATTCGCGGCGATTGCATATGTCATTGTGCCCGGGCTGCACAAATAAAATATTGAACTCAATATCTGCTAGCTGTGCGCCGTGGCTATACGCGAGCAACTCGCGCACAGTGCGCGAATCGAAACTTCCGAACGTGCGATTTTTCCTTACTTTCTCATTTCTTTTTTGCTTATTTTCTTGACTCGCGCAAGCACAAAAAGCTCCTCGCTCGCTTTTGAGGAGTTTTTTTCTGCCTCCCTTGGAAATTCATCACCGCATTGCAGTGTGTGTGTGTGTGCGCGGCGCATAGAGCCGCGTTATGCGCCGCGCGCGTGTCTCACTGTCGAGAGTTGAGAAAAAAAAAAAAATTCGGGACTCGCACACGCGCTCGTGACTTACAAAAAAGTTGAAACTCTCTCTTAGTGATTTACAAACTGCACGACTGCAGGGATATGTGTGTGTCTGTACGTGCCGCAGTCAGGCTCTCGTCGCGAAAAGTATAATACACTCGTCGTCGCGAGCGCGTCCGTGGCACACATATCCTCCTAGGCTATACTTTATTATTCGCTCAAAACTTTTCAACGGATCTCGCTCGCAGCTGGCTTTAAATATAATACGCCGCGACTGTTGATAGCGTGTATTATGCACGACGAGGCGCATTAAAACTCTTTTAGCACGCTATTATAAAGAAATGAAATTTTTCTCGTACACAGCGCGCCTTTTGCGCCTTCTGCGGAGACCGCATCTGGGGCCTGGGCCGCCAGGGCTTCAAGTGCACGCGCTGCAAGTTACTGGTGCACAAAAAATGCCACAAGATCGTGCGCAAGGCCTGCGTGCCGAGCCAGCAGCAGGCCCAGCCGCCGCAGTCACAGGCGTCGACCTCCGGGGCCGGCGGTGGTCCAGCCAGCGGCGATCATCCATACGGCTTCGATCAATCCAACGGCGATAGATTGCTGCTCCAGGGCCTGTCGAGCCCACCCGGACAGGACGACGACGGAGTCGAGGCTTCGAGCGGCGCCGCAGCCGCCGCGGGTGGCGGTGGCGAGGACAATCTCGGCTTCCGCAACAGAGTGGCCAGCGGCGAGGCCGGCGCCGGGGGTGGCGACGAGTCGGCGCTCGACGAGATCGCCGGGGCCGAGGGCGCCAACGATCGCCAATACAGCCTGTCGGACTTCGAGCTGATACGCGTGATCGGCCGCGGCTCCTACGCCAAGGTGCTGATGGTCGAGCTCAAGGCCACTAAACGCATCTACGCCATGAAGGTGATCAAGAAGTCGCTGGTGACGGACGACGAGGACATCGACTGGGTCCAGACGGAGAAGCACGTCTTCGAGACGGCCTCGAATCATCCGTTCCTCGTCGGGCTGCACTCGTGCTTCCAGACGCCCTCGAGGCTCTTCTTCGTCATCGAGTTCGTCCGGGGCGGCGATCTCATGTTTCATATGCAGAGGCAGCGCCGACTGCCCGAGGAGCACGCCCGCTTCTACGCGGCCGAGATCAGCTTGGCCCTGAATTTCCTTCATACCAAAGGTAAGGAGAGCACGCACGAATTAATTTCGAGATTCTCGAGCTTGATATACATGTATATAATATTTCGCTTCTCGCAGGAATAATCTATCGAGATCTGAAGCTGGACAACGTGCTGCTGGACCACGAGGGCCACGTGAAGCTGACCGACTACGGCATGTGCAAGGAGGGCGTGCGCGAGGGCGACACCACGGCGACCTTCTGCGGCACGCCCAACTACATCGCCCCGGAGATTCTCCGCGGCGAGGAGTACGGCTTCTCGGTGGACTGGTGGGCTCTGGGGGTGCTGCTCTACGAGATGCTCGCCGGTCGCTCGCCCTTCGACATCGCGGGCGCCTCGGAGAATCCCGACCAGAACACCGAGGACTATCTGTTCCAGGTCATACTGCAGAAGACCATTCGCATTCCGCGCTCGCTGTCCGTCAAAGCCGCCAGCGTCCTCAAGGGATTCCTCAGCAAGGAGCCCGCCGAGAGGCTGGGCTGCGGCCGCAGTCCCAATGCATTTTTGGAGATCATGACGCATCCGTTCTTCAAGCCCATCGATTGGGAGATGGTAAGAGAGCTTTTATCCCTTTACTATATAAGGTATGCTACAAATTCGGACACTAATTACTTTTCCCTTTGGCAGTTGGAACAAAAGCAAGTCACTCCACCTTACAGACCGAGACTGGATTCCGATCGAGATTTGGCCAACTTCCCGCCAGAATTCACCGACGAACCAGTGCATCTGACGCCCGATGATCCGTAAGATATTATTACCTCGCATTTCGCTTATACAAGCTCTATCTCTATCTCTCTCAGGCCTTTTCCTTTGCTCGTCGTGTCCTCCATACACGTACATGCACACATACGCGTACTACTAACACATATGCCGCATACATTCGCAATGGAAACATAAATATATGAGTTACACGTATGACGCGCACAGCAGCCGAATCTACGGCTCTCTGCTCGCTCGTTTCCCCGCTGCGGATTCTACTAATGCATTATGCAGTATACTACTCGCTGCATAAAGAGTTCACTGAATCGAAAGTTAAGGTCGGGCCTCTGCCAACTTGGCTAGCAACTTGATGCCACTCTCTGTCGCCTCCCTCGCTGCTGCTGGGGCGGGGTTGCTACAAAGAGAAATTATGTCGCAGAAATTTCGTCGGTGCAGGAATGCGGACAACGACGACGACGACGACGACGACGACGACGACGACGACCATGACAGCGACTACGACCAATGCGAAATTTAATTGTTTCATTCCTTCATTTTCTTTAGTGCTTTTCTGAAAAATTGTCTTATTTCATTTTTTCGTGTTGCGATACTTGAATTATTTTTGTTTTCGTTTTCAGACGAGCCATCGACAGGATCGACCAGTCGGAGTTCGAGGGATTCGAGTACGTGAATCCGCTGCTAATGTCCTTGGAGGACTGCGTGTGACATGAAACGACGACGACCATAACGACAACGACGACGACCACGTACGCAGCGGATGATGACCCGTCATCGCCCGTGTCGCCGGCGACCACCGTGATATCAGCGAAACCGGTAGCGGCGTCGGCCGCGGTCGCCGGCATGCCGGGCCCCGTGTCGAACGTCACGACGACCACGACCACGGGCCCGGGCGGCAAGCAGCTCAGCCACACGAGCCTCTACCAGCCCTTCCCCTACCATCCGAGCTTTTACGCGCTGCACCGACAGCAGCACGAGGCGCACCACCTGCAGATGCATCTGCGCCAGCTGCAGGAGCGCCTGGCCATGCTCAACTTCGAGCCGCCGCTCTTCTATCTGTCGCGCAGCGACTACGACAATTACAACGATTACGCGCTGCCGCCGCCACCGGTCGCCTTCCGATTCACCGACAGCCCGGGCGGCGATTACGCGTCCTCGTCGCAGAAGTCGCTGAGCTTCACCGACCCCAGCTACGACTCGATGAACTCGAGCAATCCCGAGAATAACAACAACAACGAGAGCGGCTCGCTCATCAGCAGCATGTTCGACGAGAACGATTACGACGACGTGGTCGAGGAGGACAGCCCCAAGAAGGGTCTCAAGCAGCTGTTCTGCTTGCCGTTGCACTGAGCTGCGGCCCGAGCTGCGCTCGTTACCTGTACGCGCGGCGGCACTATTACTTACGCGATCGGGGCTTAGTGTATTGTACGTGTGTTACTACTCTGCAGGTGTGTGTATCTGTGTATTTGGTGCGTGGGTGCGCGCGTGACAGAGATTTTTTTATTTATTACTTTGTGCGAGCGATGGGTGAAAGTTTGAGTTTCGTTGTTAGAAGATACGATATTTATTAATTAAAGCTGTGAAAGAAAATCGATGAAAATTGAAAAAAAAAATGTAGACCTACTGAGACGATGTTGAATAAAGTATTAAAATACTTTAAAACGGTGTAAATGATGCTCAAAAAGTATGATAAAGATGTGTACAAATTATTTTGTAACATCTGTGCCTGACGAAAGGATAATGGCTTGATCAATGGTAACGAATGCCATAGAAAGTGGATTATCAATTTATTAACTCTATAGAGCGGAGTAAAAATTGAGAAAACCGATGATGTGCTCGAATTGTTACGTTGACAAGTAACAGAGATTTTTATGTAGAAATAAATGTGGCATCGATTCGATAAAAATAATTGATCATAATTAATGTTTTAAAATTATGTATGTTTTCATTGTGCAAATTGTACACGTGAAAAATCGACGGTATTTGTAATTATTTACTGAATTGTATACACAATCTAATTTTTTACATAAAGAGACTTTGAATTACGGCTGAATGTAAAATATTTTAAGCTGCTACGAGCTATCAGATAGTGCGCAGTTTTTTTCTAATTCTTCAATAAATTTTTAATTTTGTAAATAAACGAAAGGAAAATATGGCTGACTTTCGAGAACTCCAAGCGCTTTAGTATTTTAAATTTAGGCGTTAGGAAGAAACTTTTAGGATTATGATCTTTTATATTCTCACGAATATAGAACAATTTTGTAAAATCATATTTAATTCGAGATTAAATTACTTTATTACTAAAACAATCATTCCAAGTTTTAATTTATGTACTTAATGTACGGTACTTTAAACTTTAATATGGTTCAAAACCTTTTTTAAGCGATAAATCCAAATTTTTTTTGCGTTCCTAATTGATACAGTCAAGTTTAAGAAACATAATTGCTTGCGATAAATATCGATTTGATGCGCTCAGTGAAATACCCGTGCTTTTGAATTTGTCAAATTTATTGAATTGAAAAAAACAGATTTCATACAATACTAAACGTATTTTAAAAATGTACTCGTGCTTGGGCATCTTAAAGTTAACGTTACATTTTGATATTTAGTATGCAATAAATGTTATCTTGCAGGTATTATTCCAATTAGAGAATTTAATGAATTTGTAATAGTTTAATAAAACTCCGAGAGCATTTATAAGATGGTATCGCAATATTATATTTATGTACACATGTGTACATTTAAATATGTGTCATTTCACGTCGACATTCTTGGCGTAGCTTCTGCACGACATTATCAAGCGAAATTGCCAAATTTTTACCTTGCAGGAAAAGTACCTGTTTACACCTTGAAAATAACAAAGCAATTGTTTCGATGTATATTTTCCTTGGTCTTCCGCTGGTATGGTTCTATTCTATAAAATTTTCTAATGCGAAAATATCGAATTAAGAATTAAAAACTTAATTATATGAAATACTTCATTATTAAGTTTCTCTAATTAGTTTAGAGGAAAAAATGTCCTATTGGAATAACTATTTTCCAAAGACATGTTTTTCTATTTTTTGCATCAAAATGGAAAATGTGAAACTAGACTACATCATCGGAAAGTTTAAGGAAAAATATAAGCAGTGTTATTTCCCGAGTTACTTTTTCGGCGAGTTACAAATTAAGCATTTTCGCCGGTCATTTCAGGAGTTTTGTCGTGAATTGCCACCTATGTTTATGTACAATATAAATAAATAAGTATACAAATATTTATTATTATACGTTACAATTTCAATCGAACAAAAATTAGTCATTCACTTGCATAGAAATAAATACCAACAATATTAAGTGGTTGGTGCTTTTTAAGACGAACTAAACATAAAAGTACGAACACGCCTGTACATAGAAAAAACAATAAAAGTAACAAGAAGAGAATAATAAATAAGAGCATGCTAACGAGAAAGAGAAAGCACGAGTCTGTGTAGCTATATTGTAACATACAATAATAAGAAGTAATGAAATAAAAAAAAGAAGATTAAGTAATAATAATGATAAATTATGTTATTGCGATATAATGATATTATATTAATAAAATCAATAATTTAAGGAATAAAAGTTTCAATTTATAAAGCCATGGTGCTTGCAATATAATGAAGTTTATATGGTAAAAAATATATTACGAAAAAAAGCATATTAATGAGAAACAGCTTCAGTGTTAGCCAAAAAAAATTGAACAAGAAATTTTTGGCAAAAAAAAAACAAAGTTTTATAAAAGGTTGCACTCGAAAGGTTGCACAATAAATCACGGTCATTACTAAAACTCATCTGAATGGGTTTTTCATGCACCAAGTTGGTGTAGAAATTTTTGTCGATCGTGTTTACTGTTTCATAATCAGTTTTCCAGTATAGACAGAATCGTCCACAACAGAAGGAATTTATGATAAATTTCTTTGTTTTTTTTACCATGAAAAGGTTATTATAGCGTAACGGGATTGATAGCGGTGAGTTGAAGTATTGAAATTTAACGAAAAACTAACTCAAACTATGTTAAAGAATATTTGCATTAATATAATGTGTAATTGTTGTATCAAAATGATATCTGTGAAAACACAAACTGCTGTTACGTATGGTAAATTATAAAACTGATATTTATAGGTCTCATTTTGAGCATCGATGTTAATCGTAACTTCCATTGACATGTGTTATAACACAAAATTGATTTACTACATACTGAGTGGCCAAGTTAATAGTATTTTTATAAAATCTAACTTGCGTTTTGATTGAAATTAAGTGAAACATTTTTTAAACAACGTGTAATCGTTCGTCTTTAGAGATGAGAGATTTTATCATTATATTGAAAATTATACTTTATTAAACATTTATTAGCAAAAGATAATCATGATAAAGTAACGTTAATGTGAGCGGGGTTCTTTGTCCTTCAAACTGTTGAAAATAAATGAGAATATTGCTAACAGATATTCCACTTTTATGTAATCTGTACATATGAAAACGATTTATAAGAAAAGAATGGAGATGATAAAAATCCAATTGATCGTTCTAACCATCAGTGTGCAGCGTTATAATATGTTATTGATCGAATCTTTGTTATAGATCATATTTTATACTTTATTGTGCAAGCAGAAAAGAAAGAGAAATGCGTGAAAAAAAAGAGAAATCGCTGGAAAGATTTATTACGAAAGTTGCTAATTATAAAACAAAGCTCGAAAAATTTATAAACGCACTTATATTATATAGATCAAAATATCTTCTATGTTTATCTGTATATACGTATATATTATATATTATAATATTGTAATACCGAGAGGTGTTGGAAAAGCAGAAATTCTTAGAAAACTTTTTGCGCATTTGCCAACCTGCAATTCTAAAAGAAAAAAAAAGAAGTTTGCAAGAGGGCCTGTCTAGCATTGGGAACCAAGGCCAATTTTAATATATTTAGACTAAATAACACATACGATCAAGTATGATTAAAGCGTGTTTTGGCCTTTTAAGGACGAGTTTTTTCATCAGACAGATTGACTAAATTCAAGTCAATAATAGCAATCTTGAAAATGCATAACTTTCTATGGACAGCATATAAGTAGTGTCTTCCACGAGCGATGACATTTTTGTCAGACTTTCCTAGGGTGTAAGTTTTCATTCGGAGGTAATTGATCCCGATAATTTGCACTAACGCTACGTAGCTACTCGTAAAATATTCTATATACCTAGAAATATGTTCTATTTATAATTTCATGAAAACGAGAAAGAGAATATAATCCATAAAACTTCTTCAACTGTGATGCAACGGCAGATATCTGATATATGTTATTCGCGAAAGACCGTTCAGTTTTTAAACACGTATAATAGGCTGAGAAAAAACTCGCCCTCAAAGATCATCTCTCGTTCATAGTGCTCTCGAGCGTAAAAAAACAAACCAATACCTATTACAATTAACTAATACCTCTGATAAAAATGATATATTAAGTTATGCACTCAACCGCCTGTTACATTACTATAATACCAATTACCGTTTACTTGTCACATTCGATACATTATTGTTTACATTAAAATACACACGAATCCACTTTACAATTGAAGTAATTGTCTGAAAGTTCATCGCAAGCATTGCTATTGCAGTGCCAATTGGCGTTGTAACGAAGGCGTATTAAATTCAAGTATTTACCCAAAAAATAATAACGTTCATTTTCGTCATTATAATTTGTCAACCCTAACCTTGATTATTTTGTATATTATAAATTCTCACTGAATTAGCAATTAATTTTCTGAAAAATACATTTTAGCATAAAAACTTCAAAAATACGTTTTTATTCATTTACCCGCCCTTTTCAGAATGCATATTTTTTCAAATTTGAAGCGCCTTCTCAGTGAACGTGGAGGGGGACGAAGCTGACTTGCGCAATGTCACATTACGTTTTTTCTCGACATAAGTAACTCCGAGGCCGGCAATGCTACATGCTGCAGTAGTAGCGAGTTGTAACAAGAGAAACACGTACTGCTGCGTTCGATTAGGTTTCAGAGATAAATTGTTTCCTTTGACACTGTTATTATAAATATTTATGCCAATGCTATTGCCCAATTAAAGAAGGTCAACTTTGAATTATTCTTTTACTAGCGCAGTAGGTGAAAAACTTGTATTCTAAATCATGGCACCAAAACGTACAAAAAAAGAATCTGGTAAATAGCCTCTTTCACAACTTGTTGATATTATGTTTTTCAAATAAAAATGACAAACCTCATGATGGCATCGTGAATTTTCCCTTTTCTTTATTCATAAAACTCATTTCAGATCGTAATAAATCAAAAAAGAGAAAAGATGATCTGAATTATGACCTCGATTTGGATGAAGATGATTTAAATGAAAATGAAGGTATTCCGGATGCAGCCAAAACAGATGTAGAAAAGCAAGACGATGGCACAGTCGAAGACCAGTATGGAGCCAAAGATTATCGTAAACAAATGATATTAAAGCCTGATAATAGTTCTAGGCCTCTCTGGGTTGTAAGTGGTCTATTTTAATTTTAATATTACCCTGCTATTGTGACAAGGATTTATTATAACTTTTAGGCTCCAAATGGTCATATTTTCTTAGAGTCTTTTTCACCAGTTTATAAACATGCTCATGACTTCCTTATCGCTATTGCTGAACCAGTTTGTAGGCCAGAACACATACACGAGGTTAATAATCTAAGCATAAATAAATTTTTGAGTAAAAAAATCCTTCAATAATATTTGTAATAAAATTTTTGCAATAGTACAAACTGACAGCTTATTCTTTGTATGCTGCTGTAAGTGTGGGACTTCAAACTAATGATATAATTGAATATCTAAAAAGACTGAGTAAAACGACGATACCTGATGGTATTGTTGAATTTATCAAGTTATGTACTTTATCATATGGAAAAGTAAGTTTTTGTTTTAAATTCAAATAATGTATACAAATGAGTATCATTATTAATGTTATCTGTTTTATAGGTAAAACTTGTCTTGAAACATAATAAGTATTTTATTGAATCTCCGTTCCCTGAAGTTTTGCAAAAATTGTTGAAAGACCCTGTTATTCAAGAATGTAGATTAAGAAAGAAAGTTTCAGATGAATCAAACGACAAAGATGGTTTCATTACAGATACTCTAATGAAAACTAATGTTCCTCAAGTGAGTAACAAAATTTTGCAATATATCTCAATTTAATATATTTTAACTCAATTAAAATATCAAATTACTATAGTTTGGAGCAAAAATTGCTATAAATGCTCCACAACCAACAGTAGCATCAACTGATGATGCAGCTAACAATCAAACAAATGCTGAAACAGATGTTCCAGTTCCTGAAGATATCACTACATTTTATAAAAAAATGGATAAAGAAGATGAAGATGAAGAAGAAGTAGAAATGAAAACTGTAAGTTTTGAAGTTTATCAAGATAAAATTGAAGTAATTCAGAAAAGGTGTATTGAATTAGAACACCCACTTCTGGCTGAGTATGATTTCCGTAATGATACAGTAAATCCAGACATAAAGTAAGTATAAAATCCAGAAATGAGATTGATATTTTTCACCCTAAATATATTGATTGTTCCTACTCCTTTTAGTATTGATTTAAAACCATCAACAGTATTAAGACCTTATCAAGAAAAAAGTTTAAGAAAGATGTTTGGAAATGGTAGAGCTCGCTCTGGCGTTATTGTCTTACCTTGTGGTAAGTAAAATATAATTTTTTCTAAGGACCCCAACTGAAAGTAACAATCTTGACTCTCTAAAACAAAAATTTCCATGGGGACCTAAAAAAAAGTTATAACACATCACATGAGGTGTAAAAGCATGTCTCGTATCATGTGTTATCAACTGATATATTTTTCTTTGTGCTTCACTTGTCCCGGAATTAAATATCCAATAAATTTCAGGAATTTAAAAATATATACAAATGTTTTTCCATTTTAGGTGCCGGTAAAAGTTTAGTTGGTGTAACAGCATGTTGTACAGTAAGAAAGCGTGCCTTAGTATTATGTAATTCTGGTGTATCTGTAGAGCAGTGGAAGCAACAGTTCAAAATGTGGTCCACTGCTGATGACTCTATGATTTGTAGATTTACAAGTGATGCCAAAGATAAACCAATGGGTTGTGGAATAATGATAACCACATATTCCATGATAACGCATCAACAAAAAAGATCCTGGGAAGCTGAGCAAACAATGAAATCGTTGCAAGAACAAGAATGGGGTATTATGGTTTTAGATGGTGGGTAATTCATAAAATTTTTGGCTTTTGAATTTTTTTTCGTGGAATTATAAATTAATATTTGTTTAAACTTTTTAGAGGTACATACTATCCCTGCTAAAATGTTCAGAAGAGTATTAACGCTTGTTCAATCACACTGTAAGTTGGGTTTGACAGCTACTTTATTGAGAGAGGACGATAAGATTGCTGACTTGAACTTCTTGATTGGACCAAAACTTTACGAAGCTAATTGGTTGGAACTACAAAAACAAGGCCACATTGCTAGAGTGCAATGTGCCGAAGTTTGGTGTCCAATGACTCCAGAATTTTATAGAGAATACTTAACTAGTAAAATGTCAAAGAGACTTGTAAGTTCTATGGTTAATTATTCCCTGCACTAATCAAGAGCTTTCTCAATATAAGTGTTTAAAATAATCTGTTTTTTGCAGCTATTGTACGTGATGAATCCTAATAAATTCCGAGCATGCCAATATCTTATACGCTATCACGAAAGACGTGGAGATAAAACTATAGTTTTCTCGGATAATGTTTTTGCATTAAAACACTATGCCATTGCAATGAACAAACCTTACATTTATGGACCTACTAGTCAAGTAAGTTATACTCAACTTGTTGACGGGGTCTTCAAAAACTATATATGCTGGGCAATGAAAAAAAACACGCGATCAAATGATTCTAGATATGGAATTTCGTTGGGGAATTTTTCAATGGGTTTTTCAAGATTTTATTTTTATTCATTTCATTGAGTAATTTTTTTCGTTGCATTTCGTGAATGTTTATTTTTCGTTGCATTTGATAAGGGCGTAGTTTTTGTAGCCTCCATCGATATATTTATCAAAAACAATTTATTTATGAACTTTACTCAAACTTTCGTGTTTTTTTTCAGAGCGAGAGAATCCAAATTTTGCAGAATTTTAAATTCAATATGAAGGTCAATACCATATTCGTGAGTAAAGTCGCTGATACATCGTTCGATTTGCCCGAAGCCAATGTATTGATTCAGATTTCATCTCATGGCGGTTCTCGACGTCAAGAGGCACAGCGATTGGGTCGTATCCTTCGAGCTAAAAAAGGTGAGTTCATCGGCCTCGGTGGGTCGTGACTCAGCTCCAATCGATATATTTATATCCTCTATAAATTGGCAAATAAATTTTGCAGGAGCCATCGCCGAAGAGTATAATGCATTCTTTTATACACTCGTGTCGCAGGATACAACAGAAATGGTTTATTCGAGAAAAAGGCAGCGTTTCCTTGTCGATCAAGGTTACGCGTACAAAGTCATCACAAAATTAGCCGGCATGGCCGAGGTAAGTTCATTCACGCTCTTTTCGTTGCAAATAGTTCAACCAAAAATAATAACCCATAAAAATCGTTTCTTCTCGTCAACAGGAGCCAGATATGATGTACAAGTCGCGCGAGGAGCAAGGAACGCTTCTGCAAAAGGTTCTCTCGGCCAGTGACGCAGATGCCGACGAAGAAAGAGTTGTTGGCGAAGGACCTGCAGGACGAGGAGGGGTGAGTAGCGAAAACATTACGTCAATCAATTTAATACGATCTTAAAAGTCAATCTTGACTCTTTCGTCCAAGCTATAGATCGCTCAATCACTTTCGCCGCTCGTATACATGAATGTTTGACAAAACACCGGACTTTTGTTTATAAATCATTCGACGTGCTGATTAAACACGCTTCATTAATAAGTGCAGCCGAGTGCGCCTTTGTAAGACATTACAAGCCGACGCCGGTTCTCGTATTACCGCGGCGTTTATTTATCGCACGCGCACATTTACACGCACACCCATACAAATATACTTGCGCCACGCTGTTCATAAGGCTTCGGATTTGCGGAACGAAATGTCGCGCAGTTCCGTATTAAATACTTAGCTCGTACGCCGCACCGATATTCGAAATCGCTTACTCAGCTTGAGTTTCGACCCAAGTGTTTTATATCTGCCCTTTCTCGTTCTCGCACCTGATAAGCATGCTATTTTTTTTACAAACATTTTCTGTTTGTTTTTGCAGATGGTACGAAAGGCTGGAAACATGGCATCGCTATCGGGAGCCGACGACGCCGTCTACTACGAGTACAAAAGACCAGGAGCTTCATCCAGCATGGGCTGCAAGCATCCTCTTTTCAAAAAATTCCGAGCCTAGACTTGTCATTTGTATGTGAATCATCGTTTTTTTTTGTTTATTCGTTCATTATTATTATAGATAGCCCTTATGTCGCATTTTAAGGTGACGCCTTAACGACTTTTTTTTCATGAAACAATTAAGAAAATGAAAATGAAAAGAGTCCAAAAATAACGAGATGTGTATGTTACAAGATGTAAATAAAATTCAACGACTCGCTAAACAAAATTAAAATTCAGCGCAGTACAAGTTATTACTTCTTTACCTCACCTACTAGTGCATCAGATCGCTTTGACATTTGAGCGGCGCGCCTACAGTTTCACCATGCTTGGTAAGTTACATTGCATCGCTTTCCTACATATATTCCGGAATTCTCAGAAGTTTAAATCGCGAATATCATCGCTTATACACGGGTCGATGCCCTTTAACCTTTAAAGGATTCGGGACATGCCATGTTGCGCAAGGTCATTGACCCCTAAATATTCGACATCAGTTTGGTCCAAATAAAATGTCATAAACCTCATAACTTTTCTATCGATGAAAGTATCTCTTTCAACATTTCCCAAATTACAGTCCTGTATATCAAACGACATTTAAAGGGACATTTATAAGTCTCTCGCGTCCATAAGCACAGGCATGTACAGGTGGCCGCGCACTGACAGCTGTCAAACGTCTCCCCGTCGATCGTGTTCCAATGTAAACACGAGCGCGCGTCTATGTATTCAAAGGTACGCAGTCACGCACGCACGTAAGAGCCGGAGCTTTTTCCACCTGATGTGCACCTGCTGTGCGAGGCATTCGCGGCGCGTTACATTATTATATTGACTCGTCATGAAACGGGGTAAGAAAGCTTATGCGTATCTGCGCTCGAACAGACTATGCTACCTCGATGATATGTACACACAGACAGCAGGAGCAGCAGCGCGGGCCGTTATGTATAGCACATACCTGTATGTATCATATCTGTATAGAGCCCGCAGCAGTGTCTGTCTGTCTGTCTATGCCCATGTCTGTGTCTGTATATGTCTGCCTGTGTATGTGCTGCATATATAAGCGCGAATGCGGCTTATCTTGGCATGAGCGGTGGAAAAGCATCTAACTCTTGGTGGGAAACGCGGAGCTCTACAGTCTGTCCGTTTATATACATACGTTAACGTACACACACTCTCGCAAAGTGTGTATGCGCGAGTCTGTGTGCATAAAATAGCTACGTATATAAATATACACACATAAAGCGTCAAGAGAAATCGACCGGTTGTCAAGTTCGCGTGTGTGCATTTTGTATACATATATAGAGGTATCCGCGACTGCGGCGTCTCGCGTATACATACTGGTACTGGTAGTAGTGGTGGTAGTTGGTGGTGGTGGCGGCGTCGACGGGAGGAAGGGGTGTACGTCCGTGTGTGTCAGGTACTATATAGTAAACGCGATAGAGAGAGACAGTCGGAGAGCCTCCTGCTGCTGCTGCTGCTGCCGGTGGCACAATAGTCCGCGCGCGCGTTAGTTGCAGTGCAGTTGCCGCAGAGCAACGTACCCTATACCGTATTATAACGTTAGACGAGTACCTATAGTTGTACATTAAAAATAATACATACGCGTATGTAGTACGTACGCACGTATAGTACACGCATTTGCATAAGTTAATATAGGGTGGTGGTGCGTCGTCGTCGTGCACTACACACTGCACGGTACAAAACAGTACAGTGCGAAGCCTGCCACTCGCAGTAAGGGCAGCATATGAAAAAAAAAACGTATACGTGTACTGATACTACGTGCGCTAATAGCAACGTATAGATGTGCGCCGAGTGCCGACGATCGAGACGCAAACCCCTTACTGCATTACCTTTAATTTAAATGAATACGTAAAAAAATTATAAAACAAAAAACGGAGCAACGCACCGTACAGCTCGATCACATCACCCAAGTGCAGTTCGTATACGTGTACATAATACATTATATAGTTTCGAGTGCGCGAGACTACGACGACGACGGGCTCTGTCTCAACTCTCTCACGTCTGCGGGGTTCTTTTTTCCCTTTACTTTTTTCGGAGTCCCCTGCCGTGGCAGTCGCGCCGCTACACAGCCGCCAATCGCCGCGCTGTGCGTTGCAACAGTAGCGGCAACAGCCACCGAGCAAGCACACGCTTCCCACGCTACTATATACCACCACTTGTGCTGTGCATGAGAGCGTTTTTTCGATTATAAATTCTAAAACGCAAGAGAACGTAGAGGACGACGACGACGACGACTATATTATAATCGGCTACTACCATAACGAGGCAAACGCCAAAAGGGACGTGAGGAACGTGAGCACAAGCACCGACTACCACGCCGCAACAGCGAGACCGAGTGTGCAGATTATGTGTGCGCGCGTTACATACATATAAGTGGTGTATCGCCGTCGCCGCCGTTGCACATTAGCCTGTGCAGCAGCAACAGTATAACACAGTGCATCGAGCTCTCGAGCGCAACTCTCGCTCTTACTTTGCGAGCTATACGTATAGTACTGCAGCAGCAGCGAAGAAGACACGAGAGACAGGCAGACGGAGCAGCAACAGCAGCAACAGCAGTAAAAAAATCGAGACTGCGTCAGACGGAAATTCGTCTCGCGGCTCCAGCTCTCCGTGTGTGCAGTGCTTGCGAAGCTCGAGCAAGTGTGCGTGCCTGCATATACGTATAAAAAGTTTGCGCGAGTTCGTGAGCGCGCGAGCGCCTTATCATCCGCCGCTCGACACACCATACCGTGGCCCGCAGTAATTGAAAAAGAGAAGGCCAAAGTGAATTTAAATAATAATATCAAAAGTGCATTTTTTATGAATTTTCAAGTTCACCGACAAGTGCCCCCGACAAGTGTTGCGCGTTACACCGAGTGAGTCAATCATCGTGTACACGCCTGCACTTTTTATTTGTACAGCTTGAGCGCGCGCAAGCTAAATCAAAAACAAAACTGCAAGATTAACAGGCAAGAGCTCGGCGACGATGAAGCTCGTCGCGCTCACGAGCTCATCATCGGTGTTGTCGGCTTCTAGCAGCAGCTACGGTAGCGCCAGCAGCAGCAAGAACAGCAGCAGTCGAAGAAAAAGTTTAGCGAGCCGCAGCGTCGAAGCATGATGAGCCTGTGCGAGCGTAAAACCCAGTGCCAGTGCGATAGTTGTAGTCATTTCATTACTAGTCGCGCAGACGACAGTAGCGGTCTAATAAGTATATTAAGCAGCAGTGGTGGTCGTGCCGCCGCTGATACTGTTATCGCCGAACCCACGAGTGCCGAGGACACAACAAGCAGCAACAGCCGCAGTCCCAGTCACAGAAGCATAAGCTACAGCAGTTGTAGCTGTAGCGAGTCGTCCGTCGCACGACAGACAGCGACAACGGCTCGAGGTGTCCTCGTCTTGGCTCGCAGCAGCAGCAGCGACGACGACGACGACGACGACGACGACGACGACGACTCCGAAAAAACACAGTGTCAGCACAGTATCCGTCTGAGCGGCGACGCGAGACGAGCGTGCTGTGGTAGAAAAAAACAGACAACAACAGAGACGACGACGGCGAGGTCGTTGTCATTCAGCAGCAGCAGCAGCAGTAGTAGTAATTGTCGTAGTAGCAGTTGGAATCGGTATCGTCCCTTGACACCTGCTGCTGCGACGGCGGCTCGATGATCAGGCCAAGGTACCGAGGAGAGCAGCTGCTGCCCTTGTCGCATCCATCGTCGTCGTCGACGTCGTCATCGTCTTCGAGGTCGTCGTCGTCGTCGTCGTCGTCGTTGCTGCTAATTATACTGATACGCCATTGCCGGCGACGTTGGGCCCGCAATACGAATCGCCATCGTTATCGTCGCAATCGTATCGATGAGAATCGTTACAAAAACAATAACAACTGTCATCGTTATCCCCGGTTGCCGGATACTACCTCTGCCCTACCGATACTACCACCACAACTCAGGCCGCTGATCTCATCGCCGTCATCGTACCGCGAGGCGGGCAATTACCTTATCAGTAGTAACAATAGCGCGCGACACTTTCCCGAGGCTCCTGATCGCGACTGCAGACGCGCTTCGGCCGCTCATCATTGCTCAAGCTCATCGTGCTGATAAAAGGACTCTCCGAGCGCCTCGATGACTCCGATACATACAACGCTACTCTCTACGCTACGCAACACCTAAATAAAATATATACATCTGGTATATAACGTAATACGTATATCTACGTTTCGATACAATTAACGCAATTAAATTGTACATTGGAAAATTTTACGCGAGCCCGTAACGACTACAGCTCTGTGTGTGTGCGTGTGTGTGCTCCTATGTAGAAAAAAAAATAGAACCAAGAGAATACGAGAATAGCGCGCGTGTGTCTCTGTGCGAGTAACATGTGAAACAAAAATTGTCTATAGTCATCGTCGTGCCCAGCGAGCAGCACAGAGAGTGCAAAGTGTCAAGTGCAAAGTGTCGTGCAGGTGTATAATAATAGTAAAAGATATATACACCAACGGTCGGAGTGTCTGTGTGAGTGTGCGGTCACTTCCGCGCAACGAGTGTGTATGTGTAAATAGTATACATATAGCAAAAATCCAATAGCCGAACAATATGCTGAGCGTGAGGGGCTCGGAGGCGGCGCTCTACACGCTCTACGGCTTCGCCGCGTTCTTCATGGTGTTCTGGGCCGGCATGTGGCTCGTCCACGTGATCGCCCTTGTGGCCGGTCGCTGGAAGCTCCATCGGCAAAAGTTCCTCAAGCTGCCGATCCGCGAGACGCCCCTGCCCGGTGTATCGATCATCAAGCCTTTGGTCGGCGTCGACTCCAATCTCTTTTCCAATCTCGAGACCTTCTTCCATCTGGACTATCCGCTGTACGAGCTGCTGTTCTGCGTCGAGGACCCCAAGGATCCGGTGCTCCAGCTCGTCACCAAGCTCATGGACAAGTATCCGGGCGTGGACGCGCAACTCTTCGTCGGTGGCAAGGGGGTCGGAGTCAATCCCAAGATCAACAACATGCAGCCGGCCTACGAGGCGGCGAAACACGAGCTCATCCTCATCAGCGACTCGGGCATCAGAATGAACGAGGACACTCTGCTCGACATGGTCAATTATATGGGCGAGCGCGTCGGCCTGGTGCACCAGATGCCGTTCACCTGCGACCGATCGGGCTTCGCCGCCTGCTACGAGAAGATCTTCTTCGGCACGGTGCAGTCGCGCATGTATCTCGCCGCGGATCTGCTGCGCATCAATTGTCACACGGGCATGTCGGCCTTGATCAAGAAGGCCCTGCTCGACGAGGTGGGCGGCCTCAAGACCTTCGGCGTCTATCTGGCCGAGGACTTCTTCTACGCCAAATCCCTCACGGATCGAGGCTGGAAGATCACGGTGAGCTCGCAGCCCGCCATGCAGAACAGCGGACACTGCGAGATGCAGAGCTTCCAGGCCAGGCTGCGGCGCTGGGCCAAGCTGAGGGTCGCCATGCTGCCCAGCATCATCGTGTTCGAGCCGCTCAGCGAGTGCCTGGTGCTGGGCGCCTGCGCCTCCTGGGCCGCGGCCCTGCTCTTCGACTGGGACTCGTTGCTGTTCTACGTGGTGCACGTGTTTCTGTGGTTCGTGTTCGATTGGACGTTGCTGTGTCTGGTGCAGAACGGGCCGCTGCCTTTCAACGCCCTGGAGTTCCTCATCGGCTGGATACTGTGCGAGGCCACGCGGCCCTATCTCTTCGTCCAGGCGGTACTGGATCCGCTCATACAGTGGCGATCGAGGGTCTACAGGCTCAAGTGGGGCGGCTTGGCCGAGGAAGTCAAGGCCAAAGTCAAGTATTGAGAACAGCTTTGCAGCATCAATGACAACGACAACGACAACGATCAACGACGACGATGAAGACGACGACAATTACGACGACAAAGCATCAACGCAGCTCTTCGTGTGATATTGCGCGCAACGCAACTAACGGACAAAAAGCAGCCGCTTATAATACTAATTATATTCTGTAAGATATATGTACACGTATATTCTTCGTATTGTATATCTCTAATTATCTACTTCTGTAAGTCTTGCGCGCGCAGTGACCAATTAGTTTTTCTCTCTTTATAAATATTATCTGTGTTGTTGCTCATTTGTGCTCTCGTAGCATTAGTAGCAGTGCTGCTGAAGTGCAGGTGCAGCAGTGTGCTGTTGTTGTCGTTATTGTTGTTGTTGTTGTTGTTGTTGTTACTACACTGTTGTTGGTGCTGGTGATGTTCAATGTTCAATGCCCCGCGAGAGTTAACTTTGTGAAAGAACAAAAAAAACTACAACGACGAGAGAAACATGAATACTTGTGAAAAAAATGAAGAGAGAACAAAGAAAGAAGAAGAAGAAGAAAAGAACAAACGATTACGTCGATTTAATCATAAATAGTTGAATTAGCAAATACATAAAATATTTATGTACAATTCAGAAGTTCGTTCGATACCTATCATAGATTATAATAGAGCGCGTGTGTATGTGCTCCATAACTATACGGTGCGCGGCGAGTTTTGTTGTTATTATTATTATTTTTTTCGCTCGTCGATTTCGACGACACGATCGCAGCACGATATTGTGTGCCGCGTGCGAGCATGTGTACATATTATACATATATAGAGGGTCTGCGTCCTTTGAACACGTGGGTGTGTGTGTATGTGTGCATGTGAAGCGACTGTGTGTATGTAAACAAGAACATGTTACAGTATGTATATCTGCCAACGATATACATGCTCTATAAATGACGCGAATAACACCGACTTAGCGATTATTGCAACGACGTTTACGCGCCAATTGGATCGTGCATGAAAGCCAAAGATATAGAAAGAGGGAGAGATAGAGGAAGTAACAACAAAAAAGAGAGAAAAGCTCGAAAAAAGGGTAGTTGCCAAACACTCGCGCACGGATTAACGGATAATTCAAAGCTAAGAGTATCGCACACGCGAAAAGTCTAGTTGCAGCTCTCGAGTCACTCTGTTATACACTCACAACAAGCTCTCATTTCATTTATTTAAGTTTATATATTACGTTACTGCCATCGATGCTGCTAATGCAGCACTGCTCTCTCGAGCTGGAGCATATTATACGCGCGTCGAGAGTCTCGCGAGCAATTATTATTTCGTCGCGTATTATACACCGCGAGAGCAGCGTCGTCGTCGAGCAGCCCCCGCGATCGATATTTTTCCGCGCGACTCGCGCGTCCTTTTCGCGTTCGACGTGACATATACAATGCGCTTGCAGCATATTACACACTACAGCCAAGTAGCGACGAAAAAAAAAAGGGAATTCAGGGTGTGCTTGTCTACTTGTGCAATAATAAATGTTTTTTACGTTCGACTTTCGTACTGGAGCTACGTACTGGAATATTACGATAAATTTAATACACGCGCGTCGAGATCTTTTATCCTTCTTTTTTTCCATATCTATCTCTCTCTCTCTCTTTTCTTTCGATTTCTATCGAGATGACGATCGATTTCTATTGCGGTTTATAAATTGGATCACGGTATTTCGTTTCGAAAGCTACTATATTTATTATATTTATTACGATATTTGATGAAGATTAGTAGAGCGTATTATATATACTATTATTATTGACTCATGACACTGGCTGAGTGTGTGTGTGTGCTTAAGTGCGTACGTAAGCAGCTCTTCGCCCTTTTACTTTCACGCGCAAACAGAGATGCGCTCGTACATATTTATAAATAAATTAAATACCTGTATAATTTTCACACGCGTATTCTCGCGCACAGACACATTCACGCGCCCGCTAACTCGCGTATAAATAAGCAGCGTCTTGAAAAGATTATTTTTCTAAACTTTTGAGTTTTGTTCGTGCATGTAACAAACAAACAAAAATGTAAATAATAAAAAATAAAAAAGGGATGAAACATTGATGCGTACGTATTTAGTTCTCACACATATCCACACACGAATGCGTGCTCACCTTACATAACGAGTGATCGATAAATGTGGTGAAAATGCAATATAGCCTGCATGATTCATGATCGCGTCTTATATACACGCTCGCCAAGAGAAAACACGTTGGATTATTACTATTATTATTATCATTATCATTATAATTTTTTTTACGCTCCATCGATTACAAAGCGCAACCCGAATATATTTTTTTTAATTTCGGAATGGCCTTGGTCATTTAACCGGGTACAATTCCAACATATATTAATTAGATAAACTCGCGCGACATTCCTTGAATGGCCTATACAGCGTCGTGTGCTCTCTCTCTCTCTCTCTCTCTCTCTCTCTCCTATCTGTGATGTAACATCGTTATTTCGTGCGTAGATGAAGTTTCATAATTTGTATCTTTATTTCAAATCAACTATACGTATGCCTGCGTAGTGCGTATACACACGAGCGGATGTACGCGGTTATACAATAGTCGAGAGTGGACTGGGAATAGGATATATATACGCAGTAGGATGAAAAATAAACCGAGGCGCGGGTCGAAGCCCTCGAAACGAAATCTGCAACGACACAACGACTATGACGACGATTATTTGCACACAATCTCTATGTTTGAATGTGTGTCTGTGTGTGCGAGTACCGTTGTAAGCTGCAGCACTGCACTCTCACAGGTCGAACCGTGACGGGGGCGCGAGACTTGCGCGATACACTTTTTTTCATTAAATATATCAGTGTAAAGACAAAAAAAGAAGAGAAGCAAAAAATATTGTCACGCTTTTATGACATACAGCCTTGTCCGACATTAAGGTTAAAAGTGAATCGTTAAAAAAGTATAGGCGATTTCGTCGATTCGTCGAGCAGCGGTTTAGCTTGCGAGCTCGCTCATGCACAAACAGCAGCTATTGCTTCGAGTTCAACTTTTTTTCCACTGCGCCAGTGCGGTATATAAATATTATATTTAATCTATAAGTACGGAGTTCTCCGTCGGCGGGCGATCGGTCGTCGTCGTCGCGTCGTTTTGTTCGCGCGCGACACTTTGTCGTCATTTGACTACGTAAATTCTCCTTTTTTCCTCGTTTCCTCTAATTTTTTTTTTGCATACTTCTTAACGAGCGATAATGGATCAATCGACGCATGTCGTATATACGTTTTATCGCGCTTAAAAACCTTCGGATATATATTATATATATTTTTGTTCGTAGATACAGCATTTATACAGTATATATAGCCCTCGGTACGACTTAGCCTTATAACGACTCGATTCGACATCCTTTTTATCGGGTTCTTCGCTATACGAGCGAGACTCGCCGAGAGCGTTATATTTACCGCGATAACGCGTATATAACACGACGATTTTTCAGCATCGTCTATGTGCAGTGTGCACATACGTAAATACACACACGCGGCGCGAACATGTGAAAATTAATACCTGAAATCTCGCACGAGCGGCGCAAAAAAAAAAAATAACTGAACCGAACGCACACGTGCTTACGTAAGATCTTGGCCAACTCGCGCTAAGACGTATATAAAATAACGTTTACATGTTGCGGTATGGTAGTTGCAGGTATATACACTGGATATATAGGTGTATGTAATATCTCGTGTGCTTTTCGATCACGCGGCCGGATGAGTGCGATTAGTACATATTTATTATGTTAAAAGAAGAACATTACGGACACCAGATAATATAATAACGCGAGGCCTGGAGAACAAAGAGCCATTTGATTATGTTTTTGTTATGTATGTGAGAGAGAACTACTGTATATAACACAAAACACAACAAAAAACAAAAGAGAGAGAACAAACTTAGTTTCTGCGGTAGGCAATTTTTCGACCATTAAATTTGCCTCAATTATTTTCAGCGCGATCGTCGAACTTGACAGGCTGTGTACAGGAATAAAATGAAGTACGATGATTTTGCGTCAAATAAAATTCAACATTTATGCACACACACGCACAGACATATTCGATGTAATGAAAAGTGCAAGCCCACATACGGCCAAAAAAGTACGCGAACGAGCGAGGACGCACGACGACGCATCGTGCGTAATTTTTGCTGCACAAGCGCGAGGACAGGCACGCGCGCGAGCGATGTTAACAATCGATAATGCGATACGTATTTGTTACTATCTGGCCTTATCTGTGCGCGGAATATTTTTTTTAGTTTTATCCATTAATTCGACGATCGTTTTGCGGTAGAGGCTCTACATTTATTTTTGGCGATTCTTTATTTAATCATTGACGCAAGTGTTGTTGCTCGATCCAGAAAGTGTGCATGTGGGATGCCTCTGTGTACGTATGAATGATCACGTGCGCATAGTTCGAATTACTCGTCGTAATTGAAGGATAATTTCCTTTTTTTATTTGAAAATGAATTTAAATATTCCGAAATGCGATAAATAAACGACTTTTTGCTATTAAGAACGCAACATTGCCTTTTTCATGAAAGAACGAAACTTGTACATATAATAATAGTACCAATTTCTATCGCTTAAGCCTTTAAAAGTAAGAAACTTACGAATTTTATACTACTATAAAAATCATCTGCTGTAAATTACAGAAACTTAAATAAGAGAGATTTATAAACTTGCTTCTACGTTTGATGACCACATTTTTTTCTTTTAAAAAGAATTTTTATCGATAAGTGTTGTCATTACAGATGAACGCATAATCATGTGACGAAACAAAATTTTTATGTTTAAGGAGGTACCGTAACGTTACTAGTACAAGAAAAACAAGATCATTAGGAAAATATTTAACAAGTGCAGTTGACGGTACCTTCTGTACGAATGAAGCATCAAAAATCCATTAATCGTTTAAATCCAATCATTAGTCATCTAAGCTGAACATTTTTAATCAGAATAGTAGTGCAATTAAAAAAAAAAAAAAAGAATCACACCAAACCGACGTGATAGACCAAAAAAGAATTTAAAAAAATAAGTATTTAATCGCTTGTGTATTAACAGACGATAAGATAAGGATATTTCATTATTTATTAAAAACTCTGGTTGTGCATTATTTAGAATATAATGGTGCACAATTTCTGTCGAATGAAAAGTAAGAAAAAAAATATTTTAGTACAAAATCATGTAATTATACAAAAATTATGTATACTCCAAAAAAGGTGTGCCGTGCGACTACCAGAAGAATGATAAATCAAGTGTTCAGGACGAATTTTTTCACCAAGTCTCTCTAATGTATAACCATGATCTTATGATAAAAAATTATCATCTTTTTGAAAACGATATCTTCAATTGAAAATTATATTACAATAGCATAGTCACAAATGATTAAAGCCCATTGAGTATTCGTGGAAATGATGTAAAAAAATCTAGGCATTTAGCGAACTTTGTACATAATTATTGCATATTTATTACGTATCCGCGTGAAGTATCTTACAAAGGAAATCCAAAAACGAGCAAAACGACACGCAAAAAACAATACGTTCAATTGTTCATTTACAATTGCATGTGCAAATTGTTCCTTCTTTTTTTCATTATTTTGCTTTTGTTCTCAAATCTAAGATATACCGACAACTTGTTCTTATATTTTACCTGCGTTCTCGTGTGTTGAAAGTTTGCGCCTATACATATACTCGAGTTTCGATTTTCTTGGCTAGGTAGACACAAATAAAAAAGTCACTAAAGTAACGAGCAATTAGTTCCAAGAAGTTGATAAAAAAGAGAACGCGGTGACATCGTCTCGTATTTTCTCGATTTTTTTCATAAAAGTTGACGAGTGTATATAAAAAATCACGCAAATATCCAAGACAGAGACACACATAGTTGAGTTACCTGTACGCGATTGTAACGAAATACGTATGCATATAGCAGTAGTATGCGTGATAGTAGATGCATGAATGTAAACATACGTTGGAGCATGAATGGGCTAAATGTATTTTTTTATAAAAAGAAAAAAAAATGAAAATAAAAATGAAGAGCAGAAAGTAAAATGTGAACGTACAAGTGTGTATTGTGCAAATGTGTTTACTGCAGTGCTTCGCTGTGACGTGTCTCAAAACGAGTACACACGCAAGCATCCGTGATTTTTTTACTACGAAAACTCGAAAAATGATTTACTATGGAAAAAATTGTAGGCTTAAATGATTGATAAAATGCATAATAAATACGTAATGCGCATTCATTATATTATTATAACAATATCGTCTCCTTTTCTCTGAGCTTTTTTGACATTGTATCGTACTGTGTAATACTAATTATAATATTTGTGTAGTCCGTTTGGCGGCGTTTAGCTCATTATGATAGATGTATAATTTTTTTACGCATAATTACGAAAAAAGTAAATATTATTAAAATTAATAAACGATAATATTTGTAAAGGCAGTAATATTAGTAATGATTTAATAACTTATATAGTGAAATGAAGGCAAAAATATACGTACGAATTAAGCAAAATCAATAACGACTCCATTGTTTTTCTTTTCTCTTCAACGAGCGATGCGCACACACACACACCCGCGTTTATGCATATCAATAATGTCTTCGTGTTTATCGAGAGAACAAAATCAAGTCAATATGTGAAGTGTACAAATACGAAATCAGAGCGAAATGATTACAGAGGTGTGTGTGTGCGCGCAAGTGTGCAATATGAGCAATGTGTGACTGCGAAGAAACAATGCCGTATTTTTTTTATATATTATTTGTAGGAAAAAATGTTTTTCTATATAATTTATTCATAAATATGAATGAGCCAAAAGTTACAAGATTAAAATTGAATTTTCTGGCATAAGACGAAAACAAGCAGTGAATTCTCATTTATTTTCTCTCACTCATCACTGATCCCGATCCTCCGATGTTGAGCACGTAACTGCAGATAGAGAAAGCGAAAACGTGAGCGGCGATCTGAACGTTGAAGAGCGTGAAATTATCCATTCCTCGCGGCATTATAAATAGGGTGAAAAAAAAGGGAACGACGAGGGTGACAATGATGCAAATCGCTCCTGCGGCGCACCACTGCGTCGTTTCGCTGTATGGCGCTCGTCTCTTTGCAGCAAATCGTAGATATATGCGCACGCACATGCACTACACCGCAGGAATCCTTTAGCTAATATTTGCACAATAATGTCATTGCTCCAGTGAGCGGCGACACAGACATACATGCGTACACACACACACACACACACACACACACACACACACACACACACACACACACACAGATAGTCAAATATGTATATACACGGTCTTTGCGCACTTATATATACTATAGCTATGACGCGTATATATATAAAATAATGCTTATCCTATACACTGCATAATAAGCGCGTCGCACAGCGCGGCTCGAGTGAAATCGGATCTTGTAATAATGCGCCGCCTGATCAAATGCATAATTGTAGTATATTGGCAATTCTATAAAAAATCCTTAAAATTAAAGACTAAATTTATGATGGAAACTTTTGTCACTTGACACGTAAAGGGGCATTAATCATTGTTTATGTAGGTCTCAGAAATGTATGTGCGAATTAGAGACGAAATACTAAACAAAACTTTAATTTTTCAAGTATTTTTTCATATTTTGACAAAAATTTTAATCACGATTGAATTTTGAATTTCGACGATTTTTTACAGACTTGCTCACATACTTTATGTTACGCATTACAAAAGAAAATAAAGAGAAATAAGAAAGAGAGAAATCAGCAGAATCATAATTGGAATTTTTTTATATTAATGTGTTGTATAACACGTAATTCAGTGTACAATTTTTAGCTTTGATTGCTTATCACTGGCGTTATAAACCTTAACATGTCCATTGAACTTCTACGTTGAATGAACATTAGAATTAACGAAATAGTTAATGACTTGTTTAATTAAGAATGTTCTTCACGTCGAAATATTCAATGTCATTTTGCTACCGAATTTTGAACAATTATTCTTTTTATCAGTCCAAGACATTGATTTCAAATTATGTGTATACAGATCCATAATACGTACAGTATGCCATTGTACGAACGTCAGGATTCGCAATCAATCGTTCAACGAGTAATGGCACGTAGAAGTTCGAAGCACACACACACACACACACACACACACACACACACACACACACACACATTTACGATTCACGAAAGACAGTTCAATTTATGATTTATCGTTGCATTGATAATATTGATTTATCTAATTGTCCGTAACGCGTGGGCAATAATTTATGCAAATCGACCGCGACGACTAAGTACATCGACGACGACGACTACGTCGAGCTTTAACTCAGAATGGATTCAGCGATTCCTTTTCCAATTACCAAATGTGCATAATGCATGCTTTAGGACACGCGCGCAGCCGAGCGAGTAATATAGTATCGGCTTTGATGTGTTTTCGACGGAAACTAGCCACGCGAATTCGTGCCCCCGATAAAATAGTTTACTTTTCCCCTATTTTTTATTTTGTTTTTGTATTATTTTTCATTCGTTTTACATTCGTTATTGGCGCTTGGCGAGTGTACGATCGGAACGGCGCGCATATCCGTGCCAGGTATTACAATATACATACTATGCCTGATAGTGCATAGGCACGAGAGAGACAGAGAGAACGAATCTACGCACGAACGAGCACGACGAGAGGCGCGCTTCAAGACGGACACACATTGCAACGAACAGAGACAATAACGCACACAGGAGGACTGAACTGCGCAAGCTGACGCGGACGAAAACAACGAGAGTTTTATAATTCAAGCGGCAGTTCTTTGTGTCCATTACAATTGCAGCCGTTTCTGTTGCTGCTGCTGTAGCCTGTGCTGTATATACAAAATATAATATGTGTTGCTGCAGCATACGACACGTACAGAGTAGAGGAGCGATCTCGCCTGGTGCCAGTGGCCTCCCACAACGTCCGGCATTTTAGTTTTTTCTTTTCTGTGTTTTTTTTTTATTCCCGGCTTTGGTCACTCTAAGCGAGCGCATACAGCTATTCGACATGATTACGCAAGAGATCGAGGTCTAATTATATATCCATACATACGAACATACTGACACACCGATGCAAGTCGTTGCATATGCGTGTGGCCAAACGCGCGCCGCGCGTACATACATTCGGTGCAGTATGCACGTTAACAGTCTGTCGAAGCTCCTACTTGCTTCGAGTCGCGCGCGCGCGTGTCTACGTACACATGAATGCAACTTTTTTTTCGTTTATTTTACCCAACTCAATCCAACCGAATTCTAAACTTTCAAGGTCTATCAACGCGTATAGCGGTTATATTATATTAGTGTAGTAGTAAACATTCAGCCTTTTAACGTGTTTTAAGTCTAAGTGCAGCGATCATTTTTCTCCTTTTTCACTCGGATTAGTAGGAGCTTATACATATACCATGCTTGCAAGTATTTATACTCACACACACTCACAGACGTTAGCTATAGCGCACACTATAACGCGTACACTCAAATATCCTTTGCATGCATAAACTAATTACGAAATAATTATGTAGAGCACTTTTGCGCTATGCTATGCAGTTTATTATTACAGTCCTGTGCTGCAGCAGCAGCAGCAGTGTACGCGTCCTTGTTTTCCGTCGTAACGATTAAATCTCTCGCTCGTTTTTATGTGTGAATTTACACGGACACGCGCGTACTCACACACACTTATTTACCAGCCGGACGAGGCAGCAACAATAATCGTGCGACGATTTGAACCAGGTATCGTGTGTTCGATGTGTACCTAATATACATAGGCTGCAAAAGCATGTATAAGCGCGGCTGCGATACAATAAATATATTACTTTTCTCTTTAATAAAGTCGACATTTATATACACGAAGTTGCGATTTGCACGATGTATCATTAGAATCCAATTATTTTCTTTCTCTCTTTCGACTCCGAATCTCTCTGCGATTGCCAACTTTTTTACCTTTCTCTCTCTCTCTCTCTCTCTCTCTCTCTCTCTCTCGGTCGGTTCACGCGATGTTTAATATATTATTTAACTAGCTAATGTTTCGTGTCGCGTACGTATACACTCGAAGGTAAAAAATGACGAGTGTAATTTTGGAAAATGTACTTTCAGCGATATTAACGAATACACGCACACGTGCGGGCACGCGGATCGTTAAGAGTACTCGTGTACTCTAGTAACAGCTGATGCATGTATAGAGGCTCGTCGCGCGTTTTATTTATCATCGTGTGTGAAATGAAAACGCGTATCGTAACGACGCTTTTTCTAGTTAAACTATGCTGCTACAAAATATTTACATTAAAATTAATTGTAAAAGCGGGACGAAGTTTTTGTCTATGAAAGTTAGTGTGAGAACGTCTCAAAACTTCTTATATAATCATTTTTTACTTTGACACTTGCAGATTTACAAAAAAAGTACTCGCTATCTAAAAATGGAGGCTGATTTTGATAACAATTGAATTTTTATTAAGAACTTGAGAAATTAAAGCCAAAAATTTTTAAAAGCCGTTGTTAATTCATTGCCAAAGAGTTTCCTCTAAAAAAAATATGCTTCTGCATATTTCCAAATGCTAATACAAAAAATGAATCCCTTTATTAAAAAAAGTTCAGATATGATTTTCAGACAAGAAAAAGATACATACATTATAATTTTTCTTTTGCAATATGCTGGGAGTACATTGCACCTGGATTTGAGGAAAAATGATTTGAGGAGGATAAGTAAACAATTTTTCACAATCCAGAATAATTAATAATTATGAAAAATACGTTATAATGTACGATAATGATGAAGAAAATATTCAATAACATTTTGAAATACTTTATTATTTATCAATAAATTGAAGGATACTTATATGAAAAATTTTTTAAAATTTGGTAGCGTATTCAAGTGATATTAGAAGTCTTTATTGCGTCCAAATTTCTCAAGACGAGTCTCACGCTCCTAGAATCTGCTAAAATCATGTACTATATTTATGTGACGTTTGAGGTGACCATTTTGTCCAAATGATTTTTGACAAATGTCACATTCATATGGTTTCCTACAATCATGTACTGTATTTATGTGCCTCTTGAGATTACTTCTATCTGAAAATGATTTGTAACAAATCTCACATTTAAAGGGTTTGCTCCGATTATGTGCTGTCATTATGTGCCTTTGAAGATTACCCTGGGATCCAAATGATTTTCGACAAATATCACACTCGAAAGGTTTGCTGCGATCGTGTACTGAGTTTATGTGATTTTTTAGCACATTTTTGTATCCGAATCATTTGTGACATATATCACATTCGAAGGGTTTGCTACCATCGTGTACTTCACTTATGTGATTCTTGAGGGTACTGTTGTATCCAAATGACTTGTGACATATATAACATTCGTAAGGTTTGAGAAGATTATGTACTGCATTTATGTGTAAGCTGAGGTCACCTTTTCGTCCAAATGATTTGTGACAAATCTCACATTCAAAGGATTTACTACGATTATGTACTACATTGATGTGAGATGCAAGATTACTTTTTTGTCCAAATGATTTGCAACAAATCTCACATCCAAAAGGTTTGCTTCGATTAAATATTGAATTTATATGTAAGTTGAGGTAACCTTTCTGTCTAAATGATGTATGGCAAATGTCACATTCAAAGGGTTTGTTCTGGTCATGAACTTCAATTATGTGTTTCCTGAGGTATCTTCGATATTTAAATGAGTTATGACAAATTTCACATTCATATTTTGTTTAATTCTTTCGTGTGTCGTGCTGACACGCTCTTTTAGATTCGCTTCCCTTTCATAAGTGTTTCGCTCCAATTCATATTCATGAGATAATTTGTTTTGAGTTCCGTTCATAAATATCTCATCTCCTCGGATTTTTCTAGATTTAATTGGGACTTTTTTTCTAATTGACAGTTATTTTCGTAATCGAATCCTTTTTTAATCAAAATTATCTGATTTTTATCATTTAAATAATCAGTCAGTATTTGTTTTTCCATTTTTAAAATCGGTTGAAAATTCTGATACTCGGTTTTGCAGATGTTTGTCGATAGTTCAGGTTTAACATATTTGCACTCAAAATCTACTGTTATATTATCACCCAACTTTTCCTGTAATTACATAACCTCATTCGTGTGATTTACCTCAAATTAAAATTATTTAACAGTTTTTGATAGTAGTTTAACAGAATATAATTAAAATCATTGAACTTACTGGTAATTTATTGAACGGCATTGTTTCAAAGTTTTTGGCTTCGTTAGAATTTTCTGAATCGAAAATATTATTGTGGTCTGCATCTGACCAAGCATCTTTTGGTTCTTTTTTGACCCTAGATAATATAAAAGTTTAATTAAACGATCCCTTCAAAAAATACTACGACATCCATAAAAACTTAATACCTAATTCCGCTCTTTCTGCTTTCCATCACTCGCTTAATTATATGTTATCACTACATTTGTAAAAAATATTCAAGGTTATGTGCCTCGAATAGCCAAGACTTTATCTCAAATTTACCAATTTGTAAACACTCTTACTGCAGAAATTTAGCTCTTTACGATGTACTAGCAATTGTACGCACTTACTCGTACATAAAGCGAGTTGACCCCGCGAAGCTTATTTTCTCCTTCCACTGTCAACTAGCCATAAGCAGTACTGCGATACATTTGGATGCACTAGAATATCATTAAAACTACTCAAAAAATGCTGTGAAAATGCCACCATTCAGGGGCATAATTTCCCTACACATTTCTGTGATATATAATGTGAATATTCGCGCATAAAAGAGATATAAATTTCTAAAATTTTCACATGAAAATTATAATTTTATCAATAAAAATAAATGGATGTCCAAAATTGTAATACGAAAAAAAATTAAATTCTGAGATATTCTTATCAAACTGTAAAAGGGGAAACATCGGTAATATTCAATTGCCACAAGTTAGTAATACTCGATGCATTTGCAACCTTATAAAATGAGATGCATACAAGTGCAATCTGCATCAACGTAAAAGGTTTATTTAACAGAGTACGTCACAAAATTTTCAGCTCGATGAATTTCAAAAGTTTCTTTTTTTTTGTACCAAAATGCGTAAGGTATAATTGCAAGTGCAAGTATGGCGTTACGCGTGCATAGGAGAATCGACGTTTCTTAATCAAATAGATACGACTATGGCGAAAAATTAGTTCACATTCAACCGAATAATTGTCATTTACTCGGGGGTACGTTGATGCACAACGGGGCTCGAGTGCACCAGCAGTGTGTCAGATGTCTTACCTACGCTCTGCTACTATCGCGCCGTGGTACATACGTGCGTTCCTCGTTCGTATCGTAAACGCACTCGTAATGTATAAATATATACACGTAGCACATGTGCACTTTGGACGACACAGAAATAAGTATGCCGTATAAACATTTATTTTCTTCTTTCTGCTCGATAAAGTGCACGTGGCCCGCTTATACGTTTAGGCTTAAAAGCTTATTTTTATATAAAATCTCGTGCCTCGTTGGCAACTCGCTCCTTTAAGAGCTCGAGTGCACGTACTCAATAATCGTGATTTCGATAAATACTGTATCTTAACTCGCATTTCTTCTCGATATTTCCATCTCAGCCGCGATAAAAATGAAAATTTGATAAACAAGAGAGCTTGCGAGGAGGACGTTAAAACACCGTAGAGGCTCTGTGCCAGACGATGCGATCGGATGAATCTCCGGCGCAGATTTAATTAAACTTCGAGCCTCGAGTAATGCTGGAAAATGGCACGCCCACGGGAATCAAAGTTAACGTTAACTATACATTCGGTAGCCGCTTGTATAAATATATATAACGTATAAAGGCAGAGAGAGTAGTGTTATCTGTATAGATATTTTCAGGTATTTCTAAAGTCAAGGCCCTTCTGTGCGCTATTAATATCAAGGGAAAATCGGTAATGACATTTTGCCCGATTCAGCAGCAGCAGCAGCAGCAGCTCGTATATACTATACAGCGACGAGGAGCGCGGAATTTCTCATGGAAATTTTTTAACGAGTTTTTCTTTGAGGTGCCTGCAGCCGCTATAAGCACCTGGAGCTTTTCAATAGATTCTCGAGAACTTTGTATATGTATATGCTTTTTAATGCATCGATTAATGACGCGGGCGCGTGCTTGAACTTCATTTCTAGAACGAAGAGATCGTTTGAAGCAAGTGCTTATGTTAAACGTGTCTGTGTATGTGTGCGTGTTTGCACGTATATTATACGTGGAGTCGAGTGAGTGTTAAGCAGAAGCCAGAACCTTTCATTAACCAATTGACCATGTGTGTCGCGCACACCTCTCGAGCCCGTTGGAAAGTAGTTGTGCACTTTTCTTTCTCTTTTTTTCCGCTCTCTCATCCTCCCTCCCCTATATAAAGCACGAGTGCGCCGACAAAGAAGCTTTTACTCGACAGCTTCGGATTAGTGGGCACTTGATACACAGGTTGGTGCGACTTGTGCAAGCCGTTACTCAAACATTAATGTAGCTGCGCAGAAATTCATTTTACGCTCGATTTACAATTCAACTGAGCTTTATATACAAGCACTTGGCTGCTTTTGGTCTCGAATAGTATCGTTTTTCATGCCAGTAATTTACTCAAGACGTTATTATGAGGTGTGGAGTCGCAATTTTTCCCTAAATTAAAAATTAAATATCATATTTTCATATTTCATGTTAAATATACTTAATTGATACAAGGTTTTATCAACTTTTTTCCATAGTTATTGTTCAAATTTGTACACAAAAAAGATATTCCGAAAAAATTTAATCATTTTGGGAGCATATTAATACTATCAAAAACATACAAGTGAAGAGGTAATCAAGTTGGATGAGGATTTTCACCAAAAATTCATAAAGCCTCCTTTCATTATCAACTAATACCTTGAAAATACACGGGGTGAAAAAAAAATAAAAAGAACGGCTTGCGTTATGTATCGAGATCTGCTAGTAATTCCCGTTTGTTATGAGTAAAAAGATGAAGAAAAAAAGGCGAATTACAGTGTTTTAAAGCAATTTTAAAAATAACGAACCCTCAAATACATATTTTTAACATGACACATAAATACTAACACGTGCATATTAAATTATATGCATTTACACATGCTTGTACAGCTCGCAATTTAATTTGGTGTGTACATATCGCTGCGAACGTATCTTATTATAGAGTAGCGGCTCAAAGAAAAGAAAAACAGTATGCGATTTACTGCCTATACGGCCGGGGAGATAGTTCAAGGTCGAGCGAGTGCACGAGTATGCGTTAACCGTACCGCGAATCGTACGTATGTGTCTGCATAAGCGAATGTGTACATATGTCCACGTATACACGGCAATAGACGTTGCAGCTCTAGTACCACAGGTATACTGCACAGTGGCTGCATTCATTAACGTGCTCTGCACTTATTGCATGAATACACATAAGTTCGAGCTCATACGTGTCCATGTCCTACAATGCTGACACAGACACATGAACGCGTACTTGCGGCGACCCGCAAGCTTATGCACTATAATTTACAGCGTACATGGAAATTTTTGCTCGGAGAATTGCCGATCGGTTATACCACACAATACGTAGGATTGATTTTCCCTTTACATGTATGGACCTGAGAAGGTGCTTGCAACTTTTCACGCGAGCTTTAAAGTTTACTGATTCCATCTTGCACATCACATACATATTATTCTTCCGCTGAGTTCGGCTGAGAGATTATGTGCGTAAAGCTGCAAGCTCACTGCGCATAGTAGTAGTGACGACAGAGCTCGCAAAGCTCTGTATAATACGCGTGACTTTTCTAAAATGCGCATGGCCGGGCAAATATGTGCATACATTCCAAGTGCACAGTAGCAGTTCACTCGCTCATACTCATTCTCTCTCTGCCTTTTTCATGCCAAAGAGCCCGAGTAAAGGAAGCTCCAACATGACTATGTGTACACGCATTCCTCAAAAGCACACAAGCTATTTTCGAATACTTTTCAGCAAGTAACGCCCATAGAGAAAGTCCCGCATTGCACAGACACACACACACGCGAACGTTCTCACACTCACATAGGGAAACTCGAGCTGCGGTAGTACGCGAAAGCGAGCGAGCAAACGGTGCTGCACCTAAAAAGCTCTTTGCTCGATGGTATACCGCGATGCTTTACTTTATAATAATCATAAAATTCTCCGCGCGCGAGCACATGAGTGCGTTATATATTGCGCGATATCCCACTGATACACGATACACAGATGTACATAACGGAGAGCTCGAATTGGTTTTTAGCAAAGAAAAAAAAAGTTTATCGCGTCTATTGTATGGAAAGCAAATCTCGACTGTGCAAAAGAACGATATTCCCGGCCGCTGTCATAGGCATGTAAACACAACGCGCGCGACTATAATGTCGAAGACGAGCTTTTTAGCTTATTTTTATCACAAGTGATAGCCCCGATACCGATATACAAATTACTGTTTAGATGATTATTTTTTAGCGCGTACCTTCATTGGCGCTTCCAATGCAGATAAAAAGGTCGAGATAAAAGGCTCTTTCAAGTTCTTGTAGTAGTATGTAATACATATAAATGTCATCGCTCTTCTAGTCTAGTGCTAATTCTTCTCTAAAATTTGTTATCTTTACTGCTGAGTGATGGTTGTGTCCTTTTCTTAAAAAAAAAATAATAATCTTAATCTTGCTTATTTTTATGTATATAGCAGCGCGCCGAATCTGCACCGATAAGTATTCTTAAACTTGTACGAACTGGTCGCTTATATCACACATTCTTCAGGAAGAGAGAAGCGTTATTAAGATCGTGAAAATACGCGCTAGATAATGCAAATGAGTCAGTTTCAATTAAGACGCCAGCATGCGGGCTTATGCGATCAACGTCTATGTAACAACATCAAGTACTTACAACTAAAACAAACAATAAAAAATATAAAACATTTTATCGAACTTAAAATAATTATAATATAACAAAATATTTGTAGGGTGAATTATTATTTTACATATTATAACCATATAACTTGCTTTCGAATCTCTTTCTTTAGCTTTATGTTGAGATGCTTGCTCAAAGTTTAGCTATCCAATGGTAGTTCATTATAGCACTTGACAGCACAATATGTAAACATCAAAATTTGGTGGCAGCGCTTGATGAGTTCTTCCAAAAGCAATATATACCGATTTATCCATGTTTATTATAAGCCGATTCTCATAAAGTCAAGCATAAATTTGATCCAGCTTCCTTGATATTTTATCACTTAATTGAGGCCAAGTACCTGCACTCATGAAAATCGCCGTGTTATCCGCATATGCAATCACGTCAGTATGATGATGCAATAGGTCATTTATGAACAGCAGAAACAATAATGGTCCAATTATAGACCCTTGAAGTACACCAATATTTGTATTGGCTGGAGTACTTCTCACACCATTTACTTTTACCACTTGAGTTATGTCAGCCAAATAATTTTCTACGATCCTAAGGGCTGTGTCGAAAGCCTTGGTGTAGTCCAAATGATGGTTTCTTCATGCATAGTCCATCATATACAGAACCAGTAAGTTGTGCTATATGCGGCGTACTTTTTCACGCGAATACAATAGGGTCTCGTTTTTTACATCTTTCTCTTTTAATCTTTGGCTCCCACTACAGCGCGCATTTATGTGGTTGCATACGCGTATATGATATGCAGACAGTGGCAGTTGCAGTAGAGAATACGCATGAAAGCTCGAAACAAAAAGAGAAGAGAAGAGAGGATATTCGATTTTAAGTTGAGATGATCAATTTAGTCGTTTAGAAGTATATTACGCTATGTAATATATATCTGATATGATAAAAATACTCTCCCGTTTTATCCCCTTAATTTCACTATTCCGTAAGCGAGTGAGATGAAATTAATCTCGTATCATTTACATACACGACTCTTTTACTCCGACTCTCACTCTTTTTTCTCTCTGTCTCGCTCGCTTTATCTGGCATATTTCCGTATGTATCGTAGTTTCTGGGCAAGAATGAGAGTCGGGGAATTTTCAATCGGATGGCTTTACCGTCGGATGACACATTGCAATTTTTCAACTTTACATATACGACACAAACTACATCATATCATCACGCGTGCCATTTACGTTTCCTTCTGTCTGGCGCAATTATCAGAAGACATGTGCGTATAATTCACTGACCTTTTTCTGATGAATCATGATAGCTGCAATGTGCGTATTCACGATTAGTAGATTGTAAAAATGTATGTGTGTATGTTTTTATGTGCGTGATGGCCATGGCCAAGCTGTGATTTCTTAAATTATTCTGGACGCGAACAGCCATGATAAATTCATTGGCCTGTTCAACGAAAAATTACGTATACACTCTCATATAGCCAGTCTTTTTTATACACAATGCGCACGCTTATATGCTCAACGAGGGACACGATTAGTAGAGTCCATTTTTGTATCAGAAGAAGCTCTCGACAAAGCCGAGATTGTAGACAATGCACGAGAACAAAGGTGAATATTCTCGCGGCTCGTCGTCTTTCTCTCTCGCGAGTCATCTCACGCCTTGTGTATACGTATATATAGCTGCAGCACGTGATATAGCTATACATAAGAGGCGAGACTATTAAAAGCTCCGATGCATTTGCATGTAATTAACGAGTTTTTGTATACATTCGAGCTCGTGTATATATATACACATACGTGCGCGTGTATGAGTCTGCACTTTAGCCGCACGATCATTGCGAAAATATGTCGTCTCGAGGCTCTCGTCGAGAAACAGGGTCTGATCGTGCTGGCTCTTATTATACATGTGCAGTATCGAAAGACGAGCGTCGATTTACTCGCTGCTCGGGTTCTTGACCCTAGCCGAATTTATTCTATCTACAAGAGAATCTACTGAAAATAACGGCTTGGAATGCCGAAAAACGTTGAATCGGTCCCTGTTTAATCGAAGAGATGCGAGTGTGATGAAAATCCGAGGAAATACTAAAAAGCAACGCCTTGTAGTCGAAGTGACATATAGGCATATAGCGCTTGTCGAAACCGTACTATTATAATTTATATCAAAGAGCGAGAACCTCGAGGAATTCTTTGGCTTTGGTTTCGTATATCTTTTCGGGAACAAGTCACGCATTCCTAAGCAGCAGCTGCAACGATGTCTTTAAAATAGATTTGATAATTTTCAATCTGCTGCACAGTCGTGAACTAACTATATACACAATATATAAAATGTCGATAGCTCCAAGATCTAGTACTTATAGCGTCAATCGTTCGAGAAATTAGATCGATCGCAATGAATGATCTCGTTTTCGTTGCCGCTTCTAGCACAGTAGTACAGAGACAATTAGCGAATTATAATTTTTTAATTTATTTTACGACCAAAATTTTCAAGTGCCCTCGCTGTGATAAGATTGCGAGGTGTTTACAAGGCATGTGATAAGGTTCCCCCGCTTTCCCGAATCCGCTTTCACGATAACCATTGAATGAACCGTACAGTAAGTAGATTAGTGTTAGATTGTTAACTATACTGTAAACATCTGTCAGTCGTATACGTGTAGATATTGTACATAATGTAAATATTTTACTGTATATACGCCCTAAGAAAGCTACACCTCCACGTTATCCTATACAGTTATGGAATCAGTATGATTCTGTGCTAGCAGAGACTCATAAAACAAATACATTACAAAATGGATGGCACAATCGCTTTCGATTAATTGTCGGCAAACACCATCCAGACTTATACAGTGCACTGAGGGAGTTCCAAAAAGAACAGGCCGATGTGGAGATATGCGTTGCAGAGTTAGGATTAGGACGCCCTATGAAAAGAGCACCAAATCTCAAATGGATTACTGAGCCAGAAAAAATAAAAGTATTATACAAAATTAGGCAGCGACGCTTGACGAAACAGGTCAGATGAAGTATCTTCGTTGGCTCGAGGAATAATATCCACCCAAGGATTGGTTCAAACTTATTTCTAGAACTTTTCTTTTTCTTTTGTGATTTTTGAGAATTTGAGCACGCGTCATCTAGAGGTGACAACAATACCACTTGATCTTTCACTAGACAAGAACGAGGCTTAACCGACGTCTCAGAGAAGACTTTTAAGGAAAAGTATGAAGTGTATATCTAGACCTCTAAGTCATAACAATCAAACATTTTTAAGTGTTAAAATTGAAATTGATTATCTCAAAATTCGAAAATTTTTGGAAAACGATGGATTACGAAATTTTCTTTGAACCAAGTACATTTTTTAAACATTTTTACTCGACTGGGACCAATCGATAACTTCGAATTAAACAGTCACGATAATCAGCTGTAGTCGCACTTACGACGAATAAATGCTGGCCGAACGTAGCGCGCGGTGCGATTGATGTTTTGCGCTCGTTCCGTTTCGTTTTATTTTTTATTATTTATTATTTTGCCTCTGTCTCTCGGACTTTTTTTTCCACGTGATTGATTGATTTATTTACATTGTGCACTCGTGCAAGTGGCATCGTTGCATATAGCTCTGTTCTGTGTGTATGTGTACGCGAGGCTCATAGTACAGCGCGTTTAATAGAAAAAATACACACACAAGTATATGCAATCGATTATTTACAATCGCGAGTGTGTAGTAAATGGGCGACGAGCTCGATTTATTTATGACATGCGACCAAATGGGCCGCGCGCGTCGGTATTAAACATTATTGTTTGTTGCAGCTCGTGCACATACGCGCGTGGCAAGGTATGCTACCGCACTTGGCGTAATACATATCGGCCGTGTATCAAAATTATGTGTGCCCTGCGCATATACAATGTTTCATATACACTGCATATAAAATCGATACTATCATTTTTTACTTATCTAGACGTATATATGTGCACCCTTCCTTATGCATTTATTTATATTTATGCAAATTTTGAGCGTCGTCCACGAATACGAAACGCGGAATGAATACGTCACAGCGAGTGCGTGATTTTTTTTTAGGCTTTTTTTATCTTCTCGCGGCGAGCAAAATTGAGAGAGTGGAAGAGCAGAGAGAGAAACAAAAGAACAAGTCGAGTTCGTTGATTTAAAATGTTTTTTCTCCGAGGTAAAATTTGTATACGCGCTTGTATACACTTGTAGCAAAACGAAGGATTAAATTGAATTTTCGAAAAAAAACGTGCGCGACGCAACTGCGAAATAAAGGCGTACATCGAGCATTGATTTTCGCCGTCGCTGCTCAGCAGTCGCATACTCGCGAGCGCGTTGCCAGCTAGTTGCAATTCAAAAAATCTATTGTACCCTATATAAGCGCGTTCATATAGCTGTGCACGGTGCATAGCGCAGTGGTGCTACCGCGCCTACGCTCGCAGATACGCGCTGTACTGTGCCGCGCGACTTTTATGTATGCACGCCTAGTCCTGACCAAAAATAAAAGGCATCAACGACAACGGATCGCAAGAGCATATACCCACGCGTGTACTGTGTAAATGCGCGTCACGTAGGTTTAAATAGTTGGTGTAGCCACAAATGCCGCGCGAGTTGAAAATTTCATCCACCTGCGATACAAGCCGCACACATATAATACACATTCGTAGAATTAAACTCGAGCCGCTTCGTCATAGAGTATTGTTACGAGATAAAAATAAATAAATCCCGCCGATTCATGCGTCGTGTATATATATAAGTGCAAAGAAAAACTGAATCATCGCTGTACGACGATTCGGGAACTTTCATTCAGCGATGAATCGTGTATTTTCCGCGAAGTGGGAAGGGGAGAGAAAAAATCCCCGCGAGTATCGAGTGCAACGCGCTTATCTGTATACATGTATGTGTGTGTGAATGCCTCGCAGCCGATGCGACGCAATGCGGACGTTTAATTATCGTCGAGCTGCAGTGTATAGTGTGCGCTGATAAAAGCGTGCTAAATAATGAAAAATGTACACGTGTAGATGCGATCCGTGCACGACTCGAACGGCAGATAAAATACCGGAGTATATAATCGCCGCATATCCAAAATCGCTCTAGATCCCATGATTTCTTTCAAAATGTATGGGTATCAGTCGCGCGTGGCCAATTTGTTAGGTGAAAATAACCCGAGAGGAAGAGAGAGTAAGAGAGAGACACCAAAAGCAGCTGTGACGCGATATAAATTCGTACCTACGCTTGTAATTGTCGTCCGGGTGTCGTTCGTAGGGGGGGAATAAAATACAGTGGGGCCACTTGCAATATTCAACGAGCTGCGGAAAACAGATAGTTGACCAACCCGAAGATCTGCATCACAGCCGACTTAGTATGGTCGAAAACCATTTTTGTGAAACTTTAAGTGTCCAGAGCTCCCGGTGCTTTGTGTACATTTAGAAAAATGTATAAATATTTGTATGCTTTTATCTTATCATAATAAAATTAACTCCTTTTTCAACTATTCATACCAGGCCAGGCTTAATGGGCATTCTAGTACAAAAAAAAGAAGGTTCACTTTTGTTTGTAGAAAAGACCACGGGCTTCTTACAGAGCAACCATAGGTAAATAAATGTGGTAATGTTGTACTTAAACAATTATATTGACTTTGCTACTTGCAGATTTATAGACAGAGGCCTTTCCATCTAGCGGCGGAGGATCGCACTAATTAAGATTGAATTTACATACATTCTTTGAGCAACTAAAGCAAAAAATCAGTGTTACGACTTGCCAATCAAAATTTTTAAATGAAAGTATAGGGGGGAAAAATTAATCAGAACAAATTCAACATTGCATACTAAAATTTTTATGTCTGATTTTACATGAAGCCTGCATTTAATTTGTGGTTTTTTCAAACAGTGATATCAACAATTTTCCGGTTCGTCCAATACATGTGTAGTAGAGCTTTACTTCGTACGATGTATTGTGTGGTGCAGCCCGCGCATTGCACCGCGCTGAGTAATTATCACCGAGCTTGCACACGTTATGTTATCCGCAGCCCGCACACTTTTTGGCGTCGAAAGTGTTCAAGGAAAGCAGAAAAGTGGGAGAAGGACGAAAGGGAGGAGCTAATGCGTTGCTCGATGAAAATTGGAGGTGTGTGGTGCGGGAGCTTTGCGCGGGGGCTCGTTAAAACTTCCTCATCGGGTAAAAAATAAATTACAAGCGACTCTCTCGCGCCTGCACCTATTTTTTATTTATGTAAACAGTATGCGGATACACAATCGAGACTGAAATGCGCGTGACGTATGTATTTTTAGATGAGCAATTTCAGGGAAACTCGTGCGTTTTTAGGGTTTTTCGCAATATATAAGACTAAGGTAAAGTTACACGTGAGTAACGAAGTGCGCGAGTAAATTAGCGAAATTGCCTAGTCGTTCAAATAATGGCTCTTTTCTCGAGCTAAACGTTATACTTCTTAGCTACTCTTTTTTTTTTAATTCATTTCTTCTGGCAATTGCCAGAAAGTAATGTCAGGAAGTTGGCGTATAAACGGCCGCCAGCCGATCGAGACAACGAGGCGACGACGTCACGGGTCAATCTGTCATCGTGACATTGAAATGAAAAATAGAAATGAAAGTAAAAATCACAACGAGCTGCAGGCAACATACTCGGTATAGACGTGAGTGGAAATCGCGCGCTCGGGACTCTTCCAATTACACGTATACGATCGGAAAAGTCTCCTCGAGGTTATATACTATATACCTTATCGAACGATTGATTGCGAACAACATCTGTTGTCGTCGCGAGCAGCCAACTGTATATACTCGCCGTCGTGTGCTTTTGCGATACACAACTATACAATGTGTGCGTCTAATCGCTCGCCTCACCCACACGTTTGCACGGCTCGTCGCGTCCTTGATAGATATCATCATTGTCGTCATTATTATTATTTGTTTTCTTTTTATTTTCTTTTACTTCGACAATAAAATCGAATTTTTGAAGAAAAAACAAATTGAAAAAAAGAGAGAAGTAAATTTGATAAGTACGTCCGACCGCGCGTGAAAAATCAATGGGAATACGTAATGCCGAAGTCTCCGAGAGAGCAACTCTGGCTTTCTGTTTAAATTTTGCAGAAGATGTTCGCGCGCCTCCTCGCATCCATGCATTAATCACGAGTGCTTTGCGGTTTACTGGCCTAAACAGAGACTGAGGTCATCAGCAAAGCGGTGTGCGCGCACGAAGAGAGCAGGACGGAACGATCTCTGCTCTTTCTCTCTCTCTCTCAAAGGAGTGACGTTCCTTTGAAAATTTGATGTCTTCCTTTCCAGCTGTATAATATACTTGAGTCCTCTATCTTTCTCTCTCTTTTTCTCTCGCTCTTTTCCTTGCCTCGACGCGATGAATAATTTCTTCGGCCAAGGATATGCCTTGGTTAAATTCTAAACTCGTTAAACATAGACGCGCGTGGTGGCGGTGACTATATACTTATACGACGCGACGATGCCTCGAGGATCGACGAAAATTCTATTATATATTTTCTCTAACGCGATAAAAAAATCTCGTCCTCGATAATGAAGAGATCGAACGAGGCCCCAAATGAAAATTCCTCGTTTGAACGGCCGAGCATAAACGATATTATTATCCTATATGCACGAATGACGAAGAAAATCTTTTTTCTTTTTCTGTGGCCGCTGGGGACAGGATATCACTTAGCAGCAGCTCGTGCAATTGTCATTCAACGCGTCGGGCTCGTCATGGATCGCTTCTTATCGATTTTACGTCTTACAATATAAGCTCGAGCGAGTACATTTCAGCGCCTAAGTAAAGATATCTAAGTGCAGTACGCGCGACGAGATCAACACCAACCGCGTGCGAATACATGTATATAATGTTGCTCGCTGTATACATGTATACTATTCGCGCGCAGGCGAGGATAAAAGTCCGCAGTGCGAGAGTCACGGTCAGTGACGTAAAGCTGCGCATGCAGTGTTCCTAGTTCATACATACACACACGAGTACATCCAAGAGGGCTCAGTGCAGAGTGTCGAAATTTTTATTCCCTCCTTCTTTTTATTTCTCTTCCTTTTTCATTCTTTCATTCTTTCTTTCGTCCGATCTACGCTTGTACGCTTGAATCATGACGTCCTCGTTCGTCTGTGTGTATGTGTGCATGTGTGCTACGTGGGTATTACAAGTGTGCAATGCTTTACGTGTTATACGTGCACACGTCGCTTACCGGGTCTCTCTCTCTCTCTTTCTCTCTTTCGTCTCGTCTCGGGCAGTTTTATGTAGGCCGAAAAGCTCGGGTGCGCGAGCCCTGTATGCGCGCACTTTTATGCTCGTGGCATTTATGCACGAAAGCGGAGTAAAACGTCCGTGAGGATTGATCGATTCCGCCTCGACTGCTTTCTAAAACTATATGTTGTTCCAACAACGATATATCGTGTATATACCCTACGTTTCGTGTACCCTTTTTCTTTTTTATACGCGAATGAGCTTGTACGATGAATTTGAAGCGTGGATTGCTACGATCATCGCCTAAATCTGCGATTACGTATTATAATAAAGCTCGCGATGGCTTAATTATGCATCGAGCATAATAAGAACTTTGGATTGGATTAGTAAATCGTGTATAATGCATATTCTCCTTGACATGATTCTCTCATCCCTTCGACGTTGTAATCCCTCGCAATTCGATAATCCAGTCCCTGTTGTCATTTATGCAGATTGCACACGTGTCCTTTTCAGTCTAAACATTACAGCTACGATGTATTATATACTCGTATGAATAGCATCGCTGCATTTGCATAGCTTATACTTAATCAAATCTGTCGCTTATACTGTCACATTGACAGATATTATCGTGTAATGTATACGATTAGTGTTAATTTTTTAGTCAATCTGTTGGTGCAATGTACGGAAATATCGAATTGTCCAACGAAGGAATGAAAAAAAAAAAAAAAAAAGAAAGTAAATCCGAAAAAGTTGGGCGAACTTGAGCTACGAATCGAGCTTTCAACGCACGTACGTTTCGGCGCTATATGCCCCTCTGCTTCTGCTGCTGCTCGCGTGGAGTATACAGAGTGAGAGAGCAGAATGCATTGCATCGGCATGATTTTTCTTATACAGCACGCGCTCCACCGTTGATTATACTTCGCCGATCGTTTTCAATTTTAAGGATTGCTATCCACCTCCACCACGTCGAGCTGCGCAGAATCGCTTATAAGTTTACTACTACTACCACTACGACTACTGTAACACCGCAACTTCGAGGTATAAAACGTTGGCCGCGTGGATCGAGCTTCGCTCTGGCGTATATTAACATGCGCCTCACGATCTCTTTCGCATTACAAATATAACGAGAGCAGAGTGCGCGAGACGAACGATGCATCGATATTTCACTCGACAGTTTGGCTTCATTTTTTTTCGTTCTCCACAGCAACATTATTTTTCAAGCTTTCGATTTTTTATGTTTTGTATCGTTCACGATCTGTTTATCCACGTTTTATCGTCAATTTATCGAGAATTTCACTCGATGTAACGATCGTTTGTTATGTGCCTGGGTTTATGAAGGCAGTTCACGGGTAAATCGATTTATATAGCGAACGCGAGATGGGTTGGATTTTTGTGCATTACACCGAGTTACAATACGATCGTGCCGCTGCACATACGGTTCGATTTAATTCCATAAAGTTGGATCGTCGAGAACTGGAAGAAAACAAAATAGGAATTTCCACTACACCGAACTCGTTTCGTATGGTGCATGAATGTAGGATAGCGCAGCCCAAAATCAATCCCTCCACGCGCGCCTGCTGCTTTTACAATCTTCCACACACACACCCTGCGAGCTTTTTTATACCCGCTCGCCCAACGATCGAAATAATATCGCACCGCTCCGAGGTAGATAATATGGATTCGAAATAAGGCCAGCCGCACGCGAAGTTCCATCGCGCGCGCCAATCCCCCCATTGAACGAGGATACTGACAAAGCGTTATGATATGTCTGTGGGCTGCATCATATGTGTGTGAGCGACGAGGTATTACTTGCACACATACGAAGCACATGATACTGCGAGCGCAAGCATACACGTTATTCTATACTGGAGCTGTAATTGATCATCACGCTACCTCTAAAAGGGCGCCTCGCGATAACGAGATGTAACGATAATTTCATTAATTACTCGCATGTGTGGGTGCGTAGGTGTGTGTGTACGTCAGCGCTTATTATATACGTGCATTTAAGCATCTTTAGATAGGCGGGATATTAAATTATGCGTATAGTGAGCGAGCTAATTATTTTTATTTATATCGAATTAAATTACTCTGTCTAGCGTTATTAATATGTATCCTGCAAAAGCGAATAAATTTAAAGTGGTTCTTCCATCTCGACACTCGCATACGCTTATTTAGGACTGTTCGAGCTATTTCCACGATTTGTTTGTGCGTATCAGAAACTTAACTTTCTTCGTTGAAAGCTCTCGCTTGAAAAATCATTCTTTTTTCAGCGTGCAGCTGGTATGTAATTGGAAGGAACTCGCGCGCAGGATGCAAGCGAGTCATTTCGTCGGTCAGACGCAGAGAAAAAAGGCAAAGTTTTTCAACCGAATGAAAAAGGCCAAGTTGGAAAAGGGCGGCGAAAAAGTAACTCAAAGTATATAACGTCAATTAAGGCTCGGGGGTCAATATAATCTTGCCCAAGGATTTCATTGGTCACTCGTACACAGTGAGAGGATGTATACTAGCCAGACTTTTGTTCGATATGAAAAAGTCGCTCCGACCCAAGTGCATTTGGAGTAATTAAAGAAAACACGCGCGTGTGTGGGAGGGTAAGAAAGAAATATAAATTTGAAAAGTTCATTCTTGCCAGCACGCGGCATTTGCAAGGATATCACTGTTGAACTCTGAAGTTTTTTTTATCTTTAAAAGCCAGTTCGAAAAACATTTTAGATTTATCATATGTAGTAATTAAGCTAAATCAGAACTTATTACATAATATCTTTACGAAAACATATTTAAAAACAAATTGTTCCTATTAATTATGTTAGCTGAATCAACAACAGTATACTTTCTTGCTATCATGGTTAAATTTATGCTGATGGTTAAATTTTGTTGTTATTCGAAGTCGAAGGAATTGGTATTTAAATTTTCCGTATCCCGTTGAGTGATCAGAGAGAAATTGTACAAAAGCGCGCGCCTCTTGACGAAGCGGCTGGGGAACGAAGCACACACGCAAATATTTTTATTTTTCTCAATGAGACATGCCGATCAAAATCGTATCTCGCAGTCAACGCAATTATTGGGCTTGAAGTGCGTGGATTGACGTTATCATGGCTCAAAGAGATGTACAAATGGAAAACCTCTTGAATTCGATACTGCAGAAGTTCTCCGAATGCAGTGACGGAAGTGGAAACTTGCGCGAAGACCGGGAGCAAGAAATGAGTCTGTTTTTACGTGACCGCCTGGAACGCGTCACGCCTGAAAGAATGAACGAACTGCTCAAAAAATTGGTGAACATAGGATCGACCAAGATCATCGAGTGCATCGCGAACATCGACATCACAATTCGCCTTCTCGTTACATATAACATAAGAACTGCGCTGCACGACTCGTTGAAAGCCAAAGTCCAACCACCGATCGATGCTCTGTCGAAAATCTACGGCCACGTGAATTACTCGGCCTTGGACGAAGAGGGCTGCACGATCAGTCATCTGCACGTGGCCGTGAAGGAAAAATGCGCCGCTGCGGTGGCCAATCTATTGAAGTGGGAGACGAGTGAGATTGCCTTCGAGGAATTCAAGAAGAATTTCAGCTATTTGATCAAGTACGACGGCCGTGAGACTCTGGAAGTTTTGCTGCAAACGGGCTTCAAATCGGACGAGTACGTCAACGAAAAACGAAGGACGCCGCTGAGTCATCTTTGCCGCCGCATCTCCGAGCACCGATACTACTACGGCACGACGCCTGAACCCGGTGACGACGTGGCAGCGATTCGGCTGCTCGTCCAGTACGGCGCCAACGTCAATAGTACGGACGCCAACGGTCGAACGCCCCTGATGGTGCTGTTTAACTCGGGCATCACCGAGGTCGACAAGCAGCTAGATATCGCGCGACTTCTGCTGGACAACGGGGCCGAAGTCAATCGATGCGATGAAAACGGCGAGACGATACTGCACGTGGTGCTGCGCGTCTGGCACCTCGAGGAGTACCACGGCCCGAGCCACGATCCGCGCCGCAGGAACGAGCCGTGCCTCAGGGTGCTCAAGCTGCTGCTCGAGCGTGGCGCCGTTATCAACGCGCGAAACCACGACGGCCAGACACCCCTGCTAATCGCCGTGGTCTACTGCAATCTGGACGCGGTCGAGCTGCTGCTGGGGCACGGTGCCAACCTCGGGGGTGTCAACTTCTCCGGCGGCTACATGGAGCCGTCCAACGGCTTCCTGCGCAATCTCGAGATGACCCAGAACGCGATCGCGATCCTGAAGCTGCTCGAGAGCAGAGGCTTCACGATTCGAATATCGAGCACGATGACGTGGCTCCACTTTTTGATGGGATTCCTGCCCAGCCAGAAATACTACGAAGCAAGATACGTGCTGGCCTACGGTAAGAAACGATGCACGCAGCGAATCGTAGCGCGACAAAAATATTCACGCTCCATCGTAACTTTTCATCCGCAGTCGAAGATCCCGAGAGGATCCGCAAATATTTCGATTATATTCCCAATATAATAGAAGACAACGAGGAGCTCGACGAGGAGTATACCCGGAGAAGCGAGAAAGTGCGACACGCAATGATCGCCATCATAGAGATCGACAATTATCTCAACGTTTTTAATGAACTCAGGCTACCCGTAAGCGCCAAAATGATCAGCGTTCTCGAGCACACCGGGCGCGAATTGATAAACAAGTATAATTTGAGTTACATCGACGCGACGACCGATGACGAGTTTCGCTCGTACGTGATCGAGCAGAGGAGCATCGACGAAGAGCTGAGGAGAGCCGAGGTGACGCAGATCAGCGAAACAGCGACGCTTCTCGACGTTTGTCGGCACAGTTCCGAGGCAGCTTACGAGAAGTTGAAAATTTCCAACTATGAGTCCGTGCTCGAAGATTACGATAACTTTAAGACGAATTTTCCTTACATTGGAATTTATTTGAAAGGATGTATCACCAAGGCGCTGGTCAAGGGACAGTTTAAAGAAAAAACTCGAAAAATGAGTATGAAGAATCCTGCATAAATAGTTAAGGCGACAGAGATCGAAAATTATAAAGTTCCATAACTACTTTTACAGTTTGTATAAAGTTTTATTCGGGTTTACGGCATTCTGTGCTGTGATAATTGTGATAATTTCTGTAGAGCGTTTTGAAAATATATATTTTTTAAATGACTCTACGATACATTAATATAATTGACACGTACGAAGTTGCCACGTCGACGTTAATTTTCAGAAATAAAATTACATTCGAATATTCGTCATGAGTCTACGAATCCTTGAACGAAATCAAGGAAAAACTTCAGCTGTGTATACTGTTTGCTGTTTCTGTGCAAGCACCACCCGTACAGACGTATAATTTTAATCAATCGGCTTATTCCTTGCGCGCCTCAAATCGCATTGAACAGCATAATACGTATCGATCTATTTCGTCCAGAAATGTACATTGCATTACGTATATCAAAAGCGGCACTACCATCGTGTTTGCGCAACTCATGGGAATACGTGACTGTTGAAAATTATCACCATTAGAAATTTTACGGCCAAGTCTAATTATTTGCGCGCACGTCTGCGCTAATTGACTTTGAGGCGCATAAAATTCGATATGCCTTAATGAGACTGAATGAGTTTGTCTGTACATTATATTGTAAGGATATAGCTGCAAACGGAAAAAAAGCTCATCATACAAAAATTTACTTCTCGGCTTTTTTTAATAAATACAGAAATATAGCCACAATGAATGAAGTTTTTTTCTCGCAAAGTTTAAAAAACCTATGAATAGTCTCGTGACGTATTGATTTATTTGTCGGAGCCCTCGAGAATTTAATATTTCGATGCTTTTCAGGGATAAAGACTCCTCATTGCTAAACATATTTCCCTTTTTTTCGTTACAGGACGAGTGTATCCACTGGCACACATAAAGAAGGCAATATAAATATGAAGATGCTTATATATACTAGGCCTTCTTTTTTCCAAGAAAGAGAGAGAGGTCAAATGATATATTCATCTACGATATACTTGCATGCAAAGAAATTTTCTTTCGACAATTGCGAAATAAGCTTCGAACATATCGTTCGCCTGAACCTCATATCCATGACAGTGATATTTAAACAAGGAGCTTGATGTCAAGCTCATTTTAAAATGTCGTACCTTCGTAAATAATTGGTTGATTAAAAAACAATAAAAAAAGTGTCTAGTGATATTCGGAAATTAACATTGTAGACCTAATAGATTTTTTCATGAAAAATGCAAATTATACTCGAACTTGAAGTTAAGTACCGCAATTGTAAATTTGCGCGAAGCACTTCATGTTTAGTTTCGGTCAATTTAGGTTTAGTTTTAATGACATACGAACACCTCTGTGTATTAAAGTAAGTAAATATACTATGTAAAACTTGTGTGACAATCTGATATGCGGAAAAAATTTGAACATAGCTAATTAGCTCATGTGTATGTGTATGCGGCAGTAATGATACTATTACATAGTCTAGCACAGGCAGAGCCCCGTTTTCGCTACGTTTATATTTTTGAGGCGCGCGAGCGACGATCACAATACTAGCCTCCGCCTGACAAATAAATCTAATTTCACAGAAGTGTATACGATTGCTTATACTTAAGAGTATATAGTACGTTCAGTCGATAGCGAAGAGCTGAATTCCACGGTAGGAAAGTATTTTCAATCAATATACATCAGTAACAGAGCATAAGTCTATCTGCAGTGGCTACAATTGTATACAGTGTTGGCTACTCGAGGCAATATAACCTCAAATATTTTCTCAGTGAAAATTCACAGTGAGCATACATATAATCAAGCGAATAATGGAAAGTAGACAGAACAACGTTAGGTATAACATTTTTTGCATGCCATGATGATGTTTAAAGAAATCGCTTGATCAAACATTATCGTTCTTTAGGGTAAAGGAAGAATTGGACGATTCTTGGACAGATGCTAATATTTTTGATTCAAAAAACTCTTGCGAAGCGAAAAACTTTAATTTTTATCAATCACCAGTGAGTTTAAGACTTTTAATCATGCTTTGTTTTTGCACTATCAAAAACTATTTCACAGTTTTAATTTTAGGCAAATCATATGAATAAGGTATTGCCATTCCAGGAAATGGTAGATGAAAGTGTAGCCGCAGATTTCGAGAGCAAAGATGTTAAACTTGAACTGAAGTCTGTAGCGATAAACACATGCAAATCTGAGTATCAAAGTTATGCACCAATTATAAAAATAGAAAACGAAAACGAGGCAGACGACAAGCATAAACAAATATTCATAGATTTTGAATGCAGTGAGGTTAAGCCTAAGTTGAAGTCTCTATCGGCCACTATTTGCAAATCTGAGTATCACAACTATCTACCAGTTAAGAAATTAGAAAACGGACACCAGAACAGTAATATGATTGAAAATTCATTGATTGATTTAGCAGTACATAATCAAATAAAACCCTTCGAATGTAAAATTTGCCTAAAATCATACGCCCGAAAAATTCACCTTAAATCTCACATGCAAGAAGAACATGATATTAGCCAACGCTTAGAATGTGTTATATGTCATAAGTCATATAGCTACGAGGGTAGCCTCAAAAAACACTTAAAAGTAGTGCATATTTGCAGCAATCTTTTAGAATGTAAAATCTGTCATAAATCATTTAGATTAAAAACTGATCTCAATGTACACATACGTTTAGTACACAATCGTATCAAACCCTTCGAATGTGATATATGTCACAAATCATTTGGTCGCAAACCAAACCTTGAACGTCATGTGAACGCAGTACATCGTCGAATCAAACCCTTCGAGTGTGACATTTGCCACAAATCATTTGGATACCAGATTCTACTCAAAAGTCACCTTATGTTAGTACATGATCGTAGCAAAGCATTCGAGTGCGATATTTGTCACAAATCATTTGGACGGAAAGGTAACCTCAGCTTACACATAAATGCGGTACATAATCTTCTCAAACCTTACGAATGTGATATATGTCACAAATCATTTGGATACAACAGTACCCTCAAGAATCACATAAGTGTAGTACACGATGGTAGCAAACCCTTCGAATGTGAGATTTGTCAAAAGTTGTTTGGACTAAAACACCATCTTGGATCTCACGTAAATACAGTACATAATCGGAGCAAACCTTTTGAATGTGGGATTTGTTACAAATCATTTGGATACAAAGGCGACCTCAAAAAACACATAAATGGAGTAGATGATCGTAGTAAACCCTCCGAATGCAATATTTGTCACAAGTCATTTGGATACAAGCCTCAAAAAGTACATAAATACATTACATGGTCGGAGTAAACGGTTCGAGTGTGAGATTTGTCACAAATCATATAGTCGCAAGGATACTCTCAAAGTTCATAAAAATACAGTACATGATTTTAGCAGATTCTAGGAGCGTGAGACTCGTCTGGAGAAATTTGTACGCAATAAAGACTTCTAAAATCACATAAGATATGTAATTTTGAAAACCTTTCACTTATATTTTATACATAAACTGAAATATTAACAATATTTTGTATTCAGTTCGTCCTTTAGAGTATGAAAGTAAAAACCTTTCCTTTATTATCATAATTATCCACAACAACGCGTACAAAAATATAGAAAGTATCTTGAATGGGAAGTATTCTTGATTTTCATGTCTGCAGTTGTCTTTGGCTGATTCAATACACGTTCGATTCACATTCTTCTATTTTCCGTCACCGTTGAAGTGAAATTTTTCATTCTTCTCACTTACACACCGAGCGCAGTTATCTGATCCTACCCACAAATCTTTCGATGCGAAATAATTGAGAAAATCTTCTGTTTCCGCAATCCTGAACCTTTTATTTTTACCAACATTTTCAAAAGTTCATTCTGCTCGAGAAAAACAATTTTGAATTCCTATCATTTTACATCATAAGAAGAAACGATAAAATTGAAATACACATCATTTTCACTAATTTTCAATAAGCTAGAGCGGTCCGTTTAGCGCAAGATTAAAATTTTTGTTGACGTGCGTCCTCATTTCCGATACAATTAAACGATCTTGCCGAAGAAAATGAAAAAAAAAGAAAAGAAAAATTAATTTTAGGACAGCCTCGAGTATCAAACGTGCTCCAGTCTACATACGTTATATTAATCTAGATCAAAGGTCGAATGTATATTTATGACCTCTGGTACAAGTGTCGTGGGAGTACGCGATGGAAAAAGAAGGATCGCTCACATCCGACAGCAGAGATTGCCAGAAAGAATATCGAGCTTAAATATTGATTCGTCGAGATTAATAGCCCAGCGGACGAACGGATTTCGACGGAAGTATACGCGTACGTATTACGTATAAATTATCCGAACGAATTCACCGATCGGACGTATAATGTATTTTTGATGACACGTCGTCTATATAATCGGGCAGCGTGTCGATTGTGTTTATGCTACATAACCACGTACGTATATCGACAATCCGCGAGCCTTCAGGTCTCGCTCCATAAAGCGATAATATTCGCGCCTCCCGGCCGATACGATATGTCGCCGCGTTTATATGTGTAGTAACAAAGGCCCACGAACGCATTCATAGATTTAACGACGTACACGCGAGCTTCGTCGTTTAAGTACCAAGTTATTGCGGATTTTGTCATAAGATTTTAAGGTATATGATAATACAAATACATATGTGTCGGGATATAAAGCGGCAGTAAATAAATACTTTTTGTTCATCCGGAATCGTCCTCGATTTACGATCGCTATAACGCAGGAACGATATGAAATATTTTCTTCGTTTCGAGTTCAAAAACGGATCGTATTGCCTTTCTCTATCTCTCGCGTATAAGCGGTTTTCTATATACACGTTTGCGCGCGAGTTGCGCTGCTGCCGTGCAGCAGCCTCGGAAAACTATTCGGGTAATGATAACGTTTCGACTGATTTATACACGCCAATTTCGATCGATATCGCCCTCGCGCGCGCATTTACCGAACGATCGCTTCTGCATCCTCGTTCGCATGAGCGAGAGGACAAGAAAAAAGATTAAAAACTATCGCGATAAATCGCCTAACTCTTGCAATATGAAATTCGACGCGTGCCAATAGGAAACTTTTTCAGGCGCGCGACAAAATATTACGACCACGTGCGCGACGTATTGCGAACGTACGCGGGTTGCATCGTGCGCGAAGTGCGATTGGTCAAAAAATAGTGCACGATCTGAATATTGTACTCTCGTAGAAGATGTCTATGTTGTGTAAAATTTTTTTTCATCTCTTTTACATCATCTTTCATAGCAACAACTGTAACTGGTGTGACTTTTCATAAATTTTTCTCTGTTTGAGCACGCGAAGAGCATCGGAGTTTACAAGATTTTTGGCTTGTCCATTTAATCTTTATACTTTTTCAACTCAGCATCCAGTCGAGCTAGTTGATTTTTCTGCAGAGTCTGCGCTACTGTCGATCTATGTTGCAAGAATTGAAAACGGATCACAATGATAAATATGAAAAAGTTTGGATCCCACAAACAAGTACAATAAAAATACAGTTCTTAAAAGTTTACAAAATGATATTTGTAATGATTAAAAAAGTACAGACGTTGTATACAAATTAAAAACGTGTCATAAATTTAAAATTTCTTGTAAATATTGTTACCAAAATTATATTTTTTTTGTAAGAAGTTTTGTACAGTTCAAGCTCAATCGAAATGACACTGCTCTGGTACTTTCCATTCGACTCCATACATCATATGGTAAGCCAGATTTATAAACCGCCGATAATGACCTGTATCGCGGAAGGCCGCCGCTGGCGAGGATTCATATATCTGTTTGTAGATGAATTCGACAATGACTTTATTACTGATTATTTGCTGCATGGTCAAGTACCAATTGTTGTTGCTTGACGTGTGGTGCATCAAGGCGGTATGAAAAATGTTGGTCTTCAATGTTTTGGTAGGAGTCTGTCACGGGTTAAATGCATAAAAATCAAAATCACGAGTCGAATCATTGTAAAAAAAAAAAAAATTAGCGGCGCAGAACCACGCCTTCTAAAACCACGTCGAATTGAAACTCACCCTTGGTGGCCTTGGCACCCACTCGTCGACGCAACCCCGGCAGTTGCAGATAAACTTTCTCTCCTGAACTAAGTTGAGCCTCCTCGTAATCGCATCCAGCTTGAAGTGTACCATGTGCGAGTAGCTAATTGTTACCTAAAAATTACGAACAAAAAATGCCACGATCGATCGATGCGCGTGTACTCAACTGCAGGTCCGAGAAATAAGAAAGAAATCATGGTCATGGTAGAGTACCTGCTCGTTTTTCTTTATCGGAGCCACCGCATAAGCCATCAATTTTCCGCCTTTTCCAATGGCCAGGGCAGAATTATTGAAGCAATCGTGATTGATCAAGGAGGAATAAAAAGAGAAAGCGAAACATTTGACCTCTGCGGTATAAGGGATGGGCGAATTTCTTCGGGGCAACAACCCGAACTGTAAATGGAAAATAATTGAATTGTACGCAGAGAATGCACCTCGCTCGCGCACTCGTACCCAATGAGAATTGACTCGGAAAATCCTCTGAAGCCTTTTGAAAATCTTCCTGACCGTCCGCATCCAGTAGTCGCAGTTGTCTTCGTCGACATCGTCGGGCTTTAAATGCCCCAACACGACGCTGAGTACGGCGTCGTCAGCCTCGACATCGTTATCAGAGGATTCTTCGGCGTCCGCGTACTCGTCGATGATACGCGCCTCGCGGATCATTTCTGTGTCCTTGTCGTTGCCGGCTCGATCCAGCAAACTGTAATACCAACGGTATGTGGAGGAAATTAAGATGTTCAAGTTGTCCAAAGAACACTTGCGAAACAGTTCTGTATTGAGTGCATACGAGTATCGAGAAAAAAAAATGTGAAAATCAACTCGTAAGTTTGAAGCTGACGAATAGAACGCAAACCTGCATAAATGTCATAAATGTTGGTGTTTCTGATGACTTGTTCCAATCCCTCCATCTTGATGAACTTTATAAGCAGCCTCAGGGCGGCCTGACACTCCATCCGATTCTTTCGCCGATTCACCTCCTCGAAGATCTGACACTCGATCTCGTGATACTCGCTCCAGGCCGCGTCTTTGCACTCCACAGAGCAGTAGAGGGCGTACACGCACTTTTCGCAGGCCACTCCGCACCAGGCTTGGGCCGCGCAGTGCGAGCAATTCGTGTGGATCTTTTCTTCGGTCAGGACGCAGCAGTCCATGTCCTCGACGAGAATCATCTCGCCTACTTTGATGTCGCGCTTGGCCACCAGGTGACGACCCCACTCCTCGTTGTAGGCCGGCTCGACCCCGTCGAACAGACATCCATCATTCGGAGGCTTCTGGTTCTCGAGGTCCAGGGGCTCGTAATTATTCATGCTCGGGTGTGGCCCCGGGCGGTGTTCGATGGCTTTGGCCTCGGCCTTGGCCAGCAGCTCGCCCAGCCTCTTGGCCGTGCCCAGCAGGTCGGTGAGCTTGTAGCGCTTCATCTGGTCCAAGGCCTCGCGAGCGTCCAGCAGACACTCGTCCCAGTTGCCGACGTGATAGTGCAGATTGGCGCGCGCCTGCAGGCCCTGGACGTACTCGAGCGAGCGGGGCTGGGCGTATGCCAGACAGCGGCCCGCCCATGCGAAGCAGATGCCGTGGAACATGGAGTCGTGAACCACCTCCTGGTACAGGGGATTCTTCATCTTGACGAAGCCCCGGCAGATCATCGTAACCTCGGTGCTCTTCTCCGTTATCCGTTCCATCAGCTCCATCGCCGAGTTCATTTCATCGCGAACCACCTTCGGCAGTTTCGCGTAATCCGACTCGAATCGATGAATCTGATCGTTCCAAAATGGAAACCTTGCCGAAGAACCTGTCTTGGACTTTTTCATTTTTTTCCTTCACTACGGCGAACGCAAGAATCGACTCGTAAAAATGCTTATTGACAATTTTCGATTGACGGTGTACTCGTACTGTGCTTGCCCGCGCGACGACAACAACTGAGTTGAAAAATCGAGTGTCTTCCATCGTCTGCTTGATTTCGTAAACAAATGCTCAATCGTGAGAATCAATTAGAACAAACGATACGATTTTCTATTGTGTATTCGGCACATCTCAAGTGGTTCTGCTCCTGATAGCTTCATCGTATTTTTAAATGATGTTATTGTAAATACATGAGTGCTTACTTATTTTACATTCCAGGATAAGAAGAGAGTAAATCCGAGTTGACATCTCATCTTTCAACGCGTGCGAGTAACAACGTCGAAGTGGAAAATTATTGCTTTTTTTTCTAAGCAAAGATTACCGATGTCTTGAATTGTATCTTTGCTTTCTTTGGTTATTTAATATTCGGCTTAAAATTCGCTTTCAAGAGCAAGCTTTTTCCAGCTTAAATGGATTTCATAATTTTCAACCGCAGGTCCTAATTTTTATTTTCTTTGGATGATTTCAATTGTTATATTATTTATTGTAAAACTAACAGTCGACGCCAAAATTTCCCGAATGAAAACATAATTTTTTATTTCAATATTAGTAATGGAAGGATATGAAAATCTACAATATTGATTAAATTACATGTTTGTTTTGTAGCTATATTGAGTGACTCTGACAATATGACCAATTTTTCACCTTTTGCCCAGAAAATTCATGAAGTTTGATCGACTTTGTAGCTTCTGGTGGTACTGCTAAAGCGTAGGTGAGGTTCGTAAGTGAACTGTACGTTTAAAAAGATGAAAAAGCGATTGGAACACGATCAGTCTACTAAGTATTGAAGTTTTTCTTCAACGCTCAAAAATCAGTGCCTGTTTTTAGTAAATAAGTAGTTTATCGGTTTGGCTATATAAATTCGAAAATTTAGATTTTTGAAAAAATGTATTTTAGTATTTAACCGAGGCGTAAACGAACAAATTCTAGGATTATTTTTATTATTTATTTGTCAAGTCTTTTCCCATATAATTAAAAAATACTTTTTGAATAAAAATTAACACGGAACCGTGGAAAAACATACGATTCAGTAAATTTTTTGAATTTTTAGAAAATCAAATTTTACTCTTGAGCTTTTAGCGAAACACGAATCTGCTTGATAAAACGTTTCTCAGATATTTTCTAAAATAGAATCACCCTTATGTGAGTAGATATTAGTCAAGCGTCAACGAATCGGCTGAATCTAATGCAGCAACTTGCTTATTTGCCTACAACTATGCAAAGCCTACATTTGCCGCTCATGCAGTCGGTAATCAATCGTCACGTCGCTATCAGTCTCTCTCTCTCTTTCTCCCTCTTTGAATTGGGTTACTCGAGCATAGGTGGAAGAGACGGAGGCGGAGAGAAATATATATCACGTCTAGATTTTTCCATCGACCGCTCGCGACCCTGCGAGACCTCGAAATCGAAGGATTTCCCGACACGCGCGCGAATATAGAAATTGTATTACTGTCAATACATTATAATCATTGGATACGCGATGTGCAACGATAAACTATCATGTATGCATAAACTCGCGGATGGCATTTTGTGAGCGAGCAAGCGAGCGTGCGGCTGCCCTTACCCGTTCTACTTCAATATATTATAAATCTGTCTGGCTGTATTATCTATTGAATCAATGACAAAATATGGTTCTACACACTCAAGCTGTAATCATGGGTTTTATGTCGATGTAAGCTCCGACTAAAAAATTGCTAGCAGTTTCAGAGATTTGACATGACACTGTTATTTGAGTTTTAATACTGTTTGAAGCTCAGCGTCAATTTCTATATTTTATTTTTCTTCGTGCTTTATAGCGATGGCGCTTCAATTAGCTCATGAACAGAAAGCTACGGTTACACATTTGGCACAAATTCGTATAGTAAACAGTAAAAGTGTGGGATCTGACTTGGTATTACGTTAGAAAAGCCCTCGAGAACCATTCATAATTAAATGTATTATACATTGAATGTATTATACAATTACTTGGACTTTGCTACTTGCGGATTTACAGATACAGGCTTTCGCAATCTGGTGGTGGAAACTTGAAATAATATTATCGTATCCAAAGTGGTCTATAACTGATCTAAATTTTTGAAACAATTAAAGTGTCCTGCTAGGTCAAATACGTATTTTTCTTTGTGTTTACTTTTTCTCATGAATTGTTTTCTTCTCACTCTAAGCCAGCAAACACAATTTTGAAGCTAATTTTCGGCTTTCGTGAGAAAGGAGTATTTTGAACGAGTACAAGTATGGTTTCTTAGCAAAACGAGAGATTATAGCACGAGCTGAAGGCAAGTGCTGTAAAGAATTCAAAAACCCACCCGTTGTAAAATAAAATAGCAAGAAAACAGTATCAAATTTTTTGGCAATGTCAAACACGAGATGAGCACTACTACTGAAGTCCATTTGAAGTACAAAAACAACTAGTAAAAAAGTTAAAGTTTCCATTATTTACGCATTTCGACATGTTTCTGAGCCCTCAATGAACAATAATTAACGTCCATTACCCATATCAAGCAACTAAAATTTCAATCGCGATTTTAGTCTTCATTTATATGAATTTCTGAAAGAATCGGACACACACGTGAAGGAATGTGAAGAAGAAATCTAAATTCCATAAAGGATCGATGCGAAAATATGGTTGCTAATATCTGCGTGTCGACACGCAACTTCAAGCCATATCGCCATACACACACATGCGGCTATATAAGCTCAACTACGTGAACGAACGCAGACATGCGGAAACAAGAGGGAGAACAGTCGGAGTATAGTATAGTAGCATAAGCAGCAGCTATTACAATTGTTATAATGACTTTTACGAGCTTCTGCTGTTGCTCTCGTGCTGTTAGCAAGATAAGTCAACAATGCAATAGTGCGGGCAGCGGCAAAGCACTAATCAGGCGCGTTAATGGATGACGCGTAATGCGCGCCGACATAAATGCACAAACAAACGTGCCATCAATTCTCCATCGTATTTGCATTAATCAGATTGCAAAATTTTTCGTTTTCGATTTGCGCGAGATCGACTCAGTATTATGATTATTGTTACGTAAATAGCGCTGCAGAAAATTTCGCGTTGAACAATGTAGCCCGACTATTGGCGAAGAAAAGAAAAATGGCTCGTTTCGTTATACTCGCACAGAGCACGTAATAAGCTCGTAAAAAATTAAGAAAATTTACATATCGTAAACTTTAATCCCATTACAGCTGGCTGACTCGGTGAAAAGCCGGTACCTCTCTCATTTTTTTCTTGCTCTCTTTCTTTTTTCTTTTTTTTACGACTTGCAGCGCGCTGTAAGTCAAGAGTCGTATATATACTATACAGAATGAGAGACTGTGTCGCGTTCGATGCTGCGACGAAACTCCATCGCGAAACTTTCAATTTCCATCAGTGCATGGGGTAGTATACAATACATACATAAAAAAAGAGAAATAAAGTAATAATAACGGGAGGCTCGTTTTTATTTCAACGTCGTCGTTTTTTATAATCTAACTAAAGACGGGGGAAGAAAAGAAGAGAGAGAGAGAGAGAGAGAGAGAGAGAGAGAGAGAGAGAGGAAGTTTTTTTTCCCTCAAGATCTCCGTTTATCCCCTTTCTTTTGCAAGATATGTATAATAATACATAAGGGCAAAAATAGTTTGGCTCGCCGGGATTCTCAAGAGAGAGAAAAAGAAGAAGGATGTAGCGAGAGTAAAAAGCTGTCTATGCGAAACTTTTTCATCGCGCGCTCGCTCGCGTGCATTATTATACCGTATGGAAACTATACTGCTGCACGCTCCACCCCCTGGTGGAAAAGATTCATTTGCCACGTTAAATAATTGAATATAATAATGCTGCAGAAAAGCTCGAACTAGGAGTAAGAAAAATGCCGTTCATTCTCGTAATAAGACAATACTAGCCCTCGGAAGCAAACGAGCAAGAAAAGAAGAAAAAATTGATCGGATTGTTCGTCCTTTCGAGGTAAATACACCTGAACCTTAAACACAGAAGCTTCTTTATGGCATATTGCAAGCTCCAACGTATATAATACGAACTTTGGCTCGCGATGCAAGCGGTATGATACACTTTCTCATATAAGAGGAAAGAGGGCGAGAGGTACATGTATAACAGTTATCCTCGTGCATCCGCGCGAGGGTTTGGAAGGAGGGCTTGGCAAGCGAAAACGATTTTTCTCGATCGCACGAGCAAAATAGTTGTGTACTCGCGAGCGAGCACTTGTTGGCGGCCTTATATGCTCCCGCGAGATCGATCGATATTCTCTCGTATATACGTCGCGCGCCTTTTCTATATTACCCTACATATATCGTGGCATACATATAACAAACACGTGATGTGTTTGTCCGTATGTGTGTCGGGGGCTGGAGCTGCTACTGCTGCACAACCACCCATGGTACGATGGTTGTGGGTGCTCGCATGCATGTGTAATATTTATCGTACACGTAGGCTGGAGTCGGGTCAAGAACACCGGATCATCGATCGGTATGAATGCGAGAGAGCCGAGCCTAGGCAAAAACTTGCGATGCAACAGAGCAGCAGCAGCAGCGACTAATGCTACTACGCGACCTGATGCACAGACACACGTACACCGATACACGTGCTCGTGCGATGATAACCTTCGTGTGTTGCACGACACGACGTGCACCCTTCGCTAACTCATACACACGTATATTACACACACTCGTATAGATTCGAATTCAGGTGAGATACACCTGCTACGTTTGCCAGCCATCATCGGGTATAATGCCTACTGTTGCTCCCTTTTGCGTTTATCCAAGCGAAGTAAATTCCCGCGCGTATTATACGCGATATATATATATGTATGAATGTAGGCGTTCGCATGCTCGATGGCTATTAACGCGGATATTTATGGCAGTGGCGATGCTTGCCGCGCACGACTCCTCGATCTCCTGCGACTCATATTCTCGTTGTTGTTGTTGTTTTGTTTTTGTTTTGTCTCTTGTTTTTGGCCACCTGAGTTCGCGATGACAAAAATATTGTTTTTCTTATTTATATACGATACTTTTTCTTTCCTCTTTTCTATATGCTATGAAATATACGTCTCTATGACTTACGACCTGTGGGGAGATTTTTTTTTTCGTTAGTTTTCACTTACGAGAGTTGAGCCCTGCGAGTCGTTTGTAAAACTTTGTAGAGCTCGTATATATACGTATGTGTGCAGGTCTGCGTTATACCGCTGAAAGTGGAGCACAATGGCTGCGCCGCAGGTGGACTTTTGGCGTTGATGGATTTTCATGCAAGCCCTCTGATAATGATGATGATGATGATGATGAAGTTCGTTAAGCTCTACATACGCGCGGAACTATCGAGCCTTGGCGTTATTTCTTGCGGTATCGATCTAATTGCCAGTTTTAAACTTTAGCTTCTTTTGTTTGCGATATAAATAAAAGTATTTGAGTTGAACGCGCTGACAAAGGTGTTCGACGGCACACTGTTCTTCTTATAAAGTTGACTCGTTGTTTCGGATAACGAGCGTATGTAATTTATAGCCAACATAAAAGTTCAATGAAGGAGGAGCTGTACATTGAAAAAAAAGATATAATTTTTCTATTAGAAAAAAAATCTTGACCCTATATTTTACGCCATTTTCAATAACGACGAGCCATGCGGCTACTTCATAATTGACCCTAAATCAGGGTTGAAGTATGATGAAGGGTCTGTTGTGTAGAAAGATACCGATGTACGAAAACTGTAATTTCATTTGTTTCGGTATCAAGCAATTTAACAAGTCATTAATCACATGATGGAGTACCGTAACAAACCTAGTTTACGTGCTACTTTTTCATAAAAAAACAACGGAAAATAATGTTCGGCACACGTCTTGTATCAAAGTGGAGATTGTATGTAAAAGTCGCTAAATGTTAAAAATTGTTTGTACTCCATATAGAACAACCCGTATGCATCGTATTATTATAATTTCACGATCGCAACGAGTCACTGAAATAATTAGGTGGCAATTTTATGCGGTGTGTGGTTATAATATACAACTCGCGCAAGAAACATAATGAATATAGCTCGTTTCGTGGCTTGCTCTTATACTCTCTCTCTTTCTCCCCTTGGATTATCAAAAGCCCATGCATAAAATATTTGGGATTTGGCACACGCTGCTGCTGCTGCTGGTCTAACGTTCATTCTATTTTCCTCCCTCTTCTCTCAGCGTCGCCTGCCTATTCTATATTGCATACTTATGACGAGGTCTGAAATACTTGTAGATAATTCGCTGTATATAGAGTAGATCATCTGTGTAATATATGCGGTGCGGGAAACATCACTTATTGACGTATGTAACGGATGATGCCGGCAATAATTTAGCCCTTAATATTTGGAGGAAAAAATAATAAAAAAAAATCATATTCTGCACATGTGCTGTGTTTCTGCATTCGATATGTAAAATCTTTAACTCGAAAGCGGCTCGGCTATTTTCAGTGTGGCATATTAGAGCAAAAAAAGAGGGGGACAGATTCATGAAATAGGCATAATTTAGCAATTCTTCGTGGCCACTCGGCGTGTATATAGTTTTGTCAAGCGGTGAAATGACCTGAATCACCACCGACTCCGCACTCAATACAATAATATCGCATTATTGTCTTTATTATTCGCCTGTGCTAGCGAAGGGGGCGATCTATTTTTAGCTTGAGTATTTCGATTGACAAAATACCGCTAAGCCTTTGATATATCTTGAATGAATTTACACACGTATGAGAAAGGGACGAAAATAAAAGTAAAAAAAAACATTTACCGATCGCGGTGTCGTTTTATGCTGGGTAATATTCCGCGCTCGAGTGACAAAGAGATATATTATACAAGCGCAAAACGAAGTCAATAACGGTGAATCAAGCCTCGCCACTTGTACGCGTCGTACACGGCCCAACCCCTTTTTTATTCTCGCACTAATAGCGCTTAATCTTTGTTTCCACACATAAATTCTTATCTATCGGTGTGCCAAGAAAATTTATTTATCGATGGTATGCTCACCCTGCTATCCGCAGATAGAAGTGCACTGAGCAAACAACTGCATCGCGAGTCGGTTTAATGTAATTTTCGTCGATGACCCAATGTGTTAATTTACATAAAGAATTTATGAAAATGAATGAAATTAACTAGATACCAGATTATTTTATACTGGTTTTCGTAAACGACATCTGAGATATTTAATTAAGCAATTAAGCGAACAGGTATTTCTTTTTAAATAATTTAAAAAAAATCAAAGTGGTTTAGCATCTGATTAATCAATCAGATAAGTCGTCATTAACTCGTGCGAAACTGTACCAATCCAACGAGTTTATAATAGTAGCAACTATTATGGTAATAATTTCGTAGAATTAATATAGAAAATTTTAAGAAATTAATTATCACGACGAAATGCAGACGGCCGACGATATGTATGGCACGTGAGCGATCCGACGTTCGCCATCACTCATAACGTGACTCTGCTGCTCACTTGCAACGCGTCACTTTTAATAAACAAATTTCTACTTGTACAAGAATTAATTCGTGTCGACGCAATAATGCTTTACAAACAATGTACAATGTGCATGTAACATAAAAATTGTCACATTACATCTCTCGATCCCCCTCCAGCAATTAGTTGCGAATATTTTTTTTTTATTTTGCTTTGGTGCTACGAGTAAATCGGTAATTAACAAAGATTACGTCTACGTCATTCGCATCTATACGTGACGAGTTTTAATGCGTCTCGATGAAGTCAATGTGTTATTCGACTACGATAGATAATAAATGTGTGAAAAACAAAAAAGACATGTGATGATAAATATTTATAAAGCGATCGCCGTTTCACGATAAGTTATAATATTGTGTTTCTATTTTTAGATTGATATTATATCATTGACAATGATTTATATCCTCAAGAGTCGGTGTCGGAAGTGAAAATTCATTTCTTCGATGCGTATAACAGGTAGTCGATGATCCGAAATAATTACATGCGTCGAGCCTCCGCTTGGAGCATAGAAGGTCGAGTCCAGCTGTGTTGCCTCCGCGTGCCTGACAATACAAACAGTGCGTCTCTGTTCATATAAAAAGCCTGTAAGTTATTCAACTGGAATTCGTTACATAGCGCGGCTTGACCTTAACGTCGAATCGAAGAATACTTATTTTTTGTCCGAGGTGCGCTTTTCAATGATAATTGCACCATGCGTGCAATCACGTCGCAATTTTAATTAAACCATTGTATTTCTGTGACTGTGTGCGAGTGCGAATAAATCAAGATAAAACCATGGATGCTGCGTGTTATTAAAAGTTGCATTTTTTGTCCCTCGCACTCGTGATATTTCTTCCGATATCTATCAAAAATAATTTTTCTGAATTTGCATCGTGATTTGTACGATAGAATACAATGTCCTTTCCAGCTATGTAAGTCCAATATCATCATTTCCAGCAGACGATCCGTACTCTATAACACCCGGTTTGAACCAATGACATAGATAAACAACCTACATGTTACGATGTATGATTATATGTCATTAGGCTAAGAAACTTATCATTCGCATGCAAAGTTAAATTTTCATTTTCAATAAATGCATGCGTTCATCTAATGCGTAAAAGTGAGTACACGCCATCTAAAATTTCCTTCCAACTAAAATTAAAAAATTTTCCAATTTTATAATCGTGTAAAAAAAATTAAATTAAACTATTCAATATTATATTGATTCCACGGAGTAAAAACATTGAAATTACCTACTTTCTTTTTATATAGCTTATTCTATCTCATTACTCTCCCTCTTACTTACTCAAACTATGTTTCACATTTACATGTACAATGTACAATGCACATATGGAATTCGCAAATGATCGCAAATATTATATAACGATACTGTGTCAAAGGTTCAGATCATCGTCCTGTTAGTGCACTGGCTAAGATGGGAGTATGTCAAATGATTAGATCATTCTCCTGTCTGGGTACTGGCTAAGATGAAAGTATCTCAAAGGCTCAGATCGTCGGCTCGTCTGTGTACTGGCAAAGATGGGAGAGATTACAAATGTCTCTGTATGTATATTTGCCTTCTATGCATGTTGGCTAACATAGAAACAAGGGAATCTTACACGAAATTAAAGAAATCTGTAATTATTTTTGGAGTTTCGTATACAAATATGAACCGGAATTCAAAATCGAACAATGAAATATGAATTTTTCTTTTAATAACCAAACCCTTTTCTTCATATAACTTTTTACGAGAACGCTTTCTGCCAATAAATTGGCAACAGTCTATAATCGTATACAACTACTACTGACAACGGTCTCAAAGCTGCGCTCGCATCAAGGCCCAAGACCTGTCAAAACCTGTACTTTTATGGATATTTTATATACTTGCGTCTTATTATTAATGAATTTATTATACATTTTCTTTTTCGTTCATAATTCGCAAGTATGGAGAAATTTTTAATACTCTTAGTGAATCCAACGCAGCGAAAAAATCTCTGATTTTTAATTGTTTATAACTAATTAACGCTACCTCCAAAAGTAAAAATAAGAGTGGAGACATAATCTGCAAGTGAAGAGAAATTTTTTAAGCCCACCTCCGATCGAAAATATTAACATTTAGAAAAAGTTTTGCTAACTTAACAAGTCTAGAGATGGCAGCTTTAAAGAGGGTAGCGGCTATTCGCTCAATCGATCAATGAAGCACAATAATAAACCGTCCATCAAAACGGCATAAAATTTCTGCTCTATCGACAATTTTTTTTCCAATCTTTTTCTCTTAGTTTTTTTCTTGATAAAATCAAAAACCTTCTGGTGCTTTAGCTAAACAGTCAAGTGAAAATGAAAATTATTCAAAAAGTCGAAACAACATAAAGAATAAAAAAAAATTTATTCTCGACCTCAGAACACAAAACGATGATTTGTGAAAATTTTCTATGATTCTTATAGGAAAAATAAGTTCAAATGCTCACGCAGTAAATCAATAGGCACATAGAGTTAAAAAAAATCATAAATCGACAAAGAACCATTAAAAACGATCAAAAATCATTTTTTTCCAGGCTCAAGGCCAGTGTGCTTGACTGTGCGTTGACGTTGTTAGTGCGCGCTCGGTAAACTAGCACTAAAAAACGAACGGCCAAAATGGCAGGTATGCAGAGGGCAACGCAAGCTTTGTGAAGCTTGCGGTGGAATTGAAAGCACACTACTTTTATATATACCGCTGGATAGAGAACAAAAATCTCATTAAGAATAGATAAAGTAAAAATTTGCTCGACTTTCTCTTTATTAGTTGTTTGAAAAACTGTCGAAAGCTACTTGGAACTTTAACATTAAACATCTAAGTTCTCATTGCTGTTAGCGCTTTAAAAAAATTCTTATAAAAACCTCATTAAATGTTTAACCGTGAGATACACGTGAGAATTTTGTAAAACAAATACATCGGTTAAAATAAATAACAGGTAATATTCATGTAATCGCAACGGTGGTTCGACACTTTAAATCGCTTATGCTGCGCGCGCATGTTGTAATATGGCCGGTCACCGGTGGGCAGTGGCACTGGCAACGACCAGACAATGTTTACAAAGTTAGTAAAGACTTTCAAAAATTTTTATGAGAACCGTCAATCGCTGTCTTAAAGGCTGCAAAATAACCATGTTTCTTTGCAAACAAGTAAGTTGACATGAAGGTTAATTACAATAAATTTCTTTATAAATTGTTTATATTTATTAAAAATATTACTTCCAGGTGTGTATAGGCACCTCATCCAGTACCAACTCTCTAAAAGGGCCGTTTGAACATGGGTAAACTCTGTTACTATTGTCCTGAAATTATGAACTGGAAGGAACCAATATGCTGCGTTCTTGTTCCAAGGTACGCTGCATCAGCTCGTTAAGCTACAAATCACATTTACTCCACAACAGCTACACTCTACAAAACACATCTATTCAGGTATTCATTGGAGTAAGTTTATTGTCATTACAGACTAATTGTGTGTTAAACTATTGATTACATTTAATTTAATTTATTATTTATACTAAAAATTATTCAACATTACAGCAGCTACTGTTGACAGCAGATGCTAACACAGCAACATCGTGAATCAATACTAAAAAATGCCCCAAGTTAGCAGCTAGTTACTCTTAATCTCAGGATTGGTTTGCCATGCTGAAAAAACTCATGAAAATTTTATACTTCCATACATTGGTGTTACGAAATCATCTCAACAGATTATGAGATCACTGGTAAAATATCACTTTGCTGATTTAAAAGGATTGTCTCCTGAGCAATTGTATCGTATTACTCTCATGCCTTGTTATGACAAAAAGCTAGAAGCTTCAAGACAGGATTTTTATAATAGTTTGAAGGAAACCAGAGATGTAGACTGCGTTATAACTGCAGCTTGGTTGATCAAAGTAAAAAAATATTTATTGAGAAATAAAAAATTAATTTATAATGATTTATTGTAGTTGAAATTGAGCAAATGTTGACTCAACAAAGAAAAGAATTAAACGATTTTGATGTAGCTGAAAAAGATAAACCTTTCCAAGAACAGGATCAAGAAAATAATACTATTTTATTGGGTCATAACGGCTCTAATTCAAGAGGATATGCAAATTTCATATTTGAATATGCTGCAAATAATTTATTCCATTTAACAAATGCTAAATTAGAGCTCAAGCCACTTAGAAATCCAGATTTTCAAGAAGCTACTCTGGAAAAAGATTTACTAAGGTTTGATATAATGGATTCAGAAATATTCAGAATCTTGTTCAAAAACTCAAATCAGTCCTCAACTCAGTCCTTATGACTATGTTGAAGTTACGGCTTGCCCCATACGCATAATTTTGAACATTAAGAGACAATTTTTATTAAATATAAATACTAGACTATTGTTAACTTTGTACAGTGGAGACCGTTTATAACGAGATTCAAAAAACCACCCTTATAAAAATTTTCTGTAGGATCCCGCAAAATTCCTACTGGAATCCTATAGGACACCTGTAGGAATTTTGCGGGATCCTATAGAAAATTTTCATAAGGGTACTGAAAAGCTCTCGTTATATCCGGACCTCGCTATATCCGACATAGGTTAATGAAACGATTTTTTTGGCATTTACGCAGAAAAAACGATTATTTATTGATCGGATCACTATTATATGCATTATTCATTTCCTTTACATGAATAATAATGATAAAATAATATCATACAATATTTTTCCAATTTTTTCCTTCATCTAACATAAAATTGTGGGTTGTATTTGCTTTGGAGCTTTTTTTTTCAAATGGAAATTAGTGACAATTGTTTTCATTTTAGACCAATACGTAAAAAAATTATCGTTGTTAAGTTCATTAGTCTCATGAAACCTCGATAGTACTTTTAATGCTGATAAAGCTTCAGAACTTGATGCGAACTCGATTTCTTCAGTATGTTCTTCATTTTCAATTTCTGCTTCGTCATTTATATTCTCTTGTGCGAGCACATCATTCAAAATTTCCGCATCAGAATAAGAAGCCTCTACTGGAAGTTCCATGTCATCCTCATCGTAGTTGTCGATGAATTCTGTAGGTATACTGTGATGTATTTGATTACAGCTCAGCCAATCAGATAATCTCATTTCATTGTCATCGTCTTTTTCTACTAAGTTTCCCCTACATAAACCAGATTTTATGAAGCAATTTCGAATTGTCTTCTCTGTTACTTCATTCCACGCTTCAGCCATGAAACGAATTGCTTGTAGCAGAGAAACATTACAGTTTGTAATTCCTCGATTTAAGTTGTCGATGTACTCTAATACTAGTTTTCTTCTGTAGATGCCCTTAAAACATTTTATAACGCCTTGGTCCATTGGTTGTAACACCGACGTTACGTTCGGAGGAAAATAAATTAAACTTATATTTGGAAAACTCGGTATCTTGTTATGTGCCGCACAATTGTCAACAACAAGTAATATTTTTCTATTATTTTTTTTTCTCAATTCGGTATCCCATTCGGCTAATACTGAGGCGAAAAGCTCGGCAGTCATACATGATTTAGTATTTGCGTTATACTTTACTGGCAATTGCTTGACACCTCTAAAGCACAGAGGATTTTTTGACTTTCCAATGACGAACAATTTTCTTTTTTCTTTTCCTGTCATATTTGCTCCGATCAGAACTGTTACCCTCAATTTCGATAACTTTCCACCAGCACAAGTTTCTCCTTTTGTGCGGAAAGTTTTATCCGGCATGAGGTTGTAAAAAACTCCTGAATTTAATATTTAAATTAATTTACAATTTAAAAATAATTGTACAATTACTACGTAACAAACCTGCTTCATCGACGTTAAAAATATCATCCTCCGCGTATTGATCTTTAATTTTATCCCACCGCTCTGTTTTCCACGTATCTATTTTGGAAAAATCGACACTATTTGCTTCTCCGCATATTTTACCAAAAGAAATATCATGCCTCTTGATAAATCTTGAAATCCAACTATGGTTACAACTAAAGTCGGTATCACCGATAATCGCTGCAAATTTATCAGCTTGCACTTGTAAAATTGGTCCATTGATGGGCACATTCTGGTTTCTTTTCTGGAGAAACCATTTGTAGAGAGCCTTATCGATGTCCGGGTTTTTACAAGTGCGCCTTTTTTTGATAGATCCTCTACATTCCTCAAAGGATTTGATGATACTTTCGCGATTTTTCCAAATCGTCGATACAGTTGAGGATGATAGTTGATAAGCATTACAAACTTGTGTATGCGATTTTTGATTTTGCAGATCTTGGATTATCAAGAATTTATCATTTATTGATAAGGTTTTTCGTTTCTTCAAAATTGCAATTTCCATTTTCAAAATAATTTTTATTTTAAATTAATAATACTCTTCGCAAAGGCAACTGTACGACTGATCATTGAACGTGCTCAGTTACAAGCTTTGTTTACATATATATGTTGTTATTCCTGTGTTAATTGCTTTGTTTAATATAAATAAAATTTAATAATACAAAAATAGCAGAATGTTGACACCCAATTTCTCGTTATAAACGTCAATTTTTTCAAAAATTTTCAAAATTATACCTCGTTATACCCGGACTACTCGCTATATCGTACTCGTTATATCGGTACAATTTCCTATATTTATTACACAGAAATCAACTGAACAACCAAAATCTGCTCGTTATAGTCGGTTTCTCGCTATAACCGGCCTCGCTATAAACGGTCTCCACTGTATTTTACATATGATGATGCTTGAATGGAGGAGCACAAATTAGGGGTCAAGATGGCGCACAACCAAGAGAACTGCTGCAGGCTGCAAAACTGGAAAATGAATGTCATGAATTTCCACATAGTGGCCCTGAATTGAATCCTTAAAATTAAAAATAAACACCCGCTTACTAACTTTGTAAACATTGTCTGCTTGTTGCTAGTGCCACTGCCCACCGGTGACTGGTCATATTACAACATGCGCGCGCAGCATAAGCGATTTAAAGTGTCGAACCACCGTTGCGATTACATGAATATTACCTGTTATTTATTTTAACCGATGTATTTGTTTTACAAAATGCTCACATGTATCTCACGGTCGAACATTTAATGAGGTTTTTATAAGAATATTTTAAAGCGCTAACAGCAATGAGAACTTAGATATTTAATGTTAAAGTTCCAAGTAGCTTTCGACGGTTTTTCAAACAACTAATAAAGAGAAAGTCGAGCAAATTTTTAATTTATCTGTTCTTAATGAGATTTTTGTTCTCTATCCAGCGGTATATAAAAAAGTAGTGTAATTCCACTGCACACAATTCACTGCCAGATTCACAGTTCCGGACCCCCAATCAATCAATAACGCATAATAATAGACCCATCAAAGCGTCATAAAATTTCTGCTTTATCGACAATTTTTTTTCAATTTTCTTTGTCTATGTATGCAGATTGCAGGTATGAAAAACCTGGTTTCGCCTTGGCTGACGAATTCTACGTACTCTATGACTTTCCAGTTTTTTACTCCTTTGGGGCAAAATATTCTATGGTTTTTTTAATTTCCTCATGGATACAGAAGCCAAGATATATTTGCCTTAGCTCACTTATCTGCCATTTTGTGGCCTAACTTTTACGGGGAACGTACAACATATAGGCTCCAGTTGAAAAAAATTGCGTGGATTTCTACGTGGATTATCCACGCAGATTCCGTGTGGAAAGTACATTGATTCCATGTAGAATCTGCGTGGATCATCTTTGTAAAAATCTGCCAAGATTTTTCGGTTATTCCTTGAAGAATGATACGAGCGTGGATTTAAATTTTCAAGTGATAACCGAAAAATCTTTGCAGATTTTTACAATATAAATGATCCACGCAGATTCCACATGGAATCAATACACTTTCCTTGTAGAATCCACGTATTTCCCACGCGGAATCTGCGTGGATAATTCACGTAGAAATCTACGTAATTTTTTTCAACTGGGGCTCTATGAAATTTTCAACATATTTGATCAAAAATTGACTAATGCATTGATTTTTCTTCTACAAATGTTTTTTGCTGTTGCCTTTATTTTGTGTTTGATTAACTTGCTAATCAACTGAGCTGCATCGTTGCCCGAATTTTTTGACAATCTAAAATCTATCTTTTCATTGCGAAATTGAATTTTAGAGTAATTGAGATCTACTCTTTATTCATTTCAATGCTTTTTTTCATTCGAATAATTGATAGTGAAGACATAAAAACAAAATTTAAAATTGAAATCTATTTCAATCGTTGTTTCAACTAAGGGCATTTTCATATAGTTTAAGAACTCTTCAATGCATAGTCAAGCCAACTTTTTAATATTTTTATCAGTTGTACCTCATTAAAGTGAGTCAAGACAGGTAAACGTAAAATATCTTAGCAAATTTCCTATATAAAAACAAGATCTTGGTCCACAGAATAGAATTGAATATCTTTTATCTATTGACAAGTATCATGTACTTTTTTAAAAGTCACTGTTGGATGAATTTTGAAGTTCATGATTGAAGCAGCCTTGATAATTTTTTGAACCAAATAAAAGGCATGAAAACTTAATACTGCACTAAAATGAGGCACAAAAAATGTTTGAATTACTTGTCAGTAAATAAATTTTAAATCATTATTTAAGTTTTCAATCTATTCTGTTTGAAATATGAATATTCTAACTTGTGTATCTACCTAATAGTTTTAATGTTTAATTAAATATGAAACTGTAGTCAACTAATTTGCCCTGAATATTTTTATGCATAAGTTTATTTTCAATAAAACCTTGTTATCATTGTGTGCAAATGATAAACTGATTTACTAATAAACTTAATTATAGCAATGAACTTTTATTATTTATGATTTCAATTTGGTATAATTAAATGGTTTCTTTTCATCAATAGTTTCAAGTCAATCATTTTCAATTGAACCATAATGTTTAGTGTTAAATAGTTATTTGACTCTAGTTTTTATTCATGTTATTGTCAAGGAGAGAATGCTATAACAAAAACAGAAAAAACATTGGTAAAGTAATAAAATTATATATATGACAATATTTCAAAATTTTTAATTTTATTAAAAATTGTGCAAAAATTTATCTAATAGTTCATTCTATTCAAATAAAAGATTACTGGTTAAAAGCAACTTCAAAGCATTTGAATAATGTTGAATATTTTACATTATTTCTGTAAATACTAAACATTCAACAGGTTTAATTATATTTTTGTACAGAATATATAAAAAAGCTTATGTTTTGATTTTTGCAATAAAACACTAACAAATATCTTCACCTGCATACATGTATAAACTAAAATACTCATTAGTATGTGCAAAGCTTAAATATTATAGTATTTGCAATTTACTTTTCATTTAATATAATAATATTGCAAGGCTGATATTGGACGGATAGATCCTGATTCAATGCAGGTTATTTTCAGTCTTAGTCATTAAACCAAATTGTTATTTATAGAAAATAACAATACTAATTGGATTTTTTTCAAATTAAATGAAAATTCTATACAATAGTTTTTACTCTACTGGAGTCAAAGCTCATTAAAACATTTTTCGTTGAATTTGTGCTTTGTATGAGTAACAATTTCAATTGACTTTATCTTAAATGATAACATACATTTCTTATTGTTATTCTTGTTGGCTATTTTAATGCAAAAAACCAAGCGTTTAAGGCCAAAGAAGTTCAATGTTTGGTGACTGTAATTCTTCAAGCACCTTATACATTGAGAGTACAACAAGCCAACAATAAATCTGCAATTTAATTTCGAAACAATTAATTAAAAGAAAAATTTTTTCAAGTTTCATATGCTTACATTGTATCCCATCCAAATCCAGTTGATCAATGTTGAATATACTAACTGCAGCTAAAATAAAAAATGAAAGTTTGATAATTATAAATAGATAAAAATATTTTTCAGAGAGTGATTATCAACTTACATAAATGTAATAGCCACCGATTAGCCATAATCCAAAAACTAGCTGGAATAAACAGACGATAAACCAAGCTACTAGCCAGGGTAAGAGCCAGCCTCTTACTCCCCTACGAAGGCCATGTATCATCATGATTGCAAATATAATAAGACATATGAAGTAGTAGATTAAGAAACCTCCGACGTATTGCATCGCTGTGATAAAATTTTAATTAATAATGAGTGTATTATTATGAAAGGAATCATATAGCTAGACAAAAAATAAAGTATTCTGTTTTTTTTTCTAAAACTCCTACTAATAACTTTTTACAATTGAATCCTACTATAAAGTCTTTTCCAAAAATGGAGTTTCAGAAAATAGGTTTAAAAATGTTATTTTTGGACTAACTTTGCCTCTGCTTTTCTTTAAATTTTATTTAAATTAATGATGTTACTTACAACCCCTGACATCAGCTTCAAATAAAGGATTGTACAGTTGTGTTGAGTCGCCACCATTCATTTGGTATGCAATCAATGTAATCAGTACAATGCTGGCCGACTAATCATATGAATCAAGTGAAACATTTTAAAAAAAGTTTGAAAAATATAAAAATATAATTGCTCTGTAGAAAAAATTAACACTGACCACTGTGTAGAAAGCAATAGCTTTACAAGCTGTGTTTATGTTGTTGGTCCATATGCATGGCGACCAGCACGAATCGACGACTTTCATATTGATGGATTGACAATTATGCACTGATTACTTTTTAATTAATAAACGCAGCAAAATTCCATGCATGTGAATATATTTTACTGGGCGCGCCAGGTCAATGTTAGTTTTGCAGTTGCGAGGTTATAAATACTGGGCGTCGTCCAGTGAATCAAGCGCGGCTGAAGTTTAATAACACACAACCAGACGCCAAAACCAACAGGTGTATACATACGTGTGTATGTGTTTATTATGACTGTGACACGAGACTCACGAGAATGAAAAAGACAGTCTCCCAACCCAAGTCCCAACGGAGTGCGCTAAAGTTGACCGATGCAGACCGTTAGTATTTACATATGTATGTACGGTTAATTTCGAAAATAATCGTATACATTTCCATAGTTAATTTTAACTGTAACAGCTCCACGAAATTATAAGAAAGTTGAAATACAAAACATAATGTATTATATGAACTCGAGTGGATAGGATGTTATTGACTTGATCGACGAAACATTTGTTGTGAAATAAAATAAAAATTACAGCGAGATCAAAGTTTTCTCCACATCATAAATTATAAACCCCTACAAGAGGATAAGCGCTAACGGATAATTGTTCAAGTCCACAGAAATAGTTTTGAAAATTGCGCAATTCATATTTGTCAATGAAAACAGGGAAGTAGTACTAAAAGGACCCTCTAGATGGCTTCCAGCATACTTTTGGTTATTCACAAGAGAAAAAGTAAAATTCTCACATAAATAGAGCGTACCTCGCACTGACTATTCGTGCCTTAAACTAATGAGTAAGGAAAATATGAGGCTTTGGTAACGCTTAGCAATGTTTAAATTATAAGCGAACCTATTTTTGAAGAGGAACAGGTCGTCCTGTGGCAGCCTGAACTACTTTTTCAGGTAGCCCAGTGAAGCGATCTACCTCCCCTTAATAAAATCTAAAATCAATAGACTGGTGATGGACAGTTAATTATACAACTAACTAATTAATTGATTAATTATTAGAATTTTTTTCTCCAGTCTCCAAACTCGAAAGTGGTTAATTTCGAAAACAATATTTTTTGACGTAAAAGAAAAATTTCACGCCACCCTTTTTGTTTAAAATGGTTTAGTTATGTTGTAAGAGTGTTGATGGATTAAAAAAATTTATAACGTCAGTTTATTAAAAAAATTTTTATAAACAAATTATTATACTTATTGATCTGGTGGAGACATACTTTTGTTTTGAAAGGATAAAAATAAACGGTTTGCTAGTTTTCATCTATTAATGTTTTGGTTGCAAATGAAAGCATAGCCGCAGTGGTAGGAACAATGAGTCAATGAAGTAGTTACGAACATCGAAAATGATAAAATAACTGTAATAATCATTATAATAAATTATCGAATTACCCTATGAAATATAATCATGTATTTGTTAAGGTCTAGTGCATAGTGCACTACACTATAAGCTGTTTGTATCATGCGTGCAGCTATTTTGAAGCACTTTGTCAGCCGTCAACATTGCAATTGGATACTTGTAGGTACTGGCCTATAGCGGAACCGTATTCATTTATTCACAGACACAATCTTTACAAGTGCGAAGGAGAGGGGTGAAGCTCGTACGGCGCGAGACGCGTGCATGTGTTGTACCTGCGGCCTTTTATGTAGGTCCCAAGCTGACACAGGCGGCGCTGAAGCTGCCAGAGTCCAGGCCATTCCCGAGTCAGCTTGATTTTTTAGCCTGCACACTTGTACACACACACATACGACATGTGTACACAAACATAGTCGACGTATTCGCGCGCGCTGCCACAGGCCGACTCTCGTGCAGTGTTGCGGCTGTCGGAGTCGCGAGGCTCACCAAGAATCTGGCTCCTTGTGCGCCCGCATATGTACGTACGTACGCGATCTCTGGCCCCAATGGATCTTAGCCTGCTCGTCTATTGTGCGTTAAAGTACAAATATATGTAAGTGCCATTTCATACTAATAATTTGTGGGAGGAAAATCAAACGAGACTCGGCGAGCTCCGAGCCTATATGGAGAGCTTGTCGCATAATTTCGGCGTGCCGATCGAACTCGCTGTCGTATCTGCATTTATTCAAGCGCCAACTGACGTTATTTTCGAGGCGGCACATTGGCATTTTTTGACAGCTGACAGAATCCTACACATTTACGGAGAAGAATCACTGGCATCTCGTGAACGGTTGGAGCCGCTCGCATTTGCTGGCTAGGGCGCCTACGTCTGTTTTGCTTCGCTTCCAAAGTTTCAGTGAATCGTAACGCTTGAAAACGAAATGATTTATTCTCCGACGGCTATTAGTGTGTGTGTACCGTGTATATATGGATAGGCGCGCGCGCTCGCGTGTGTGTCGTGTGTGCATGTGTGTTGGAATCGACTTGCAGCGGATCGAGAGAACCGGTTTTTCCTTGCACTGGGATTCGCCGTACAATCGTGAGGCGTCTGCATGCGCCGAGCGTGCTCGAACCCAAATTTACATCATACTCCACGGCATACGTGCGCGGCTTACGCGCTCTTGCGCGTCAACTTTTATTCGCTGGGCAGTCGACGCAGATCTCGGATATTTTACACTAAGTATGACCACCTTTTGTTGATGAAATTGTCACTCGCTCGACTTATCGATAGCTCATCGTATTGTGAATTTTGACAAAGTAGAATGCCTACGATGGGGCTTCGCTCGAGAGTGTAAAATTTCACAGGTAAAGTTTCAATACGAGTAATATTGAAAATTGTGGCGGAAAATGAGCGAGAGAAACTGTCACGTCAAACCTTGAACTCGACCGCGCCGAGAGACACCTTCGGATAAAATTAGTCAGCGGCAGTCGAGCACCGCTCTGCGAGTAATTCGACTTCCGAGTGCACGAATGTTCCGAAAACAAGACAAACGCTTGAAATGAAAAAGACGAGTTTGACTTTTTACCCTTAAAAATATAATTAGGAAAAACCCAAGTGTGAGTAATTTAAAAAAAATTTTTACAATGATAAATGTTTTCATACATTTTTGGAGCTTTTCACCAATACAGTTATTGATCGACTATATGCTAAAACGAGCTCGTCCGTTAAACGCATCAAAGCTCGCGCGATGTTCACGGCATGTGTGTAACACTGCTGTGGGCTCACGAGTTTACAATTAGAGGATCGTGAATTCGTCTGTACCGTTTGCTCGTAATATGCATTATCATAGAAGCGCTTACTCGAGTCCGTGATGCAGCGCAGTCAAACTCATTTTGTCGTAATGAACGCTCGATTTGAGATGGGAACTTTTTCGACACAATTTTTCAAGCTTTGACTCGTGAAGTGGACATAAAACATAAACTTGATTAACTCGTTACTTTACGTTCATCGAGGATGGAAAACACGGGGCAGACTAGATCGAGGAAATAATCGCAATAAATCGGCATCGCCTTGTTAAAAAATCCCGAGTTTCAAGACATTTTAGCTTTCAACGCGTACATATGCATAGGTAATTTTGGCGAAGACGTTTTCTCTTTACACCGTGAAGCTGCTTCACGGCACTTGTTGGTGAAAAGTTGATTGATCGAAAAAAAAAAAATTGATGAGGGGACTGATCGAGCGAGCGAATAAATTGTCAATAACCATCTTTCACGTGGGCGGCATTATTCTCGTCTGTGTAGTTATAAATAAGCAGGGCCTCGATCTCCGATCGATTCGAGAAATAAAGACGCTTGTATGTATAAAAATATGCACGATCGCACGTCAAATGACTGCTGCATAATGCCGCATCGCCATTGATTTTGAAACGTCGCGTTACAAACGATGCAGATTGTTGAAATGCAAAAAAAGTCAAAAGACGAACGAGCGCTTCAAAACAAAAATGTTTTGACGATTCAGCGACACTTATTCGGGCGATAATAATACCCGATGCTGCTTCAATATTCGACAGTGCGCAGTGCTTGTGAAACGGCGAATTCTCGAACGGATGGGATTCGTTTGTGGGTACACTTTTTTTTCAATTTTTTCAATTAATAAGTTCGAAATCCTCTGCGAGCGGCACGTCTTTTATGAGCATTTGTACACATCTATACATTGGTGTATATATCTTGCGGAATGTACATGTAAAAGGGAAAATGGTGTTACGAGCAGTTGGAGCCTCGAGTGCTCATCGCGTCTGTCACGTAATAACCGCAGCGCTAACGTTGCGTTAATTTCCAGCTCCGCAGTGTAGCTAGGCGAGCTTTGATCTGACCAGGTGTACGCGCGGATCGCATTAAATCCACAGTAGTTTTAGAGGATTCGCAGCGATCGCCACTTGGCAGTTCTCGGCGGGCGGCAGCAGAGCTTTGCCGCGTCTCGTCTGTGGTGTTGCTGCAGCGCGTGTAAATATACACAGCGCACACCTACTTACACTTGATACTAAAACTAAACAGCGTCGGCACTGTTCGCCCCTGCCGGTCTTTATTGCTCATTTCTATTATTCGTTTTGTTTTTATTTTATGCCTCGCACACCGAGAGATTCTTGATTTTCCCTCTCTCTCCTTCTCTCTCTCTCTTTCGCACACACTGTTTTTACCTCTTTCGTTCTCATACTCTTCCTTCTTCTTCTTCTTCTTCTTCTTATTGCACTTCTTGAAACTGCAGCTAGAATCGCCGTCGCGTATTTAGCCGACGTTATTTGCTGCAACTGCAATGCTGACGACGACGACGACGACGACGACGACCCGTGTGCAGCACGGGCAGTTCGTTGCTTTGGACGTTGGCGATCGCCACGCGCTATTCCGAGTTCTCGCTCTTATTAGAGCAAGTATGTGTCGTTGATGCACACAGTGAACTGCGGTCGCTCAATTTCCATGAACCGATCGATTTCATTTTTTGGGGTGCGTGAGCGATAAAAGAAAACTTCTTCTCTATTTTATTCATTGCGAGAATGCCAATGCTCATCGATTACGGCTAATACGGAAGAAAAAATTTAACGCAACTTGTATTTAAGAAATAGTTTGAAAAGTTCATCGGGACTATGAGGAATTGCAAATGTGACAAAGTTTGAAGAGCTCGTAATGAAACAACAATCGTAATGAGCCAAGTTGAACACTACTTCACCCAGCGCGAGTGCAATTATAATGCGTCTTTCGAGTTGGTTCCCCGAATTAGAATGACATAACTCGGCCGCATAAGTTCGCCTCGCGTAGATACAGCTAACGCCGTTACATGTACCGCGCGAATCCGATCGAGTGTGGGCTCGATTCGCACCCAACGCGCGCAGCATTGAAAAAGCGTAATTAATTGTGTCGATGTGCGGATTGATTTTACTCCGATACACGCGTTACGTATCCTCGTACGCGCGTGTAAGCTCCGTTGTATCGACGATGCAATATATTTACCACACGCGGACGCGCGCGGGGGATGGAAAATGTACTGCACGCGCGTGAGCTCCGATTCCATATAACCGTACACGTGTCGAGCGCGAAAAACTTTTTGTCGAAAACATAAAAAGCCAAAAAAAATCATTCGAAAGCAGATATTTCTGAGTTGGTTAATGAATTGTTATAAAAGCGAAGCGTAAAAATATCTTGTTATCCGCTCTCTTTTTCTCTCTCTCTCTCTCTCTCTCGTTCTCTCAATGGTCATTGGCAACGTATCGTATTACCGACGACGACGGCGCGATTGCGTAGCTTGCACGTGTGCGGTCAGCAGCAGCAACAGCTTTTTAAGCTTCGTATGCACATCGCGGCGTTCGCAGCAAACATTGCCGGTTCGCAAATGCATACTACATACGTATATTGTAAATTAATGTTTCGACTCGGAATCGCATTTTTTTTTTTCGAGGGAATTCAATTTTTGCGTCGGAAAATACATTGTCAACGATCGTATATTCTCGAATTTTGATCGATATTAAAATGACGTCGACGAACTGATTGCAGAGCTAGTTAAAGAAGGATGAAGGATGCCCCACGTCGGAATAGACGGCGCGGGTGGCGTTGGAGGAGGTCTCGCACATTCAGAAAGTACAAGAGCGTCGGCAGCAGCAACGTTGCAGCCGGATCATCAACGACAGCAGCAGCAGCAACAGAAAACAGCATATGGCACTGGTTGGTTGGCAATGGGAGCAGCGAGACCCGTTACCAGCAGTTCCGGCAACAATTACGTTGTTCTCGGCGGCACCAGATACGGACTGCGACTATCGCAAGTAAGCCGCCACAGCACTTAAATGCACATTTAACTCTCTTTTCGTCGCCAAAATGCCCGTAATATCTCTCTTTCTTTCTCTCTCTATCTCTCCTAGAAGCCAAGGCTAGGGTGCTATATATATTGTACGACTGCAGTTTACTTGCTATTGTCTCACAAACGTCTGCCTCGCGTAGTTAGACATTCGAACGTTTGAGTCGCCGGATAAAGATGCCGAGCCGCCGTATATAAAGTTGCGCCGCGCGGGAGACGTGCGAAAGACACAACTACACTCGGCAACAAAATTATCGCAACAAAAAAATTCATCGAAATTTTGTCGATTTTCAAATGCTTCTATCTTGGGCTAGATTTATCGTATCGACACGCTTTTTTTTTTAATTTCTTGGAAATTTTGTCCTCTTTAAATCCATATAAATTAAGATAAGATTTGAGTTAATGTTGAGTTACCAGTAGTATTTGAGCGTGACCCTAAAAATTACTGAAAAAAAATGACTGTTTGAACGTGTACCAGTACCACAGTGATTTTTTTATCGAAATCTAACATACACCATCGCAAAGTGCTCTTTTCAACGAGTAATTTAAAAAAAAAAAGACCTCTCTACGATTTTTTTAACGCCCTGTAGGTCGATTTGAAGGTACGGTTTATGTACGCATAATGCCCAGAAAATCGTCTTGATTTCAGGTAAACGGGGAATTTTACGTACTTTAAATGGTATCTTCAAATCGACCTACAGGGCGTTAAAAAAATCGTAGAGAGGTCTTTTTTTTTTTAAATTACTCGTTGAAAAGAGCACTTTGCGATGGTGTATGTTAGATTTCGATAAAAAAATCACTGTGGTACTGGTACACGTTCAAACAGTCATTTTTTTTCAGTAATTTTTAGGGTCACGCTCAAATACTACTGGTAACTCAACATTAACTCAAATCTTATCTTAATTTATATGGATTTAAAGAGGACAAAATTTCCAAGAAATTAAAAAAAAAAGCGTGTCGATACGATAAATCTAGCCCAAGATAGAAGCATTTGAAAATCGACAAAATTTCGATGAATTTTTTTGTTGCGATAATTTTGTTGCCGAGTGTATATGTATAATATGCACGTAGGCCTGTATTATAATACGTATACTCATTTAAACTGATGAGATACGACATGGTGCACATTCACCCCGTAACAATTCATATACGAACGTGCGGTACGTGAGAGGCAGGAGATGAATTCCGAGAAGTTTGTTGCTCCTTGCATAATGTAGTGTGTCTCGTTTGTGCGTAAAACAAAGATAAGCGATTACGTTTAATCGCGCAGCTCCGCTCAATCAGCTGTTTATTAATTTCGTCGCCTGATTAAATTTACGGTACATAGGTTTGTACTTTATTTTTTTCTATCGTACAATAGAGTCGTAACCAGAAATGTACGCGAATCAAAAATTAAATTGAACTTAAGCTACGATAACTGCACACTAATTATTTGAAAATTATCAAGATCTTGTGGGAACTCATATATGAAGGAAATACGCGTTCATAAAAAATTAAAGGTCACTTCGTGATTGAGTCTTTTACTGTTTCTATTTTCCTATAAAACTATACAAAAGTTCTGAAGGATAAAAAAAAAGATTGTATCACATTTTTCAGTTCTCTGCTGAGGTTGATGATTACATTTTTCATATACGATTGTGAGCTTATTCTGACATTTAAACTGAAATAATTAAAGTTCTTACTTTGGTGGTTAAAATTTTTAGATTTTTTTGAATAGCTCATTTTTTTTACCTCCACCTAAGTTGTCGATGTAAAAAATATTTTTCTTATAGTCTTTTGAATGTGACAGACTTTCTTTTTGACGTTCATATTTTGTTTACACTTTTTTTCACGCATCGACACGTGACGAATAGCGAAGGAGATAATTTAGTGATTTTTCGCGCGCGATGACGAAATGAGAATCTATTTCCGCGAGATGCGCTCGCGTGCTCGAGCTTAAATTGTCCTTTATCGCGTCGATATTTACTCGTATTTACAACGACAGGTGGATTTAAAGAGTGCGTAGAAAATTGAAGTCATTTTCCCGCGTCCGCTTAATTCTTCGATCCATATGCTGCCGTGAATTTGTGCACGTACAACTTCGCTTTGGATTCACAATTTATTTTTGGGTTTATTACAGTAACGCCCGAAATAACAAGAGATTTTCATTAGTGACTTTCGCACGAAATCGCATGCGTTTTTCGCTTCGAGTGCAGAACGACTGTGCTCCTCATCTTTTGAAAATTTCAGTAATTTCGAAGAGTCGATCGATTGTCCAGTGTCAAGCTCAAAGATATGAGGAACCATATTCGACGCGCCAGGCCATTTCCTTGCAAACGCTCCAGCATGCGTAATAGAAAAATTCCATCTCGCATTCAGAGCGCTCGTTCAATGTCAGCGTCCTTCTATAGCCTCGCAGCCTATACGTCCATCTACAGTGGCTTAATAAAATAAGCTTCTGATGGACTCGTAGAAGACGTGCAGCAGCAGCAGTCGTATAGAGAAAACGCATAGTATGCGATTGCTCTTGCGTCATGCGATTGTTGCGCTGACTTCCTTTCTTCCGGGCTATACGCTGGCCCGTGTGTGCGTGTTCCGTTACGAATCGGGCATGTGCATGCGCGACGCGTATGTAAGATATATTTACGCGAGAGGGAGAGAGGGAGAGAGAAACCGAAAGAGAGTCATGAGTCCAAACTGTCTACATGACTTGACATCGACATTGAATGAAGTTGCGTGAGTGTATGCGTACGTTTCGACGGTAATTTACAATTTTTTGTTTTTTAGTTTCTTTTCAAAGTGACCGGTGATATTATCAACCGCGTCACTCGTTACAGCTCGTACGTTTTTGAAATGACACGGTGACGTATATTTTGGTCTTCTTTAGTTTGCCGGTCATTCATAGACAGTTCGATTCACTCATTCATCCGCAGTAGTGTTTTTTTTAACATTTAACCATACTTGGCCTACCTGAAAAATGAGCTTCGGCAAAAAACTATAATAGTAGTTCAATCTAGTTGAAAAAAGACATTAGTTTGGCCAAAAGTATTGCTCATCTTCATTTTACGTGCAATTACGCTTAGTTGATCTCTATATTTTCTGATCGATTTGAAAGAAAGCCTTTGAGCTCAATGGATTATGTTTCTACAGTCTGAAAAATATTAAAATATCATTATTCCTCAGGACAGCATCGTGCAAGCGGCAAAAGTTGGGAAAAGCGACCAGCAGCCGCTGCATCAGCAGAGCATGGAAGAGCCGCCGCACAATCAGCTGTATCGTAAGCTGCAGTACCGACGAAATTCGCACGAGAGCGAGCCGCGCGAGCGCCTGAGCGACGGCAAGCTCGCCAGCAACAACGGCAAGCCGCTAATCTTAGACTTCGCCGCGACGGACTGCTGCCTGAGCTGCATCGGGCCGAGATCTTCGCCGTCCCGCGGCTCGCTGACGACGCTGAACTCTCGTATTCCTCTGTCTTGGTCCAGCGGCAATAATAGCAGCAATAGCAGCAGCACTTGTAGCGCCTCTGGAGCTCAAGCGACGAAGCAGCCGCAGCAGCCACAGCAGCAACCGGCGGTATCGCGTCAACATCATCATCATCATCATCATTATCATACGGTTGTAGCTCCGAATTCTAATAATAGCGTCCGATGTTGGCCGAATAGCAGCAGCAGCAGCAGCAGCAACAGCGGCGGCGGCGGCGGTGGCTGCATCGAGCAGGCAGCAGTCAGTAGTGGCAGCCAGGGCGGTCTGCACGGCGCGACCACCAATAGCTCCGTCTCCGTCGTCCCGACTACCTGTGCAAATCACAACGCTGCCAATTCCCCGTTAAACTCGTCCTGCTCCTCGTCCTCCTCGTGCTCGCCGCTGCAACCGACGATAATATCCGCCTCGTCGCAGCAGCATCACACCCTGCCGCGTCTGCAGATCGCTCAGTGGACCAAACATCATAGTTTGAGACTGCAGGTCTGTTGCTGTCCGAGTCCCGTCCTGTCTCCCCTCCTCCTCCTCCGATCGACTCTCGCGCGACTCGCATCGTATTTTCCTCCGGTTAAATTTTCCCTGCACGCTGCAAAAGTCATGATGTTATAACAAGTGATACGTGATCCGAGTGCGAGTGTGACATCGACTGCTCGACTATAAAGAGAGTTCATTGTGATAAATTCGTGACCGAAGAATTATGTTTAGTTGATCATCGTGGACAACCGCTGGGCAGAGTTGCGCGCGAAATTCCGTAGCGGAGTGTCTATGGATTTTGTTACAAACTTCTTTGTAAGGACTGTAAGACTGAGATCGATTAACGAGTGTGTCCGTGTGCGCTTCAAGCTTCTCTCATTCGATACTCGACAACTTACACTTTTTTTTTCAATCATTTATCCAGAACTATAGTTTGAATTAATTTTTAAAAATAACGTGAGAATCATACATTTCATATCTTTTAATCTGTTCAGTTTCATTATTTTAGTTATTACAATAGACTCGAACGTTGCGATATCTAGAGATAAGCAATTTTGGCCCAATCGTTCAAAGCCAGCATAATCGTCACTAATTGATTTACGCCGCAATGCTTTGCACCGATTAAAACAACCAATCCTTCCAATCGCGATCGTAATTCATAGCCAATGAAATTGGTTCTTTTCATACGCTGTTTACAGGAACCGGCGGCGGTAGCGGTGGACCGCATTCAACGGTTCCGATGGAGCGGTGGAAACAACGGCAGTGGCGCAAACGCAAAAAAATCAAATAATTCCGGCACCAAAGCCGTGAAGCTGCGCGAGCTGACGGAGAAGCTGAAAGGATCGGCCCCTGCCTCGGCTCCTGTACCGCCTCCCCGAAGACCATCGAGATGCTACGTCTCGTCGCCGGACTCATCCTCGTCGTCCTTCAGTATTAGCTCGCAACAGGTATACCAATTACGATCTCTTTTGGAATTATTATTGGTCGATCGCGACCAAAGAAATCTTTTAACTTTACCGGAGGCTATTAACCGTAACGCAACTGCACTGGTTGCCTCGAGGTTGTTGAACATTGAGTTTTCACTTTTCGACACTTCTGATCGCTATAATACACGTGTAGCGAATGATATTTTTGTGTACACACACAGATTGTCTGCCTCACAAAAGGGTGTGAAACAGATCGTCAGTGGCTTTATTTTTAGACGTTTATGTACAAATCATCAATCATCGAATCGTTTTTTTTTCTCCAGAAAATAACATTGTCTTGTCGACAAATTTCGCGCGCGATCAACCGTTGACCTTGGTGTCGCTTGGGACAGTATTAAAATCGTCCAACTCTCGTCGCTCGGTCTTCTTTCTTTTGGAGTTTTATGTGCACTTGTACTCGATCATCGACTCGAACAACAATCGGCTCAATTTGTCGTATCATTAGCTTTTTAAATATAACGCCGGATGATCCGGCCATTTCCGTCAACTGTTCTCGCCCTCGCGCCGCCGCGAAAGAAATCATAACTTTCATTTCCTAGTGCAGATGCGTATGCGCGTGCCAAAATTCAACGACTGTCCATGACTCGGTCGCGCAAGCAGAGAGCGAAAAAATAATAAAAGAGCTGCATTAAGCGAGTCATTAAGCGAAAATTTGGCGCGCGCAAACATCGTTTCGTATCGAGCCTATACACACACAGACACACACGCGTGTAAATACATATGTATATATTAAGTTAAACGATCTCTTTGAACGATACTTTGCTCGCGAGCAATTTGCGTCTGCTGAGTAATACCGCGTGTATAAGGTAGTTACATGCTGGAACACACGCATCGAAGCACATAATCTAAAATCAGCCAATCATTTGGATGTGCTGTACACGCATCCGCTGTTATTTTATTTTGCTCTGCTACGCGTCCGATGTTTTTAGCAACGCGTCGAAATTAGAAAATCCATTAAAACTGCAAAAGCAATCGATGCTGCTTGCTTGCCTGCATGCGCGCGCGCCACGCGCTCGACTTTTCGATGCTTCTGCGTGCACGCGCTCGAATACTTGAATGAAACAGCCGCGCGCAGTCATGGCTCGCGGTGAACGAATCGGAATCCATTTTTTCTGTCGTTAATCATATGCGGTTTATTTCCGACGGAGCACGAAAAATTACAAACCGGACGAAATCACGAACTCGCGCGCTGTACCTTCCGGTCTTGCCAAACTGCCTGCTATATTATACACTATTCGAAATCAATACATAGCGTGGGTAGATTTTCCGGAAAATTCTCGTTCGACCATACGCGAAACATATTCGTCGAAAATCATTACATAAGCTCGCGCGATGCTGTTGCCGCGCGCGCGTGCATTTATAACGAGCATATTTGCGTTGACGCGTATCGCTCGCTCAAAGAGCTTGCAACGTTGCAAGCTCCCGACCGGCCAGTTGGCTCGAGACTCGAATTATAAATCTTTCGAGCGTTTTAAGGGCTCGCCGAGCAGTCGAAAAGAAAAGAGAAAAAAAGAAGATTTGAAAAATCAGCGAGGACATGATCGATTGATAATTACTTTTTGCGATTTCAGTCCCAACAATCTCCGGCACCGAACGAGGGTCGCTTTTCGAGCCGCAGCCACACCTTCAGCGAGGGCAGTCCGAACTCGGTGCCGACGCTCGCCCAAGGCTCCAGGCCATCGTCGGCGACGACACCGACGAGCACGACGACGACTCCTTCCTCGCATCCACGCCAATTGTGCCGCAGCGCGAGCATCGACGAGGAGCGCGACTATTTCGTGCTCGATCCTCAAACGAACGTGCTCGCCGGCGGCGCCAAGAGTCCTCGTCATTCTCGCCAGTACAGCGACTCGGCCGCGGGCAGCAGCTTCGAGGATGCCTGCACCGATCACGCGAAGAGCGTCTCGTGCGACGGCGAGCCGCAGCCAACGAGATCCTCGACGCCGTGGCTCGGAAACGTGCCGACAGGTGGCAAGTTTCGCAGCGCTTCGTTTGGACAAGCCGATACGAATTGTGGTGAGTTATATTGCGAGGACGATCGATCTCACCCAGATAATCGGTTCTTTTTAAAATTATTTCGATTTTTTATTTCGATGCCGTTGCTCGCAAAAAAATGGAACTGTTCGGTGCAGAAGAAAATTGAAATTACTAATGCGAGTTGCCAGCGTTATAACATATACAGACATAAATAAGTGTTTATGTATATATAATCAGCTCGAGCTTTTAGTTTCTCGAGAAATTGGCGATGATGTTGCCAACGTTACGCCTGCGTCAGATTCGCGCAAAGTAAGCATAAAGCGTGGCCCGTGCGACTCGAGGCATGTGTATAGAAGTATATAGCCAAAGTTGCAGCCGAAATGAACGCGCGGGGCGGCGCTCGATCCGCGAACCAACGTAATTCGCGACCCGAGCCAAGCTCGCACGTTTTCCTGCCCACCGCGGACTCTACGAGATTGGCTATATTATACCTATACTATATAGTACCTGTATACACACGAGCGCATATGAGACGAACGAGATTCTCGGGTCAAGAGTGCTCGATTTTTCTCCTTCTTTCTTTTCCTGTCTAAAGCCAAAATAAACATTGCGTTTATTCCAACAACGAATGGCAAATTTTTGATATATTACCGCGAATGTTGTACACTTGATCGATACGCTTAACTGTTGCTAAAGCTCGCGAGGGATACTATTTTGAGGGACTTTTGTTTGAATTACGAAAATTCGGATTATTCGAATTCCAGTGTGAAAAAAATTGATTTTTACGGTGTCGATGACGGTGACAAATACCTTATCTCAAATGACGGAATACCGTATAAATGAAGCGGCGTGCTCGGGTCGTGTATATTGCGAGGTATTTTTCGATAGAAATAGCGAGCCATCGATGACGTTGCATAACAGCGTGTCTCGAGACTTTTTTTAGTTTGTCCAACGACGAGAGCAAAACCTTCACATTTTTTCAATAAAGTATATGAAAATATCAATTGACGAATATCTAACAAACGGTTCTCGCGAGAATTTTTCTCTGCTCCTACGATGTAAAAATAGCTCGTTGGGTGAATCGGGATCAGTCAAAAATTGAATTAGCCATAGTTGCACGCTTCGACCTTGCAGAGCTCGACCGCCAAGTCGCGGCGCAATCGGTGGATTATCGCCGAGCCGTTTACGCTGCCATGGGTGGCAATGGGGCCGGCTTGTGTAACGTCGCCAGCAGCGGCCACAACAAAGCCTCGACGTTGCCGCGATCGGCGCGTCGTTCGCCGTCGCCTCGTCGCGCCACCTCGCCGAGTTTCGTAGACAGCGCCGTTGGCTCGTCGGCCGAGGTTGCCTCCAGCAGTATCGACGAGGCCCTGCTTTTCCGCCCGAGAAGCGATGCCTCGGACTCCATGACCGCGTCGAGCTCAGCAGTCGTGGGTCCCGAGCTCGTCGATCGTCAGCAACAGCAGCAGGTGCAACAACAGCCCAGAGACTCGACGGAGACGCCAGAGACGAAGGCCAACGGCGATGCGCGCAAAGGTTCGTTGTGAACGATGATTTTATGATCAGTTTTGTATTGATTTTGCGCGCGATCAAATATTTTCTTAAATAATATTTCCAAAAATATCTATCGATACGCAATTCGTACGAATCTCTTTAATATCTCCATTTCTATCGAGTGTTTACCAACTAATGTGCACATGCGACCTTACACGGCTGCAGCATCAGACCTGGATCAATTTGGCTTTTTAATTTCTATTAATAGCTGAACACTTTATCGAAGTACATTCGTTATTTTCATTCATCCCAAATTCCAATTCTAACTGATATTTTATTTTTATCAAACTTTTACGCCATGTATAAATAAAACGCGATCGGTATGAGCAGCTGTGCAGTTCATCGATCGACGAGCTGGGACATGTCGGGCTTGCGAAATTGTCACTTGCAACCGGCCCCACTATTGTTTATCTTTTTTTTTTTCGTTAGTATAGGTACCTCATACCACTGATTGCGTTTCAAAGAAATGCATTCAAAATAATGCCAGTCACTATGGTGATGCATATTATTTCATAGTGACATATATTATTCATTGCGATATGTTCCGAAATATATATCGTGGCAATATTGTTTCACGCGGATGCGAGATCGTCACGTGACTTTGAGCCATTAAAGAAGATTCGTTGAAAATTCTATTTTGCGCCTAAAGCAACATAAATTATAAGTAAATATATCATCGCAATATGAGATGACAAATTAACCGAAACTATATAAAATGTCGAAAAATCGGATTTATTCGATTTGTGACTAGATAATATATTATGTTTCATGGGTTAAAGTATCCATCGGCAGATTAAACGTACCATATTAGATTTTATTTGACATCAGTAATCTTGCCGAAATGATGAAAAGAATAAAAAAAGACCAAAGCGACGAAGCAGAGGTGAAATATCCGCGTTTTCGACATTGATATTTTCAGGACAAAGTGAGATTTACTTTAAATTCGTTCGGAGCAATGAGCACGTCATAAAAACGAGCGTCTGTGATGACGTTCGAGTGCCCCTATATATGTAAGTCCATGTGTAGAGTTATGTTATAAACAAACACGTCAGCACAGTGTCAGCAGTGTCAACGAACGATAGCTTTTTTGGGTAGCGAAAACGAATAGTTTGCAAATTATCCGATTTCAAAGATATTCTTAGGTTTACAGTCATAAAATTCATTTTTCCGAACTTTTGCAAGAGTCACTTCTTTATTCATTTGAAGATTTTCTTCCTGTAACCGCAGTAGTACATATCGACTTGGCTTAAGAAATGTGAGACGTTTAAACTTTTATAATGTAATTTTCCATTTAAACATCAAAAACGTCCTACTTTTCGCAAGATCAGTCTTTGTGTGACTTGCATAAATCTACATTGAGGTTCAATTAAAACTAGTAGCTCCCCTCAAAAGTCACTCACAGTTTTACTTATCTTGCCAGAGAATTGTAAGACTAATATTTAATTATTACTAAATGATATTCAACATTTGAATGAAGTGTATGATATTAAAGAGATTAAGTATTAATTGATAAGAATTATGAAACTGTTCTAAATTCAGTAGCAGTGTCTATTAATAGTAACATATATAAATCAGCGTATATAAATCAAATCACGTATAATAAAGTTAATAAAACAGCTGCCATATCAAACAATATTATGGCCAAATTTATTCTTCATTCGCACTGATGTTGGTGAGAAAAAAAAGGCTTCAATTAATATTTTCATTCGCATAAATAAACTTTAGATATACGTGTTCTATTAATATGCTTATAGTTTGTTATTCATTCATCGTTCATCGTTAATCGCATCGAAGCTTTTTTGTAACGAGTAAATTTGAAATATATCACGCAAAAATTAGGGATGGAATCCGAAGGTTTTCAAAAGAAATGAGTTTATAAGCTGACTTTGTGTCTCATCAGATTGTCCGCACGAGGTGATAATCACTCCCCCGCAAGAAGACGCGACGTCGCTAAGCGGCGCGAAACACGACTCTAACAATCTAGTACAGCAGCAGCAGCAGCAGCAGCCTCAACTATTCATCAGACGCTTGAGTCAGGCAAGCGAAGCGAGCGAAGCCCCGAGCGAGTCGGCGGCGAGCTCCGGCGCTGCGGCTAGTCAGGAAGCGACGACAGTCACAGCCGCGGCCGCTCAGGCGGCGTCCGGTCCGACCGGCAAGTTACCGCGTCGCTATCGCGGCGACACGAGCAAACGCCGCAAAGGCGTCTACATAACCCAGTGGCCGACCAACGCGGCCAGTGCAGCCAACGCCGCCTCGACCAACGAATCTTACGAACTCAAGAACAAGCTCTCGACTCAGAGCAGCGATGAGAGGGACGAGCTGCCACCGTCCGCGACCCCGAGCGACTTGTCAGACTGCGAGGGCCAGACGCCCAGGAGGTGAGTAATTTTTATCATCTCTCTCCCCCACTGGGTGCTCAGCGCATAATCGCTCCAACCTTAGATACAGCAAACGGCCATTGCGCGGTCCTTACGGCCAAATGCTCGAGGCCGAGATGGCCAAGCCACGCGCGACCGACCTCGTCTCGTTGGACGCCAGCAACGGTGTGATGCGCCAGCGACGCAAAGTCTCGACCAATCTGTCCTTCAATGCCAGCAGCTCGGCGGGCTTCGGCGCGGACCAGCCGCCCGTCCCGTGCCATCACCGCACGACCTCGAGTCCGAGCAAACTCGAGGGCTTGCCTGGGCCCAGCCCGGAACTCTTGGCCGAGCTCCTCAAGGGATCCTCGGAACGCGTGGCTCGTGCTCCCCCAATGCCGGTGTTTCACAATGCCAGTGTGAGTTTTACTTTTATTTTTCATATTACTGCACTCGATACCCAACAATTCCTTACGAGCCTTACATGCTTTTTTTCTCGATCCTGCATTTTTAGTAAATTATTCGTAAAGTTCGATAAAAAAAAAAAAAAAATACTCAAGTAGTCAGTAGTTTCTAACCCAAACGAATTGAGACGTTTAGAAAAAATGGAAAAATCGACGAGAAATTTTACTCGTACAATAACTCTCATGCATTTGATCTATTATTAGCATTCTCATCGTATACCATTCAAGTAAACTGATGAAAATTTTATGATTTTGAGATTATTCGCTTTCCGATTGTGTTGAATTCCATCCAGCATTAATAAAACATTATTAAATCTTATAATATAAAGTTTAATACAGTGTGCAGCAGAAATAAATGGTAAAAATCAAAAAAGGATACACAATAAATTCACATTCTTTTTATAAAAGTGATAAAGAAAAAATTGAACATATACTATCAATTATTTAAGCAAATAATATCGACGTACAGTTAAATATTATTATTCATTTCTACACTTTTATGAACTTTATTTAATTGTTACATCAAAAATTAGGATTAGAGAAATATTTCTTTACATTTTAATTGTAAGTAATGTGCAGTTTTTTTGTGCACGTTTTTCCTTCTCAAGCAAAAAAAGCGAAAATGTATCGATCGATTGAATTTTAATATACGCGCAGCATCGACGATAGAGCCATAAATATATGCGTGTCACGAGAGAGAAAAAAATTATTACACGCACGGGTTGCTACGAGTATCTGACTCGGGACGTAAGAAAGATGAAAAAAAAAGAACATACACATAGCTCGCAAAGCCGCACATAAGAGATGCGCGCGCGAATCGTAGAGTCTTGAATTTACATCCGGAAATAGAATCGGTGCACATTGACGCAGATCGTGCTGCTGCTGCTGCTGCTGCTGTGCGGTATGTATAACGCGAGCGGCTCTCAATAGCGCGCGACGCAATCTTCGGCCGCTAGGCCGCGCGCTCGAACTTCCGAAAATCGACGCGCGCTAAGCGTTGCCGAGATTTTGGCAGTGGCTTTGCCTTACCCGAGGCGATCGCGACGGAACACGGGACGCGATCGAAATCATAAAGATCTTGCGAGCGAAATTCATCGCGTGGCTAGGCGTAATCAACGTCATCCAAAGGATTTTATAGAATTACAAAAACTACATCGAATCAATGAACTCGGGGGAAAATAATTCGAAGCACGTAAAACATAACTAAGTACGTCATATCTCTGACGCGTACGTACTACGCGTTATATGAATAAAAAAAAAAGTTGCACTGCATGGGCGACGATGGTAAAACATTTGCGTGCGCGCCAGATGACACCCAGGCGGGATCTTTCATATACACAGAGAGATTCTCGGCTTTCAGGGATGGGAATCGATATACGCGTGTATGTACAATTACTCTACGCTCGGCGTCTCTCCCGCACATATAGTTTGCATCGGCTCCGACACGCGTCACGCGCTATATAGGTCTCCAAGCTATCTTCACATATACTCATGTACGTGTCTTCGCCATATCCTTTCGAATTTCTCTCGCTCATTTCTTCAAGTATTCTTAACGCCGATTCATTTTTTCGATGTATACGTATATTCATTCAATAATCGCAAATCTATTTTTACCTTATACTACGTGTATACCAATAGGATGTAGTTATAATTGACTTGCTCTTGAACGAAAAATCAGATTTTGAACTCTCCTCCGCTCGCTTCTTCTTATTTGGTTTGCGCAAAAGATGATATCTTTTCATAACCTTGTCCATAGCTTTTATCGCGTTCGCTTCTTTGATTTCTCGTTGAACTAATGATAGAAGTTTTTATATGCACGTTGCGCGTGGACCCTCGCTTGTGAACCCACACGCACACGCGCGCATACACTCTGATATGCAAGTACGCATAAAAAATTCCGCGAGCGTCCTTGCTTCTTTATCTCCATGTACTCGGAAAAGGAAAAAAAATTCCATTGTCGAAGTGTATGTGATCTCGGGGGCATGGCTATGGCTTTTGACCCGGTGTGGGTGCGCGTTTGAGAAAAGCATTGCATCCTCGTCATTCTGCTGCAACGAGAAGAAAAGAATAAAAAAAAGAAAGAAAAAAAGAAGAAAAAAATTGAAGAAATGAAGCGGAATCAGCTCTGTATTCTGGGTAAGAAGTTCCGTATACACGAGTGCGTTGCGTGTTCTCTCTTTGAAACGGTTTACGGCTTAGATTCCTTCGAGATGGGCATCTTTTCGTTGTTATCATACCAGCCGCATCTTCTTCGTGAAATATAATAGGTCAGTGTAATGTTCGATGCTACTCCGTGTATCCGTTTGAAAAGAACAATCGAACTTGTGACATTAATAACCCTATTAGATTCATCGTTGAAATGGTTGGACGACGCCGAGATCTTTAAGAGAAATACGTGAAAGTCACGCAAAGCTCGGGGCTCGATCATTAATATCTATTCCTGCGTCATCGGGAGTAGCGTCGTCGATTACACCGCCGCCGCCAAAAAATAAGCTCATGAGCCGGCAATCGGAATAATTGAATGGATCCTCGCAAATGTGACGCAACGCGGGGCTTACGGTGTATTATATGCATCTACGCACGTAGCGTAAGTGTGATATAATACGTCGGCTTCTTGATTAACCGGCTGATCTCGAAGATGCGTGAGAGCCTCGAACCCATATATAGTATCGCTGACATGTACATCGACACGTATTTCTCTCGGGTAGCTTCCGTGAATAAAATCACTCCCGTATGCATATTAGGGCTGTGCTTATAAGCACGTACACACAAAAGGAGCGGTCTAGAGACTGTTAATTCATCATTTATTTACTTAAAACTTAAATATATTGCGAGTACTCGAAAAACTTCGAGTACCCGAAAAATTTTGCGACTATTATTTTTATCCTATTTAATAAAAAGTTGGCCAACAGCTGACTTCCGACAATCACGGTGTACATGTGTTCCGCGGGCAACATACGTACGTATCTCGGAGCACGTATTTTGTTTAATTGACCGAATATCAAGCGAAGGGTACGCATACGTACGTAGACGGGGGAAAAATCAATTGTCGTCTATTGTCCTTGCGGCAGGAGCAGTTAGGCTGCGCGAATTCGATAAATAAGTGGAATTGCGCGTGCTCTATCTAAGTATTCATTAAGAATCCTAAACATCTTATTTTTCTAAATAAACTTTAATGCGCGAATCGAAGGTGGCAAGAGTTTACTTATATAAAAGCATCGCGCGTTATTTTCAATTATGAAATACCGAATATTGCGCGAGCACATAAACAAACATAAGGCGCCGCGACATCGTTATCTGCTATACACGCACGTAATAGCAGTGGCGACGGGTGGTCTTGCTGCTGCCGATGGGGTGGAGGCTGCTGCTGCTGCTGCAGTTGCTGATTTTCAAAAGCAGCTGCTGCGGCGGGGTAAGTTCATCGCGCGGCGCCGGTGCACGAGCGTATACATGTATACGCACAGCATCTACGTGTGGAAAATTGCGCGCCGGCGTAATATAGGCGAAATCGATCACTGTGCCACCAGCAGCGCGAGAGACGCGGCCGCCGCTGTAACGTACGATTGATGCTGCTCTGCGCCAGCTCCTGTATTGTATATCTGTACATTATATGCGTATGTACTGTGCACGCGTACACGAGAGACTCCCGCGCGCCGCCACCGCCGCAAGCCTGCCTCCTTTTCTGCTGCGCGCCCGAGCTGTTTCCACCCTCGCCTCGGCTCGCGGCGCCGCAGCCGGAGCAGCCGCAGCCGCCTATCAGCCGGTGCCAGTGATGCCGAGCTCGCCTTAGTGTTCGTACACGTTGCTCCAGTGCAAATCCTGTAATTTTATTTTATTTTTTTCATAGTCCTCCGACGCTTTGTTCTTCGTTGTGTGATTATTGCCGAGAGGGGAAAGTTATTTTCTCGTGGCTAGATCTCGCTTGAGAAAGAAGAAAAAAATAATGCGTGCGTTAAGTTTGTTTGTCTTGGAAGACTTTCAGTAAGTTTGATCGTATTATACTTATTCTATAAAATTACCGATATCGACGATATTTTAAGAATCGAAAAAATTTGGTCTAGACAAATTCTAAAACATTTCCTCCAAACATCATAAAATATTTTTAATTAAAGTTACAAGTGGAAAAAATATCAACTCACTTGTATAGTAAGCATGCAATAGGATATAGTTGCAAAACAAAGCCTGAACTCATCTGAAGGGTAAAAGAAAGAAGATTTCATTTTTGATTAATTGTTAACTTTTTTACGAATTACTATGGAGTTTTATCATGCATAAATCAGCTGGTTATTTAGTTTTCTTTCATGCGAAAAAAGAGATTAGTCATCATCAAATATTTAGCTTATTTTATAACGTAAAATGTTAAGTATTCGTTGATGAAGCAATTATCCAAATTCTTTCTGCTTTTGCCTTTCAATAAAAGTCAAAATGTTCTGTAATTAGCGAAGCTTGACTTCTGAATGTTGAGTTTACTCATGGTAGACGAAAGAAAATGATTAATTCATCTCAGTAATTTAAACAAGCTCTATCTGTCATTAACCGTTAGACGATTACAAACGCATACCAAATTATTGCATAAAAAATAGATGTAACAGTTTCGATGTTTCGTGTTTTTGCAGCGATCAAGTTTCGTGAATTATTCTAAATTAAAAATAAACGAATTTGACTAGACTTTGAATTGGATATAGAAAATTCACTCTGATCGAGCAATGACCTCTAGATATTAATTTTTTATTCATTTTTGTACAGTTTTAGTATTTCAATTATTGAAAGTATAAAATTACATGTTACAAGTACATTTGCGTAAATAATTCAAAAAAAGTAATGGAACATATCTGTTAGTTTGCGTTTTAAAACGTTGGTATGACTATCAAGAAAAACCCTCATTCGTGACACTTGTTGATATAAAATTCTGTTAAATTAGATTTACTTCGTCAAAATGATGTTGATCTCTAGAGTTTTTTGTGAAGAGTATTTTATAAAACATTATTCTGTCTTTTATAAGAATTTTTCCCTATTTCAAAGCTCCAGTGAATTTTCATTATTTATTTTTAGTAAATTAAAAACGTTTTTACTACAAGGTGAATCGTGCATTCGTAATTAATCATTCCGAAATTTTTATCCAAATCACTTACTCTCATGCAAGTTTCTTCAATTTCGAAACAATGTTAAACATAAAAAAATCACTTAAACTAGGAATTTTCCGATATAAAATTAAAAGCGGCTCGGAAAACTTGTTATCCTTATTTATCAAATGTTTATTTATAAGAAAAATACGAGTTTATTCCAAGCGTTGAAAGCAGCGAAGTGCACATCTGCCTGGCTAACGCACCAAAATATCGAGCGCTGCATTATAAAATGTAGTGAAAGCGAGTTTCAAATAAGTAGATCTCTCACTTTGTTTGGTTTCACTTATTGCAGCCATGAGTTGGTTTTTTTTACGAAATAACTCGGGCAGCGTTACGTTTTTTGGGGCTAATTTACTTTTGAATGCGTACAATTATGATAGCCTTGAACACCGATTGTTCACTTGTATAATGGGAGAAAATAATGATAAAAGTGCTCAGACCTCGCACATGTCAACGAATCCGATAGACTTTGCACTAAATCGTATAATGCAGAGTTAGCGTAATCTATTAATAGTCAAGCGAACCCGACGTGTAATCTCGTCGTGTGGCTTTTTGAATAGTTTTTTCATTATGCCTTGTAAGTATAAAAAAAAAACTCAATATGTAGAGCTTGAAGGAAAATAGATATTATAGCTTTACAATAAAGAAATCCGTGTCAATAAACACGAAGCGCTTTTATTTTTGAATCGACAATGCGTTGTACATACGGAACTGATGATTGAAACATTTTTACAGTAAACTTGAGAAGCATTTTTTTACGAGATATATGATTTTCATATTCAGAATAAGCACGTGATACTCAAAAACATTAAAAGCTATATTTTTCTTTGTACTCTCTCATTCAGCCTTGAGAATATTATAACAAAATTCGTCGATCAGTGTTTAGTAAATAGGATTATATTATAATGATCATTGCATGACAGCTCATCAATTGACTTCCATATACTTATGTAATTTTTTTCGATAACGATGTCTCCTAAAATTACATGATAATAGTCACAATATTTTTAATCCTTGATAATTATTAGACTTTGCGTGCGATATAACGAGGAGAAGATGCGGAAGACAAACCGCAGCAATAATGCGAAATGGCCTTGCAGAGCCTTGCCCCTTAATCCGTAATCCAAGGACGATTCCTTGATTTTTTTTTCACGGACAGTCTGAATGAGAGAGAAAGAGAGAGAGAGAGAGAGAGTGGAGAAAAGTCCAAAGATACATATGCAGCCAGGCAGCGAGCTAGCGCGCGCGAGGTCGAAGCTCGGAAGGAAGCTGCTGCTTTCCTGTGCTTTTACGTGAGAGCGCGTGTGCGTACTTACACGTATGAGTAATGCATACCAGACGGCAGACGATGCTATAAGAGCAGCGTGATCATGTTTGGAATAATTTTCTCTCTCTCTCTCTCTCTCGATCCAAGGATGCGTTTTCTCTTTGGATTTTTCCTTTTTTATACATTCATCTTTGCATTTTTATTGCTAACGAGCAAACGAAGCCCAGGCGTCGAGCGCGCTCGCGTAATGTATTTATATAATTTTTAATTATGGTAATAAAATGCACTACACATATATAGGGTAGTAGTTGCAACCCGAACGCAGACGATTTTACTTACGCAGAGCGACGATAGAAACATATTCATCGGGAATAAACTGCCTTATATTTATAACTCGATGAACTTAGCAATGGACGATCGGAACGTAATGACTATTCATAATATAAGCGCGATGCGAGCGAGCCTAGTAGTCACTTTGAATTTCAATAAAAGTTGCATAAGCATTACAGATTTTCAGTAATCTCCTACGCTCTGTTACGATGTATTTATATGCTTCCTGGAGAGAAAATTCAATGGGCTTCGAGCGAAAATCAATTCACACAATGTGCGAGAACTTTTTGCTTATTGACAACCGAACAGCGAGTTTCTCTGTCTTTTGTACTGAATAAAGCTGACAAGATTTTTTTGCATTATCCAAAAGTAAACAGTGGTTTATTTTCATCTAACATTAAAAGTACAACATAATCTTTGCCTTGTGGAGTTTTAATTTAGAAATGACTTAGGCAATAGCATCAAAAAGTCTATACTATGTAATATTTCGAGACATATGGATTAACAATAATCTTATTTAACAATGATCTGCAAATAGCGTTGGTGAAAAATTTGCCAGAGGCTTTGTAATCAGCGCCAAATACTAAGCGAGGAAAAGCTCCCTTACATTGCTGGACCTAACGCTAAATCTTTACGAGACTAAATTTAAAACGACTTTGTGAAAAAGGAAGACTAAGAAAGTATGTTAACGAGAAAACGTAAACCAAACTTAAGGTGTTTTACAACAATTTTGATAAAATTGAAAATACAATACGAACACCTACATTAGTATATATATTTTTTAAACTTTTCAAACTTGTCATATGATTAAGCCCATTTAATCTGAATTAATCTATTAGAGAAGCATGACTGTAAGTATACAGCTCATTTTTCAGAGCTTGAGAGATTGGTCGTCATACTCTATCAAAGTAACGACATTTTTTTTATTTAAATTGCGTGAATTTTCGAGATTACAATTATATTTTGACGTTCTCCTCGACAAATGCGCTAATCGGTCATATATTACAGACATCTATATAGTTGATCGATGTATCGAGTTGACATAAATATAACATTAAGTGCTTTGGCTAACCGAGAGTGACATTAATCGACCTTGAGTCAGATACACGTTGCATCCTTCAGAATCTATAGTTCCATTTAAAGTTCATTGTGTAGTGCTTGCATATCGAAAAATTTTAGCGCGGACCGGCGAAAAAAGTCCGAAAGGCTACAGCTATCCGTATCAATGATGAGCAATCACGAGCACGTACCTTTCAATCAATTTCTGGATATGCATAATAAAAATATGCACATATTATTTGAGTGGAGAAATTGTCTTCCACGCGCGCATTACAAGCTGCCCGTGACAAAGTTTTCTTTCGCCCTCGTGCGATCAACACCGTCTTGCGGGCTTTTTTGTCTTTGTTCGATAAACTGCACGTTCTGTATAAAATAAAAGCATTGCGTTTGCATTAGAAGAGAGAAAGCTGCACAACAAATATTATCGACGTCTCGCTGACTCGGGTGTACAATAATCGAACTTTCATTCCACGTGCGCTTGTTGTAATTTTCTTGCTGAACAGACTCGATGGTGATAGTATGGTACATCAGCACTAGTACGGTGGCAGCGCACGCTGCATCTTTCGCTCGCATATCCTTGTCTTGAACTTGAAAAGTGCGCAAGAGGAAGGAGGAGGAGGAGAAGGAGGAAGCAGGCGCCAGGGGTCGAGCCTCGTGTTTACGGGGGAGCTTCCGCATACCGCGTATACAGTTTCTGTGCTATACTATAAGCGCGTAAACTTTTATTTATTACGCGACGCGCAATTTGTGGCATAACGCGAGTTTCATGTATAAAAGCGCGCGGCGCGACGATGAAGCGGATCTCGCCATTTTTTCTTATATTGCACGGACCGCGAGAGATGAAAAAGTTGTGCTCTTGTTGTTATGTGCGATTGAACAAAAGGTTTGATTCGCATATGATTATACAAGCCATACGCACGTCTTTCAGATCATCATGCGTATGCGACACTTGCATAATTTATATGCCGTTGAAATCAATCAATATGCAACTGCGAAATGTGGCATGACATTCGGATCAACATTTTCAAGTAGGATCTACTTTTCATTTTACCGTTAACCAAAAATATTTGTTACTGTAACAAACATAACAAACACAACAATATTTCTTGTGTACAAACGTTTTTATACAATAAGAAGATCGAAAATTAACAATAAAATTCTAGTAGAATCTTTTTAATTATGTTGTGAATGTCGTTATAAAATCGTTTATTTGCATGCATTGTGCATACATTGGATAGTTTTAAATTTATTCATTTAAATCAAATAAATTTTACTTCAAAAAATTTCTTTCCTTGAATTTTCAAAATTATTATGCTACTTATATAATGAAAGCAAATACGATATCAAACTCATTGAAAGTTATTTGAAATTTTGATTTGACAGAAAACATGTATATACTTGGGCACTATGAAGTCGGAGATTGCTTTTACAGATCAAGCTAAATAACTGATCAGTTAAAACAAAAATCATCAATTCTAAAATATCTCATGAACATTATAAAAATGCGATTTTAAACATAACAAGTTAATCAACAAAGTGTGTAAAACTTAGTACTCGTTGAATTGTGAGTTCAGTGGCTTTTCTGAGACCTATACAAAAGCCCTGCAATAAATAGAAAAGATGATGAGTGTTGAGCACCGATTTTTTACGAGTCAGCTATCCGTAGACAGCGAAGATGGCAGACAGTCGTCGAAGGATTCGGTGGGTAGTAAAAAAAACATCACTGATTTGCTTTTAATTCACCGTTTCTTTTTTCGATGTCGTGTATACATCACGTTTATTTTTATTCATTTGAATTCATTAGGACCTGTCGGTCACAGTTTCCGTTTGAATCCACGATTCTTTTTTGCAATTAATTATTGTATATTATATATTTTGAAGTTAACGTGAACTTTTAATTATGTAATTTGACTGTAATCATTATTTTAAATAACTGCAAAACGTCATGGAATAATTTCAAAATTACATACAGACAAGAACTGCTCACGCACAATCACACAAACACAGACTGAAATAGTATAGTAAAATAGAGAGAGAGAGAGAGAGAGAGAGAGACGCTCGACAAAATGTAGTACTGCACTTTGAGGCACGTGGAGTGGTCACGTTTTCCTCTCCGTCGTATACACACAGCTACATGTTAAAATCGTCTAGCTCACTTCATTTTGCAAGTGTGTAGTGGCGCGTGCACGTGTGTCTCGTGGCTTGACGTGTCTCAGTCCGTCTCTCTTTCTCTCTTCCCCTCGTTATTCGCGTATACAGCGTATTTACGTGCCTACAACGTGCGGATTCGATACAAACGTGCGGCTGTCTACGACAACTACGTTGACGACGACAACGAAAATCGTTAATTTTCGAATGAGAAATTTTCGTCAATTGTATTTTGTGACTCTGTGTATGTATTGGCGATGCTTTTTTTCATAAACTTTCTTTTGCGTATATAGCTGGTTCATACTTGGTTATTATTTGTCCAACACGTAATGCCACCAACTAATTGTTGCTCCTACTATCCATTATTATTTAATGAAATTACGTTTAATATTCACACATCATATAAAACTCCAAAATTTCCAAATTATTTTTATTTCTATCAAATAGCGCTTTAAGTTCTAGATTTATGTCATGATTTTTTTCATTGCAGGATACACGAACTCACGTCGTCGTTGAGCTTTACGAAACGGAACGTTCGTACGTCGAAGCGCTACAAACATTGGTCCATGTAAGTAATCCAAGCAAATTTTCCATTGCTTATCAACACACAAGGTTTGAAATGGCCATTAAAATGATTCTGCCAGAGCTGCAAGCTCGTAAAAGTTCAAACTTTGTACGTTACGAAAAGAAGAAGTTTATTGTTAAATTTCGAGGCACGCGCGTAGAAACAATGGATGCATGCACCAATGAAAGTCAGTTTAAAACTAAAAACCCAATTCAGCCGAATAAGAGCTCTTCTCGAGCGACAATATTCCCATGATTTACTGAACGTCGGCCAACACGCTATCGCGTGGCTCGGCTGAAATATATAAAAGACTCGAATAAAGCTGGCTGCGAAACGATATGCTGCCGAAACAACGCTGCAGCCGTTATTTGCAAAAATTGATTAATGATTCGACGACGTTTCATTGCACTAAGATTGGATACTTTAATTGAAACGAGACAAAAGAAATAAAAGTCAACGATCTTGTAGATCTACGTACGGCAGATTTGAGAGAGCTTTTTTTAGCCAATTATTTTCCACGTAAAGGAGAAATCATAGCTGACTTATATGCTCAAAAGGAAACTTAAGAAGAAATATCAAGTACATTTGTGCTCCTCTGTAACTCGATCTTTGCAGAGTATACTCTGTAAGTTTCGAGTTGAAGTGCGTTCGTTCGATACCTCATTATTTTCGATAAGCTCGAGGAATGATCGTGAAAGCTTTCAGATGTATCTTTAAATGAATTATTTATCAGGAAATAGATGACATTTGCGCGGCGCGTATCGCTTGGAATCAACAAACGGAAATTTTACGTCGTCACAGGTTAACAGCAAGCTCTTGCCTATACATACGCGACTGTGGAAAACTGCGTTGTAGCAGTGGAGGCATCACGCGAGTGAAGTAAATAAGATTTTCGAACGCAGAAGCGAAAGAGAGAGAGAGAGAGACTTGTTTATCCATTACTGCGCACGTGATGACACTGTAGCTGCAATTTAATGATTCCAGCTGAACGCTTTACCCGTTCGATGAAACGTTATTACCGTTTTATGAATAATGTCCCTGCGCGAGTCTCTTCGACACACACGTGTATACTTGCTGTAATTCAAATTGTGTACATAGATAAGCACTCACGCCTTTATTTGTAAACAGGCTCGAGTGTGCACGACTCGCAAGTGGAAATTGCTCGACTTTTCGAGTTTTGCATTATCCAAATTGATCGTGAGTTTTTTTTCAAGTGAGATCCGTGTATGCAATAGCTGAGATAATGAAAGTAAAAGCTTTTGCCCGTCCGTAAAAAAACCAAGCAAATACGCAAAGGATTAATTTAAGCGAGAGAGCAATGAGAAAATAAAAGAAGAAAAATTCGTAAACTTCGTTAGCCGTGTTTAGCCTTGAGGCGTGGTGGCCCAGACCTCGATTGAAAGTTCGCAGCTTCTCTTCGGCTATGCAGTTCTGCATAGCACGCTTTTGCCTCTGTTGCTGCTGCGTTTGTCTGTAATGTGTAAAAAAAGCCCGTATCGAATTACGAGGTTGCTGCAATAGCGGTAGTAGTAACTTCCAGAAAATACTCCATCCTTGCGGAAAATAATTTTTTAAAACTTTTTTTTGTATTTGTAGTCCGTGAAAGTTTTGCTCTCTTTCTCACGGAGCTTGCAAATGTACGGATATACGTATATAACGGCTCGTGCGAAATGCAATAAAGAATGCGTCTCGGGTATTTTCGATTAATCAAAGACGATTCTTTCTATTTTTATCAAGGCGACGATACACCGGACATTACCGTCTGCGACACAAGAGAGTTGAGATTTTTAAACTAGATTTTCGACGACAAGCAAACTTGGATGGCTAACAATTCTATATCGCTCAAGATGCATAAGAGCAGTGCCTTGCACGTTGCGATGGTAATCGCGTTTTGCACATATTGCTCACACGTACGCTACACACATTGTGCACGAGAAAATATTTCGAGGTCACGGTGTTCCAATTTGATGCACGATCAGCTCATGATTTTTGGTATTTCGCATTTATAAGCACCAGAGAGTTAGAAAGTTGAACCGATTCGTACATATATTTTTTATTTATATCGCAAATATGTCATATTTGTAACGACCGTGAGTGAACAAAAAAAAAAACTGAATAAATTTTATGTCCATACGATTTTGTGGCTTTTATATGTTTTCGACAACAAGGGAAGCCAGAGAGCAAAAGTTGAGCCGATCGGCAAGCGGAAAATATAAATTCACGCAAATGTAACAGAATCAACGAAGTATTTATCGTTCGTTCATCTTACGATGTCAGATTCAAGTGCGCCAAACGAATTCAAGAATAGCATGAAAGGGAGTTGGACCAATTGTGCAGCAGTTTTCTTATGATTTTGGATGAAACGTTGAATTTTCCTCTCTCAGTTCCATGCCCTTTAAGAAATTTTAATTTTAGCAGATTGGAGTCTATAATTTCAACTCAAAAACCAAAAATCTTCCACCTCGAAAAGTTTTTCCATGTTTCATATATTATTTTATTTTATTGTAATCAAACGAAACCTTAGCTAAAACTGAAAGCTGTAAGCTTGATTTGCGGGAACATTTTTCAAGCATTAAAAGTCAAACAGCAACGTTATACTGAAATAACAACATCGTTAGACTCCCTTAATTTACGATGGATATATGACCGAAATTTACACCCGGGCCATTAATGCAATGAAAGTTATTCGTTTTTCGCATTTCTCTCTGAGATATGCGATCATCCATCTGAAAGCACAAACAGTACTAAACTTCTCGTATGTTTTTGCTAAATATCGCGCGACTTGAAAAATAAAATAAAATCGCGTCTAACCCCTAAAACAATAATACGTTTATAATCGAATTGAAGAAATTCGAAGTATAAAAATAGCTGGGGAATGAATCATTGAAAAATCCCCGCGCGTTCACGCTCCCTGAGCTCTCACGATGCACCGCGGATCGTACATTATGTATACATATACGTAGTGGAAACTGTATCGAGCCAACGGCGTCTTTGTGCTTTCGGTCCTTTGTCGCACTTGGTGTTTGCAAAGTTCCTTTTGTCCAGTTTGTTTTGATTTATGCAATTTTTGAAAATTTTTACGTCTAATTATTATATATTCTTTATCGGTTCAACACTAGAATATGCACAAAAAAATGTTGTAACCTTGAAGTAATTTTTTGAGAATAAACTGCTTCCAGTGTGTAGCGCGAGCGTTTGAATATAGATCTATAACACGCTAGAAGTTTGTGTATACTCGCGCAGGTCCACGCGAGACGATGATGAAAATAAATTGACATCGGCATTCGCTCGTTTGTATATACTCTTATAATGCGGCAGGCTGCCAACGAGCGCATCACCGATTTTGCCATCTCTCTCTCTCTCTCTCTCTCACTCTCAAATGATTTAGCGGGCATACATTATATATGTATACAATAGATACGCGAGCTTATTGCGGGGGTCTATTCATTGAGTTGCTTCGCACGTGCAGCGATTAGGCCAATGCCTATACACCTCCTATATACTTGAAATTCCTTATCTTCAATACGCGTTAAGTACGGGTGCGTCTGTGTGCATATAGATCGACTACAAAAGGCGCGCATTATACACTCGCTGATGCTCTAATTGTGTGTTTCAGAAATACCTTCAGCCACTCAAGAGTCCAGAGTATGCGAATTTGGTGGATTCTAACACAGTAGACGAAATATTTTATCAGGTATAATATTTTTATGTGTCAAACTTTTATTTTATTTCGCGAGTCTTGTGAAATTGTTGAAATTTTTTCATTCTGTCCATGTAACTAACAGATTTAAAACAAAAATAAAAACAAAAACATCTAAGTTTATTATGATTTTGTACATTATTTGCGTGGATTCGGACAAGATGAACTTCGCTCGAGGGGTAACCGTTTATTTAAGCGAGGTATAATTTGTAAAAGATGCGAGCGCTACGCTACTAAATCCACCCACGACGCGATTTTGTTTTTATTTTTACAAATTTTACACGTGCGACTTACACGCGAAAAAGATTGGGGATATATATACCCTTGGACTGTTTTGGTAGTTTGGATAAACGCGCGAATTTAAAGCAGCTGTGTGCGCGAGAGGGAATCGAAAAACAAACGAAAAAAAAAAAAAAGAAAACGCAGAAGCGAGAGTACCGTGAGCTGCATAAGCAACTGTACAGGATTTATAAATATAAAGTTGCTTTTATCTATTCTACGTAGGTACCGGCGATACTCAGTCACCATGAAGTATTTCTGGAGGAATTACGCAAGCGTCTGGAGACTTGGGAATTGCGGCAAACAATCGGAGACATTTTCCTCGAGGTGGTAAGACATATCGCGCCAACTTTTTTGCCTTGCCTCTTTCGCGATTAGTCGAGAGCTGCATCTCGCGCTGCCGCTTCCTCTGCTCGCAAAGCGCTGAAAAGTTTCTCGCCGAGTCCGTCGAAAGATCGATGTCGCGTATAGAGTAAAGAGAGCCTTGCAGCAGCGCGACGGCCGCCGCGCGTTTTGTTTTGCACCGCGACGCCCGATGAATCGAACTTATCTTTGTTGTTGCAGTTCACCAAGCCAGAGGTACTCGAGACTTATACTCTGTTCCTCGACAATTGGAAGACGGCTAAGAAGGCCATCAAAGCCGCCAGCCAGGCAAAGTCTGGCTTTCAACGCTTTCTCGAGGTAACATCATTTCTATGCGATAGTTGACTTTATTTTTAGTTTCCGATTTCCGTTCGGCTTTTGTTTTTGCAAGCGCGCACGCCACCGCACACGCGCGTTATATGTGTGCACCGCGCTTGGCTCTATGCAATTATGTAAACACAAATCATGAAATTTATAACGCCTCGGTGGCAGACGATGGAGCGCGAGCACAAAGGAAAACTCGGCCTGGACCAGTTGCTCATCAAGCCCGTGCAGAAGATTCCGCGCTACGAGCTGCTGATACAGCGCCTGCTGAAGCACACCGAGCCCCAGCATCCGGATCACGACCTGCTCACGGCGGCCTTCAAGGAGGTGCACGAGCTCGTCGTCAAGATCAATTGCACCGAGCGCGAGTCCCTCGAGTGGGAGCAGCAGCAGTCGACCCTCAGAGACGTTCAGGCGCTCGTCGAGGGTCTCGCCGGTATCGTTACCAATGATAGGTAACTGACTCGTTTCCTCTCTTCGACGCGCAATCGCTCGTATGTTTTATATTTAAAAATATTCGACAGATCGTTCATCCGCCACGACTTGGTGAGCATCGCTTCGAACCAAGGGACGCGCAAGGAGCGGGGTCTCTTTCTCTTTTCGGATTTCCTCGTCATTACGAGCATCAAGCGCAGAAGCGGAACAATTCGAAAGCCATCTACGTAAGTGAAATGCTCTTTTATTTTAATCAACTTGTAAATAGAGATCGATCGCCGTTTTTTTCTTTCGTTCTAATGGAATTACATTGATTAATCTTCGTTCGATATAGGAGCTCTTGTCCAAACAGTATAGTCGGATTGCTCGAGGCGAACAAGTACAAGATGCTCATGAGAATTTCATTAGATGACTTGGAAGTTATGAAAGGTATGTGCGTATAAATAAACGCCCTTCGCCCTTCGATCGCCGGCGCTATCGGAATTTCATTTAATTAATTTTCGAGTTTTGCTTCGCACCTTCTTTTTTCTTCTTCGTTTTTTATTTTGCTCCGGTTTTCCCTCTGCAGCCAAGGATGAAAATTTGAGACGCATGGCTCAAGAGGTGGATCATTTGCGAGACGATTGTGCAACGCTCAATCAACTGCAAGAGTTGGCGACAACCTTGCACGGTACCAAAGCACAACTGGAGGAGTTAATCAAAGACATGCAGACACAGACGCAAAAGCTATTGGCCGAGCGTAACGCAGCGCATTCGCAATTAGCTTGTCTCGAGTTAACACTCAACACGCAGTGAGTATAACAATTTTAACGACTACGATTAATAGTTATCATCGCGTTGAATAAAACGAAAATTATTCATTAATGAGAAAAATTGTTTGTTTAGAAACGGCATGGAAAACATATCCGTAGTGTTTGCCAGGCCAGATAAGCGAGCGAGCTGGGAAGAGAGCTTTAATGAAGCTAAACAAAAATTGGGTAAGATCATTAGAAAAAACAAAAAACAAAAAAAAGTTTGGTAATCTTTTCTCACCTAAAACGTATGTGATTGTTTTGCAGCTGCTTCCACAGACCGTCGACCTGTTCCAGAATTTGTGGGTCCAGTGCCGATCAGAAAAACTCGAGCCGGCTTACAGTTCACTTGTGCAGCTCCGACTCTAGCTAATCCTCAAGGTGTTCGTGACGTATGGGTTTGCAACAGCGACGGCCTGGTCGGTCAAGTTTGCGTGCTGAGTCTCAATCCGGAGCCACCGCAAGTGACCTCGTGCAACGGCGTCTGCAGCGCGCGTATTCTCTGCGTCGCCGGTATCCCTGCCTGCACCTCAGTGTAAGTTTTCTCGCTCTACTTTATCGCGATTCGCTACAAGAATCTGGCCAACTCTATAAAGCTTCGATCTAAAGTTTCTAAAAAGGGTCTATTTGTGAGATTTATGTATTATTTGTAGATCGCAACGCAAAGCTCCGACGAATCGCGGCTTATTAAATAAAAAAATTAGACGTGGTGGTGGCAAATCTATTAGAAAAACAAATAGTGGAAATATTCAAATTGACAGGTATATGAATAAAATGTAAAAAAAGCGACCCAAGTGTGTGGATTAACATTTTGTCCTATACTAATAACTTCTAGTTATGTAATCTATAGTAATAACTTTTTAATTTTCGAATAAATCATTAACATTTGTATCTAACATTTTTCACGAAACAAAAGCTATTGGTTGAAATTGTATTTTACTTTTCTATCAGTTCCAGTAGTGACGACTCCGATTCGGAAGACATTCCAAGCACCGACAATCCTAGCGCATCTCGCGATGCCTCAAATTCATCGTCCGCAGCGAACGACGAAGAATTCAACCAGCCAACCATGTGGCTCGGCACCGAAGATGGTTGCATTCATGTTTACAATTGCAGCGATAATATACGAATTAAGAAAAACAAAATCAAACTGCAGCATGGCAGCAGCGTTTACTGCATAATGTTGGTGACATTTTAATTCTTACAATCTAAACTTTTGATCAATATTTTAATTCGATTCATCTCGTTTCAGTTATTTGGACAACAAAGTATTCGTTTCGTTAGCCAACGGTAACATAATTGTGTATTCAAGAGACCAACGTAAGTTGCATTGATTGAAGTAGTACCGAAGCCTGGCCAAAATTAAAATATTCAAACAAATTTTCTGAGATTTTTTCTTTTATTTTTTTATTTATTTTTTCTAATTTATTGGAAAATGATCATTTTAACCTGACTTCGGCCACTCCTTAACGAGCATCACGTGGGAAGCAATTGTAAATTTTGATTATAATTTTCATGACGAACGATCAGAGGGTGGCTGGAACACGACAGACTCGGTGAGTCTGACGGTGGGCAGCGTCGCCGCACCCGTCACGAAGATGCTTCCGGTCTCCGGCAAGCTGTGGTGCGCCACTCACGTCAGCATCAAGATCCTGAATACGTACAGCCTCGAGATCGAGCACGCGTTCAACGTGTCCAACGACCCGAGCCGCACCGTCTCGTGCATGTCGAGTTCCGGCAGTCTCGGCGTCTGGATAGCCCTGCACAACAGCGCCTCGCTCAAGCTGTATCACGCCACGAGCCACGAGTGCCTGGCCGACGTCAATATCGCCCCGGCCGTGACTAGTATGTTAGTTAGTAAGTATCGACTCGGGCGAGAAACTTGTATGCATTGGACGCGAGGCGCCAGCTTACTCCCAATCGTTCTTAGAGATTTATTTTAACGATGACATTCCTCTTGTTGCAGATTGCGATGACATAATTAGGCAACACAAGGCCGCTTGTTTGAGGGTAACGTCTCTTTTGGCCTGTAACGATCTCCTGTGGATCGGCACCAGCGCGGGCGTAGTTTTAACGCTGCCGATTCCTCTCATCAAAGATAATACTCAAAGAATGTCTCAAGCACCCGTAGTCACAGGTAAAGAAGGAATTCTCGATGCCGATGTCGTTCGCGCACTACTTGCGATGGAATTATTTTTCACATTTCACCCTCGATGTTGCAGGCATTCCACACGGACACACCGGAATCGTGCGATTTTTGACCTGCGTGGAAATGCCCAGTCCACCTAAGAGCGAGCCTCGACCCAAGGCAAATCGCTACTCGTTGAAGGGCAGCAAATCGCTGACGTCGCAGCACAGCAACGCCTCGGCAACGAACAGCAACAGCAGCACGACCGAACGCGGCAAGCTGCTGGTCATCTCGGGTGGCGATGGCTACGAAGATTTCCGAGGACCTCAGGCATCTGCGGAACTGCAGGCGGGCCGCGAGGACTCCACCAATCATCTTCTGCTCTGGAAGGTGTTTAAAAATTTTAGAAATTTGGTTGGGAATACGTTTGATTCACAACGATAATGTTGTAACGTAGGTTTGATAGGGGCTAAAGCGACCTGGTCCAGGAATGGATCTTGGTGACGACCTAGAAGAGGCCTGCGAGATCGTTGGTCATGGTACACCGACGCGTTTGCGATGCTGGTTGTTACAAACTCAACAACAACATCAGCAGCAGCAGCAGCAACAACAGCAGCCTCCGAATTCACCTCAGCAGCATCAAATCTGCAAGGATGATTTTCAGCAACGTCGTCGCAGGGCTTTGCGCGATAAATGCTCGACCTTACAGTTGGCACGTCGAGAGTATCACTCCTCGACGCGTTAACTTCTCACAAAAATTCAATGTTATTCATATTAGCTTATCGAGCTAATTAATGTTTGCTTCGTATTTCGCTGAGAGATCATTGAGCTGTTGCAGCGTACAGCTACAGTGCCTATATCTAAATGTAATGGCAGTTGGTCATTCAATAGTGTTAGACGGAAAATACTTGAGATTCGATGAATACATTATCAGTAATCAGACTCGAACTATGATGATTAAATTATTTTCAAAAATGGTCTTGATAAATAGCCTAAGCGTTGATCATATGGATAATTAAGAGCGCGGATGTTGACGTAGAAAATACTTGAAGCTCGACTGTATACGAGATGCCTATTTTAAATTACATCTCAAACAATTTAACATAAGTTTAGTTATTTTCTAATTTCGAAAAATGTTATTATTTGAATAAAGAAAACCTTACGTAATAATGTTTACATTTTTTTATAAGTGTTCAACAATCAAATTATTTGAAAATTGTATCTCACGCAGTTCGATTGTACAAAGAAAAGGAACTAGTATGAATTTTACGGGTTTAAAACCATAGTATACAAAGATAAACCTATTGGATAAGAGACATGTTGATTCGAAGTTTTTTACAAAGTTTCGCGGTAATTAGACATTCATGAGCAGTTGATTATTTATTGTAATGAGATGTGCTTTTCTGGTATAAATTGACAACGTTTTTTTTTTTTTACTACATGTAAAGTGTTTTTATCTACTATATTTTTTTTATTCAAATAATTATTTTAGAAAAGTAATTTAAATTGAATTCTTTTCTTTGATAAAAAAATATCTCTTACACATTATATACGAGTAAAATTATGTTTTTTACCAAACTAAAATTTTTATAAACAAGCTCGTGTGTTCAATATTCATATAATGATCATAATTAATGTATGCGAGAAAAATAATTGTTGAAAATCGACACTATGAAAATATGTTTGTGAATACTTAATAATACTTGAAAATATTAAGCTTGCATAAGGAAATGACAAACGCTTTAATATTAGGAACATAACAATATCGAATCCTAGTTTTCACAACTTGAATTACTAATTATTTCAAATAAAAAATTATTTTCAACAGTACCTGAAATAAATGTGATATATTGAGCTTGACATGATAAAAATGTGTTAAAAGAAATATTTGATGTACTTACAGAGTTAAATTTATGTGTGCGAGTGCGCTAAATTGTAAACAATATTATTTACCAGTTTTATAAAGTGCCACAATTCATAAGAAATCAGTAACAATTAAACGATTACTATATTATTAAAATGTTGGAATAAAATCTTGTTCATTCGTTTTATCAAACCCTGAACGTGATTAAAGAGGCTTCTGAATTCAAGAGGTTCCAAAAAGTACATTCAGCATTAATGTCTATTTTCGATAAATTTTATACAATTACGTCTAAAATAATATAATTTAAATTGAAAAAGAGCCAAGCCGAGGAAAAATTTCGAATAATAATTCAATGGCCAATGTTAGTTTTAGATGTATGCGTAGGTTTTTTAAAAAAACTTTGAAGCCTCCACTCGTCGAATATCTGTTTTTATATTTTAACTAAAGGCAAAAATTGGTTAAAATTTTAGTTTACTCAATACAATTTTGAATTAGCACAAAGCGTATGAATACTTTTTTTGCGCATGACATCTCTATCTGTACCAACGCCCTCTCTGGACCACTGATTGAGGTTTTCACAGAAAATGTTGTATATTATATTGAGTGTATACATATATAAAAATTAATAAAGATGGGTTCACTGTTATCGACAATACATCTCCACAATAAAAGTATTGCAATCGAATTTATCTCAAAATCTATCAATTGCGCATTGGCAAATCAAATAAATTAATTATTAAATTTCAATAAAGATCCATTCCTTACCTTTAAGTGCAAGGAAGGTGTAATCAGTTTATGCAAAAAACGAATAAAATATAAAGTGACATGAATACAAATGGGTTTTTTATTTTTTTGCTTTCAAATTTCTGCTTATGAAGTATTACGAATATGCAATTATCAGGTACTTCGATTCTGATACTCCAATCGGAAGTTCACAAAATGGTATCGCGCGAGAAGTTTCCACGCATGCTGTAATATGCACAATTAAAGGGTTATAAGTATAATACGCAGGGAAATCGAGAAATTCGAAGTACGCCACTGCAATCTGCGTTTACTTCAACGCAGATAGAACTTCAAGCTCGAACAAGTGGAAATCTTCCTGCTCTATAGCTACACCTTTATTGCTTATGTTTATTGCTATCACCCCCTGTGGCCTCCTCTCGTTCTCTCTCTCTCTGCATCGTTCCATCCCCTTTATCATCCCGATCTCAGAGATTCTTGGTGGCATGGCATTGTTGCCGCGCGCGCGCGCGCAGACACATAATCGCGACCCGGCGCATCGGCACTGGCACATTTGCTTACACGTCTTTTGTGGAACTTCGCCATGAGCATTTGCGAGAACTCCAAGAAGTGAGGTACTGTAATTGTAAGTGAATAGCGAGGATTTTCGAAGAAGTACCGTTTCGAGAATATCGCGAAGCCGCATCGTTCCCATATGGTTTATTGGATTTTTCGACCATCGATTGTACTTGAATCGAGAGTTTGAGTTATCTCTTTGAAGTTTTTTATAACGTTTATTTTCTCATGAGTGGAAAATGTGTCGTTTCGGCTTGTATACAAGCTTTAATAAATTAAAAGAGAGAGAGAGAGAGAGAGAGCTGAAAGAAAAAAAACGCAATCAATTGGATGTGTCCGTATCTACAAATAGCGTAGATACGGTTTAGAAATATTTTTTGCTCGCGCTCGGTCTGGCTAGTAATCTAAATCTATACGTACATTGAAAAAGCTTATCCGATTGCGCCTACAGCGTCCGAAAAATACCATGATAAAGAATGACACGAATCGCAGAACGAGCGGGTATCCCGACCTCGCTCGCTATGCGATTCAGAAAATCCCATATATAATGCGGCCAACAAGTTTTTCCAGGCAAGCCGTCGAAGCTATACGTACGTATACATCTATACATGGACGCAGGGACCTATACATGTATACGTGTAGGTATACGATTTGAAATCGTAAAATCGTGCGCGAACTCTCGTCGAAGCCTGGCAATGTGGGAGAGAAAGAGAGAGTGAAAAAAAAAAGAGGAGGTCGACGAAGAAAGCCCGGAGGAAAAAAAAGGAGAGGTGAAAGAATGAAAAAAACTTGCATATACAGCAGGAGCCGAGAAGCATAGCGTTGGGATTGCGACGCCGAACTATATCGGCTCTCGGCTGCGATATCCCTTTTATCCCATGGAGCTCGGGAGTGCGTATAAGAACGGGCAGTGGTGGCGGCGGCGGCTGCGAGAAAATTGAAAATGCCCAGCATACCCGAACGAGAAGGGATTTCGGTCACCGGCAACAACTCTCGCACCCACGCACACACACACACACACACACACACACACACATGCGAGCGGATATAGGACTTACCGCACCGCTGCGCATCTTACGATGTATATATTTGCCAGACGATATACTTGGCGATTTTTGCGAGACTTTAGGAATACTTTGCCGGCTTGAATTGAATTAATGCGGCGCGCGCCAACCGAGGCCTTGCTTCCAGCCAGTCGTCATTCAGTTTGGTCGGTATATGACGCGAGCAGATTTGGATTTTTGTATAATACCGATTCAACTGGCGTGCGCGGATTTGAGATTAGTTTTCGAGGCGCGATCATTTTATTGAAAAAGATAAAAACGAACGGTATGAATATGGTTGATGAAAAAAGCTTCGTTCGAGGTTTCAGCCGAGCTTTATATACGCATTGATTAAAACTATCGATTTATTTTTCATTCGAGCTCGCGCGAGGACCCGCTGCATAAAGCTCTCCTGCGCACACGACAGCGATTAACGGATTGAGAAAAAAAAAGTGACCGGGGATATTTCTCGCGAGTCGAAGAGCACACCGAGCTACGGCAAAGAAGTTATTTCAAGAGACGAGAGCAAACTCGAGGATAGGAATAGGCGTGGCTGCAGTTAGTGCGGGGGAGCCTCGGCGCTGTATACACCGTCGCTCTATACGTACACGCTTGAATCTCTGTCAGTTGCGAATGCAGCGTGTGCGTATATAATGCACGTTTGTATTGGTGCAGTGCGCGCGAGGCAGTTTCGCTCCGACGAAGACGAAAGACTCCTCGAACTGCGAGGACACATCGGCTTTCTCTCGATCTCGGCGGGCCATTTCGAGCTTTACAGCGCGATCTCGTGCCTCGATAAAATAACCCGAGCGCAGTTCTCGTAGTCTCGCGCGACGATGGCCCTGAATATAGGTGTAAATTTTGCGAAAATTCAGGACTCGGTTTTTTAAGCAAGTTTTCATTTTTCATTCAATTTTGTACCATTCCTCATGTCGCGAAAAAGTTGTCCGTTTTTTAACAAAAATAGAAAAAAATTTGTAGCGTCGTGAAAATTCGTATTCGAAGAAACAAGGCGAATAAAAGAATTCAAAGAGTCAAAAAGTGTAGTCACTAAAGTTGACTACTCGAATGAAATTACATCAATGACGTCGCTTAATATAATATATATCAGCTGCACATAATGTGATACGCAGCGTCACAAGAGGGAAACGCGCGAGAAGAGTGAACTGGGCGAAAAGTCGGCCACGAAAAGGGGGTTAGGAGCCGAGAAGAGAGAGAGAGAGAGAGAGAGAGAGATGGAGACGCCGCCGCGTGCGTGCAAAGCTCGACGTACAGAGTGCGGTGCACGGCGCGCGCCAGCTGCACACGACGACGGCTCAGTCACCGCCCGATGCTCGGCGCGTACGGTTGCCAAGCCAGCGGATACGCGCTTATACCCTATCCATACTCGCCCGTTGTCGCACGTTGCAGACGCACGAGATTGGGCTGCAGGCCGCGTGTCGCATACATATAACGCTTCATTCCCTCTCGATGACGAGCCGAATTTTCGAATGATGACAAATGTCCATGACTCGCAGCAGATACAATTTTTTGCTCTCTCTCTTTGGCTCGTACGACGACCGAAAACGTTGGGATAGCGCGTAAATTTTACCGCGAATCGTTCCAACGATTTACAAGAAATAAAAGCGAATGATTGCCATTTGTGCGTGACCGATTCGAGTTATTGCAATAAAATTGCCCCGCTTAAGCTTCGGTTGTACGAAGCGATACCATGACGTGATATTTCGATATTGTTGTTCGACAAAAATGTGAGCTCTCTCGATTGATGCGTAGAATTATCGTGTACTAGCTGTGCGAACAAGTGCGGTAAATTGGTGTGGTGCACATGCAAAACAAAAAATAAACAGCCTGACGAACATGACTCGAGGACGAGGAAACTAACTTTGAACCGATAAAAGAAAGCCAAGAGAATCGAGAGAAAAGTAAAAGGCAGCAGAATCCGGATACATGTAATCGAGCCGCAACGCAAAGCAACGGTTCAAGGTGTAGTCTGCTCCGGACATCGACCAGCTATACTGCCGCTTCCGAAACTCACGAGTAGTAGTGCAGCCTGTTTATACCGAGTGCAAAGGTACAGCGGTGAGTTAATCTTTGCATATAATTATGTGTAAACAAAACACCGGTACATTTTTTTCTGCCCCTTTTTTTCGCTCGTCCGTTTCCGTTCGTTAGATTAACGTTTCGAGTGAAGGGCAAGTTAGTTTTCGGAACTTGGGAATGCTCGTGTAGCGTTTCTTGCTGCTGCTGCTGCTGTGCATATACCTCGGGATGTATACATTCAGCAGCTTGGGGCGCATCTAGCAAAACTTTAGCCTTTTCTTTTTTTGCAGAGCGACGATATGCTTCGTACCTTCACTCTCTCTCTCTCTCTCTCTCTCTCTTTCCTTCTCTCTTTTTAAATATATACGTATATATATATTTTTTTAAGAAAACTTTCTTATCGAGACTTTTTCAACGGTAATGCTTAAAGTTTTTCCATTCTTATATGTGTTTGGCGTGTTATGGTTAGAGCTTGATTTTATCGCGATAGTTTTTGGCCACGTTCGAAGTTTGAATTCCAAAATTTCAGTTTGTCCAACGTTATCGATAATTTCGCTTTATTTGGTATCTGGAGAAGTATGAAGCAGCATGGTAAAATTCGTACGAAAAAATGATTCTAAAGCATTCGTCGGCGAGTTTACCATCATGGATCTCCCTATGTATGCTTAGACAACAATCGCACGCGTGGATATGTACGAGCGTACGTCTACGAATCCAATCATTCGTACTGTGGTCTCAGAGCGAGAGGGAGAGTCTGAACACAAACTCACACGACGCAATTGCACAATGCAACGAATTGTCGCAGCCGCGCTTGTGGATTGTCGAAACGTGCGCGAAATAGAAAATGCGCTTTTCACGGGGTCGGCCCTCGCACGCGCCGGGCTAAAAAATTTCGTCGTTGAACGTAAAAATTTTAAGCTGACAAAATAAAGTACGGCTCGAGGGCCGCGGACCATTTTACACCGCAAGTAAGAAACGTTTATTATTATTATTATTATTATTATCATTATCATCATTATTATATGGCTGGGCATTATACCGAAACTTGATGAAAATAAAAAGTTTTTCATCGTGCGAGTACGAGAGCCCTGGGTTATATAGCTGCGAGAGCTGCTACTGCCAGGCGGGTGTAACGAAGAAAAGAGCTTAAAATCAAAATTGTTGTTAACATCGTGGTGTAACGCCGAGGAATGATTCGGCAAACGCGCGCGATTACATTCATAATTCTAATAATTAAGCTCAAGCAGTCTCTGGGTAAATATGAAACAACTGCATTATTCCAAATTAAATAGCAGGACTTCGACGCAGGCATAGTTTAAGCCAAACTTTGCCAGGCTCGAACTCGCGTCGAGTCCCGCGCGCAGAATTCTATGTAATTTTGCGTCGCGAAAACTGTACAGCGCGGTTGTCGAAGCGCGCCTAACAATACGGATAGTGGCGAGAGGCAAAATCTCTCTCGCGCAATTTTGAAATTTACCAGCAGTTATAAACTCGACTGCTAGTTTATCCGTCTAATAAAACATTTTGCCAGCCATACAACTTGCTCAATAATGCCTGCATGTTTGACCAAAATATTTTGCCCCCGTGATAAAATGGCTTCTTCGCGTTACGGATATTTGCTTGCATCGAGTGCGTGTAAGTTTCCGTTTTTAGAGATTTTTCGCGTAAAATACATCGTTGTTTGAATTTCATCGTTTACGGCAATCGATATAGCCGGCGTTATGTACGAATGAGGAAAAAAAGGCGCAGTCGCGTCGTGTACGCGCGGGCTATAGGAGAAAAACCGAAAATGCACCCGTTGTACAATTTTCGCCTTTTCAAAAATCCATCAAGTTGCTCGAGGCAAAGAGGCAAATAAAACAAGCAAAAACGTTGAATTTATAGATTACAAGCGTGTGCGCGAGAGAGGGTGTACACGTACTGCCTCGATGCATTTACTTAATGCTCGAGTGGAAATATAACCACACGCGCGTACGCCGGCCCCGTTGTCACAAAATACGAGTCTATATTTATAAATTCAACGTGACAATGTATTTCATTCGCAGCTCTCGGCGCTCGACCTTTTTTTTTGCATCCCCTTGAAAATGAACGTCGCCAACGCGCTTGTAATTTGCAGATTTATATGACTTTTTCGTATACTTTATCCGGTTGTTGGCTTTTTTTTTTACTCTCTTCGACACTGCTGCGTGCGCCGCGCGCCCTTGCGCACGTTATAATTCGAACTGATTTTTCGTCGTCCGAAGTTTTATTTGGCAATGCGAAAAAAGAGCAAGTAGGGAAGAAAGAAAGAGAAGAAAATCGAACAAATGTCTCCGCTAGACAGAAAGGCGAGCAACAGCGAGAGAGCCGAGGAGGAAAACACATATTCACCGTCGTTAAATTGTGCTTTGAACAGTGGAAAGGCAATCGCTTGGGCGACTGGCTAGTAATAGATCGTTCAGCGAATTCCGAAAAGGATGTCGCGTACCTATATCTTGGCTCGCTTTCCAGGATGTATTTATCCTGCTGCTGCCACCATTGTTGTTGATGTTTTTTTTCTCCCTACACTTTTCTTTTTTGTCATTCTACAACTCACGCGTGTGAATGAAAAAAACTTTTTCTCTTATTTTTATACACACGATCCCGCTGTAAACGTACATAGTCAATTTATTTCTTTAGAAATATATATTTTTCGTAGAATTGCAGGCTGTCATTGTAAAAAAACCATTATCTCTCTCTCTCTCATTTTTGTAAAAAATAAAAAAGGCACGCAAGTCCGGGCGAGAAAGTTATATATTTTTTGCCTTTCTCTTTCTTCGATCAAATGTGCAATGGTCATTGACTTTTAAGATTGTAGAAATGGTACTGCATCGTAAGAAAAGATAACGTTTACGAGTGATTTTCAACTACCACTCGTCGAGCTTTTCACTTACTGTGCCTTGCTTCGAACTTGGGTCGCGATTACGATCTAAAAGTGCTCGAGAACACCTCGTTGATTTCTATATGCCAGCATCAATCTTAAGCAGCAGCTGCTCAAACGCACGGCCTCGTGATAGTAATGATTATGGATTAGGCCCTCGAGCGCTCTACGAAGCATTAACATTTGCATTTGATTTACACACATTGAGCAGCCCCAGACTTGTGTATATGTGTGGTACGTAAGTACAGGTCAGTCGCGTCTATATACATCCCTGCTAAATCCAAGTCGATGTCGCTACTAATTTGCGCGAAACTTGTATATGCATCTGCGAGTCCTTTGAACTCGCCTCCCCGTCGTGGCCCTGTGTGGTGGCGCTCTGGATGCTCCTCTCAGCGTCCGAAGAGTTGAGCTCTTTAATTACAGCTGATGCCGAGCCGTGTGAAAGCATCGATGTACGGGCCAGTCGAGAGTCATCCTAAGATTTAGTTTCGTCCTGTGTATGGTTAATTCTCCAGAAATTTACTTAATTTTAAAATGAAAAAAGCTCAGTTTTTTAAATTTTTAGTACGAACTAGTTTATGTAAAGCCTTAAAATAAAAATTATCGTGAATCTAAGACCTAAAATTTCGTTGTTTTCAAAATATGTTGAGTTTTATGCTTAATACAACGTCATTCTTACGGAGATTATACTAATGAGAGTCACAAATCATTACATTGATTGAGTTAAAAAATTGATGAATAAACAACATTTTTCAAACAGCCCAAAATTAGGTAAAGAATTAGTTGTCAACAGAAGTAGCAATTTCATTGAGATAGCTAAAAAATTGTGTAGAATAAAGATAAATACAGCAATATTGAATGAATGATTGATATAGTTTTGTTTTACTCGCACTAGTTTAAAAATGTAGCATAGGGACACGCAACAAGCATTCTTATAGAGTACATTAAGAAATAAAAATTCAATTTTTAATTTCAATAAAGCTTAAAAGTTGATAATGCAACTCTGAGCCCCTATGAGTATACGAAAATATCATATAAAGCTTTTAAATTTTTCAGGATGTTCATTTTTTAATTTATACATCATGGCCATTTTTTGGTTGCACCGCACGGTTGACGCGATACAGGCCATATGCAGTACGTTGACGCACGAGCAGGTCAGCCTACCTCGTGCACACGATGCCGAGTCAGCTTTTAGGTAGCTGGAAACTGCGAACGTGCGTTTGAATTATATAATCGGTGGCGCAGCTCCAGCCGAGAACTTGAGATATATAAGTGAGTTTGAAAAACGATTCAGGGTGAAAAGAGCTAAAATTACGCGCTTCGGCACAGTAAGTGCAAACGATTTAATACGAACACACGCTTTCTAGCACGCAGAGAGAGAGAGAGAGAGAGGGTTTCTCTCGGCAATAATGCGATATTTCATTTTGCTTTAATGAAGCCACATAAAGAACATCTTCACGTGACGACGGCGGCGGCGGCGGCAGCAACGAAAAAACCCCGCACGCTGGACGCGAAAAATGCTTTCGTTAATTACGCCAGCAGTAACTGCTGCAGCGCACCAAGCTGTGCTTCGCACCGAGTGACTCGACACCCGCGCAACACATATACAACACCGAGCATACACGGTATACATACAAGCACAGCCATGCGCAAAAATAACCTACGTTCACATGCGCTCGTCCGCGATATGAATCGGGGCGCATTTTTCTTGCACGCCTTTTTTTTTAATTCAAAAAATTGAAGCCATAAATTTTGTATAGATTAAAAAAAAGGAAGCGGCGATATCCGATTTCGGTGAAAGTAGTCGATCGAATCATAAAGTTTCGAGTTGCGCGCGCAAACACACACACATACACACAGGGCATTTCGATCATGAAGATTTATGGAAAAATCGTGACAATGTATGTGTGCACACGAGCGAGCTGGCACATATAAAGAGCCAATATCTCACGATTTATTCGAGCGTGGCATAAAGTGGCTAACTAACTTTTCGAGGCGCGAATCTTTCGCAACAAGGCGTATCCATCTCACCACGGTATGTATTGACGCAGTCTCTCGGCGTCGTCGTCGTCTTATTTTCACGAAATTACCTCAGCTGTGCGGCGGCTACTTTCCACTGGAAGTTTTACCAATAATCCGATGAAAATCTCATTAGAAGCCGCTTCCGCTCGCTCGTTCTATAACTTCTTGTTACGAGTCATTGGGGTAATTGTTCCGCGACCGCATTCTGATAGCGGTGGCGCGCGGGGGCAAAATATAGAAGCCACTGACGCGCGATGCTTTTATGCCTTTTTAGCGAAGAATATTCAGCCGCTGCTTCTTTTTTTCGATCATCGTATACGCGCGCCTACGATGTCTATACGTATACCGCAGTCAAGCTTTTTTTTCATTCATTCGGCAGCTGCTCGCTCGCGTATAGCGTCTATCTGCACAGAGTAATACAGCAGCGCCAAAGCGAAAAAGAATCATTTCCAAAGAAAAATTCAATTGTAATTCGTGCAGCTGAGCTTTTTATTTAGTCCACGAGTCTCTAACAAAGATCAAATGGTTAGATAAAAGTTTAATTGATTCCGTGACGCTCTCTGTACCGGCCGACTGTGCGAACGCGAGATCGTCGCATGCAGATAGGCAAATCTGCTCAATTAACAATGGTGGATTTTTTGCACCAGTTTGTTTGATATATACATCTATATATCGGCGGGGGGNGGGGGGGGGAATAGCGAGTTCAAAGCGAAAAAAGCCCGGGCCCCTCGTCGCGACGGAAACAAAATGTATTATCTGCCGCGCACTATCGAGAGGAGAGGAGACGCGCGGCGCGATCCGCTGAAGCTATTCAAAAGCTGCAGACGTACGCTACGCGAAAATTCGATTACTTCTCGCGAGCACACGTGCGATTAAACTTTCATCGAGTCGAGATAAAATTGATAGGGATTTTCTGGTTTAATGTAGATGAAATATCTATTATACGGCACGGGGGTGCTGCTCGGCAAGTTTCAAAGAAACTTCTCAGCTGAGCGCTGCTCGGTGCGCGGCACACGTTGCGCCAAACATCAACACGAAAGCGGGAGAGAAAGAGAAATTCTGCGTTTGTCTTGGTAGTCCCTGTACTCGCGAGCGGAGAAATGAACGCCTAGTCTCCCCGCCACTATACTCTCTCGAGTTAGCGCTAGACGACGACCACTATACATACCGACGTCTGAACTTGCTTAGAGATGTAAATTCCTTGGTAAAATACCAATGTCAATATAATCGAATTCCCCGTCTTCGGCAAGTTGCCCCGCTTTCTAACCGTGAACCTTTCCATACGTATAGACTCACGCACATATACACACATACACTAGAGCAGTATGAGAGAGAGAGGCGGTATTTTGAAATTTGACTTACAATTTCCTTTCGCTGGACCGGAATAACCGTGCGCGGCGGCGGTGCCCTCCTGCCAACGAGTAATTAGTTTATCGAATCTCGGGCGCGCGCTGACTGTATGCTTGGTTGGCCAATCGGAATGTACAACCGCCGCACAGACGATGTCACGGCTAACTGCTACAGTGTGCCGCCCGACGACATCGCAACGTACGTATACGATACATGCCACGCCGCGCCACTGTTGACACGAGAGCTTCGCCTACTACCTGCAACAGTTACCTCACAAAGTGATATCCTTAAGCTATGTAGCGTTGATTAAAACCGTATATGGCTTTGATCGGTAAAAATCAAATTTACAACTGCTGCTGCTGCTGCTGCTGCGGTGTGCCGTTTCCTGCGCGCGTTTGAAAAAGTAATGACCAGCGGTTTCATCGTACGTGATGAAATTAAAAATCGATTGGACAGCAGCGCTAAAAAAGCGGATTTTTTTCATCAATTCTTTAAACGAAAAAGGGCTTCCTTAATTCATGCGACTCGAAGTCGTATCGGTATACCCGATAATTCCATCACCAAATTTTTCCAATTGCATCAAGTTTCATCCGTTACACTAAAGTTTAACTATACTCTCGTCAATCGAGTAAATAAGTTAAGCGCATCAATTTGCATTAAAATAGATTCGATTTAAAGGAGCTCGATAAATATCGTGCATGGAACTTCTCTACAATCAATCGATCACGGCCCGAGAGTCTTTTGTCAATAACAGTTATATTTTCAGGTGTCACAGGCACGGCGATATAAATATACAGGGCTCGAGATAGAAAAAACTTGTCCGAAGCCAAGTCATCCAGTAAAAAGATAACTGCTCGGTAGCTGCTCGTTGATTTTTCCTTCTCGCGCTCTCTTTCTCTTTCTCTCTCAAAGTAGTAAAGAATCGTGCTTCACGCTCGAACGATATCAATCCATAAAGAACTTTGGAAGCAAGGGCTTGGACGCGGAGAGGGCGAGAAACGATCGAGTAAAAAAAAAAGGCCAGCAGGAGCGAATTGACCCGCATACACTATAGTTTGAGGAACATTCGTCATTACTGCACACGAGCTGGGGAGCCCCCGAGTCGGAGAAAAAGCCATTAAACTCGAAATTTTCCAACATTCGTCACGCTTTGGCTTAAGAGCAAGAACTTGTTTGCGCCTGTGCGAGCGAGTCCGTGTGTGGCTATGCATATGTGTGTGTGTGTATGTGTGTGCGTGGATTATAACACTGAAACTTATGTAGCGGCATCAACGAAATCCAAATATATTGGCTTGATCTGAGCCACCGTCCTCTCGAGACGAGTACGATCGAGAAACTCATTGGAAATACATTTGACAATGTCGCTCGAGCGCTCCGAAATTTTTCATCAATTTCTTCTCACCAATTTTTGTGTGTAATGTACGAACGATCCTGACCCAATGTATAAATGCGATATGCGAACGAAACTCGATATCGCGCAAAAGTTTTCAGCTCTGTACTATGGGCGGCGAGAAACTTTACGGAGTACTTTTACGCTTGCACCTAATGTCATCGCTTTTTGGTCAAGTCCCAATAGATGCCATAACTTTAATAAAATTCGACTTTGTCACTCGATACATAAACCATAAATTTTCGACGGTTGAATTATTTAATTTTTCCTGTCCCGAGTCACTAAATTTCACAGGCTAAACACTTTGTCGAACAATTACAACAGCATTGAAGCTTAAAAGATTTTGGTATATGTACATAAAATACGTTGGAAAGCTTCCTATTTTTTATAATTCCGTGTAATTGTATTTAATTCGATGTAACATTTTTTTCAGTCGTTTATAGGTCACAGTATTTTAAAGGAATTCTTGCATTATATCCTGCGCATTGGAGCCACATTTGATCAAACGAATTTGCAATTAAATTTGACTACACTCGTGGGCCCCGGTAAACAATATTCACGATAGCATCGTAAAACCGTATTTTCGTTGTGAAAAAATTCACAATGGTTTGCTGGCAGCGCCACGCTGATCCAGAAAATTAATTTAATGCATTGTTTCCCGAATTAATTGACATATTTCGCTCTCTTACTCGCGAAAGCAAAAAAGCAATCCTGCTCGAATGCGAGCATTTCGAAAAACGATTGTAATTTGTCTGCGGCAAACAAAAGAAATTAAAAAAAAGCGCAACAGCAAATAGCTTAGAGTACGCTGCCTGGTTTGGCCCGGCCGGTATAAAGAAAAATTATCACCACGCACCATACTGTTATTCTTATTCGCCGTTTAGCTGTCATTGTCGCCGGTCGCTCCTTTTTCGTTCCCGTTTCGCTTCACCACTGCGCGTTCCTCTATTTTTGCAATTCTGTATGTAGTAGCACGTATTGTGTGTGTGTATGTGTGTGTGTGTAGCATGCACTCCTTTTCCTTTCAACAGCGGTGGCTTGTTTTCGCTCGTGCCTTACTCGGCGATGAATGCGGCGCTGGGGCTGCCGCTGCACTTCGCGGTGTTTTCCTCCCGCGGCGTCGAAAACTCACTCGCGCAAGTACTTTTCTCCCTTTCGACATAGCTACTAGCTCTACCACTCTTCGTCTTCTTCCTCCTTTTTTCTCCCTATTTTTTTCTTCTCTTCTTTTTTTTTTTTTTTTACTTTCTTCTGTTGAAACTTTTGCTCGCGGCCCTTCCGATTTCCATTCTCGGTTGCCTACACATGCACACACCTACACACACGTATACACACTGCACGCGGGTGTACTTCTTCTCTGTCTCTCGCGCCCTGACTGAATTTCTCGACTTCTAGCGAAGAGATGCATCTTTTTTCGGGCTTGGTGGTACAATTGTAGGAGTTTCGAGTCGATCGCAAACGTATGCCACGGGAGATAAGAGATTTTGTCGACTATGACCTGATTTGGTTAGTAAAAATGACCAGCAAGTAGTAGTTTCGCTGCTTTTCGTCTTAACATGCAAATGTCCTTACGGTCGTCGTTCATAATTAACAACTGTAAAGTACATACAAACAACAATGAGTCGTGGTAAACCGGCGAGGCAAATTTCACTTTGACTCGCTGCTTCTACACTAATGCGATCGGCTAGCTCTTGCCCTCCATCATGCGGCAAATATTGCGTTAAAACGTTTTTGCCCCTCTCGCCCAGTTTACTAAATATATATACGCGCGGGTCCATGCAGTATGTACGCGGGAGCATAGTAGCTCGCAGGATATTTTGCGAGGGCATATCTGCGTTATGTGCATGAGCTGTATAGATATAGGTGAATGTACGTGCTTGACCCCAAAAAGAGGGACACTTTATACCGTGAGAAAGGAAGGGAGAGCAGAGCTCGAGACGTCGTTTGTTTTTATATAGAAAAAGTGCGCTGTATAACGCGAGTGGAGGCGTTGTAGCGGCGTTGGGCTACTGCTTTTGCTGTCGGATGCTAAAAACCATTTCTGTCCTCTTTCTCTCTCTCTCTCTCTCTCTCTCTCTCTCCCTCTCTCTCTTTCTCTTTTACGAGAACGTGTTCGCACTTTAAAAGTATCGCGCGCGTTACGAGCAAATATGCGGCAAAGTAGTAAATCGCGCATTTCGATGGGATTTGCATAATTCCAGCTGTTTGTTCTTGCTTATAAAACGCGCGGCTCGCTGATGACCCGCTTTGCATGCGTCCCTTCTGTAATCCACCTGTAATTTCGCCGTCTGATCGGATTTTATTCGTTTCGATGATGACGTTCGTTTTTTGATTCTGCATAATACTCGACTTGCGCGATACCCTTTATGCAAATGCATCGTTTACGAAAGTTTGTAATTGGTGTGAGTGTACTCGTGCGAGTGACTTTTTTGTGCCTTCCAGACGCTTTTTTGTTATGCTCGCAATGAAAGAGCTAGTAGCGTTCTTTTTGTTTCAAAATGTCAAGTTCACTCTGTGTGCTGTCTACCTTTTATAATTGTTGAATATGAAATTCTACAGTGAGAAATAGCCAAAAAATTATTGTACTTTTCACTGTTCAAAAAAATTAGAGAAAGAGTTTGTAACGGCAAGCAGGATCTTGAAAAAACAATGTGATATGGTACGGTAAAACCGTCAAATTTAAAGGCTGAGCGAGTGAAACGAATTGAACATATTACAAAATTATAGACTTTATTTAATCCCATTGAGTTATAATCTGCCTCTGATATCCCGTTACGCGAGTAGAAAAATACTCACTTTTCGTACGATAAGGATTAGCGTATTTCAAAAACGAACCGAAAGCCTCAACTACCTTTTCTTCTTTTTCTTTCCTTTTTTTTTTCGTTCTCGCAAAGAAGTTCGTTAGAGGTATAAGCGCGCGCGTCTGTTGCTCCGGGGGTAGTGGAAGATTACGCGCAGGGCCAGACGAAAGCACGATACTTTTGCTCTACGGCTACGCATATAAAAGTAAATTTTATAGACAATTCAGCTTCTTGATATGCCATTTGTATGTATTTTCCATTATAGTAGCGCGGGTATAAGGTGTCCGACAATGAAATGTATCGAATAGGTAGTGCAGGACGTCTGACTGTACACTTTGCCGTACTACTAGCACGAGCACATTCGCGAGCGATCGTGATGCACCTTTTTTTGCTTCGAGTTACAAGAAAATGATCGCAGTTTTTTCAGCGGCACCTAGTTTTTTTTCTTCATTTTGTTACGGTGAAAGCCTTGGTAAATTTACTATAACAAGTATTAAAAGAGCTTGGAAGTAAATATCACATGCAAAATTCAGCCAAGGTGCATATTATCCGTGTATCGCATAATTAAAAGATTAAGCAGCGATGAGAAGGTTAAATTCATAAGCCATTAGTGACATAAATTCACGCAAGTGTCACGCGCGATATAAGTCGCTATTGTGTTGTTCCGTGGCTACGCTGCCGCTGCAGCTACATTATATACCCACCGAGCGCATGCATTATTTTTTTTTTTTTTTACGATATAAGTACACTTTGGAGGTAGAGTTAAAATGTGAGATATTTTCGACTAAACGGTCCTGAGTTTAACTGTAACCGCGCGGAGCGCGAGAGCTGCCTCTTGCTTCGCCAGCAGATAATTGATGAGAAATGGTAGCTCGAGCTCGTCGGGGGAGGATTTACATATTAAATTTCTTTGGTCGTCGTGGACCCACGGAGTAGTAGCGAAAAAAAAAGTAGATGACATTCATTTATGTTGATTTTATGCTATGCGCATTTTGCCTTTGCACCCGGCCACGGCCAGATGCGATGAACAAGCTCATGACGTGTAGCGTGTAGTAGTTGCCGCTCAACTCCATTGCTCGCGCGGAAAGTTATAATAACAATTTTCTTGTAGTTTCGTGGTTGCATCTGCAGGTTATCCCCGATAAATGGGCCGGGTATTGAGTTACACGCACGGCAAACGTTTGAGGGAGTGCGCGCATAATATGTGCATGCTTACGTTCAAAAATCAAACTTTACGGTCGCGTCAAAGGTATTATTCAAATTGATTATGCTTCTAGTTCAGCGCTTGTTAACGATATTATTTAATAATTTGCATTATTTATACTGTACATGTAAAGTATCCATAAACATCGATGAAATTTTTCAATCTAAGCTTACCAAAATTCACGATAATAGAACTATTCGTTACTTTCTATACCTACACGTTGATCGTAGCGATTGGCTGGTTACACGGGGAATCGTTGCATGACAAGTACCTGCGCCCATAAGAGCATAGTGAGCGAGTTGACTCTCGAGTACATGGCAGCGATTCCGGTTGTCCTTGACGACTGTTGAAAGCTCGAGAGAGAGAGAGAGAGAGAGAGAGAGAGAGAGTAAAGGGGGTAATAGAGTTTACGGCTTCTTGAAATTGTACACCGCTTCCTCCTTTGGGTTACATTGTTCTACGTAGGTATATCTACGAGGTTTGTCTGCCAAGGTATTACATATGCTCTAAGCAAAGCCAGTGTACATAGACACACATCCATGCTACAGTGTGGGCGCACGTCTAGCAACAGCGTATGTATGAACAGCTCCAGCTGCAACCATGCACCTTATACACACACACATTCTGTAGAGTATAGGGCTTGTGACTGCGAATGGACATCAATCGTTGTTTGCTTTATAATGTGTCTACATAACATATGTATTTGCTATGAGCCCTTCGTTGTTTGTTATGTTGTTATGATTTCTAACGACAAATTGTTTTCACTAGTACACTATATGCAGTATTATTTCCATTTTATAATGGTTTTATCGACATTACAAGAATTTGTGTAATTAACAAAGTAAGAGCTTTCCTATTTTACGTATAGTAATTTTTAGACTTCTGATTCACTAACTGACATATTTTTCTGTTTTACATTTATATGATATGTAATATCCTCTCTTAAAAAAGTGATGAACTTAAAAAGCGCATCCAAAAGTTACTATTACATTTTATCGAACAGACAGTGCTCAAGGAAATTTTTTAGTAGAGGTTCGTACTAACGAGGCGATTCACTGCATATTTTTTTTGAGCTTATAAAAAAGAATACATAACTGAGACTGATAACTTCGTATTCTGTACGATTTTCTTCTGACAGACTATAACGTATTTCATTATTTAATAGTATTTAAACGAAAAAAATAAATTCCTTTTTTTTTGGTATAAGCTAATTGACGATAAATTGGCTGTGGTTTTCAATATTTACTTAATCTTTATGCCGTTGCTGAATTTTAATATTTAATATTTAATATTTAATATTTATTATTTAAGGCTAAGGACTTAAGTCCAACGTAGCCCAAGGCAACAATACAGTCTCCCGGTTAGCAACGCGAGACACGGGCACGAAATGATGAATTTTACACGTATTCCAGAGGAAACGATGGTACCCGATCACAGCGACTTTTCAAGTATAATCTTATAGTAATAAAGGCTATCATATAGTTCTTACTGGTACTTTCTACTGTAGAGGGGTAAAATCTAAATCGAGCAATGAGTGGATCAATTTAGACGAGGCCAAGACACGCCGAAGATTGGAAAAGTCGATTAAGTACGTGGCCGCGTCATTAGCGGTACTTGTGCGACTTTTGGAAGCTCGCGAAATTGGCAAAAAAGGGAACTTCATTAATCACTCGTTCGGCTGAATGGGCAAAGCTTTAATTCTTGATTAAAGTGCTATTTCATCGCGGCCCGAATAGCTGCAGGCAGAGCCTCGAGTAGCCGAGCTTACTTACTGATCCGCAATTCCGTTTGGCTTTTGAAGATTTTCTCTCGACGAGCGCATGCACGCGAATAGTTGAGCTCGTTACATAATATGTATCTGTGGCTGGCTCTGTTTTAGGCGTATCTATGTACAGCCGGCAAACTGCACTGCGTCGAAGCGAGTCTCGGGGGCTATAGTAACTCTGCCCACGCGTACGTATACGTATGTATGTCGCGCGTGTACGTACGTGCATTGTCCCTGTGTTTACTAGTTAACCCGATGCTCGGCTGAGCAAAGTGTGCCCTCCCTACTTGGGAGAATAACCACAGTGATAGTGGCTTCCATAATACACGATGAAAAGCTCACCGATGTGTTACATGTTTAATTATCGAATGGACACACAAGAGGAGAGATTGCACGAGTTTGTCCTATGTGCGAGTTAGAGCGAGAGCGAGAGGGAGGGAAGGAAGCGCCGTGAGCTCTGGCCCGCGACTTTGTCCAGCTTGCCAACTCTCTTTGCATGCGACAGATACTTTTACGTACACGTGTACGCGCGCGTGAGGCAAACTAACTGGCTTACGGTATATCTATGAGGCGCCGCTCGAAAGTACTTGAAACTTATTGGGATAGTCCGTCCCCGAAGCGATTGTCTAACGATTGTATAGAGTTCCGAGTGATTATGGACTGTATTTGTGCACGTGTAAATCTGAGTAGTCGCGTTCCTCTGCGTACAAAAGATTCGTTCGAATCGGGACTTTCGAGTTGTTCGTAATCGATTGTGAAAGTATCGCGAGCAATAACCATGAATTATGACATTGTTGTGTGTGTATTCGTCGAACGCATTGCTGGCTCGTTTTTATTTATTCGGGAAAAATTGTTTGCGCCTTAAACACGCCACGTACGAATAACTACTACACTTATGCATTCCGATTCGATAAATCAATTTTTCAATAATGCGGTTCATAAATTATCCATAAGTTGCGCGAAATTCTCTCTGCTCGGGGTCTCTCTCTCTCTTTCATCGCAAACGATACCAATTGATCACAAGCTGCTGCAATTGTTATCCCATCGATTAATGGTGAAAATATACGAGGCTAAAAGACCGAATAATAATAAAAAAAATATATCCTTCGCCGTGAGTTATAATCGGTGTATTGCTCCGTTCGGTATTATTAACCTTCGCGGTTACAGAGGCGGCGGTTCACGACAACTGGCCTCTCTACTTGAAAGCGCGCGGGATACGCGTCGTGCTGTGTGCGTATTACATTTATATATTGCGCGCAATGTAAAGCAGAGCTGCGAGAGAGCGAAAAAGAGGAAGGTTTATATACCTATAGGAAAACGGAAATTCAGTATAAAAAATAAAAAGAGCCGGCCCTCTTTTATGTACGCGTGCGGCGAACAACAATGAACGCTTGGCAATGCGATCTCGTTGATTGCAAAAGCACGCGCATATTTATTACGTTGAGAGTTACGGCGATACACGCCCACTCGACGCGCGACTGAAATATAATAAAAAATAAAAAAAAAAAGTAAAGAAAAAACACAACGACAACAACAACGCGCTCGAGAGAGAGAGAGAGAGAGAACGAAACAGCTAAGAGTATTATATATGTGTACGTAGGAAATCAGCGCTTGAGCACATAGCTCGGTGACATAAATAATCGGAAAAAATAAAAATTCTTTGTCTGCTGAACGGGGCTGATTCAATATACATAAAACAGAAGAGTGCGTGTATATGGACCACTATCGCGGTAACACGAGGTAGAGAGAGAGAGAGAGAGAAAGGAAGAGAACGATATACACGACAACACACTGGTTTATCTGGGCTTGCCTATATGTGCTCGCGAAAGACGAATTATAACCATTGGACCTATATATCGCGCGTGTATACGCGCGCACTAAGCTCCTATATATTTTTGCCCTTTGCCTCGACGACGACGCACAAACCTGTGCGGGTGTAGCCAGTGCTACGCTGCGTTATGCGCTCGTTTCTCTCTCTCTCTCTCTCTCTCTCTCTCTCTCTCGCAGCAAGTACATGCATATAATACTCGCGCGTGGAAATCTTTTCCATCTCTACCGTTTGTTGGTATTTCTCTTTTTTTTTCTTTTATTCGGAACAAGGAATTTCATATAAGCGTCCTGTTATTAGCGCTTGAGATGTTTATATTTTCCCCGGCTAGGCCAACGGGAGATTTATTAAAAAATATCACTCGTTGCCGAGCATTAATATCTTTTTTACTTTGTGATTCAATCTTGCATTTCCTTTAATTAACTTTGCTATCCATGTTTTATGAACGAAGAAGCTAAATTATCAATATTCATCCCCGTGAAAGATAAAATAAATAAACTCAAGGTCTGCAAAAGGTTAGCACAAGTCTTTTTTATTTGAATTAACATGAGTTGACTTTCTTGGAGTTTGTATGAAAAAATTAATAATATTCTGAGCCGATCATCACGGACAAATGTTGTTAATCATTCATACAAAAAAAAAGCTACAAGCACGCAACTATGTATGCATTGTGGCTAAAGCTTAAATCTACATTTAATCCTTTTCAACGCTTGAGATCACAGTTTCCTTTCGAACCTTTTCCCCGTACACGTATGTACTATGCTAGTCGCGAGCAATCCATTACACATCCACTTTGTTTGTTTATCTCTTCAAACCTCCTACCCCTCCACCCGACTACTGTTACGCCTCTCTTTATCTTGTCCATTGCCGCGTTTGACCGGAATACACCTAACTTATCTCAAGCTGTTAACGTACTGAACTTTTGGAAACGGGCCAGATTTTCGGCTGTACGTGTGCGTGTGTGTATGTAGGTGCTGCCTGTCCACCACTGATGCCTGCAGCCTCCTCACTCGGTATCATAACAGTTCAATTCTCAAACAGTAGCGTCGTTTCGGTGCTGTATGTACACGGGTAAAGTTTAGGTTTTTTTATACAGTCAAAATAAAAGAGGCTACAAACTCTTTAGGTATAAAAATACGTCCAATATAAACAGGAAAACGGAAATTGATGTAGACGCAAGCCCATATCAATAATTTGGCGCTGATTTCGATAGATACAGCTCTGCTTCTCAGCTTTTTTAATTTACTTGCGCCATCGTTGCTTTTAGGAAATGAAAGTTTTCCGTTCGAGCATTATAACGATGAAAATATCGTGATAGCGTACTTTTCTTTGAGGTATATCAAATTCGAGAGTATCAGCTCGTGGTCCAGCCGTGTATGCCGGTACGTTTACTCGCACTACTGCGTTCGATTTATATACGAGGCGCGATCACTCGTTGGGCGAGTAATGCAGTCTCGTATGCGACTTTCTTTTGCCGTATCACCGAGAAAATTGGCCGCAAAAATTGCTCCAAGTCAATTTCTCGTAAAAGTGCTGCACTGCTATTTTAACAAAAAAATGTAACTTCGAAAATCGCATCGGGTAACTGCTTGGAAAACATGGTGCTCTATTACGCTCAGTTTGCATTGACGAATGAATTCAACGTATAAATTTCAGTAAAATTAAGTTTTTCTGTTTGTGACGCACACATCAGTGTTACGACAAAGATCCAGTCGATTGTCGAAATTGATTTCTCGTTATGAAGTCGTTGCGCCGATTAATAATTGAAAATCGGGTCAGAGGGCAGACCAGGGCGAGTTTTATTTACGTCTCGTTGCTGCTCACGACTGGCTGATGCACGAGCTTTGTCGCGCGCACGGATAAGGATAGAAGCAGCTTTGAATAACGCAGAAAGTCGAGGGAGGCGAGTAAACAATAAGAGGCTGCCGTAGTTTTGCCCGAGGATTAAATGGCTGACATCGTGTATAATGCAGCTAGCTGGCCCTGCTGCGCTGCTGCTACACAAAAGCGTGACACCGAGCTGAGTCTTAACGAAGCGAATTACTATACTGAGACACGTAAAATTTCACTGTGGAGCTTTTACACGCGTTCCTTTGGAATATTTAGAGCCTCAAAGTAGTCTGAGGATGCGTAATATAAGCAGATTTTCGAACTTATCAATGGATAGATCTCGAGGTTTTGCTCTCCGAGGAGCTTGGAAGAAAATGTTCTCAATAGCCAAGCAAATGGCATAATAAATGCTCTCGCAAAGGAGCTTCGTATACATAGATTTTAAGCATAACGTATCTAATGTATATGCGCTAAGGCTCGGGAGTGGACGTCGAGACAGGCGAAAATTCATCATAAGTATGCTCTAATAGCTTTTTCGTGTTTTGTAATATTGAAGATGAGTGGTTTGCAACTCCCACCTTCTTTTCATTTATATAATACAAAAGAAAAGGCTGTAGAAATTTTTTCTCAGCGGCCTTTAGCAAAATCATGATCGAATATGGATGGAAGCCACTCACAAAGTAATCACAGTGCGCTCACGTACAAAGGCAGTCTATTTTCAAGCTAGCTTTTTGAGTTCGATAAATACTTTACAGAAAGTTTTGCAATTTCAACTGAAGATACACTTGTTACGTTTCGCGATGTGATTAATATTACACTCAAAAACATTGATTTAGCATTTTATCGTGTACAACCTTGCAATAGCGTGTACTAATCGGCATAGTGAGATAAAATAATTCTGCATACATCGTTGATTAATATGTAAATTTCATTTCAATACATCAACAAACAGCTAATTTTGCACATGCTGCTTAAAATCTTGAGAATTCATGATTTTCGACTCCGTAATCATGAAAATTTTATTCGTATATCCATTGACCTGAGTATGCAAGTAAAATAAATGGGTAGCTAGACACAAGAGACCAAAAATTTTCCTTGCTAACACTTACCCGTACATCTTCTAAGCGTTTTGTGCCGTTTTTTTATTCATTGAGAACGAGCCAAGGCCAGCGAAGATACATAGCTGGTGCTGCTTATGTACGATCTCCTTCGTCCGTTTTCTATACATATTACCTAGTGAACTCAAGGAATCCAATTCAGAGATTACTCTGGTCTACTTCGACTCTAGCCATCATCTTATTTCAAAAATATTTCCGCTGTCGGTTTTTCGCCAGCAGCCAATCGAGTGCGACTATTTCGATCGTTGATCGCCCAGATGATTCTTTGCGGATGTAACATTTCGCTGGAGCCAAGTGTTATTGTAACAGTAACCATTACGTTTTTATATATTTTATAAATGGCCTTAATACGAGCTGTGAGCCTTAATCAATGTAATCCTGTATGCGCGGGAAAGCAAAAAAGTCGCTCGCTCCATCGAACTATCGTAAAAGTATAGTGCGTAGCGCGCATATAAATTGAAAGTAATACAAATTCACTTCAAAAAACTCGCGAATTGAAAAGTGCAAGTAAACATTTTCTAACTCGCAACATTTTCCAACGAAGAGTAGGTATATCTTATCGAAGCTTGATGTGGGAAGAGTGAGGGAGAAAGAGAAGGGGAAAGATGCGAATTTATGAGTAATCGAAATACGACCGCGTGTAAAGTAAAAAAAATGTGACAGATCAGCAGATCTACATTGCGTGAGCGCGCAAAGGTGTTGAAAAAAACTACGAGACAAAGGAGCAAAGAAAAAAGGGGGATGGATAAAATAAAAAAAAATCTTTTTACAGGTAATCCCGGGAGCTCTTTGACGACTGTATTTCATTTGAAATCCCTTGGCAGATAAAATACGTATTTATAGCCAATAGATGTAGATACGTGTATATATATGTATGGATTGAAAGGAGAACTATAGCCAATGTAATATAGCTCTTTCTCTATGCTATTGTATTTATGGACGAAGCATATCCTGAGCTGCCACCGTCGCTCGTTGTACTCGTAAATCGATAACAGTTTTGGTTATGTCGCTGAGATTTTTTTCACCTATCAGAAGTAACGAATAGCTTTTGTCGCCTGTACACTGCAGCTTCGCGCAAAAAAGTCAAAATGTCCGCACAATTATTTCAAAATCACTAATCGATAACGCGCTTTGATTTTTGAACTTGACTTCATTCAAAGTTTATAAACTTTCGCATTCATTTTTAAAAAAAGCAAGAAAATTTTCATCAGCTATTTTATAATAGTTAATATCGTGAGCTTTTTTAAGAGTATAGCTGTTGAGTTAGGTTTGCTACTAACACCAGTAAAATATAAAGTGAAGTTATTATAGTTAAAATTTACAATTAACTCAAATCTATAATCAAACTGATTAATCTTTGGAAAGTTATTTACAATATACGTAAAATTTTCGAGTGTTTTGTTGATTCATCACATATTATCTTAATCAATAATAGGTAAATTTTTGGCACATAAAAACGGTATTTTTTTTTACTTTTTTTACTACAAGTTCACAGCTAATATGTGCAATGTAGATTAGCGAGAAGTTCAACCAAAAGTTACCCGGATGTTCGATGAATTCTAATAGGGATCAAGTTGCTTTGATTAATCATGACATTTGCGCTGGACGAAATCTACCAACTGGAATAAAAGAACCGTTAGTTGCAAAATAAATATTCACGGTGTGCAGTGTTGATTTCGATCCTGTACATAGGCTATTTATTCAGGTGATTTTGGGAACGTTTATACATTGGCTTTTTTTCGACAGTTCTCTGTAGAGCAATTAAGTCCTAATTAAGTATTATATTCTATTTGAATACATCGCCTTTGATTAAGGAGCAAAAAAAGATTCTGCCACAGGGCCATTAGGTTATACACTTTAAGGGACGTTAAGATAAAGTGTGAAAGTACACGTATATAATTCATTAAATATGCATAGCCAGTGTAGGAGTTAGAGAGATTACCCGGTAACATTAGTAGTGCATAAACGTTAGTGCGGTTCGTTTGTATGTGTGCCGCTGCTCTTCACTCGTGACTAATATCCATGGAATTAAGCTCTCATTCGATTAGAGCTGCGGGCTTCGCTGCGCAACGTATGATACAATTTCCCAATCCGTTTTTGGGGTGTATCCATGCCCGCGTGTACTGTCGAGCGTTTCGATGAGCGATAGACGGAAAAAAATGGGCCAAGACGAACTCAGGCTCACGTTGCACGATTCAAAATTTTTTTCTCTAGAAATATTTTTAAAATTAAAGTTGAAGACATTGCTTTACAAGATTTAGCCGAAAAAAAAATGGGTCAGTTTGTTCAAAGATTTCCCTGGGGTGGTTTACATCATGGGAGCTAGTGCTCTTTTACTTTTGCTGTCACCAGGGTTAGCGCACACAAGTCTCTTGCAGTTTTCTTTTACTACAAATCTTTCTTGAAGGCCAGTTCTGTCGCATTTTATTAAAATATACATGAAAAATAACCGTTTATCCAACTGAAAATCTTCCTTTTTGGTAGCTGTTTGCAACAATTTTATATCAAGTTGATAATTAAAAATCGTCGATTTATAAACTGTACACACTCTCTTGTTAAAAACAAACATCTTTTCTCCCTCTATCTTTCTCTCTTTTTCTTTTGCATTCGCGAAACAGCAATCTAAACTCTGTAATAGGTACTCCGATAGACAGAGTAAACTTGAGAACTGGGGCCTGTTAATATATAAGCTATTTTCAAGCTTATCGGCTTTTTTCTTGGAAGGAAAGGGAAAGAGAGAGAGAGAGATTCCTTGGAAAGTCGTATATAAAAAAGGAGGGAGTAGAGAGTCTATACGGGTGATCGTACAAAGTTCCGCTTTAAGTTTTTTAAGCTTCTAGCCGATTGGTGCCGGCTGCGCTGCGCATAAGAGCCGTATAAGTGCGCAGCAGCGAAATAAAGCATGTAACAAGTGCTGGGAAAGGAAAACTTTTAGAATCCAAATTCTCCGTGTTGTGTGTTTATATATAAGATGACTTATCTTTTCACATAAGCTGGTATATGCATAATACCAAGAGTCAAAGTAGAATAGCTTAAAAAATAGTAATTTATAACAAAATGTTGTGAATATAAGGAAGCGAGCTTTATGAGACCATCCGTCACCGCGTCTAGACGTTTATGAGCATAATTTTATTCAGCCCCGGCTAGCGCAGTGCAACCCCTCGCGCGTCATGTTCATCCTGTGCGTGCCTATGATATTATTATTATTATTATTATTATTATTATCTTTATTGTTATACGCATTTTGTAATTCGTATTTTGAACTTTCGGGTAGAAAAGGAGAGAGGAGCTGGCCTAGCTGGTGTAATGAATTTGCAGCTACTCATGACTCAGTTCTTATTCATTGTGTGCTTGACTCGCACTTTTTTTTCTATTGCTTAACATTTGGAAAGCTCGTGGAAGAAATCATGCGGCTTAAATGTTTAAAGGGGGTATAGGGAGAAACTTTTCTCGTTAGACTTTTCTTCTTCTAGACATTTTTAATCTCGAAAAATACAAGCTTGGCCCATCCATCTGCAGCAGCGCGAGGCTTCTGTCGACGACTGCGCAGATTTGCATCGCGAAAACTTAGCCCGCGCTCGCGACAAAAACAAGTCCTTCTATGCACTGTGCGGTCCGCAAGTACCCGAGGCTCGAGAGTATATTGCCTCGCGCGCACTTGAAAATATATAAAGAAGAAAAAAAACGGGAGAAGTAAAAATATATTTCCAAGCCAAGTAGCTGTTGCTGCAGCTCTCGAAGAAAGGAAACTTGAATATTCTTCATTGGCTCACGTTGCTGCTGCTGCTGCCCTGGGATTCGCGAGCGCAAGTACTCGATTATGGCACGAGCCACGGTGAATCTCAATAGAGCCAGGACTCGCGCGACTCGCTGCTGCTGCTGCTGCTTCTTCTTCCTCTTTTCCATCCTTTTTTTTTCTCTCTTTCTTCTTCTCCTTTTGCTCTTCTTTCAGGCTAAAAGTAGAGTATCGCGCCAAGGCGGATACTACGTGTTTCTGCCAAGGCAGTATAGATACGCTCTGAGAATACAAAAGAGCACGTTTTTCCCAGGGTTCGGCTTACGCGGCGCGATCGCGAAGCCAGGGTGTGTTCATCGAGCGAAACTGGAGACAACCGCGAGAGTACACGCGTTAGAATCGCACGTTGGATTCGAGCTCCGAGCGTGAGCGTCTATAGATACGCTCTATGTATGAAAGACCACGCGACGAGCATACGAATTTGATTTATTTAAATTATATGTATCCGAGAGATGCGTTCAAGTGAAAATAAGGAAATAGTATATGGGCCCGTTCGTGTCTAATAGAAAACGCCATTTAAAAATGGTCGAAGCTCAAATACTTTCGATCTTATTTTATAATAGAAATCTTACCCTCGTCGTGCTCTCATTTCAAGGTTAATCAAAAACGTCGAATACTGGAAAGCTTGGGAATTGAAGTATTTTTCCATTTCCGTGGAAGAAAAAAAATCAAGCAAGCAGAAACGCGCGCGCGCCACTGCACGTAAACAGTCATAAATAGACCGTGCGCATGGAACAGAATGGTATAATTAGTCACCGGGACCAATTAAAATGAGCTATCGAGCGAGCTACTTGAAAATCCGCTAATTGCGTCGCGCATATGCTGCAGTGCACGCAATGCTGCACCACGAGGGATTACCACGTGCTGCTGCTGCCGCTCCCTCGATGTGCGGTATCGATAAGTCTATATAGTTCAAATCCAGGCGAAACAAATGATTTATGACAATGCAGTTGGTGCGCGCGTGGCGCTGGCTGTGGCGCTGCTGGTTCTTCTGTTGCTGCTGCTGCTACTGCTTCTTTTGGCCGATTTATGCCGAATTATTCAAGCCTTTTGTATGCGAAGATTGTATACAACGCTGTCGTTGAATAATGCCGAGATATTTCAATTTATTACGCGGGCAAAAAGAGGAACTCGTGTGTACACGCGGCCGCCTGCATTTTTCATGATATATAGCTGCGCATATAAGCGAGTCCGGAGATCGAGATTATTCGATGATTTTAATCATCGCGAGCGAATCAAATATTGATTTTGTATACATTATATAAATCCAATAAAGGCTATTCTTAACGGCTCATCAGTTTTCTGCAAAGAAAGTTCAGCTCTATCTCATTCTCACTCTTACTCGGTCTATATACATCTCGCTGGCATTTCAATCAGCTCGAATTCCGAACGTTTGGCCACGTACCCATATATCTATATGGGTACATACAGTCTCGCGTCATAAAGTCGCCTGCGAGCCCGATAAAGTCTTGTGTGCTCATCCGTCCGGAAGAGAATCGTCCAAGACAGGCCCGTTAGCGGCGGCGACGGCGCTGCGCAGAGTATGAGAGAAAAAAAAGGAAGCCCCGCTGTATATAAGCTCGCCTGCGAAGAATAAGTGGAGCGTCGAACTGCCAGCGACAACTTGGCCATTTATTGCTGCTCGATATGTATGACTGCGTGGTCGCGTATAATTTTTTATATATATCTGGGTAAGCGACGCATAAATGCGTATTCTCCAAAGACGAACGTACTTTTTTTATCCATGTTGTCAAACTTGGTCGGTCTTGTAATTTACATTCTAAGCTCAAACTTAAATTATAAACATTTGCGTTGATTTAACTCTAAATGATGCATATGAATTTTAATGGTCTTTTAAACGATTGATTGAGTGCACACTGTGAGCACATCGACTTAAACCTTACTAAACTTTTAGAATAATTAATCTCCCATTGCAAGTCGATAAATCATTCCCGAACATAAGCTTATATAAACTAGCGAGTAATTTGAAAGCAATGAATATTCACGTATGCAATATTACGATATTAAAGTTTACATTTGCAAGAGCCGAGGCATTACCGCGTAACGTCACGATCATGTTTTGCTTTTTATTTCCACCAAGTAATTACAATTTCATAATTGCCGCGAGTTCGAGCATAATAACGGCATGATCATCCTGGATTATTCTAAATCGCATTTTTAATAACACGGGATACGCAACTATGCCGGTCTATATATACTTTGTTTGTTTTTTGATCAAGAGCCCTAACGGTCATCGTCGTTACCTCGTCTGTAGAAGGTAATTTTCTAGGGATTAAACAAGCTATCGTAAAGTCCTATGAAGGATATAAATCACCCGCGCTTACACTTTTATCGATTTTAAAGGTTCAGACTTGAAATTGAATTTACATGGGACACGCTACATTTAATACAAGCTTGAATACATGCACTTTGCTTATTAATTTTGGAAAATTGAAAACAAATCAATCCAGTTCTTTGTTCTGTTTTGCATTCGAGTGTAAATGATTTAAATCTCAAGGAAATTTTCGTACCCCATAATGTATTAGGAGCAACAATATATTTTAAAAGGTCCAAAATGAGTTGAATAATCACTTAACTTTTATAATGTCATAAAATCTCAACGCTAAGTTACAGTCTCAAATTAATTCAAATAAGCTCTAGCACATAAACTTGTTCATTATCAAGCCAGGGTTTTAAGTAAAGAGCTTTTTGTGAAATTTTTATAATTGCACTTTACTTTAAAAGCCAAATGGTTAATCAAAATTTAATCTAAGATGTATAAGGAAATATATCTGATTAGTAAACAAAACGTAATAATCTATTTTACCTAAGCTCTTATTTACATTCCAGGCATATCTTTCAGTCAATTGAAACCACTAAAACTTTGTTGGAGCTGCGTATACATGAACCGGCCAACTGAAGCTAGAGAATCAACTGTCGTAAACTATTTTCCATTTCGGCAAAAAGCAAGAGCAAACATGCAAAAGTTCGATATTTATATCTATTGAGTTTCTCCAACTCTCCAGCGCGGAGTAGTGGTTCATTCATTTTTTCGTAAATCGTAAGAATATGTATCTAGGCCATAAGCACGGATTTCTCGTATGGGTAACCTATGTAAAAAAGAAGTAAATATTTTTTTCGGCGATGGAATTCTAGTTTGAGCCCTTGGGGCTTTACTGACATCTTTCTTTGGGTATGCACCGATAACACCCAAGGTTATAAGTAAATAAACCGCAACACGTTTGAAATCGGAATTTATCTCTAGTGAAAATATAGAAAACAGTATAAACTTTAATTGTCTTGAAAATTCAATGGTGTGAAAATATCGATTTCTAATTTGAATTTGTAATGTGAGCTAAGAGTTGCAAAAAACTAATAAAACTTCAAGTAATTAAATATTTTGTAATCTTCAAACTTCTAAGCAGAATTAGCCGTTTCTTTCATAGCAAAAACAATTAAGCGTATAAATTTCAACAATTCGAGATAGACAATATATTTTTGTTTCTACGTGATACTTTTGAGCTTGACAAACTTCGTCAAGACACATTGAAGAATGAAGCAAAAAGTTCATTATTCTAGACAGAATCGCGGGCAAAAACTTTTAGTACGTCTGAAAACGTAAACACCGGGAGCGTCTTGCGGGAATCCCCGCTCCAGACTATACACATGTATACATCCTGTAGTTGTGTACGCGCGCACGTTTGATAAAAACAACTGGCGAATACAAAAAATGGCGTAATTTTTCTGCTTCCTCGGTCCGTCTTTTGGTGAAAAAGTCTTCTCACGTTTTTCGTCGCGCTATATATACACACGCGCTCGTCTGTGTATAGAGTTGTTGTAGCAGCTCGTCTCGTTGTTCCTTTGTCCGTTTTGCGGTTACAGAGCCCGGCTCGAAGAATCGCTGATGCAGAAACAGGAGTTTCCGGCGCTGCAACAGCGAAGAGCACAGGAGCCAATCAGCAATCAGTTGATTGTACTTTCGGATATTGCCGCGCGCGTACATAGCTAAAGCTTTATTGATTAAAACTTTGCATTTGCATAAAGTTAACACAAGTAACTAATTAATATTCGATACCATATCTATGCCGCTGTGTATGCGGCAGTTACAGCTCGTTCACTTATTTTATGAATTGCTATGCTGCTATTGTTAGTTATTATGCGAGCAGGTAACTATTAAATTTATAATTTGAGAGCTCAATTTTAGGTGTGAAATTTATAGGCAGCCCTATTATTTGGTAGTGAGTTCGATACAGGTAGAATGTTTTTGTTGTACGTAAACGGCTTAAATTAACTTTGCTTTAATTCTGTAAACGCGATACAAAAAAATTGATCCATATTTAAACTTTTTTCTTTCCATTTTTGGGTATCTTAAGATTTAGACAAATAAGTAAGTAGACAAATAAAATTATTAAAAATTTTAAATTATATCACACATCTAGGGGTCACAAGAGGGTACAGCAATGGTGTCAAAATAATTATTTAATTGTGATACACAAAAAAAGTTTACATAATAATTTATGAACTATACGTTCGTTTCTATTTGAACTCAACATTTTCGATAAGAAAATAAATTCATAGAGTTAATAAGTAATAGTATTGACTGAATTCTAATTCGATATTTACTGGATGTGATAAATTTTCTAATTAATTTCAAAACTTGATGTAAAAATAAGAAAATGTCATGAACGTTTGACAAAAAGGTAATTAACTTACTAATTATAGATTAAAAGAAAAATCTACACCGTGATCCCTTTGAAGTTCAAACAAATTACTTCATTAGTCTCTTCAATCATGTATAATAAAGGACAAGTATTTTTCGATTAACGATACTACTTTATCTGCAACAAAATGGCGTAAGAAAAAGGACAAATGTTCGTGCGATAATCCAATGTAAATCGAAGTGCGTTGAAACAGATTTTTAGTAGTTATGCGCACCCTGAAAGAGAATATTATTTGATTTTAAACCTCAATGCAAGAGACCTTTCCATCACACTTTCAGCCCATATTTAATCAAGTTTAATTATATTCTTTAGCCTGAATTCTCATGTAATTTATCACTCAGTAAGCTCATTAGCTCGTTCAAACACAAGCACATGTTTAATAATATTTGAGCGTATTACGAGGTCCTTCAGTTCGAAGTATTTATTGATTTACATATTGTTTTATTTGTTCTCATAATGGATTTTACACAATACCTCGTTGAAAGTTAGATTTAGATCGAATTGCAGATGAATTTCTATATACTATTGTTTGCATTGCACGCACTTTCATGTGTACACGCATCGGAGGCTGTATAAGCTCAAAAGAAAGGAGAGCTGAAACTTGTACGGATCGCATTATCATCGCCTTGGGATGTAAACGTGTATTTTCACTACTTTGAAAATTTCATAGTAACAGCGAAACAAGACTCGATCTCATGTTTAGTGTATACACGCAGTAAACATTTTTGATGGATCTGAGTTTCCAAAATTTTCGAATCTTCGCCGCTATCAATCTGCAGCGAAGCATCATCAATTAAGGCTCCCGGTACACGGCCTTACCACCTCCCTCCTTTTTGGTATCGCTATCATAATTCGCCTCTCTGTAGCTACTTTCTTGGAACAGGTCGCGAGAGAGATAATCCACAGTATCTTCTGTGCTGCCTCCCTCAGCCATTCTCTTCCTTTTGGTGTATATGAGCGCAACACAGCGTATATAGCCAAGGGTAGAAACTTTGTTCAAGTAGTGTTATAAGCCTTCGGGTGTATATGTACGTACAGCAAGCGATCGAATAGATTTCAAGTATTTATCGCTGCCTAGTCGCAAGAGTAAATCCTTAAGTATACACGTGAGCTATGTAGGTGCAGCGCGTACATTGCAGCTGTTGGTACATGGCGCAGCAGAATTAGGACCGAACGCGAAAAGAGAAAGAGAGAGAGAGTTTATCTGTTGAGTTAAGAGCTCAAGGCGTCAAGATATGTATAGGTATATATGTTGGCGTCGTCCGGGGCGCGAGAGGAAGATTTAGCGCCGCTGACAAGCCGTAGACTCCGGAGTCTTTAAGTTGTTAGAGAGCGAAAAGTTACATGTGTTGGGAGAGTTTTGAAAAGTATCGCACACCGACGTACGTTACGCCACGGCCGAGTTTAGTCTGTGAATGTGACGAAATTGGTTGGAAAACAAATGGGAGCACGAGAATAGGAGTAGCTAAATTTATGCGATATTTTTAGTGATATTATCTCTTTGCCAGGATTTGTCGGGTAATTTATCATTTCGAATAGCAAAAACAATTGAGACAAAGTGAGATGAGCATGTATCGATATTTGGCTGGCAAATACAAATTAATAATAGTAAATAATGCACCGAGAATAAAGCATCGATATTTATGGTAATTCAAAGCCCCTACTGGCACTGGATAAACTCGGGTGTTTATAGGATATTTATACACATAACCCAGCTGAGTTATTAAATAGCTCGTCCAGTACATACACGCTAAACCCAAAAGAGTAATTTTCGAACCTCAAAAGAGTAATCTGCGCGAATTACTCTTTTAAAAAGAGTAATCTAACGCAGATTACTCCTTTCACTTTCACGCTAGAACTAAAAAGAGTAATCTACGCACGTTACTCTTTTTTGAAAAATGCCGAGTGGGCAATTACTCTTTTTGGTAAAGATTACTTCGCGCATAAGAATATTGCGCGCAGATTACGGTCTTTGAATATTAAAGAATATTTTTTATTGTATATTGATTCTCGTAGCCAGTGAATGAAAGGTTTCAAAAAAGTTTGCTTAAATTTAGCTTTAATCAATTCGTTTTTAACATATTAAAGGCTATTATTCAGATCGATTATAATAGTAAATGTTTTTCTTTATCGAATAGAAGTTTTGCAGAATGTTTTACTTTCGACTTTCTTTAATAAAATAAGGGAAGAAAAATACACGATGCACCAGTCAATGAAGCTTTTTTACCTTTTTTTAGTAATCTGCGTTAGATTACTCTTTTTAAAAGAGTGATTCGCGCAGATTACTCTTTTTAGTTCTAGCGTGAAAGTGAAAGGAGTAATCTGCGTTAGATTACTCTTTTTAAAAGAGTAATTCGCGCAGATTACTCTTTTGAGGTTCGAAAATTACTCTTTTGGGTTTAGCGTGTATGAACGATTCTCAGTACATTTGAAAGTCCAACATTTTTTTTCTAATGACGTGAAAAACTTGTTCTTGATGCCATACATGTTCCCAAAGAGACCGTCAATAGGCCTTTTTCAGAGGCCTCAAGTTTTTCTGGAATTCAACGTTACTTTTAATCCTACAAAAATACCTTCCTTTGATGAAGAAAGTGCTGGAGAGCTTCTTTTACTGAAAATTATCAAAACTTTTCGAAAAAAATTACATTAAAAGAGTCTGAGCACTCTGGAAACTTGCAAAAAAACCTGAAGATTGAAATCGAATCGAATTTGATCTGAACTTTCATCCCCATTTTTGTATAAACTAACAATAAGCATGAGTTTTGGAAAAATGTAAGCTTTAGGACCCGTATTACTTTCAAAACAATAAGATTTCTTGGACATGTATGACATCCATAAAACAAGTTTTTCATATGCCAGCGGAAAAAATTTTTTGCCCCTCGATTTCACAGAGAATCGGCCATATAAACGCACATCTGAGGGGGTCAAAAGCGCTGCGCATTTTAGTCGTTACGTTATATACACAGGCAGGTACGCGTGCACGAGCCTGAATAGATATTATGTCCTATAGGCGTAGTCGCGACACGCGGGTCATCATATCGCGCATCCATATATAAGAAGTCGTTCATGCGTGCTTTAGGCTTTGCCCGCACACACGTACAGCCATTACACAGCAACTGTGCCTACATATAAACGCCTTTACAATAATACTGCGCCGAGGATTCGTTTGCCTACATGAGGGCTTACTCGATTTACCAAATACATATTGTATGCGGCGGTCGGCCGCATCTATATTCTATATCTATTTCGAGGGCGAAATAACGTTTGATGATATAAATCATGACTGACTGCTACGCCAGAGAGAGAGAGAGAGAGAGAGAGAGCTCGTTTATAATATACGCCTGCGTTGGACTTATCGTCGGCAATGATTGTTAATGTCTTGCGCCTGCGAGTGTTACCCCCACCTGCAGACGCGAGCTTTCCAGGCAGAGGCTTTCTGCGTTTGAATTTATTAATTGACTGAACGCGCGTAATTACAACTGTTTGTTATCTTTCGATTTCTAATTAAAAATTACTCGTGATTTATTAATACAACGCGTGTTTTCGGTAACAGCAACCGACTTACAATTACACGCGCAAATAATTATGGGAAAAATTTATAATAAAAATTCTATTAACTTTCTCGTTCAACTTTGTGAATTCTTTATCAAAATTGTGGCTTTTTCACCTTATAATGCCACGAGACGGGATATGTATGTAATAAATTTCAGTGGCACTTCGTATACAATTGCAGTTTCCGCTTGCATTTTTTCCTGTGCTCCTGCGATCCGAAATAATGCAAGGCTACACGATCTGGCATTTCATCTCATAAATAAATTTCCATTTCCGTTGTGACATCTCCACCTGAGTTGCTTAAAATTTAACGAAGAAAAAAGTCGAATGTCCTCTGGTGAATCGGAGTATATGAAAGTGTGTGAGCGTGAGTGTGTGTGTGTGTTGCTCTTTGACCTTTGCTTTGCAAAGTTCATACCTCTGGCATTTTCGTAACATAAGAAAAAATGTAGGAAGAAGAATTTAGAAAACTTCAGCTTGTGCATTTTACATAAAGAATGAACCCGCGTCATTGTCCAATATGTCAGTATTTGTTTACCATGTATTTATTTTTAATCGACGACAAGCATTAAAAAAACTTCAAAAGGTTTAGAATCACGTGATCCACGCTGATAAATTGAGTCTTTTTTTATGCATGACCCTACTTGAACCCGATGAGAGTATTTTTGAAAAAATAATGTTTTTCGATAACTCATATGTTTCACGATCGAAGAGTTTTATCTTTAACCCAGTTCGAGTAACCATATTTATGTGCATTCTATAAACGTATCTTATGTCGCTTATTCATGCACTTCAGAAGAATATCTGCCATCTTATTTCAGAATCATACTAGCCTTTCCTTTTCCATGCTGCGTGTGCCCAAGAAGTCTTTTTTCCACTAAAAATAAAAATAAACTTATGCAACAATTATAGTGTAGATTTTTTTGCAATTAAAAAATTGGCTCGAAACAAAATGTGAGTTCACCCGCTTTAGCCCTCTGTAAGCAATATTGCAAAATTACCAAATTGCGAATTCGAAACAGGCCGACTTCTTTACACTAACTCCTCTTCTAAACAGATGATTAAAATTAGTCTCAAGCTGTCAATAGAGAAATAAACCATTTTGTTATAACCACTACACTCGTAATCGTGCGCAACTACACGTCTAATAGCATGTTACTGCGAAACAACGTTTACGACCACAGCGCTTAAAAACTCTTCACCCTAAAACCTCATTATTTTTGAAAGAAAAGATTATGCAAATTAGATATTTCGTCAGCTTTTAACTCAATGTTTCTTATTTTCTGCTTCTTGGATACTCGGCTATAACTAAAACTTTGAATCTAGAATCTTGAATCATGAAAAATTTTTTCTCATAGATTTCGACTCATTTAAATTTATTCGAAATAGGTTTATCAATAACTAATAATGGTTAAATAATCAAAATTACACCAAGAGAGGCATTTCTTAATTTGAAAAAAGGTACTTATTTTCCATTTGAATTTCAACCGTACACACGTCAACGCGACCTTTTCTAGCGCTAAGGGATTCTCATTTCAACTCGAAGCAAATTTACCTTCCAGTCCTTTCAGTGCACACTTTGCAGAGAGAGAGAAAGAGAGAGACTAGTAGTACACTTGGCATATGTAGGGCTTTATTCCTAAATCTGTAGGTACCTGACGCTGGTTAATTAACAGGCCGCGTATAAGGCTTCTCTTTTAAACACTGCTAATGTGCTGTAGCGCACTGTGCAAACCATGTACAACAAAAATGTATAAGCTTGGCCTTTTTTAACGTCCCTACGTTCCATAGAAAATTTTGACTGGGAAAATTTTACGCCAGTGAAAACGAGGTCGTCATTAGTTATTGAGTTGGCGTGACGAAACCTCGCAGATTTCATTTATTGTACAAATTTTCAATAAAAGCTTTTACAGTTGAATCTATGATTATAGAAAAAAATTTTGAAAATTGATCAAAGAAATTCATAGGCCTTGGATAAATTACCGGCTTAGCTCACGGCCTGAGGGACAAAGAATGATGGCTAGAGAGGGACAAGTAATTGGAGACTGGGTTTAGTACTAAATAAAACCGTGTATTGCATATCATATTGGAAGTGGCTAGATAAAATAGTTATTCATACAAGTCTTGACATGCGAAGTAATCAAGGCATAATCGTTACAATTTTACCCGAAATTGGATAAATACCCGATTTTTAATCCTTTTCAGAATATTCGAATAAACATACGAGAAAAATTTGCTCCTTGATAATTAATTCACTGTTAGTAACTTGAGTTATAGGAAAAAAGAACAAGAAGTTGCAAGTCAGGCATAAAAAAGGAAAATTGACTTTAAGACGCCATAAAAAATTATAGACGACAATCTGGGTTCCAATTAACGAACTTAGTGTCCTAAAAATTTAAATTTCTTAAAAATCAGTGGTGAAAGGAATCGTAAGATCTTAAAATCTTACGATTAAGATTGAAAACATACATTAGTCCATTAGGAATGATAGATGTATCCATTAGTCCCCAGAACTTAGGATGCAACACCCGGTGATACATGGATATCACATGTCAATTACAAAGATAGTACAATGTAGGATAGTTTCGTACTCCATGACTACTCCTATAGCTCGTTATGACCATGCGCAACGTTTGCAGCACATACATTATTTGCAGTACAAAATAGGAGACTTTGGTTTCTCTGCTACTAACAACTTGTTTTGGCTCATGCAACATACCATACAATTTAAGAGGTCCTGGTGCACTTCTCTTTACCAAGGAAATCACGCTAAACTTAATTGTAACAACGATCGTCACTGCAACAGCGCAGTTCCACGCAAATTTAATAATTAAATTGGATTATATTCATCGATATAAATACTATCTCTGCCATTGCTCGTTCCCAAAGGCCTTCAATGTTCGCAATCCTCAGTTACAAATTTACTTGAACAATAATATAGCAAAACACTAGCTAGTTATTTACCATCATATCGTCGTATTTATCAATCCAACGATGGTTTGGAGCAATAATTCGTAACAATGAAACTATTTATGTGGAGCTTACCTACGCGTACTGGAAAAGTTATAATTTTACCCTCAGTTTCAATTTTAAACTTCGTGATTATCAAAAAATTTTGCTGAGAAATATTTATATAATAGGGGTTTCATTAACTTGAAGTTAAAACGCAAAATAGAATTATATATATTTATCGCCATTGCAGTTTTATATAACGCATTCAGCAGTCGAGTTGATTGAAGAATAATATTTTGAAACGACTAATTTATATATTTAACGCAACGAGAGCATCTACATTGTACGCGCAGAGTCGCGCCCTTCCGAAAGCACTGCGCTAATAATCATTAGTTGTAGTCGCGTCAAAGTGACGTTTTCTCTCAATACACTCGCGTAAATATATATATAGAGCAACTTTAATGCAAAGTTAATTTATGTCTATCGCTTGAATTCGCTTGTCTCGCGCGCGCGCGCGCACGGGTCCGAATTATAATTAGCTTGCCGGCTACACGCGCACAAACATTATCCTCCCAAGCGCGCGCACCGTGTTAATTAATAATTCAATCGCATTTTCTAACTTATTTATATATTTTATGTAATAGAAATCATTATGGACAATAAAGCGCGTGCGCGCCACGCCACTGCGAATAAAATGATCCAATTTAATCGCGTGCACGCGCGCGGTGCTCTCGGTAATAGAATAGCGAGTGTTTGCGCATGTAACATAAACAATAAGTCGCTCTGGCCCTCTTGTAGTCGAGGGCGGATACACAAATTTCGCGGTTAACGCCACAACGTCAAGCCTAGGGCACTGCGCGTCGACTCGACCGGGTGATTTACGAGCTTCAACGTCGACAAATGTGCTCGAATCTAAATTTCATCGTTTACTCCAGCTGCTTCGAACGCACGGCATACATTACCCACGCCCTTGCGTTAAAAAATACGTATATTATCTATAATTTTTTATGTATAACATGCTTACGTGTATTTGCGGGAAAGTGAAAGTAAAAATTTTCTCTCTGTGACCTCAGAAAATGTAAATCCAATGCAGCTTGGCTTACATTTGACTTTTCTGTACATGCACATTGATACGGAAGCTCGAAGACCGTCAGAGAAGTGTACATAAAAATTTCTGTATGACATGTACACTTACAGAGCGTACGTTGTACATCAGCTATGTGCGCGGAGTAAGGGCACATTTACACATACGTGAGCATGAAAAATATCCTCGGTAAAAAAATCCGCCAACTTTCGCAGCATTATGTGGCTGCATGAAGGAAAGAGTGCGATAATATTAACGACGCCTTGAGAAGCGGAGTAATGCGTACGCGCATAGGTCCATAGTTTACGATGGTAGCGTGGAAAATCAAGGAAAATATTATAATTATCGTTGCCTATTAATTTTCACCAAGGAAAAACGAAGCACAGGTGAGCTCGAGTAGCCGGAGAAGCAGGTCGTTGTAAATTTAAACTCTCATTTCGAATTCAATTTTAGTAAAAGTACACCGCGTTCCGCCACGGCTAGAGATGTTGTATATGCAAAACTTTCTTCCGTACTACTCGACTTATAATATTCCGATTTTTACGCGCTTAGCCTTGTTTACCGTGGACTTTATTTTTATGCATACAGATATATTTACTCTTGGCACACTGTTGATGCATAGTTCTGTAGTGCTGTAACTGGAATATAGTACGGAACTAGAGTTGGAGTATTCATCATCTATACATGCGTAGGGGGCATGAGAATTTTTCAAGAGTTGAATTTTCTGAAAAAATATCGTATTCAACATTTTTGAGCGACGTACACAGAGCAAAATGTTCGTGTAATTTTTTTTCGAAACATCCCATTTTCCACACTCAAGCTCTCGGGCATTTTCCATGTGAAGTGCGCTACCCCCGTTGCTGCAATATAGCATGTATAAATATATACATCACGGCTCTCACCCGTGGGAATTGAAGTCGCGTCATAGTTAATGGCATTAAAAAATCGCTCAGGAAATAGTCGTGTTGTCGCAGAGCACAATCAATTTCCATACAAATACTCAAGATACCGCGTGGAAGTCTAGCGGCATCAGTCACAAATGTATAACTGTAATTCACCGACTCGCCGCGTATTAATATCATATACATATAAACTTGAAGCGGGTCGTGGAAGAAAGGAATAGAATACCTATGTATATCCGCATTCACACACAGAGGTACACTTGGAAAATTAACCGAAGAGGTACTCTATTTGCAAATAAGCTCTTGCTGTTATACCTATGGAGTACGCGAGCGACCTGCTTAAAGAGAGAGAGAGAGAGAGAGAAAATCTTTCTCTTCTGGTATATCGCCGTGTGTGTGCGTCAGTCGCAGGTTCACGCACACATACGAGTTATAATTTCCAGCCTTTATTTAAACGCCGCGGCGCAGTGCAGTATATAGTATACCACGCTGCGAATATTAGGGTCGCTGTTGCTGTTGCTGCTGCTCATGCCTGTTTCGTTCTGCCACTCGGAGCGAATGATTTATGCGGTAAACTAGAGAGTTAGATAGGCGTTTTGTTCGCCATTCCCAGACACTTGCACCTTCTATATACGCCGCGCTGCACACACACATAAACTAGGTGCGTGTGTAAGCCACTGCTGCACGCTCTCTCTCCCTCTCTCTGTATGTATGTCAATCTCATATACAGTCTCAAATGCTCGTCGCGGCGCTCGCTTTCTTCGTATTTTCTCGCGCGCGCGCCGAGTGAAAATTACCCTCGCGCGGAGTCAAGAAAAAAGACGGCTACTCGTTTAATCTGTATAGTCTGCCGTGCGCTATATAACTATTTCCTTTCTCAAAGCTCTCGGTTCTGTTTACTTGCGTGAAATGTGCACTTTGCCGCGCCATCTAGCAGCATTACTACTTTGCGTGCCGAGCTTATTCTTCTTCGCGCTTTTCGAGATGTTATCACTAGGATTTAACGACCCTTGTACAACTGCCGCAGCCGCCACCGTCGCTGCTGCTGCTGCTGCGCAGTGTCTCGACGCTCGAGGAAACGAGAGCAAAGCAAGAGAGAGAGAGAGAGATATCGCGATGAAAAATGCGTATTTATGCTTTAGAAAATAAAAGCAGATGCAGCGGCAATAGGACGACGCTCGTGCTTGCAAAATATCCTAGGATCAAAAACAAATTCGATGCGCGTAGCTGTACATTCGAAAGAGGAAAAAAAATCTAGGTAATTTTACGATATGCCTCTGTAAAAAGGAATAATGCACACGCGAGTATGAAAAATAAATATTGTTCTCGCGCACGCCTCTATAAATTATTAGATGCTTTCTTCTCTGCGTATCGTCCCCTACATTTTCTCACGATCTCACTTTTAGCGATGCATCATTATGAATAAAGTATCGAGGCATTGAAAAATGTATGCGTGACCTGAAAAAAAGGTCCTCTCTATGTTTAGTCTCGGGGCAAGTCGAATCTAGCTTTTAAATCAAAAAAATGCAAAACGAGCGGCAGTGAACTACTTTCGCGAGCTTCTATTCCGATTGTAATACGAACGCACACTCACGAGCTTGCGAGAGGGCTTTCGTATTCTCTGTGTGCTCCATAAGCACGAAATTCCTGTACATTTATTTCGCCGCATGTATATGAAAGATATACACTTCTGAAGGACCTGACGAAGCGGCGGTGCTTAGCGACGCGTGTCACGCTCCTCTGACATAATGTGTGACGCGTTACACGGAGACTTGAACACGTGTTCGCGACTGCTTATATACGAACCTGTGTACATATACACGTCGCTGTATTGTATTACAAACTTACGCGCGTGGCAGCAACCCTGCCGAATAAGCAAGCAGAAAAGCAGCAAAGAAACGAGGCATTTACGGCTGCACTGTGAGAGAGAGAGAGAGAGAGAGATGCCAAACAGACACTGGGAAGAAAAAAACTAGTCAAAAATATCTTGCAATGTGAACAACTCGCTAGTTGCAAGATCTATAACCGCCTTACATACATTATGATGTGCACAACTCGTGTGTTGTGATAATGTAGCTGTATACTACTAGACCTTTTCTTACATTATCTGAACCGAATTTCAACTCTTCGTCTATTATTTTGAACTTACTTCTTGAAAAAGAAGAGGAAAATGTTGTTGGATATAGCCAGCGCACAAGTTATAATTTTATCGAATTGTCGCGCTCTGGTTTAACAACGTCGATGAAATTCATTTGAATATTTCGGGTATCGATTTTAGATATAGGGCACACTCAAATAGATATATGCAGAGTACGTTTATACTCTATATAGCGAACGTATAAAGGATTGTTAGAGTCACAGTAAACAAGATTAGCAGACTTTATATCTGCTGCTCGCGGTTTGCATTCGTCAAAATTTTTGTTTTCGCGCTCGCGCGCATACTGCACCGCATCGATATCTTTTACTAATTGGTCGCGTTAGCTAGTCATTATGGATGCCCAGTCGACCGGCCACGCGCGACAGGATCGTTAGTTTTAATTGGATAAAATTGAATTTAGTGCTATGTTTTGGCTTAAATCCTCTTTGACTAACAACTTCGAGCAGCCGCTAGTCCGCCAAGTTTCTAATATTGTTTGTTAAGAGAAATTAAAGCTCGCTTGCGACATAACATAACTTTACAGGCAACGCGAATTAGAATCTTTTTTTTTTTTTGATTTTACGAGCGTAATACGATTAAAAGGATTTTTCCTCTCGATGTGTGAAATCGCTCGTGTCTGCTTACACACTCCGCAGGCAACGTATGGACAGTAGCGATGTCAGCGCATCCTTGTGCGATCGATCAATTACAAGTCAGCGGAGCTGTAACCCATCGGTATAAACAATAAGAGAAGCGTGTTACACGCACGTGTTTATCATTCGCTCAAGCTCGTTTATATATACACAGAAACGTATGTGCGTGGGTGCATGTTTGTGTTTGTTCATCGTCGGAAATGTGCTCGCGCTCGATGCAAGAGAAAATCCGGTTGAAAGCATAACACCGCGAACGCGACAACGATCCATTTGAACGATTGCTTTGGCTTCGAGTGCTACTGCCAGCTTCTGTACTTTTGCGCGCGCTCGCCTGTGTATGTATGCGCGCGCGTGTGTGTTTACAAACAGTTACGTGGATGTTGAAGTTTCTCCGGAATCTATATATACACGTATATATGATGGAGCTTAGAGGTTTCAATTTAAATTAATATTTCGAGTCTGCCTGTAAGCGATAAAAGTTCATTGGTAAGACTTCATGATCGAATGTATGTTAGGCAATATTTAAGGGTAGCGAGATAAAAGCTTTCGCGATAGCATGCAGGTATATGCATATTCGAAGCCTTCAGCTGAGGAAATCTAAATATTGTACTTGGCATGATGTAACGTTATTTTTTTTGCTGACGTCGATCTCGAGATCTAGGCACTCTCTTTCCTTCTTTTGGCAAACATATCCTTACGATATTATGTTGACATTATAATTCATTTTTAACGAGGCGTCTGACAACATCGACTTCGTACCACTCGTAATTCGTGTACTTACACATGATTACATGAACTCGATTAAGAGTGAATTTCTCTTGAATTTTTTCTCGTAAACATACATTTATTAATTTAATTTATAATTTTACGTTGGGTATGCAAGAAGAAATAGCGAATTTACAAAGAAGCCATGCCTATGCAATACATTATACCAAACAGCGAGACTCCTGTAGAAGCAAATAGTTGCAGCGAACACAGGCAGCAGTTTTCAAGTCAGCTTCGACGCGAATGTGTACAAGAACGAAAGGGAGATACAGACAGAAAACGAGATGTTCTATATATATTCGTGGCAGTAAAAAACAGCGTACGGAATTAACTTTACGATCCCACGACAAGGAGCGTCGCGTGTCCAAGAAATGCGAGGGAAATATATATAATGGAGATGAAAAAAGGGAAAAAGAAAGTAGCAGAGCTGCAATGAAACAAAAAAGAGGAGTTGCAGGCAGGCAACGTCAGGTACAGAGGCCGAGTATCGCGAACACGCAGCAGCGCTACACGTCTGTAATTGTCAAGTAGCAGCTTTATGACGACTACAAACACTTGGCATGTCCAGATGTTGTATGTATGTATGTATATAGGTACACGTCTGTGTGCACGAGTATATATATACCGCGTCAAAGCCCTTATCGACGTGTCACATACAAATCATTCGATCCAGCTCACGTTGTATATACACCACACACGGCACGCAAGCGCCAGATTATAGTGGATGATGTGCCGAGGTACGTATGTACACATACACAGAGATCTCGTGACGTCCCGGCCTCAAACGCCACATGAGGATCTTTGGCGCAGCCAAGATATTCCACTCGATTTCCTTAAGAATTCGAGAGCTTGCATGTGACAAGTTGATTTTTTATCGCGAGATTTTCATCTTTAATCACATTTTTTTAGAGCAAGCTGCTACAAGCCGATCACTTTATAAGTACCTCCATGAGGAAAACAATTTTGGTGAATTTTAGAAAAAACATAAAATGCGTCGAATAAGAAGGATCAAATAATAAGAAAAATTAGTTCAAAAACTACGCGATTAACTGCTGTCGCGTTTTGAGTGGGGTTAAATTTACGGCGAAATGCATCTGAACAGTCTTGATATTTAGTTAGGAGCTCTAGGACGTAATCCAAACTTTCAGCTGGATATAATTTTGTTGTTTGCCAACTACACCCTGTACTACTTTACAGGAAAGTTAATGAGCCATAACGCGAGGTAGTAACTCAGCAATTATTCCCAAAAACTTCTTGAACTTGAAAAGACAAAAAAAGGGAAGGTTAATTTTGATAAACAACTGCAACGTCTAAATAGCTCAGAAACGTAGATTCGAGTGGGTATCAAACCATTGTAGAAATTTCCGAATATTCGAATTCGTTATTAGCCATGTAGAGATCAAAGCCAAGAGGGTCAGTATCAGCGGCAACTAAATTAACTTGTCCCTAAGCCAGCCAATTATCTTCGCCTTTCCTGTAATTGTACCGACAAAGCCCCGAGCCTGTGCTATTCGGAATAATTACAAACGCTTTGATATCAGCTCCGTTACCTCGACACTATGTATGTTCTATTGAGTGCCCCCAAAGTAATGAATTTCTCGCGCTAAAAGTACAATTAAAAAGGGAGCGATGATTTTTTTCCAATCATCTGTGCACTTATTACGTGAATGAATACTCATTACTACTTCGTTAACTTTATATATTTGAAAATGAAAAATTCATAGTAATAATCGAAGTGGTCTGTGTATTTTTTTTCATTGCAGAACATTTGTGCGATCCTTAGGTTCGCGACGCTGAGCTATACATGACACCTTGTGATAAAATCGCATAACGGTCCGTGTGGGCTATTAGTATTTCAGTTATACAGCAGCGCTTATGCGTATGAATTTTAGTACACGCGCAGAGTACAGCACGTTTGGGAGGTATCGAAGCTCGTACGCGTGCATTTCCGCGTGCTTGCAATGCACATGATACAGGTATTATAACGGCGTGTTTTACGCGGGCTGTTTTGCCCAAAACTGATATTTCCCGGCTTTATATTTCGATATATTATCCTTTATTCCTTGCCAAGGCAGCTCACGATCTCTTGCCTTATCCCCCCTCACGTATAATTGAGATTTTATCACTGTCTGCGAACTAATACCCGCGCGGCGGGCCCCCGCGTCTAGCTCGTTGGTAAGCTACTAAAAACACACCATACAATACCGAGGCTCTTTTGATGCAAAATGTTATTACAGTCAGCCTGAGAATAAGGCTAGAATTCATAATGTATACTGCACGAGCGAAGGGGGGGGGGTGCGTGGGCGAAGGCGCTGTATATCATAATGACGTGCGCGAGTTACATCGGGCGCGAGCGCGAACGGAAAATTGTTTTTCTTTGCTACTCGCGCGCAGCTCATGGGCGTGTTATTATAATACGCGTACGGATGACCCGAGAGGATTTCTTGCCCCGTTATTAGTCTTTACGATACGCAGCTGCAACTTTATATTTTTGCATTATATGGCACCTGTTATAAGCGCGCGCGTATTTAGAGGTGTATATAATGTAGCCAATGAGCTCGCCTGCAGATGTGAATTACGCCATGAGTCAAAAGTTTACGATACTATATTAAAAGCGTTTTCATTAGCTGATATTAAAATTTATAATATGTATTATTATTATCATTATTGTTATTTATTGACAAAAAATTCCTTTCCTCATATAATAATTACAAAAAGAACCTATAAAGATCATGTATGCCCGTACAAAGGGTTGGTCATATAAATGGTATATTTCAAATTAAAAATATATAAAATAATACAAATAAAAATATGAAAGTACATAAAAAAAAATATTTACTCCAGGCCATTCCAAAAGCCCAATAAACATAAAAAATACTTGAAATACGTGACATAATCAACATTAACTTTTTATCTTTTGTTTCAGTTATTTATACTTCATCAATAGGGTGCAAGGGACAGTGCAAGAGGAACATTTTCAAATGATGACTTTCAAAAGCAGATTGAGTTTTTCCAAGGAAATCGGTGAGTTATTTTCTTTTATCATTGTTATTATATACACACACGATCGTGAACAAGAAAATATGAAAACCATATAATACTTATAAATAAAACGATCTGTTTAGGACTTTGCGTGGCGCAATATAATGCAAGTTATATCTTTAGCGAGAGCACGAGCGCATAATCCCAAACGCGCAGCCCCAGAAATCCCCAAGAGATATTCCTCCGATGCATCTCGTGTATATTTCCGAGCTTTTGAATCGCGCCGCGTGTACAGCAAACGCAAATACATAACGAACTACGTACTTGCGCAGTTAACTTTGCCATACCATCAATTCTTTACACTGGCAATAAGTATAAGTTTGTGTTGCGCGCTCGACAACATCTTCCTCGCTCGCTGCACATTAGAAAGAGAGAGAGAGAGAGAGAGAGAGAGAGAGACTCAAGATTATTTCCTCCATAAAATCTCTCGACACTACCTCTCGACTGTCGCGCGAGCTAGGGGGGGCTCAGCGACGACGAGCTTTTCTTGCGCAATACGGCAAATGTATGTAGCTAGAGTAATTGTTACGCTAAGGTAATAATGCAAGAATCATCGCTACTGAGCTTCGCGCGGCGAATCATTTGCAAGGGTGCGCAATGGATGTCGAGCGGCTGCTATGACTTTTGGCAAAGGTCGTTATTAGCTAGGTGGCGTCGTAAAATGTCGCGCGCTACTACCGTGATACTTTTGCTGAAAAAGCATACCCCAAGCACATGATATGCAGATATTTCGTTGCAAGCTCTCTCTCTCTCTCGACGTTTTATGGCGCGATATATGCACGCTGCAATATATATATTGCGCCATGCCGTACTTGCCGCGCTCCACAATGTTATGCCAGTGTTATTATATAGGCACTCGAGACCTCTCGAGTGATGCGAGATAAGGTGGCGGTACTTTTTGCTCGCTTCTACGCGCGTTCCCATGCAGTCTGCAACGAGAATCATCGTGTTATTGGACCAAAAAAAAAAAAAAGAATCAAGGTTTTTTTCCCCTCTTGCTACACTCGGAATATTGACGAACTCAAAGCTTTCTGATAAAGAAACAATTCCAGACGACGACGGTGACGATGTGCTGCTGCTGCTGCTGCTGCTGCTGCTGTAAGCCGTTACATAAAAGGAATCCAATAATACGCCGCTCGCTCGCGCGCACATCAAAGCTGCCTCTCTGACTCTCTGCAAGTTCGCTTATTACCTATGCGTGCACACGCGTGTTACTCGTACATACATGTACATAGGTACATACTTCGCCTCGTCGCGAGCTATCTCGTTGGCGCGCGCGCGAGCGCGAGAATCACGCGCTCGCTCATTGGAAATTCGTGCGGCCGAGCTTATCTCTGCGGAAATTTACCTCGATTTAGAGCTCGCGCACTAACGCACACCGCAGCGTACCCACACATACGCAAACTCGCAAGTTGAGGCTGTTATAGGCTCCGCGCGCGGCGCCTCCTAGTATATACCGCTACTGTTGACGTCGTCGTCGTCGTCTTCGCATCGACGTCGTGTCGTGAATTCCGTATTATATGGATGAGGATGATAGCTGCTTGAGACGATATACAAGAGAGAAGTCGGCCGAGCTTTCCATAATTCAAGCTTAACTATATATCGATCCTTCGCTCGCGATGTCGTTATACTCTCGATTAAAGCCTTATGTGCGCCAGGCAGAATTTTACTCCGTGTTCGCGAGGTGCATTTGGCAACGGCTCCGCACTCGGCTTTTTCTTCGAGATAGCTCCGCAAAGTTGATCCGCTTACTCGGGCGTCACGTGTGTGACTTTTTATTTACTCGATATTCACTCGTGCGTAAATATATACATAAAAACTTTCATTTTATTATTATTTCTATAGCCGTATACATGCGCACGAGTCAATTAGTAGTTCGATCGCGATCGTGCATGAAATATCCGATTATCCCAAGAGCGTATGTAGCGAGCTAAAATTGAGTATAGGTCAAGCTGGTAAACACGGGCAACGCGAGTATGGAGCTCCAAGCTGCGGCAGAATTAATAGATATTTTCCGTATGAACTATCGTTGAGGCAGCGTTGCCTTTAACGGGAGGTATAGTATTTTTCGCAAAAATTTTCGATTCCTCTTTTTATTGTCTTATTCGATTCTATATACATTCAAGAGTATTCAGTTAAAATTTTAAGCCAATCGGAGCAAAATTACCCAAGATATTGCCATTTTAACGCACGTGCAAAAAGGAAGAAGGACTGGACCTCAAAATCTTTAAACGCGTTTCCTGAACAATAGCATTTTCAAAGACGGTGTACATCATATCTCAAAAACTTATTGACCGATCTTTTTGAAATTTTACACCGTTATTTATTAACTATTTTACAAGGTAGTGGCGTTGAGATATTTTCATTTTTGGGAAAATTTTCATTTTTTTTTCAACAATTTTCCGAGAAAAAAAAGTGTACTTTTTCGATTTTTTTCCCATTTTTTCAACTTCAAAATCACGCCAAATTTTCAAAAATGAAAATATTTTTAAAAACTCTACGTCAGTACCTTCAGAATCCTCTAAACTAATAAAAAAATGTCATTAGGCTTGTTTCTGATGATTCTGCGAGGAGTTGTCGTGTACACCGCATTTTTCGACGTGTTTTCTTCAAACCGATGCCCCAGGCTCATTTTTCAATATTTTTCAACTAAAATTTAGTTGAGTACTCTTGAAGGGATGCTTTTTAGTGTACAAATCGATATTACTACATTTTCATCACTAGATTTCGAAAAATAAATCTCAAAAATGAGCTAAAATAACTAAAAATTAACTATACCCCCCCCCCCTTAAGTATACTAAGGCTGAAACGATCACGGTCTGGCGGAATTTGAGTAATAAGCAATATAATTCTAAAGAAAATACTGACTTTCTCCCTCAGCTCCTCCGCATAAAAAGTAAAAGCCGCTCACGACTGTATCGTATATTTTTTCCAACGCTAATGAGGTGAGCTTACGTATATACGATTTCGCCTGCTTATATTTGCTCATTTTCTGTGTTTTTACTTAACAATCAGTCGCATAGGCTTATTTTGCGTTTTGAAATTGTGAAGCTTCCTCAAGAAAGTTTTTCCTATTGCAATATTGTCATTACATCCATCGACATCAAATTAGTTTGAGATGTAATTATTTTTTCCATGAACTTAAAATTAATGATAACATGGTTTTTTTAACGAGAAAAATGAGTTACCCCCGTTTAACACAACAATACGTTTTTTAAAGTATTTAGGGAGTAAAAAAATTATTCATTGTGTGTCGAAGATCTTCACAGGTACCTACTTAAAAGTGTGCTCTGAATATAAACGTTTTCTACACTCTTTAAAAATGTTGATATACTCACGCTAGCCAGTTAGAGGCTTTTAACTTTTATAATAAAATACTTTTTCAAACTTATCTGCGCACGGACTTTATTCTCTACATTTCTCTTTCTGCTGATGAGCGAGCGCAACCGCTTGTATATAAATTCTTAGTTAAAGTAAGTACATTATTACAATATGTACATATATATCTTACATGCTCATGGTATAGCTTTATGCGTAAACACTTTGCGCATTATTCGCGTATATGCACGCGTGAAAATAGAAGCAACCGAGCTTAAACATGTTCAACTCTTGCCGGAGATAAACAAAGCAACTGCGAAAAGAAAATACATCTCGTATGCCGAAATTACCATTTCGCTGCTAGTATTGTTACAAGAAAATCTTTTGTAATGTATTTCTCTTTGAGCAAGTATTTTTTTAATGCAAAAGCTGTTTCCTCCGACCGCTTCGGCAGTCGGGGATCTTCTGTTTTTTTTTTTTTTTTTGTATAAAAATAACTGTAACGGAGATGTTTTTGCGATGTTGAAGATCAAAAGCGATTTGGTCGCGAGGTTGCTCGAGCTAAAGTATTCGTGCAATAAATACGCGACAAACAACGCGGGTCATTTATGCACACAAGGAAACAGAGAGATAAAAGCGCATCCGCGGGCCAAAGAAGTACGCCCGTATAGAGCTAGCGCGAGTCGTTGCAGAAGGAGTTTTTTGTTATTTCGCAGATAGCGAAATGACTAACGTGTATAGGTACGCAGTCATACGCGTATCTAGACGCACTTTTACCGCGCTCGCGCGTATACCTAAAGCAGATATAGCACAATTGGGCTAGAAGTTCATTAGAATTTCCATTAGACTCGCGTCGTGACGTTCGTTCGCGAGACTCCGCTGCAGTCCGGGGGAGGGCAAAGTCGTATACGAGTATAACTGCGCTTACCGTCTATGCTGCACCTACACACACACACGCGCGCAGAGTCACTCACGTACGAGTCAGTTGCTTAATTCATTCGTTATACAGTTGCGCGAATGCGTGTGCCAGCGACGCCGCTGCAAACCTCCCTTCCTCTTTCGCCCAATGAATATAAATTCTAGCGACATTAATACTATTCAAAAGCTCACCCTTCCCCTAGCTAGAGAGACTGAGAGAGAGAGAGAAAGACTTAATCCTTGCATATATACATATCGGATGCAAAACAAGAGACTGCACACGTACGTACATACGTGTACGGCGTATCTGCTTTGTATGTGGTTGTATTTATGTATATATGTGTACTTGCATTACGAAGAAGCTGCTCCCGTGCGTCTGCTGGAGCTTTCCAGTTTTATCGCGTACAAGTATATGTGCGTGCGAGTGCAAAACTTGTCTTTTGTAAGTCAAATGCACTACTCGTTTTTTTTTTTTTTTGGCTCGCATGCGTACGTCAGTACCGGGGCGCTGTACAACTGCTTTTCCTATACGTATAATAAGTGAATGCTGCACGAGAACGCGCACGAATGTATATTCCAAAGCTACTGCATACATTGTCGCTGCGCTGCACTTTCTTTTATGCTTGTATGCATGCGCACTTGCTGCACTACTGCTGCTGCTGCTTTTCCACGACACGAGCAAGCCCGAGTGATAAAATAAACAGCAGCAAAAGAAATGCCGATTCTTTCATTACTCAATTATTGCGGTACATTTTCGCCTGGTATGTGCGAGCTATGACTTGTATGACGTTTGACGTATTTTGAATGAATTAATTGAAAGCTTCACTTGACAGCAAACAAACGATTGCCACTCGTATTTTATGCGCATATTTATTTGCTTTTCTGAAATGTTTATAACACTAGATTTTATATAAAAACATTGCTCATTGCTCAACTTTTTTCATTCTGCTCTTTTGTTATTAAAAATTATTCTCGAATTTTAATATCACAGATACCTTCATAACTTGACTTTATTTTTGGTTCTATTTTTGAAAGTAGGTAAAAAAAGGGAGAAAAAAACCTCAAGTACGAATTTTTCATGCGTACATGACAATCTTTATATACTATGCGTATCGTGCGAGCGGGGACTTTACTTTCGAAAAATAATTTGAATATTATGTTAATATTAAGCTACTACATATTTTCGCTGCTAGAGCTCTGTTTCGTCTGAAAAATTATTCTTGCAAACATTTTTCAAAGCTCCGTGTGTATCTTTGAAAAAAATTCCCTTTTCTTAGTCTTTTGTTCTCTCTTACTCTCTCCTTACTTTTCGTAAACAACAGTTCAATTTTACCGGTACAACCTCTTGTTGACTTAAATCGGCCTTATAAGCACGTGAAAAGCCTTCGTCAAAATAACTAGCCAAATGGGTCGATGGCCGGAGCATAGAAAGGTATAATTGCTAAATGGAAGATCGTTCGCTCCACTGTGCGGCGTAACAACGCATTGCTTCTCATTAAAATCTTGCATTGAATTTAGCCTCGTAACAGCAGTGGCAGCAGCAGCAGCAGCATCTATATATTATCTCAAATGCACGTGGCCGGATGAAGTAGGCATTAGCTGGCACTATTTACGCGTACGTGCGTGCATATACACGAGTCGCGGAGGAGTGTGTCATCGCCTCAGAAAGGATATAATTTATTAACAAGCCACAAAAGAGGCTCGGGCGAGAAACAATGTGAGGCTCCGACTTGGAATCCCTCTTTACGCGTCTCTAGTCTCTCTCTCACTCTCGTACTCGTCGTGTAATTTAACCATTATTTTCGAGTGAAGCTACTGCGAAGCTGCTGCTGTACTGCACTGATGATGATGATGATGCAACTACAGCACTCCCTTGCAGTTTCCCGCTACCACAGTGTACTAGTGCACGTGAAGCATATGTGAAGAGTAGATTTTCCACGCACGAGAGACGCTAAAAGACTTTCTTATTTACATATAGGTATACGCTTGCACATGAGCGAGCTCGCAGTATATTTATATAGATCATGCGAACGGAGTCACTTGACAATTCAGCCTTGCAATACCCCCAGCGGATTACACGTAAATATATATAATAACGTAGATTGTGCCCGGCCATTGTTAGTTCCAATTTTATTATTAACCATTGTTAGTTTCAATATTGCACAGGCTTTTGTTTACTAAACCACTTGATTCTGCGGAGAGAAACGCTTACACCGAGCGCCAGCGTTGCGATGATGCAACATCATAGCCAACGCTACGACCACAACGCCAGCGCAGACTGCCCGGTCTGTCCCAACACGGTCGAAAACGCAGAGCACGTTTTCTTCAATTGCATCCGATTTGAGGAGGGAAGAGAAAAGCTCTATCGCCAGCTTCAAGAAGTTGCCAGGCCAGAAAATATCGTCCAGCTCATGCTAGCAGACGAAAAAAACTGGCTCGCGGTAGCCACCTTCGCCCATTCTGTCATAACAAGTCTGAGAACCGAAGAGATGACCAGAAGAAGATGACCGGACGACGCGGCATGAAGAAGACGAAATAACAAACAGTGCAAACGTGACGAGCTCGGTGCACCAGCCCAGCCTCTCCCCGCGAAGTAATGCCCAACGGCGGTCCCGCGGGGGTCAAACAGGGGCTGAAGGAGATGTCGATGGGCCTTTCATTCTTCTTGTTTTATACACCATATATTTCTTTCTCCACCTTTTGTCTTACATAACATATGTAGCAAAAGCCCGCAAATGTATTGTAATACATTTTTATTTAAATAAACTGAGCCCATCGCTCCCATCAAAAAAAAAAAAAAAAAAAAAAAGCGTTGCGATGAATTTGTCTTTATGCATATCCTATGCTACGATAATATGCCGATGTTCGTCTCCATTCCGATGTTGAAACGAATCCTGTCCAGCTGTAAATAGAATGGAGCCTCGTAGTAACAAAAAGTTATACATTCATGCGAAATTTGCAGCAGTTAGAAAGTACGGAATTTGTTCTATTTTTTTAAGTACATCTCGGTACAGAAAGATGATTATCTGAGACTTGCGATTTAATTGAAGATATGAAATTCACTCACAATGTAAATGATATACAATGTAAACGGTATAAACTCGGCATTTTAAAGTGAGAAATGAAAAAAATTGAAAATTTAAATCAATATAGTCAACGCCAGACCTTGTTTGAAAAATGAAAAACGCCTCGCTGTACCCTCACTTTTATCCTCTTTTTTCTTTCTCAATTATCTTTTCTCCCTTTCTCTTTCTTTTTTTTCGTCGATGCACTAATACATACGAAATCAGTTGCCATACCGCCATCCACACATATTTTTACCTCTGGAAGATTCAATAAAAGGCGAGAGCGAAAGATGAGAAAGAAAGGGCAAAATTAGTATGCCCGCGCGGCGTGCAAAAAAGTCGATCGACAAAAATTAAATTCTGAGTCAGAGTTATAATGGCCAAACTGCGACAGAATTAAGAATCATGAAGGGACTAGATTTTTATTTTCTAATACAATGTGCGTTTTGCTGCCGCAGCTATAATTTGGAAATTGAAACAATGGAAAATGATGAAAACAAAATATAAAACGATCGAGAAACAATTCGAGTTGTATCACTATATTTTGATTGCTTATAATGGAAGGATAAACACGTTAAAAATGATCACGATGTCTTTTCATAAAACATAAAAATATTCGGCTTATACTACTTTAAAACAATTACATGGTCAGTTATTATACCAGAGAGTATGAACTAGACGGCTGATTTTTCGACGAAAGAAATGAATATTCGTAATGCTCAAGTAAGCAAACAAATTAGAAGCGATTACAACTACATCCAATTCGTTTCGTAGATTTTAAACTCAAAAAATATATATACATACAAAGGTGTATGTATGGGTGATTTCCGCTGGGACTATGCGCCTGACTTTAGAGATAGAAACCAAAAGTACGATTGGGTATGATAATGACCCGAGCCATTTCTGCTGGGATGAGAGAGATAGAGGACGATTTTCCGGATAATTTATTGTTATATACGATTTTGCGTAATTAAATTGCTTAATTAAGTAGCTATCTAATTTTGGTTTCACGCACATTTACATCGAGAGAGTTAGAGATAGAGCTAATGCAAGGCTGGAAAATTATGCGTTTCCAACATTTGATTAAGTCTCGCATGGTTGTAAGTGACACAATATATTACTTTTATTCACACGGAACAGCAAAAATATGCTGGCACAAATACATGGTATCGAAAAAAGAATAATTAAAGCTGTTCACTTATGCAGAGTAGAATTGTATAACCTATTTTTTCGGAAATTTGTTTTCTTTCGTAATTTAGATATTTGTAGCGAAGAGTCTCAAAAGTGCATAGTTCCACCATAAAAAGGGTAACACAATGATCTTTTACATGCTAAAACACGATTGTACATATTATTTCTAATGCAATGTTGAGGTTTGAAATTACACTTTGGCGCACGACTTCGAATTACTTTGCTTACAATACTTTCCTCAAGTCATTGCAAAAGCGAGGCAAGCGGTGGCGAATCTTTTTCAATTTTTGCTCGCTTATTTGAGACATCAGAGCTCGAGCTTTTGCATCATCATTGAGAGAAGGCGCGCTCGTTTTTGAAGTCTTACCCCAACGTACCCACCATCGCACGTAAAAAAGTTTTACCTTAAATATGCTTATACCATCGTACACGTATATGTACACGGATTTCTTTATATAAAAAGAGGAAAAGAGCGCAGCGTTGAAAATGTATGCTATTATGACGTTGTCGTTGTTTTTCCCTCTACCGTGCACCAAAATTCGTAAAACGTTGGAAGGAATTTAATTTTTCTTTTCTAAAGTTTGAAAAAATTGGTTTCTAAACTTTTATGGAGCGAATAATTTTTGAACTACAGTTTTGGCTTACGCACTATTTGAAATAAAACTTATTTAGGCTTGTTAAGCTTAGAGGATAAACTCGTAAAAACAAACATCATAATCGCAACTTACTAGTAAATTTAGTACCTAGGAAGTGAAAAAATAGAAAATCTCAGATTACGTGATTTCAGCCGAGACTTCATTCTTTTAGATTATACCTTTTCATGCGACTATATTCAACTCTCGCGTGTTAAATCCCTGACCTCTGATTTGTAAAAAGCAGATCTTTTTATTCTTAAAGCCAAAAAGACCACTATAGTGAGATATAATAGTGAACATTTAAAAGTCAACCTTGTCAAGAGTATTAAAAGTACTTTAATATCATATCTGTAAATGCTGCAAGCAAGCAAGTTAATAAAAAAGATTTATCCAATTTTAGCAAATAACCGCACTTTCATAATAATGAAAAACTAGGACTCTCAGATGTAATATTAAGTTGCTCTATTACGATTCAAGAACAAGAAAATCATAACATGAAAAGTACTCAGGTATGACTTAATTAAATAAGTAATCTGCAAAAGATACCAATATCGAAGCACATCCCCGCATAAGACAATCGATCGGGCGTTTCTCAGGCAAGAGGCCATAATTGTAAATCGTAATGCCATTTTTCCGCTGTCAAAGAAGAGAAACAAAGACACTCCTTCTTTTATAGGCTGATCGTTAAAGCAGGAGGATTCAAGTGGATACCAACGCGTGGATGGCAACGGGTGCCAGTTTTATATTTTTTCGCTTTCTTGCTATTGCACGATATCATCTCTCTTTTTCTCTTCCCACTATAATATGTTCCGCTATTTTTTTTTCGTAGTGCGTTACTCTTATCGCTTAAAAAAGTTATCGGAAAAAGCTTATTTATGATTATAAAGAAACCGGTAACTGCACGTATATTTTTCGTTCAAAAACAGAAGAAAAACTTTCCACGTGGCATATATAATCCAGGCTACGGTATACAGTTTATCGTCTGTTTTCAGAGCCAGTGATGGATTCGAATGAATCTTCGATGCGCGTGCATAGCAACGATTGAATGAGAGGAAGAAAATTTACTGCAGTACGTATAAATTTTCTAAAACGTGGTACTTTCATTATTTTTGTGCAGAATTAGCAGTGGCCACTGGTAAGCTAAGACTCGATGGCTCCTATTTTTTACGAATGTATCAATCTTTATGGTATTTATATACTCGACGTATGACAAGCATCGAAGTGTGAATTGCGTTAAACCAAAGCGTACAGCTCCCGGTATTATAGCGGCGTTGATGTGTATGCATAAGAGAAACTACGCTAGCTCGCTTGCTCCGCAGCCCCGAGGATGTGGTAAGCTGCAGATAGGTTGCCTTTAACGAGGCTTTTCGTGCGCAGATATATATATTGGCAAATGATAGAGGGAACGGAGAAGTCGATATTATGGAGCGGGAAAAGCTCGCGAGGTGGGCTATACGTAGCACAGTTTCCCCGCAGAGTTAAGTGCTTCTACGTGTCTCTCGCTTATAGGTTCGGCGCTATCGCGTATGGCTTTATTGCGCAGACCTATCCTCTACGATTCTATTATTTACCATACATTTTTTATACGCACGTTCGCCGAGTCATACTTTACAGATTGGCTAACACGGCTCGAGGAAAGTGCTGATTTTTGCCCAATTTCGAAGGCAATTCGAGATTATGAGCGCCACGGACGACTCACCCGATTTGAATTGCGCCGAACATTCGAGCGGCTAGGTGGAATCACTAATTCAAACGAAACAGTGGTAAGGATTATTGCGGGAGAATGGGGTGGATATTTGACTTTCTCGACGACGTTGAAACATTTCCCGTCTCTTTCCGCGAGTTGGGAGGGCGAGTTTTTTTTCATCCCTTCATCGTTCGATTTATTTGTCTTACAAATATATACAGCTCGCGAGAAATAGATAAAGTGGACTGCGGGTCGCAGTCTAGAGAGCTCGTGCGAGATATTTCATTAAAGAATGGAAATTGAAGGAGTAAGATTCCAATCTCTCGATAGGTTTTTGCATAATTTTTAATTTGCATATTCGGCATACATAATGAATCGGTTCCCGAGCCATCTTTTAATTATCCTCAATTGCATTAAGGCGCGCGTAATTCCATCGAGTACTAATAGGAGAAAAAAAGATGTCTACTGCCTCATCTGTCTATATGCACGCGTAAAATCAACTCGAGTCCTATACTAAGCTGTGTAGGCCCCGAGAGCTACCTGCCACAGAATTCATAGAGAAAAGAGCAATTTGCAAAAGTAGTCAACGCCGGGACAATAGCAATTCTTTTTCCGCGTTAGGATTTCTTTGCACGAGTTTTTATGTTATACGTATAAATACAGTGCCTCGGTGCAGTGTGAGTGAGGGTCGTCACGCAATAAAATAAAAACCAACCTGGCTATAGTAGCGCATGTAGCGGGGGCGATATTTTCCGGATAAGTTTTTTTTTGTTACCTAGTTGCAGTGCTATTAGAGATACTTTTTATCTGAGGCAGGCCTTGATTACTTATCCGCAACAAATAAAAAGTTTCGATTTCAAGGACTGATGTACTCACGAATTTTGCCTCCGACAAATGAACGAATTTAATTTAAAAAATCGATGTACTTTCTCATTAGATGCTTGTTTCGCCGAAAAGAAATATTTTGTGTAAGTAAGTTTTGAAGAGGAAAACATTTTCGAGAAAAAAGTATCCAGCTGGAGTAAAAATGACAAACAGTTTTATTATTCGAGAAAACAGGAGCGCCGTCACGTAGCTTCATTTGAGATCTGCCCTATATATATACGGTGGCAGAAAGGTGGTAAACGCTAGGCAGCTAGGGAGCAGCTAGGGAGCAGTGGCCTAGAACAAGAACAACGTGGCGAGAAGAGGACAGGGTATAAGGGATATATAGCGATAAGCCGGGCGCATACGTATAGGTGGGATTTCAAGCCTTGAGAATACAGCCAATCTAGGCGGGGGCGATGAAACCTTCTGCGGTGCAGCAGCACTGCGAATTTTATTGCTCGACTCGTGAATCTCAACATGCCAGAGAGCAACGCAGAGAGAAAGGGCGAGAGAGAGAGAGAGAGAGAGAGAGAGAGAGGGTTTTATCTCGAACGAGATTGAGCTGCAGTTTGAGAGCTGCGAGCAATACACGTCCTCGCAAGGCCATTTTTAGCCATTTTCCCACACCTCTCCACCCCTTCTTGCGTTAGTTTTTTTTCCTTTCTCTCTTTCTCTCTCTCTCTCTCGCTTGACAAGTTTCTTTACTACGTGAAAGCTTGCACAAAATTGTAATTGAATGACATTTTTGTCTTTGAATCTTGAATTACACGGCCTGGCCTTTTGTCGAATAATCAGCGAGATCCTTAGCTTGATGAAATGCGTGAACGCGCGCAATAGCAGCAGTAGCTGAAAAACATTTTTCACTCGAGACTGCTTTATTGTACAAGCCTTGGCGTGTGTATATCCGTTCGTCAGAATTTTTCGAAATAAAAAAAAAAGGGAAAAAAACGTCGTACTTACGCATTCGCATTACGACTCGTAAATACACACACTCGACGCAGCGGTGTGCGGCTCGAGCTATCCATCTCGGTGATGATGGCACATAGAGACCGACGTATTCACCGTTCATATATATATGAACTACCGAGGCTTTTTCGGCGAAATATTTTCCCTCTCTTCTTCGCTCATTTTCTCTTTCTATTTCTTTATTTGCAGCAAAAAGAAAAAGGTAAAAAAAATATGTAAAGGTATTCGTAATGAGTGAAAACTGGGTAAAGATCGTTTCTCGTTCTTTGCTCGTTGATTTTTTAATTACCTTACAAGTGTAAGAGGCTTAACGTTGAGGTTCAGAACAACACCTGAGCGTATATCCACGATATATATTATGACGCTTGCCACTCTTAACGTATTATTGTTATGCATGTCTTGGCTCATTACAATTAGTCACCCTTGTTATCGATCATAATTTCCGTAGACTGACACTTTTCGTTATTCTCGATTCAAAAACTTATTAGCTTCAGCTAATGTCACAAATACGTTATAATGAAAGTATCCAATTTGTTGGAGTCGATGCTCGATAGAGTAGTGCGGCTAACTCATCGTCGCACATAATGCGAGCACAATGGATGCTCTAAAATTCGAAAATTCCAGCGTTGAGCCGTAGTGGCGTATATTACTCACTAGCAATAAATATATTACGATGAATCTTGAATTCCGTTTATGCGTTCTCCTATACCGCTGGAGCTTGCACGAGCTGCGGCCACATGCACGCGCATAGCTATGGTATGTACTCAACAATAAATGCGTACATTTATATACGTGTTCGTAAGAGCAGGTGGTTGCTGCCAGCTGTAAGTGTAGTGTCCGTATGGCATTGTGCCTGTCCAAGTCCAGGCGAGTTTCTTTGACTGACGTTTGAATGGGCTATCGTATAATCGCGCGAATTTAATTAAAAGTGATATTAATAACAGCGAGCAATTAGTTACAAGGCCTGCACCTTCGCGCTCGCGAATCGCATACGTGCTGGCGCAGTGATCTTGCTTCGCGCCTAAGTTATTAATTACCCTAAAGTGTACGCAATATGAAAAAGGGCCGCATTGTAGGCGCACACTGCGTACGCATCTACTCGCGTATGTAATACCTAGATAATGGATTAAGTGTGTAAACGGTGAATGTTCGAGCGAGATGTGATATTTTTGTGAAAATGTTATCGAGGCATTCTATGCCGCTGCGAAGAGGAGGGATCAATATCAACCGTGAGACAGCGATGATTTATTTTCCCTTTTACCCGTACACAATCGCTAGTTGGCGCATTGCTTTTTATTTTTACAACGCGTTGAAAATAAAGCTGCAACGTGCGTGTAATGGAAAAAAAACTATGTCAAAAAAATCGATAATATTCTCCTTTCTGCGTGCGCAAGCAAGTGCGCACGTAGCGCGCACTCTCGATAATGTCGATGGTGGATGCTTACGGTCAGCGCGAGAGAAACTTTAATTCCATTTCGATATACTTTTGTGAACGAATCGCGCGACATTCAAATGTCCGAAGTTATGTCGACCAAAACGGCCGACGCATTAGATGTGTTTGCCAAGCGACTATATAGATATGTATGGACAAGAGAGCCGCGTCAGATTTCATTAAAAGCTTATCTGATTGCGATATGTAGACGCATACGAGTCGGAGCTATTAAAGGACTCGCGGCAGCTTAATGCCGTTCCGCACCTGCCGCGATCTTTACAAGCCATTTGTCATAACTCATACCTCATCTTTCCTCTCTTAAAATAATGATGGACCTGAAAGTGAAACCATTTTATACGGCCTCTGATCGGTCGACTAACTTTTGACTCGAATCGGAATTGAATAAAACGACATCTGTAGTCAAAATATCAACTATTTCAAAGGGTGACTGAAAAGCTGATGCGCACGAAGCGCGTTTAAAAGTTACTAAGTAGTATCATTATAAATAACCATCATAAATCCCTAATAATTGATATAAGATCTTTGAATAATTTAACGATTATTCGTATACATACTCGCTTAAGCAATCGTGGATCAAGTGGTAGCATAGTTACATTTCAACTTTGAATTCACTGGGTCTTTATAAATCCTCACCGACGTAAATGTATATTTGTGTATGCGCGCGTGCGTGTATGTGTGTGTATGTGTATTCACTCATTCAATCCCCCTCGGTGTGACACGCTTAATTCTCAAGGTAATTAGCCATTCAATTCGCTTTCGACGGGATGTTTGCTCGATTACGACCTGAATTTTCAGCCTATTCATTTGTCGCTTCAGGGCCACTTCGATTTGTTTGACATCGTGTGGGACGTGGACTACATCTCGTGCACCAAATAACTATTATTGGGCTAGTTTATTATTCAAAGATTATTACTAATTCTCAATCGCCATAATTAATTTGGAAAATTTCATATCCCGGTAAGGTATTTAGTCAGTGGAATATTGCGTGAACAGTAAGTTTATTTCGAAATTCGCTCTATTGAGGATAGCATTTGCTTTTAAACTTTTAATTAGACGATCTAAAAGAGACAAATTTTCTAGAACGATTGTATGAGAATATGTTATATTTAAAACTTGAAGTTATGAAATTGTATTGTCAGTGTCAGAATTAATTCCCTTTTTCACTGTCATAAGCATTGAAATAATTTCTTGCTGACAAGTAATATGTTGTATAAACGGTCAAAAAATGCAGTATCAAAAACGAAAATGTTATGCATAGGCGGGTGTAATATACTAGTGACTATATTTATTATACATTACGAAAAATTTTCTTTTAAAAAATGTGAAAAAGTGCTTATGGCGCCCTTATTAATTTGGAATTAATATAAAATTCACATAGATCTGGTATGGAGCTTTTAAACGATGCACCAGGGTCTCTTTCAGTAAAACTGATAAAACAGATACAATTTATTAGGCCGTTCACTGATTTTTTCGTGTGAGTAATTTACATTTAACTCTAAGTTCGGTTTCCTTTTGAGCATGAAAACAGTTATTTTGTAGACGTACATTGAATAAAATTATATTTAATGTTTGTGAGGATTAAAAGTTTCAGATTATATAAGCAACAAGTCTTGAATAGTCAGTGAAATTAAATAGCTTGATTAAAAATGCTATTTCAAAGTAAATAAGAACAAAACTGCAGGCAGAATCTCAAAAATACAAATCTGATCTAGTTCTCTTAGGCTCAAAGAACAAAGCTAGAAGTAGGTTTCTCATTTGTCAGATTGTCCCCCGGTGTCACTATTCTCTCTCACTGTACATGGCGAGGCTCGCGTGCAATATCCGACTCTTGGCACAGGCCATTACAAAGAAGAGTCTTATTACCGCGCGCAGTGTCTCCAATTCAATTTAATTTTCGAGCTGATGCACCTTTTTTATCCTTTGAGCACTTACACAAAAATTCTCATAGCCTCTCACATACGTATAAGGAGAGAATTAGCCATCTCCGGGGGTTAATTCTTTCCAAGCGAGCCATTGGGACAGGTGTTTATCAGCTCACGGGCTTTTCGTTGCCCGTGAAACTCAAGCCAGTTATAAGTTTCCGACATCTTTTTTCACCTCATAATGAAACCTGACGTTTTATAAAAACAAGCGTGAAACTTGCCACTTTCATTTGAATAGTTTGACCTCGACTTTTTAATATACGAGCGCACTGAATCTTTCTCAAGCGCGAGAGCTTAAAAAATTCTAATTACGATAAAGTATGCTAAAATAATAATCAACGTTTGAATGCAAGTTAAAGTCGATCTTTGTCGAATTAACACTCGTTTAATGTGCTATTTTGCCAAGAGTCTCGAGTGCAATAAAAATATCGTTGCGCAACTGCTGTCGCCTTTTTGCTTGGTCGCACAGATATAGGATCGAGCATGCCGTGCGCACGATGTCGAATGCTTCCAACGCAAAACCGTAATCCTAATGGCCAAACAATTTTTCGTGTACTTTCAACTATAAAAACCCGAGAATCGCATCCAATTTATCGTTTGTAGAAGAGTGAGGTAAAGAAACAAACGAATGAAAATGAAAGTTCAAGTTTTCAATTTCACGTGGATAGTTACTTTTTTGTTTCTTCCGCCTATAGCTGATACGCGCAGCTGTTGCGATGATCCATTGTTAATAACAGATAGACGGGCTATAAAGAACTAAACGAAAATCGACATTAATGTCGATAGAGGGGAAAAAATAAAGCAAAGTCCTCGGCAGCCATGGATGCGCATGCAGAAAGGCACAATGCATATTCATGCGATATACAGCCCCGGCTAAACTCGGAATTCGTCATCGCCGCGACTTGGAGCGAGGGATTTCATGCAAATGAAACGCAAGATTAGCGAGTTGAGCCTGATGTTGGCCTTCGTATATATATATATCCCCGCTTAGAGCCTCCCTACTTCCCGTTGCGAGATAATTAGAATCGTTGAAGTATTCGTTTGTGATATACGCGCCGGAGACACCTGGGCAGATTTTCCTCGTTCGGGCGGGGGAGCTTTGACTTTGTTGATAACTTCACATATATAAATGTATGCGGCGCGAAAGTATGACACTCCAGAGACCAACGGGGGGATAGCGAGAACCTTTTAACTGGTCTAAATTGTTTCAAATTGTCATTTGATTTTCTCTCCCTGGCTGTTGCGCGGATGGCGTGTTCCAAGCGCGCCATATACGTAGCTTACATTTATTTTAATCAAATGCACGCTGCTGCTGCTGCTGCCTGCGTCATTTATTTTTACATTTATCGTATTTTCATATACACCCTTCGCTCGTGAATATATTTTTCAATTTGGCTCACACGCATCGAACAATTTTGTACCGAATTTCGCAAAGTGTTTTTTTTCTCTCTCTCTCTTTCTTTCAGCTAGCTCTCGGTGTGCACTGGCGCAAGTGTGTAAAACCATTTTCTGGAAAATAGAAGTGATGCGCGTAAATGGTAAAGGACAAGGGAGAGCCTTTGCAACGGAGCAGGTGAGGTTAAGAGAGAAAGAAAGCACAAAAGAAGCACGAGTAAGAGATAGCGACTTTCCGTCGACTGGCAGCTTTAGTCGAAAGGAGAGAAAGGGCGAGTGAGAGAGACGTGAGCGAACAAAACGAGTCTTAAAATGGTAACACATATACGCGAGTATTCTTCTTTCTCCTGATACTAATCGTAAAAGCCAATACCAACTTGACCTGGATGTATATAATGTATGTGTACGCGCGATTGTTTGTACGGTATGTGCTTGCGGTTTAATTTCTAGGTGTCATTCATAAGTGTATACACGGCTTCTCAGCTAAAGCTCGCGCAATATTATACATGTTACGGGCTAGCTGGTATGCATACACACTTGATCGCTATAATCATTCTCCGAGTGCGCAAATAAAGGTCAAAGTTGGGTAGAAATTAGTTGCGAACTTTAGCGAAACTTGTATCCATCAGAGCGACTTGACATTTATTAATATTGTTTTCAACACATGTCGGGCCATTCTTTATTTTTTATCAACTATTAGACGCATGACGCTTTTAATTCAGTCCCTGGATTTCTTCTTCCGTTACTTCTGTCTCGCAGACGTAGACCTTTAGGTACAACTGCAACATAAATTATTGAAAATTCATCGAATTTCAGTGACTCGAGACGCCAGATTTCAAAATTCAACATACCCTGCACAAGGTTTCAGTCATTTCGTCAACATGTTTATTACCATTTTGAAATTGCTCGGTTGATTTTCGACAGTATTCTTCATAGTTGTCACAAGTAATATTATTCTAGAGCAGAAAATAATCGTTAATCATTAATTTTTCATTGTGCAGGTTAAATTTGATATAATAATAATGATATATTACTTCTTTGATTGTATCTCTCACATGCTCATCGAGATATTTTCCAAGATCAAAAGATGCCTGCAAGTTGCAAAAATGTTATTAGTTACGTTATAACAGGAACATCCATATTTTTTACTTCGAGAAATTTTTACTGTGGGAAACAAATAGTATATTTTGTAAATCCCTCAGCCTAATAGTATATTTTACACTTAGGGAGTGAAAAACTGGAAAGTCTCAAAGCACGTGTAATTAATCATCCGAGGCGAAGACGAGGCTGATAATCACGTGCTCTGAGACTTCCTTTTTTCGCTACATAGGTGCAAGTACAATTTTTTGTGAATCCCTGGCCTAAAGTAACATTTTCATTATTATTTCATTCATTCATTATTTTATTATAAATTCATTCGTAAAAAAATACGTAGGAGCATGCACACATATGAGCAATTCTCCAAATGAAACGCATTTTTCGAGGTAGAATCGCGACAAATTTTTTTTTCAACCTACGCGGATACGGACCCCCGGGAAATGTTTTTGGGGGTCCTAGGAACATGTAACCACGTAGGAACCATTGAAATTTCAATAGTGCTTATTTTTATAGCTACTTTTGTGATTTAGAGGACGAAAAATCATGTTTTCTCGTAAATACGGCTAATTACTCAATTTCTAAGTCGCTGAAAAAGTATCAAAACTCATCTAAAAAAAATAACTGGCTACTGTGTTCGATAGGAAATTTTCTCAGCTTTCCAATGGTGGTATCAGATTTTCCGATAAGTCGCACATTCACCGAGAAAATCGCCATCAAACATGCCAAGCTAAATATCTCGAAAAACTCGGTACGGAAAAAGTGATCTTTGAGGTTTAATTTCGATTTTTCCTCGTGAAAATGAAATTTATCGAAAAATCTGACTGCACCATGAGAAAGCTGAGGAAATTTTCTATCGAAAGCATATCTTCATTTATTTTTTGAGTCGAATTACAATGTTATACATGGGAATTTCTTTTACGTTGTTCGCTGTTTTCTGTTTCCGAGCTGATTCAGCGCGATCGCGAGGTTTTCGGCTCGCTACAATCAAAACTGGCTCGTAATTCCACTGAAAAAATAAATGAAGATATGCTTTCGATAGAAAATTTCCTCAGCTTTCTCATGGTGCAGTCAGATTTTTCGATAAATTTCATTTTCACGAGGAAAAATCGAAATTAAACCTCAAAGATCACTTTTTCCGTACCGGGTTTTTCGAGATATTTAGCTTGGCATGTTTGATAGCGATTTTCTCGGGGAATGTGCGACGTATCGGAAAATCTGATACCATCATTGTAAAGCTGAGAAAATTTCCTATCGAACACAGTAGCCAGTTATTTTTTTTAGATGAGTTTTGATACTTTTTCAGCGACTTAGAAATTGAGTAATTAGCCGTATTTATAAGAAAACATGATTTTTCGTCCTCTAAATCACAAAAGTAGCTATAAAAATAAGCACTATTGAAATTTCAATGGTTCTTACGTGGTTACATGTTCCTAGGACCCCCAAAAACATTTCCCGGGGGTCCGTATCCGCGTAGATTGAAAAAAAAATTTGCCCCGATTCTACCTCGAAAAATGCGTTTCATTTGGAGAATTGCTCATATATGCGAGCATGTATTTGTGTGAGCGCGTACACTTACGAAGAGGCAGCACTAGTATATACACGTGAAAAAGGCATGTGATCATATGTACACGCAAAGCCTGAACTCTTCATTATTTATACGACGAATTTTAAATTATCTTTTTCCGCCGACGAAAAAATTTTTTTTCGTTTCATACGTGATTCATAATTTTATTAGATTTTACTTTTGTCACAAGCTCGAAATTGTCTTTCCTATAAAAATTTATTCTTATTCGGCATCACTCTGGGAAAACAGTTCTAGGAAGCCTTCTTGATAAAAACTGTCCGAATTTATAGAGAAACAAAAAATTGCCAAAAGAGTCTGAGCACTTCAGACGCTTATGATTATTATATGGAAGGAAACATAAAAGTCAAAATCTAATCAAGAAAAATTCATAGAGCTTCCTTACAATTTTAACTGATACCTTCTACATTTTTTAAAGGGTATGTAAATCTAACGATTTGGAAAAATCAGACAAAATTGAAACATGGGTACAAACGGCTATTTGTAGCTATTTTTCGTCTTTTTGGCCTTTTCTACGCTTTTTACATAATTTTTTGATGTACTCTGACTTCTTACAAAAACTCCAGGAGGTATTAGCTGACATCGTAAGGTAGCTCTGTGAATTTTATGGTGATGAAAGTCTGGATCAAGCTTGATAACAGATCGACTTTTATGCTCTTCTCTATAATAGTTCTCGTAAAATGCTCAGACGCTCTAAGAGTTTTTTTTACAGGTTGTTGCAATTTTTAGTAAAAAAATCTCTGAATAAGAATTTTTTTAAAATAGTTACAATGATTTTCGGAAAAAAGCCAACTTTGGGCCTCTGAAAAAGAGCGATTCACGATCCACCAAATTCTTCTAAAATTTGGGAACATGTATGGCATCATAAAAAACAAGTTTTTCATATCAGCGGAAAAAAAAATTTTTGTCATTAGATTTTACTGAAAATCGACCAAATACATGTATGAGAGACGATAAAGATCTATATGGAGTGTCAATCAGTCCCTCGATAATACAGTAAAAGTTCTAATGTAAAGTTACTGTAGGAGAGTAGTTTAAGGAGGCTGTAGCGATGCAAGGTGGTTCTGCATTAGAACGCTACATGCGCAAGGCTGTATGCGTTACGCAGCGCACAGCGTTAGCATGACAGAACATAAGGAAAATGCGTTAGACTCTTCATATCTTTTGAAAATGATTGGAAACACCCATTTATAATTATATCATTCGAAAGCAAATAAGAATTCCTATAACTTATATTAATTTTATTAACTTCTAAAGTGATTTGAGCTCGCAGTACACTAAAAACTGCCCCTTTCCATATTATTAAAGGTTAAATGGCCAAAAATTTGAATTTCATTATTTCCCAAATTTGCATGGAAACCCCAAATTTTTTTTACCAAAAATCTTGTGATTTCATGAACTATCATTGGTTAAAATTTCACTTCGATCTAAAGTTGTTTTCATTTTCGCTACAGCCTACTTAAGTTTAAATATAAAATACAAGTTGGCATCTGTTATCAAATTATGTGAGTGTTTGTTTTAACTATTTTATCTCACGGCTCTCAACGGGACAATAATTAAATCCATTGTGCAAAAGATTTTATAACAGTTACAATGATAACCTACAATTTTTGTGTTAACTTACCGATGAAAATTGAAAAGTGATCGCCAAAACGAAAAGTATAGCAACCAAAACGACAGCTTGACGACTCATGATGCTCCTGCTGCTATCGCGGTAAAACTAAAATAAAAGAATCAACGTTAATATTGGTAAAAATAGAATGATTCTTTTGCTTGCTAGCTTCCTTGAAAATATCTGCAAAGCAACTGATGAACTAATTACTTCCGAACCTGACACTTTTATAGCGTGTGACGTAAAGTCAGTAAAAATGCCACTAACTAACACGTGCAAATCATGATCGATAGAGAACGTTTACCGCATGCCACGATGCTATTGTTTTTTTTTTATTGCCTCAGGCTAACTTTACACAGTCAAGATTTTTTTTCGTAAACACGTGTTTTTTAACGAAACGATTATTATACGTTTGTTCTACGCATTTAATCAATCAGCCTCGCAAACGAATCAAAAGTTATTTATTTTTATCATTTGGTAAATAGCGAGTCACGTTACATGCAGACAAAAAAACTGTTTTTAGATGTCTATATTATTTTTGTAATATAAAGGCAGTTATTTCTACGAACTATTTTATCGAAAAAATAACTCTCTGCTTCTGCAGTGCACAATTTTCCAAACGTAACAATTTTAATTCGCACAACGAAACGTTTTTATTGAAAAATTCATAAACTTTTATGAAACTATAAATCTTAATTTAATTTATAAAAGTTTTATAAATTGATTAGAAATCCAAGAGAATATTTTCATATTCCGATATTCAATTCTATTATTTCACACACATATGATTTAACTTGAATAATTTCATTTGTTTTATTTGTAATTCCACACGTCGTTATTTTATTTGTCTCTACCTACGAGAACGACAATCAGTTTGTTTTGCTCGTATTGATGAGAGCTGAGAATATTTACAATAACGATGATTGATTAAAATCGATCACTTCTCAATTGAAATTCAAGGTACTGCGTTTGCGCATGATCATTCAAATGCTATGAGCGAGTAGTTACATCGATTCGAGCATTTGAATGAACTATTTATTCGTAGCAAAAAAAGCACTGACTAACCTGCAAAGACGTCAAATGAATATTTCTAGACTCTTCGTTCCTATATGTACTCTTCGATTAAGAAAAGAGTATATATATGCAGTGAATAGATATGATAAGAGATTGTAAAATATTTTTACCATACGCGATTATAAATTCAATGGCTAAATTTATCTACTCTACTCAACTTCAATTAGTAATGCGGTATACCAACAAATGTTACGAAATAAAACGTTGAAATCGTTTATTTGTGCTCAATGCAGAAAATATTTCAATTTCAAGAATCACCGTACACTGTATCAATGATTTTTCGTCATGTTAGAACAAAATATTAATTTAGAGATAAGCTACATAATTTCGATTAATATTCCAATAATAGCCGTGCAATTATTACGTTAAATCTTTATTCGCACAATAATAACAACATAGCTTATCGTCGTTCAATAAAGCAAGTGCGAGAATTACAAAATGAAAAATTTCCAAACAGTAAGCACATTTATATGAATTAAAGTTAAAGCGAGCGCAGCAAGCCACGTCTGTATATACATTCAATATCGCTCGCGCTCACGCACAATTGAATGAAATTTCCACTTAGCAAACTTTGGTGCGCTCGCGAACGCGCGCGGCCAACTTTTCACCTATCCACCATGGGCGATATATTGACGCATCGACCTTCCAATATCCACGCCGTATCATTTCACTCGTGCTCGGCGCAGAGACCCTTTGACTGCCGAGCGAGAGTCCGATTAAACGATTGGTAGTGCGGCTGTAATCACGTTATATCCCGGAGCGCTCGTCACTTTTTTCGGGGCCGCGGCCGAGAAAAAACGTCGAACGAGAGAAGCTCGCTTCGATACTCTCTCTCTCTCTCCTAATGCGGCGGAACTTTATTAATCTGCAGAGTGCGAGAGATAATCTTTATCACTCGAATGAAAAAAGAAAGGAAAAAAGGAACTCGGTGCTCTGCATAAAGGATGCACAATGGGAAAACAGAAAAAGTAACAGGGCCTCGGGACAATAAAATACGATTGATGGCCGCTCGGTAAGAAATCAGCAGATGTGTGTGGGTGTGTGCATGTGGCTCTGCAACGAGATGCACACGCGAAAGTGTTGATATATACTCGAGAGTCTCTCAAAACCATTAAGGAAGTGCAAGATGCAACTCATCGGCTTTCTCTTTCTCTCTTCTACTGCACACCAGAGTATGCGCAAAAGAATATTTCCCTGGACGAATCGCGTACAGTCTATAACTTTGTTCTTTCTCTCTCTCTCTCTCTCTCTCGGCAGCTCGTTCTTCCTCGCACTCGGTCTACTTTCTCGTTTCTCACTGTTATTGCCTTGGGAGCAAACGAATGGGTCATTCCATTTCTAAAGGCTTTCTCTCTCTCTCTCAGTCTCTCTTTTTTCCTCCCTCTCTCTTTCTCTACCTTTTTCTTTATACTGCAAGTACAGCGCATCTGTCTACAATCCAAGCAACTTCATGGGGGCTAGCTGCTGCTCGGTGGCGCTCGCGCAATAAAAGCAGTAAGCGTTGAGACGTTAACCTATCTCGGCGCAAGAGTGCATGTACGCGTATAAGACTCTCGAATCTGAAGCACTGAAAGTTTATGGTTTTAAAAAAGCCATAGGACTTCTTGGGGGCGGCTGCTGCTGCTGCATCGACAACAGAAGTTTTTACACGTCGCGGCGAGGAAAGGAGAAAAAAGCTCGCTCGCGCGCGTGAGAGAGAAAGAGAGGCCTGCGGCGCACTTGAAGCAGCTCGAAGCACACACACACACTTCCGAATCGACTTTTAACTTTGCCTCATAGCTATGAGGCTGTCTTCATTTTTCTTCTTTATTGTTCTTTTTTTCTTCGCTTCGACTTACTTCTTTTCGCGCCTGCACACATGCAGCAGCGAAACGCGTAGAGCGAAGTCGAAGTGCGCTACGAAAATTCACTCTCTCGTGTACGCGCTATATTCGAGCGTCGTATCTTACTTTAAAGTAAAGTGCAAAGAATGAAACGATAGTACAAGCTGTTAGTAGTAGTTTAAATTCATATTTCAGCTGGCAAGCTATAAAATATGGCGATTTTATACGTAAAGAATTGCAGAAAAATTTGTTCGTGGCGCAAGTTGTGTTTCGAAACTTGCACCGGTTTTATAGCTTTACGAGGATTAAAAAGCTCGCTAATATCCACGAGGTACCAAGTTTTCTGCGCCCAATGCATAAGCTTTGATTTATTTTTCGGTATCGCGTGAAACTATCGTCATTGAGACGGCGACGCGTTGCTGCTACTCACTCATACTTCCGTCCATCCATCCATCCATCCACCCATTCATCCATCCTTGCCATGTTCTTGTCTTATCGAGTCTTCTCGGGTCTGTCTGTCTCTATATTTTTCTCTCTCATTCGAGGATGATGGGTAAACGCCACGGGCGAATCTAAACTCTCCTCTTGCTTCTATATATCTCATGGCCTCTTTACCTTCTGATAAACCTAAACCGCGCAAGCATCGTCCTAACAATGCACGAGTGATCTGGTACGACTGCTACCGTTAATGCAATGACATGGCCGCCCAAGGAAAAGAGAGGCAAAGCTTACTTCAAGAACTACTGGCTAGAGTAACGTATTAAGATTCCTCGAAAGTTCAAAAGGGAGACTTTTGTTCTTGCTGTTCCTCTCCCTCTCTCGCTTTCTTTCTCTCTTTCTGACCCATCTTCGCTTTTATGCAAGAGTTTGCGGATTCTTATAAAAGAAGTTTAATTTACCAAAGCTCGGAGCGCGACAGGAGCAGTGACGGGGACCAGGCGGTGATGTCCGCACTCTGCAACGTATGGACGACCAAGAACATCTATGGGAAAGTGCTTTTTTGCATCGCGCGCAGAAAGTGGATTTTGTTTTACGCCAAGTTTCCAACTTCCTCGAGAAGCTTACTTTTTACTTTTCGATACTTTCTTCTTAAAAAGTCAGTCCCTTATCGCTACTTGTTCTGTTTATCAGCCATTGCAATTTCCGCCTTCACTTAATACATCTCCGCAACTTACACGCCGAACATATGAAAAACTTTGAAATTAGTAACCTCAATATTTCACATGATTGAGTGTATTGCCGACTATTGCATTGTAGTAATTTCATCAATTCATACAGTCGCATTATATCTTGGTTCTCAATAGATGGATACAATATGCACATTTGGTTGAAGCATACTGATATTAATTAGCCTGATTAAAGCAAGTCTGAAGCACATACCGTGTTACATGTATATTAGCTTTATATGGAAGGATATATATCTGTGCGCAACCTCCAGAGCTTTGAGACAATTAAAGTTCCAAATTTTACGCGTTCAATGGTACTCGCTTCAAACTGAGAAACTTTAAATATTTTCCCAGGAGCTATCAATAAAAGTCACAGCGCGTAACGAATAAGAGTTCGTAGGAAGTTGACTCGATGTACTCTGAGCTTCTCTTCATATCAAACGAGTAGCAATTACTTATTTTACAAGTATCGAGAATTTAAAAACTCACACTTTTAATCACTCGGTCATATTTTATTGGTAAACATATGCACGCGCTAAAATAAGCAAAAAGAGGATTAGGCAAAAGTTGGTCCAAAAGCTCGCCTCGACACGTATGCGTGGCTGTAATAACACAGCTAAAAGGGAAACATGCCACGCACGTACACTATAGCGCGGTGCTGCAGGTGAAATCGCGCTCGAGGTATATACTTTACGATGGTAAGCAGCTGCAGAAGCGAAACCGCACGAATTTCGCGTGCGGCGCAGAATCATATCTAGCTTGTTGATCGGTGCATCTTTTTACCGTGTCGGGTATACTCGTTGGTGGTGTATATGAATATATTTACGCGTGTACGCGCGCGCAGAGGCAGACAGGCGCGGCGGCGGTGCACGCATTTGATATCCATAATTTGTCCCCAAGCGCGTATTACACGTACTTTGGAGCTGAGCTGCATGCGCGCACGCACTCACACACACACACACACACACACACATACGAAGCGAAGGGAAGGCTTTCGCGCGCGCACAGCTCGTTATATTCCACACACGATTTTCTCGTAAATTCGACATTAGTTCCGGACTCGACGCTTCTTGCGTCAAAACCTTTACCCTCGTCCTCGCGCAATATAGGTGATCTTTGCTTTACCCCCACATACACATACACAGACACGTACATATATGCACGCGCGGGGAGACTGCAGCTGATTATGCCAAGTTTGCCGAGCTAGAGGGAGAGAGAGAGATAGAGAGAAGCGGAGTATGCAGCGCTTCATCCGCTTAGCTTATAAGCACGCACTCCTGGCTTATGTGCATGTGTGCGCTCGCAATCGATTTCTCTCTCTCTCTGTTGCAGCTGCGTCGAGGGCGCCGCGCGCGCGCTGCATCGCAAACGCGTCGTAGTCGTCGCACTTGCCGTTTTTGGATTATATCTCGGTGATTATGCGCGGAATAAGAATGCAGAGCGAGATGCGCGCGCCTGAGTATATAAACCCGCCTGGCTGATTCAATTCTGCCGCGATGTAACGGGACGTAGCTCGTAAAATTTCCGATCGTCAATCGAGGAAAAATTTCGAATTTTCTTACATTATTCCCTCTCCTATCTTTGGGAACGTATCACGATGCTTCGAGTGGCACCCATCCGTATTTTTATACGCTGATAAGCTTAGCGGTGCGCTTATCATAATCACCCGGGCGTTGTATTCTTGGTATATATCTATCTGTAGCCGCAGCGAAATCTACCTAGGCCACCACGAGACTTGCGTATGGACACTAAATCCGTCATCACGCGGAGTAGCACGAAAATACACTCTATATATTCATCGTACCAACGATATTTCAACTCTCTCTCTTTCTCTCTCTCTCTCTCTCTCGCAGTGTAGGCCACTGCTTCCACGCGCGGTCGAAATCTCGGGGTTGCGCGTCGGCGGCGCGTATACTCTCTCGGTTTTCGCGCGCGTGCCAGGACTGTCAAAGCGACTCAGCCTCTCCTCCGCTGTATAGCACCGCAGAGCGCAGCCACACAGGTGTAAATGTACATAGCGCTTGTATGTATTCATATACAGACGCGCGGGCCAACTATAGATCCTGACACGTGGCGAGCATTTTTTCGTTGCGGTTTTACGCGAGCGCGCGACTGTGACGTTGCAGCATGGGAGCCCCTGCAAGGCAGCAGAATTTTGGCAGAAAAAAAATAGCGCGCGACTTCGGACGAGCGGTATATATGCTCGATATTTCACGAGCCGTCGATCGAGTTTTGCATTATGCGCCGTCACGCGAATATATCGAAGGCGAAATTCGCCGAAATGCATGAAATTGAAATAATCTACCTGTCAGCAATTATGCATTTATACCCCGACCAGAATTATAAGCAATATGCTCGTATCGAGATTCAGCCGCCTATAAATAAAACCTCGAATTAGAATGAATGAATTTATTTATTTGCCTATCTCCAGAGATGAGATTTCAAGAATGGAAACCTGAATTATAGATATATTCGTTGCGCGAGTTATATGACAATGGAGGCTTGTAAATAAATTATTGACTCTTCCTAACGTGCCAGATAAAAACACCGGGGGTATAGGTACGCAGAAATATTAAAGCTCTGCCAAGGAACATAAAGAAGAACTTATTGAGCCTTTTATTACTATGGCCTTACTCTCTCCTCCTGGCGTTGCAGCACCTTGCCTTCTCTACTCTAACGAAGCGATGATATCGGTGATTTTCCCTTTACCCGGCGTATCAAGTGCCGTTCAACTTTATACCCGGGCGAGAGGCAATCGCTTTTAATGACTATAATAGGTATCAGAGCAGTTGACGCCGCTGTTGACGCGACCAAAAGTTATTAATTTGGGACACGAGCTTCTTTTTGACTTTGTGCTCGCCTTTTTGGCTTTAAACTTACTTTGTAGCTGGATCATTATCGAGCGAGCCGGCAGAGTCTCTCCTCCTCTTTATATCTCACAGTTTTTAATTGAAAATTTTTAATTCTGCAACAATTTTAATATTTACTTTCAATACGCGGGCTCGCTTGACACTGGCCCTCGTGGGCCGAACTTTGTTATGTATTTCGCGCGCGCGTACGCAGAGGAATATCGCAATTTCACGCGCACTAAGTTGATGAATTGTTGCCAGTAATTTGCAAAAGTTTTCCATTTGCGACCACGAACTCGTGATTACGTTTTAATAACAAAATAAAACTTTAAATTACACGGCGCCTGCGCCACCAGTTTATCAAAATGTTGGCTGCTGCGAGCATCGGCGATTTTTAAATACGCGCACTTGTGCTTCTCGCACAAGCGCGCCACGCGTAAAAACTTTCGAAACATTTTATAATAAGCAAAGCTGCTGCGCGTCAAATTTCTGAAGGGTCAAAATGTGCAGAGCGTGCATCGTTTTGAGCACGACGCTTCAAAGTTATCTTGGTCGAGAGCTCGCAAAAGAGAGCTATCCACCTATTGGGTGACACCCTCCGATGGTCCAAGGGCGCCTGCACCAAATAACCCACTGCGAGCGGAGCTTTCAGCTCATATTAGACGCGGTAATTGTGTACGTCGGACTATACCAGGGAGATGGCAACGCCTTAGGTTAGTTGTTCGAGCGATCTCTACAGGTCAACCGGCAGTAGTGGTAGTAGTATATATAGTAGGTAGTAGAAGCAGTACTGCAAGAAAAGAGAATGAAATTCTTTAGCGCTGGCAGAAAACAATGAGTGGCGCGCGAGGAGCGGCTATATCTCTCTACGAGTAGGATGAAACTTATATAAGCTCGACTGCATGGGGTTTTATACTACGTTTCGGTGCTGTGCGCACTCGTTCGTTTTTATCAAATCGCAAGTCTGCGATTTTTACTCTTGGCTCTCATATTTCACGGGGCTTAAAATTATTATTCTTTTTTGGGGAGGAGGTTTTATAATGCTTCTTAATTAAATCTATTTGAAGTGTATGGCGATCGATTTGAAAAGTTGTTTTTTCTACGCCTACTTTTGTATTTATATTTTCGTTTTAACTTTCTCGGTCGTTTTCTTTCTACTAAATTAAACACGCAATGTGCATACATTTAATTTTCATTAAGCACTATGCGACATCCTGCACCTTGTTGCTCCACCAACGAAAGCAAAAAAAAATTGTTTCTTTCGCGTAAAACTTCTCCTAATCTATTTTGCGATTCCTCCTGGGGAAATAAGGAAAAGAGGCTAAAGCGGAAAAATTATTGACTTAAAATGCGCCAAAAAAGACGACACTTTTTTTCAATCTTACTTTCGGAATTCATTTCTTTAACAAACTTTTTTTTCTCATAATTTATCCTTTCAACGGAAAATTTAATTCCCTAACAAGTTTTTAGACTTGAGGAATAATTTTTATTCGAAGTACCTTATTTGCAAAGAAATCAATTGACTACTTTAGTACTTGATGAGTTTCAGTAAATCAATAATTCAAGCAAAACAAAAAACTTTTACACGTATAGATCGAAAATCGAAGGAAGCCCCTCGTTAAGAAATATTGTGTTTACCCATAAAACGCAGCCGTATCATCGATAAATTACGTAGAATAGATAATAATAAACAAGCAAATGTAACAAGTCCATACACTGCGGGAAAACTGCCACAAAATTGAAACGTTACTTATAAGCAAGTAGCGCGTTTCATAGAGCAGCATGCGCGGAAGGGTAAATATTTTTTCTTTCGTACCGCGAGCAATTTTTCGCTAAAACAGACGGATATGAGAGTAATACAGTAACAGTTTCAGGTATGCAAGCATAGTCCCGCCGAAAAAGAGATAAGACGTCGAAAAGTAAATTCCGAAAGAAAAAGAGCGAGAAAACTTTGTCGCGGAGTTTCATTTTGACGAAAAAAAAAAAAAAGAAACTCCACTCTGCTACAAGGGAGCCGAGAGAGAAAGAGAGAGAGACATACGCGGCCTCGTCTGCATATATCCACATAAAAATCTACTATGCCGCTAGTGCATACAGTTATAAGATTCAATCTATATACGCCGGCTCTCTCGAAAAAAAGAAGGAGGGAAAAACTTTCCCAGCCATCTGCAACTCACCGCGTACTAAAGTCAACAACGCACGCCTGGATATATATACTTTATTATTTTTTTTTTTCTATCACAAGCGCTCTCAAGGCGCTGCAGAGACATATGGTTTCATCACGCAATCTTCTCCGTTGCAATCGTCGATCTTAATTCCGCGCGTGCGCCGCGCGCCCGAGCTGCGGTGGCACTGGCACAGGCGGTGAATGGTGAAGTCATAAATTTCATTGACTCGGAAGGAAAATTTTTTCCCAAGATCGGAGGAGCCCCCCCGGTATGAAGCGAAAAACGAGCGTATGACATAGGGTTTTCGCAAATCAATGTGGCGTTTCGTCCTTGTCCTCGTCGCTGCAAGTAGCGGAACTTTTATGGATAACGCGATGCTTTTACACGGAGTAAAGGAGTTTTTTTTTGGTGCGTTTTAAGTTACCAAGCGGAAATATTTTTCAATGTTGGCTTCGAAACTTGTCTCTACCCGTGCGTGAAGAATTGATTAAATTGATTCATATGGTGATTAATTCATTTTTTTCAAGATGAATTAAAAACTTATCGCGTTGAATTTTGTTTTTGCCTTTCGAAAATACTCTTGTTCAACAATAGAAAATGATGGATTATGAATTACAAAGCGTTTTTCTTATAAAAAATTTAAAAAGCAATCTTAGTTAAGATGCTCTCGGTCTCAATACGAACCAATTTCAGTAAAAATAAGAATGAAATATCGATATTTCCTATGACACAATACGAGAGCTGATCGAATATAGTCAAAAAACGGAATCTCGGACGCGTCCATCCTATTTCGCGTTTATATATCCGCAAGATTTTTTTCACCTCTAACATATCAAATATGGCCGAGTAGATATGAATCTCGTTTGCGCGCAAGAATTTGTTTTTCGCGCAAAAGGGCGACTAAAATCTCGATGAATATAGAACGTAATAACTAGTGGTTTGACCGAGCGTGAGTTTAAAAGCTCTCGAATATCGTGGACAAAATACGTGGGGCCGAATTTTTTTTCTTATAAAATAGATGCACGCCTGGACAGAGATATCCTCGGGCACTAGTCTATACATATATGTGCGTTTCTCATCATTTTTATCTTAATATACAAAATAAATTTTTTTTCCTCTCGCTGCTTCACCGATACGAGCTACTTTGAGCAAGATTCGCCTGCTCGGCTCTTCCTCTTTTTTACATCGAGCGTAGTACGCTCGCATGTACGTATCGAAGCTTGTAAGGTCTCTTCATCTTGCTCTATCGCGCTCGACTTGACACTTGGCATCAATACATTTTGCGCGGGAAAACTTATGTCTAGCGCAGACGGAGGCGGCCACACGTACACACGTTCTCGTCGCTGCAGCTGTTCTCGCTGATACTGCTGCTTTTGTTATTTTCCACCGGGAATGACTCGCGATATATTCGATTGCTTTCTCGGGGGAATCATATTCGCTCGCTCGCTCGCGCACATGTACTGTCTGCGCCGCGTACACCAGCGAAATGGAGCTGGGATATCAAGCTCGTAAAAAAGTACATTACGCTCAGTCTCAACTGTATTTTTGTCGTGGCGTTTAGATCGCGTATATACACTATATACATAGCGCAGCGCCGCACCGTATGGCCCTTTCATATAATATGTAAGCTGCTGCCGCTCCTTGGGTGTCTGCGCTTTGAGCGATTTCGTTCGTAAAAATTTTTACGGCAATGACACTTGGAATATTATTATAACGCTGCACGCGTGCGGCGAAGGAACAAAAGAGAGGGAGAGAGAGAGGGAAATTACATTACACACGCTGCTATAAGTACTCAAACAATACAACGGAAAGTCGATAAAATTCAACTTTGAATGAACAGAAGTAGCAGCAGCGGCGGTGGCGACTGGCGCGCGCCAAAGCCAGCAATTTAACGATCGTCTCTTTGGCAATAAACAGCGTGAGAAACGCTTTTCCCTCGCGTGGCAGAGAATGCGAGAGAAACATGCTGGCACGCCCAAGCGCGCCTTGCAACACCGAGAGAGAGCGAGAGGCAAAGTGAGACCCCTCAAACCCTTTTCGTCTCACCCTCACCTTCCGCGCGTCAGACTTACTTCCATCTTATACGTACGTACCTATATATCTCTATGCACCGTTAGCAATTAAACTTTACCTTTGCCATGAGGTAGCGAGAATTGCAATGCTATGTGCGTATTGTATTATTGTGCTCACTTTTACGGTGTAGGTATGTATGCATAGTCACCTGTGCAGGCAGCTTTGTACCTCCGAATTCTGTCAACTGTGCAGCTTGCTTTAATCAATGTTTTGTCGCGCGCTAAAATCTGCCCTAATTTTTTCTTCCTCCTAACTAATATACTGAGATAAGTTCACAGCGGTAGACATTTTGATGTTTCGTTTGATTCCTTCCCTACGACGTAATCATCACTAAACGACTTTTTTTTCTTTTTGCTTTTGAAATTTTTCTCTTCTCATTTTCAAGGCATGGTGAATTCCCCACGGTAAATGTATATTGTAAGCACCGGCAGTCAGGACCTGTAAGAACGCAATGTGTAAAGCTTCTTATATTGTTTCTCTTTTATTCCTTTGCAGATGAAGTCGTACAAAATTGCCTATTTAAATTGAGAGTCTACGTATGTGGTTGGGGAGTCGATTACATTGCGAAAAGAAATTTACGAAAGCGCAAGTATTAATGTAAAATTTGCCTAAATGTTTGTTATTCGTGTGAGAATTCGACAATGTCCAGATCAATGTCATGGTTCGATTTATCCGACGTTTTTCTATAACTATATAAGCGTAGATGTACCTTTTGGTCGTTTCCGATCGATGCACACGGCATACAAAGATGCAGTTCACCTCTCGATTGAATTTCCAGCGTGGCTGTCACCGAGTGTTTCTGGCGTAGACAACGTTTGGCTTTTAGCTTTGCGCTGCAGCGAGGTCGATTAACTCACCACATGGGATAGACAGTGGATAGTCGCGCACCAAAGCTTCATCCGCGCTTAATTCGTTCTTTACTTCGTTTGAAGTTTTCTCGACCCCCGAGCAAAATAACAACTTTTTTTTAGAAAAAAAAACAAACGAAGCAAAAAAAAATGCAGAAAAACTCTCGGAGCTTGCGCAGCGACTGTCAAAACGTTAACCGCATTAATATATAGATGGCAAACGACGCAGCGTTAAATTTTGGCCTCGGAGAAGTTGCCCGAAAACCGCCAGAAGCTTCCAGGAGCTTTCTCAAGGTACAAGTCATCCTCATCCGTTGTACTAAGATGCGTAAAGGAAATTTTGCAAAATTGCTGAAACAAGAGCGAGAAACAATCGTCTTATGGCAGCAACTTTGAATAGGGCGCGGAATAGTCACGTTTAAGCTGTCGGTACAAGTGCGCGAGGCCGCGAAATCCGAAGCTCCGCAGCAATCGTTACACCCGGCACCATCGTCTAAAGATCCTTTAAAGTCTTGTTCAGCGATGAAACTAAGCTCCGAGCGACGCCGCAACAAAGACGACATCGTTAAACACGCGATACCGTTGTCAAGTTCCACTTGTACCGTCTGCGAAAGTAACAAGTTTGTTTTTTGGTTTTCTTTCGATTTCCACGGTTAATGTAATTGTCAATTTTAGCCCAGGTTAATAATGCGCAAAGCTCTCTGATTTCTTCGACAAACTCGTGTGTTTGCAGTAACGCACGGGAGGGAGGTTTCCAAACGAACTTTACCAAATCATCAAATAATTAAAACAATCAAAGAAATAAAAAAGAAGCCGCTGCAAGGGAATGGGTAAGGTTGGATAAGCACTCGTAAATGCATTATCAAGTTGAGAAAATAAGCTCACGTGCCAGACGCCCTGTACGCCATTTGAGATCTTATTCACTTAGTTATGCCACGCTGCTGCTGCTGCTGCTGCCTGTGCTACGTGTATAAACAAGAAGGTACCGCGTCACGTGTGTTATTGCTCCAGTCGTAAATTGAAACAGCCAATTACAAGTTACTTTCGCCCGAGCATCGCGCGCGCGCAGTTTTGTTGTCGCGTGCGTATAGCCAACGACACAGCGTACAGGCCCCCACGAGTGCGTGCGACGTTCAAAGTTTTAGCATTAAAAAGGACTACCAAGCCCTAGGTACAATATATATAAGCGTAAAACGCAACGAGCGCGATAACTTATTTTTCATCAAGTTCGTTGTGATTCGTGTTTGTCACGTCGGCGCTGTGTGTGTGTGTGCGAATTCACCGGCAAATTTTTCAAATATTCTCGTTACGCTAAAAAACTGCGTACGAGGATGCAGCTCTTGAACGAAATCCAAGTCGATGTAACGATTGCGGATCTATGTAATATATAAAGGGCCTAAGAAATAAATTTTCCAACAAATTGTGGGCTCTGAGCAAAAATGTGCAGCTGGTCCTTGCAGGAAAAGATATACACTTCCTGGAAATACCCAATAATCGGATGGTTCCTAATAAATCCCGGGGTTGGCTTTCTCGCTCTCTCTCTCTCCCTTTCTTCGTTGCTCTGCGCTCACGGAAAATCTCTTCTCTATAAAGCTCGAGCTCTTTACAGTCCAGCAAGCCACATCGTTGTCGCACACCTCGGCGACTGTGGCAACTGCTCTCTTTTTCTCCTTCGTCTCTCTTACTTTTGCACTGGCCAGTTGCCAGCCACCCTCTCGTTCTCTCACCGCCGAGGATCTGTTCTTTCCTCTCTTTCTCTCTCTCTCTCTATATATACGTATAAGACAATACTCTTTGCCACGAACTTCATCGTGAAAAGATCCGACGAACTCGGTGTGCACTTAGTACTTGCTGCACCAACGTCGCCGCGCTCCACATATATACCTATAGGGACACAAGATGCCTCCACTCTCATTCGATCGATGACCTCAATTTTCCGGAAATGTTCGAATGTAAGCGCTGCCTATATATATTTATACGTAGCCGTCGCTGCGAAGAAAGAAGTAAAGGGAAAGGAAGAGAAGTGGATGTGAATGTGTGTGTGTATGTGTGTACTTGCGCGTTTCAGCAGGATCGTTTATGCAGATTAAACGCGAAAAGAGTCATTAACATGATGTCTCTCTTTCAAAAAAAAAAAAAAAAATGAGCTAGTGAATTGTGAGGAAAATAGCGTTTCCCAACTATCGATATTACGTAAACCGATGACTGAATATTCACAAAATGAAGTAAGCTAGACCTGCATGTGAGGTTATTTTCCTCCATCGTTACCTTCGGTCAAACTTCGAATTTAACTAACTCAATTTAGCCGTCCTCAAAATTATTATTTTATTAGCAAAGCGTAACTGAATGCAAGCTAATTCGATAATAAATAAAAGAAACGTCCAAACTGAAGTTGATTCCTTTAACGAAGTTTATACGAACTTTTATTCAAACTGTCAAGCACTTGTGGCTTAATATAAAGACGTAGCTCTTTCAGCCAAGGCAGATTATATTAATTACACCAAACAATACAAAATACGAAGCTCATTATTAGAGTAGGACGACGTGGACTACTACGACTACGAAGGACGAGGCAATTCTATAGATATATAGAGAGAAAGAGAGAGAGAGAGTACGCCAAAGTATGTACCAGTACTAGGACGTTAAATGAAATAACCGCAGAGTCCATCAAGTGCAGCTGTGGTGGAAGCAGCAGCGGCAGCGGCAGCGCGTCTCTTACTCAAATTAAGCAATTACTATACTCTTCCTCTTTCCGCCCATCCTCTTTCCCTTCTACTACTACTACTACTACTACTACTACTACTACTACTACTACTACTACTACTACTACTACTACTACTACTACTACTGCCACTACTACTTCTACTACTACTACTACTGCTGCTTCTACTTCTTCTTCTTCTTCTTCTACTTCTTCTTCATATAGATTACAGTGTTGGCACTGCTACGGCAGAGTCCATGTCCTTATAGTCCGTTACGAAGGATTGATTGGAAGTTGGAGGTACTTCATCCTAGTGCCCTTTCCCCGGGGCCTCGAAGTATTACGGCAACTTTTCCATTTAGCGATTATCTTGTGAGCATCTGCTTAAGACTTTTCGCACTTTTTCTCCTCGTTTTCGCTCTTTGGACTTGAACAGCTATAGAGTTATATTTGGGAATCATTAATTTAGAGCGTCCGATCCGCTGTTTCTGCATAATGATAATATTTTAATTTTAACTCAAGGATAAAAAAAAACGAAAAAAAAACATTGCTCACGAAATAAATGCAACGAGCGTGTGACGTGTTTCACGCCCACCTTGACGTATCATTATAATGGGAACAATGAAGCCTAACTGCAGCGTGTGTATACGGATGTACGTGCAGCGCGACGAGCATGCAGAGAGCATCGTCGCGGTTTGCCCCCAAGGGAAATATGCTCGAGCCATTAATGCAGCCTGACAATATAAATGTTGCCATGCGCATACATAAGTATACGTATAGGCGTGCGCGCGCTTCGGGCGCAAAGATCGAGATATCACTCGTGTACTTGTGTGCCTTTAAGAACTGTATGCATATTAGTATTAAAGAAGCTCGTTGAAATTTAAATTTTTTTTTCATTTTGTTTCACAAAATTTATGAGGCATAGGTAGTATATCACAAAAATAATTTTTCCGAGTATATTTACTCATATTGAAGATTCATTTTAGTTGAGTGTTGATGATTGTAACAAAATTATTTTAGTTTTGTTATCGAAACGAGTATTCTGCATTACTAAATTGATTATAGTTTTCAATTAATTAATTTAAGTCAGAACATTTCTGAAGACGTCAGGATTCATATACTTAAAATTGTGTTATACTGAGACATTTTTAAAATAAAAATTGGTGCTTTTTCAGCAATATTCACGATTTTTGATTCTTAAATAGTATTGAAAATATGAGAAAAACTACAATGCTGCATTGCAATTTTTAATATAAAATTAATAAAAATTACACTAAAATGTTTCAATTTTTCCCATATTTTCAGTCTGTACCCACTCGAGAATCTAAAATGGTAAATTTTACTGAAAAAAACACTTATTTTTATTTCGAAATATTCTCATTGCATAATATAACTCAAACGATAGCGAAAAGAAATTTTCGCGAGAGGTGAAAATCCCGCTTGCATTGCAGATACACGAGTAGCGTTTCGCTGCAGCACATCTGGCGCACTCGTCAGCCGAAGCGCTAGGCGCACTCGTTGAATACCGAGGCGCGCATAAATGCAGAAACATCGCGACCCGAGCTTCGCAGCGGTTATTATTTTCAAATGCCGTGTACCTAAGGCTCGATTCGAAGAGAATATCGACGATCGACTGGGCTACGCGTGTAAACGGGCTCGAATCCTCGAAGGTGCATTGCGGAGCAAAGGGTGACTGCGACTCTGACTCATTTCGTCACGACATATACATGCAAAGCAGTAGTTCGAGCTCACGTACACACTTGATTTGACTCGCGGGTTGCCTCGCTTACGCTTGCGCATAGGCAATGCGCGTGTATATAAATCGAAGCCTAAAGCGCATAATTACTCAACGCACTCCCCTGAATCACCTATACGAAATTCAACATTGTGCCATACATTATTATGTTGGTTACATTTATTGGAAAGCAGGGCGATATTGAATTATTGCTTGAACTATAAACAGTCTTTGATGCACGCGTCATATTACTTAGCATGTATACAATAATATATTTAGATTGTATAATATGATGCATTCGGCTGTGATCGGCTTTGTACGGGGTGAACCCATTTATGTGCACTCTCGAGCCTTAGTATATATAACGCAACTCTCGAGACGTGATACGCGCGCATATTATAGGTATATATATACTTGAGTGAGAGCTGCATTAAATCGACGTCCTGCATCGACGGCCAAGCTCTTGATTGAAAATAGATATTATTTAAATCCTCGAGGCGATGTACACGGTGGCCGACTAATATATAGCACATACAATTCTATCGCAAGCCCGAGCTGAAAGAATGCGACGACCGCCTGGCCATATCTTGATCACGACTACTTGAGCGCACTCGAGTACGTATATAGACGTCTATATATAATGCCGAGGAGAAAAGTATTCGCGCAGCTCATATAATATATAATAGTCACCGAGGTCACTCGTTGCTCTTGAGAGCTCCTACTGGCATCTATACATATATAAGCCGGGGCTAAAACTATTGGCAACGAAATTCTCCACCGCACGGACGATTAATTAGCTATAAAGCTAATGCCAAATTGCCTCGCCCGCTTGGCAATTCGAGCTCTACCTACCTACCTACCTCTCTCTCTCTCTCTCTCTCTCTCTCTCTCTCTCTCTCTCTCTCTCTCTCTCTCTCTCTCTCTACCTCTTTCTCTACGTTCGCTAGTCCTATGTGCGTCTGTATGTGTGCGCGTGCATTTAAACCTCGTATACAGCTAGAACGTACACACGCACACACACAGATTCGTTAGCTCGAACGAGCATTGTGATTAGTCGCGCATTTAGTAGTCGTCGTTTTCCGCGTGATGAATGGAAATCAAATGCTGTGTGCGCCTCTATATATACTCAAGTGAAACTATACGAGTGTTTTCTCGGCAAAAATAGCGAAAAATACGGAAGACTGAGAGAAAGAGCTGCGGAGGGGGTAAAATTAGAAGAAGCCGTTAAGCTGCGAAATTTGAGATCGTGTCGAGGCATTCGACTGGCAATAACGCTCCGTTGAACTCATTCCGCGCGCTTTGCTCCTGCGTTGCGCTTTCTATATATATAATACGAGTGTGTTGTCGTGCAGTTTATAGAGAAAAATATTTTAATGATCTGAGTCGCGGAGATGCGAAGATGTTCGGCGAGTTTTTTTTTTGTGTAAATCTTCGATGCTCGAGAATCTGTCGTGAACTTTGTCAATTATACTTTTTCGTTTAAAGTTAAGATAAGTGTTCGATGATTCATAACTACGTAAAGCTTGGATTTTTTCTATTACAAATCGAATGATTTCGTGAATCGTATAGCGCGCAAAATTTCGTTCAAGCAATTTAGCGCGGCTAAAATGTATCGCTGAATAGTTGCTGACCATTAAAATACCCAAAGGCTAACTTCACAACGTATTCTTGCATTAAATATGTATGGCTAAGCTCATAGTCCATTGCTCAACCAATTCAGCCAACGCTTGACATCGTAGTATATACACATGGATGTGCCCGATAGTGCAGCCAGAGGCTCTGGGAAGAACAAGCCCGAATACTGCCGCGATAGTTGTGCCCTGCGGCATACATGCATACATAGTTTTCAACTTTCGGCTGTGTAGACCCTGTACCAGTGGCTGCGACGCGCTGCTGCTCTCGAGGCTCTCTCTCTGCAGCATTAGACAACTGTCTATGTACGTGTATATTGTCAATCGAAAACTAAAATCGCTTCATACGCGTTTCACATCGCGATCGACTAGAATTATTGTCTCGAAAACTTTCCTGTAAAATATTCATTTAAATGTCAATTTTTCTGCTTCTTAGTAAAAAATTTAAATTTTATGTTGATTTTCCCACTTTTTTATTATTAATTGTGTTTTCCATCTACCTGTTATGCAACCTTTAATGCAAAAAAAAATTAATTACCAAGAGTATATAATTGAGCATCATTCTTTCGGAACTGGTCTAGTTTTGTCGTGCGATTTTATCATCATTTATCTTTACTCGCGTTTTCAGGTCACAATAAAAATCACGTTGGAAAAAATGTTACATTGTCCTTGAAATAAGTGGTAAAAGCAAATGAAAAAACGGAAACGACAAATTGTCGTGCTGCGGGCGTTATTTTATTAAATACGACACGACGCGCGCGTAAACCCAAGAGTTGGAAATATTTTCCCACGAAACTTGACTAATTCCAAGATTGCAATGGAATATGTGACATTAACCTACTGTCAGTTTCAATGCAGCTGACGTGTTCAAGCACTCGCTGGTTCGTAGTTGAAAAAATGAAAAAACTGAATCGAAATTTTGCATTATGGATGTAAAATCTCTTCTGTATCACACACTTCCTCTGAAATCAACGTTCTATATTTTGTAAAAATTTACCGTCAGTTTCCTGCAGATATGTTTAATTTTCTGACGCTTTTTTTAAAAGATTAAATTATAAATTAACACCCAGAAAATAATTTTTTACAAAATTGTTAATGTTTTTGGAACACAAAAGTTGTAAGGAATTTCGAGCACCAACTCTTCTACTGCTTAATTAATTTTACAAATAACTTAAATATATTTTTAATTAATAAAAACAGTTAACATTTGTTCTAATTTCGACAGCAAATAATTCAGCAATGTTACTAATTCAGCATGCAATCGTTATCCCAAAAATGTTACATTTTATGTCGCTGATTAGAACCCACGATTCTCCTTCGAAATTGCTCAAGTAGTTTCGCAATAAGCAACTTGTAATAAGGAATGCGAATACTCGCATAAATTCGTTATGTCAATTACATGCTTTGTCAAGTGTCTAGCGCGAAACAGCAGAAATAAATGTAACGCGCAAATAATAATGATCGTGTGCGTTCACGTACGTTTGTAATACTGAATATTTCCGTAAGAATATAACAATGAGGAACACGTATTTTTTGAATAATCATAATCCATACTTTATGATCGAAGTTAATGATCAAATTTTTATTGCAGCTGAAATTCGAAGCTATTGATCTGGATTCTAATAATTAAAAAGTATTATAAATCTGAGCGAATATCAGGTTTTATTTGGGCAACACTTTGCAATTGAAATTATTACTGTCTATACTTTATAATGCTCTTTCAAAGGTAGCATCTTTAAATTCATTTCAACGTTTAGTGTTTCAACGATCGCTTGACCAATACATTTATTGAGAGTTATTAAAAGTAAATATCCAATACGTATTAAAAATTCCTTTTCAATTTTTCTGTTCGTCTGTGCTTTTTAATTAGCTTCAGAAATATTCATTGGTTTTATCATTGGCTTATATTGATTCAAAAACTTACTCGAGCATAGATAAAAAAGGCAATCTTCGAAACGTCAAAACTCATAATATCGACTCAACACATAGAGGCAATTCAAAATCCACCTGTGTCGTTGAAATGTTGTTATTATTACTCGAATAAACTGCTTGTTTGTTCACACACATGAATAACTTTCCAATAACTCACAATTTTTAAAGCGGACAAGTATGTACTATAGCCACCTGAAAGTAATACTCAGAGTTTTTGCAACCTCAAGTTATTCAAATCAATATCAATAAGGCATTTATCCATAAAGACAATATCAACACGAAAGGCACACGAAAGAAGAAAATTTTTAGATTGACAAACACTCCATGCAAAAATGCTGAAGCGATCTTAGTAATGGTGTGAACGAAAAAAATTGGCAAACGATTTCGACGGTGTCTGAGATAATAAAGTTGCACGTCACGTATTAATTACAACAAAAAAGATTTTCTGCGCCTAAGTAAAAGATCAAAGTATCTATTTCCTAAGTTTTCAACGAAATTGAGTTTTTTCGGCTGCGATTTGATGAATGTAATTCTCAACTCAAATCTCTGTTATCAAACTCCATTATAACTATGCCACAGATTTCATCAGGGAAACTCATATTATCTGCAAAGTCACAAAAGGAAATAGATAAACAAAATATGAAAATAAGCTTTTGAAATTTTAATTAAATAAATCAAAATATATTAATCTAATGCAATTGGTTTTATCACAAATAAGTTTTTTGTCAAGTATAAAAGAAATCTTTCAAGATAATTTTTTGAATATGATCCTTGAATTTATTCATTTGCCGCATTACTATTTGAATGAATTTTTATAATTCTAATTTTAATAATGAAAATAAAAATCAGTCATGATAAAAATATAATTATCTATGAAACTGTTCAAAAAATTCTCGAAAAAAAATGTACGTCAATCTTTATATTAAAATTGATTAACACTTGAAAAAGTTGAAGTGAATGTCTATTTGTTATTTGATTTCAATTTTATCGAAGGAGGGTCTTAAAAGGACAGCTTGATTCGTTAAAAGTTTTTCAGAGTTCATTCAATTTTATTTTTCATAAACTATACAAAAAAGGAAGAAAAGCAATGTAATGGAATCCTGAATTGTGAGCTATTGTGCATATCCATTGTCCAAGCGCTAAAATTTTAAACTCTGCATAATTAACATTCAGAGGTAAAAGTGGCTACTAAAATGAACGACAATTTACTGTTATTCACTATTTAATTATACTTTTTATTGTTAACAATCCTAGCCGTGAGCAATAAATGTCGAAAATGTGCGTTTCTGCTTTGCGACGTCAAAATGCCTGTACTGTAAAAGAATTAAAAAAGCAGCACTTAATTTTTTTCAAAACTAAAACAGACCCAGAAACTGCCAAAAGAGCACAAATTGTTGATTCCCCATCTATTCCGACGGAAGACAAATTCGAAAAGTTAAAAGTGAAAAAGACGATCGCATAAGTTAGGCAGCGCGAAGGTGTGCGGCGCATGAACGGCGTTGACGGCACAAAAGTCGTTTAGCCGAATAGAAGGATTTGCTCGCGAGGTTTATCGCGCCTTTTGTCAGAGGTACCACACGGGAAAAATTTGCCAAAGCTTGATCCCCTCCGCGCGTTTCGCAGAATGGTATCCGATATATTAAGACGAGTTACGGACGTTTATCGCGGCATCGTTGGGGCCGGCTTTCGAGAAGAGAAGACATGAAAAATCGATTCGCGAGCACGAGCTTATCGTCACGGCCGCCAGTATCCGTGTATAATAAAACACGTCATAAGCAGTTCACGAGCTGCGAATGGTATATAAATTCACGAAATAGGCAACGCCGCAGGCCCCCGTTATGCATAGCGGAAATTCGGACTCGCGGCGCGTTAAGTTTGTCCAAGATTCAAATTCAGTCGTGCGCAATGTATACAACGTGAATATTATATATACAGGATAATCAGACAATCGAAAATTCCACACGTTGGTCACTTACCTCGCAGCTACCCCTCGAGGATTATGCAGGTGCAGAGAGAGGAGCGCGCGCAAAGAAGATATATATATATATACACCATCGGGGCGTAGGAATGCGATTAGCGTCGAAATATCGCCCGAGCGCGGCAGTGGCAGCAGCGGCTCAACAATCTGCATAGCTCGTACAACTTGCTTCCCAAGTTTCTCTCTCGCATGGCCAATCTGTCTGGCGCTTATGTAAACACGTATGATCAGTGGCGCGCGCTCGTATGTTTCATGAAAAACTTGCCGCGCTGCAGCCAAATTTACAGTAAAATCATTGCCCCGCTTTCGGTCTAATTTTTTGGAACTGCGGGGGATGAGTTGCCTGCGGTTAACCGCCGCTTAATCTAGGGGGCTTTTCGCCAGATGTTTATTAGCGTATAAACGTCGCATCTAGCTGCTCGAGCGCGGCGCGCATAGAGATGTATATCTTTAGAAAGTCGGTCGCGGTTTCATAGTCCGAGTGTGAGCCGGCCATCGAAGCCCCTGCGTGAAGCCGCCACCCTCCCCCGTCCGACCTGCAGTAGTACTACAGTAGTATTGCAGGCAGTAGTAGTGCGGCCGAAGCCTGTAAGCGTCAGGCAACATTTCATAGTGATAAATCGTTTCTATGGCTCGCCCGCACAGACAGGCCTTCGCGTACGAGTATATTATACGCGCATGCGTGTGCAGGCACTTCTGCCGTGACCGCAGCGCATGGAAATTATAACTTCCCATCTGTTTATTGCCCTTGTTCTTCCATAGCAGCTTTCCAAGGCCCTCGTGCGCGATCTGGTCGCGGCGGATCCTCGACTCCTGGCATTTTCAGCATTCGTCATATTGAAATATCACCTATTCGCGCGTAAAGGGCATACTTAAAAAAACTAATGCTAAAATTAAACGGAATCAACTTCAATTTATTAAATTCATTTATTGAATTATACAATACCGTTTTCCTCTATTATATGAGCTCGGTAATTTTTTTACTATTTTTAAAGCGAACTCCTGATACAAAAAGATTAGATAATAATTATTATCGAAAATAGAAAAATGTATTTCAAAATCCAATTTCGCCTTTGTACAATTTTTAAAAATAAAAGTTTATGTAGGTTATTATTCAATCTACTAAAATTTAATAAAAGCAGATACCTGTAATTATTTATGAAGCGCTTAAAACGGTAAAATGAATAGAAAATAAAACTTTACATTTGATTCTGACAATCGTTATGAAGGCATTTCATCGAACATGAAAATCTAAATACATCAGATAGTTTTGTAACAATTTACGCGATTCTAAATAATTAAACTACAATCGATTGCATATAAAAACCTGACTGTGAATTTGCCTTGTAAAAAATAAAACTACCCCCTATGTTCATTCTGTATCAAGTTTATTTTCGTTCAATATGAACGCATTTTATGGTAACCATGTATGTACTTTTTTTCAAGGCTCAAATCTTTTACTTGAAACTTGCCATTATCAATGGTTGTTTCATTTTCATAATCAAAATCGAAACGAAAAACACAAATACTTTTACAGGATATTTCGTACCTAGCGTTTTAATCTGATTCTCTGACCCTCGAGCCTAAAACGCCATGATGTATCGCTGTTGTAAAGAACCGATATATTGTTTATCGTAGAATTGTTTTGATCGTCACCAATTTGTTACCCCAGTATTGTTGTTGTTCACACAGTCGAGTTTTTCTCTCGCTATTTTTTTTTTAACGACCAGTCGTGCGTGATATTGTTTTTCTCTACCTCTCTACCTCTCTACCTCTCGGCATTCCTCTCGATACCCAAACAAGAAGACACACAGCTGCGTTAACAATGCCGAGGGAAAATGCTCTCGGGCGCATGCATGCGGGGGCTAATACAGAGTTCGCAGCGCGTCAAACCTGGCTTCGATTTTTTTTTTCATGATATAACGAGTAAACGGATGTTCGTGTGGATTGACATTTTATTAGAATTGAAATATTCAGGCTTGTCGATAATCACGTAAATAAACGTATATATACTGGCGCACTTCGACTCTCTATGAGTCGTTTGAGTGAGTTATCCGATTTTCGAATCATATGCGCGCAGGAAGCGACGGCTTACGATCATCCATTGGTGTCATATTTTTATTTATTTACCCACCGCCGACATCGTTATATACAAGAATGTATGCAATCGATAAAAGTATTACATTTATGTTATTTATCGTAAGACGCTGGCAGATTTATGATTAATCGCAATTCTCGTAACGTATTCATTAGTATGAAGGAAATCAATGTTATGCGGTTTAAAAAAAAAGGTGACCATTTTATTTTTGCAGGATGAAAAGGAGCCCAACAATGAAGAAGACACCCGAGGGCTGAGCGAGTCAAGGAGCGAGCGAGAGCCTCGAAACTAAGGCGAGAGAGAAAGAGAGAGAGAAAAATAAGGTCTTACACGGTTGCGCCAGTTTTCGCAAAGGCACGAACGATAGAGGGAATTGGAAATGAGTTTGGCGAGTACGGCCTTAGGCGCACTCGCCATACTTTCGATATTACTGGCTACGAGCACAGGTATGTAACTTTTTCCCTCTCTTTTTTGTTTGTATATCTGCGTTATAGAAAAAAAAAGAAGAAAAATCCAATGAAACGAGTGTAGACCCCAACGTACTGTAATGAATAAATACTGCACGCGTGCGTGTGCGTGTATATAAATACATGAAGTACACAGAGGCAGCTTTGATAATTGCATGCGTGTGCGGCAGTGGCAGCAGCAGCAGCAGCAGCGCCGGCAGAAGCACGTCATTACCTGATTACGCCAATATGCACGTGAAAAGGACTTTGCTGGCGCGTAGGCAAACAGTGATATTCGTGATTAAGCTCGGCTAAGGCCGGGCCCTGTCGAGTTGTAAGCTTCTCCTGTCATACGCGCTCTCTCTCTCTCTCTCTCTCTCTCTCTCTCTCTTCTGTGATACACGCTGCGACTAACTAAAATGATTAATACTACGTACACATAGACACATGTGCCTCGCACTAATCTGCATTAAAATATCGACTCGACAATTTCGGCCTTTGTTCTCGACTTGCTCGCATCTTTCATGATTAAAAACTTTTTCTCCATTTCGCCGTGCCCTATCTTTCGACGTTATTAAATTCAGTCGTCGTTGATCATCGATAGATTTCGCCGTTCTTGAAAAAAAATAGAAAAAAATTATGAATTAAATACGTCTTTATGGGCAACTCGGAAAATTATCAATAGCGATCTACCAAAAATTCGACAGCTCTTTTTCCTTTGCTTCATTTTTCAACTAATGCGGAGAGAAGGAGACGAAAATAGAGGAATAAAAAGAGTAAAAATCGATCGTATATGTGCCATATACCGCGCACGGAACAAAATTGCATCCTCGCAAGAGGTCAGTAATACCCATCCTTTGGATAGAATGGCTGTCAGAGATATGCCGAAGGCAGAAAAGAACGGCAAAATATTGCACAAACAGGATAGAGAATGAAAAATTTGCAGCGAGTCTATGCGCGCTATAAATGTGCGTACATATGTATGCTTGTACGCGATTCGTTGGGATTAAAAAATATTATTAAAAACATAACTGGCCGTGTGCGGATTCGTTCGATTTAAAAAGTATTCATACGTCCATAGCAGAAGCAGCCTGCATGTACCTATATATTATTTCATTCGTGAGTCGATAATATATAACCCGATTTTTCGCACGGCATATCCGTGATAGGACACGTTAGAATACGACAGTATATGAAATTTCAAACGGCGGCGTAGAGAGAGAGAGGGGAAACGAACGGAGAAGATCCTATATATCGATTGCACCCATTTGGACAGATCCACGTACACGCATGCAGCGCAGCAGCACCATTTTTCGCCGTATAACTTTGGAAAAGAATCGAAGCCTGAAAGATCTCGACATAAAAGTTGGGCTAGAAAATTCGGGTTAGTAGGAGAATCAGCCGAAAAAAAGCCGTCACAGATCGTTTGAGCTCTGTAACCGTAATCTCCCCATATATACCTATATACTACAAACCCGCTGCTCTATACACGATCGTTCGGAATCCAGACGACGGCTGCTGTTACTATATATACATATCGAACGAAGGGGGGCTGTAAAGCGAGAGAGAGAGAAATAAAAGCTCGCTCAAGAGGTTGCGCGCAGATTTCGTTGTAGATTTGTAAAAGCTTGGCTCGTCGAACGAGTTTCGAGTTATGGTTTCGTTGTCGGCAAGAAAAAAGAAAGCAATTTGAAAAGCTATAGGGATTAAAAGGAAAAAAAAAGAAGAAATTGAAAAATCGCAATTACCGCGGCTAGCGACATTCTTTGTTTCGTTAAACAAAGATTCAAAAATCATAGGTCGAAAAATATTGAATGGAGCACTTGAGATTGATAACTTACGCGAGCTTTGTCTCTGTTCAGCACAAAATTATCGGTCGATTGCGAGCTGGAAATATTTATGAAATTGCGTTAAGAGTGTAAACTACGTGGCGATCGCAACGTACGTAAAAAGCTGAAAATTTAACATTTATGTTACAGAAAAAAATGAGACTCCAACAAAGTTATAAAATAAAAATTGTTAATTAAAAAGTATAAAAAAAATCTAAAGCGTGTCTTTTTATCGACAATATTGTGAAAAATCGTAACTTGTTTTAGTGAAATCTTGTGAAAAAGTCGAAATATGCTCGCGGACTAACGGATTACGGTAAAAGTTTGTCGCGCACGCGGGGCGTTTCTCGCTCTTTAAGAAATAAACTTTTCACCCCAGTGCTATATATACTATTAAATTACACGAGTGTATGTGCAGTGTATACTTGGCGCGCACGCACACAGACGTACGGCGCAGAGAGAAGCAAAGTCTCTTGCTGCTCGTGAGCCAGACGAAAAAGGGCTCGCGGTTAACTTATTGAGACTTTTCTCCAGGATTAAAGCTCGCCGCCGCCTAGCTTGCAGCGGATTTATTCGCGTTTGCGCGGCGAGCTTTGAGTTATGAACTCTCTCTCTCTCTCTGCCGGCTTCAGTCAGCTGCGAAAAAGACGCGCTCAGCGCCAGCCAGTTGGTGAAACGAGTGCATGACTAAAGCCGGAAGACGCATAAGGCACTGTTGTACTTGAACACGAACGTATAATATATATACGTGTTGTTTTCTCACGCGTAACATTTTTTTGTTTACCCTTTCGATACATATATACACAAAGACAAGGCGGTTGCGTCTCCGAATCACACGCTCGAGACCAGCAGTTTTCGTTATTAAATTGTCCGAGACGTAGCAATCGAAAACTTATCCTTACAACATCGGTTGTTACGCCATTGCGCTCCACATAGGTACGGCGAGAAAAGTTTTTCTCCGCTGCAAAAACTTTAATGCATCCTCCACAATACGTTTCTTTTTCCACTCTATCTGCCCATCTCTTCACGCTGGTCAGCCATCGCCTCAGACATTACGCTATATACAGCCGATGTGCTATAGTCCCCCGTCTAGCAATTGCTTATGAGCTCAGACAGAGAAAGTGACTTTAATAAGAGCACGAGCTCGCCGAGGGTCGATCGACGACACAACAAAAGAGTCTTCGGTAGACGTCGAGGCCGTCGTCTTGAGAGCGGATCATCGGGCGCGGCTCGTCCGAACGGAACCAATGTCCTGAATCTCGCCCCCAACGAACGCGGAAACTACGAGATAGCAGTGGCTGAACTAGCGCCGCTATCGAGCCAGCCTCGAGAGTAGTAATAGTCGTATTACTTCGACTACGCATCCGGAGATTACGCTCATTGCTAAGTGCACTGCCTGCACCTCTGTGTACGTGGCAGGTTTCGATCGACTAGCCCTTCGCTCGCTCTACGTGCAGTATATGATAACTAAACTCGCATATAAACGTCTGCTTAAGTTAGTTTATTTTGATAAAAGACGAGAACGAGTCAAGTACAAATTGCCCCTTGAATAATTCAACGTACGATCAAACTCGAATTTAGCCCGCGCGACTCATCAATCATTGATCAGATTTTTTTGCTTCTCCGTCTTTAGCAGCTCTCACTTCGAAAGCTCCAATCGCAATTATCGAGGAATCGTTGGTCGAGGCGATGAAGGCCAGTGCCGCCACAGCTGTTGCCGCTGCTGCTGCTGCTGTCGATGCTCCTGCGACGACAACAACAACAACAACAACAACACAACCACCGTCGACGTGGCCGTCGTCGACGCAACAGCCGCCGCCACGACAGGAGCTATTGGTGAGCCTCAACGAAAATACCACTACGCGAGACTCCCTCGAGGAACGGGCTGGCGGTGCGATAGTCACCCCCGCGACCTCTTGGGACGATGAGCCGCTGAGTCTTCATAATCACGAGATATCGCCGTCGCCGATGAGAATCTCGACCACGAGGCTCGAGGTGACGACGGCACCCGTTGAATCAATAATCACGCCGAAAGCAACAACGTCTCCGACCAATTTAGCAATAAATAAAATTACCGGCTCGAAAACGAGAAACGAGCTCATCGACGAAAATAAATTTAAGCTGCCTACGGGTACAAACAGAGGTGTAAGTATACTTAATTATATGATTGTTATTTTTTAAATTTAAGTGATTAATAATGGCATTTTTGTCTAATAAAAGAATCAAGGATACATGGGAGGCAAAAAGCCTAACTTGCAATCGGTCCTCGGCAAATACACGCCTTATTTTGAAGATGGCCACGACGTACTCAATGTGACCTCGAGAATAGGTAGTACAGTCATGCTCGACTGCGAAATCGGAATGCTGGGCAACAAAACGGTAAGATAATTGAAATTTTATGTACATTTCGATAGTGACCGAGATTCTCCGATAAATAGTCCCGTAATTTTTAATCGGTTACATTCAGTTGTTGTTTAACGAGCATAATAGCAGTAGGGCCTTGGCAAATAATAAAAACTCAGAAGCCCCACGGAAGAAAAGTATGAAGCTAACGACAGCCAATAGTCCGGATCAAACAGTCATGAAAAGCCATCAATTACACTTAGGCCAAACAAATATTGGCAAAGTATTGCCTTTCTGAAAGGAGATGAAAAGTACTTCCCAAGCCATTTTTTTCTTTTCCGCTCTTCTGCTTTTTTCTTCTTCTTCTTATTCGCCCGGATTTTTTTATTTTTATTACGTTTTATATATCTTCTGCAGGATTCAGTCTTAGCATAAGATTCTCACTGCTCCGCGAGCAATGATAATAGAATTTGAGGGTCAATATTTACACATCCCGTTTCTCGTTTGTTTTACTTTTTATCGAGATGAGTCTGAGTAAAAAAAAAAGAAGAAGAAGAAAAAAAAATACGATGCACCAGGCGCCGCAACTATTTTCAATAAATCAGCATTCGCCCGTAGAGCTCCGGCAAGCTCGAGACGCGCGTTTAAGCGCGCATCCTTCAGCTCCCTTAATATATCTCAAAATGAGAAACATGTCGCAGCAGCTTGAACGATGCCTTTAAAATGTATTCATGAGAAACTCATGTCTCGCTCTATATCACGAATCGCGCGCGAGAGAGACTCTGACACAATTTTTATCTTTTGCCCCGAAACGCGCGCCCAGCAGCCCTGAGCACGCGGGAATAGACGAATCTCATTTATTTTTTACACTTAACTAAGTTTTTTTCTCTATTTTGCTTGTGTGTTGTTGACAGGTAACGTGGTCGTATCACAGTGCCGACGTAATACGTCTCCTAACAGTCGGTCGCAACGCTTACAGCGTCGATCAAAGGATCAGCCTTTTTTTCAGGTAAGAACCGGACTATCCATGAATCGAGGAGGGTGAAAAACGAGTAAGAAATATAGCCTCGAGCTGTGTATTACACGTAGAAACTTTTTATCGTGCATTCAAAGGGTTTTTGGCAGGACTTCAAAATACCCACAGAAGAGCCGTTGCGTGAATTACAAATAATTCGTGGCTTATGTTCGTGTTGCAGATACCCGACGAACTGGAGGTTACGAATCCAGAACGCAACGCCGCACGACTCGGGCTTGTACGAGTGCCAAGTGGCTACCTATCCACCATTGGTGAAGAAAATATATTTACTCGTCACAGGTAATTGCCGCGAGTTTGTATATGCGTATACGATTTTAATTTTCCGTGTATAACACGATGACATGCTTAATCTCTCGGAATTGCACCGGACAAATGCGATCTTGCTCGCAACTATATGTATGGATGCTATTTATTTTTTGGAGTTACTTGATAAGAACGCGAAAGCAGCGAAGCTTATTAATTTCTCAAGTTTCATGGATCGTTAGTGCACGAAAAAAAAAGGGTGAAGCAAAAGCGAGTGGCACGAGAGTCATTAAAGTCGAAATGAAAGAAAACTCTCGAGCCGTGAGCGCGTTTTCCACCATTGACGACGCGACTTATAGCCCGAAATCGAAAAAATACGCGAAGCTAGTCGCGTAGGTAGATGGTTATATAGGAAAAACGGTTGACCTCGTCGTACAGTAGACCCCGTCCTTCGACGCGAACCGAGGCCGTCGAAAATTTACATGATCGGTCCAGGCGCGCACGCGCGACGCTTTTACTATGAAATTAACGAATGAATCGAATTTTTTCACGTTAATTATGGGATTGCGCCGAGAGGATGGCACGGTGTCACGGAATGCCAGCTCGTTATACGTGTACACGAGCTTCGGTGTGACCGCAAAGCAAGACACTCGCATTGCTTGATGAAATTAAGCGCATTCCATGGTCCAGGCTTATCCTTCCTTGCGTATCCTCGACGCAAATCGCGTTTAAAGCGTACGCCAGATCAGGCCATTCTTTTTAGAGAATCTTTTCGCGCGCGTAAATCTGTAATCGCACGAATGTTTTAGCACGTTCGACCCACCAAGATGGAGAAAGAGCGAGTGAGAATGCAGCTATATATGTATAGGCCAGCTACGAATCAATAAATTCGCTCTTAATGAAAGTTTTCACGGAATTCCGGCAAAAATCCCCTCCCAATGGAAATAGCTGGAGCAGTGAAAATTCAGCGAATACCTGTAGGAAAAATTCGGCCAAATCTCTCGTGAAAAATATGTATACACGGGGGGCGCACACGCGGAGCTTGGGGGGGACAACCCGTCATGCACTATCGGGGCGTGGTAATAGGCATCACAGTTATGAATCCATTCCTCCACCTGTATGACACGTATAAAAATGGGAAAGGAAAAGTCAGGCAACGACATCCAAGCCTTACAACAATTGTCTTGAATTCTTCCGCTCTACCTTGTCAAGCGGCTCGGCGTGTGGGCGCGCGCGCGCGAAATAACTCGGTGCTGCAGCGCACGCAGCGGCGCAGAGATTGCAGCAAAGCCAGCCAAAGCACCGCAAGCACAGCCTGCCTGCCCCCCGAAAAGAAATATTCGCTCGCTCGCGCCATTCCTTGTAATCCAAAGCCATATGTGTGAGCGTGTCAGTGCGTGCAGTGCTTGCGCCAGGCGGTGCTCTATCTTGCTCCATCACTCGTGCGGGCTCGTCTTGCCTCGTGGGAGCGAGCGAGCGACGAGCGAGAGCAAAGTATAGAGGACGAGTTTTCGACGCTAGCAGCGGAGCGAGCGAGACAGAAAGGGTAATCCGATCGCAACACAGTTCAAACGGAACAAAAAGTGCAGTGGCAGTAGTAGTAGTCTGGAGCTGCGCGCGCGAGAACTTCGCCGGCCCCGTGCGGAGCCCCGAAGTTTGTCGTTTGACGAAGAGAGTATCAGGACCAAAACTCACCTGATACGCGAAGAGTGAACATTGTTACTCAGAGGCGTTCGTTCGAGCGCAAAACTCACTGAGCCGAGAATATGCCAAAAGGAAAGTCTGAAGAGAGCTTCAAGAGAGAGAGAGAGAAAGAGAGCTCGTTTGAACCTTTGATTTTTGCCCCATGCTCGCTACGATCTGTGCCGAGGAGTTCGATAGCTTCGGCCTTTTATGAACCGCTGCTGCGGCTCTCCTCGTCGATGCCAGTGAATTACGTGCGCCGTGCTCTTATACGCGACTATACGGCGACTGGGCATGACTCTTTTCCCCGTCTAACATCTTGAATATACGGAGCCTCGAATTAATATCGATTGCGCGCGCCTTCGTTTGACACACTTTCGTCTCCTATCTGACGTTCCACTGATTTTTGCCCTCATAAATGAACTTTTCAAACATAGTCAAGTTGGCATTTCTCAATAAGTCGAGTCTCCGTAGCCTATTGCCTAAAATAACGTCAGGAAAGTTTCGCAACTATGGTATATATCACGCGCAGATGGTGTCGCTGTTTATACAAGTATGTATGGAAAGCCGAGGATTCACCGGCCCGAGCAAGGCGCTATCTCGAAAATAACCGCAATAGTACGTGATCTCCTGGCCACAAAACCGCGTGCACTGTTTGGCTTGCTCTCGGCTGTACTGCACAGTATGTGCCATTCTACGCCATACAGGCGGCGCGGCGTGCGCGAGGAAGCTCGACTTGTTTTGCGAGCGCGGCCGCCTACATAGAGTCGCCTTGTTACTCTTTTCATACACGTACGTACGATGAAAACCTCAATGGCTCTATATGCGCGCGAATTTTGGACTAGATCGACGAAAACAATAATATACGCTAGAGTAGCGATTGATACTTGAAACGCGATTGTTTCTATAAAAAAAAAAAAAAAAATCGACTCGCATGCGCGTCAATTTTACACGCTAACTGCGCCATTCTATACATATTTTACGACACTCGTGTACGCGCGAGTAAGAAAAAAATGTTTTCTACGTATGAAAAATGTACGCGCACGCACACTGCGAACGAGGCGCCTATATACAGTGTGCGCGCAACAAAAAAATGATCACGTCCGTCCGGGGGCTGCACGTGTAAAAGCTTCACGCGCGCGTATTTGTATAAATGTGCAATTTTTTTGTCACTCTGTGTTTTCGTACATTGCGCAATAATACCTGCTGCAGTTGTCACGCATGTGTAACACTATGGCCTCGCCGCCATACACACGCGCATACGCACACGCGCTCGAGGGTTAATGGTGAAAAATTACCTGGAATTTTCTGGGCGTCGGACTTGAGCACGCACCTATATACTATTTTTTTTTTTTTGTTTTTTGCCAAATTCGCTGGGACATTTTATCTCGTGCGTACATATCGCGGCTGCGTAACCCTCGGGGAATAAACAAATCCGAATGCGAGGATTAAAAGGCTAAAAAACTGAGCTTTCGTCAAGCGTAAGCCAGCAGTTACAATATAACTCGAGCTTTGGGTGAAAAAATGTTTCATTGTTTTAATCGGTGCGTAACCTACACACACTTAGGGGGAAAAATCTTTTAAAAGACGAAGCAATTCGGATTTCGGATTCTTGGAGAAAAAAGTACATGCCGAAACACGCGCAAAAATCACAGAAAAAAAGTGAAGCACAAGCTTGAAGTAGGTGCAATCGATGATGAACAAGGATAGAAAAGCAAAGAATGGGCGAAGATTCAATAGTTTTTGCAGACGCGTGCGCGCCGACGCTCGCACAAGCGCAAGAACTGAAAAACGGATAAAATGGCAAAAAGGAGGAAAATAAATTTCTGCGGCTACGCCGTGATCATGTTAAGTAGGTATCCGCGATCCAATTTAAGAAGCGTACCTTCTTTTTTCCGTCTATGCGCGTAAGGCGCTGTCTCGCGAGCATTTATATATAGCCGGAGAGAAAGAGCACGGACTCTCGAGAGAGGCGCCGAGACCTTGTCTCCTCTTTCGCTCCTACAGATCGACTCCCTTTTCGTCTCAAAGGGGGTTTTTCCTCAGAAACGCCGCCGGTAAATGTGTATATGCGCGCCTACGTCCGCGTGAGCGTCTTTATTCCCTATAGCTTATTAAATTCTCAGTGCCCTATTTTATTCGTTTTCTCAGCTTTTTACAGTATATCACTTTATGTATTCCATGGAAGATTCTCAAGGGTTCGGTGAAAAAAATACGAGAGAAGAAACAAAGGTATGGAGCGAAATCGCTCGTGTATATTGTATAATACGGGTGCGGCTGAAATAAACTCCTCGCAGAAGTCACTGAAAAACGCACTCAAGACTGATTTTTCGGGGAAAAAATACGAGTCTCTCGCCCGGTGCTTTTTTCGGTGCGTTTTGATCTTTTTTCATTTTCATTCGCCCTCTTCGCTTCCTTTTGCTAGCTGACAGATTCCCAGGAAGGAATTAATTTAGTACTAACAATGAAGTTTAAATTTAGTCGTTAATAAAGCGGATTTATGCACGAAGCATATATATATAGATCGAGCGATGCAGCTCCTGCAAGGTACTGCGCGTGGACCTTGTTTGTGCGCGCGCGCGTGAGGCGCGGCAAGTACTTGATAATGGTTTTCCAGCGACTCCCTCGCTCCTCGACGAGTACTGTATATTTTTTTCTTTCTTTCTTTCTTCCTCTCTTCTCTCTCTCTCTCTTCTCAGCTGTGCAGACAGATGTAGTAATCGCCCCGAAGTTAAGTGCCATTTCAATTATAAGTTTTGTAGGGATAGAAATCAACGCAAAGGCTTCGTTCGAAATAATTGAAATCAGTTTTCATCTTCAGCTCACTGCAAGACAGGCGCATTGAGAGCTCATATAGAATTAAACAAAACAAAAAAATAAATAAATAAAAACAACTTTGCCTCGAAAAAAGTTATTCGAACGCAAAATTAGTAGAGCGGAAAATAACAGTGGATTTTGCGTTAACGTTTAGGTAATTCACGGAATGCGTACATAGTAAAAAACTACTGTGTTTTTTGTAAACTAAATTGAATGAGCAGAGTCCCAAGTTCGTGCTCGAACAAAACCAAAATTACAGCGCTACCGTTAATGTTTTACTCGTTGTCGTGGCGAGTACTTGAAAGCTCACGTGTGGGGTTGCTATTGTACGCCCGAATATAAAATTTCGTTGTCCTGTGGAGGTCTATCGATCCCCTTGGAGCTGAAATAAGAGATTTCAAAATGCGAATTCGAAACTACCCGTGATTCCGAGAGAGAAACGGCGCGAGTAGGAATAAACATCGATCGAGCATGAATCGTTAATACACATCGTAATGGTAACTTGCAGCACCAATACTAGCAATAATGGACGATTCGGGACGAATAAAGTCCGGCGAGAGGCATTTGAAAGCTGGAAGTGCGCTTCGACTTCGCTGCGAGGCTCGCGACGTACCCGAGCATCACAATGAAACTGTCATTTGGACCAGAGGCGATGAAATTCTCAGCGAGGACATTAGGTAAATATGCATCTATGCTATACCGTGATATATCTCGAGTCAGCCCTTTGAATAGATAAAGCCCTGCAGAGCACCCGCAGCATCTATATATAAAAATTTTTCGTGATCACCCTTTGACTTTGTAAATTTTGCCGTCGTCGAGTGCTCGGTGCAGGGCTTTATAAGGCCTTTTTATTTTACCCGATGGCAATTTCGTGCTTGCCTTTGCAGCGAAAACAAAACGACGGATTACATGGAGGGTCGGGAGATCCAAGTGGTGAGTAGCACCATAGTGATCGAGCGAGCCACACCACGCCACGCCGGCAACTACAGCTGCGTCGTACCTGAAAAAGCCCGAGCCACCGTGGCCGTTCACGTTCTAAACGGTGAGTGCATTACGTATACTAAGCAAGCATTATATATCACGCGTAGGCTGCGTCCTTATGCAGCTATAGCTAGAAGGAGAGAGCCAGAAGGAGGCTAATGACGTCCAGCAGCTGTAAAAGCAGCGACAAAAAGAAGCGAGAGAGGCTTTCGCGCTAGGTGGCTTAATTAAAACTCGCAAAATACGGCGGGCGGTGCGCGTTACAACGTCAAAGTCTCGCTTGTATGTTTATATTTGTCAGCGTAGGTATACTCGCGTTGTATCATTATCTCGAGAGAGCCAAACACGTCGTGGCACGTACAAGATGTAATCTTAGCCCGACTCTCAAAGTGACTACCGTGCATGGACGCGTATAAAAGCCTGTTACAGCGGTAATACACATATATACAGATCAAAGAGTCCTAGAAGCGGCGAAAATCTGGGCCTGCACGGTGTGTCTAGAGCAACTATACGTTTACTCTGGAGTCGACGTTGAAACGTACAAAAGAGCGACGCTTCGGAGAGATCACAGCTCGCGTGCGCTACACCGGAAATTTCCGCTTACGTCTGGAAGAAAAGCCCCTCGTATCTGTGGCAACGAGGACGACGTCGACGAACGAGCACCACCGTGCGCACGCATCATTCGATCGAAAGAACCACCGTATCTTTTGGTTTCTCATCTTTTTGTCCTTGTACAATAATCTTTTATACCACATAAATTTAGTTCATGCACTCCTTTTCTCTCTCTCTCTCTCTCTTTTCCTTCAACTCGTCGTAAAAAATAAAAACAAATAAATAAGTAATTAGAAGCTGGATGCGCGCGCGCGTGCCTGGCTCGAAATTATATTTACGCAGCTAAAAAGTGGACGTATTAAAGCGGGAGACAACTAGATCTAGCGAAACGAGCGCGCAATTAGTCTCGGGGAAGAATTTCACTTGTGCGCCAGCAGCGATGGCTGGACAGCGCGCTGCTGCGGGTGCGAGCCACGTAAGCGTGCGCGCGGCTACGAGAGCGATGCGCTGAGCAAAGCAACTATTACTACTGCCATGCTCCTCGTTCCTCCTCCGGTATATTTATGTAGTCGACCGCACGCTTGACCCACATTTTAATATAACATTTGCTTAGCGCGCAGAGAGTAACCCTTTTCTCTCTTTCTCTGAGCTGCGAGTCGTGTCCTCCTCGCAACTCGCGCGAGAGTCGCTCCCTTTTTCTGACATGTATAGCGCTGCGGTGCGCGCGTATACTCTTTCCTCCTCCTCCTCTTACTCCTCCTCGCTCGACTCAAAGCCAAAGGTGTGATTATAAAATTATTTATACATAGTACTTAACGACTTTGGGAAAGTCTGTTCATTTTGAAATAACGAGCTGAGCTGTTGCTGCCAGCGCGCGGCTGCATATTTTAACAAGGCCGATGCTTGGGCGCGCGCGCGCACGCCTATATATCCTCTGTATCCTCTATATCTGCTACCGTCTGTATTGCTCGCGAGCCAAGGGAGATAGACTTTCAACGATTTCAATCTCTTCCGTTGGAACTTACTCATCGATCGTCTCGATGGAAATGTATTTCCCACCCGCGCCAAAGTGGCAAAACTAAACTGTAATTAATTAACGATGAATTTATCTAATTACTCGCGAGAGCTGCCTGACGCGCCACATTCCAAGAAGTTAAAACTTTTATCGAGTTCGAGAAAATTGTATAATTGACTGAGCTTCACTGCGAACAATTATTTTCACCATCTAATCATTATAATAATACAACGTAATACATTTACTTTCGATGGGATAAATTCAATTATCAATTTGTATGGAGAAGTAAAACTAATACCGTCATTTTCCTTCGAATTCCCACAAACCATTTCCTTCAATTTATTTTTCATTTTTTTCCCCATGATTGCCACACTTTTTAGGCACTTTCGTACAATGATGCTACTATTTTACGAGTGTAATACGCTCTTACTCGAATCTCATTTCGAGTCGTTGATAGCGAGAGCTTTCGGTGCCTTTCTCCAACTCTTGCCCGAAAAAATTAAGAAAGAATAAATTAATAAAGCTATCTGGCGAAAAATTTTAATGAGCACAAAAACGCATAATCAAAAAGGCTTCGAGTAGGAGAGCGAGCGAGCACGAAATATGAGGAAAAACTCCAAAGCACGCTCGAACCTTCCTAATGCAGCAAAAAGTACTACTGGATTCGCTTTTCGGCGTACAAAAAGCGAGGACGCAATTTCTGATAATAAAAAATTAAATAAGTACATATAAGCACATTTTAATTTTACAAAAAATATTACTTATTTTTACTGTTTTTGCATCTGGGTTTAAATTTTTATCCTACTTCATGACTCACCCACTGAGTACAATTTTGAAAACTAGTGAATAATTTAGCTGGCATAAAATAAAAATAAAAACAAAAAGCCGCGTCCATTGCAGCAAAGTCGTGGAATTAATTGAAAATTTAGATGCGTACATGTGTATCATCAAATAATTATGAAAGTGCGAAATTTTGACGAATGTTAACGTTTACGTTGCCGCTTGAACTGAATGTGCGAAAAGCTAATGTGGCGAGCGAAAAATGTCAGCGCGGGAAATGGAGCTAAAAAAGTAATGTGAGGTTCTTCGTTGAGCGACTAGTCATAGAAACGAAGAAGAAGAAGAAGAAAAAGAAGAAGAAGAAACAGATGCTCGGTGCGGAAAAAGCATAAGCGTTAGATTTTTAATGACGCAGGCGAATTTGCCTAGATGCGGCGGTGGTGCTCGCTCGTGCCAGTGTACACGTTGTACTCGTGCACGTATATATACGCCCTTGAGCTTTTTGTACCTTTAATTAGCCCAGGCTCTGAACGCATTTAAGAATAGTCTAATGGTTGTTGCGACACAAATGGAATTATTGTGCTCAGCGCAGCAGCGGCAGCTTTCTTTGATGATACAATGCTGAAACGAGCACATAACAGGGCTCAAAATTAAGGTAGCTCTCTCGCCGCGCTACGGCCGGTGCGCGTGCGAGCGCAGAAAAATAAAATGATTTGGAAAAATTATAATTAAACCCGGACAGGGAGAGATAGAGAGAGATGGAGAGAAGGTTTTTGCGGTGAAAATATCATTTCTGCGCACGTTACTGCGAGCTGTAAAAAAATTCATCTCCACGAACCGAAGGTTTGTTATAAAAGCGAGTACTAGCTACCTTTGTAAATATAGTTTTTTATTATATGAAGCGTACAACATGTTCGAATTTCACTCTATTTTTTCCATAATACTTGCGGGATTAAAATTAAAAGCGCGTTATTGCCATGAAAATGTAGCAATAAAAGCTGATGAAATTCGAGTTTTTAAATTTGATATATTCAATTTATTGTGTACAATTAATGAAAAATTTTTTCATATTAGCTTTTTCATGCCAAATTTTATATTGATTTTTTATTAACCCAAGTGGCCAGCAACAATTTAAAATTAAAAATCTTCTACTTGCCTGATTTCCCTGTTAATTTTTTCACGCTTAAATCTGTACTGCTAATAAGAGCGTATAAATTTTATTCATTTTTAAAGTCCACTGATTATAAAAGAATAAGAAGAAGCACGATAGAGAAAACTTAGGAGCTACGTGGCGCGAGCGTTAAATAAATGAAAAATCATTTTGCGGCTTGAAAAGGCAGAGAAAGAGTCACACGTATTTCATGTGGCTGTGCACGTGTTACGTGCTCGCGCGCAAAAAAAAAAAAGAAAAAGAAAAAAAGGGATTCTTGACCGTACAATACTCGTGCAGTGCAGTGTGCGCGCCGGTGAAAAAGTGAACGCTGAGCTTATGAAAAGAGAAGGTGCTGAATGAAGTCAGGGGTAGAAAGAAAGAGAGTAGAAGAATGTCCCAGGATTAAGACTCGAGTGCACGAAGGATTTCGAAAATTTTTTTCTTTCTTTTGCTCGACTCGCTAAAAGAGGAACGTCGACTTGCTTTGCTCAATCTGTGTAGCTTGCTCCATATACATTTTTCTTTCGCGTGTGCGCGCACACCCACACACACACACACACTTGGCTTCTCTCCATTTTTTTCTCTTGACTCAAGGTGCATTCCCTCTGCGAGCAGATATAAGCGATGCAAGCCGATTTTTTTCTTTTCGGTAGAGATTTAGCTAGACATTATAATTTAGTAGATACGTTTTATCAAAGATTATTCGCTGGATTAATCTTAAAAAAGATGAGAATTTTTCTCATCGTTGTAACATTCAAGTTAAAATCTTAGACGCGATGTTGTAAACAGAAAAGTGTTGGTTGGCCGCAGACTTGCACACGGTATTTGAAATTTCCAAAAGGCAAATCCGCCATGTGAGAAAAATTGAAAATATTACTCGTAGATGCTTAAATGAACGTTTAGTTTTTGCTGCTCTACAAACTTACTGTGAACAAATATGGAACTAAAAATACAAAATTCTCCCAGTGTAAATTAATTTAAAAAATTATATGCAACTGGTAAAAATGTGCATTTTAATAATCCGTGAACAAACGATTCATCCAAAACGGATTATGAAATACCGGCTTTGAAGATTCTTGTTTTTGACGCAAGCCATGTTTTCTCTTCCTATTTTCTAACCATAAAATTTAATTTTTGTAAAACGTTCTATCGAAAGCACTGTGGTGATGTTGCCGAAAAAACTTCTGGGTCTGAAATTAAATTATAACAAAGAATGCCTTTTGCCGCCACGAGAGCTAAGAATTTAATCAAACAGTTTCGTATTTTATTGTGTTACAGGAGAACTGCCTGCTGCGGTGCACGACGGCAACGGAGTCTCTAGATCAGTTCTCAATCTATGGCTGATTCACTTGACAGTCAGCTACGTGTTTTCCAGATGACAATTTTAAGGTACGTTTTTTCTCTTACGTGTGCGTCTTTAATGTGTCGTCCCTCGACATTTGCATGACATGATAAATGGTAAGTGTTTTTGCATTCGAAAAAAGTCTCCAGCGTAGTAATCAAAGTAACATTATGCGTCCATTTAAATATTATGCTACATTTATTTTTCCAGTCATTTTCTGGGCTTCAAGGCACATTTGTGGCTTTATTGCGTTGAAGAAAACTTTAAATTAAAAGCCCGATCTTAATGCATGCGTCACACCTACCAAAAGATGTTACTCGTAGATGCACGCTGCTCGTGTGAAGATGAAAAAAAAAGCGTTTTAATCCTGTCGATATCGTCAACGTGGTTAAATTTAAAAAAGTCGCCACCGGTTACAGACGCCTTTACATACTCGTTTTTTTGCTCTTTAAAGCCCTAAATTCTTTTCATTTCGCAAGCTAATCCTAGTTTCAGATGAGTTTTCAGACGACTTGTATAAGAATCTTGAAGCTAGAAAACTTTCTCTTCGTTCTCACTGTCTGGGTTAACGTGAAATCTACGCAGCGTGATGGGAATAAAAAATGTGCGGACAGAATAAGGAGTGAGGCCGAGCGCTAGAGAGAGCGAGAGTAAGCAAGAAAAAAGCTGGTAGTAATAAAGTCCGCTAAGTTAAAAATTTTAACTACTCTTAATTGCCTGAATGAAAAACTAATAAAAAAAGATGAGCAGAAAACTTACAGAGCTCAGAGTCAAAAATCATTAAGAAATATTGCACATATGAGAAAACGTTGAATTGTTTAACGAAAGTATGCGTGAAGGACTTTTCGATCCGGGAGCTTTAAACAAAGACATTGAAAAAGATCGCCAACTCTTAGCGACTCGGACTACAGCGAAGCGATTTACAACGAGAAAAAATGTATCAACTAGACTTTAATATAATAATAATAATGGGTTTCTGTGAATTCAAGCGGGGTTGATCCATATTATTTCCCCGAGCCCAGGCGCGCGGCGTATTATAAAGTAAAATCTTACGTAATACTCTGTGATTGTGAAAAGAAGTTTTTGAACTGCTAATACTTCTTGAAAATATGAATTCTTCCAGCTCTCTTTCAGTGCTCGAGAGAAGAAAAATAGCGAGATTTAGCATTTTGCCCTTTTCCAAGCTCATTTATAACCTCGTAAAGTATTATACGCGCTGCACTTAGCTACGGTATATATTATAATAATAACGCGTATATAAAGACAAACCGATGCTCGTCTCGTAGCGCACCTCATCTCGATTTTGGCATTTGCCGCTAGCGAGGCAACATCAATCAAGCTCGCTGCGCGCATATACTAGATATATTATAATCTTGAATAGTTAATGTTAATCCCGTGCGTTTTTGAGTAATATGATGCAAGTTAAGTTTAATGTCACGTCACAAGCGTAGAAAAGATCCTGTGAGCGACGATACAAATGTTCCTGCGTTGTGTATCTATATTTTTCGTTTTCTGTACATATGAATCAGCCGACAGTATCGACTCGATTATCAGTCCAACTCGAACGTTATTATTTCGAGTTTTTCTCGAGTTCGCAGTGCCGCTCCAATATTCTTGATTTTAAAAAACTATACGACGTTACATTTCCACCATCAAGAGTGAATTCGGCAATTGCTTTTTCTCGCGAGCGCTGCGTCGATATGAATTCGTTAAATTAACACGTATCACGGAGCTACATGCCAGGCGTTTACAGCCAAACGATCCTAATAAATACGAGAAAATCGAGTTAAAGTCGGGGCTCGTCTGTAAGCAATTTAGAAAATCTAATTCGGTATAATCTCTGAGGGATGTCGACTCGCGTACAGGCACATGCACGTACATATGAGCGCCGTAAAAAGTTCCGCTGCAGCCGCAGCGAGCTCAGGCAGTAGTCGCGTATTACGACGAGCAAGTTCGCAGTAGCGCACACGTAACGAGCTCGACTGTGCTGGGTAGCGCCGGCAAGAGTTATCGCAATAATGTATAGTATATCGCCTGTCACGTTTATGCAAGCGAGCTAGCGGAGTTGCGGCGATAAGGGCGCGCACGAATTTGATATTTCATACATGCTTTCGGGAGTCATCCGCGCCCCGCGTACATTACACGCGGTCTATATACTATATTACGGTGTACCGGGGGCCAGACGAGCAGCGGCGCACGATAGTTTCGATTGAATTATTGATTCGTAATCCCGTGCTCCAGCGCAGCCGTGCTGCAGTGCATCGCTCGCAATTACACGCGTGCGCGCCCCGGAGCAGACGCACATACGCGCAGAAATATTGCTCGTGTATACGCGTACAACAACGCGCCGGCTGGCAGGCGACGGAAGCGATCGCAAGATTCACCGATCGGACGACTTATGTACGTCGTTTGTCGTATATTTACGGCCAGATAGCAGTTGGTTGCATGTGCATTGGCCAAGTTTGCGACGCGCACGCATGCGTGTTATACTTTCGTCGCGCAGTGCACGGCTATACGGCTTCTTTTTATTGTGCTTTTCGAAAGCTGCAGCACACGCTCGGATTGCTTGATTATCAGCCCCATTCGGCATTTCAGCCTCGGCCTTCGTTGTTGCGCGCTCTGCTGCTGTTTATGTATTTATCTCCGTCGTGTATCCTGTTTTGTGGATTTACCGCCAATTCTCCTCCCCGATTCGCTCCCCGATACAAAGTTTATTTAAAATTCGCCTCGTTATTTTATTTGCATTTTTAAAGCTTTGCGCTAATTTGCAATCTCTGATTAGCCGATGAAAGCCGCGCGCGCGCGATCGGCGGATTCGAATTTGGAGCGTGCCCTCGCGGCGCGCAAATTGAGTTATTTTTATTTAGAGCGAAAATTGAGTGAGAAAAGTTGACGCGAAAAGTTCCTCGACGTATACATTATACACTCGTGCGCGCGCGGCTGCGGAGTAATAAATTATTCCGATTTGTATTCCGCACTGAATACGAGATGTGTGTGTAGTGAGTATGCAAGCCCAAGCCGAGCCGGGAGGAAAATGCACCAGCGCGCGGGCAGGCAGCTGGCTACGGAGCAGAGCGCGGCGCGCTACTTTTGTGACGGCTGGGAAAAAAGAGGAAGAAATATAAGAAGCGTCAGTAATCAATCATCGGCGCGCAGCGAGTCTTTCCAGCTAGCCTGACCGCGCCTAGCCACAAATCGATCGATCATTCGCAATAAATGTGTATGCACTCGCGCACCAGCTAACGCCTTAAGATTTTTCATTCTAATGAAATTTCTCGCGGCTCGAGCTTTGCGTATACATACATTACATTTCCTCGAAATCGCAATTATACACTGCAAATAAATTCTCACTCGCTAAAGTAAATAATTGCCTTTTAAAGCTGAAAAAGTATAACAAGAAAAAATTAACCGATACAAACATTCAATTATATATGGAGGAAAAACTCGAGCCAAACAAGGATAGTATTTTTTGCCCTCCTTTAGTTTCATCGATACGTTTCCGGGCGCGCGCGTCCTTCAGCATGTATCGCAGCTCAAACTTATACACGCTGGATGCACCGGGTACACATACACGCATACATACATAAGCTCGGGTGCCCCCGTACGTACGTGTGTATAGCAAAAAGTGAAAATCAAAAGCTGATCTTCGTTAACTGGCATTAGCGTGTAATCTGCCCCAAGCACAAATATACGTGCGCGAACCTAACGAGAATCGGATCAATAATTAAATCTCGTTTCGATCGATCACTGCTTTCTCGCGCTATCCTCACTCGTGCAATATAGCCGACGTACATGCCGTAATAATCGAGAACTCATCTTTATAGACAAATAAAACAGTTCGATAAATCAAGAGCTCGTTCTCTTCCTCCCTCTCTCTCTGTACTCGAGTGGTGCATTATATAGTGCTTTCGGCGGTGCGTGGCTTGTACACGTACGCAAGATCGCGCTGATCCGTCTGCGTTGTATCGGCATCAAGCTCGTACCAGCAGCGCCAATGGAACAAATAAAATAGTGCAACGATGTTGCTTAATGCGCCTCGTTGAATATCAATGAAACGAAATATTGTAAAACGACAAGTACGGGATACTGTTAATTGGAACGATCGTGTGCACGAGCTGAATAAATGCGAATAAGAAGCCGTGTCGCTTGTGTTATTTCCGTTGCTTCGTTCAATCTGATTTTACAACGTTCGTTAGGTGCAACTCTTGCTGTTGACTGTAAGGAATCAAAAGACTCGACGCAGACAACGTTCATTCTTTTGAAAGCTCCCTGAAAACTATTCCATTTGTTATTCCATCAAATATTTGCTCTCGCTCGAGAGCCCACTTTCGAGTTCAGACTTGCGACGAGCTTTTCGAGAATCACACACACACCCACACACATACACACATTTTTTTCTCTTGTTAAAACTCGAATGCGGTCATTACGGAAAAAAATCACACCTCGATATCCCTTTGAGCTAGCCGAGGGCAAAATTTGCCTACTCTCTCTTCTCTCTCTCTCGGACGCGTCTGCACTCGATCAAAAGAAGCGTGTTGCGTGGTGCGCGTGCTGGGCGAAAAATACGAAACCGCAATCAAGCAAGAATGAGCATCGAGCTATTTTAATCCAAACGGAGCTTGACCCAATATTGTTTTATCCGACACTCGATTTTTTGTCGCGCGCGCGCGTAACGTGTACTATACCTAGCAGCCCTTCTTGTTTTTCCTCCTCGGCAGCGGAGCAGTAGGCCAACAGTAGGAGCGGTCTTGCGCGCAGTTTCCGATTTTAGGCTATGATTGCTTTTATTTCGCTCCCCCCGATGGACGTATAATCGAGTTCGCGGAAATCAATTTCACCGAGGCATCGAATCTTTATGCATGAAACGTATAGCGCTGCATATACACATTCTGTATAACCCAGTAATACCCAGTACAGTAGTAGTAGAAGTCGTAGTAGTAGTAGTAGTAGTAGTATCTGTACGAGTGTGTGTAACTGTAACGAATAAAAAGCGAGCGAGAGAGGATGCGACAAAAAACAAAACAACGAATGGCAAAAAAGACCCTCTATTTCCGGCGAAATAGATGAAACAGTATCGATGACACAGCAGGAGCTATATAGCCCCCTGCCCGCATCCTCTTTTTTTCCTTTCTCTCGCGCGCGCGCCTGCTCTCGTACCCTTTTTTTATCTTTCTTTTTCATCTTTCCGTTGAATCTCGCGGTCGGCAAAATTTAAATATCTATTATACTCATAGCCGTGTATGCACGGCGAGATACTGCGCTGTGTGCATTGCTGCCCGCCACTGCAGTCGCACACACATTCGCATGCATACGTACTTCCGCTCTCGTGCGAAATTGGTTACAACTTTCGTCTCTATTTTCTTCGCGCGCTTTCATGACTCTACGCCGCGCGGTGCGTTGCATGCGCGCCTCTATATACCTTTGCTGTTTGTTTTTTTACTTTGCGCTATCTATATATTTCTATCTGTATACTGGGTGATTTCGCTGGTAGCAGCGCAGGCTGCTGCTGCTGCTGCTGCGGCAACTCGATTGAAATTCATGCTCGACGTTACTTTTTCTTTTTTTACTTTTTTCACGTCACAGATAAGTACGGAATTCTACTGGGATAAATTAAAAAGTTTTATTTTAAATACAATGCGTATTTGAAGCCGGGCGTATCGAATGAGACTCAGCTTTATACAGTTCGCCCGATAAAGTCCGCCATTGAATGATCCGAGTGTAATTCTTTTGATCTTGTAATTTATTACGAAAAAAAGAACGATCTCTTTTCAACTCGGCAATGAAGTTCGAGTTAATTTCATTTCTCCGGTGAAACTTTTCTAATTACATTATTTGCAAACGAGGTTGTTTATACAGTTAAAGCCGCAAGACAAGCTTCACTTCGGAAAGAATTTTTGCTTGTCGGGGCAAACTTGACAGCTAACCTGGATATTTTCAGCTTATGGAATGAATAAAGTCGCGACTACCACCGCTTCAATCGCCCAAGAAAATTCTTCAACGAATTTTTAAATACCCTCACGCTGGATGTCTCGCTTTTTCGAAACTGTGCTTGCAGAATATTTACAATAATATAATTGGATTAAAAATTGCAATGACTCGGTGTGAAATCATCAGAACTCAATTTTTATATGCATGAATATATTTTTGGTCGTTTTCTTTTTCCAGATCCCAGCCGTCTACTTCAAGACTTGATAAAAATCTTCATTCACTTCCTGACTGTTTTATAATCGGCCCAGTGCGGGATGTCTCGTGAACTTCTCTCATTGTGAAAAACGACGAACATTCCTGAAGATTGAGATTTTGCAAGGTGAAAATATTCAAATTACAACGTGAAAGCTATCATGATGAAACAAAAAAATTCTAGAGTCAAAAGTGAATACAACGCGCCAAGTATTTAATAACTTTTTACATTGTGTTCCATATGAAATTCATTAGTAAATTGCCAAGTTTCTTTCAAATTGAAAAGTGATCGCTTGTTCCACGTTGATATGACGAGAATAAAAAAATCAGCGACGATAAATGAATAAACACTAGTGCTCGATTTGGATTCGAAAATTGAAAATTCATGATGGGAATAAAAACGAACGACGATTTGTTGCTTCGCATATCGGTTCGCGTAGCACACGCGTGGCTGCTAAATTCATGAATACCGAAGCATCAGAAAAAATTTCTGTTAGCAGCGCAAAAACGATATACACGACTAAATGGCACTGCTGCGGCAGTAAAACTAACAAAAACTACGCACCGGTGGTAAGCGATCTCGATGGCACACGTTAAAATAGCGTATGATATTTTCAATATCAACCGCATACTGTAGCTGGCTTTATTTCCGCAGCAAAGGTCGCGGCATTAAACACGTCGCATATTTCATGATCCGAAGGAGTGTATAATATAATGGCTCGGTGCAAGCTACGCCTAGGCTTTATAATACACGCGTACGCACGCGGAGCTCATACGCGCGTCTGGCGAGATTAGCCGAGTGCAGGCGAAACCGAGCATCGATTAGGCTTATCTAATTAATCAAGCCGAGCGCAAAGCGCACAGGCTTAAATACCACTTGTCAAAAACGCTCATACGGATCCGAAACAGTATAGGCGAATCGATCACGAGTGATTTGGCTTTACGAGACCCGTATATAGCCGCAAACTAATAGTCGGAATTAGCCCCCGGCACCGGGCTATATACCGACTTTTATGACTATTTCGCGCTTGATTTTGTAAAAGCCTCGGCAATCGCTTGTAGGCTCGACTCCCGCTCACATATTTATTTCGCGAGTATATCCTTTTATTTCGGCACGTAAGCCCTTGTATATAGCTATATCGTGGCCGTAACGCGCACCTGCACTCACGCCCGAATACAGCTCAACTCCATTATTCTCCTGTTACCGAGTCGCTCACTGCGAACGGCTACAAATGGACTGCTCATTATTTATGGCTACATGTACAATTCACGAATTGTTATTTCATTCTGATTTGAAAATATTATACGCTAATATACGATACATTTTATATGGTATTGATTTGGAGAAAATAAACGACAAAATTATAATGAATATAGAAGAGCAAAAAGAACTGTATTCATAATCCTTCGTTTTTTTTTTTTGAAAATTTTAAGAACTAAATGATACCAGGTAAAAATTTCCATATTAATTATACGTTTTTCTGGCAATTTTATTTTTTACAGTTTTAAAATTTTCAAACGATACTTGGGACGAAAAATTGTAAATATAAAAAAAGTTGTTATTTACATAGATTCATGAAAATCTCGAATAAAATTGATATTCATTATCTATAAATAATCTTTATCTAAAAATAAACTTATTTTTAATCTTGTTAATTTTTTAGAGTTAAAATGTTAATAAACTGAAACACTCACTGTCATAAGTTGTGATGTACGAAAACGTATCATAAATATTTATACCAAGGAATGTAATTTAATGAAACAATGTGACGATAAAGCGTATAAAGTGTAAAGTACGTTCGTTTGTATGAACAATCTAGAAAACATAAATTTGAACATTAACGTAACAAGCAGTTGAAGAATATTGCCAAACTATACATACATATGATATATATATATTTTTATATGTAAATAAGGTTCCTTCTTGTTAACTTCTGATACACTAGTGAAAGCGATGTGAACTAATAGTAAGGAAAATAAGTCGAAAAAATTTTACGAATTTTTGAGAATCTCAAATTTATAAATATGTAAATTCAACCTTACATTTTAATTGACGCGCGCACGTGCCCTGCAAAAAAAGCAGCAAACGCACGACACCAATTTGTTGACCTCGCGCGCGTAACTTATATGAAAGCTGCCGCCTACGAGAAACTCGTCATAATTGAAAACTCGCGAGAAGTCGCGAAATTACGTCACATTTTGCCACGAGCTGAAAATCGACAACTTAAATAAATGCATATACGCGTGCATGTACCACTTCTCTCCCTCTCTTTCCGTCTATCCTTGTCTGCTTGAAGAAACTTTGCTCGAACGAAGGAGGACGTCGTGCGAGCGGGAAGCACACACCCCCACGACGACCTTTTGTAAAGATAAACAAACCAGGTTATCGACGTTAGAGTTGCAATTAAAGATGCACCCGCGCGCGCGCGGCAGTTAATATAAATTATGAGTACGAAACTTGATATTGTACCGGTGTACATATACATAAATGACTTGTCTTAATTTCAGCCAAGTTGGGGACGAGTGCGCGCATATCTATATACATAGAAAGCTGTAACTTTGCAGCAGATACGCGAGCTATTTTCATAATTAAGTTGAGTCTTGTTTCGCTTCGCCTATATCCACCGATCCTATATCGCGTAAATAATATTCCAGACAGAGAACGAGATGAAAAAGAAAAGCCGACTGAGCTCGATTCCGAGATTTCGTGTATCGAAAAATAAAACGCAGTGCGCGCTTAATACCCGGGGAGGCTGCCGCGTGTGTGCGTTTGTTACATTCGGGCGCGCAAACTCAACTGTGTGTCGATACCAGAAGCAGAGTCTCTTCGCTTGACGTGCACTGTACCATATATATTATATACATATAGATATATTTTAACTCGAACACATGGCACGCGGTACTGCGCTACATTTATATAGCTATAACACACGTACACCCCCGAACAGTCATTCAGTGTAAATAAGCGCACAATTGGATTTTATATAAAGGCGGCAGGCGTTCGTTACCCTCCTTATATACATACACACCCACACACGCACACAATTTCTTGAGCGTGTGTATATACATCCATGATGTCCTGATTGGTTTGATATCGTTCGCAGAAAGATTTTTTTGTTTCTTTTATGGTTCTGTCCTTATTTTCACAGAACTATCGACACGCTCTGTGTACATAAACTTTCATGTACCAGAGAAATTCGATTTTCAAAGTGTACATACTGCAGAACAGTTGAATTTTCCAAACAGATATTGAAATAGTTGTAATGTTTTTGCTTCAATCGAATAGCTCGATAATACAAATAGTCCAGTCAAATTATTCTACTTTAGAAGTAATTTACTTTAATTTGAGCCCGCCTAGATATTCTTACGGTGTCTGTAAGTCCCTGTTATTGTTATTGACAATTGAGGCGTTTTTAATAAACAAATAAACCGATTCCAATGTTACATATATCAAATTGAAGGTCTTGCAAAGACCTACAAATTTTGTTTGCAACTTTTTTTCATACAATGTACGGTTTTCAATCTGTAGCCGAAAAACCGATTTTCCTACTTTCAAAGGGCCCAATTGTTTCAATTCCAACCGACTCAACTGTGGCATTTGTTATTACTTCATTCCTACCATCGAACCGTAACGAATCCCGGTGAGAAACGCCGGTTGCGAATTTTTTCACTTTTAACGTACAGTCAGATCTAATTGGACTGGACTAAAAGTTTGATTCAAAAATATTTATGTTCGATTTCGCTGCAATAGTTTGAGCAAATTATTAGTACATTTCGACTTTGTGCACGACGTTTTCGCTCCGTTTACTATTTATAAATGGCAATGATTCTCAAGATCACTAAAAGTCGATCGGTAATTTCGAGAAATAATCAGTTATCAAATTGTTATTACGAAAATTTAAATGGCGTAACGAATAAAAGGTTAAACTATCAAAATTTTATATTATTGTTAAAAGTTTGTTTGGAGAACAATCGTATCACTTGTATTTAATATATCACTGTTGCAACAAAACTTACTGGAAATTTTCATAGTACTCTGTAAAAAACCAAATACATAAACATGAATGTGTAACTATTTTAAAATTGCGAGATGTAAAAATGCATTTTATTGAAAATATACAAGAATAAATTGATCTACAACCATAGATAAAGTGTCACATTTTATTTAGTAGTTTTGAAAGTGAATCATTATCCTTAATTTTTCTGAGTTAGTCTGTTGTTTTACAATTTAAAAAAGGTATTTTGTTTTTTCATCTGCACGCAGAAGTGAAGAGGATCGCATTTGTAAAATTAGAAAAAAATTTCCTTCATTTTTAATTTTTTTTTAACTGTACGCAAACCTTTTATAGCATTCGACAAACCTCACAAGTAAGAAGTGCTTTTTCCATTTAAATTTCAATACAGTGAAAGAACACGAGAATTAAACTACTACCCAGATTTTAAATGTAATGAGTAGAGCAAACGAAAGTATCAAGGAAACTCTTGGAGTTTTGTTTTTTTTACCAGATAAAATCATTACAATTAGACTCGTTTAAATAGAAAAGCAATTTAAATTTTTTCTTTCTCAGTCAAGCAAGTTTCAAAAGACGCCTGATTACAATTCATATGATGCACGTTAATGGTATAAACTGAATATAAGAAATTGCGCACTAAAGATAAGAAGGGGTAGGAAGAAAATTCTGCTGACAATGTGCATTGTTGTATAGGTCGTCAAGGACCTGTAAAAGAAATAGATAAAAAAGACATCAAAATATAAAGCGAATGAAAATGTTCGATTGAAGTTTCCATATAAAAGACGTAGAATTCATGTTATTTCTCAATTGACAAATGCGTTGAAGTTCACTTTCGTGTGTGTACATGTGAGCGGACGAAGCGCGCGTATGTGTAAAAGCAGAATAGACAGATTGGCAAGGGTATGGAAATCCGATCGAAAAAGATGCTCCTTCAAATTGGAATGAAATCGCAAATACCTAGCGAGCTCGTGGAAAAGTCTCAAATTTCTAAGGTAAGAGATCAGCTTTATTTGAAGACTTTCTGAATTTTGAGAGCAGAGAATCGAATTTTTCTTTCAAGCAGCAATTACACTATTTCATTTTGCAGTTACGGCGAGCAAAAGAAAAGACGTACGCTTATTTTATCCAACTCACGCTATACACTTTGATCATTTTGAATCTTCTTTGTTTTCTCTCAGCCGAAAGCTCGCGATGCACGATATACATTCTTTGGCCTTTGGCCCTAAACACACATATATGAGTAACTTTTACGGCATCACGTTATAAACGTCTCCATCGTATGATTGCAGCCCCGCGTGCATATGCATCGCGCAGAAAGTCTATTTACCTGTGCCGAAGCGCGCAAGCTCCATTGCTATACATGTACGTAAAACACACACGTACATATAGCATGTCAGCTCGTCCTACTGCAACGGCGATCATAAAGTTTTTTTTATGGTTTATGCATGATAGTCTTGACGCGAGCCGCACCTCGATGTGAACTTTATGCGAAAATATCACCCCATATACCTACCAGAGCTGCTACTATATATTTATATCACCCAAGTATGCACCCGAGTGAGAGGAAAATCGCGTAATTTAGCTAGAATTTTTTTCTACACTATTTTTCTGTTTTCTAATAGTATGAATTGTAAAATAAAGTCACGTTATGATACAGTGCTGTTTTGTACAAGCGTTGTCAAACAACGTCGAATATAAGCGTCGATCGGACGTTACGATAAGAAAAACTCATTTGATTTGCAGTTCCGATAGAGTCAAACAACCGATGCCCAACGCAGAAAAAAAAATTATCAAATTGACCTTAATGAATAAGTAAGAGGAGAGCTCAAGGTCGTGTAGCGATTTTCGAACATTATTATAGGAGATAGAGTGAGAGATGGTATCGCTCGGCATGAAAAAAAAATAGCGAAGCTCGAACACGACATTACGAACGACTACGCAGCAGAGTATATAGTAAAAACGATGATGTTCAGTTGAAAGCGGCTTTAGCACATTACTAAAAGAGAGAGCGAGAGACTGTAAATTTCACAGAAGCTTCGAGCTGATAGAAATGTAAGTGTTATTGAAGTGAAGGATATATAACGCGAGTATGGTTTTGCCATAGCCCTCCGCGCCTGGAACCCGACGTAATACAATTTATTCGAGAAAGTATTTCAACTAACTCGCGAGAAACTGTATAATATAGTTTTTTTTCTCGTTCCAACATAATGCAAACTAAACTTCTTTTATGAGCATCGTGCAGAGTTTCAGTGAATCAATAAAAAATGTAGGCTCGATTAGAATTACGAGAAAAAAAATGAAGCCAACAGCTCAATCCTCTTATGTGCTTTGTGCAAGTTTGCAATCATTACTCTTTTTGTATTATGCGGTGCTGCACATACTCTTAAGCTCGTACGAGAGCTAACGAGGATCAAAAGGCATGTATGATATTTATTGCATCCCAAAAGACTCGCCAATTATTTATTTACATTTTACGCCTGAGTCTCCTGAATTTCCACAGCTCGGACGAAATAACTACTTGTCGGTTCTCGACATGCCCGAGACAATCGAAAGCCTGAGCGGTGCGATCGCGGAGAGGGAAAAGCCATCGTCGAGCTCGCGAGACGGCAAAAATCGACGAGTCAAAATCGCATGGACGAAGGATGATTCAGCGAAACTCGAGCCCAATGATGAGCCGGTGCAGAACATCTTGCTGGAGCAGCTCAAATTCTGCTGCGATAACTCCAGCCTCACGGGCTACAAATACATAACCGAGCGCAAGCGCACCCGCTTCGAGAGGTATACAGTTTCAGCGTTGCATTTGTATAAAATTATTATAAATGGCACATTAAATAATAAATACACGAGCAGGTAGACGAATGGAAAATTACTTTTGATATCGATAACCGTAATGCGGAACCTTCCATTATACGTATACACGTGTATCGATTCGAGCGCGGAATGGGAGATAATGTTGTTTACACGGAATCATAAGAGGAGCTTTGTTTGATCACTGGAAACTGCTCCGCGCGCGCGCGGCGTTCTCGTTTACACTGTAATACGCGAAATCAATTTCTCCGTAAATTTATTTCAAGTGCCATGTTGGCTTTTCGGAGGAAAATCGTCTGGTTGAGCTGCATAATGCGCGCGTGCAACTCTGATTAATATATATACGCGTTGAACAAGCGTATCGATTACCGTCATCGACGATGCGTTTAAATATTCGCGCTTTGATTGCGAGAGCTAAAGCACGTCTTTTTTTTGGCCATTTTCAATTACACCCTTGTCATTATAACGTACATATTACCGCTTGTTTATCCTTTGATTCATGCACACACCATTGACGTGATGCAGATTGCTGTGGATAGCCTTTCACCTGCTGATGGTTTACACGCTGGGTGCCATCGTTTGGACCGTCTTGCAGGATTACAAAAACTCGCCGGTAGTGACCGTCGTCGACTCGGATCATTATCCTTCCCAATTACTCGATTTACCCGGTACACGAAGCTTTTGATTTTGACATCGAAAGCCTTCGAAGCGTTAAAATTTTGATGAAAATTTCACTTGCTCACAGGCGTGTCAGTCTGCAGCATCAATCGAATAAGCCGAAGAGCAGCCATGAAATTAGCCGAAAAAATGTAAGAGTTTGCGATAAAAAACGATCGGTATATTATTAATTACTACACACCAGCTAGCAAGGGTGGCAAATCGTCGGCTGCGAGCTCCACATAATGATTGCACGCGAGCTCGCGCTTGCTGCAGCTCATTACTAGGCATGCAGGCATAATAACTCGAGACGTATTCTTAGCCCTCGAGCATTATACGTACAATGCACTCTTATATACATATCGCAGCGAACATTTTCTCGTATCCGCGTGTTTACGCTTCGCACCCTCAGTCTGCCTACGTATGTATACGCGTATACGTATGCGTTGGCAGTGGTGGTGCTGGTGGTGATGCTGCTGCTAGTACAGTTGCGGCGCTGCGGTACTATAGCAAAGTAAATCACGGAGTAACAATGAGCTCGGCAGGTGTTCCAGTTCTGCTTCCGTGGGCTTGCTTATATATACAAGGCAGCTATAAGCGCATTGTGTGTCTCCTTCCCTCTCTCCCTCCCTGCCACCCTCTCTCTCTCTCTCTCGCTTACTCTCTCCCTGCATTATTAGCTAACTCATAAGAGTGCCAAAAAATGTATAGAGTAAGAGAGAGAGAGAATTCCATTACAAAAAAATGAAAATAAGCAGAAAAAATAGCAGCGCCTTTGCCGCTAGCTGCCGTGTAGCTATAAGAGTTTCTGTAGCTCGCCCAGCTACGGGAATGATTAATCGCTTCTGGATGGAGGGGTAAAAAATATCAAATTGGACTTTTGATTTATGTAATGCGAAGAAGCTAAGAAGGATAGAGACAGACCAGAGATGCTTTTTAATTTTGTTTACTTTAACATTATTGTAGGAAAGATTTATTTCCCGTAATAACATGTTGTTTTATATTTGTTACTTTGTGAGAAAAGAGCCAAATCGAAGATCACTGATTTACCGACCAGTCGTATTTTTGTGCTGCTGCGTCAACTTGGAAATCTCTACATGTCGACCTTTAATCTCAAACCCGACGACAAGAATCAACTCGATCAAATTCTAAGATTATACTTTACCGACCAGGAAGACGTTATAACCGAACTTATGAAAGAGGTAATTACAAGAGATAATTTTAACAACATTTGGAAGAGGTGAAGAAAAATGATCGATCTCTTTTACACAGTTGACACCACAATGCAACGAAGTAATAAGCAAATGTAGTTTTCGGTACGAAACGAAAAACTGCTCGGAGCTCTTTTCATTTAGAAAGACTCAGAACGGATTCTGCTGCACTTTTAATTATGCTCGCGAGAGAGATGATTTACACAGGTAATTAATGATTTAGCGAGTCGAGCCAAATTAATAATTAACATTTTTCTTCGCGTCACAGACCTCCTCCGATAGAAAGCCTGCCAAAACACGAGCAATACAAAATCGAAAAACTTGGTGTGATCAACGGTTTGACATTCTTACTGGAACCTCTTTTGGATGATTACTTTTTTCCGTTCTTGCCTCTTAACGGCTGGAAAGTAATGTATACGCCGTATAAGCTACGGTCATCTCGCGCGCAGTAAAAAACGTCCATCTAATTACTTAAATCTTCGCAGATCATGATCTTCAACTCGGGCGACTATCCGGACAACACGTCGGGCGGAGTTTCCGAAGCCCTCATCTCGCCGGGCACCGAAAATTACCTGACCCTCGACGCCGTCTCGTTTTATAGCGAGCCGTCAGTTCGTCGCTTCGACGTGCACGACCGGAAGTGCATTTTCCCCGACGAGATATCGGCTCTTTACGACGGCTACACGTACAGCGACTGCATAGTCGAGTGCAAAGTCGACGACGTCTGGCGAACGTGCAACTGTCATCCGTTTTTTTATCCTCAACGAGGTGCTCTTTTTTTGGGATTTTGTTTATGTAAATTCGATGAACTCGGACGCATACATTGGATGAATAAGTTAATCATAGTCACGGACGGTCGCGTTTTATCGCGAGTATTAAAATCGATACGGCATGTAAAAAAACACGTTTGTTATGTTGCTTTTGGGCATCGACGCGCGCATTGTAGATTAAACAGCGAATTAATCATTTTTACACGATTAATATGACCTCGGTACGCTGCATTACGCAGTGGGTACATAAATAAATCAGTACAATAAATCTAATGACATTTTTGCACTCAAAGAACGGCTGTTTCATCAGCAAAAATGCGTACGTTTCGAAAAAAATTGCTACCACTCAAAGGATTACTTTCGATTTTGCCAGAAAAAAGCGTGTTCGATCAAATTAAAAACGTCACATAAATTCGAAAATTGAATTGCTTTAATCATTGCAGCTCATCTTGAAGCGTAGGGTGACTCTACGAATACTACTCGAGCTCGACCCAATATTCGGCCACTTTTAATCAAGTTTTATAAACGTTTGGGCATGTTTTAATACGATCGAAATGGCTCAGTAGAATATACAATCATTCAACGAACTTATTTCCAGTCGCGCAAGTGTTTTTAAAATGAAATAATGAAAATATATTGTATTTAGTTGTGCTCGAGATGTATCTGAAGTGATTTTTCTAACGACTACTATTTAACTCAACTTTGCGACGTTTAAACTTTTTTTTTGAATTTCTTGTTGGACTCTATCAACCTCGAGAGCAATTTTCAAGTTTTTATCATTGACAAAAATTGTAATTATTTGTCTGAATTGTACTAGAAAATGACCGGATACAAGATATCACTTCTCAACTTGCTGATTATTAGTTCAGTCGCTTTTTATAGCGAGTAGCAAGTTCGAGCCTGATCGAAAGTGCAAAGCTAACTCGCATCTGTGTAGCCGCAGCGATATCCTTTTTTTCGACTTTACCTTGGGTATATACGTTATATACAGCGAGGGTGAAACCAGTCAAAGGAATTTCAGTGCGAGCATCCAATAGATAAAGAATGTAAGCCCCGATAGAAACGAGTAGCGAACTAATTCCTCTCTTTCTGCTCTGTCTGTACGTTATGTGCCTTTCTCCGGTTCTCTCTCTCTTTCTCTATATATCTTTTCATGCTTAACTTTCTGCTTCTGGTGGTAAGAATATATCCCTGGAACATCCAATAGAGCAGCTATATACTATAGATCTTTTAAACTTTTGTTCACATATATGCATAGATTCGTTGGCGCATTTCTAATTGAATTTCTTCGTCTCACTTATATTAATGCTAAGTAGTAAAAAAAGTCGACTCGTCGAGAACAAGGCGTATAAATACGGCTAGCACAAGATGCTGCCTATAAACATACACAAGTAACGAGTGAATTTAGTTTGTGTTACCTTAGTTCGAACTACTATCGAGTTATGTGCGCTTTGAAAAAAAAGGAGAAGAGAAGAGAAAACTCATCGTGGGTTTTTTCGCCTCTTCTCTTTTTCCCAACTACTGCACTTCGTAACGAGTTTGAGTAAATGTATATACGCGCGCCGCTGTGACCTCTTTGACTGGCGCGCATGCATATATACACACATGAACGAACGTGTGTGGCTGCTATGGATGAGAACCCCCTTGTATACAAGACTCGATTTGACATTATGCGATTTGCGCGCATCAATTGGATCGATCTTGCAGTACATTTTTCGATCAACTCGCGCGTACGCGTGCTCGTGTTCGCGAATAACTTACGACTTTTAGATTCATATAGGTGAAAAAGTTGATTCTTCATAAGCACTTGTGCTTCCAAATATTTTTTTTGTCAAGTAATACGTAAAAAATTAATATGCATTTATTTCCACAGATTGGCGACGAGTTTGTAATACATCCGATGTAAAATGTTTGCAAAAATATAATTGTGAGTAATCGCGCTCGTCTATTGTTTGCCTTCGAAACTCATAAAAATTCGAATCTATCATCGCTTATTTGTCCACGCTTCAGCCAAATGGTGGTCTGTCCTGCCGCATAACATGAAACAAGACGACGACGAGGCAAAAACATTTAATTTCATTAGCAACGAGTCGTGGTCGTTGCGCTGTAAAAATTGCTACCCGTCCTGCGACGATGTGCACTATTACCTGACGACTTCGAGCGTAAAGCTCGAAAAGACGAGCTCGCAAATTTCCTTTCTGTGAGTCACGTATATGGTTATTATAATGCTTAAATATGTGTACAGCGAGGCGTATCTTTCATTTATCGAAACACAAAATATCGCAATTATAGGAGAGACGTCAACATCGTAAATCAAAGTCTGGTGCACATATTTTTCTCCAAATACGGAACTGTGCGTCTCAAGCAAGACATCGCCTACTATTGGTATGAACTGTTGAGTAAGTAATATGCCAACTATTTCTCCGCGTGCTTTTGCGTGCTATATCCGATGAAATATCGTTTCGCTGAAATAACCTCACATTCTTACGAAAAAAGAAGGAAAAACGTAAAAAATCTAAGAATCAAAGTTGGAAAACAAAGCCTGACGCGATTGTAAAAGGGTACAGCTTTGGGACCGGTGATTAATGGTAAGCGCAAAACGTAGAAGCCTGAAAAAAAGAGGAAAAAAGGAGAGATGTAATACTTTAAGCAACAAAAGTGATTCGGTTAATAATTTTGCAGCGAAATTGAGCGTTGCCCGAGGTGACCCCGGTTCTTACATAGGCATCGTGTACAAGCCGTCTCGGGTCTGACTTTACCATAGATAAATCGATATCGCGCGCCATTTATTATATTGTACCTGTGGGTGAATTTCAGTCGCGGCCGAGGCGAGCCCAAACTTCCCTACACGTCGTACGGTAAAAACTAATTAATAACCAGCATATTATCGATTTATTGGCGCAGGGGGGGGGGGGNGGGGGGGGGGGTTTAAGCCCTTCGTTCGCATAGGCATATTTCAATTATAAAATATTTGCCGCATCGCTGACTAAAGAGATTCATCCTCGCTAAATTATCATTGGGAATAAAATATCCGCGCGCCTCCGACGCTTATCGTCGCGCGACCGAGGCTTTATCGTATAATATGCTAATCGCGCCCGCGCGCGCAACTTTTCCATTCTCATTCTACGGACAAAACGCGCTTGTAATAACTATCGCTCAACTTGCGTTCCGACACTGGTTTACTCGCGTCGCTCGCCAAGCGCCGAGACAAACTTTTTGCATATCGTTTGCTTGATTATGGGACAGCTGCGCGATGATACCGCGCGCGCGCGAGTTTTGCCTTCGGCCGCTTGAATAATTCACCGTTTACTCGTCGAGAAAACTTGACAAAGCTTGTATGCTTGCGGGAAGAAAAACAAAAAAAAGTAAGGGACCGGGGGAGAGGAAAAGTTTAGAGAAAATGAGATTAACGGGGGGGAGGGGGGAGCGAAATTTCAAATCCAGTTGCGGCAATTAACTTTGGCTCGATTTTTTTGTTGTTGATGCTGGTGCTGCTGCTGTTGTCGGTTTCCCGGAGCGCAGGCAACATAGGTGGCATTTGTGGCATATTTATTGGCTTCAGTCTGATAAGCGCCGTGGAATTCATTTATTTCTTTCTCGTATCGAGCGTCCATATATTGTCGAGAAAAACAAGGAAGAGACGAGGTGCCGCCGCCGCCGCCGCTACCGCTGGTGATGGCATCGATGAAATTGTCACAGATAGTCGATCTCTGTACGACGGCGTGCAACGAGTCGGCGTTGTAGCCGCAGCCACGGCCGCACCCTACGGCACCACCACCGCAGCAACAGCAGTAGCAGCAGCACCACCACCAGCTCGCCACCGCTGGTAAGAAGAACGACGGAGAGCGATTCGGATGTACAGCAGCGGGGGACATCTTCCAGTCAGCGAATAGTCGGCGAAAAAATTGCGAGTGTGATTTATGTTGCCGCGTGGAATATGTGACAGGCCTCGGTAGCAGCTACACATACGTATACGAATGAAATGTAACAGCGCGCGCGATAGTCGTCGAGCTTTTTTCAGCTTTTCTTTGTACATGTACCTTTGTTATACGCTATTTTGCCGCCCAACTATTACTAGCTATTTTCACTCTTGGTTCTATGTAAAACGTTAAAAGATCACCACTTCTCCACGTAATATTTTAATATTGAATCTTGTGTACAAGAAAAAAAGGTCTACGAGTAGGCGTTATGAATAAATCTGCACTTTTTCATTCAGCATTCATCGATAATTGTACTTTTTAATGTAATCTCCCTTTGTTCGAATATTTTTTTTTCTCCTCCTTTTCACGAGTGCTGGGCGCGCGTTTCCGATTCGAGGGTGGCTCAATAATGTGCCGCGCATGTACGCACGCAGCAGCGCAAGCAAAACCAATGATTTATAACTGCACTCTCTTTTTCTCTAGCGCGCGCCCACGCGATAATCCCGCGATATCGGAGCGAAATGGGACAAAAAAAGACGGAGCTCGGCAATATTTCGAGCTTGTTTGCGCGACCGCAGGTGGAAATGGTCCTTTTTCAGCTGCCGAAGCGCCAAGCGAGCGAACGAAGGGAGAGAGAGGAAGAGAGCGAGGAGTATCGAGCGCGTAAACAAGCGTGAAATTAACTCGCTACAATCGGGCAAGGGTTTTCCCGTGCACGCGCTCCGTACCACGCTGTATCGCGATATAAACGCAGGTTTAGAAATTGACGTTAATCGTTCGTAAGAGCGCACCGAGGCTAAATTCGACCAGATGAATCGCTCCAATTTCGCACTATACTCGCCCGCACGAATCGTAACTTCAAACTGGATTTTTAATAATCGCAAAGGGAGCAAAAATTTCGCGTGGGAAAATTTGCGAGGAAAATTTGCCACCGCGGTAATATTCCTCGCAAATGTATGCACATGCGACGCGCAGAACGTATTAGTGGCTGAGCGGTGTAAAGCAACCGTTACCATAGCGCATACCTCGAGTAGAGCTGTGTGTAAATGTACGAGGGCGTGCAAGTTATACAATACCTTGCAAGAAGCGAGGAAAGAGCATGGAGCATCAATGCCTGGAGTGCTGCTTGTCACGCTTTTAAACTCGATTTTCCACCCCTTTTCCTGGCTGGCAGTCCGAAGCAGTCAACAACTGCTGGGCAGACTCGCAACGTACTAGCCCCGCGTGGAACGTCGTTGTTCGCGAGCAAAGTAGATTAGTGGTCGGTGCTCCTTTCGTTACTCTCTTGCTCCGCCGAGCTGTCTTTGCGACGTGTGCGCGTTGTACGATGTATGAAGCAAGAGATGGCCCGGAGCAGCAATAGCATCAGCAGAAGCAACGATACCAGCTTCAGTCAGCGCATGTACGCGAGTCAATAAGTGCGAGCATGTGTACGTGTGCTTCCTGCACGAATAAACGTGTAATAGTCAAGTATGTGCTGCATGGAAATTATCTTGCACGGTAGGTACTTGTTTTTATCCGACGCTCGTCAGTTATCCCGCCGAACGTACGTTATATTATAGGTACGCACTTTTTTTCGCGCTCTGCTTATCCGATATGCTTATTACGAGTAGCGCTTACCGTTACGATGAATATTTTCCGCGCGAGCTCGAAACGAGAGAAACTGCAATTACTCGCGAAGAAAATGTATTTTTTTTTTTGTTGCTTTTTCCTTTTTTCGTTACATGAGAGTTTTCGGAGATTTTTGTAAAAAGTTTCGCTCTCGACGGCAGGAGAACAAAAGTTCGAGCTCGAGATTACGGAAAACACTGGTACGTGGATGCTTGACGCGCAATACATACATACATCGAGGCGATCTATTAATGTACGTAGTAAAGCGCACATGCATACATATATACGTGTGCAGTGCGGTAGATTATACATACGTACATCGTGTGGCTCGCGCGACAAAAGTGTCAAGATTGAATAATCGGCGCATTATGTACAAAAAGGAAATACCAACTTGTGTGCGGCGAGAGAGAGGCTCGAGACACACGCGCGAATACTTTGCGCGCCGCGCTCCTATCCTCGTGTGTTGTACCTTATACCTACCTCTGTGTGTTACACAGTGTGCACGCGGTGCGCGCTCAAGTGCGCGTGTGTGTCTATGCTTGTGTGTTGTGCCGTGCACAGCAAAATAGTCGAAATTCGCCGAAAGGTGAGTGTGTGCGCGGCTCGCTCCGCAGTATAAAACGTACGTAGGTGCAGCGAGAGGAGAGGAAAAAAAAGCTTCATAATCATCATGATAATGGGTTAGCGCGCAGCTCTCCGAGGAAGAAGGCAAAAAAAACCTCCAAGGCGGAAAAAATCTGTCATAAAAGCGGGCGCGCGACGACTACTTCACGAGTAATTATAACTCCCTCCGGGGCTTTTTTGATATTTCAGCTCGCTCTCTCTCACTCTTTTTCACATATATATTCGTGTTATAACACACTTGCATGCATGTACTTGGCCTTTTCTCTCTCACATACTCTTCACCTTCTTCGTTTCTCCTTATTCTCTTTTCACCGCTTTCAACATTTTTAATCTGCTGCATGATTGCGACGAGTTTGCGAGTAGTTGCGATGTTTCTTCGCCGATTGTTCAAGCAGCCGACACTTGTACGAGAGAGAGAGAGAGAGAGCAAGTGCGAGAGTATGTGTGTTCGACTTAAACGACGTTTTGAGAGCGTTTGTCACACGTATAACGCGTTATACACGAGAGAGCCTCTGTGTCTTATGCTTGCTTGATATGAATGTAGGTTGACACACGCTGATTATGACGATTCCGATTGATAAAACAGGAAAATGAGCGACTATTATGTGCGATGACGGAATTCATCGCGCGCGCGTCTGATCGGCCTGCCACGGCGCATCGTTGCACCGCGTTACTCGCGGCGGCGGCGGCTACGGTGCAAGCTGCGAATTCGGTCAAGTTCGAACGACTGGTGCGCGTATCGTGCCCCTGCGTACACATGCACGCAATTAACGGCACGCTGCGGGCGAGAGTTTTTTTTTCTCTCCGGTGCTTCAAAATTTCCCTCCTTGACGAGCTGTAATAATTACTAGTATATCTATAACTTGTAAAAAAAAACGTGTGCGTTGGCGCAATGTTTGTAGATCCATTGCACTTTTCTATAACGGGCCATACTCCGAACTGTTTGCGGCTTTTTTGCCCCCGCTCGAGCCATCGAAGCTATATACTTCCCCGATTGTTCGCTATGCTCTCGCACAAATACACATATCCATAAAACGAATTATCGTACGCGTACTCGTGCAGGCGCGATGCCGCACAAAAACACAGCAGCAGCACACCAGTTCCCATCGACGTGCAATTGCGTTCGCGTAATTTACGAATTTTCCAGCCTGCGTGTGTATAACGCGCGCATATATAACGCACAGTACTACACCGACTTATATATACACGCACGTGCGCATTTTAAATGTCCCCGCACTGTACGCGGGCCGAGTCTTGCCAAGTATTTTATTGTTCCGCGCGTACACTGCGAGCCATATAAATACGCCCGCGCGCGAAAGATGATTAAACGCGCATATCGGTAATAAAATGTATAAATATCGACGCCATCTATGTACACGTGAGCTTGGGAACGTGTTACGATTACGATACATAAAATATACACATGCGTGCGTGTATGTGTGGGCGCGCGGCGACTGTCACACGCTTACGACTGCGGTCCACGTGTAATTGAACGTTCATTTTCAAAGCGTATGGCTCGTTATTTATTCAACGTGACCAAAACATGTTTATGAAAATGAAGGATTTTGTCCATGCTCCGCTCTCGAGCTTTACGTGCTAAAAACAGACACGCGATACAGCTTCCGACGTGCGACATATAATTTATCCTGCGCATTTATTTTTTCAGTGATTATTTTTTTGCAAACGACGTAACCAATTCGTAATGATCGAATATGATAAAAGTCATTGGCAACATCAAAAATTCCTCATTGCTGTATTTTATCGTCCCGGACGTATCGAGACGCGCTCGACGATGTAATATAAATTGTAAATGTATCGCTCACGTAATGCGCAAAACGAACAAATAAACTTATCCGCACGTATAATAATGATCATTCGCAGTGTAATCTTTCAGGACAAAATACTCCCTCGAAACCCATTTATACATGCAAACGGAGAAACATTTTTTTGTCGTAGTTGCCACTGCGTTTCTGAAAGTACGCCCTGGAACGCAGGCAAGAGACTTTTGGACTCTTGCGGGTGAGTTTGAATAAAATAGCGAGTTTTCGCAACAACTGTACGCGCGCGCGCGCGCTGTACGGTACAGCATAAACACACAAACACGTCCGCACAATCGAAACTCGACTGGCGCGTATAAAATGTGCAAACATAACGTATATTTATTTATATACTCGCCTGCAGCCGTGACTATTCTACGACGAGAGAATACAGATGGACAATTTCGAGCGCGTACATTGCGTATGACAACTCGATGAGGCCTCGCCAACAACGCGAACAACAACGTTGGTCGCGGACCATCAACTATTCAAGACATATTGTTTTACATATTTATACGCATTCGAGTCACAGCCGAGAGAATGATGAAAAAAAATAGTCGAAAGTTTTTAATAAGGAATTAATCGTAAATTTGGGTAAAAAATAATCACCTTACTCGGTTACGCGACTCATTAAACCAGCGCGACGAAGAAAAGAGGAAAAAAATGAACGAAAAACAACGAGCCCTTGTGGAAAAGTGTCCAGTACGTATTAAGGTCAAGCTGCGCGTACGTACGCGTATACCCGCACATATCCACACACACACCCACACACACACACACATGCACTCGTGCACACGGAGGGCCGAGGTGCAATGATAATTTTCCTCGCGTGGCCAGCGGCGATGCACATACTCTCGCACACATATTCACACGTACAGTCGTTAAGTGCTCGTCGCGCCGACACCTCCTGTGCAAGCTGCCGTCGCTGCCACTACTGCAAGCTCCGCTTACCGTATGTATGCACCACACGCACACAGTCGTGCGCGGCAAGGTATTCGCGGTGCGCGCCAAAAATTTTGCTCGACTTAGTAATGATGCTGTCGACGCTTGCAGTCGAGCTTTTCGTGTAAGTTTCGTTCTTTTTTTTTTTTTTTTCTTTGGTACAAATCAAAAATCTTCAAAATCACGATTCATTTGAGATAGCAGTTACGTCAGAATGACTGCCAGACATTTACATCATTACGACAGTAAAATATATTTTTGCAGTGATGCACGGTGCATATAGTTACTAATCTTCGTTGTTATACGGTATTTTTCCTGATTTATATGCGCGAGTCACAGATGTTTCACAGGTTTGTGCGTTAATACATCCCGTACGCCAACTCGATACATTATTTATTTTCATTATCGGTCGTTTGCAAATGCCGATGGCAATGTCGTCGCAAATATATATATGGCTGTTATACGCGTACACGTACGCGTGTACATCGTGTATGTGCGACGGAGGAAAGCTGCTGTTGTTGATGTAGCTACTGCTGCTTCGCTCGTGTTTATGTTTGTCTAAGTGCGCGGCTGCTGTTCATGAATAACAAAGACGAGCCAAAAAAAATCAACCATTGCCGTTTGGCTGCATCGAGCACGTTTAGCAAAAGTCAGCACGGGCTATTGTTTCGACGTCGCGATTGACTGAAATGATGTACGTGATCGACCCAATTTTCATAGCCTATCGCCAAGGCCATTTCTATTGCCCTTTGCGCCGCCAAGGCTGACTATAAGGCAGCCGAGAACAAAAGAAAACATTCGCATGTGCGCGAAAATCGTGAATGTGTCGACGCGAGCATCGCGTATGCATTATGTGCATACTCCTTCGAGCCAGGAGACAAGATGCCTGGGAGACCATCGTTAGATATTATAACGCGCATAAAAATTCTTCGAGGCGTGAGCCGCATAGTATCTGCCAGCTGAATGTTGCTCCCCGAATGGCATTTTACTGGCTCGTAAAAACAGGCGCGAAAACGTTATGCGCGCACCTAACCAAAGACTGGCATGCCCCAACTACTACTCAAAATGTTAAGTACACGGATATTTTTGCTGCGAGTGAACTTGCCCTAGCGCATCTTGTAAATGTATACTCGCAGTAGGATGTACAAAGCGAAAGCTATCGCGCAAATTATTTTCAGAGCTTACTCATTTTTCGTTCATAGTTTTCGAATGATTCACTATCGAATTAATCATGAATTAGTAGCCAATAAAAAACATCAATGGAAAAACTTTGCAATCTTTGTTTGTCGTTATGGATATTTATCGCGAGTAATCGATACAGATAATATACATTGGATTTAGACTAAAAAATTTTATGAAAATATTCCGGACGTTGAACTAAATGATAAAACTACTATAATCTAAAATTTGCAAAAAAAAACCCGTGATAAGATAATTGTCACACTATTTGGCGAAACTATCGTCGACTATATGGTAGTAAACCACCATGAAATTACCCCAAAGCTCAATAAGATGATTAATTGATTGTCACTTCGCTTCGATATTTACTTTATTAATTTTTTAATAAGGTACATACGATTAAATTTACATAGTGAAACGTTTATTCAGATAAAAAAATTCTTCTTCTCTTTTTTAATTTTTAAAACACACGTGTATTTGGTTTGTCAATTGTTACTTCCTGAGATTTGAAGACTTTAAGGTAAGTGAAATGATCAACGAATGTCACTCAAATATTTTTGTTTAATAAACTTATTCGAATTTGAAATAACATAAATTATCGACAGAATGTATAATTAATTTTCATGCAGCTGAGATTAGGCAAAATTAAAACGGTTGAATCAGTTACCCATATCATTTTATCTATTTGCTAAGAAAACAAAGTTGGGCAGCTATTCAAAGCTTATCAATCAATTTGTGTCTCGTCTAACACTAATCAAACATCATAATCTAACGATCGGCAAACACGTTAATACAGTAAGTTATATATTCACACGCTAAATGACGTTTTGACATTTTTTCATATCTTCGGTTTTGGTTTTTGACAATATTGTCGTAATTAATAGTTCTTTTGTCCCCGAATTTGCGGAGCTTCGATAAGTAGTATATATAGCCGAGTAACCCAATCGGATTATCATCACTTTCAGTTGTGAGCTCAATCGAGAAGATCATCAGTAAAAATCTCTCAAGTAAAAATGGCAAGAATGAACCTCGTACTGTTGGCTTTGGCCTTGTTCGCCGCAGTGGCAACCGCAACCAACACCAAACATTGCTCAAATGGTGAGTTTTATCAAATATTTCACCCTTAAAAAAAATTTTTTTTCTCTGTTTTTTTAACATGGAATTTAACTCCGACGTATCATTTTCTACAGGCAAAATTCAAGATCCAAATATGGTTCAAATCGGTGACTGCAAAGCACCACCATGCAAACTAAAGAAAAATACCGATGTTACTATCCAGTACAAATTTACACCCAAAGAAAAAGTCGAAAGCTTGAAAGTCGCCGTCAAGGCATCCATGATGTTCGGAATTAAGGTACCATTCGTCGGCGTCGATGGTTCTCAAATTTGTGACAAAATCTATCGCGCTGATAACGGCCAGAAAGTGGCTTGCCCCTTGGCTAAAGACGTCGAATACATTTACAAGGACTCGTTCCCAATTAAAAGCTATTACCCATCCGTAAGTGCAAATACGATTGATTTAATCTCATTTTTAAAAAATCTACATTAATTTTTTACTATAATTTAAAACTTAATACATTTCAGCTCTCCACCACTGTCTATTGGACTTTGAAAAACTCTTACAAGACTGTCTCGTGCTTCCAAGTGGCAGCTAACATCGCTTAATTCGCATAATTTATAATAATTTTTATATTGTAGTATATTGTAAAAATAAGTTTTTCTATAAATAGTTAATAAAAACGTTTATATTTTAAAAAGTGTATTTTTATCATTTATTGAGATCTTTTTCGAAGTGAGATTATTTTAATTAATAAATTTTTATTTGTGAAACAATCCAAAATAAATAACGTTACACACCAGAATTTATGAAAAATCAATAGTTAAAGGCTCGATTTCTTTACGCCAATTACTTGCAAAATTCCAATCAAAACTAACAACACTATTGTCATTTCGGTAGCTAATACGTTTTTTTATGGCTTGAACACGAATTCAATAAAACTTGGCAATAAAATTTTAATAAAAATCAGTCCGTAGCCACTGTTTTTTGCATTGTTTCTGGATATACACCTACTAAAAAATAATTCGCACACACGAAGCTTCAGATTTGACGCATTTTATAACAAGCGCTCGACGAAACTGAATCGAACAAATGCCTCCGCTAACCTACAGACTCATCTTGACACCTTTTGCAGTGCTTGAAATAATAAATACATTTTATTGATAACTTGCAGTATTGCGCAACTTCACGACATGTTTACTCGGTGGTTTTCGACTTGATTGCCTCGTGTCATCAGCCGTTTGCGCATGAGCTTTTATAAGGACACGCAAACATTCAAAGAAATATTCAAGAGAAATTCCATCGTTCGCTACCCAAAGCTCGCAGTCTAAGATGGCGAGGATCTGCCTCGGACTGTTGGTTTTGGCCTTAATCGTCGTAGTCAGCAGAGCCACCAAAGTCACACATTGCGAAAGCAGTAAGTTTTCGACAGCGATGCAAATAATCTTGTTAAAAGTTTCGACAAAAAGCCGAACTAACGCCTCTGATCCTTGCAAAACAGACGAGCCGCTGAAGGACGACACGGTGCAGATCGCCGATTGCGAGGATCCGCCGTGCCAGCTGAAAAAGGGCACGGACGTGAACATTCTGTACAGATTTACGCCGGAACAAGACGTGCACAGCCTAAAGCTGTCCGTCCAGGCGTCCATGCTGTTCGGCATCACGCTGCCGTTCATCGGCGTCGACGGATCCGACATCTGTGATAAAATTTACCTAGCCAGCGAGACGGATCAGAAGGTCGCTTGTCCGCTCGCCCAGGGAGTCGACTACATCTACAAGGACTCTTTCCCAATCAAAAGCTACTACCCATCGGTGAGATCGATGACTCATTACTTTCTGGCAGTTTTTATAATAATAATTAAATTAACGATAAAATAAATAATAATTTATTATTGCAGATATCGACGACGGTCTACTGGGCGCTCATGAACGACTGGACGTCAGTCACGTGCTTCCAAGTACCGGCCGAAATCGTCTCCTCGTCGTCTTAGTTGTTCCCCCCGACCATCGAACTTTTACTTGTTAATTAGCGTAATTTATTTTACACGTTTAATACTACTAGAGCATGCGTAATCGTATAATTAAAATCTCTGTCGTTGTTTATCGTTAAAACTTTTGTATATAAATGCATTTGCAGAGTCTAATAACAAAAAAAGATGAAATTTCAAAGATAACGAGTTTAATGGTTTTTCGAACCCATCATCGGGCACGTTTATGATTTCCACCGGATTGAATAATTCATGTATTTGGAAATCGGCGGTGCATGTTTATGCTGGCGAAAAAAAAATTAATCTGCGCGGCCACGTTCATTCGTGAGCGTGTGTAATATATCACGCACTCAATTCGGCAAAACAGCATCGACTCATACGAGGACCAAAAAAAAAAAAGAGCCGAGTGAGGTACAGTCAAAATCGAGCGGACAAACGTGCTCGGTTTGCCAACTTAGCCCTGGCAAATGGATGCACACGTGCATTTACACACACACACACACACACACACACATCCGACACACACGCCCATAAATGCACGAACACGGTTAAGTCAGCGCTCTCGGGCATTCTTCGTGTGTCGACAGATTTTCCATCATTATCCGGAGCGAAAAAAAAAGAAAAATAGGATATCGAGGGTCGAGAAAGTGCCTATTTTATGCTGCAGGTATATTTTCCTGACCCGCGTAACGACGATAAATCATACTCTGTGCGGTCGCGAATTTAATGTTTCGTAGATATTTATGTATCGGCAGAGCTTTAACTGCGAGAATGACTGGACTTTTTTTCATTTGACATATTAATAATAATGATCAAAACGACCGCGTAAGTGTGAATAAACTCTCGAGTACGACCAATAACAACTAATGATTGATTTCGTCATCGTTCAAAATGTACTACTATGAAATTATTAAACAATTTTTGTATAAGCCTCACGTATCAATATTCTACGCTAGCGAAAATTTATTCCCCGCATCGTTTATCACATTCTTATTAAGGGGACCGACCTGTGTTAAAAGCTTAAATTCAGCTTCAGCTAAAAATAGCTATATGAATCGAAATAGTGGAAATTTTTTTTTTGTGATAGTAAAATATGTTCATTCTACACCAGATTGACGAAAAACAACTTCTACCCAAGCTCTGAAATACCAATTACATCACTTTTTTCATAAGACGAAATATTGTGTTATAAATCACTTGCCGCATGATCTTGAAAAGAGTTTTTCATCAATATTGATCTATGGGGTCTCAAAATCTTCAGAAAAGTACTCTCGTCCACCTAAGCGGAGCAGAATTTTGAAAAATTGCGTACAACTTTATATACACGTCAAAATGTGCCAATTTTTGAGAAAATTAGTATTTTATCAACACTAGAAGCCATATTAAAGCTCTTGGAAGAAAAACAAACTTTTTTTTTCAAATTCTGCTCCGCTTAAGTGGATGAGGGTACTTTTCTGAAGATTTTGAGACCCCATAGATCAATATTGATGAAAAGCTCACGTCAGAATCGCGTGGCAAGTGAATCCTATTATAATATTTTGTATTATGAAAAAATAAGCGTAATTGGCATTTCAGAGCTTGGATAGAAGTTTTTTTTGGTCAATCAGGTGTCTAATAAACATATTTTACGATCACAAAAAAAAAATTTCCACTATTTCGATTTATATAGCTATTTTTTGAATTTAAGCTTTTAACACAGGTCGGTCCCCTTAATTAATGAGATTCGACTAATGACATAATCGAACTTGATGAAAAAATAATGATTATTCAAAGACGCGTTCTCCTCGTCATACGCGTATGCACACCTGCATTATTACAATATTGACGATATACTGCACGTGGGCACGCACAAAACCGCGATCGATTTTGTTTTGGTAAAACCAATACCGAGCATATCTCTCTCTCTCTCTCTCTCTCTCTCTCTCTCTCTCTCTCTCTGTCTTGTATATTCGCTCGATCGACTTATTGATACTGTTGCAAAATCGAAGGGGGTAGAAACTTGCCGAGATCGTTCAATGCTCGTCGATATATGCGCGGGCCATTTCATATCCGTATAGTCACCAGCTATATACGAGACAAGTATGCGTGTTTACTTTCGAAAAGGATCAAATATCTTTGATACTTGGAGCTTATGTGTGTGGATGGGGGGGATACGCGAGTCAGGCTAAATTTATATAGAATCGGGGATGGTTTGCAACGAAGTTTCTGCGGCTACACGTTTTAGTCAACATGAGCGTATATCCTTTGGCATGCATAGAGGCAGCAGCAGCAGCAAGACTTGTGCGCAAGCTGTATATATATATTACTATCCGGTCGAACATTATCCTTCGTCGAATACGCGCCTATCTATTTCGGAGCTCTCGTATTCTAGGTCGGCACGTCGTGGTGTAAATACTTACGTGCTATCATGGGTATGCGCATGTGATCTTGATTGTTTTTGCTTCATTAACAGCACTTATCACGGTTTCCCTTTTTCGCCCCTAGCTTACAGATTTTTTATGAAGGTAAATTGCAATGCTTCTCGATACGTTGAGAATGCTTTTAATTACGAATAAGTTGCAGCTTTATCTATGCAGTGTTTCCTGACTCTCGGTTATGCATTAAATATTAAAAACGATGAATAATAGTCAAATAGCCGCTAATCTCTGGAACAAAAGATCAATTACGATCCTGAAAAAAAAACTTGGCATTATATTCGAGCTCTTTCCATGCTACGAAGAAAATGTTAAATCCTTCCCTCCCTCGCAATCTCGAACAATTAAATTCGCGACTCTCGACGTGTCCTTTCTCTCTCTCTGTAATATTCCAACGCTGCAACTTGCGAACATTCCCCTTGTCTCTGCACACACGTGTACTACGTATGTGTTTGGAGCAGCGCTCGTATTCGTGAATGCAGCATCTCTTCCAGAGAGCTCGCGATATCTCTTCAAGCTTAAGTATATGTGTGTGTGTGTGTGTGTGTGTGTGCGAGCTGTATGTAAGCTATAACGCTCGGCTGAAATGGACTTAGAAGCTATTACCAACATGTGAGAACAATCAGTGCTTCTAGCCTTTGGCCATACGTAATTCTCCGCCGGTACTGCCAGCGCACGAGTACTTAAAATAATCTAATATAATTCATAAGCGGGTCTTTCCTTTTATCTAAAGCTTTGCGAGCGAGTACGGGCGAGTTTTGAAAAAATAACCTATCTTTTCTCTCATTCTCCAACCGAGAAGAAGGTCGAACACTCGTAGTGAGTACCGAAAATAATCGTATCGGCAGGATAATTCGACGAGTTCTTCCACGCGTAAATATTTATGCAGAGAAAACCGCAACTTGTAGTCGGTGCTTGTAAATTCGCGTAAAACCAGTTACAAACTCAAATGTGCCGTGAATGCAGGCGCGGGGCAGGGGTCACAGTGCGCGGGGGTGGGCAGAGAGGGGACGCATATCAAACAGGGAAAAGCGGACATGTCACGGGCACCACGATAACAGCTGGTATCGTTGCAACACGCGCGTTCGGCGCTTGTTCCTGCCAGCGGATCAGATTAGATTCGCATTGAAATCAATTACAGGAATGGGACGATATCGAGCCGAGGCTTCGACCGCTACGCGCATCTCTCCCTCTCTCTCTCTCTCTCTCTCTCTCTCTCTGTAAGTGTGTGCGTGTACACAAGCAGACGTCAATTTTCAGTCTAATTAGCGATGCCAATGATTACACGCGTATACATATATCTATACACATAATATATGTATAGAGGTAGCAGCCTTCGAGCTTATGTAACTTGTTCGATCGAAAGATGAAATTTATGTACTCCTACGTGTCCTTGCGGAGCAGTGCGCGTAGCGTTCCGTTCAACGGGTATAATGTAGCAGACATAGCTGCGGCGAATATGCTCCTGGTAGACCACACGGATGGACCTTTTAACTTATTTTATTGGAAAAACAAATCAAGTCGTGTAATGTTTCGAAACAAACATCTTACTCAAAATTATGCGCAAGTCAGAATGGAAATTCCACTCGTGAAAAACAACCAATATGTCTTTATAAAATCAATCCAAATAGTACTCGCAATCAATACAGTAACGGAAATGTATGTGAACTATACTGTCAAAATTTACGATCGCATATTAAATAGGTAATTATTACCTTACATGAATGCAGTTTTGCTATCAATGGTCGGCTGATGACAGAAATGTTTTCGGTCTTGATTAGCTCTGGATCGCAATAGTTTTCTCTTTCACTGTGATACTGTGAATAACAGAATTCTAATTTAAGTCTTCTGCGCGTATCAGCTGAGCTGCTATTTGTTTTCATTTACAAATCTAGTGTTTCTTAATCTTACGTTTTATGTTTACTATTAAACCACATCAGCAGCTCAATATTCATTCGTGTTAGCTCCTAAATAAATTCCAAGACAACATGTATTTTTGAATGTTCACAGTAAACGATAACTTTTACAAATACTTATAAAACTAATTTTTTATAAAACAAAAAATTATTGCAGTAGAAAAAAAGTCTTTAAAAATTATTACTAATCAATCATAATTTTATTGTTTTCCTTGGTCAGTGGCATATCCAAAAAAATCTAAAGAAACATTTTTCTGATGTCATTTGAACAACCGGAATGATGCAATGACCTTAACGTGGTCAAATAAATCAATTTTAATTTTAAACCTTGAAAAATAAATTAATCAACTGATGCTAAAATATCAAATAGACACATTGTTACAGTCCGTTTTGGCGGTGATTATATGCACAAACGCGTTAAAGCTCACGCGTTCAACCCCAATCAGGCGCGTGCAATTAAAAATATATGCATTACACAGATTGACAAGAGGCGCATCCAGTTACAATGACCATCAATAAGTATATATACGTTCCAGTTCGTGTGTAATATATTAGGATGTAACAAGGGCATAATATGATAAAGGTATACCCAAGCGGCATGGCATCGCGCGTTTCGTCGGAGACCACACAACGTATAAGCAGCATGTATATAGTTCACGCGCACATGTACATATGGGCTATATCGCGTCAAACGTGGGAGGCCGAAAAATGAAATGCACACAGAGTTCATTGAAAAATGAAAATAAATAGACGGTTGCTGAAAATAGAGTTACAAAGACTAAAGAATGATAAGCGCAGATGTTATGGTCATAAGCATTATTTATTTTCAAATTTATTCGTTCTCGCACTCGTTATTTTTGAATGTTATTCATACACTATGTGGGATTGCCAGGGTATTTTATTCGAATAAACGTGAAAAACAGAAAATAAAATAAAACCATGTTTTTTGATCCATCGAATATTACCGTATTGACTGTTATTTGATAAAAAATTGTATTGTAGTCTTCGAAAAAACAAATTCAAATATTTTTTTGTTGTAAGGATACAAACAAAAATTTACTTTTGAACTTTTATGCTATTTTTTTTATATTGTCAGGGATTTCAGACGACGAATACGACTTTTAGCAATGATCTCGAGTTCTTCATCAAGATTCACAATCAATTGAATCATTGCTAAAATATTTTTTCCACGGTAACCTCATGGAACCACAATAACATTAAAAAGTGATAGCCCAACTTTGAATCTGTATAGATGTATGAGGTGACATAGAGACCGCAAATTTGGTGACTTTTTATTTTTCTATATACTTTATACAAAAGTACATACGATACAGATATTTAACTTTTTTTTAGCCAATCGTGGTTGACGCGATACAGCCCATATAATATAGGGAACTCAGCTTACGATCGTGTATAGATATACGCGAAGCGCATAGGTGAAGGACTCTATTAAAACACGATAATGGATTGCTGATTACCAGGGAGAAACAGCCCGAGGGGGGATGGGAGCAGCTATATTTATGAGCTCGAGCTGCTGCTTGGATAACGCCGCTCTTCGGCAAATTTACACTGGGCGAGCGCGCGTGCGGATGCATCAATTGCGCGCGCGGACGTACGCGCACAGCCTCTCCCGTCCGACCAGACACTGTGCAGCCGCAGCAATAACACTCATCTTGGCGCGCATGCCATCGCTGTTGCTGTTGTTATTGTTCGTCGCTGTCGATAAAGTTTACTTTTACACGAGTTTTGCTTTCCCGAAAGTTGCAACAAATTATTATACGATGCATATACTACGCCGCGTGGACACTTTTCTCTACGGAATCATCATCGATCCACAAGAAATGGGCCTGTATACGAGGTATCGTCGATCCAATGACGTTTTCGACGCGGACTTAATTAAAAAGAAGAATACAATACTCCGGAGTATGGCTCGGCGTAACTTTGCTCTCGAAGCGCAGCGCATCGGAGAGGGAAAGAAGGGGAGTAGCATTTATCCAACTAATCAAAATTCGCCTCACACTCGAGAAATTAACTAGCGTATCTCACTCTCTCTCTCTCGTGGGATACGAGCAAGATAGCGGCGTTTGCTCCATGTGCTTCTAATTTTCTTTCGACAAATATCCGAGGCACGCACAGAGGGCGAAAAAGAGAGAGACCAAGAGAGTACACGCGCAGTAGCTCGCAACTGTTTCGTAACTAATCCATCCTCGCGCGCGACTACTCGCGAGGCAGTGAAACTAATATGAACGACACAGCAAAACTGTTATTATATGTCACACAGGAAGAGAGCAGCGCGCGGGGCTGTGTAGACGGACGACTTATACGTACACTTGCCATGCGAAGGCTAGATCGGAATGGAGAGTTATTCCAAAGTTGCAGAAGCAGCAAAGAGAGAGAGAGAGAAGAGAGAGGAGTAAAGGAGATACTATTGCAGCTTTTCCAGCGCGCTCTCTGTCTTTCTCGCGCGAATTTCTCTTACGGATAATTCGAAAGTTCGGCGATGCAAACTTTCGCGGTTCAGCTATTTCTACCCAACGTCGACTTCTCACTGCCTTATACATATACACACAATCTTACCTAAAAGTGTTTGTGTGTGTCGTGCCGCTCGTCTGTGCGTGCAGTAAAATGGGTAGCATAATCTAAAGTTAAAGAGACACTGAGCATCAATCTTTGCCTTTCTCTCTCTCTCTCACTTTCGAGCGATGACCCAAATGCGCGAAAGAGACAAAGTGATACGAGCTCCAAGGCAGAACTATTGGGATATTACATCGATGTGAATGCGCCCTAAAAATCCTTTGGATGATACCAATATACTGACAGATATATATATATATATGAAAAATGTATGCGCTAGTTTGAAATTCTATTTTGCCTAGGTATCCTTGGCGAAAATGTACAGAGAGAATTCGAAAAAAGTGCGCTTTATGTAATTTGAAAACTGACGGTTCGCGACAAGTAACAAGGAATTCTTGGAAAGAAATTTCCGTCGACGTAACTCGAATTATATGGAGCTCAGTTTTCTCGATGCACCGGAAAAATTTGTATCGGTGTGAAAAAAACATTAGCCGAGGAAAAAGTTTACTCGAATCTCGAACGTAAAACGAGCAAGAACAGAGTTTCAACTTGGCTAGGTCATTACAAAGGTAGTTTAGCACTGCACTGACTAGCCATTTTAACATTGATTCATAGCCGTTGCTCCGTAACAAATGCCACCTTCGCTCTTGGACGTGTATTGGCGCTTGTAATCGAGTCGATGTAGCGGGCGCGCGACGTTGTGGCAAACAATCAGCTGCGACTTTTTCACCGTTCCTAAAGTCGACCGGTCAAAAAATAATCAATTGCATACCTGCACTAGGAGATGTTATTTCAACGCAGTGAATTTCTTATGATCTATCAATTTTTAAGATCTGAAATGGATTCGGAGTGTGACCATAACTTTCAAAAATCAAAGTGTTGCCGAAAAAGAGAAATAAAGAAAAAAAGGAAACGGTCGCGCGAAAAAGCTTGTATAAAGTGAGCCGAGTGAGTAAATTCTACGAGAGCCGACGTTGGTGCAGTCATGAAGTGAAGAATCGGCCTGTGAAAAACGAAAAAGAGAACGCGAGAGAGAGAGAATGGGGCTGACTGAATTCGCTTTTTATCACTGAAAAACCCATCGACGCGCGCGCGCGCCTGCACGGCCGAGTGCGACAGTTTGCGCTTAATCGAAAAAATCTCACGCTCGGACTAACTCCCTTTTTTTCCTTCCTCTCTCTTTCTCGCACTCTCTGTATTCTCTCTCGCGAGTTAAAACAGTGGCAATAACAGAAAGACGGGCGCTCTCATCCCAGTTATTTGCATTTAAAGCGGGAAAGAGACCGCGAGAAAGCGGCGCGTAAAAGACTCTTCAAACGACGTTGATAGATACCTTCTCGAGCTCGCACACTTGTACCATTGCGACTGGCCAGTAAAAAAATTCGACTCATTTATTGCGCCTCTGCCGAGGCTTCTGCCGCGTGACTTTTAAAAGTTTTTGTAAAACCGAAATATGTCACGTTGATTCATGCGTGCCTATTATTGATGCGTTTCGTTGTGCTTGAGTGATGAATGGGCTTCAATGCAAATTCACGGCATATTTTCTTCTGTAAAATGTCACCGCGAAACAAACATGAATCGCGCTCGAGGACTTCTTTTATCCGGTCTGATTTGTTAAGATCGAGTGAAAGTGACACAGCCAACTGATTGGCTAATTTCATCTATTTTTTTCAACTATTGGGACCTCGTGTATACAGAATATAAGTACAAAATTCTTGAGGAAATGATACGTAACTATTGCAAGTATCAGAAACTTCATATATTGTAAACACGAGTCCTCAATTAAAACTGTTTATATATCTAAATATTTGGTTGCGACCAAGATGAATTGTGGATGACTAAATTGTTTTTTTAAATGGTTTAATAGGTTGGACTAAAAATCTACATAATTTTCAGTCTCACAAAATGTCATTAAACATATTTTTTAACTATATTCATAAACTAACATCAACTACGGTCTAATTATATTTAAATGGAACGGTTGTAGGCCAAAGAAGGCGTTGCACGCCTTACGTGATTTACGAGAAAATCGAGGAATAGGCTGGCTTGCCGATAGTTTCGAAGTACAATCTGGCCTGCATATTCATGCGTCGGAATTTCCTGAGCAATTCCTGATCATAGACGCCAGCCAGGAGATTGTCGCGAGCCAGAGCCTCGTGCATGCGCGCCTCTCGCCTCGTCGCGAGCAGACAATTCCAAGGCGACCAGGGCTGATGCGGATCGAGCCTGGCCAGGCACAGCTCGTCCGCCTGATTGCTCTGCGAGATGGCCGATCTGCCGTGCCAGATATCCCGCACGAGATAGCGAATGGCGTTGGGTCCTAGAGCGAAGGCCAGACTGGTTGCGCCGTCGGGCCTGAAACAGATCCAGCGTTTTTTCCTCGACCCTTTCAACGAGCTACATCCGTGCGCTATTATATACGGCAAGATAGATAATTGGTTCATTTTTCCCCCTCGCTCTCACCTTGCAGCTTCGCTCCTTCTGAGCTCCTTGAGCATCCTCTCGTACTGCTCGGATGGCACTTGATTCGCCTCGACTGCAGCGCGCCTACGAGCCCTCAGAGCTTTGCAATCGATGCATAATCTCGATGGCCTCTCGCGATGATCCAACTCGAAGGCCTCGAGGCGCCTCACTCGAGTGCACGACGGACACCAGCGCGTCTTCGGCACCGCCTTGAGTATCGCCAAACGAGAGATATTTTTCACTCTTTATTTTCCATATAATTTCGAGAGAGGAAAAAAATTCATAATTGTATTAAACGTGCACGTACCGGTACAGAAACGTCGTGCTTCAAGGTGCTGCGAGCCAAGCGTAAGAATCCCAACTTTATGCGACTCCTCAAGCTTCGTAACTGTTTAGGATCGACTTTTAGAGATAAGAGAAATAATTCCTGGTCGATGAGGTTTTCGAGACTGATGGAAGCTGCGCAGGTGTGTCTGCAAGCCAATTTTTTTAAACAATACAAAGTCTCCACCCGATTGGACTCGTAATCCGGAGGTTTTTCGTCGTCCTCCTCATCGAGCATCAGGGTATTGTAAATCTTACGATATTCAATGGCGAATTGCGCGTTCATAGCGTTGGATTGATCGGTCGCTCTTTTATGTTTCGCCAAACTTTGATTGCGATCTATGATCATTAAATAAATCATTCAAATTTTTAATCATAATGTGTGATATTTCGAATGGTACTCACTTTCCAAAATGACGGGCTTGGCGAGTTCATCCAAAAACTTAGCCCGGTTCCACTCGTCTTTTCTGCGAACCATTTGAGTCTTGGCGGTCTCTATGACGCGTAAAATATTGATTTCCCGCTGCAAACGACGTTGTTGAGCGACTCGATGGGTCACCGCTTTATCGCTGCTTTTTTGCTTGGACTCTTCGTCAATTTCACGCCAACAGCGATCGATCAGTGCTCGTAATGCACTTATATCTGTTGTTTTGTGATCCTCAACTGGATCAGCGTTGCTGCTCTCGGATTCTCCAATATCGTGAACGTGACATAACTCTAAGCTTGGCTTAGGTGATAGTTTTTCTCTGCAAGCAGATTCGTTATTTATATTAATTTTCAAGTTTGAAATCATTTTGAGAAATCGAAGTAAATCTGACCGATGAAGTTCTTGAGATGCCGATGGGTAATTTGCATTTTCATGATGTTGATGGTTTTCGAGCTTTTTAACAGTCATACCATGAATTGGACAGTAGAGTTTTATTGAGTTTTTCTCCGTTAATCGATTTTGTCTATTGCGCCTTTTCAGGTAAGCTCTAGAAAAAATGTTGCAAGTTAATTTAAACTGTTAAAGTCATGAATCATCGGCAAGTACACTAGTATTTTTACTTCATTTCTTTTTATCAGAGCAATTTTCTGTTTGTATCATAAAACTTATTTATAAATATTTAGATTCAAACGATGACTTTGAATGTGAGATTTATCGAACAATTTTCAATGCGGTTGTATCGGACCATACAAGTGTGTCGAATGTCAAAAGACATTTTTTCGGAAAAAATTATCTGAAAAATGCAATTTCCGTTTTGAAAACTCAATTGTATCGAGCCACAAAAATGTGAGGTAGGTAAAAAAAACTTTGAAAGAATTAATAATTTCCAAAGGATGTATTTCACGGATAAATTTAATCTTTAAAATGAGCCAAAATGTATCGATGAAAATTCAAAGATGAAATGAATTTTTTGCAATTTAATCTAGTCTGAAATGAAAACCATAATTTTTTATAAATTCATCGTTCAGGTAATATATTCTTTTTAGCGCATCCAACGACAAGATAATTATCGCATCGACTAAATAGCCCATTTTAAGGCTATCCGTAAAAGACGCGTGAAACTTTTTTACCGAATGAAATATAATCTTGCAGATAGTCAAATTGTCGAAAAGCTAAATTGAAAAAGTTCACCTGAAGCATCGCTGTATCTTGCTGGAGGCTTCGCGCCTCCTCTTGAGCTCGTCGACATCGATGACGATCTCTCCCAGCACCGGAATCGAGCGATAACCTGGATCGGCTTGAACGGACCTCGACACTCTCGAGTTCGCGCTCGTGGCTACCGTGCGTTTCTCCACGATGGTTTGCACGCAGACCGAGCGGGATTTTTCCGCGTCGTCCTGGCAGCGATTGGAAGCGGCGGCACACGGCTTATCCTGTGCGCCGATGGTGCTGATACTCGTTTGGGCGACGGCGTCGTGGTACTCGATATCGTGCACCGCGTCGCGCCAGCCGCCAAGGAACGGCTTCGGTTCGGATTCGTCTAGGATTTCGACCATTATCACCATATTGTCTGCTACCTGCGGGCTAATTTTTTACTGAAAACTGAAAGTCTAAAAGCATTCGTAATGGTAATGCATCAAAATCATCAGAGAGATAAAAATGAGGTCACAGACAGAAGAAGAAACACACACGCATACGCACTTTCGCATTCGCTTAATTTTCTTTTTTTTCGTCTTATAGTCACACAGAGTATAAAATATAAAGCTTGCATAGCATAAAATAATGCATTCCCAAAATCTAACCAGCATGCCAGGCGCGGCGACAGCATAATACCCCAGAAAGCGGCAGGCGGCAGCGCTTGCGGCCAAGCTTTATAATGCCGGCATTCTTCGAGCACAAAATTATATCGTGTATGAGGGTACGAAAACATCTCGTGATAAGAAAAAAGAGGGTGGCGAAAAAAAGCGGAAAAGTAATTACTGTAATACCGAGAAACTTTATAATAACTGAGGGGGGAAAAGGCGTAAAAATTACCTATTTCACGCGCGAGGTTAAAAATCACTCGCAAACGAGCTCGAGCTTTTAGTACGAATACCGTTGAAAAGAATCGCATGTACAAGTAAGAGCGAAATTATTTACGCGTCGCTGCAACGGTGATCGAAAGAAAGGATTCTTTTCCCTCGAGCGGCAGAGATGGATTGTTTCGTATGGAGGCCAACGTCGAGTTTATATATAAAAATTGACGCCTCGTGATGAACGATCGCGAGACTCGAGCCACAATGGAGACTGCATCGAGTTTCGTGCCAACTAATTATCGGTTCACCGAAAATATCACAAATTATTTACTTACAATTTCAAGATTGAGCTAAAACTTAAGGGAAAATACGTATCGGCAGCGGTGAGTAAAAATAATAAAATATATGTACAAATTTTTTCGAGGCCGAAAAACCAAATTAAAAGCGCAAATGAGACAAAAACGAGTCAAGATAGAGGAAAATCCAGGCGTCGCTAGCCTCGTGGAGCTTTAACAATCACAAAAGTTCTCTCGTAGACTCGTTGCATACTGCACGTGCGCATAATAGTAATAAACGCTTGGCAAAAAGAAGAGAGAAAGCTGGCGAGGAGAGAGATCTTTTCGTCGGCCGGCGAGTGGCGAGCGGCTCGGCCATTCGAGTATTTCCGTTCTCTTTTTCCGCCTTTTGACACTCGTGTGTGTGTATACTCTCGTGATCGCATGCGGCGACGCGCCTGCACCAGAGCTTTTATGTCCCTCCGAGCGCTTGAAATTCATTTACCTATTTCGTAACAATTTCTCGACTTCCGTCCCACTCTGTTTCTCTCCCTCGCCATACGTATAGTATTTATGCTCTTTATGATTCGGCACTATAGTCGCTCGTTAAATTTCCAATTTTACACGGCGCGGCAACCCGATTAATTTTCTTTCGATCAACGAGATAACGGTGCTTTCGAAATTCAGTACGTGGAGTCGATTTTCGATACCGTAGCGAAATAATGTAATTTTTTTTAATGAAGAGCGCCTGATAAAAATTCGGAGAGAATCGATTCAGTAGTTTTAAAAAATTCATCAACGAGCTATCGAAGCGCGTTGAAAGTTTTCAAATGCAATTGAGTGTCTTGAGCTTGCTTTCGCTGTGTCCTGATTCTGGCTGACTTTGAATTTAAATTTTATTCTTGAAAGTATGAGCCATTCAAAAATGCAATAAAAAAATTCAACTTTTCGAAAATGACAAAGAAGGTATAGACCCGTCAAGGTTTGACGAAGGCGCGTTAAACAATGTTCAATCGCGTGCATCGAAAAGAGGACCGTAAAACGAAAAGGCGGCAAAAGAAAAGAAGAGTAGGGTGTCAAAAACAAACGCCAGACGGCGAAAGAATGGAGAGCTATACAGAGACTTACACAGAGCGCGCGTTATAATGCGCAACAGCAACTCTCTTTAGCGCAGCTTTTACTTTTCTCTTCTTTTTTGCCTCTTCTTCTACTTCTAAATTATTTCGCCCATATAAGTTGCTCGGGGGAGGGGTAGAGCATAGCGCTTGCACCATTCCCGAGGGTAATCTTCGTTAATGGAGTCGCACTGATGCGTGTCAGCCTCGACGCTGTGCCGTATACATATAGCCGGAGTCGTGCTGCTGCTGCTGCAGCTTTCCAGGCGACGCTGCGTACAAGTATTTATATACATAGATAAATGCAGTCGCCCGAGCGCTAGATTTTCGAGCTCTCTCCGCACGCGCGTATGCGTAGAAATTATCATCCTTCATAATTATTTGACCTCGCGCGCGCGTTTCTTGGCTTAGACTTTGCGCGTTCGAGCAACGGGGGTCTAGCTTCTCCGTGTCTGCAAATATGCAAGCGACTATGTGTGTGTGTGTGTACAAGCACTAAGCAGTCTACTACCCGATCTCGCAAATGGATTATTTAACCTACTTTGCCAGGCAACTGCAAGGAAGCCTTTCTTCGGTGTCTGCTCATCATGTGTATACGTTACACAACAGCATCAGACTAGCAGTTTTGGCAAATTTTGAACGGAGCAAAAGAAGCTGCTTTAGGGCTACGTCCATTTGCACATAGCCGAAACTCAAAGATATGTACGCGGTCCGTTTTAATCGAATCACTACTTTTTTATTTATGTCTCTCACGCGCGAGTCAATCCAAAGCGTCGTCCCTTCTGAATTTTCAAATTCTCCGAAACGTTCTGTCCTAGAAAAAAAAAGGATTCCGGCATTAATGCAATAATACATTGGTTATTGGAGAGAGAAATTGCACGCCTTGATGAATATTTGATGGAGAATGTAGCTGGCATGGTGGCGAGCAAAAGAGAGTAATAGCACGTGCGTATACCCTCCCTTCCTCTCTCTCTCTCTCCCTTTCTCTCTTGTAGTCACGCCGGAAATTTGATTTATGACGATTGTCAGAGATTTGTTATCGCCACGGCGCTGAGCGTTTGCAACGTGCTATATACCACGGCCATCGCCATCGAGCTTGCGCGTCATTATATGGGCCGCTACTGTGCGCGGCTGCATGCATACTCGCGCGCGTGCACCTATCGCCGTGTCCTACACACATCTACATATTTATTTTAAACTCGATTCAATTTGTTTGATTAATAACTGCCTTTATCGATGTTCCGTCGCTCGCAGCATTGTATTCCCCGACTCGACTGCGCGTATCGATTGTTCGAACGGTGAGCACATTTTTCCGTGCTTATCTAGGTGTTAATTTATGTGCCGAAATGAGCGACGCGCATTCTCTGCTTTTCTGGTCGAAACTATGATAAAGTGACAATTATTTAATCTCGTACTTGCGATATAAATAAAAACAAAGACTTTCAATTTGATTCCATCTACTCGAAGCACTCGCGTGGAAAAGCAAACGCAACAAAAGAAGCTTTTTTGAGTATATTTACTTACGATCTCAAGCTTTGCAAGTTGCCGTAACGGCTGCTGCTGCTGTATATAAGTACGTATTTCTCACTGACTGGCAGTATGGCTATCTTCCAGTACTTTTCTTTTTTCGGTATATATGAAATAATTTTCAAGCATCATCGTCACCATGGGTGCGCACATGACACAAGCACACAAATATACACACACACGCGCGTATAAGTACGTATGTAGGAGCGACAAACGCGCAGAGCAGCTCTTGAGCTTGCTGCTGGTGTCTTTGCAAGCTCACCTCTCACTTTCTCGCTCGCTCTTACACATTCAATGGAGATACGTGTACACAGTAACGTGGCAACGTATATATAGCTTAGGTGGCTTGGTCGATTGGCAACATAACGTATAGCGCACACAGTGCTCGGCAACTCGATTGGTACAAATCACTCTAATACTATAACTCGAGCTTTTTTCCTCTTTCTCTTTTTTTTTCTCTTTTTTCTTTTTTTTTTTTTTTTATCGTCTCTTTTTTTTCCTTCGTGGAATTGTTGCGGGAAGCGGGATGTACAGTGACAGTATATATACACTCGAGTGTCTCGAGCATTACTCGGGGGTAGAAATAAAGAAAATCAAAGCTTGTAGGTGTTATTGGGTTTTCGTGTACTCTCGAGATGACGTATACAGACACAATCACACTGGGCGAGTACTTCCAAATAAAAAGTAAAAAACAACTATCTTCGAAAGCTTATGATCCCGCACTTGACTTTCGTCGTCAAATTGCTTTCCTTTCTTTTTTCTCTAATATAGGTAGTAGATAAATTTCAAGCAACAATTAACCATGGAAAAAAAGAAGCTTACGCTTGCAGTGACACATTTATTTTCAAAAAATTTCAACCTACATCGGCCTGTTTAAGAGATGGATGGAAAAAAGAAACTCGATGATAAGAATGATATGAGCATGTTTTCTTCCTTTATTTTCCAGTATCTCTAGTGAAACTCGACGAGCGCGTTATACACGCTTAATCTCACCGTGCATGCGAGATGTGCGCTGCTACTGACTGGTTGTTATAAAAGCTCTGCTTCAATTGTCGCAGAGCATATTATTATCGGGCGGCGCTACCAAGTGTGACTGGCAACCGCCAATCTTTTCTTTCTCCATGCCTTGGCATCTTTCGAAAGCAACGAGGCCCCTGAAATTCAGTGAGTTACATATTTTTATTCGTGAAAATTGTTTCTCACAAGTGAGTTGATAGAGCAGTTCAAGATGAGAACGGTTTAGACTACTCGGCCTGTAATTAAAGCAGGACGAAATTGCTCGTGAGCTCGTTGGCTGCAAGAGAAGAGAGAGAGAGAGAAAGAAGGAGATAACAAATAACCTGAAATCTATCTTGGCGGTGGTGTGCGCCAAGCTAATCTTGCGCTGCAGGTGTTCTGCGTAATGAGCGAGGCAACCGCTGGCAGCCATGCAGTAATGAGCCTCGGTCTCCTGCTCGGTCAGGAGGACGCAGTTCCAGGGACTCCAGGGCTTGCTCGCCTCGTACCTGGGCAGTCTCAGCTCGCGCGGATCGTCGCACTCACTGAGGACCGAGTGGCCGTGCCAGATGTTGAGCACGAGGTGGCGCACGTCCAGGGCCGACATGGCGTCGGCCAAGCTGCCGCGGGACTCCTCGTCCTCGCGGATTCGCTCGAGGATGTAGGCGAAGGGCTTGAGATCGACGGTGGCCCGCGTGTTGACTCGCAGCCGGACGCAGGCCTTGCAGCGGAGCGTCTCGCGCATACGCGTCGCCGCGGGAAAGTCGCACGCGGGCCGGAACTTTTTGCAGCTCAGGCAGAAGATTCGGTTCCTCTGCAGGGGCTCGCGGAACTCGTGGCGGCTCGCGACCCGACGACACCTGCAGCTGTGCACGGTCCTCACGAATTGCAGAAACGAACCTGCGATCACAATATGCAATAATCTTGTATTTCTCGCTCGATCGATTCGATGGAGCTACGGAATTGCGTACCGAGTATTCGTTTTCGCAAAAAATCAAGTTTCTCCTCGCTGACGTCTTTCGAGAGCAGGAAAATCTCCTGATCAAGCAAGCCGCGCAATTTGTCGGCGCTGCGACACTCGTGGCCGTCGATGCAGCTTCTGGCCTTGACGAGCAGCTCCATTCGGCCCTTGGACTCGCCCGCCTCGAGCCATCGATACAGCTGCCAGAGCTCGAGGGCGGCTTGATTTCTCAGAGTGGTCATCTCGATGCGGCGCCCCTTGCAGTCCGTCCAGCGCTTGGGTCGGCAGTTGACGGCCAGGAAACGCTCGCGGGCCGCCTTGGCGCGCGCCTCGCGCACGGCCCGCATCTTCTCGTCGATCTCCTTGTAGGTCTGCTGTCGAATCTTGAGGAGCTCGAGGCCTCGCTGACGCGGCGACAGACAGCCGGGCAACGAAGGTGGCCGAGTTTCCAGATGATGGAGGAGCGCGTCGATGTCGGCCAGGTTGCGAGGCGAGTTCAAAGCTCGACAGTCCGCCTCGTCTCGTTTTCTATGCATACGGTTTTTGCTTTTATTCGGAGAATTAGCAGGGGTTCATCGCTTAATCGAGGCACGTAAGCAGACGTTCGTTCCTCCGGTGGCGAGAAATTATTTACCCTGTCATAATTCACGTAACGTTGCGAGCGTTATTTATACAATGCGATCGCGCGGCCCCTTTTTCATTCTCGAGTCGTCTCTCTTCCTTATTCGTGCAAGTTTATTGTTCATTATTGCGCACGCCCACTCACCCTCGCATTTTCATTCGACCGTGAGAAATACGAGCTCTATTTAGCATAATGAAGCAATAAAACTGTGCATAATGAAGTATGAAACGCATAAGCCGTTGTGCACGCCATACGTGAATAATATATTAAACGCGTGTCTTACAATGGCAAATAAAACGCACCGAAAGCCCGAAGAAATGCTTTTGAAAAATTCGCGCGATGCGTTTTCCAAGCCCTCGCGAGAACGCTATCTACTCGAGTCAAGTTGACGAACGATTCCCAAAAAAACGTCTCATCGACGAGAAAAATTTCGACACATCGACTCCTACTTGAGATACTCCAATTTTTCCTGCTCCAATCTGTCGCACTCCTCGCGCAGTCGTCTGTAAATTTGCGCGCTCTCCTTGATCAATCGGAGAACCCTGTAGGCCCGATAGCAGCGCTGAATCAGCCGAGCTTTTCCATCCAGATCCATGCGAGCTCGCATCTGCTCGAATGTCTCGTAAGGCCTGACGTCGAGCACTCGATCGTGGATGCTCTGTACGTAGCAATCGTCGCTGCATTTTTTTCAACCAGTCCCGAAAAAAAATCATTGTCATTATTCTCTGCGCTGCTTTCCGTTTTCTCCGGGGCGAGCTCGCGATCGATCTCACCTGTACATTTGGGTCGCATGATCGCAACGCGTCTGGGTCTCCTTTTCAACGAGCACGGCCGTCTGCACGCAGCGAGATGTTTGGCGCTCAGGGGGTATCCGAGGTGGTCTCGGTGGCGTTTGCGAGCTTTTGTCGTGAAGCGTCTTACCAGTCAGATGATTGACCCACCCGTCCGACGGAGAGTTTATCAAAGGTTGTGCAGTCAAGAACACCATGCTTAAGCCTTGATTATTTTCATGCGATTTGATTGGACTTCATTATTTAACCTAAAGATTGTTTATCGGGTGGAAAGAAAAAAAGAACGTTAAATGTTATTGTAACAAGAGTGAATAATTAACAACATTTCAGGTTTTCAATTTTCAAATTTTCGTTTATTTTCCGTTTCACTCTTTTTTTTACCATGCTCATCTACAAGTGTGCTCGTACTGTACAAATGAATTTATACTCACAGCATAAAAATCGACGAAAATATCGACGTAACAAAATCGTACCTTGTTTTAATTTAGAAATTCAACAAATCGAACCAACAATTTTAGCATTAGAAAATTAGTAAAAAAGCTAATTTGTACTCCTGTTAACATAATCATAAAATCAAAAAATATTTTTTTTTTGATTTTCATTGAACAACTCGACAAGCTCTTATTCATATTAGCTAAGTTCAATTATTTACAAAATTCAATATATCGTAATTCCACATTCACATTACGAAAACTTCTTTAGTGCCTAACTAAATTATCAAGTCTAAAAAGATGGTCTCGCTATGAACTACGAAATTTATATAATATTTACAGAAACGTTCGATTGGAATCATCGAACTAGTCCGGCTTGAAACCGTAAAAGATAGTCTAAGCAAAAGGGAAAAATCATAAAAGTATTTACTATGGAAGACAAATTATAGCAATGAAACGAAGCTATTAAACCTGTATTCAGGAATTGTATTTTTTGTAGTATTAAAATAAGTTATATAAATCTTCTTGATATAGATTAACGTCTGATACTGGATAGAGCGATCCCTGTGATGCTTTTTAAACGATCAAAATTACGCTATTTAATTGACGAATTAAGGAAGTTTAATAATGGGAAAATGTTGATGGCTTGAAAAATCAAAGATAGGGGGCTCTTTGGAATCCTTCTTATGGCCTCCAGCAAGCAACTTCAAAACAACAAAATTTGTTTTCACAACTTTCATTAAGTCAGTAATCTGAAAGAAAATTAACCAATAGAAAAACTCTCAGTTAGAGCTCAACATTTTTTTAGTTTTTTAATGACCAAGTACTTACCTCATTTACTATATTCTGGGGTGGATTAAGCTCTAGTGCACGCTCTAACACAGTTTTGGCTTGATGAAAATGTCTACAGCCTTCTAAATACTGAGGTTCACTAGTTAGTTTTTCCTAACAAAAAAAATTGTATAATATTATAAAAAATAAAAGTTGAGACTGTTAAAAATAAACATATACTTACGTTATTTCGATACCTTAAGTGGTGTGTCATTTCGATGAATTTTTTATAGTTCACGGGGGGCGGAGTAATGAGTGACGAAAAAGGATACAGTCGATGTTCATATCGTACACCTTCGCAATCAAATTGACTTTCTGGTAGCGGAATTTTTTCATCTATTTGAAAACCCACCAAAGCCTAAGAAAAAATCCACACATTTGAAAATTATTAAATTTTTTTTTCATTTTTAACCATTATAATTCTTAAGAAACTTACTTTATAAAAACCTCCACAAATATTTTGCAAGGCTTGATTCATTAAAATTTCTAAGTAGTAAGGCCTAGGCAATGTTTTACGTTTTTTACTTTTTGAACTTTTTTTACCACTTTTACTTTTTTGAGCTTCATTGTGAAGGTCTTGTTCCATGATGAAAGAATCTGCTCTGGTGATGGCTGACACCAGCCATCCATAGAGAAATTCATAAAGATACCAAAATATATAATGATACTCATGAACAGAATAAAGTTCTAGCTCAAATCCACTCAACAAATACATGACCATTGCTCTTAGAGTATGATATAAAATCCAAGTTCCAAAACAAGCCAAGTGTGGTCTTGGACAATCACTTTTTAAGGATAATGAGTGCATGTAACTATCAACACGCTCAGCCTGTTATAAATAAAATAATATTAGTAACATTTTTTAATACATAGTAACAAAAAAATGTTACTTTACCTCATCTTGTAAAGCCGCGAAATTCTCAAACAAATAAGCTATTCTATCTCTTTGTCTTGCTCTATTATGTCCACTAATTTGAAGTAAGGTACTAAAAAAATTGGCACAATGCACTAAGAAATTATCAATGCAGTCTTTTGCTTGGTGGTTTTGCAATAAATTATTTTTTGGCATTAGTACTGGAGGAGCAATAAAATTTCTAGCTGCTTCTTTCAAAACATCTGTTAAATTTTGTACACCAAACACTCTATTGGGAGTAGGCAAATAAACAATTTGTAACAATGACCTAGATAATATACATGGACTTGATCTTGAAAACTCCATGAAAAAGTCCTGTCAAATTTAAATACATATATTATTATATTTAACATTTTATAAATTAATCATTAATTTTGATATAATTACCAATGCACTATGAAAATTAGTATAACTTGTAATTTTTGTCACATTTTTAAATCTATTTATAAGATCATCCATATACACAAGGGCTTCTATTCTAGGCCTTATTTTTGTATATCTTGGTAAGGTCGGTGGCAACTGTCTTTGGTTAATCATAGGATCAAAACCCATAACATTAGGATGATCAGCTGAAAATAACAATGTTATCAAGACCTAGTACTATGATTATTGTGCAAAAAAGTCATTATTTACTTATTTCATCAGCTTTATCTCCTCTATTAATAGTTTTGATCATTAATTGAAGCATTTCAGAACAATTAGATAAAATTCGTTGACATGCTTGAAGATTTGTCGGCAATTGTTCTTTTCTACCCATCATTGTTAAAACTTGATAAAACATTTTAGTGAATCTTATTCGAGCATATAGAGCTAAATTATCATTGTACTAAAAACGAACATTTTACATGAATAAAAATAATCTTGATTATGTAACATTAAAGTACCCAACAATTTTACCTCATCATCCATTTCATCCGCAGAAGGTTTAACTCTAGTCTTTTTATGTAAATCTTCTTCGATTTCTCTCATCATGGCTATAGTCTTTTGCTCTGTTATATCAGATTGTAATTTGTAACCACCGTACATTACACTTTGAAAATCTTCCTCTTCATACACTGAAGCTCTTATTATGCATTCTTTTATCTCTTCAATGATTTTATGCACAGTAACACAAAACATTTTTAAAGTTCTATCTTCAATAGGATTTGGGTCATGCAAATATAAATTTGTGAAAACAGTTTGTGCCAAGTTATGACCTTCTAGCCAAGACACTATACATGCATATGTAGAATCAATTATTCCGATAATTTCAGCAGCAGTAAAATTGCTCAGTTTGATGACACCAGATAAAGCTGCTTGGTGGAAAGTATAGTGCTTGTTATTGCCTCTATTGCACAGCATCCCAGCATCCATTTTTGGATCCATCATTTCAATAGCTGACATAGCTTCAAATAAACCAAACAGCTCATCATGAAGCAGTTCTCCTAACTCAAGCTCTAAAATGATAAGAAATTACTTGTTAACACTTTGTGTCAAGTTCCAGAGCATGAAAAATAGAACAACTGCTCACCCGAGATAGCCTCAAAAAATTCAGATGTTACATTGACCCACGATTCACTTGATTCTTGCAAACTGTAAATTTGAAATTGTTTGTTAAAACAGCGTTGATAAATCTTTCGAACAGCACAAAAACAAGCAAGAAAAAAATTTTTGCAAATCGATAACTCGCGATTAAAGGGACTTTGAATTACGAAACATGACTTACGATGTTGGTTTTTCATCGCACAACTCCGACAGTTCTTGATTGTGCGAAGTTTCTGCCATTTTCAATAATTTTTTCGGTAATTTTCAAAATAAACTAAACGTGAAACACGAGCTGATGTGTGTGTTCCTCTACAGCTTCTTTACTGTCCGATATCTATATCTGTCTCCTACAATTCAGTCATAACCTCGAGATTATCTGCACCTTTAAAATTTCTCGACAAATTTCTGCTGTAGCAGCAGCGAGCAGTGGAGGCGCTTTTTATGACTGGCCTAGTGCCTACTGCCAGTTCACGATTTTTTCCGCGACAAAGTCACTAGGTATACGTCTGGATTATCACTAGAGTTTGAGAGATGAGAAGCTCGAGCTGGCTGCACAACTAAAGCATGAGTTGCTATACCTACAGTGGTCTGATACGCGTGCACAAACTCCATATGTAGGTTTATTGCCAATCGAACGGGTGGGGATAAGAGTGCATAGACGCACCAAAGTCTGCCCAGCAGCAGCTGGTGTATGGCATATACATCGCAATCATCGACAAAGCTCGCAAGCCGCTACTACGCGCGCCACCAATCGCAACGCCGTTGTTTGCACATTATATATCATAAGTAATCGTCAGACGTAGCTTTCAATTAACTCTTGATAAATTCGGATCTGCCTTCTACGTTCCAGCGGTTCGAACGTCGTTCCGAACAGTCGTTCGTCGTTCGAAACAGTCGCGATCGCTGCTGCATCTCGCAAGTCCGAGATCGTTCCTACAAACTGACAAGTGATAAAAGCTTCAACTGTGCCGTCCACCGCAGCGATGCCGGAATCCGTCAAGATGGATCATTTCGATGAAAATTTTGACAAAGTAAGCGACTCATCAAATTGTTTTATCCTCGACACTGATGCTTGATTTGACCCTCTTCAGGAGCATCCAAAAAATCTGATACCGGAATTATGCCGACAATTTTATCAGCTTGGCTGGGTCACTGGAACTGGGGGTGGCGTTTCCATAAAGCACGAGTGAGTTTTCTCCGAACTTTTCAAAATTCACTACTCGAAAACAGTCTCTTATCGTTTGTATGATATTTACTCAGTGAATTTTACTTTGTACGACGACTTCATTGATAATTGCCTTATCTGACTAATGTGGATAATTTAGCTATATTACATTAGTATTTGCAAGTAATGAATTTTTTTGTGGATAAACTGTATGTAAAAACTTTTTTCTTTTCTTTTTTATAGGGATAAAATATACATTGCACCATCTGGAGTGCAAAAAGAAAGAATCCTTCCAAATGATATGTTTGTTCAAGACATCGACGGCAAAGATTTGGAGTTACCTCCGCCGGAGAAGAAATTAAAAAAATCTCAATGTACCCCTCTTTTCATGTGCGCTTATACATTTAGAAACGCTGGAGCTGTCATTCATACTCACTCGAAATTCGCCGTTATGGTAACTCTTCTTTGGCCTGGCAGAGAATTTCGCTGCACTCATCTGGAAATGATTAAAGGTAAATTACACTTTCACTCGTATTTTATAATTTTTTAATAACACCAAAATTTCGAAAGGCATCCGAAACCAAAAACTTGGTAGATCATATCGCTATGACGAAGAACTTGTTGTACCAATAATTGAAAACACTCCTTTCGAAGAGGACTTGAAAGACAGAATGGCCGAAGTTATTCAAGATTATCCGGAAACATGCGCTGTACTCGTTCGTAGGCATGGAATTTATGTCTGGGGCGATTCATGGCAACAGGCCAAGACGATGTTAGTACTTGACATATTCGAATGAATTGTTAAAATGTATGCATATTACTACAATTTACTTTTACAGGACTGAATGTTATGATTACCTTTTTGATATTGCTCTACAAATGAAAGATGCTGGGTTGGATCCAATGATGACTCCAGAAAAACATGAATTGAAATATCAAAGAAAAACAACCCAGGTATAAAGGTTTTTTGGCATGTACAAAAACTAATTGTAATTGGCAACGATCATGTTTTATATATATTTATATATATGTATGTATAATGTATAATTTACATGTTGAGAATAATTTACAATTTTTTTTACTGTTTGTACAAAGTATAAAGTGCAAATACTTATTTAGTATAAATTGAGTTTCAGAATTTATAACGAAAGTTTGTCGTTACATGTAAAACATAATAAAGTGCAAAAATCAACATCTTGAAAATTCTTCAAAAACCAAAATTACATTATATTAACACTTATTTACAAAATTGTTCTACCTATTATTTGTTTTTTAACTTTTTAATAATAAAAAATATATCAAGTTATTTTACGTAGTTTTAACATCAAATGGTTGGAATTTCGATTTTATTTTCTCTGCCAACATGAATTCTTGTTCAGTACTTAATGCGCAGTCTTTCCAGTCAAATCTGTTTGGACAATCTAGAATTCTATCGCAGCAACATACTTCTCTTCCAAATTGTAGGGGAAAGTCGTGTTTGATTTTATGAAATAAACGAACTCCATCAGGCAACTCAGCGTAAAAATACAATGTTCCTGCAGGTGCCACTTCTTGCAGATCATTATTCATCTCTCTTAATGGTTTATGATACACATTAGATATTTCCTGCAAAAATTATACACATTTCAATCAAGTTTCCACACTAACAAAGGGAACTTATTTTTAACTGAAAATAGAAAATTAAAATAACTTTCAACAATAGAAAATCATACTTAATTTATAGTAAAAAAAAATTTTTAAATGTATGTCCTACACTAATTATATTGAAAAAAAACATTCACTCCGTGAATCTATTTTTAAGGGAATAGTTAAATTGTATAATTAATACTCACTATAAAAGTATCTTTTAATGAAGAGGCTTGATTCTTATGAACAGGTACAGCTTGAATTTGAAAATGACTTGATTTGAAATTTCGTTCAAAAAATACTGGTACTCGATCACTGAGAGCATAATATTTTTTAATCGCTTCCTGCAACAGAAAGAAGTTTTTAGTAAACCTGTACATGTACATGTTAATAAACTATTTATTATTATTAAAAGCCTTATTTTACCTTATATGCTTGCAGTTCTTTCCTAGCACTATCAGAAATTACCGAAGAAGCTTGATGATGTCCTATTGGTACCAGAAGAAAGTGATCTTCAACTATTCCTCCTCTTGGTAATGTTAAATAAATATCATTTCCTGTTGAAATTATAAGATGTTTCGAACAGATTTTGCTGTCCAAGCAGAACCAACACTTGTCCTTATCAAATTCAACTTTACGTCTTTTCAACTTTTTTTTATCATTAGAGTCCATGTCATAAAAGAACTGAGATTTCTCTTCTTTTCTTTTAGCAGATGGATTCTGCTGCAACAATGCAGCTGGATACGGACTTGCAGTTTCGTCTGTTGTTTTCATCATCAGATCCGATGTTTTGAATTTATCGACTGGAGTCAAATTGAAAGCAAAAATCCATTTCTTTTTATCTTGATTACCAATTGTTGCAAGAGCAATAAATCGCGTAGCTATATTGATTCCGTCTTGACTCTCGTTTTGGTTCCTAAAAATCAATACTTTAGTCAAATAAACTGTATTTTGAAAGTAATTTTTTCTGAAAAGCATGCCTGATAAAATTACCTATAAGGTGGTCTCTCATAATAAATATTTTCCATGCCACACGCATGATATCGAGGTTTGATATGTGTTGCTAACCATGATATAAGCCTCGAACCGTTGTATTCAAAAGTAGGCTTACTTTGATCTAAATTCGTTATAAAATCTGGCCATTGAGAGGAAAGCAAAATATCTACACCCCGAAAACTCGGTATTTTTATACACGTATTCTTTATTGAAATGACATCTTTTTCGCTAAAAGTACACTCTTCGGGGTCTTCGGGGCTCTTTCTTTGAACACCACTCAGATAAGCAATTTTGAGTCCTGAACTAGACGTATAAACACCAGATTTCCCCAAGTATGTCAGATTGGGGCAGATTTCACATCCGTTTTCTTTTGGATAATGTTCTACATCTTCGGGTCTGTAAGGACCAATTATATATGTTGGTACTGGTATGGTTTTGGATCCTTTCTGGTATGGTACCAGTTGGGAATTGTTGGCCCCAAAGAAATTGCCAACGCAAAACAAAAAGTCAAAAGGTCCATTTTTTTTATTTATAGCATCCACTTTGGTAAACAAAAACTTGAAATTGCCCTCGACATTGCCACAGATGAGCACTTTCTGCTTATCACTCATGTCTTCTAATGCTAAGACGTTATTTATTCAGTTTTTATAGGTTAAAATCCAACAATTGTTCTCGACTACGAATATATCAGCGAAACTGAAGCAGAACTACACTAATAAATGATAAAAAAAACAAAGCACTTATATTAATCGAAAACTTAGAGATGATTTAGATAAATATCTCCCGTATTAGAATCAGATGAAATGAACAGGCGGAGAAATTTTTGGTTGTGAAGTCACTTAATTCACACAACACAATAAACATGCTGCAGTCTCCAGACAGTGAACGGCGATTGAATAGTACTCCCGTGACCTCTCACGGTCTTCAGATGAACACATAGAATATGTTTACAGAACGAGGATTAGTAAATATGAATGTCAACACCATAAAAGTAAATAATTTTTTGAATGATTTTTAGATGAAAAATTAGGTGAGTATTAATTCGTTTAGTACCGTTATTGCTATGAAAAAAATTTACTTGACAATAAATTTCGTTTTGTATGTATATATTTGTATGTACTGCAAAGTTATTTTTCAATTATTACTAATTAGCTTATTCAGCATTTATTTGTTATATGATGAATCACTAAAATAAAAAAATTCCTCGATCAAACTAATTTGTAAAATAAAGTTCTTATTTGATATATAACTATTAGATAATGATTTTTATTCTTTTTATACTTTCATTTTAATCTTACCTTATTTAAGGAAATTCTAACTCAAATAAGTAATTAAATGATTTTTGTTTTTGTGTAAAATAAATTTATTTATAGATTATTTTTTATTTTTTAACTTAATTCAGTATGCAATTTACTTAAAATAAATATTTTAATATTTACAAATGTACAAATACTGATTCTGTCAATTCCTGATTAAGGTAGAAACTCAATACTCATTCTTTGACGTCATCGTCTAACTCTTCACCTTTACATTCTTCATGAAGTACAACATATTCTCTTGAAGAAAATCCAAATGTAACAACGTCTCTTTCTTGGAGTTCATAATATCTTTTTGGCTCAAGTTTTACTTTGTTTATAAAAGTACCATTAGCTGATTCCAAATCAATTAAGTATGGTCGTACCCGTTTTCCAGAAGATCCATTTGGTCTTTTATAAGCAACAAGACGATACTGTAACGCTGCATGCTGCTTTGAAATAGATGGGTGATCTAGTGGTAAATCAGCAATTTTGCGATCTCTTCCAATTAGATAGGCAGACTGACGATGAATATACAAAACTGGCAATGCCTTTTCACCTTTGAAGGGGTATAAACGCCATCGTCTAATTGGTTTTCTGGCTTCTTCTGGCTCTGAATACTTAATCACCACTCCATTTACTGTGTTCAAATCTTCTGTCAGCTTTCCAGAAGTTGCAAAATTTGGTGCCTCTTTCTGCTGAGGAGGAGCTTCATCTTCCTTTTTAACAGGTCTACCCCAACCAGGAGATGGTTCTTTTTTGAAAGATCCCTAGGAAGAAGGAGCAAAGCCTTTAAGATAATGTGTAAGAATCTCTCAATGTTACATAATTTGAAGGCTTAAAATAAAAAAAGTTATTGTTCAAACGCCATAAAATGCATAAGAAAAATCTTACACATGAGGCATACAAATCATCTCAGTGAGAAATAGTATATTACATGCCTAGGGAGCGAAAAACTGAAAAGCCTCAGAGCACGTTTAATTATCGTCCGAGGTGAAGCCGAGGCTGATAAACATGTGCTCTGAGGTTTTCTTTTTCGCTTCATAGGTGCGTATACTATTTTTCATGAATCACCCAGCAGAAATTAACTTTTTCGTTTTGGCCCCCGGGACGAAGAAGATTAGTTTCGGCTCGGGTAGCATAAAAATACATATTGGAAATTTAAAAGTGGAAGAACAATTTTTTCCCAAAATTGAATAAAGTTTTTTCCATTTCAAGCTTCATCATTTTGTACACAAACCGCGAGATTTTGAGGCTTTCTAACCTCAAACGTCAAGGTGGATTTGTGTTTTCGTAATACCATGTTACGAAAAACTAACCTGTTCATAGCGTGATGATCTAAAGTTCTTTTTTGGGTTTCTATCGTTATCGTGACGACGATGTTTGTTCCTGTCGAAGTCTCGATTATCAGGATAGCGAGGTTCTCTCGATCTGTCTTCTCTTGATCTGTCTTCTCTTGGTCTGTCTTCTCTTGGTCTGTCGTCTCTTGATCTGTCCTCCCTCGACCTATCGTCTCTCGGTCTTTCTTCATCTCGTCGTCTTTTGCTGGAAAATTCACGACTGTATTCGTAACGGGAATCATAACTATATTCACTTTCTCTACGTTTGGACATGATAACGATGTAGGATAACAACGCTGGATGCAGGTAATAACTTTTTGTCAGAATAGAATTAGGTGCTAACAATCGTAACGTTCTTGCAAGGTGTTCATTCACTGAAAGCTCAATGATATCTAACTATCGACTTACTGCTTAGTATATGACGTGTCTTCACACTCTCTGTGACAGTCAGACACTAACAGTCCGCTCCCACAGTATCTCAAGCGGGAACGACGCGGCCTCTCGTAAAAGTGCGCCGAAATTCAAACGTGCATCATAAAAATTTATTCATTATTTTTTATTATTTTATATTTTATTATTGTATTATATATCAAACTTATGAAACATTTTGCGTAAGCTGAAATTCGCAAGAGAGTATTTAATATATCTATAGATATTAACAGATATATAATTTAGCTTGGGCTATATGTCTCATAAGCTTGAGCTACCCTCTAAGTAGGTACTCCACTATATATACTCCACTATAAGTATAGTGGCAAGTACAGTAGTATATACTCCACTATAAGTAGGTGAATGATATTTACAATTAACGCCCACCTACTGTGTGTAAACGATTGAGCGCGAGTTTTCAAATCCTTTTTAAACGTGACCGAGTACGCTGATGGTACGTGGTCAATTTATGCATGCATGAAGCACGCTGAAAGATGCCATTATTAGATCTTTCGGAAGTTTAAGACAACATATCCAACGATCAAGCCAATAAAATACTTCTGCTACTTAGAAATTGAAAACTTAAAAAATATTGTTTTGTGTGCATTTTCGAATTAATTTTACTTTCAAATATTACACCTAAAATTTGTCACAGAAATTGAGATTTTAATTGTCAGGGAAGATTTTTTTACTCGTATGTCGTTTGTGGTCGGTTGACCTATCATAACTCAAAAACTGCATTTAACCCAGCCTTTTAAAATTGTGACTGCTTATTTCTTACAAGTAAAAAATTACCCAAAATAAGCGTCATCTTCAAGTTTTTTCAACCTATGGAATTTAGTTAGTTTTAGGAAAAAAATTTATTTTAGAGGTTCCCATAAAAGATTATTTTCATATGAATATTATGAATCGTATGTTACATCAAATCCAGCACTCATTGAACACAAGAAGATCGATATACTTAATTCTTTACGATAAATTAATCAAAAATCATGTTTTTTAGGTGGGACACACCAAAATGATCCCTTAAAGAATTTACTCCAAAAGTATTATAGTTTAATATATCAATTATTTTTATGTATACATTGATATCATATGTACATGATTTTCTATTTTTAAAGGGTTAACTAAAGTAAAATCATAAATAAAACTGTTCAATGACCTCTTAATTGCTTGCTATAACCATCTCTTTTTTATCGTCGATTGTGAGTACGTAGTAAAAAGGCGATATCTTTCGACCTAGAGCCGTAAGAAAGTTCTAAGATTTAAGTAATAAAAGTTGCAGCCTGCTTTGTTAGCGAAAGATCCTAATGTATCATTCGATCAATAATATACATATAATATTGTGAACAAAATAGATGCCACTCACCGACTTTGATACTCGGTAAGCGATAAACGAAAAATGTTCCACATCTTTACTTATAACATTATCTTATCGAGTGTGAAAAAACGAGTTGATGGAGGAGCGATAAATAAAGTCGCAGTTGCTCCTCTTCGAATGCGCACGGCGCTCGCTCGTACAAATAGCGCATAATATACAGCTATATATCGAAGCGCACGCGCTTATTGCCGCTTATGCCATGCCGGGCACAATCGCGTAAGTAGCTATATAGTCTAGCGAGCACCGGCATCGTAATAGTAGCTGCCTCGCGCTAAGCTCGGTATAATTGTATCGAGCAGTGCTGGATTAGTCTCGCTGTCCGACGCATGTGCGTTTTCAGTGTATTTTCGTCGGCGCACGTGTGCATACGGTCGTCTGCAGTTTACGTTTTTTTTTTCTTTTTTTTTCAACAGTGAATCTCGTTTTTTACTCTTTGTTTGTTCAATGACACGGTGAAAAAAAAGTGCAGTGCATAGTCGAACGTTTCTCATTTACAAAGTAAGTGATGTTTTCTTAGCTCCGAAGACAGTTTGGAGTTGGCTCGGAAACTTTACGTAGCGCGTGAAAATGTGTGTCTGCTACGACTGTATTATTCTAGTGAGTTCGTGGAAAAAAACGAAGCGTCCATTCATGCAGTCGACATCAGCTGCTGACCCATTAAAACGCTCGGATGTGGACGTTACACACATTTCACGAATTTCTGGAAATTGAATTCTGTACACAGTGTGAAAACAATCGTGTCAATTCGGACGCGTGAACTTTATCGTTTTGTACTTTGAATAACAAAAAGAGAGAGAAGCAGAAAAAGAAACGAGGTCTCTCAATTTTAATCGCATCATTCCGTTTGCTTAGGCGTGAAATATGCGCGCGTGACGCGTGTGATAAGCCGACTATTAATTAAGCCTCCTTTGCGTTGTACGCGGATCGCGGCGCGCGAAAAAAATTTCCCCGCGGTTACTACCTAGCGCCGAGCATTATATCATGTTTGTGCGTCGACCGAGATGGAGATTTTCAATGCCTGACCGCATGCAGTTATTATTAGTCACTTTTTTTTATAATCGTGCGAATTGTAATTGGTTTTTTCTCTCTAACGATAACGAGTTAATCGACATGCGTACGAATGAATGAATTATGCTAATGATCTTTCCGCGAGTATACGAGCGCCTAATGCATAAATACAATGAAACGTTCGCGCTAACGTACGCGTACGTATTATTTTATTTTTCTCGTATACAGTTTCATCCTTCATACGTACATTACATTCGGTGCAATTCTTTTATCCCCGACAATGCACGCATTCCTATCGTTCCACGCTGTTTCTGTATTATTTTTCTCGACTAAAATGTATATACGTGTGATATTATATTGGTTCTATTCGTTTTATAGGTGCGATTCGACGAGCGGTATCACTAGCAGAAGACCAACCCAAATCGATTGATAACTTGTGAAAAAAAAAAATCAGTGGTATTGATTTTTTTTTTTGATTTTTTTAATAGCGCATCCATGATCCTGCTACGAAAAACAATGGCTCCGACGGTGAGTTATAATTTCATACATCGAATGAACTATGTATCGCGTTGATTTATAATCGAGTGCACAAACTTCACATGATTGGAAAAAAGGAACGCTAGCGCGATGAATCACACAACCCACATTTTTTGTCAACTCAAGCAATCAGAGAAAAAGTAAAGTGCGTCGAGATAAAAATGATACAAATGACGAGTTTATTTAGACTGATGCACGAGTACATCGTTTCTATGTATTTATAATAATATATAGCAAACTTGATAATAATTATCGATCGTACAAAAAAAAAAACACGGATGAGCAAAAAAAAAACCACGTACAGGAGTTCGAGAGATTATTTTCGCTATTAACTTTATCGGCAATCGTTTCCATTTCATTTTTACGTTCGATTATTTATTGTCAACATTCATATAACGACTCCAATAATGACAGAGTTTCCGATGACCATGCCAGAACTGATTGCCACTCGTACACTAATATGTATAATGATCGATAAACTTATATATCTTTCGGATATATATTCGACAATTTAGCCATGGTTAATGTCTCTTCAACAATTAGTGCGTGAATACTTAGTCAGTGTCCATGAATCACGGGACATTAATAATTGTATATACGTATCGATCCTTGAAAGTGACAAAAATCCGCGAAATGTCACAGAGCTCGATCTTGCCCTCGATATAAACTCGCGCTCGCGATACATTTTCAAATGAGTTTTACATTCTTCGCTTCGAATAAGGTCGTGGCGATGCGATAATGTTGCCGGCACACGTCAAAACACATGATTTTAAGATTGTGTTCACGCTCACACGGAGTCCTCGATCGCGGAAATAAATAAAAATCTCTGTAGTGGCATACACTCGAGCCTTGAGAAATTTCGGCTGATTATTCAATCGTGTCTGACACTTGTTTTGTCACTTTAGATTAGATAAAAGAGTATACGAGTGTGTATATGTATTTGTGCATGTGTTAGGGGAAGGGGGGGGGGCACCTGCTATTAAGACAACAGTCGACGAGCGTGTACTACTTTTGAGGCTTTTGTTGCACTACGTGCACACTATAAGCCAAACCATAATGTGTACACGACACATTGTGATGTAAATTATAAATGCGACTCTTGCAATTTTAATTATTGTTTTCTTTTTTTACGTACTAGTGTTTATAAATCTACATATGCCTTTTGTCGCTAAATTAAAGTCATCTGTCAACTCGCGACTTAATTAATTTATTTGTTGTGCTTGTCTTGATTGTAATAAAAAGTAAATATTACTGCATTAGATGCTTTCGCAATGGTTTTATTATATTTTAATTAAACTTATTAATTTTAAATTTAGACGAGAAAATATTTTACATGATATATATTCAATTTACTGATCTATCATTTATTTCATTACAGATGACGCTTGAGGAGCTGCAGCTTTATTTCTACATAGCCTGTGGCATTGCTGTCTTGTTGTTCGTCATCATACTGTTTCTAATATGCGGTCTTAATGTCAAAATCAACCGAAAAGTATCCTACAGAAGGTGAGTGATCGGTAGCTAATTTCTGAGGAGTATCGATCATTATAAGTAATAAACGTGCAATGTTTCGGTAGCCTCGATCATCTGAGATCGAACCAGATCTCCCGTCAAACCCACATGATGGCGGACTTTTGTTACACCAATCCAATGATAATTCCCGGCGAGGAGTTGGCTCGGAGGGGCTTCTCAATGTACAACGGCGCCGAGACTAACGTCGATCAGGAGCCAATCCCGATGCAGCATCATACCGTCCGATCGCACAGATTCAGCAGCGCCCCGACCCCGACGGAAACTCTATCCAAGTTCTAGAGTCTATTTACAACGAAGAGAACTTGCTTATCTAGATATACGATTTTGATATACGATCGGAAGTGTGCAATTATTATTATTACGCGTGTGGCGTTGTATTTTTTTAACGCATGGCTGTGTGATGCGTGTGTTTGCGTGAGTGTGTAATATGTGTCAGTGTGTGAATTGAATTTAAGTATCTCACGTGTTCAATGTAAAGTTTTGACCGTCAAAATTTTATTATTGAAACGAACGTTCGATACGATGTTGTTTCTGATTACTTGACTTATCATTTATATGATAGGTATACGAATGTTGTTGTTACCAAGTGGACATTTTTGACACTTTCAAAAATGTAGAAAACTACTTTTACCTTCTTACTCATAAGATAAGTTACTTTACCGAGGTAAAATAGAGCTGTACACATGGGTGCGCTGTTGTGTACGAATACCCAATGCGATTCCTGTTGTACCCACATTTTTTTGTAAATCAAGGTAATCGAGTGAAACAGTTGATAAAGATTTTTTTTATAAAAAAAGTTCCTGTACATTACTGAAGTTTAATCAATATGTACCACATTCATGTCAGATGAATAAAGCATTTTTAATTAAGTCATTTTGTGCAATGTCAACTATTTAAAGCAATATTTTCGAATGATTTTGTTGGTCCGTTGATTGTATTAGTGGATTTGTAGTCGGTAACGTTGTAAAATTTGTATTGCTTTAAATGTACACTATTGTCGATGTTAAAACCTCTCTCGTATAAGCACGAACGATCGAATTCCATCCGTTAGGTGTATACGAGGAGGCACTAATTCAAGGATAATAGTCGAGCAAATTCACGGACAAAAGGAGGCAATCGAGCGAGCCGACAGGCGGAAGCAAGTAGCGTCTATATATTGGCAGAGCGCCAGGCTCGAGAGAGAGAGTTTATATCCACATGCTCGGTAGCATTCAGTCAACCGCAGCATGGCTTGGTAGCATCCAGTGTAGTCCGCATTAAATACCCCTTTAGCGCGTCTTTCGTCGAGGGGAACTTTCTACCTGCTACATCTATAATATGCGCTGCTATATAATATCTACCGCTGCAATCCATGCATGTGCGAGCTCGTGCGAGAATCGCTGCAAGCTCGTGTGTGTGTGCGCGTCGCGAGAGCTGCAAAGTATAGAGGGAGCCGCGCGCGAAAATGTCGCCGGCGAAAGGTGGGGATTATAGCTAGAGGCGGATAGGCCGGGTAATTGACGCCCGTACGGGAGCTCGGCGAGCAAACAGGAGGCGGCCCCATACGTGCCGTTACCCCGGTAACCGGTCGCGGCGCTTCCTGCTGCTGCTGCTGCTGCCGCTCCTGCACTGCAACGACTACTACACCCCTCGCAGTTCGCGCTATATCTATTTTCAACGTGTACTCTCGTATATGTTTCCCGCGAGTTGCGAGTTACCTATTCTGGCCAGCTATGAGTATGTGGGTGTAAGCGCACACACATATATATTCGCAAGTTACATGCAGAGTCGCTTTCGAGACTTTTGTTTTTTTTGTTTTTTTTGTTTTTTTAAATCTCTCGCGTTTGTCGCTCCCTTTTAGTTTTTCTAGATATGATACACACGATGCTCTCCTTTTTTTACTCGCGCCTTTTAACTATATATACGTGTACCGTGTACACATGACTGTGCCCTCGCTGCCGCTCCACATGTACACAGGTAGCTATCATACGTATGCCTGTGTACGAGTGTCTATGTGTTTACGTATATTATACGAAGCTCGGCCTCGAAGCCTTTTTTTCTCTTTTTCTTTCTTTTCGTTCTCCTCCGCCTCCTCGTCTTCTTATTCTTATTTTTGCCCCCCAAGAGTGCCTTTATTTTGCCTTTGTCTATGCGAGTGGGCACTAATTGTAGACTTTTTGCTGTGTATATGTCGTACAGTAGAGCGCATACTTTGCGTAACTTGAAATTAACTATCATCAATGTCGTCGTCCAAGTCGAGCCGGGCGCGGCGGCAAAGCTTCGTGTCTTCTTCTTTTTTTTCTCGCCAACTTCTCGTGTGTATACATTACACACGAGAGCATCGCTCTTTACTATGTATATTATACGCGAGACACTTTTTTGTTGAAGATGTCGCGCGCGCGCGCGACGAGAGATGCTGTGCAAGCCACTTTGAGATATGTACATTTTTGTCTGCCCATTCATATATTCAGCACACGCGCATGCTTAAAGCTGCGGCGCGTACGCAAATTGCGTACTTTTACGCTCTCCCGTAGTAACTGCACGTACGCGAGCTTTCGCGACTCGACGCAACTTCAGCCATTCATTTATTTTTTTTTCTTCAATCGTAGCGTAAATCCCGAACTAAGTCCGTCCTTAAAAGTTTTTAAAGCGAAGCGAGGGAAGAAACTAACGTGGCCATTTTTTCAGGAAGGAAAAGAAAAATAACATAGCATCTCGAGCGACCAAATCGATGGACATCCAGGATTAAATTGAATAAATATGAAAATGCAGCTAGAACAGGGCTGGTTTATAGCTACGTGCGTCATACGGGGAGAGCCATGAACTTTCGAGTGACATAATCCAAGTGAATTAGCCGACACGCGACTCGCAGTTAAAGTGTTATTCTAATGGCGCTCGCCTCTTATTGCGAGTATTTGGTTTACAAACATCGCGCGATATAATACAAACTGCGACGATTCGTCGGGAATTGAAGTATTGCGCACTACACCCATGATCTTTTCTATATGGGGGCTTAATATGGAAAATCCGCATATATAGCGACAGTATACAGCGGCGCGTTTGATCGCGCTAAGGATTATCGCGCTCGAGCATTACATCGCATGCTTTTGCCGAAGGTGACGAGCTCGGCGGCACACGACTCGACAAATCGAGTGCATATGCTGCCATGCGTCGCGCTGCATTCCCCCCTTTATGCTAAGTCTCTGCCTCGTGTATTATAATTTCGATGCCACGTTTATATCCATAAATGCTTGTAATGCAATGTAAACACACGCGGGTGGAACACGAAGAAGAAGCAATAATACTTATTGGCCCTACCGTACATGGAATACATTTAAGAGAGCTTATTGATCATTGCAGTGGTAATTTACACAGATTTTCGAGAAGTTCCCTGCTATTCCAAAGTTGTGCGGTAGGACTTGTATTGATTTTTTGGGCAGTATTACGATAGGATATACATCATCTTTTTTCACCTCGTTCAAATTTAAATACATTGAAATTGAATGAAAAAAAGCATCGATAAAAAATGTTCTAGAACTTTTTCAAAGATTCATTACGTATATGTGGATTTTCAACTTTTTAAATCTATATCAAAAAATTAATTAATGCATTTTTACAGCAATGCAATGGAAAATACTTGATGTTCTACCACTGATGGGTATCATACGTACAAACGATTACCGCATCAACTAAAACATTCCCCGTAAACATATCGTGCAATAAACGGGCGTGTCGTATCCGAGCTGTCGCCGCACCCCGTGGCGGCAGTTGACGAACACGGAGCATGTACGTATATCGCGACATGATATACAACAATACAGCCGAGCCGAACTTTCTCAGCGCACTCGCGTCGTTGTCCGTATATTTTTTTTCACATGCATCGCGCGTATACTCGGCACACGCTGCACGGTGAGGTGCAACGGCGTCGTGTGCCGCGCGTTATAATATCGACGTCGCGTATAACGAGACTGCTGGACTCCTGCGTGTAGGCCTAATAATGGGGTATTACGCTCCACTTATACGAGTGATCCTCGCATGCTGAGTCCGAGTCGCAAAGTCGCGCGTGGACCGCCGCGCCGCGGGTGTCTTTTTATGCATTACGATCCAGCTTTACGCACACTTGAATCTATATACTCTCGTCGACGTGTAAACGAGATTCTAGGCTTGTAAATGCCTCTCCGATATACTCGATATCGAAAATGTCGAGATCGTCCGGTCAACTTTTTCGCCTATACGAGAATCCACGACCAAGTTATACGCAACGAAATTTTCACACGGACGAATTTTTTGTATACGCAAAAAAGTATTTAGTACAGTCGATAAAGTAGCCGCTGATTTATATTCACCGCGCGTTATCACATTTTTAAGAGCGAAACAGCCTTTCTCCGAACACTCGTATTTAATGTGCTGCGTCAAGCGGAATCTCGGGCCCGATCTCAAGTTACAACCATAGGAACGTAATACGTAGTAGAGCGGCAAATTTTGGAACTTTTCAGAAATGTACTTGTAACAGCGAAGAATATAAAAAGAGCCTACGTCAAGTGCGATCGAATAACCATGGAAGGGATTTCATAATGTGTACTAATCGAAACCAATTACCACTTGTTGAATAAATCAAAGCTTTATTCCATTCCACTCGAGCCGATATAAATTTTTCTCAATTAAATCGTCAAAATAAAAATCAACGCGTCAAAATGAAAATTAAAGCGAAGCTGCCTGTAATTGAATACACACATAGGGTAATCGATTCGAGCACTTGGCCACCAGAAAAACTCAATGCGTATACATGTATAATGCATGCGCAAGCAATACAGTGGGCAACCTGTCCGCAAACAGCTTAAGTAATCGCTCGAGCGTATGTGCGTTTATGTGTGTGCCGGTGTGCAATTGTGCGTTTCGCACATTATATATACGATATACAAAAGGGAGAGAGGAAATCAAATAGCCGAACAAATAATGCGAATAAATTGTGCGGTATGGGACGACGAGAGTCAAAGATGCTCACTTTACTTATACATACGTGTATCGTGTGCGCGTCGATTAGCATCGAACACATCCTGATATATGGTTGTGTGCGGTAATCGGAAACCGTATGGGCCGTCAAATATTGGCTCCCCCTTATGCATGCGTTACATCTTTAATGGATACGACACGATATATACCGCTCATATTTGTAAGCCGCGCGGATTTCGATGGAAATTCATGAGTTTTCGCCGAGCGATGACTTATCGTCGTCGTCGTCTTATTACGAGTTTGTCTTGTTTACGTCTGGATCACAATAGAGAGCTATCGGACGGATGGCCACTAATTGTCTCAGCACGTCGCTGCTCGTTACGCGCACGTCCCGATCTCTCGACAGGCATGGGCCACAATTACGCGCTCGCTAAAGTTCACGTGCCCGCGCGTACGTTCCACGTCATCGCGCGCAATTCTCGACTACGTGTGTGTGTATATGGATGTTTGCATGCACGTATATAACAATTGGAGAAAGAGAGAGCATTATTATCCGAAGGCACGACGGTGGTACAAGCAAGCGAGACGCGCCGATCGCCACGTGGCTGCTGCTGCTGCTGCACAACCCCCCCGCCCATAGCACACAGCGCACTCGACACACACAGCGCGAGCCCCTTTTTTCTATTTTTCTGTCATTTCGCGCTATTATACTAGTATTATCCGAGTGCATATAGTTGCTATACATGTACAGTCAGCATCCAGCGGTGTGTTGATCGCGGGCATCGGCTCGTACCCGCCTGCGTAACGTATTGCTTTATTTAAATCTGTACGTATATAATATGTACGTGCGTGTGGCTTTTATCCGTATCGTGGGATCGCTTGGGCCGCAGGTACACCTCAGGGGGTATAGTACAAGCGACTCCGTTAGTTCATAATATACACGCGTGCACTGCTCCTGGCTTGACTTCGACTCATTTGACTTTTCTCGCTGTAAAGCTGTGCCTTGCGTTTAGCCGCGACCATTGTCAGGATGCTCTTGTTTTGATGGGATTCCTGACGTTCATGAAAAACTTTACAGCGATCTCGACAATTATAGTCACTCATACTTACACTTACGTTTTCCCATTAATTAAAAATTGGTATAGACGATTAGTTTATTCCTTGGAATCATCGTCACGGGAAATGCAGGTAACAAGTATTATCAGTCAAATTTAAATCAGAGGAAAATAGGTTTTTATTTTTACCATATTGTTTTCATACAGTTGTACAATATTTACAAAATCTACGCGTTTTATTATCCTGATTTAACATTAGATTAATCTTATCTATATTTACATGTAATGTACAATTGAGATCATGTTAAATTTAGTTAAATTTTTAAGTATATCTACATGATATAATTAATTTTCATAGAAAAAACACGTGAATCACCAATTCAATTGTGTGTAATCATTAAATTTTCATACAACTACCGTAATGATAAGTGACAAAACTCGAAAATATTACATACTATTTTTATAGTACTTGAGGTTGTCTATTGATTATAATTGTTATATCGATTTAAACAAAAAACCCGGTTACATGAAGATTTTTGCAATCGCTGCTTATGACGGTATTATTGATATTTATGATTGGTTAGCACAATGTCAGCTATCAGTCTTCAAATTCTTCTACGCTATTATTCACAAATTACACCTAAACTATCATATGAATTGTCTATCTACAATCTACCATAATTTCCACTCGTCGTAATTTTCCGATAAATTATATGTTGCTCGAAACCAATAATCGTTATTTCATTTCCCTAGGTTTTTCAATTAAAAATTATTCAAAATAACTAGTTGAATCAAATCAAGGAAATGACATTAATTCCAATTAAATTGACCCCTGAATTATACTTATCATTTAATTTCGAAATTAAAACTGCAATAATTTTTATAATAAACTTTATATTACCGTAGTCATTCAATTTTTGTACAAAAACTAATCTTATCCCTTTGATTTTCTTAAATTTTTTGCACTGCTGATTACATCTCACAGTGTTTCGAAAAAATTAAATTTAAGTAATTCAATATTTACTATGCTGTTGAGATATGATATCAATTCGTTATTTACTGAAACAATTGGATAGAATTTTTATACAAATTGATTGACTTTTAGATACCCAAAAAATAACGATTGAACTTTACTTACAAGCTGACACGTAATAAATTATCACTCTAGAAATTAATTAAAGTATCAAAAAAAATTTCAATTTTTGAATTGCAAGTATACAAGCTTTTCAAAATTAAATTTTTTTTTCAAGATTAATATAGTAGCGATGATATTTTTAAAACTGATTCAAAAAAACTGTGAGTATCTTTAAATTCCGAGATCTCTGATTGAATAACATTTCATCCTGAATAATTTTATCGGATACACACCCAAAAAGGAAATATCTTAAAATAAAACTTAGTGTCAAAGAATTAGATTTTCGAAAACTTGAGAGGAGTATAAATGATGATTATCGATTGATTCATTATAACAATTGTGGACAACAGTTTCGTCGATTTCGTTCCACAGCAATTTATTTACATTTGTTCAAAAGGTATACTTGTTATTCCCTTTGATTTTTATTCTAAATGGAATGTGAGCCTTGTGGAATTGTATACGAATTCCGAAATGCAAAGTCAACACATATTATAATTAAATTTTTAACGACAGTTCTAAAAAGTCTAAAGTCTAGAGCTATTCGTCCTTATAATAATTTTTCATAATATTTACAAAAGTCACACTTATTTTAACATTTTTTCTACAATAGGAATTTCAAGTTCAAAGTGTTTAATCACAGGTTTTAAAGTTAAAACGTTTTTTCGTGATGATCTTATCATTTGATTTTTTTTGGTTTTTGTATCATTCAAAGAATTCAATTTTGCTCTGGCGATCAACGACGCAAACTTGAAATTCGCAGAATTAATTGAGACTACATCAACTCATTCATACAACATTCATTCGTACATTCGTACATTCGTTTTGAACATTTGCGTTCATTCTCGTGTGCTTCTCGGAGCGCATTATTTTATATTATTATCTAATAAAGTTCATAAAACAATGATGATCACAGACTAGAACGCATGGGCGTTACGGTCGACATCGACGAAGAGGAGCTTCTCGGGGCTCGTTTCGCGATTGTCAATGACAAGTTCAAATTTGTCGACGAAGACGACGAGGTCGAGAACGACCGATTGTTATCAGTGGACGAATTGCTGATGCTGCGACGGCATCATCGAATTCGGACTGTACTGCTGCGGCGCGCCGAAGAACGACATGTTCAAATCGTGCCCGTTGCACTGGAGCTGCTGCAGGTTCTGCTGTTGCTGCTGGTGCTGTTCGTGTTGATGCTGTTGCTGCTGGTGCTGAAGCTGCGTGAGAGGCAGCTGCTGCTGCTGCTGTTGTTGAATTTTGGCGCACGCACCACTAGTCTGCTGACTCGCGTTCGCGTTGCCGTAATTTATGCCGCTGCCGTCCGAGGAGCCGTCATAGCTGAATCCGTTGTAATTCAACTGCATGGTCGCGTTACTGAACTCGTCCTGAACGTAGTTGCTAAAGTTTGAGAACATGGCTGCACTCGCGTCGATGCTGGCCACCTGCGGATTCATCTCCGCGGCCTGATAGCCATTGTTGTTGTAGCAGGTCTTCATCTGAGCGTCGCAAGCCTCGGAGCTACCGCAAGTGCTCGGCGAGGCCGAAAAGGCTCTCTGGTACTCGTGCTGCTGAATCTGCGACGGACTGTGTTGCTGCGCCTGTGCCAATGGGCTGTGTTGGAACTGCTGCTGCTGCTGCATCTGCTGACTCTGTTGCTGATACGACTGCAGACTCTGAGGACTCGGCTGCACTCGTTGCATGCTCGAGGGACTGGGCTGCATCTGCTGCAAGCTCTGCGGACTCGGCTGCACCGGCGTCATGCTCGGGGGGCTCGGCTGCATTTGCTGCATACTCGGCGGGCTGGGCTGCATCCCGTGGACGCTCGCGGGACTCGGCTGCATCTGTTGCAGACTCGGTGGGCTCGGCTGCATCTGCTGCATGCCGGTGGGACTCATCTGCTGGGAGTGCGGCGAGCTCAGATGCGGCGGTGGGCTCTGCTTCAGCTGCTGAACCAGCGGCGGGCTCTGCTGCTGGAATTGCTGCTGCATCGACTGCAGACCGTTGTTGCTCGGACTCTGCATGCACGAGGGCAGGCTGGACATGGGCGAGGAATTCTGTTGCTGCTGCTGCTGCATCGATCCCATCGAGTAGCCGGGGTAGGGGTAATCGCCGCTGAAGCTGCTGCAGTGCGAGGGCGGCGTGCTCGGGTAATTCTGACCCAGGGGTTGCATCATGTACGGAAAATTGTCCGAATGAAAGTCCTCGTCCTCGACGAGCTTGGCGCCGACCTCCTGCGCGTAGTCGTTCTCCACGGGCAGTTCCATTTGAGCCGGCATCAGATGAGTCTGCGGCTGCGGCTGGGCCGGAGGTGGGGGCTGCGGCGCCGGATGCGGCTGCTGCTGACTGTGATTGATCTGACGCGCGTTTCTGGCCCGCGGCGGACTCCTCGAGGGGGGCGGCAGCGGCTCCAGTTGCTGCAGCTCGTCGAACACGAGGCCGGCCGATTCCCGCTGGCTGAGAACGTAGTTCACGGCCACGATGCAGGTCTGGCGGGTGGCGCGCGAATTGTGCACCAAGGTCATGTAGGACTGCATCCAGACGTAGCCGCCGCCGCGCGTCATGAATCTGTAGTAACGTGACGTTACCTGACCTTTGAACAACACTGCGAACAGAAAAATGTATGCCGTTTGTGAGTAAAAAAATTTTTTGTTCAATCTCGAGAGCTTAATTAACCCGAAAATACGAGAAAGGAAATTTTTAAGTGATGCAGATAAGAAAGCGCAATGTGTTTGCTGTGTGTTGAAAACTTCCAAGTCAAGTAGAGCCGCGTCAAAAGAATCGCTGACGCTCCTAGACGAAATTTTTAGCCTGTAGTAGAGCGAGGGTTCAATAGAAAAAGATGTAGATCGATACGAATGCATCGGGGCTCTCTCGACCGAGAGCTTTTTCCTCGCTTTCGTCAAAGTCCGCAAGCTCGTCCACTCGTCTAGGATGACTAGCTCGTTTGACAAAAATATGTATTCATTTTTTCGATTCCGGTACAGCGGTTGAGAAGCTCGATGCACCCTTGGATCGATTAATTTCGTGTATGTGTATATACGGATTGGATATAAAGAAAAAGAAAAAGAAGATGAAGCGAAGAAACACCTGACGCGGCGCATTACATGCAAAATTCATGCATGAGAATTGTCTTTGATGTGCGCTGTGTATACGGAGCAGCTCTCACGTAGCTACACTTTACTAGCCACTCGGCTGCTGCTGCTGCCACTGCTGCCACTGCTGCCCCTTTTTGCACTTTCTTTTCTTCAGTCGCGAGACATCACGATTTTTCTGTAATGCACGTGTACTCGTTGTGCAGTGGCAATGCAGCCGAGTGGCGTTAGTAGTTTTTATCTTGCCTCTTTTTTTCTCATTCTCTTCTTCTTTCTTTCTTTTTTTTTTTTTTGTTTTGTTAGCCAAGTCTTTGACTTTAAGAATGAAGAAAAACTCACGGTGTACTACTTACAACTCAGACGCGGTCATATTATAATGAGCGCGTACATATATTCGCGTGGTGTTCGTAATACTAGTAGTAGTAGTAGTAGTGGTAGTAGTAGTAGTAGAAGTTGCGAGTGAATAAGCAGCCATAAAACAGTCAGGCGCAATTTTTTCTTTCTCCCCTAGACGTTTGGGTACGTGGATACTTTTGCTCTTTGAGCAGCACAATTTGGACGTTAAAAAGCCGCTATTTCTGAACTCGACCAATGGCTCGAAGCGCAGTTTTAACCCTTCGGAAAATAATAGTAAAAGCTCTCGAGTCTCCGATGGAAGAAAAAACGGCGTCTGAAAATAGTCGAGCTTGCGCAGCTGGCTGGCCGTATAGCGAGCTCGAAAATACATATTTCTTGTTTCCTGCGACTGCATGCGTTTGTACATATTATATCCGCGTGCGGCTGCAGGCAAGTGCGCATGTGTGACGGATGCTATAGCGCGCGCAACGATCTCGCCACATTATCGATTCGAAGGCAGAGACACGGAGTCAAAACTGCGGCGGCTCTATAGCGGTGTATTCTTAGCAGCGAGTCGGCCAAAACGCGAGAGCTACTTTTTGACTACTTTTTTCTATCGTGTAGCATACCTGTTTTGCCTTAAGTACCTGTGCGCTCGAAGCAAAAGAGAGCGAGTCACGCGTTGTATATGGTTTGTATACAAAACGTCGAGATAACGCAACAAAAGACATGTCACATTATGTGAAACGCACAAGAAAAGCTTACACGCGTTTGCCGCACACAACCGCGAATAATAACAAGTACAAAACGACCCGAGCCCAGGAGAAATGGAGATTTTATTGCTCGCTACGTGTGTGCGCGATATAAAGTGAGAAAGAGAGAGTTGCCAATGGTAAGGGATGAAAATGGAGGATAAATGGTAGAGAATGAAAGGGAGGCCGAGTTCGTGTTGTAAGTCTGTGTGTGTGTGCGAGCGAGAGAGAAATCTAAGCAGGGAGGATGTCGTAACTCCCCTCTGCGTGTCGCGCCGCGCGCTATCGTTGTTTGAACAGACTCGCGTGGCAGTTTCACTTACGGCTTAGTCTCAAAGAGATTTTCTATTTTATGTGTATGCACGTGTATGTGTGTGTATGTGTGTGTGTGGCTGTATAACTAAAGAAAGAAACTTGGCAACCTCGTTTTTGTTTTACTAAAAATAAACGCTTGCAGTTGTAACGTTCAAGCGGAGCTTTTTACTTGGAAAATTTAGGAAAAATGATAAAAAGAAGCACTGACGAAGTAAATTGTTTCGAAAATTGTTGTACTAAAAAGTAATGTAACTTACGTAATCTATGTGCTTGTTCCAACACCGTCACGTCCATAGGATGCACGTACTTATAAATCGTCCTGTCGATCAGCTCTTGTGGTTCGTAGTTCGTATATTGTTGGGAACTAAAATGAGCAAAAATGTTTAAATTATAAAAATATCGATAAAACAAAAGTAAAAAAGACGAAAACTCGATCTCCCGATGACTTACGCTTGATCAAGGAAAATGAGCTTGAATTTGACCGAGGCTCTGAACATGAACATGTTGGACTGCATCTTGATTTCCGTGTTGGCACTCGGTGGAAGCGAGTGTCCCAAAGCGAGCAAACCCACGTTCATGAGCTCGTAGTTGACCACCTCGCCGTACTCGTCCCTGACTTGTTTCTGTTTGAGCTTCAAGTAGCCGTTACAGTGAATGACCTGCAAGCAATAAATGTTTTGTTTTCACTCGTTGTCGCTTCTTCTTTTTTTTTTCGTTGTTGTTGTCGCTCGAGCAAGTATTCGCAAACATCATAATATTGTCGTTGCGACGTGCAGCGTGCAGGCGGTTGAGCGACCTCTCGATGCTAATAAAAAAAAAACAAAAAACTTCCCTCGACGCGATCTTTCAAGTATCCGTAGGCGCGCGCGCGTGCATGCATTTAGATGTGCAGTCGGAGATTTAATTCGCTCTCGAGGTGCTGCTCGCATCCGTATATGAATTCGCTCAGCCTCAAAGGAAGCGTCGCGGCACTTTCTAAAAAGGCCCAATTAACGACATTTTGCTACGTGTTCGAGATTACACGAGTTTGGCGCTAAAATACGCACCCGCAGCCGGTGCAGCGTACAAAGTGCAGTATATGCATGTGCATAGTAGTAGCACAGGATCGCGCGAGGGTGCAATTGGGTATTTGTTAGGCAAATTAGGCGTGTCGCGCGCACTCGACGAGGCCTGCACACGCTGACGCGATGGGCGTGTGAGATTAGCTCGAGCCGAGAGGAATAACGATTTTTTACTCGCAAAAACCTCCTTGTTCCATGTACCATGAAATACGTATAGAGAGATGGGAAAATTTATGCACGCGTGGGATGTGCAATGGAAGAGCGTCGCGATCGCGAGACAATGAAGAAATGCGCCTAGCACCCCTATTCGTATACACCGAGTCATTGAATGCGGGCTGAGTATGTTCTACGATGATGTTGGAGAATATACGTAAAGTAGCTCTTTAAAGGTTTTGTCAGTTCTTTGTCGTTTCAGTTTGCGCGAGAGGCAATCGACGTGGAAAAATTATTTGTACACTCGACGATGATACGGATCGACGTAAGTCATAAGCATTTCAGTCAGTATATCCTCGGTAATGTTGGTTATCTTCACGGAGTTTTCATTGTTTTCCAACATAAACATGGCCCTAAATACTGGACTGACCGCGGACAGTACAATTTTGTGCACTGGAATTTCATCTTCCTCGACTATCAATTTAACATCACTGAGTTTTTCACTAAAAAATGACGAAAAGAAAAAGCGATACGTGCCTTGGAAATATATTTACCTTGTAGCCTTTGAAGGTGAGCCCGGCGTTTCGCTTGGCCAAGACGCACTTCATGCGAAGAAAGAAGTAACGATGGATCTCGATCTCCCCGTTGGCGTTCGGATGGGGCATCGGGTCGCGCTGTATGAAATTGCCGTTGAGCATGTTCTTCATGTCTTGATGATCTCCCGGATAGATGTACTCGTAGATGCTGTTGCCGGTGAGCTCGACCTGCGACAGGCCCAGTTGCACGCTGGCCGTCTCGCTTATGTACATGATCTTGCCGTCCGGATCGATGACGAATATGAAGCCCTCCATGGTCTGGAGCAGATGCGAGCCGAGCTCGCGTATCTGTGTCTCGCCGTTGCAGCCCGACGACGGTTGAGCGCCCCACTCGTCACCGAGACCTGCGCAAATCCGTCGGAAACAACTGGGAATTAGAAAATTTTTTCAGTCACTACGACCAATACGTCTACCTGGGTCCCGGATACAAAGCATATACAGCATCCTTCGAAGCTCGTCAAAGGGCGCGAGGCGTATACATTTATTAGCGAGTCAGTTTCTTCGCGCACGGTTTGGCAGTCGTAAACCGTGCGTCCCTTTCTCTCTCGTCGTGGTCGTGCATTAATTCACCTCGTCGTATTTTCCTTTGTCGCGCGCTAGGAAAACGAGCGTACTCGACGACGAAAAGACGTCGGGTAAGTCGCTTTGAGACTCGAAAGCGCGTGTGTAACGAAGAAAAAAAAGGAGGAGAGCTGCGAAGAGAAGAAAGAGAGAGAGAGACGAGGAGACGAGAGTGGCTTTGACGCTTTTAACGCTAGGTGCGAAAACGAATTATGAAAGATCACGACTTTACATGCGCTCACACGGCCACAGACGCGCGTACATTTTACTCTATAATATACGTATATGTTTAATACAAATGACGATCGAATTTGCTTTGGAAATATCGCGATAAGTGTCTGTCGCGGTGACGAGTACGTCTTTATTTGTATATATGGGGTACGATTGGAATCAATCGTTCTCGGCTCTGGGCGATCTCGCAGCTCTGAAAAAGGGAGTCGTCGCCTGTGTCTGCAGCGATCTAGTGCGAAAAACGCGTAGCATGCGCGACGGCGCGTCTGCCTGTGTGTGAGAACGATCGATGACGGCGATATACACTCGCTTCGATCGATTTGTATCAATATTATCGATTTTTAGCGCAACGAGAAAAATAAAAGGAGAAGAAGAGAAGGAAAAACTTTGAAAAATAACGTATACAACTTGTTTACGCTCGTTAGGCACTCGAGGTTGGTACAGTAGACCCACCGCATCTTGCACCGACGCGACGGATACTCGCGTGCGTGAAAGCGGTGCACAAGTGGACAAATCGAGTCCGCAATATAGTTCCGCCGGAACACGTCGTTCGTTGTAGAAAGAAACCGAGAGTTGCGTAGGTGCCACTGTACGGCATAAAGACTGCACGCGAAAAAGGGATGCGGCTACTTGAAATTCAATCGAGCGAAGTCTGCGCGCGTGTATAGTCGTTGGATCGGCCTCGGCCTCGGCTGAGTGAATATACATATAAAGCGACGAGAGAGAGAGAGAGAGAGAGCCCGATGGGGTTCGGGGAGGTTGTTTTGCTTACAAAGCAGAGCGACGCGCGTTGTTGCATGGCGCCCCCTGTGTATACTCCTTACGGACTGAAAGAACCCCGAGAACGACGACGACGACGACTACAATGCATTAAGTGCGCAATCACACCCATCTCATCCGATATACTATTTGCTCCCTCAGCCCTTGCTCGCCCTATTATATGTATTATATAACGCGCTGCGTACTATGTGACACGGGCATGCTATAGCGAATCAATAGACGCGACTTCTTTCTTTTTTTTACTAGCAATTATCCCTTGCGTAATTTTGATTCGCCATTTTTCGTATAATCGAAGTACACCATGGTCACTGCAGGTACTCACCATTGGGAAAGAGATTGCGCAGCTTGAGATAACTCGAGGTCAGCCGAATGACGCTGGCCTTGTCCAACTGCGTGGTGATGGCCGAGGGCAGAGGCAGAAGCTTGGCCAGCTCGTTGAACTCCTGGTTCTCCTTTTCGCGCCTGTGCTTGGCCGCGTCACGACTCTTGGCCTTCATCGCGAGTTCCGGCCCGGTCAACTGTGGCGAAGACGATTGCAGCTGCTGCTGCTGCTGCTGCTGTTGCGTGGGCGACGGTGTACCCTGTGCCGTCTTTATCGGCGAGCTCTTTGGCTTTGGCGCAAGTTGCTGCTGAATGTGCTGCTGCTGCTGCTGCTGCTGTTGTTGTTGTTGTTGACGCTGCGAGTACGGGCTACGGTTGTGCTCGTAACTGCTGCAACTTTCTGGACTCAAGTGGCTCGGACTCAAGTGCTTGAAGTCGCGGTATCGATTCTCGATGTCCTCGTTGTTGTGGTTCTTCGTTTGATTATTGTTGTTCGTCTGGCGCGACAGTTCGATCTTGATCATCTGTTGCAGCGGCTCGGGTAAGGATTTGTTCCACGAGTACGAATCGCGCAGGCGGTTATTGCCGAACAGCTCTGCTTCCAAATCGCTCAGCGATTGTCCCGCGCACGTCTTGGCCACTGCGAAAATAACGAGTAAATGACGTTAGTCAATAACCATCTGCGGCAATCGTATATGCACGTCGAGCATACGCCAAACTCCGACGCTTTGTTGTGATATTGATATTTTAATTGAATAAACATAGCCGGACGATCGACGCGCGGTCAATGACTCACCCGGCAAGGCTGCCAGTAATAAAAATTGTTTTGACGTTTCATAAAATATACATAAGCAGACATTACGAACATATAACAATCGTCGAGTCGTTGCAAGTGTCAATTGCCGAGCGCATACCGTCGTTATTATTTTATTTTATAATTTATACGCAAATACGTGTACGCAAATACGCGGATGTATATTATACGCGTCGAGTCGAGAGAGGAGGAATACTTTTGAAATTGTAATTTATACGCAGCCACCCGTTAAAAACCCAACTCGTCGGTCTCGTCGCAGGGCTCGTTACCGAGCCACATCGTACCGAGAGTCACTCGCAGTTGGGATATGGGCGTGCTCGTGGCGAAAAAAGACGAGCATTGCCACACCGTCATTAAAAAAAAAAAAAAAAAAAAAGTACCAAGAGCGCAGTCTTTATTAATCCCAGTGCTGCTCTGCCCTACGCCATCGTACTTACGAATGGAAATTTAGACTCTTTGAATAATGTATGTTGTTGTTTTTTCGTCTCGCATTCTGCCCAATGTCGTGCACGCGTTTAGAAATCCTGTACAATGTTCATTACATGCATCTGCTTTCGTTCATTTAACGTCAATTACAATTTCCAATCTCTATTTAATAAATTTTTCTTAAATTATAAATTGATCATGCTGTAACGGAGCAACGACATAATCAGAAGCTTGAATTTATTCCACTTAAAAATCATCAAAATTTCCAGACCAAACCAACAGGCACCGGTGAAAATATTCACTTTTCGCGATCATTGCATTTGCATGCATGTAGCTTTTTTTCACTCAGTCGCGTATCTGCGTACGTGACTTTTGCATAAATATTCAATGCAGTGTAGATAATACATCATTGAGGAAAACTATACAAGAATTTTTATTTTAAACAATCGTTGATCGAAAGGAATAAAAGGAGGCGTTTGCGAATGGTATTCCATTCGATTTAGTTTATTTGATGACAGAAGTAATCGTACAATTGTCCTAATGATCGGTGAAAAATGCAAATAAAAAATGTACCTTTTCTCGGTGTGACATCGCTAATATATGTATCGTCGTGAAAAAGGTTCCTCTTCAAATTTTTTCTGGTTAGACTCTCCATGCCCTCGGCGTAAAATCGCGTATCGCACGCGACCTCGTTAAAACTGAGCTGCTTCATTTTTGCACTTTTATACGTTCAACTTTTCACACTCAAACGAGTCTATGTCGGATCACTGCATCTCCTATTTTGGCACAGCTACAATTTCAAAGTACAACTGTGTTTATGATCACAAAGCCGAGAGAGATATTTCTTCGACGCGCGAAGAAAATAAACAGCCGAGAAACGAGAATTCGATCGCGCACGCGCTCCTTCCGACGGCTGAAATGCTACTGAATAAATTCACCAGTGCCGAGCGAGAAGTCAACGCGTTGTGTCGTCTCCCCCTCTACGCCATTTCTTTCTCTCTCTCTCTCCGCTCTTGCGGTAAGAGCTTTCCGTACGAATGCATGTGTAAGTATATATATACGAGCCGCGCTCACACACTCAAAAAGTTTCGGAATGGGAGTTTTGTAAATTCTCATGACTTTCTCATTCTTATTATTGGGCCCGAGCCCCATCATTGCATCATTATGTCTCGGACTCTGTATACAGGCTGCATGTATATATCTCTTAAGCTCCTCCCTTGACGCAGCTCGTCGACGCTCTATTATACGAGGCGTACAAACGCGTCTGCGCCACTCCCCCTCCACTTTCATTTTTAAGCCGAGCCGAGCATCTGTATATATATATGATTTCTCTACATCTATAATGCATTCAAAACTCTTTACTTGTTGGTAACAAATTGTCTATGAAAGATTTTGGACGTATTGCTCGAGTCGAGTTCTTCTGATCAACTACCTCTGGAATTCATCGATGGACTACAGAAGTTCATCAAGTTGTGTTTAACAAGTGGCATTCAAAGTATTTACACGAAGATATTCATACCTGAGAATAACCTTTCATCATAAGAGTTAGTCATTAAAGTATCAACAAAAGTAATAAAATAGTTATCGTGAAAATTATCAACATCTTGAAGTAACAAGTAATCATTACTATCCGTTTTAATGAAAAATTAAATATTCTTATTTTAAAAAAAAAACATTTTTCCTGTAGTTATTATTATTGCATTTATCCCATTCCTCATCATCAAATGTAATTATAATGATTATTGAAAGGTCACCTTGGATTACAAAAATCTAATTAAGGATATTCATGATCTTGGTGAGTAGGTAAATAGTCAACAAATTGATCTTTACATTATTTTATCGACGTTTTGACTAAAACTCCCATTCCTCATCAGGCGTACTACGTTAATGTAAAAATAATGGACAACATTCAGATATGAATTTTATAATGCATAGCCAATTCAAGAACAATTTTTTAACTATTCATTTACCTGCTCATGAAGATCATAAGAATACTTTTCATACTAAAATATTGTGACAAACTAGATAAATTTTATGTATTACAAAATCTAGTTACAGAGCGATGAGTATTATTGCGTCACTTTATTAAATCTCTCGACACTTTGTCAACTTATCCATAGTGACCTTTTCAAGACAACCAATTTATTTCAATACTATACAAGTAAAAAAAATCAAAATGTTTGATATTAAATTTATAAAAAAAAAGCTAGAAGAGAAGTTGACCAAACGTCGAGAGACTTATACCAAGGAAAAGTTTTTAACTCGTGTATTGAGATTTCTAAAATCCAGAGTCATCGAGTTCAATCGATTGACGGTTTAATAATTCTTATAAATAGTTGTTGATTGAAAAACAAACAAAACGTGGTATCAAGTTTCAAATTGAACAGATGGAAGTAGTTAACCTACCACGATATTTTTTATTACACAATAATCACCTGCATTTAATTGTATGTCGACAAAATTTAGCTGAAGAGACCTGTATGCATTTCCGGTAGAAGTAGAGTAATGGTTTTTTGTTGTGACAACTATCTTTTTAAGTTCACAGTTCAACGCAGAGAGGCACACGACTGATAGATAAAGAGAGAAAATTTCCAGATGGCTACTCGGATTTCAGTTTTTTTATTGAAAACAATAGCTTGGACTTTCCTGTTAGAATCAAATTTTTGGGAATGAAATACGATACGCCATGATCAGTGTCGTGTTTCAAACATATGTACTAATTGAATAGTTAGAAAGGCTGTACAGATACTTCAACTACGAGAAAATCTAAAAAATTAAAAAAGATTGGTTAAACTTTTTTCAATAATATCTTATAATTTTCAAATTTCCAACGTCTTTGCAAGTTTGAAAAAGTGAGAAAGACACGTTAAGGTAAGTTGGGTGATCATCATAACAATTGTACTTTTTTGAGTATTCTCGGCATGCGCAGGTGGAAGCTCAACCTAAAAGTGGGTTAGAAGGCGAATATAAGCCAAAATATCAGGAATTTAAACTTTTATCGTTCAATAATTCATTAGAAAGCACGAGGACCTATATTTTTAATGCACTAATCGTAAGGTGATGACTTTAGCTTTTTAATGGATAGTTTTTTATTTCCCTAGTAACACAATTCAGCAAGCTATAGTCCTTTTATGCTCAAATTTTGACAGCTTTCCGTTAGAGCCCATGTTAAAATATCAACTTTTGGATTGAAAATCCGGGAATATTAGCAAGCAGACCTAGGCTGAAATTTTAAGGGTCAATCAGAGGTGACTTAATGAACAACCATTCAAAGTTTCAGCCCAATGGTAATTTCACATTCAATTTTCATCCAACCACCTTAAAATAACATTTTATAAATCACGAGCATAGATGTATGACATAGTGCAACTATTTTTAAACATGGAAAACTAAATAATTTTCAAAAGCGAAGGATAGTACAATTTTTTATGAGATTTGAAGAGTTTAAATTTTTAAAGACCTCGATGACTATCTGATCATACTATATATACTACTCATCACTATAAGTGATTCATAAGAGTATCATGTTCCAGCGGCTATGTTTAACAAAAAATGTTACATTTCGGTTGGTGAAAAATTGTATGCAAAAAAGAAAAGCACGTATTTATACCTTTCGGCTTCATGTTGGCAGCTTTTAATTATGGGAACTACTTTGCTTTTAGCGGCCTAGTGTAATAATATACTGTTAGTTATTCCAGTTATACATATTGGAATAAGCTGAAAACAGCCACGTGCTATGTGACAAAGTTTGATTCGAGCGGGCACATAGCCCGAAAAATTGTCTTTTTTGCCAATAAAGGCAAAGAAAAACATGGAACATAATAAGAAGTAGATGACTCGATGATATACAACGAGTTCGCCGATTACTTATAAAAGCGCGCAAGAGAGTCGCAGGTGAATTTCGCAGTTACCGAGAAGACAGAATCCACGCTGGGAAACTCGAGGCTCGTTTATTTTCGTTCCACCGATCTATAAACTTTTTGTTCTCGATCCAAAACGGGAGACTGTATGGCGCCCATTTAAAAGGGCCTTTTTCTGTCAAAAGCGTGACTGCCTCAATGAGAAAGTCTCGCATGTATAAAACTTCTAAGAAGGCGTTCAGGCAGATTCGCAACTTTTTTTTCATTCTATCGATTAGGCTAATCTGTCCACTCTATCTTCATTTTTGAGCGTTAGTTGAAAAAAAATAATATGAAAAAGACGCCTTTTGTTATTAATTAGAGTTAATTACGAATCAATTAACACTGTGATTATCGAACTGTCAACACTTTTTTTCGCTGACAGGTGCTCTTGTTTACATATGTACTTGAAATACAATGATCAACCTGTTGAAATTACTATGATTGCGGCTACTGCGAGGAAAACTGAGACTTTCCGCTCACGAGCTACTGAGTACTCAATATGGTCCAGATGCGCGTCTAGTCTTTGATATTTGAGCTCGCCTGCGCACCTGATTCTGTACCATATGTGCAGTCGCGACTCCAAAATCCACTTGATTTAGTCGTGGGTATCATCTTGACAGTAATGAACATATATTTGAGCTAAAGCGGATATAAGTTGTAATTGCGGTCGACTGGACTGTGACCACAACAAAACAGAGCGCTGATTTTATCCTTTTATTTAAACTGTTACTTCTCATGTGGCTTGTTTGATGTGGCTTGTAATAATGTGTTAACCACAATTAAGACGCACATCTATATGAGATATTTAACACTCGTATTAAATAGGCATATTTTTATTATGTTAATTTCCTATGTTATGAAGAAGCTATGCTGAAGCTATACTATTGAAGTCTCAAATGTCCTAAACGTCTAACTGGGCCAAACAAGTTTTCGCTACTTATTATCATATAATTATTATCAATGGACTCAGGATGACTATAAATTTGGTCTAATAATCCTTTATTATCAATTAATTTTTTTGATAAAGCCTATTAGATTATCAATCTTGTTTGTGATTTTTCAATTTATTATTTTTGAACCAATATGCAAGATGATACCTGTCAAAATGTTCTAATTCATGGATACTAAATATCTATTCAAGGAAAAGCTTTTAGAATCTCAATCGGTTCTACCAAAATTTCGTACACAGCCTCAAGAAAGAAGATTTTCAAATTCAAACAAAAAAATAAAGATTCGTTAGACGCGCGTGCGTAACGTCCATACGAAGCAACATTTATAAAGCAGTGCACCGATTCTGACACGCAACAGCCGCTACAGCTCACAATGTACGAAATTCGTCGTAGGTATTAAAACGATTGATCTTCGTCGAGGGCAGGGCAAAAAAAAAAGAAGTCGAGCAGATATAAATGCGAACATTATAATATAGCGACGATTTTTCGTCGCTAAGCCGTCGAACGCATGCCAACTCGCGTTCGCTGGCTATGCCAGAGTGCATTGAAACGGTCACGAAACTCGCACGCACGAGCACATGCTACAATGGTAATATACGCGTACTGCGTGGCAGCGCCTCGATAACAACAACAATAACGACAGCGATGAAAAACCCTGTAGGAATATTTTTGCCTCTTTTGACCGAAGATCTGTGCCGTACGCTAATTTATGTCTTTGGTGTGGGAACGATATCGCGGCCTATTCTTTGATAATTTTTTTGTAGTTGCATGAGATGAATCAAAATGAATTGAGGCAAGAAATGTAGATAAAATTCAATGTTGTACTGAGGTTTCAGTGTAATATATCTTCTTACTTGATTTGTTTATAAAAATGCATTTCTTTACAAGAATGGTATTAATACGGCAGTAAGAATTGTTTAATCGTAATCCAAGCGCGATTTCCTGGCATCGAATATGATATGAAAATGTACAATTTTTGATGTATCGTTTTTATCTTTTACGAACCGTGCAATGTAGCGAGATGCAGTAGTTGCGCGCGATGATGACTCACTGGCTGCAAGCTCGATCTCAGCCCCTCGAGCAGAAATTCATGCGACAAGCGGTAACACGAATGAAATATATAATACGCGCTCTGTATTAATTTCATACGAGCGAGCTTTGCTCGTCTGTATTTACTGTTGTTACGTCGAGCTTCAGAGCTGTGTCGACCGATTTCGATACTCTCGAAAGGTCTCGACACGAACAAGGCCTATCGAAAAATATGTAGCGTAAATCGATGGGCTGGTCTACGACGGGCATAGCCTACTCCGCAGCTGCTTTCATAAATGAACAGCCAGAGACCAATGCTTATCTGCATTTGGAGCTCTCTGCGCTCGTCGGCCTGCCTGTCTGTGGGTCAAATTTTTATTTCACACCCGGACGAGTCTTTCGAGTCCTTCACGCACAAACGTGACAAAAAAGGAGCAAACCCGAGCCCGTGGCAGCAATTCGTTTTTGCGATTGCGAGGACGCTGCTATACGTATATAGACTGCTACGTATTAAAAGTGAGAGACGTGCCTTGGCATAGATCGACGAGTTTAAACGCTATATGTGAGCGACGAATCTATTGAATTCGCTTGTTGCATGCGCGCATCTACAGATATAAGGTACTGCGTTCACACGTATGTAGAGCCTCGATGCGCGTCGAGAAAAAACGTTTTTTGATCTCTGCGAAAATCTTTGCTATACTCCACATGTGCGCCACATTTCACTTTCATGCGTTCCTTTTAAAATGAATGCAAAATTGTATCAATGAATACGAAATTCGGCTCTTTGCCCGCCTTACGCGTGATTAATTTGATCATTCATAAAGATTAGCACGATAGAATTTACGGCCTTTGTAAGCGTATGACGATTCGGGAGCCATGGCACACGCTTACGAAAGGTGAGCATCGCCATGAAGGTGTCAGCCATGACTCGATGCCTAATTAGATATTCCGAGTCTAAAGGCAGGTGTTAATTAGAAGGCGGGACTATTGCTGAGGGGCCTAGCTCAACACAATGGGTACGCGTGGCCAATGTAACCAACGATGCCTATTCATGATTAACCGCATCAAAATATTATCGATCGGATCTGTCATTCGTTCTTGAAAAGGTGTAAACGTAGGAAAAACAAAGTCTCGTACAAACAAACGATCAATTTCTTTCTGACAAACTATACTCATATTCATAAGACGGTACGAGCCATTTGTCGCGAGACCGACGACATATACGGACGCAGACTCAAAGTCTACGTACATCGTGGCGGCGTGCAAAAAATTCGATTCAGCAGCCGGGAAAAATTGAACGTATACGGCCGCGTCCACACAGTCGTTCGTGTAATATATAAAGTGTAAAAAGCTCGACTTTGTCGCCGTCGCGCTCGTAGCGAATGGCCGCTATATGTCTGGCCTGTATATTACGCAGCACCGCACTCGGAGAGGAGCTGACTAAATGCAATGCGCGTAAGTGTGCGCGGGGAACAAAGTCCAAGTGCTTATTTCTTACAAAGTGCGCGCATGAAAATAGAATAACTCGTGTGGCACACATGTAGTGCTGCGAGCTTTAGTCAGCGCAACACCCGCAACTTCTCGCTCTCTCGGCAAAATATTAGTGTGCATGTGTGTGTGTGTATATATAAGAAATACACTTAGTTTGCTGTAATCCGATAAGAGTGCGAGAGTCTAAGGTTTCTGTGCCGCCGTTAGTATATATTGAGAAAGCGACCCAACTGACTCGCGACGTCGACGCAATATATGGCGCATTATTATGTATATAGCTCGAGACTCCGAGCTCCTGTATACATGCATTCGACAACAATGTACTCTACTGCTCAGGCTGGCCGCAAGAAAGTGTAAACATGCGTATAAGCCCGATAGACGCAGCAGTGCAATTCGCTAGCGACTGCGCCAGCGATAATTTTTTTTCTCGCCCATATATATACCTCCGCGCAGCGAAGACGACGTTTACGACGTAATTTTTCAAAGTTCCGCAAGCGAAATCTAGGTCAACTACTCAACGCGCGATACCCTTCTTCGAGCCAGTTCCACCTCTTTTGTCTCGAGAGTCCGAGTCGCGCGCGCGCGCGCGTACCTTTTCGAAAAGTCGAAACCAAAATAATATAGATGCGATGCACAGTTGAAATTTCAATCATCCGCGGTATCAGATTTTTTGTAGTTGCGAAATAATCATCGTCCCTTTCTCACACGCGCGCGCGCGCGCGCGACTTTCTCGCAACTTTTTTTTCCCATGCATATATTGCAATGTACTACTATGTTGTACGCACACACGTACCACGGATCTTTTGTTCTCGACTTTGAAATTAGTCAGCTGCCGTTGCCCGAGACTGCATGTATATATATAGGAGAGAGCGAGAATGAAAGGAAGAGAGAGAGAGAAAGAGAAAAAGGAAGAAAAGAATCACGACACCCGCGCTTATACACACGAGTATAGATTTTTATATATTATACACTGACGGTGCACAGGGTGTCTCATTATATCCGTTCGTATATATAGTCGCGTATACAACGTAACTTAGTCTATGTCTCTGTTTCGGTGTGTGTGCGCGCGCGTGTATGTGTATGAGAGAAAAAAAAAGGAATCAGTGCAAGTCTGCGACTACGAGTGTATTATACTTAGTAGTCTCGCGTACAACGAGAACAGCAAAATATAACGTGGTCAGCATGCGATCGCAGCTTTCATACATCCATATATCCGATATATTGTTTAACGTTCACTCGATCGGACTTGTGCATTTTCTCTTCTTTTTCTTTTTTCGCCATTGTTTCGTCGCTTCTTTTTGTTCCCAGCCGTCGATTCAATACCTTCGAGGTGGCTTAAGTAAATATTGCTTTTCGAGTGAATTTGTCTCGCGCGGATGAGGAATTAAAAATCAATGAGTCTCGCAGACGTCGAACCGACTTCCGACCTCGCGGCTAATACATTTATAATATGGACATCGATCAATAACTCCTTTCTTTGCTTCTATAAAAGAAACAATGGGACGAATCCCACATCTTACCCAAGGCGTGAACCGCAACTGCGTGACTAGCTCAATTTTCGACCGATTCAATTTGTGGTTTTCTAATGCTCCGAAGACCCTGTATTTAATAAAAGCTCGAAAAATCCTTGTAAAAGTATTCTATACTCCAACCGCGACATGTTTCCAGTAATTCAACTTATTACGCGTGTCACCTTGGAAGTAATAAGAGAGAAGGATTGCGTATCTCTTCGGATAAAAAATCGTCTCGGACGATAAAATCCTTTTCTATGTATGTGCACACGGACTCATCCACTTTAACTTTGACTGAAAATCAGAGACGATGATTCACTTTCCTCGTGTGTGTGTATACATTGTACAACGTAATATGTCGCGCGCTTCGAGCATTGAAGAGTATTGAGTAACCCAATGCGATAATTCAATTATGTGTATCGAGTTCCAGGCTTGTTGGACGTTTTTGCAGATATATAAGTGTGTATTCATCATGTATCACGATACATTTATTCGAGTCCAGAAGTTTGTAGCTCTATCGTTTTTTTCATTTTTTTTTCTTTTGCTTTTTTGAAAATATTCGTATGCCAAAGCTGGGTGTAAAAGTAAAAGGATTAAATTGAAAATCGTTCGAGAGAGTTTGGTTAAAGGATACGCGGGTGATTGAAAAAAAAATTGAATAAAAAAAATATTCGTTCGTCATGTAAAATCATGTAGATTTACAAAATCCGGACCCTGTATAGACATAGAGTCGAGCAACGGGAGATTTGCACGTTACGTTCGACAATATTTGCCTTGGATTATGAGCGCAACTGCACGTGCTATAAAATAATGTTCGCATCTCGCATTCGATGCCTTCCACATCTATATACACATGCATATTGCTCGTACTATAGGATGAGTTCGTGTGCGCAGCCACATTGAATGCCCGATGAACCTCGATAGTTTGAGAGGAAAAATCACCATGGCAACTGTACAACGTAAGCGCTGGATCAAGGACTGTTCGAACGAAAAATAATGCAGCGCAAAAGCCACAAATCAAAGCTCGCGCTGGCCGCTCGACGAACATGAAAGAGTCCAGCTCGATGCGTGCCTACGATGTGTATACGCGAGAAAACATCTAAGAATCTCTCCGAATAACGAGTGTTAATAAGCAAAATTGAAGAAAGTCTCACCCTCGACTGCGACGACGATGGGCCGCACCGCTCGAACAATTAGAGTAATACAGGACGACGAGGCGAGGTGGCTGCAAAACTCCTGTCTGCGCGTACGCGACGAGCCACGTGCCGGCCCTCGCTATATGTGTCTGTGCGTCGTTCTGTGCGTGCACGCATGTAGCTGTGTTTTTTAAAGGGTATATTTTCGGGCGTTAGTCTCGCAGTTTTGCCTCGGGGGTTGAGAGTCGACGACTGCGACGTTAACTCGTACTGTGTATACTATGTAGTATGTATATAATATATATACGAGATTAATGGGCAGACGCTTTCGAATCGATTGCTGCACGCACCATCGAGCCATCGACCCGAGGGTTTGCTTTTTTTTATACTAAACTCGTTATGAATTTCGTTAGGATGATTGTTTTAATGATTGGTAAGCTTGACATAATTACTGCAAATATTCATCGTTTAATATATAATAATAATGATAATAATAATAATAATAATAATAATAATAATAATAAACGTATTTTTAGAAGAAGTAAAAAATCTTTATTAAGTAATTTATGTTTAATCATTCAAGAATTTGATCAAATTTTCCTTGCATGATTAATCTTATTTCTTTTTGTACCACCATTGCAGTAATTCCTGATTTATTTTTATTGGCAATAAATTTTAGCTGATCAGAAATGCAATTTCATTTTACGTCTTGAGTAAAAAGTATTTTTCAAAAACTTGGTTTATCTGTCGAATGGACATATCGGATAAGATTTAAAAGCTCAGTTTACAAATGAGAGAAAGACATACTAAAGTTGAACATTTTTATCAAGATACATTTTTCCGATAAATTCGTGAAAATATGCAGAGTCATCCCATGCATCCGGTTTTTTTTTTTTTTTTGTTATTCCCAACTGTCACGTTTCTTTGGATGCAATATCTCCGAGCTTTGTACAATTAAAGCTGCACGTGCATCAGCCAGTGATGCTCAATAAATTCATACTTTAAATAACGATAAAAGTACCAATTAGATTATCGTTTTTGTCATCGAGTTCAAGATCTTCAAGCGGCGAAAAACTTATGGGGTAAAAAGTATTTTCTATCTTTCTTGAGTACGCGCGACCGCGCGCACACACATACGAGCTGCACGCGGATAAAGCGAGAGAGCGTCAACGCCGTGTTGATTTAGCAACACGAGGACATCCCGCGTGAAGCGCGACGCTCCATACCCACTATGTATAACACACGCACGTCGAATATCTGTGGCTGCGGAGCTGTCGGCAAGGGCTCTTCGGGATATACGCAGGGCCACGATAATTGAATGGAATGAGCGTAGCCGGCTGTCGAGGGTTGTGCTCTCGACTCCGCACTACTCTAAAGATTATTCGGCGCAACGGCGACGGCCTATACGGAATCGATCAAATCGAGCGTATGTGTGTACGTGTTTTACATAGCAATTGCACATACGAAAGATCGTGGCCGTTTAGCATGGACTTTTTTTTCTCGACACTCGACGCCTCGAAACAGCTAATCTGCTCGTTGTTATTTTTCTACTCACTTTAAGCGCGAGAAAACGACAAAAATATCCATTGCAGTAGCGGGAAACAAAAAAAAAAGAAGAAAATACGTAAACGTTGTTTTCAGCGATAAGCCTGCGAGACATTATCATAAATCACAAACGCCTTCGAAAGCGTCCAGCCGCGCGCACAGTATTCGTATTAAATGAGATAAGGTCAACTTACATAATAACAATGTATCAACGCGTATACTCGATGTATATAAGCGTGAGTCAAAGTGCGTAGAACTGCAAATTCTGGAATCGCGATGTAGGCTAAAATTGATCGACTGCAACTGCGGCGTCGGCGGAGGCAGCCGCACTCGTTGGCCGTGTCGACTACTCCGGTGCACGCAGGCTGGCAGCAGCAACAATTCGCTTCGCTCGACAACTCCGACTATACACGTAATTCACTCGACGTTCACGGGACGATCGATCTCGCCGTAAATATCGTTCGTGTCGTTGACTCGAGTGCTTCTGTATGTGTATGTATAATATTGCTAAAACCATACAATTTTTTTTTGTATACAACATTTATTGGAAGGAAAATAAGCCAATGTTTACTCTCGGACGTCATAACATTTTAATATTTGATCAATTCGAGCTTTCGATTTCGAAATCGCGTCGTTTCCTGATGCACATTAACGATTTTTTTTTCATTTACTCTGCGGCCACGGCGCCGTCACATTTGTTCAACTATATAGTAATATAAATAAAATCAAAACGATATACACAAAAAAAAGAAGACATTGTGCATGTAGTGCAACGAGAGATATACGAGAGCAAAGTGTCACGTTCGTGCAGACGATATTTGTATATATGTGCAGCGTCGGCGCGCTGGCATCAACAACATTTTAAATCGTTTATGTTTTATTTACAACGAAGATGTGTCTTGCATGTGTACACACGGCTACGGTCGTTAACCCGGAAGCAAACGAGCCGAACTTAGTCGCCAGGATTCGTTTTACCCTGAACTCGAGAGTTCATTATCGAACTTTTCTCGGACATGTTTATGAAAATGTTTATTTGTTATTTAAACAAACGTGACGGATGTACCTGACTATTTTCATTGATCTCTATTTTGATCATCTGTACTGATTAGTGAAGTCATGAGTTATAGAAATGATCATGTACTATGATAAATGTCACCAAGTCCAAGAAAAGTAGCGATTATAAATAAAAAATGAAAGAAACTTAATCGAGGATACTTATTCCTGAAAAGCAATGATATAGCATCGTATACCTATATATATTGTAGATATAAGATGCAGAAGTTGCTCATCATCCCACTCACTTGGACCAAAAAAGGAAAAAAAATCAGATCTCTTTTCAAATTCTACGTAATCTCTAAACGATTTGACGATGTTGTGAGTATATCGCGCGCACACGTGTGCGTTTCATTATCCACAATTAATAGTGTCACCAATACGTTCTATATTTGACACATTATAATGGGTAAGGAGGGCAATGGAAAATAAGAAACAGCTAATTCACCACGAGAAAAAGAGAGAGAGGGAAAATCAACAATCACTTGTTGTTGTAAAGATGACGATGCTGTTATTTGGCGTATGCCCGGAACAATGACCCAAGTCGATTTTACTAGACGCTTTGGAGCCCGAAGACTCTCACTTTTTCATCGCAGTGGCTTTGACTGTGGCATACTCAGATACAATAAATCTGCGATAGGCTTTTTAACGGGCCACGCGCAATTCCAATGACTTCTTTTGTCGCTTGGCTTGGCTTTGTGCTGCTATTGTTTGTGCGCCAAGTGTGCGATACGTGTGCCAGTGTATAGCGCGTATATAAGCGTGAAATATGGAAAAAGCCGCAGGTAAAATATGTATACATAATTTATAATTTGCCTAGTTTCTCGTGGCTGCTGCGGACATAATCGCATTTTTAGAAATTCAGCTAATAAATGTAATCATTGAGAATTAAGATATTGCTCCCGCTTGTTTTTCAAACCTCGGGGTTTTGAAGGTAATGTGATTAAACGTTTCACTGAAACAGAGAAGCAACTGAATAGATTTCATCGTTGAAAAATAAAAAATACGTTGAAGGAAACAGCGTTAAAAAGATCATACTTCATCCTCGATAATTATGTAACAATTAAGCTAAACGGGAAGGTTCCGTTGCAGCTTTAAATCGACGATTATATTTGAGCTTGGATGATGCCGTTCGCGTTGGTCTCCGAAAATGCACGTACTCGCTATTAATCACTACCGAATTATGTAAAAAAACTAATCCTACGCGATGGAAGACATCGTTATCGCTATTCTTGTCCTGATTTTAATCAGAACCGAACCGCTCTTTCATCGGAATTTTATAAATAAAGTAAAAAATATTGTGCAGTACGAGGGCAGCCGTGAACACTGCGTAGGTGTCAAAATTCGTGCGCATTGCTCCCCGCTAGTAATGTACGAAAAAACTCGAGTAGTTTCTTCGGGCGCGAGGTATTTATAAATAGGAAGTGTCAAATTTCACTCCTACACAGTCTTGCGCTTTGTGCGCGTAGCATCAATGTAACGACGATGGCGCATCGAGGGCAAGTAAAAAAGAGGGCGTCGAGCAAGAGAGAAGACAACTTCCTACATTAGACCGATCGAGGATCTTTATGAACTAATATATGTGTGTTTGTGTGTCAATTCACTTGTCAAACTCTCGAGCTTCGGGGTAATTATCGTGCTGCTACAAGTGCCGATTAATTGGAATTGACTAATTTTTGTTGAATTTTATTTTATTTTTTCTAATGCCTATCGATAAACGAGCATTAGCGAATATAATAGCAAACTTGTTCATCAGAATTGGGTGTTGCTCTGTGTAACGAGAGATATAGCAATCACCGAGTCTAATATTGCATTTTCTAGATATCTTCGCTTATAATTATCAAGGTGGGACTAAAAGTAATATTTATATATTTAAGAGAAAAAACACATCGACTCAAGACACATAAGCTGTGCACTTGCACGTTTATTACACTGAAATAAAAAATCAGTCGGGGTATCGAGTAAAAGAGCTTTTGAGCAACTGCTTGAAATAATTTTTGCGAGCCCGAAAAAGGCGCCACATCAGCGGGTTCGAGACTGCGCTTTGTTTTGACTGCTCCAGCAGCAGCTAAGCGGTCGAGAACGAGAGAGAGAGAGAGAGAGAGAGAGAGAGAGAGACTGCTTTTCCTTAGCCAGGCGCAAATATTCGGCGTCAAAGTGCAAAATTGAAATTCGAGTGGTCGTGGCCTATTTATGTTGACTTTACTCGACATTTGCGGTGTAAAAACGACCCATAAGTTTACAGTGTATACGTTAAGCAGTCGATATAAGCAGCCAGAGCAGACCTTTGATGATTTCATGCTTTTTCATACATGGGTTCGTTGACGCTCGGAAACATCTGGTAGTCGGATTAATACCCAACTACCTATATATCAATAAAATTATGAATTATTACTGCTTTTCGATTGAATTATGAATGCCGGTTCGCCATCCTTACCTTTTTTCTGGATTTCTCTTCTTCAAAGAGACAGAGAGGGGAGACGAAGAGAAAATAATATTAAATTCTTTAGTTTTGCCTTTTCCTGGAATTTAATGCATATACTGGAGATTTGCTGCCGTATTGGAAGTAATTTCGGAATTGGCAATGGTGCAATGCACTATGTACTATTATTAGCTCAAACTTCTGCAACTATTGGAAATTTACGAGTCGCTACGTTGAGTGCGGAAGATTTTTCAACTGTAGGAGGCCGAACTCGAAGCTTTTGTACTGCGAGACGTCGCTGTGCCTCATTAAGGCGTACAGCTTGGTTCGCTATACAATCATGCAAATCAAAATACATAAAACATATAGCTATATAGGTACCCTCGGTCAGAGTTTGATGACATTCGTAAAAATACCAAAACAACAATTTCCATTAGAAACTGAATGTACTCGGCATTTTTGATAGTCACCTCGAATTGAATTTTTCTCAAATTAATACTTTGCTCGGTTTGATAAATACCGGAAGTGAAAGGCTTTCACTTGCGCTTGTATACCGCGTCGACTCGTACCTCCCTTGGTCATTAAAAAAATGGAGCTGCTCCCACACAGTAGCTTATATTATGTGCGTTCATTACAATTAAGAAAATTGTCGTTTTTCTGGAAACCGATGGAGATTTTTTTATAGAGTTGTTCCGTATTTCTCGGAATTGTAACAGACATCGAGCGCATTATAATAAACGAGCATCCAAATTAGTTCCGTTTCCCACCGTAAAATTGGCAGGTGCAAGTTTATACAAAATTGTATACGCGAAGGTCGTTAAAGGCCGATAATCGAACAGTAAAAATCAATGGGTGCGAAAGATGCAAATGAGGCCGGCTATATAAGATTCAACCTCGTCCGTGATATGTAGGATAGGATTTTGGTCGCGCAACCCTTTCTGCCTGTGGAGATACGTTCGACGTACGTCATTGAAAAGTGGTCGATTCATCAAAATTCACATGATAAAACACGATCGGCACGATGAGAGCGTCTCGCTGTATACTCTACAGTCGTGTGTGTACGCCAGAGCTCTACACAAGAAGAGGGTATCTTTGTACGTTGAGTGTATACATAGATATAAAATCGCGTGGTGCACAAAATAGGACGCGATGATGAGGCGCACCGGTGCGCCACTGCTCCAACCCTTTCTCTCTCTCTCTCTCTCTCTCTCCCGGCCGAGCAAGAAGCGTGTGATATGCGGGTAGTTGTAATATTATATTTTTCCAGCAGCACATTTCGCTGCTTGTAACCGTACGTATGCGCGAGGAAACGAACAATCGGCCAGCATAATAATATACTTTACACACAGGCGCAGTGGACAATGTGCAGTAGCTGAGTCTCTCTCTGTACTCGCGCAGGTACACTGCACGCGCTGCTACACCTACGTGAATCGAGGTGCAAGGATGTAAGCGCGCATCCACGCAAACACAGACACACGGGTCGCTTTTGGGACGCTTTCGCGGCGACGCACGACGCACCGTAGTACGCGTACTATTGTGTGCGCCACCTAGCACAGTGGTAGTAGGCGTGTGCGAGGCGGCATTTAAAGCCCCATCCGAGATGGGTAATTTTCGTCAATGCCTTTTTTTTGAGTGCGCACGAGAGTGCGTACATGCTACAACTCTTTCTGCAAACTCGAAGGTCGATTTCTCGATACAACACGTTTGCGCACTATAAAGTAGACACGCTCAGAGGCGTTTTCTCATATTTATATAGATGCTTTCCACTCGCGCTATACATCCGAATCTCTTGTGTACAATGAAAATCTATGAGAGGCTTTTTTTCTCGGTTCTTACACTATTGTACGTAAGCGCGGCAATCATTGCGTAACTTCTAGAACTGTATATATTATAATGTGCTAACTGCATACCTTGAATTTTATTTGCACAAAGGAAAACGTCTCTTTTCATGATTGTCGAATGCAAATTTTTAGCAAAAGCTCGTGCGGCAATTCCAATCGCTTTTTTTTCTTTTTTTTTTTTTTTTATCTCGCGTTCGTGACTTGCGCTCAAAAAGTAGCGTAAATAAAAGATTTTCTCGCGTTGGGCGCGATAACCACCAATCGTTCACGCTACAAAAAAAAAGTTATAAAACCAATAATTCTTGTTTTAATGGCCCGAAGAGTCGCGGAATGTATATGGCCGCCGAGAGACGCTGTCCGCGTAATCGAGTATGCACGTTTTTGACGAATTCACGTTGCCGTACACGAGCTCGGCCGTCTCTCGTGGATGCCGTCGCTTATAATTAATTTATCGTCCATTAAACGACATCCGATACACGGCAAATTGATTATTCCTCCTTTTCTCACCGAGGACACTTTTACTCTTTCATGCTCGGCATTTGAAATGACTGTCAAAGGAGTCGACGACGTCGAGTTTTGTTCTCTGGCTTTTGAATCGACTAGCGACGCTCGGATACTTTGCGTTTCGCGGAGTAAAGGAAATGTCCGTAACTGTTGTATGTCGGCATATTCTAAATGACGAACCACTTTTTGTCCTAATTCAATGTAAAAAACATATTAAATCGCTTAATAAATACCTGCAGTGGTGTAAAGTCAACAGAGGCACTGTGATTTCCAACGAGAACGCCTAACATTATTCACTACTAGAGCGCCATTGATTTTTCCGTTGCTTTAGGGTTATACATTACTGTTGCGAGGCGTTCAAAGATCCGACGCTTCCTCACCAAACAACACAGCCGATCGAATAATCAGACAGCAACACTTTTTTTTGTCGATGATCGATGCTCTTCAATGACTCCGCATCGAGCTCGTTCGCTCCGAAATTCCGTGCAAGGCCGACGGTACGATTCGCGGTAATCCGAGTCTCACACTCGACGCGCGCGAGTTTCGGCTGTCAAAGTTCGTGACGCGACACTCGCGAACGGCGCTGGAAATTACTTTCGTCGTTGGATTTGCAGGAGCCACTCGCACGAGTCCCGATTTTTCGTGAGTGCAATCTTGTTCGCGTCGTTGGTCCGGGGCCAGAATAGGCTGGCCGGCAGACAGGCGCGCAAGCAGGTTGCCGTTCGACCCGCTACTGGCTCCGGCACGTAAACACGAAGGATCCGCGCTGCTCTTTTCTGCTCGCAATTTTATACAAAGTGAGACGCGTATATATACGAGCTCTCTACTACAAGAGTTGAGCGAGCGAGAGAGAGAGAGATGTGGGTGGCTGGGCGCGCGCAAGCGAGGGTGCAATGACACACGCGTATACACGTATACACGCACAGACACGCACAGTAGCAGCGGATGGCACTGATTTACCCGGACACACAAGCACACACCTACACAACAACACACCTTGCTGCGCTGCAGTAGTTAGTGCCGCTGCTCTTTGTACGCGACGACGACGGCGAGGGAGGAAGAGAGCCGAGTATATAGCAGCGCTGCAGTTGTCGCTATCTCCAGCCGGACTCACCGCTGCCACTGTTGCTGCTACTTTCTCTGTCTCTCTGATACTGGCGAACTGCGCGCGGACACGGGCCTGCCTCGACGTCGTTGTTGCCTGCACAAACGACGAGTGTCGTCGCGATACTCCGACGAGACGTCGTCGTCGTAGCTGTTTTCGCTATACAGGATGATTATTATATAGAGAATAGATGAATAGATAGCTGCGCTCGTGTTGGTTGGCTATAACGTATACGTATATAGATTACGTGACCAAAGCCCTCGGCCGACGATCAGCAGTAGGTGTACCCGCTCTTCGCAGCCTCGCTTCTCCTCTCTCGTTTCTCTCTCGTCGCCGTGCAGCCGATCCACCAGCATCGTCACGTACACACACATACACACATAACTTCCCCTGAAGCTTTTCCGTGCACAAACTCGTACACCTATATATATTGGGCGCGATACCTCTCTGTGTACGAGTATCAACCCCTCGCTTTCTCCTACCCCCCGAAAGGTGTATGTAGCGAACCGCGCGCACACAGTTTCGGTGACCACCCCGACACTCCCCTCCCCTTTTTCCAGCTGATAATCTACGATTCCTTCTTTATTCTCTTTCTCTTTTTATTTTTTGCACGTTATTTATCAGCTTCTTTGGGTGGAGAGCGCACAGTTGTAATGGGCAACCGAATATATCGGTACGTAACGTTCACGCATTACTGCCCTCAACGATTTCTTTTTCGTTCGCTAATAGAGGAGATCTGCCTATCCTGGCGCATCACGTATTGTGGCGCACTTTTTATTAACAATGATAAGATATGTATGCCGGTATATAAATGATGCTAAAGTAATTTGTTGATACAAATAACATAGTATAGGCGGATCTTCCCTATCTTCGGTCTTCTATCGAATTTTCTTTGCCATTTTCAGAGGTTAAACTCAACTAACGGATGGGGGACTCCCCATAGCCCGAGTATGGTACGCTTTTTTAGTTCCGTGCAAGTTCATACTTATATGCCCTTTGTTTTTATGATATAAGCTCGTGATAGTGCCACAGAATAAAGTTAGTAATTGCAAAATATCTGTGTCACGCAATTCTTACAATAGTACACTTCACGCAAAGAACATGGATAAGCTTTTTTCTACCAAATTAATCGTTATACGTTATAGAGACAAGTAACGAATTTTAGTTTGGAAAAGGATTGTGCAAGTACCCTATTTTCGAGTAACCGGCTTTTTTCAAATATTTCAACTTTTTGTGCATTTTTAAACGTTGCATGAATGTTTGATAACTTTGGTCTTGATATTTTTTTGTGTACTCCTAATGAAAGTTCAAAATTCACTCACGTACGCAAATAAATTGTGTTAATCATGAAAAATTTCATTTGAAAAGTTACAATCATTGTCAATTTACATAATTCATCCTTTAAAGATATGCACTAAATATTATTATGACAGATTTTTTTCTTTTTTTCTAGCAGACCTTATAAAACAAAGTTTTAAAACTTAATCGAGTTATATTACGAATATTCGTACACCCACAGTTCAGACAACTACATAAAACGTGTATTATATTATCATTATACAAGTTTGCGCACTAACCTCATACTGCAGGACTATGAAGCAACTTGTATCGCATAAGAGAAACCATCGAAGCACTGGCTAACTTGTACTGACTAACGTGCAAACTGGCTCTGTACTCCTCTTCGATGCCGTAGAGAGTAACTTATGTCATAAAAAGTGTACCCTCAATTTGAACTTATACCGTGAAGTATTATACTATTATTTTGCATTATTCAAAGTTCATAATCATTCCGTTTCATTATTGGTCTATTTTATTTAAAATTTGTATAAATATTAATCGTAATGATTAAAGTGGGTTGATAGTTATCTATAACAACTGAGCGTATTTTCTCGCCTGGTTGACACGTACAGAACATGCGCATGTTCGTTGGTCAAGTCAAATTTAGTCAAAAATCATTTTTTTTAACTTCCATGGCAGAATTTTTAACATTTTAAAAGAAAGGTAATTTTATCAAATATTCATACGCCGTTTTTGGTTACTATGATAAAATTGGTTCAATAGATAGGACTGTAAATTTGCATATTTTTGAGATATATCCATTTAAGCCCACTCTAAAAGACTTTTAGTAAAAGTACATTATTAAGAAGCTCATTTTTAAAATTTAGTTCGCTGACCTGATCTAGAGATTTGTTTATTATCGGCGCTCCTAGAATCATTTCTGGTCTCATCGTGTTTAAAAGATTCATAAAAATCCATATTGAGTTAGTTTTTCGTATGAAATTATTCTGTAATATGTTAAAATTACCAAATGTCATAGTTATTTCAGTAAAAATGTTTCAATCTATGCAATGTGAAAAATTTTTTCTCAAAACCTGTCAATTTTCTTTGCAGTTAACAATCGATCGTCAGCAAAACTCTAACTTCAGTCTGACGCTATTATTTGATAAAGATGTCGCATTTTCTTGTCACACCTCGAGTCAAATGTTCGCGAGTACTCCGACACTCGACGTTTTTTCCTTGACCCAAAAGCCGCCCTCGGTAAAGATCGATAATTCAAGTCCTTTTGCAGTAACATCTCTCATTCTATTTCGGTGTTTTGTTTCCAACTGCTCGCGTCATCTCGTAATTCCAATGACACTGGCTTAAATACAATCGCGCGTCGAGTTGAAAAAAATCTCGGTGATTTTCCAAACGAACGCGCGCGCGTGTAAATGAACATAAGCCATGCAGTAGTAGAGCCGTGCGCATAATCCACGGCTTATCATTATACGTGGGCTACGGGATCGGAGCGCGCGCGAGCGATCTGCTGAAGATCGGAGCTTTAAATCATCATCGCATAGTCCGCGGACCGAAAGGCAAACAGTAACGGCGTGTCGAGTTGACGTTAAACACGCGCTCGTGCGAGATCGTCGACTGGCTCGGATATTATTGCGGTCTTTATTATTACGAGAGAGCCGAGCGCGCTGCTCTCTAGTTATATCCAACATAAACAGGCTCGTTGTAGCTTTGCTTTTGTCGCGATAATGAAGTGTAATCACCGGGGACGATGCGCATTGTTGATACACGCGGCTGGATTAGCGAATTTTGCAGGATTTCGTGCCTCGGGCTTGGTTCAAATGGATCAATCCTATTTGTTTTTTATTTTTCACACGGTCAACGTCGATACCAAGCACATTTGATTGAAAAATCGAATTGATGCAATATTTAAAAATTCACCGTAGGATCGTGCGAGAGAAAAGTAAATGTTGGCGTGAATCGCTGCAGCACGTGCACCGTAAAAAGTGAATCATTCATTCATGCTCGACCTGACTCGCGTCTCTTCACTCTCGGCCGGCCGCAGACTTTGGTACACGCATACGTCAAATAGTAAGTACAGCAGTACCTAAGGCGTTTACGCAGAGGAGGGTCGTAAAAGCCAAGCATACACACACGCTACTTGCGAACGGCACGAGAATTCTCGTTGCCATTCTTGAGGAGGACGGCTCGCGCTGTACGTGTCGACTCGACTCTTGCCATAAGTAGCAGTGTAGAAAGCTAAAAAGCACCCCCTCGAAGTTATGCGCTCAATGAGGCGCGCCGAGATTCCTCGCGGAATCTGCGCCGTGAAGCAACCGTGAGCGACGGCCAGCTCATCCGGTGCGAGTATCATAGTGCAGCGCATGAATGAGTTGGCGAGCTGCACTCGAGTCCGCATCGTCTGTGCGCTCGCGAACCGTCGTAATTTTCGTACTCCACAAATGTGTGTAGGTATACAGGTAAAGGTAGAAGAGAGAGACGAGTGCGAGGCACGCGCCTCCAGCGCGACGAGCGCGTGCTTATTCGCTGTTTCGTGGAATTTTTCAATGGAGCCGCACAATACAGCTGTATAATATAGGTGGCTGTTACATATATACGTGCGAGAGGCAGATCTCGCTGCCGTAAAAGTTTGCCAGGGCCCTATGCGTATAGTGTATATCGATGTACCAGTGCGAGGACAACGACTCGACTATATAGCCAAGCGCGCGACACACATAATACTTATAACGAAGCAAATATTCTTCGGAATGACTGGCGTGCGCGCGTTCGTGTGCCGATTTAATTTACGATTTTTCGCTCCTGCCACGCGGCCGCTTCGTTACGATGAAAAAACTCATTTATAATGACATTTTAAATTTCTTTTTCTTCGCTTTTTTGCTCTTTTCTGCGTCTTCTTCTTCTTCTGCTTCTGCTTCTTCTTAATCTTTCTTTTTTCTTTTGCTTCTGCAACCGAGTGTGGGAATGGCAAATAACAACAAGCACTTGATATCGAAGCTACATAATAACATTCGCCCCAGAGCGAGATCTTGAAATTCGTCAAACGAATTTCTTCTCTTGTCTTTTTATGTGTAACCTGCTGTAAGAAGCATAGTCTACCTAGAAACGCTACGCGCGCGGGCTTGGACGTTTTGCTTAATAACGATGAATGCTGCGAATGTGCTCTAGCTCTCGCGCGCGTCCAAACCCCCCTCGGATCGTCGTGTGTGCCTTTATTATTATACGCGACGATGTATATCGATCGATTTTTTTGCCTTTTCTTTCTTTCTTTCTTTTGGGGAAAATTGCTATTGAATCTTTCGGAGTTTCAAATTAATGGGCCCCTATGCGAATCGTCGAATTGCTTCTCGATAACGCTGCGATTAAAGTTTTCTAAAAAATCATCATTGGATACTCCTCAAATGGCCATCGTACGTGAATTAGCTTGCTGAAACGAACAGGTGACTTTTTCCAATTATTAACTCATCGTGACTTCGACGTATCAATTCCATTGTACTGAAATTGAAGTATTCAATATTTTTGATTGAAATTCTAAGGAGGAGCTCTGCAACCTTAAGAGTATCTTTGGATGAATATACGATTTGTTTTTCTATGCTTCTTACTTGCTCTTTATGCTATCAAACTTTTCCCCTTTGAGATTTATCCCAATCATTTCACAATTCGGTCAATACAATCAGGATGAAGACCCTATTTTATTACGTAAACGGAATATTTTAATGTTTCATGCGTCCATAAATGAGTTGTCTTGATACGTGTCTAATAAGCATTGTTATATATAAGATAATTGTATTTAGCCTCCACATGGATAATCTTTAAGACAAATTTGATCCGATAAATCGGATAATACTTAACTTAAAAGCAAATATAAATATAATGGCCATATGACTTTTGCGGACTGCGATCATTTGGAATATATATCGAGCACAATGCATACACACACATTCGCACACCGTCGAGCCATATTACAGTTTAGCTCTATAACGATCCAATGTGTCCCTCCATATGCGGGATAAATTGCAATGGTCCGCGTGTGTATATGAGAGAGAGAGAAAGCGTAAAAGCTCGCTTTACGACGATAGCGCAAATCCGCGCAGATCTCAGTCACACGAGGAAAGTAATCCCGGTCTACGCGCAGTCGCTCGCATTCATACACTCCCTCGCACAGATTGCCCCTTGGTGGCATCCCTACCCTGCTGCGGAGCTCCGGTTCCACGCCTCCGAGTCGTCGGCATTGGTAGGGATCGGGCCTATTGCGATGGCGCCTGGCCTCGAGCAACGACTCCGACTCCGACGGCTGCTTCTCCCCTCTTTCTCCGACGCGTGGTAGGGATGGTAGGGATTTGGCCACACTCGCACACATTTACACGAATGCAAATAGCATCAATGGGCTTTTTGGAAAAAATGTATCGAGCTTTTTCCAGGCAAGAGAACTTGTAACATAAATATGATAATTTTAATACTGTCTGTTCGCAATACGAAATAACCCATAATATTATTGATTCGCGTATGGCACATTCAAGTATGGGTTTTTTTGACCGCGAATAAACATTTTCACATTATAATTACATAACTACGAGACTACTGTGCCTCATAGCTAAAATGCGAATCTAAAAAATTACTTATTCACTTTTTTACGCACAAAGGGTCGATTTTCTTGGTAAAATGGCCCCAGCCGTAGCTCTTTATACGAACAGCAACAGCAGCAGCTTTGACAATCAATCGAATTAATCAAAGTGACAAAAATATTGGTGTATAATATTTATTCAGATATGCATAAGCTGGGTCTTTTTTTCTCGTTCATCATCTGTCTCTTGAATATTTAGAGAAAGAGAGAGAGCTGTGGTTTTTTTCGTTTTATCTATAACGCGCGCGACAAATGCTCGGCACATGTATAGGTGTAGGCAGCAGATTTCACCATTCCTCCTCTCTCCCCTTTTTACTTGTCGCGTGTCGCACGCGCCCTTCAGTTTATATTAAGCACGCATATTCGCTTTGATATTTTTTGGTGACTCTACGTGTGTCAAACATGGCGAATGTTTTTTCAGCAGTAGCCTAGCTGTGCCTCTCTCGAGCATTGTTGTTTCAGTTTGAAGCTTCTTTCACTATTTTAAGTTTTTTGCCTAATGATTTATTAAATATCCTTAATGACAAATTCATTGATACATAGGACGTATATATTTGTGGATTGCTACATAGCAGAAAGTTTTGTATACTACATAATATTTTATTGTAACAATTTTATATGCAAACTTATATTGTATCAGCTGCTTTTAGCCAAAAAAGTTTGTACATTTTTTTATTTATTTCTCAACAAAATTTCTATTGTTACTCTTTTTTTCGTATTTATAGGTAGTACAATTAAATTCAATAGAAAGTACGTTCGGTACCTGGCTGAAAATAATTGAATAAAAAAATCACGCTACTACGCGGTAGCACTCGATCATTGAAGCTTAATTGATTCACCTGTCTACAAGATCGCACAAGTAAGCCCAACGTCTATGATTGATTCGTCCAATTTGATCAACTTCAGAAGCAGCGTGATGAATGAAAATTGGGACCACCGTGAAACACATAGCAAAGTGAGTATGCGAAATTGAAAAGCGCTTCTTGCGGTTAAAAATTCGTTGTGTGAGGTGTGAATAAATCGATTCAATGCGGTAGCATCTCATTGAACCGGATGAATTTTCATTTCTATTCAATCAACGTGTGGGTAAAATAATGCAGGTGCGTTTGGAAGAAGAAAAAGGATTGGATTGTTCGTTGCTTAAAACTCTACGATCGATATAAAAGAAAGCGGAAAAATCAAAACATCATTCGAAGATCAATAATTTTGGGTTCGTCGTGCGTACGCGTAATATGACGTACATATACGAAACATAATCAGCGAATTAATTGTCAGACGCTTGAGTTGCTGTTCTCGAAAGTACTTCAGGCAGCTCGTCGTTGCCACACACAGACACAACTTAGCTCGGAGCTTATTCGTAAATATATACATACACACGATGCAATAAAGGCGTCCGCTCGGCAGCAGACATCAAACTTGAAAATCTTGCACGAAGGAGACGAGCATCCTCAGACCTCGGGTAGCGCGTGTAACGTTATATTTTACAAGGCGTATACGCGCTCCCCTTTCGTATGCGTAATGGAGCGCGACGCGATACGTATGCGCAAAAAAAAGTCGCGTGTGGCATCGCGTCTTGGGAGGCGAGTATCAAATGCGTCTGCGAGCGCACACGCCGAGTTCACCCTCTCATCCCTTATACGTTCGATGCCTTCGTGTATGTAATACACTTGCGCGCCATGTCGGAAGAAAAGAAAAGAAGAATCTTGACGCGCGTCCGTCACATTCGCTTCGTTTCAAGGGTTTTTGATCCTTGCCTGCGATATGCCTGTATCCCACAAGGCGAATTCGTCCGAGTCATGCGCTGCAATTACCAAAGGGGCGAATTCGCTGCACCGCTACGAGACTTTCTTCTTACTTTTCTTTCTTGACAAAAAATAATGTATTCGCAATGATCTGTTATCAACTCGATTCATTGGAATCGGAACTAAATGTCACTCGTGAATACAACAAGTGAATTTTTTTCCGGTCGCAACCTGCTGCTACCGGAATTAGATGAACTTGTCCGCGACTTTATTCTAATTATTTCCCATTAAATAGTCGCGCTCTTTTTTTTTATTTTCTCACACTTCCGGACTGAGTTAATCACTCTAAAATAAATAACTTGTTTGTAAACGTTTGGCCGCATAGTTTTTATGAGGATTCTGCGATCGTTTGAAAATAAAGGATACCTCGGTGGCCTCGGGATCGTGAGAACATCTTCGTTGTACACACTTCATTCGCCAACTGCAACTCGTTAACGCGGTAAACCAATAAAGATCCTATAAACAGAGAAAGCTGTGATGTATGAAGTCGCGATTCACAACTCAATTTGGGACATAATTTAATCGTTTATAATGTCCCGTTTCGGTAATTTCCTGGTTAAGTAAATAACTCGCCGCTGTCATTCACGCAAACACGCAAGATGAGTGAATGAAAGAGTTGGACTAGATATTGAGAGCGGTTGACAAATTACACATTAAGTTACAGAGTGACGATGTGTCTGGGCAAAACGTGACCTTCCACGGGGATCGCTGAATAGAGAGCGAGAACGTACAGAGCAACAGTGGCACCGGCATCTGCAACTCGTGGCGCTTCTTCGGCATATAGGCCGTACGTTAGTTTTTAGCCCGTCGAGGCTCATCGGATATGCGCATTATAAAACATGGACATGTGGCTTCGATACAAAATGCTGACTTTTCTATCGGACCACAGGCTTGGTGACAATCGTCATTGTGTGTAAGTTCCCTAAGCCTTCTGTCACTTGTTTAGGAATCCGATTTTGAGGTGAATAATTGAGAAAAGACGAAACAATAGCTGAAAGTAAATTTTTATTCTTAACCATTTTTTCCCTTTGTACTTAAAATTTCAATGTCGTAAGTTCAATATGAAACTAATATATGATGCAATATATAGGTGCAATATCTATTAACCTTTAGAGGGCCGGTATTTCAGAAGTCATATCATCAATAGAAAAATGACATAAAGGGTATCTTAAATCATTACTCGATCATGGACAGAGGGGTGCCCCAATATATTGGGGTTCCGGCCCTCTAAAGGTTAAAAACAATTAATATCTGTTTCTACTCAATATTTATCGACAAATATCTTTGAAAAAAAAGTTTAAAATACTAAGAATTATTTGCGCATTTATTCAACGTTAAAACTAAAAGAATGTGAATTGTATATCCACCGTGCGAGAAAAAATAAAGTAACATTGATTGTTGAAAAAAGTTATCATAAGTATGTGGCACGCTAACTACTTCGGATGAGTATTGAATGTTACAATCTTCGAGGCATTGTTGAATACCATTATATGTTAAAGGTACTGTCATATTATTGAACATCATGATATTCTTCTGTTACATACCGCTTGTCGTCTCATTCAATTACAACTTTACTCGCACTATCGGTTATACAGAGCTCTACCGTTTGCTCCAGATCAACGGTTGTAATTATATTCATATTGAATACGTTGGTAAGGTAGGTAACTTAATTTCTAACTAAGCTTACACCAAACAATTAGATAAAAAACTGCTGCCAGTACACTAGCAATTAATGAGCTTCCTTAGAAAAAATTATCGTTCCTATGATAACGAAGGTTTCCTACAAAACAGGATTTTCGTAGGGATTTTGTTGGGTCATTTCAATTACATGAAACTGACTCGAAGAGAATTAAATTCGATCTTTAAATACAATGACTCTTTTATAAATGAATGTATAAAAATAAAATCGAATATATGTTTAGAAGGAAAATTTTTGACAAGAATTTGAAGCAATTTTTTACCCTATACTCGGTTTCGATATCGAATCAAACGATATTTCATTTTCCTTATGTAAATTGGAAAAACTTCGACAAATACTCAAGTTTTTAGTCTTAAATTGAAGTATAGCTACTCATCTTTCAAAAACACCGCTTAAATATTTCTAAAAAACCTTTGGAATCTGTAAAAGCCTCTGCCAATGTATTGGCAAGCAGCTTCTTTTTGAAAATGTGATTATTCTTACTTTTTTAAGTATATAAATAAATGCTAGTAAGAAGTAGTAATAAAACACTATCTTATTTCAAAATGATGAATTCTGATTTAAAATGTCGTCAACCCTTTATTCTGTTTCGATGAAAAAAAGTCAAGGTAGGACGAAGAAGTGAAATGGCAGAGATGTGAGTGTCCGATTATCTCAAATATATGAACAAGCCGATAACGTACAGCTCTTTACTTTGTCCGATACCAATGCAAGAAAATAAAATATACAATATATAAATCATGCGTTTAAATCCCTAGATAGTAGAGGACAGGTCGGAACGCGTGAGAGATTTTCTGGCTTTGATTTTCTGGTCTTTGCCACCGTCTGCATTATGATAATATAGGAAAGACTCGGTAATAGCAGATACCTACTATATTTTTTAAACACAAAAAAACAAACTTTTACCTCAATACACTCGTTTTTTAAAATATATAAGTAGAAGTTTTACTCTCAGTAAGTCTTGCAGCATTATCAAATCTCATCTAAACATATCACGAATAAGTAGATATTTTTGCTCCAAAATTCACTTTTTCTTCTTTATGTGTTTATGGAATTCATAACTCGTATTAAGAATGAAGTTTATTAATGTAAAGTAATGTAAAAAAGAGAGTATTTCACTGAAGTCAGCCTGCAATAATTATTTTTACAAAATATAGTGGGTGTTCGCTTTACCCTTGTTTACCCTACATCTCTCAGCAGGGACGAAGTGAATAATCAAGCTTATGCAGTTTCTTTTTTCTCTCTCTTTTTAATTAATCTACATAAGTCTCGATACCGATTGTAATGTTAATTAACAATATAATTATAGCGATAGTATAGCCGGTATACTAAATGAAATGTATTTCGCGATAGCTCAGTAGCTCGCTGTGCGCCGCAAACTTGTCTATAATATCGTCCAGTCGTCATCATCATCATCATGTGGTTGCCGTCGTCGCTTGTAGTGTTGATCGTTTTAGCACTTGGTTTGGCCACAGTCAACGCTGCACCTCTGACTGCTGCTGCTGAAGACCTGTCAGAATTGCAGCTGCTGGGCTTTCACGCCATTAACGAGTGAGCTTATATAAATATACCGATAGATACATTTTTGGTGCGAATTTGTTGTCTAATCTCGATTATTTACGCGCACTGCAGTACCGTAGGATTATCGCGAAAAGCCGTCGGACCGATCAACATCGACCGAATATTGGACGACAATATCGATGGCATACGCAGTGGCTTGAGCCCGTTTGATCCATCCAAACTCATAGATCAGTCGTATTATTGGACCAAGAGGATCTTTGCGAAACTGTTCGACGGCCAGGTGAAACGCGTTTCGACTATGTACCGCACCGGTACCTGCACCCTCAATTACTCCAATAAAATCGTCACGGCGAATCTCAACATGGGATGGGACATAATGAGTGTCAGTAGCATTAATATATAATTAGGGCAGTTATTAAGAGTTGTAGTTGATTTGACCTGGTGTTCTTTTGGGTGTGTTTATCAAGCAGTTTCATTACCCTTATTATTACGACGTCTTCCTCTGGCGCGGCCGGGGGACAATTTACGGCACTTTGTCAAATCTCAGAGTGCTCCTCGACATCGACATTAACTTCAGCAAGCATCAGATAGTGTTAAGGAGATTCAAATTCCATGACAACGGGTACGTATCATCCTAATGCATGGTAATCAATTTTTCTTACTCCTAGAGGAAGCTTTGTGATTTACATAAAAATCAAAAGCTAAAGTTATTTGTCACTGATAAAAAGCGAGCATTTTGATATAATTTTGCTGGTTCAAAATAAATTAATGCAACTTCGGTGTGTAGTCAATTTGTATTTCAGCACTTATCACAATAATCCAGAAATATTAGAAAAATTAATTTTAACGTAGTGATCTTATTCGATAATTAACCACTGGCGGGATCCATTCGCTCAAGGGAGCGTGTTTGGAGCTCCGAGACCACCTAGCGGCGAAAGTGTGAAGTAAAAGTTTGGAGATATGTTCGGTAAATGAAAATGACGTGTTGTAAATTGAACAAGTGGTATTTATTCAAAGTCTTCCTTCGATTATTCAATTCTTCAGTTACCTATCCCAGCAGTCATTGCAACGTCTCTGCATCGTCCCGTATCTCTCTCTTGCTCGACGCGTGAATAAAATTGAATTTGGTATAACGATTGGAAAGTGAAATTATGTCATGATGACTACATATGTCATGCACATAAAAGACCCCCTCTACGACGCTGGACTTTCTATTTTTCACTGTGTGCATAGCTCGCGCCACTTCTATCTCGACCTCGTGTTTTTTACATAGACAGTACAAGTTACGAAGCGGCAGCGTGAACATTTTTTAGGAAGATCTCATCCGCAGCAGCAAATGATTTTAAAAATAATCTCAAATTATAAATGATTGTGTGTTGTGTGTGAGTTAACAAAATGTTTCAAATACACCTGTATGGTTCTATAATACAACAACAATTAGCAGAATTGCACAGGTTACGAGATAAGATTATTTGGGGGACTGAAACAAAGCTACCCCAACTTTTTTGTCGATTCAACAAATTATTCAGCAATTGGAAGGGCCAACTTCCAAATCTTCTAGATGTTTTTTCGAGGGAAGAGATTGAGGATCTTCTCATAGATTCCATAAAAGACGTGCATAAAAGCAGAAATTCTTATGAGGGAATATATTTCGTCAATTTTGTGATGCAAAGCGGTTACAAGGACGAGCCCGTCGTCGATAAAAACGGTAAGCCACTGTTGCGTCGCACCACTGCGCTGCACTATGCGACTAGGCTAATGTTTGACAAAGTCCTCGTGAGTAAACTTTTCCAAATATATAATAGATTTGATGTGAATTACACGGACATGTTGGGTCTAACCCACTTTCACGTGGCCTGTGAGTACGGCTTTAGGGACATCGTCGAGAAATTTCTCGATCACGGTCAAGATCCCAATTGCCTTGTGACATTGACGGGGGATTCGCCGCTACACGTGGCCGTGTTCCGGTTATGGAGCAATCGAAGATTGGCGCAGTTGCTGCTGAGAAGAGGCGCCGATCCGACATTAATCAATGCAAGAGGAGAGACTCCTTTGGATATCATTTGCAAGGGAGACTGCGACGATGATGTCTTGGTGAAGATGTTATTCGAGATCGGAGACGAAAAGCATCAACTGGTGAAGGTCGATGACCTGCTGCAATCAGCTGTGGTTAACGACCTCTTCTACGTGACCAAATTACTTCTGAGAAGAGGCGCCAATCCAAATACATATGACAAAGATAGAATGTATTGGACTCTTTCTCGAATTTTCGAAAATTTTTTCGACGATGACTTGTTGGAGATTATATCGGAGATGATCGATGAACCACTTCGGGCGATACCAATTGACACTCAGGGAAGGTGGGGTCAACGCGATACAATGTTGCACTTGGCTGTGCGCAACGACAAAAAAAAGGCAGCCGAACTGCTGCTGAGAAAAGGTGCCAACCCGAATTTGATCAATCTTTTTGGATCAACTCCTCTGCACATTATTTGTCAGACACATCGCAATGGTAGATTTTTGGAACTGTTCTTCAATATCATCGAAGACATTCGGCAGTCTGTGCAGCTCGACGCCCGCGACCATTGGGGAAACACTCCATTGCATCTTATTTGCAAGGGAAAAATCAACGACGACGCGGTGAAGATATTCTTCAAGATCTGCGACGAGAAACATCTGCCGGTTGAGGTCAATGCTGTGGACAACTTGGGCCGGACACCACTACATTGGGCCGTGGCGAGTCTCTTATCGGATGCGGTCGATTTACTCTTGAATCATGGTGCAGATATCTCTTGCTTCGTTTTCCCCACCGAGGATTACTACGGGGCGAGATTCAACCCGGAAATAAATTATTTTTATAAAAATAAATTGATAATAGCGTCTGAAGCTCTGGCCACCCTTGACAGTCTTGAGAACAAAGGATATGAATTAGACCAAAGCAGCGCCCTGACGGTCATGAAATTTTTCGCCAAGCACGGATTGCTGGAGACATCGTCGGGTCTCGAAAAATGTTGGTACGACGAGGAAGAGTTCGCGACCGAAGCCAAAGAGATAATGATAAGACTGGACTTGTCGCTCTACGACCTGGTGCAGTTACAACCCGTAGAAGCGGCAAAGCTGATTACACGCAAGGAATACAGCGAGCTCGCCCGTTCAGTCCCATTATGGGATCGGATAGAACAGATGAGACATCAACGGGCTTGTGTTTTGCATCTGCTCGAGAAAATGTCGCGAGGATTTTTCCGGGACTGGGCGTTAGAATCTTTCATGGAACTGACGAAATACCGACTGCCACTCGAGTGCAATGAAATCATCATGGAGAAATCATTAACGAACAAAGATTTGTATAATATTTGCTTGGCGGCTGCAGGACCACCCATCAGTGACGGCAATAGTAATAGCGATAGTAATAGCTATGAAGATAACAATTAGCGATATTAGTAGACGTATTAATAGAAATAGTAATAGCTATAGTTATTAAAAAATGTGTACAAAATAGAAACATTTCTTTAAGTTTGTTATTTCAACTATATAAAATAATCTATTATATATTTTAAAGTTTTCACAAAAAGAGAAGTTAAAATTATAGCATGTTATAACATGTTCCATTTCATATCAAAATTACCGATATAGTTAAATAATGAATTGAAAGTAATATTAAAAAAATATGATTTAAATAAATATATGACCTAAAGATTGAAGGAAAAGAGAGACTCGACAAAACAGACATACTCTTAATTATCTTATTCTTATGCACGATTCGTGACTTCTTTCCTTTTTGTGGCCGACTCGGGTGGCATTGTATTAATGAACAACTTCAGTCTTGGGATCGCCGCTTAGTTCTCCGCGATATTTCCGAACCAACGCTGGAGTCTCTCATTTCTTTCATTTGGCTAATTAGAAGCAACTCTCCTAGCATTTACCATTTATTTATCGCCACTTTCTATCCCCTACGTCTCAAACGATAGTCATAATAATAGCGATGTAGTTAAGCAAATTCGCAGTATTTTTTTTATGTCGATGTTGTTTAATGTTGCATAATATTTTTAATATGAATCTAATAATAAATAAATTTAAAATATGAACATCCCCTTTTTTTTATTGACAAGGCATGAAGATAATTTGAAGTAAGAGATCTTACATTGTGCGTGACCTACATTAACGAAGAATTGATATTCAACGTCTCTCCTCAACTATTCAACAAATTCAACATTTAAACAATCACTCATTGAACATTCGTTACTAGCCGAGCTATACGCACGAACACAAATTTTTTTCGATTGTTTTGAATGTATCTTATTGTACATTATTTTAAGTTTAAATTTCGACCAGATGAATTATGTTTTCTTCAGTATTATCTAGAAATGAACAACCTATAAAGTATGATATTAAAAAAATTCGTTTTTTCGTCTAATGGTCAGGTTTCAAATATTTTTTTCAAATGAGAGATTAGTACTAAGATTGTTGCATGAAAATTGGAGGAAGCTCTTTGCCAATGAACTGGCAGCGAGTTTTTATTATTTTCGTTCATATCATTCGCAGAAAACTCGACGTGTCGTCCAACGGCTTCTGGACCAATGCCATCGTGAAGATCGCCATCTGGCTAACCCATGACGCGATTCTGCGCCAGGTCCAGATCATGGCCAATGACATAGTGGCTATCGGGGTCAACCGACTGAATAAGCAGATCGACCCGGATCACATACCCTTTACCTACGTCAATCTTAGCAAAATGAACGATTCACGTCTCTTTTTGAGTCTGCAAAGCCTGGGGCACAAGTTCGCCGCGGACGAGTATCACCCACACGATGTTTCATTAAAAATGATCAAAAACGAATAAAATATTCTGTTAAATTTTATGAGCAAGTAATTAAATTTTCATAAGATCTATAAACAAATTTCTAAAAAATTTCCATCGCTGGCGAGGTAGCTTTATTTGAAAAATTTGATAATAAAAAAAATACAATCATGATTTTATCGTCAATATTTTATTTTTACATCAACATTTTTACACCATACAAAAGGATAAAAATTGTTTTGATAATACTTTGGTTTTATCTGACAGTTTAAAATTATAAAAAATATCATTAAAGTAGAGTTAGTTCATTTTTTATATTTTTTAACAAAATAATTCATTGAAAAATTTTTAAAACAATACACATTAATTAAAAGATCTATAATTAGAACGAAAGCTACATATATTTATATATTTATGTACAAGTGTGAATTAAAATAAGTCTGAAAAAACCTGTTCATAGATTCATTCAATTAAATATCAATAATTTCATTAATGAAAGATGTTTCATTTTTTCTTTATACATAGTGGATATATACAAGTTACAAATCAGTCACTGGATCGGATGGAATATTGGCGTAATTCACATCTTCATCGCTTAATTCAGGTGACAGATTTAACACATTTAAAAGTCCGCTGTTTATCATCAAAGGTATATTGGCTTTGCTCAAGTTAGATCTGGATCTTTGTACTTTATCACCGTTAAATTTATTTTCACTATTTTCCGCTCCTGCAATAGTTGTCGGCAAAAAGGTCACCGATGAGTAGGAAACCGATGGGGAAATGGCAATGGAGTTGTTGCTTTCGGCGTTCAATCGTTCCCAGTCATCGAGAGCTTTTTTCTTTATCCTTCTGTAATCGCTAAGCGACGATACAGATTCTCTGTTTACGACTAATTTGGCATAAGAGCTCGAAGGCTTAATGTTATGGTCTCCTAAACTGGCGGTCGACGATCTTTTATCCAACAAATACGTAGTTTCTATTTTTTTATTCGTTCTATCGAGACTAGCACTGGACGAGCTACACGAATCGCGCTTATCATCGGCCGCGTCCTCTTCGTGAAGCAACGTACTGGTTGATCCATTAATACTACTGGCTGAGCCTTTGTCAGTGCTTACTTCCGCTGCACCGATTTCACTGTTGCACAATTCGAGATATCTACTTTTATCCATGGCGATGTTACCGATCACAACTGGTATGGATTTCGGCACTTCGTATTGCGCTCGAGGATCTCTTGATTCACTCGAATCCATGTCATCGTCCATTATTAGTGAATTTTTAGGTCTAATGGTGGGTTTTGATTCGTCAAAATCGCTTTGAAACGATTGTCTGCTCAAATCACCTTTGCTGTACTTATAGGCATTACCTAAAACAGATTAATGTCAGTTGAAAATCTGAACAGGATAAAAAATGCAAGATAATATTATTATCAACAAACCAAGGAATTGGCCCGTATTGACGGGGCTTAAGGTGCCATCTTCGGTGCTATTTCTTAGCATAATGATTTGATCCAAAATGATTCTGAAACTCGGCCTCGTTTCTGCCAAACTCCAGCAACGCAACATGAGCTGATGCAATCGCGGTGGACAGTTCAATGGTTTTGGTAAACGGCCTCCGGCGCGAACGTGATGCAAAACCTCGAGATTCGTACGTGCCTGATAGGGTTGCTGTCCCAGAGATGTGATCTCCCACATTATAACTCCAAATGCCCATACGTCGCTTTGCGACGTAAAAACTCCATCGACCAGAGATTCAGGTGCCATCCAGCGTACAGGTAGTAGACCTTCTCCTTCCTACAAAGGAGAGATTATTTAATATATAATACATGATACATTTGCAGACAAATTCACGAATGAATTCCTACCTTTCTGTAATAATCGTTTTTGTAGATGTCACGAGCTAGTCCGAAATCACCTATTTTGACGACGCGATTATCTCGATCACGCGCGGATACGAGACAATTGCGACAAGCGAGATCTCGGTGAACAAAGTGTAGCTCTTCGAGGTAGCGACAACCTCGAGCAACGTCCTCGCACATCGACAACAAGTCCTGGAGACGCAGAGCCGAATCATCGGTAGGTTTCAAAGATCTACTGCTTCGGAGATAACTTAATAGATCGCCTCCCTCCATCAGTTCCAATAGTAGCAGCGGAGAGTCCGAGTCTAAACAAACTCCTATTAGTTGCAACACGTGCTTGTGCTGAAAGTGACTCATCAGTTTGGCTTCTTGAAGAAATTCATTTTTCTCTTGGCTCGAAGCTCCTTTGCGCAGCGTTTTTACGGCAACGGGTGTGCATTTTTCTGGGTTTTCCGAATTTTTTACAGTGCCTTGAAAAACTTCTCCAAAAGCTCCACTGCCTAGAAATTTCGCAAGAGAAATTTGTTCCCTCTGGATTTTTGGTAACATTTCAGAATCGTCGGTTTCTGATTCCACAGCGGCAACGTAAAGTGCATTATTTTCGATAAAATTGCCTTTTGGAATTTCCTTGAGCGTTGCCAATTCGATGTTCAGTTTGGTTTTATTGGATGGCTTATTTTTATCGTCTTTGGATTTTTTACGACAAGCTGTTCAGACAAAGAAGTAATAATGAAATCTTTAAAAATTACTTGATCATATTTTCAATAAAAAATTACTTACAACAAAGGCAATAGCTGAAACCAACGAAGATAATTACTACAATCGGAATGCTTATTCCAAGAATCAGTTCCATGTTTTCTTGAGCTATATTGAAAGCTCTTCTTATTTCCGTAAGATCAATTACTGTGCTGACTTGACTCCAGTTGCTGAATCCAAAATCATTTTTTGCTCTTACTCGGAACGAATATTTTTGTTGCAATTTTTGTGGAACGTCCCAATAATTTTCTGTTCCATTGTAATAAACATTCCATTCCGTGTTGTTAGAAACTACTCCTGAATTAGTGATTGTTCCTTCGAGAAAGTACTCTATTATGTGGGAACCAAGACTTTTAGCCGGTGACCATCGTACTTGATATCTCGAGTTTTCTAAATTTATTAGATATGGACAGCCTGGTTCTGTCGGTATGTCTTCTGCAAATAAAATTTTTGATATTATCTCTCTGCTATATTATGCCAACAAGATTGACTATTGACTATGAATGAAAACAAAGTATTTACCTAAAGTTTGATACGTAAATCGTTTGTCGTTTGGCCATACAAAATCTTCGGGGTAATTTTTATATCTAAGTACTAATCTAAAAGTGTAATGCTCATTAGCTAGTAAATCTTTAAGAATATAAATCAACCTATTGTTAGTATCGAACACATAATTCGAGGCAGTCTGCCAATTTTCTTCGTCAGTCTTTGTAAACTCGAGCATGGAACTCGACAATAATTCGTTCATAGGCACCCAGCTGATGTTCAGTGCGTCCGAATGAACGCCGCTCAACGTTAAATCATTCGGCTCAAGGTGCATTCGCAGAAGCTTCACCTCGCTTTGGCTGAAGTTGTCGGTAAAATTTTCCGGATACGCTCTCACGTGCACGAAGTACTGTTGTCCCGGCGCGAGCGGATGAATCAAAGCCGAAAGTTCGCCGTCTCTCGCCCATGCCTCGCCGGTCTCGGACTCGTTCGAGTGCGACTGCCAGAACAGCTTGTAGCGCACGTACTCGGCGTTCCACTGTCTCGAGTGGTCCCACTGGGCTTGCGCGAGATTCGGCGTCAGCGACGAAACTCGCAGATTTTCTGGAGCAGATGGCGTGCCGGGTCCAGTTTTCAGTATGACTCCGGGCCCGTTCTCGTCGACGTGTACGAAATCTTGGTCTCCGTAATAATTGGTCAGTGTCAGCTTGAATCGATACTCGGTAAACGGCTTCAAATCGGTCGCCTCGAATATCTTCAAATACGTATTGAAACGAATTCTCTCTTGGTCATTGACGCACTCGTGATCGAGCGTTCTATTGTTTAATTTAGGCTGGCATTCGGTCACGTCGATAGTGTACAGAGTGGCGGGTAAGTTGTACTTCATGCAGCCGAGATAGGCACACGGTTCGGGCAGTCTCAAAGTGATGCTGTTCGCACTCGTCGATACCATTTGCACGCTGGACGTGGATGCTTGCGGCAGAAGACAATCGGAGTCCGGATAAGGTTGCAAGGACTTGCCAATCGCCCGTATGCTTCTGGCGTCTCTCATCGGGTACTCTCTGATTAAACCGTTTTCCGTTGTGCTCGTTTTATCGATGTAGTAAATTTTTCCCGTCACCATACTCGACCAATAAATATAATTGATGTCCGTGGTGAGGGAGAATGGAGCCGATGGGTGATCCGGGCTCGTGTCCAGCACCAAGTCACAAGTGCAGCCTTCGATATCGGCGATGTATAGCTGACCTTCGGCCGAAATCCAGTACATAACGGGACTTTGGGGATCCGTATTGTCGATGGTAAATACCGGTTGAATAGTCGGACGAAATGGACACGAGCAATCCTCGGTATGATTGAAAAACGATTGAATGTTTCCTCCGTAAAGATCGGATTGCATGACGTATCCAAGATCGCTCGAACTCAATTCCATCCAAAATAACGATCTGAAATTCAACGTGTAAATTAATATCAGCAGATTTTTATTTTTTTTTATAAAATAATTTTGTGCACAAAATTTCGAGGAAAATTAGGTAAATAACGAACTTGTTTTTGAAAAGTGAATTTTTACCCTGTTAGTGGAGCGATGTCGAGATTGACAATTCTTCGACTTCTCGATAATATCTTTGAATATTGAAGTATTCCAGCTTCCCAAATACTGATATCTAACTTCATAATATGACTTATTCCCGAGTCGTCGAAATTCGATTCCACCCAAAAGAGATTCCTGGATATCCAATCGACTGTCAAACTCAAGGCAGGGTTGTTGAGAGTCAAGATTTTCGTGATATTTTTACCATCCACATTGGCCGTCACCAACTCTTGCATTTCATTGATCCAATAAATTTTAGATTCGGTAGCCAAATGAGCGACCTCCACTGCTATATGCTGAGTAATCGTAATATTCGTTCGTTGATCCAGATCTATTTTCTTGACATCTTCCACTGTGGCAATGAGCAGTTGAGGCACTGGATTTTCGTCGTTTGTTGCGGCGGATGTAGGATCGGTGTACGGCCCGGAACCCGCTTCGGACGACGCACAAACTTGAAAGTAATAAGTCGAGTTGGCCTGAAGTTTGTGGATTTGATACTCCAATTGCGAAATCGGCAGAGATACGGAATCACAGATAGGGACCTCTATGTCTTCGACTAAAAACCAGCATTGAACTGTATATCCCGTTAATAAACCATTTGCAAATTCGGGTTTGTCCCATCTGAAAATTATCACGGTTGTTATGAAATTAATTTATTTTACAAAATAACAACTGATAATTCATTCGAACGTCTTACCTGAAAGTAACAATGTGATCTTCTTGTTCCGCCAAGGGATCCCTGTAAATTTCAACAAAAGTTCTGGGATTCGTCGGCTGACTCGGTACACTCTGGGGCGACCTCAGCACTCTACTGACCCTCTGAGCCGAGTCCCAGTAGGTATAAGCTCTGACTGTGATCTCCAGCAAAGAGTAGGGAAGCAAGCGATCGGCGTTGGCGTAGCTGACGCTGTTGCGATTCGAAATCACCGGCTGCGTGGCCACGTTGATGTAGTCCGCGAAGCTGACCTCGTAAAATACTCGCCCGTAATTGGTATTGTTGACGGCTTGCCACGTGACGTTGAAGTCGCGCCAATTACCCTCTATCCTGATGCTACTGACGTTTACCGCTTCCGGACGAACGACGAGTCGAGACATTTGCCGATCGAGCGGTGGTATTGGTGTTTTCAATGTGAGACTAGAGAAGCTCGCGTTCCATGGCGTTTCCAACGCTAAGGCCGATTTGAATTTACCAGAGACATCCGAGGCCATAGCTGTGTTTGGCGAGGAAAAAAAGAAGAAACGCTCGGAGATATATGATAACGATGGACCATACACATTTTGTATCGTCGAAACCTAGTAAAAAACAATTTAATTTTAGATTTTGAAAGGATAAAAACCAGCAAGGTATTTCGTTCATAGCTTTGAAAAAAAACTTACCAACTCGGGAGGAAAATCTCTATCGGTTGGTAACATGTCAGCGGTGAATGATCGATACAATTTAAAATCTTTCTCGCCGTCTCCTACGATCCAATAAACAAAACGATTTTCCAAATCCAAAGTTAATCCGGAAACTTGTAGACCATTGAAGTTGTAATCGTGGCGGTATCGATGCCTACTTTCGCCGTTCAGACGAGCAACTTCGATCGTTCGACTCGTCGCCCAATACACGTGAGCTTCCAACGAGTCGATGATCATTTTTTTCACTGCTCCAGTCTGTACCACTGCTTCTTGCAGCTTGCCGTTGAAATTCGATTTCATAATCTAGTTAGTTAATAAAAAATAATTTATAATTCTTATTTTCAATTTTCAAATTATATGAGTAAAACGAGTAACGTACCAGTTGTTTGTCTGGGTCGAACCAATATATTTTTTTTGTAATCCACTCTACTGCGACGTTACTTATCGATGCAATATTTTCAACCAAGATACTTTGATCGCTTGTGAAATTGTAGTGTATCAATTTGAACTGACTCGTGACCATAAACAAGGAATCTTCGTACCAATGAAAATCGGTAACGTTAATGTCATTGGCCACGTTCAAGTCGGTAAAATTTAACACAGTTTTTACGTTCTGTCCAATCAAATCACTCTGAGCGAGACTAGTATTACCGAGCCATAGAATGGACGCGTCCGACTCCTTTCGCAGCGTTTGCACCTTGAATTTGCTCGAGTAAGGACCGTCGCCCGAGCCGGAGCAGGTCGCGACTCTGACCGTGTACAGCGAGTGCTCGCGCAAATTGTCGACGCTCTCCTCGTAACCGTCGAGGTCTCGAATGTGAATGATCTCTCCGTTGCTGTCGTCCTCGATGAAGAGCGCGTAGGTCCAATTCTGCCAAGCCGCCTCGCTCTGATCGCTCGCGAGCTCCGGCTTCGTCCAGGTGATTTTGGCCCGATCGGCCGCGACGAGAACTTGGACGTTGGCCGGAGGTGATTTGGGCCAAGGAATTGGCTGACTTTCCTCGCTCAGCGTGTGTAGATTTACGAAACTTTCGTCGACTTTGTTGAAGAGCACGTGAGGCGTGTACTTCTTTTTCAGTGGCTCGAACGATTCCGAATAGATTTCCTCTCCGTTGGTCCAGTAAAATAATCCGTTTGCGCTCGACAAAGAGGTAACGTTGTTGAATCTCGGTTGCTGGGCGTCCGTTCGAACGTCAATGACAATTTTACCATCGAAGGAAACGTGCTTTATCGTATTTTCGGATTGATACGCCACCAACAATCGCCGTTCAGCATAATCGACAATGAACGCTCCGAGGTTGGATTTTTGTACAATATGTTCTGGCTAAATAACGTAAAAAGGCCTCGTTAAATTCAAGTACTTCGAGTAAATTAGTTCAAGTTATTTTATTTCAATACCTTAGCTACTATCTGCTCTTGGACATTCTGTAAATCAACTTTGTAAATTCCATCGGCGGCTATCCAGAAAAGGTAACCATTCACGGAATCTACTTGCAAAGAAGAGGGCTGATTATTCAATTCCGATACTACAAGCCTCTCATTGGTTCCATCCAAATCGTAACTATGGATCTCCCAGTAAGCAATGTCGTCCTTGGAGCCAGACACGTAGAGTCTTCGATTGAGCCAATCGACCGAGAGCAGCCACGGTCTCAAGTCGTCCGAGATATTCAGCCTCGTCGCGTTTGAGCCGTTGAACGAAACGCGATGCAAATTATCAGCCGAATCGCTCACGTAGAAAAATGACGAAGACATGTGCAGAGCCACGTCGCGTATCCTGTAGCTACTGGCAAACAGAGAAGTAGCCGACATTGTATCCGTAGTCTGAACGGCTACGACATTCTCACTGCTTATTATCAGTTTGGGTTTTTCTGCTGGATTAGCTGCAAAAAGAGATGAACGGATTAAAATTTAAACATTTAAGCGGGTCTTATCTTATACAAGCTGTGGGCTAGTATAAATTCTTACTTTCTGGTTCTGGTAAAGTTTTCAGGAAGGTAGATGCAGCAGGTCCCTCGCCGTTTTCATTTTTCATCTTCAGGCTGATGGTATAGTTGGAATCGGCGTCCAAATTTTGAAAGATGTAAGTGTCTTGTGACATTGGTATTTCCTGAAACAGATCGAGATTTAATAAATCAAGCTCATTTCGTAGCGATCTTGTATCGAAGTATCTTTCAACTCACGACTCTGATTTGCTGCAGTTGCAAAACATAAGAGTAAAGCGGCCCACTGGTATAGGTACCGGGTCTCCAGTGGACGTAAATCCTGCTGTGATCGACGGCCAACGCCTTGACCAGTCGAGGAGCCGAGCTCGGTGGTCCGCTCGGAGCCGTGAGGATCGACGCACTCGGCCGAGAAAAAATCGCCGCATCGTCGTCGATGGCATTTTTCAGGTACACGACCAATCGGAACTGCAAAATTTTTAACAATCAATGAGTGACGCGCCGTGAACAATCTTGAATTTCATATAATAACAATCGAATAACACACTAACTCGATATTTCGCGTACGGTTGTAGATTGTACAGGGATATTTGGTTATTCCCCAACCAGTTTTGATTATTGCAGTATTTCCACTTCTTTTCCGGGACATCTTCGAGCTTGCATTGAGCAAAGTAAAGCAATTTCGTGTCGTATTGTTTGAGATTTGCATTGCTCCACTTCAACGTTAACGAATTTGACGTCAATGAATCTTCGACTAGATTCGGCGTTGGTGGAACTCCAATATAATCTGCGAAAGGAAAAGTAATGAAACGCTTTTGGCAAGGATAAAAATCATTATTAAACTTGGATATTTAGTAATTATAATTAATTTATTACTTTAACTTGTCGCTGCCTTATAAATTAATTGTAAGGTTATATTGACATATTACGAAGTTATCTGTTTTTTAGCGTAAACACACATCACGCGTGAGTGGTGCGGGAGTGTCTAACCTTTTTTTCGACAACTATCAAAACTAGTGATATAACACCCTAGCGAAAAGTGCAAAAATAGATCGACATGAACCGATGGGTATCGTCGGCGAAGCTGGCGTAAATTTTCTTACAAGCGATTTTTCTGTTTCGTCGCTTTAGGGGCGCGAAATCGATGGACTCACGTAAACGCGAGAATCAGTTCAAAGAATACGAAGCAGGACTGAACGATCTGAAGAAGCTGTTCGACGAGCGATGGAACCAGTCGAACTCGAGCTGCGGCAACGACTACGACGTGCGCCTCGAGGACTTTGAGCGGATGCGCACCCTGGGCATCGGCGCCTTCGGACGAGTCATGCTCGTCAAGCTGCACCAGGACAGCACCTTCTACGCCATGAAGATTCTCGACAAAGTGAAAATCGTCAAGCTGAAGCAAGTACGTGAGCCAGACGAATTCCTTTTCGACAAATTCCATCCAGTAAGTGACGACGACGTTCGTGCGTGTGTGTATGACGCACAGGTGGAAAACACCCACAGAGAAAAGAAGATCCTGCAGTGCATTCGCTTCCCCTTCGTCCTCTACCTGGACTTTTGCTTCAAGGACAACTCGTACATCTACCTGGTGCTGCCCTTCATCAACGGCGGCGAGATGTTCATTCATCTGCGGCACATGGGCAAGTTCGAGGAGAATCTGGCGCGCTTCTACGCGGCCCAGGTCACCATGGGACTCGAGTATCTGCACAAGTGCGAGCTCATCTATCGCGACCTCAAGCCCGAGAACATACTGATCGATCACACCGGCTACCTGCGCATCACCGATTTCGGATTCACGAAGCACCTCAGCGAGTCTAAAAGTTATATTTCTATACACAGCCGAACTCGAGCCGAGAGGGGAATGCAAAAAAAAATATTAAGCACCGAAAATCATTGTCTTCTTATCGTAGGACGTGGACGCTATGCGGAACGCCCGAGTACATAGCGCCCGAGATCATCCTCTACAAGGGCTACAACAAATCCGTCGATTGGTGGAGCTTCGGTGTTCTGCTCTACGAGATGAACGCCGGCTACTCGCCCTTCTACTCGCAGAACCCCATGAAGATCTACGAGAAGATAACCGCCGCCAGGTACAAATTTCCCAAGACCTTCTCCGAGGACCTCAAGGATCTCGTGAAGAATCTGCTCCAGCTCGACCTGACGCGCAGGTACGGCAATCTCAAGGGCGGCGCGCTCGACATCAAAAAGCACAAGTGGCTCGCCAAAACCGACTTCATGAAGATTTATCAGAGAGGCGTCACGCCGCCTTTCGTGCCCAACGTCGCCGGCCCAGGCGACGACAAAAACTTCGATCGCTACGACGAGGAACCGTTGGAGGTTAAGAATCATAATATGTGCGCCGAAGATTTCGCGAATTTTTGACCTTTTTTTTTTATTTTAACCGGTGTAATTTAACTTTCTTTCTTACCTTAGATTAATGGTTGTTTTTTTTCATTTTAAATATAAGAACGCGTCGAGTTGTAGCTTGTAAATAAAATGTAACGAACGCGAATTATTCTGTAATTCGAAAAAGCTAAAACTCACCTCTGATAAGTTGATAGTGTTGACTCAGAGCATTTTGGCAGCCAACCGAGCAGTAAAGCTCTTTCGTCGATACCAGTTGTTTTGTTGCATTCTGAAATAGAAAAATAAAGTTTGTTGAATTTTATCCTTCAAAAGTATGGGTTTGTTTATCAAAATTTTTCATCGTGCCAAACTTACACAAACTTCCTGACAGCTCGAGTCGATCGCTCGCTCCCATAAATTACAGCCATTTGAACACTGAAAGAAAAAATAATCGATTTTTTAATTCGCATAATCGGACGATATTTCTCTAAAGTTTAGACGTAAATCAAAAGAAAAAAAGTACCCAGCTGATACTTTTAGCAGAAAGATTTTGTCTAGTTTTACTACGATAAATCTAGTTCGCCTCATTTAAGTTTGAAATATTTTTACAAATTCCCTTATAAAAATTCAGACAACCTCTCTGTGGTTCGTATTAAATTATCTATTTTTTTTTAATTTTTATCTTTCTTATTCAAGAAAAAATAGACCTTGAATCATAAATGCATCTATAATCACGTACGTTGCGAATAATGAATCTACTGTGTCATAAAAGTCACTTGAAATTTCTGTTAAAACATGCAACGATATTTTTTTTAGCATGAGATTTGCTTTATAAATAACATGAAAACGTGGAAGCTCGACTTGGATAAATGCTCGTGTGATAAGAGTTACGTATCAAGTGCTTAGGCAGAATTCACGCATGGTATATTAATATCCAATAAGCTGAATATCCATTAACAGATCGAGCGACTTTGTAATCATTAGTTCAAGTCAGCCTCTCTTTCGTACATATCCGCGCGCACACACCGAGCGGAAGCTGAATGTCATTGTTGTCGGTACATACGTAAGAAGGGGGAGTCTGGCGTATAGAATTGATATTTTCGAACGATGCCAGATGGATTAATTGTGCCAAGGGAATACGCGCTTATAGATTTGGAAAAAAAAGGGAGCAAAAATTTTTCGTATTCATGAATCGAAGAATTGAAAAAACTTACGTGATCGATTCTGCATCTGAAGTCGCAATCAACGTCAAAATCCGCATCGTCTTTGTCGTCCTAAAAACAAATCGGATGATTTACTTGCATGAAAAAGTCTGTCTACAGTGTGCATTTGAATTATTATTCTCTGTCTACTTCTTAATGCAATGAATTTTTCGACTTATTTGCATGAATGACATAATTTACGTTCGTATACGCTTGGCGCATAATTAAAATAAATATGCGCAGCAAAATTGTGATCTTTGAGTCTTTCTCACGCAGCGTTGCAATTATGAGCGCGTACATGGGGCACTAGGCTGCAGATAAAACTTCTTTACTCATGTGAGAAAACGTTTATCGAGTCGACGAAAGCCTCGACGGAAAAGTTTCGAGCCTTCAACGCGTGGATTTATTTATTACTTTATTACTTCAACGACGGTGTTCATATTTCACTCGAAGATCGAGTTGAATAAGTCGGCGATTTCGCGACGTTTTGTCAAAATACTCATCTATCCCCTTGTCTCGGAAATATATACTTTCGTCTCTAACGATCTTATTTTTGGAGCCGCAATTCGTGGCACCGCTCGGAGCTCGTATACACGCGGCGTATTCGCATGTAGTGGCAGTTAAGCCGATTAACAAAAGGCTTATAGTGCGTGTATGTATCTCGCACGCATCGGTCTCCGGAGACGTCGCCGTCGTCTCTCTTTCTCTTTCCCTCTAAATTGATACGTCCTTCGTGGTTGTTGTGTCGTTGCTTCTGCAAAGCGCAACGACCAAATGAAATTTCGCCGTTGTTGTAACGTATAACTCGTGCTCTCTTCACCCGCGTGTGACTTTTGCCGAGTGAATTTTTGCTCGGACCGTACATTAAATTGCGTGTGAGAATGGGAAATGTCAAAAGAGATAGAGAGAGAGGCGGCGATGGCTCGAATTTACGAAGCGTCGCAATCGATTTAACTTATTTATCTCGCGCCTTTGCTATGGCGATTCCCGAGGATTTTTATTTTATTTTTCTGTCTGCCCGACACACTCGTTGCTCGTTGATTTACCCAAGTGAGATAAACGTAAAATGAATAAAGGTTGTCGGGGAAATGTATCAAATCCACCGAGTACCACACTCGACTGCATTTAAATAAGTTTTGTTTTCGATCTGCATCATTTTTTCACCTATACACAAAAGTACAGAAACAAGCTGCAGTGAATCGGTATGCGTGCAATGTAGCATCGAACAAAAGATCCCCAGCTCTGCCTCTCTCTCTCTCTCTCTCTCTCTCTCTCTCTCTCTCTCTCGTTCACTCGGAGCGAGCAGCAGTTGAGAAAATAAAAAAAGAAACGTAACGTTGTTATGGAAAAAGCTGGCAGAAAAGAGGAAGCCGCTCTGCTGACCCCGCATGGGCCGTCGCCGCGGTAATTGCGCCGACTGATCAACGATGCGTGACATACGCGATGCAACGCAGCAGCTCTCGCATCATACGTATGTACGTGTAGTGGAGGTGCATTTCGTGCACCGCTGGGCATTAAAATATCATCCGGCGCCTCTTCTATACAGCATAATGCAGGTTCGCGCACGCCATTTCCTCTCTCGAAAAGAGGAGAAAAAAATCGCACCAGCATGGCGTGCTCGGCTCGAAGCGAAAATTATTATCATCGGTGTTCTTTCACGCGCGCGCGCGCCGTTTTAATTTTTAGCGTCTTAATCTTGGCGATGATCGCGCTATGAGCCAAGCTCGTGTAGTCATTGCTCTCGATTTCAGCCGATAAACTCTCGCACGCGCGCGCGAGGAGCAGATTTTTTTTTCTCTCTTCACTCTTCTCTACTCTTGTACGATATACTCTAGTCTAACTCTTCTCTTCTGGGCAGCTCGTTCGATCGCGAGCGCTGACTGTAACGAGGATTACCCGCTCATCGCACGGATGAAATATAATGTTTAATTGCAGCTGCATGACTGCAGTTTAGGTGTTTAAAAGAGAGTGAGAGAATATACCGTATAGGCGCGCGCGCGTGTGTGTGTATGCCTCTGTGACGCATGTATAGAAAAATTTAACGAGAACTAAAGTGAATAAGGAATTTACGCTGCGTTATATAGACGTACGCGTGTATGGCTGGGCACAGCGTACGTATTATATGTACGCAGCACCGCTTCATTAAATGATGCGACGAAAAAAAAAAAAAAAACGAGGAAAAATTGCTGGGCGTAGCGATGGAAAAATGAAATTAACGACGCTTTAAATACCTCGACTAATGCGATAAATCTCCATCTAATCGTGCGCGATACCGCGATGATAATCGGACGTGTAGGAAGATGAAAGCGAGTGAAATCGATTAGATCGTCGTCGAAACAACGATCGCGTCGATTCACAATTCGATCGTTACCAGTTGAGTCTCTCGTGAACCACTGCCATAAATTATATCATGTTTATATGCACGTATATAACGCATGCAGATCGCCGCGTTCAATTTTCTAATACTCTACGCATTACGCGCGCATAACCAGGCCATTCAACTCTCTACAGACATTTCGTATATATAATATATATATAGGAGCTAGCCGAGCGCTGCACTGCACGGCACTTTTCTCATTTCGATCGCTCGGCTATAATCGCGCGCATTCGTCGCGATCGGAAACGTGTGTGCGATACATTATGCATTAGAGGCAATCGACGCTATAACGAAAGAGTCGACGAACGAAATTGTACGAGTTCGCGGCAATTTTGCGAGCTTTCAAAAATTGTGCTCACGCAACAACGTCTTGCCGCAGAGAGCGAGAGAAATAGACACGATATACAGCGTGCGTGAATTTCTCTAGTCCGTGCCAATTGATCGTTAAATTCCATTAAAAATCCTTAACTTGGACATTGCAGGCAGGATCTCGCGTACCTAATTAAACGGTTCGCGCACGTTGTCTATAATATCGGTATATAGGGGGATAAAACTCGTCGACGCGGATCCTTGACCGGCTTATTACGAGATACATTATGACGGAGGCGAGACAGGTTGACCAATATCCTAATTCACGCACGGCCGGCAAGCGTTTCCTTCGATCAATATCGCGCGCAGTTATAAGCTATTCTTCTGCAATTACCGGCATGCCACCGCGTTGCCATGGACCGACGAATGTGTGCATATAACGCGTTAAGACTACTATGCAATGATGAGCATTCTTACCAGGAGATTCGAGGGAGGCTCGTTTCGAGCGCAATAGCTGTGGCAGGCATTACTGGTGATGCCGCCGTTGTCACCACCGGCTGTCAGGGTGTCCTCGGTCGCCGGCACATAGCGGGCCTGTACAGCCGAACAAAACATCAGCAGTAGGAGCAGCAGCATCGGTGTCGAAGCCGCTGCGGCGCGTCCACGGCGGGGACTTTTCCTCCATGGTGCTCCGTTCCGCTCGTCGCCGATTATCATAGTTCTTCGAGTCCGTTTAATATTGTCGCGGCGGCTGCACTCGCTTGTCGCGTCGTTTCAAGATCATTTCCAATTCAACGACGTCACATATAACGAGATAACATTCCACGCATTTTACTCTTTGCTACTTTCCTGGCATTTCTCAATGCGATAATTCATCCTGCGCACCACCGACATCTTCGTAACGACACTTTGACATTCGCGTTTTGCCGCGCAGTTTCACTTTGAAAGAAGATGCAAATAATTTTCACTTTCGAAGAGAGCTCGAAACACAACAACGGAGCACAAAGCAAAAAACACAGCACAGAAGCACGAAGACGAGATCCAGTGACACATCCAGCAGCACTTGTATAGTTACACCACACAGGACGTTCGTCGAGCGCGTCGAATTTTTATTCAAAACACCATGCGCGTATACACGATCGTGGCTTACCGCTGCAGCTTATAACGCGTACTGTATAGCTCGAGAGAGACCACATGCGCGCACGCTAACGCACGGAGCAACGACCAATCTCCACTTATATCCACTGCCGCCCGTGTTTTTATCTCTACCACCACATATATTTAGATTATATACACTGCTATACGTATATACATCGGCGGTGCGGGCACCAAGTCGCTCGACGAGAGCTCGACGGCGTTAGACTGGCGCATAAGCTCTGGGCCGCCGCGTGTGAGAGCCGCAGCCGATCATCGCAACGATCATCGTGCTCCGTGTGTCTCCCTACCATCCTCCTATTTACTCTTGTATGTGTGTGCGCCCCGAGTTCATTCAGACTTTTCGTTCTACACACACACACATATTTATAAATATAGCCGCGCACACATCATACTCCCGTATTATATTTCGCTGTACATTTTTCGGACTGCATAGTATGTACTGCAGATATCGTACGACGTTTGTGTCGTTTGATCGCTAATCATCGGTATAAACGTTATTTTCCCCCAACGACGCTTTTGGATTATCAGCAATTTTTTTTGGACCTCGACTGTCATATTTAGAAGCAAACTTTTAATGGCCCTCTGCGTCGTATAATGTGCAGTCTCAATGTGCAGTGCACCGCGCGCACATGTGCAGTTCGCGGGCTTCGTCGCGATTCTCACGAGTTTATATTTATGTTGCAAACTCTGCCGATTTTTATACGCTTCTCAATAGGATCTCGAGCATTTTGCGGGTCGCAAATAAGACATTGGCAACTTTTCCATTCCTCCAAATCGCTTCCTTTTTCTCGTCTCTTCGCTAATCTACTTGGCGTCAGGTTGTACATATAACAAGGATCGAACTCGAGATCGTGTCCCGCACATAATGTGTTTTTCAAAATAATACAGGCACCCCATGAGAAAAAATATATCTGTTCCATTGCCTTCCACCGCACGCACGCACGCAAAGACCTGCGGACAATAGGTATGGAACTTCGAGGATTCACAATAATGTGCCTATGTGTGTGTGCGTATAATGTGTGTGCTACACACAGACGGAAACCACATGTGTCGCCGGTGGGCTAATGTAAACCTTCCAACATTTTTCCCCTGACTCCGCTTTCAAACATTTCGATCGATTTACATGTCATAAACGAGCATTTCTGTATCGGAAGAAAATCAATCGGTGAAGTAAACTCGTGGCCCTTCCTAAGACAAAGCTATACAATTGGAATGGTATATTAATTACTTCAAGATTGAGATGCCTCATTATAAGCTCGTTAACGGATTGATGTTTCAAAACGCACAATTACGGGCGTCTAACCGCACCGAACAAATCGACGCCCATTGCGTTACGCGCGTTGCACATTACGCACAACTGATTATTCGTGCGTGCGGCGCGCGACACGAGTGACATGGAGAAATCATCTCGAGAGTGAAATTAAAATTGTTTGGAAAAACAATCCCGGCGCGTACGAAGCCGTATGATACGCTCTTCAGGATTTATCAAAAATTTTTATCTCAAACGTATATACGAACACGAATGTCGTACATCCCGCCATCGTAACCCTGAATTTTTGATAAAGTAAAAAAGTAGGTATGTAAGATTCGTAATGAGGCGAAGGAAAAATCATCCCAGATATCGAAATTATAATGAGCACGCTGCGCTATCGCAACGAGTAAAATATAATATTAATAGCGAGTACTGTGTATACGCGGGTATTTCCCACAAGAGTCTCTACGCGGACGAGTCACCCTAATCTTGCAAGCAGTGCACATTTCGAGCCGTCGTTGTCCAAGTCCAACTACAGAGACTGCATCGGAGCTCTCGCTCCCAAGCATATATACCCCCATGATTTTAAATCGAGCAGTCGCTCGTGAAGCGAAAGATGCCTGTATGTCGCCTATGCGACTTTCGAGCGATGCATTATATTATAATGGCACTCAATTATATAATAATATTGCGAGTGAGGAGGACAATATGCCATATGATTGGGCTAATTATTTTTTTTTTTTTTTTTTTTACGTACATTGTATAGGAAGTACGAATGTAACAATGCGTGTCTGGACGTTTGTCCGTATTATACATGCATAAACACGTACTGCACTCGGAGTGCATATGAGCGATTGTCCAACTTTTCGTTTTTATTGGCCGTGACGCGTTCTCAGCCTGAGCTATGCGCGCACGGGCATCAGCAGGAGCAACGAGAAAAGAGACACGAAAGGAACGTGATTATCGTGAAACGAGAGTCGGGAGGAGCGCAGCAGCTATAATGGCAGATAAAAATATATCTATCGTAATGTATAGAGCGAGGCTTTTTTGTTGTGCTATAGAGTTTACGTTAGATAAACGATAATCGTTTTATGCATATTACGTATCTATTTGTTATCGTTTTGACATTTATACTCTGGCATGTGGGACGTTTGAAAAGGAAAAAAAAATAGATTGGGTTACGCCGCGCTGAGGCTGAGCCATGTGTGGGCTCCGAAGATATCAAATGTATGTATCGACGTCATTAGTGCACGCGTAATTGCTTCTTTATGAAATAATTTGAATTTTGTCATCCCTTTTCGGCTTAGCGTGAAAATCTATTTAACGATCGATCTAAAATTAATAGTATGTTTTGTTTCGGTTGTACAGAATACGTAATTATCGCAAGCGCACATCGATGACTCGACTGCAGCAGCTACGATTCGTCGAAACGAACTTAATCAGTGAGATAAACGTTTGGAAAATCATACTCAAAAATAAAAAAATACCGCAACAGTAAGAAATATATCGACCGACGAGACATGCAAAACACGCTGATTTCGGTCTCGGTTATAACTTCTAAGCGGCTTCCTTTTTTTGTGCGAATTCACTTAAACATTGAAGCTTTTTCTATAATTAAACGTGTAACGACTAGATAAAAAAGAGAATTATTTTAAAAAATGGGCCTACAGGTTCTCACTAATCCTGAAGTTATAGCAATCTGTTCGAACGCTGAAATAGTACAATAATATAGTTATAAAATATATTAAAAAGTTTATTCTGTACAGCGTTTAAAATGATAATTTCAATGCAATATGTCTGATAGTTAAATATCAATTTTGAAAAACTTGAGATTTATTTTTTACAGATCGGCCATTTTAGAAATTATTATTTACATATAATACACAAACTGTCCTGTGTCATTTTAATGAATTCTCTAATTATAACTAACTGGTTTGTTTATCAAGTTCCAATGCAGCATACTGTTCTTCGTCAACTTCAGATAACATAAATTCTCCGTTAGACCTCTTAAAAAGTACTCTTCTTATTCCTTCTGAAAATTTCAATGAAACCATTAGTTGAAATAATTACATAAGATAATAAAAAAGTACTATCGTTAAGAATGAGTTCATCTACTCGAATTAACATACCTGAAGATGGTTCGTCAGCTAGAATCACCTGTGCTTCAATTTGATTATCATTTTCACCTTCGTCACCTTGAATCACCTGCGGAGTCACAATCTCATAGACACCCATTCCACCTACGACTTTATGATCTTCATTGTCAGGTGTCAACATGGTTTCTGACTTTTCTTTCTCCTGCTTCGTAATTGTTACAACGTGTAACAGTGGTTCACCGTCTGGTCCTAGAGTAACTATCATTGTACGACCATCTTCGCGTTTTTTACTGACTCGGTACACCACACCATCGTAGCCAGTAATCGTTACCCATTCAATGGGGTTTTCAAAGTTGAAATTGGATATAAATTCAGCATAAGCACCGGTGTTCTTTTCTCGCGTACTTTTCAAACAATTCGCATCTTCGTTGACCATGGTTCTTTTACTAACGAACGAACACAAAATCGATTAAAATTTGGAATAATTGTTTGTTTTTTTTTAACAAGAATCACTAGTCGCTACAGTCGATTCGGTCTTTCTTTCCTGTTTACACAGCAACGCGTGTAACAACTATACTGATTCAGCAATTCAGAGCAATATATCGACATGTCACGTGCGTGTGAATTTCGCAGCAGAAGAGAAAGGACAGATTCTTGGCCCTGACGAGCGCCGACGAATGACAGCGCGCCAAAGATTCTACCTCGGAGGCGTTTACGCAGACCTACGATTATTGCGCTCGGCTGCTCTTATTTCATGGATTAACTCGTTGCACTAACCCAACGCGCATAAAGAAGTTTCACTTCGAAAGTACTTCGAATTCACCGACTTTCGTTATCGTTTTCTGACAAAAATGAGCGAATCAAGAATACACCGCGGATTACTTTTAAACTATGCTTTAAAGAGTGTTTCTTGGCGCGTAGACAAGACGCGAAAAACATTTGATCTCTATGAGTTATTATAGGAACATCAATATTTTAAAAATTAATATTAACTTTGGTTTATGACCAAAGCCTCCGCTGTGCCCTCAGCATTATTATAAACTAGGCATCGTGCGTTTGGGTTTTGATTATTCAAAGTAACAAGTTATAAACATTTTGAAGTAAAGATAGATGCGACAATCACTTCGATGGCCGGCAGTCCCATATTCCGAGACCTCTGAAAAAGTCTCAACTTCTTTACCCGAGCTTTCACTGCTCATATAATCATTGAAGGTCTTTGTTTACGCCTCGTTGTCGATCGCAAAATCTAAGAGATTCGACGACGCGATGAAAGAGGATCCACCAGAATCATCCTCCGCTGCAGAATAAGAGGTAGTATTGTATAAAATTCATTCAGCTTTCATTCAAACTCATGTCAACTGTTTATTGAATAGTCAATTACATTGACTTATCATCCCCGGTTTTACAATAAGCACATTTTAACAAACTAATTACTAACATTTTCAAATGATGCAAGTTTTTAATAGTGTTAATATTTTGCCCTTGAATCCAGTGGAATCAACATATGCAAAAAGCCAATTGAAAATAAAAAATATATATTAACAGCTAGAAATACATGGACCGACATAAGACAAGTAAAACATGCAGATTTTGGTCTCGGTCATAAAAGTTTCTGAGCAGCTCCCTTTTTTGTATTTATTCACTTAAACATTGAAATTTTTTATGAGCTTGCATCACGCCATATTTTAAGAGAGCGAATGATCTTGACAATCAGCTTATCGAAATCATCGCAAGTCTAGTTGATACAAGTCTAGTGATTACATACATAACATACATAACATATTATGCGTGAGGAAAATACGTTAGAATTGTATACGATAGAGTTTCACAAAAGCACGGCCTGTTTATATTTTCCGGCGATAAGTTTACATAACTACAACGATAAATTGTTCACGAGCCAAGAGCAAATCTCCACTGTGTCGAGATAAAATTGGAGAAAAAATACAGAGAGACGACGAAAGTAAAATAGACGCGATGATTCGCGCTTACAGAATTAACTAGCGTATGATAATTTTCGTGTCGCGTGTATTAGTGTATAATATACTCGAGCGTCGGGAGTAAAAGCTCACGATGTGCCACTGTATTTTATATTGTATACGAGCGCGCGCGACTCAACGTTGTAAAGCGATAAACGAGCCCGATGACACATTATTTGCGCGCGCCTACGTTTTCTTGCCTTTTTTTTTCACTTATACTTTCTTTCTCTTACAGCTGCGCTGTCCGGCGTATAATGTAAGAGAATCGTCGGCGCGCGTATAGAAATGACGAACGAGCTTCGTCGTCGCTGGGATAAGCGTAATAGGAACTCGCGCGTGCAGCGTAGTAGCTCTCGGAAACGCAAATGTTAAGTATGCATACCCCCCCCCCCTTGCGTATATCATGTATTAAAACTGCGATGAGGCACACGTCGATGGGTAAGAGAGAAGTGCACCGTGCTGATGTTCAGAAACTGATGCGCGATTAAAAAATAGGAATAAACAAATAAAGTGAAGAAGTCGTTACGAAGCAACTTTATGGCTCGACGAAACTTTTGACTCGTCGTCGGAATTTACAAACACGTAGAGACGTGAATGTATAAAATCGTATAAAAAAAGAATCTGAACAAGCGTGAACGGTATATGTTTAGAAAGTAGAAGAAAGGAACTTGCGACAAGGTTTACGTAGGCTTTTTTTGTCGACCAAGGCAAATATATAACGACGAAACTCACTTCCCCGAGTTATTTAATGTTCCGTACGCGAACTGCGCCTCACAATGAAAACGAAATGATCCGCCGAATATAATAGAAATAATTAGAAATCGACCTGTTGCCGCTTATTCATATGCAAATTTTGCGCGCGTGTCTCGTGTCTCCTCTAAGAAGGTACATTATATACACTTTGAATAAAAAAAATATATAGCCTGTACGCGATCTAAATCGAATTTTCCATTGATTCCATGATAATGAGATATCCCATTGTCCAAGAGGCGCAAACACAAATATACACGCCGTATGACTCTAAGTTAATTGCATTCATCGAATAAGTATACAAAAATAGTCGATCGTCGAATAGATCAACGTATCAAGCGGCGGTATATACGTGTACACGTAATTAAAAGTTGAGCGCCTTCAAAGAAACAATGACAGCTCTTTTCCTTCGTTTTTCTATTGGCCTCGTCGAGCCTTTATCAATCGCGCACGCAAACAGTCCGAGTTTTTATTTGTATATCTCAATCGATTAGATTGTAAAAATTACAGAGTCTAATCGCGGGAACAATGATCGAGAGCCGATACGGAGTGGGCGATTATATCCGAAATTACTGTAAGGCTGCACGGATGTGATCCACTCGAGCCCTCTTGACAATATACCTATATAAATTCGTGCGCGATACAGCGAGAGCCCGACAAACATCCTCAAATCGCGACTCTAGATTTTCGTTGCTTTATAGCATTTCCCCCAAAAGCCGACAAAAAGATAAACACGCGGTGGATCGCTTCCAGTGTGTAAACCAAAAATAACACCTTAAATGTGCCTATGCGTGGCTCGCGTTATGTAGCGACAGATTCCGGTGTAGTTTCGAGGGCCAAATAATATTCATTGTATCGTGTATCGCTGCTCAGAAGCTCGAGCAGAGGAAAGCTCGCCCAATAGACAATGTATGCAGAAAAACCCAACTATATTATACCTATGTATCAAGTCGCGCGCGTTTATTAAGCGGCTCGCAAGTAATAGCCGTTTCCGCAGGAAATACAGTTGTGTATATGCGTGCGCCGCGCGGTGTGAGCTGCTAACGGGCCGCTTATGATCGTGCACGACTGCACCGTATCAACGGCATGTATATATATGAGCATTAAGCATGTTCCGCGACTACAGCATGACAAGCTTAATTAAGCTCCATTCGACGATGCTTCGTGCACTGATGCCGTTTAAAATTTTTCCCTTCGAGAGCTTTCTTATTATTATCCGTCTCGAGATCCTAATTTCAAAGATATTAAACCTACTGAATAATACGTGCACCTAATCGAGAAACAATTAACTTGAAAACCCAGAACTAATACAGTGGATTTGAATTAAAACATAGTATAAGCGCGTGTGTGACGTGTAATCGGTAAGTACAGTGAAGCCTGGTTTGTTGTAGGAAGCTTGCTTAACAAGAATAATAATTAGTTATTAGTTACTTAGGCTACATCCAAAATCTATTAAATGGTAAATTTTAACATTTTTCTCCGAAATTTTGATAACTTGCGCGTGTTACTTTGGAATTGACCGCGAACCAAGTAGTGTGAAAACGAATTGACAAGCCAGCATCTTTACATTATACTTTTACGAATCTAACAGATAAACAGAAATAGAACACATTTGCAGGCTTCACTTAAAATTATGATAAAATAAAGAAATCATTGTTTACTTCTGCAAATAGCAACATTTTAAAAAGATGAAATTATACCGACGATGTTTTAATCATCAAAAAAAATCTACTATTTCATCCAAGTTTTATAGATTCAATTAAATTTAAACAAGCTTTGATGAAAGAATGTGTATTAATAGCAAATCCAACAAAATTAAAAAAAAAGAATGCAAAAAAGTATAGAACTCAAACGTAAAAATACAAAGAATTCAACTATCATCAAACTGGCTAATTGCGATTCGGAGTACTCCAATATAGAAACAAATTTTTTGCTATCAACAGACACGTTGTAACGAGTTACACCTAAAATATCATTTTTTTTTAAATAAAAACAGATTTGAAGAGAAACACAAAATATTATTGACGGGACTGAAGTCTTTTTATTTACTGTAACTGTTTATGCGCAGTAATAATTTCACGATTTTATTAGACAATAAAATAACTCAATGAATGAATTTTATAAAAATATTCAAGATTAGTAGTGATTTAATGAATCCATTCTTTACTTTTTTATGCTCCAAATACATTTATGCGAATAGTGCAATTTTTAGAGAAACTGAAAATTAATATCAATGAAATCAAAATTAGCAGCTTTTTCTTGTAAGGCGTATAATTATTTTTAACCGAATGTAAAACTAGTATATTATGTGAAGACAGTTTTTTCGAAAAAAAATCGACCATAAGAAAAATTCCGGAGTTCACAGTCATTGAACTTCTTCTTGACGTTGCATATGAATTAGGTATCGTTTTAAGTGGCAAAGATGCGGGCAAGAATCTATAATAAGGGACCTTACTTAACTGCTAGAAACGAATTCAAGTGTCAATCCATCAATGTACTTAGCCGCAACGACAGCTTCTGCCTTATAATCTACGATTCGATTATAAATGGAAGCGATCGATGTTGTTCAAGACATTTTCACGATGCAACTTTGTTTTGAGAAAGTCCCGTGTCAATCGAAGTTTTTAATATAAAAAATCAGTAATAAGAATCGACGACTGTCAAAATTGTCAAATTGTTCAAAAATTAAGAAATATCGATACACATTTATTCAGTCTACATAAAGTTACAAAAATAAAATAGAATAGAAAATTCTATAAATAAATGTAATATGGGTGTTTTAAAAATGAACTGTTCTCTGTATGGGGGTGTATCAATATGCAGGCGCCATGAACAACTCACCGAGAATTGATGCAGCAGACGAGCGCGAGATCAGTAACGCGAAAAATAGTTTGAAAGCAGAATCACGATTCAAATCCTTTAATAACAATGAGTGAGTGCGTTAAAGATAAAGCAAACGACAAGAAGGAGCTCGATACCACCGATAAAAAAACTTACGCCGGTATTCCTGAAGCAGAGTTTGTGGTAAATATTTCATTTTTATATTCCAAGCGTTAAGTCACTTCAATGACATAACCTGATTACGGTGTGTACAACTCCATATATTCTCTTCGAGTCTTTTTATTGTACTTATAAAATTATAAAATCAATGGTTCTTTTCACTGAAATTATTCAGTACCTCACTTTTATTATTAAAAAATCCCTACAATATATATTGGAGTTTGCATATCGATCAGTAACAAAATTAATCCATTTACCATGTCCATATATGGTTATGAAAATGATACAATTCTAAAATAAAATTTAAAAAAAAGTTAGTAATGCCATTTTTCGTGAATATTACAAATTTCTGTTTTTTTAATTTTCCAGGATGATGTTGACTCTTTTATGGCAAAGCCCGAAAACAATGGGAATGTGGAAATGGTTCTTAGGAAATTAGATGAAGCCCATAGTAAATATAAGTTTATGGAATATAATTTGGTGAACAAGAGAAGGAAGCTCAAAGATCAAATACCTGATCTACAAAACTCATTGAAGATGATCAACAAACTTAAAGTTGAAAAAGAAAATAACAGAGAAATGCAAACACAATTTGTTTTGTCAGAGCAAATTTATGCCAAAGCTGTCATAGCTCCAACTGATAAAGTATGCTTGTGGCTTGGAGCAAATGTCATGCTGGAGTATTCTTTAGATGACGCACATGTATTGTTAACTAATAATATTGAGTCGGCTACAAAAAATCTTGGATATATCGAACACGATTTGGACTTTTTGAGAGATCAGTTTACTACTACTGAAGTGAACATGGCTAGAGTTTACAACTGGGAAGTCAAGAGGAGGAATGCTGGAAAAACAGCATGAAAATATGAAGTAAATTATTTAACAACTTGTCAAGCAAGCTCTGCTACAGTTTAGGCTGATTATTTTGCAATTTTTCTGTATATTGTATGTATGAACTGTTAAAGCACTCTGCTTAGTGAGATAATTTTTTATCAACAATAAATGAATGCAAACAATAAAATATATCTATTTCTCTTTTAAATAATATAATAAATCAATTTCATAGTCTAAATTTCCTTATTTTTATTCATTTTTGTTATTTTTTATGTCTATGTTCATAATATTAATGATGATTATTGATTTCAGCTAGTTATAGAATAAAAGCACAAATCACTGTGCTAGATTCATATTTTTTCATTATTCAGGCGGGTAATAAAAGAGACTTCTGATATCCAAGTAGAAAAGATGCTTTATTTTGTTATGTTTTGGCATAAACATACTGAAATACTTTTCGATGACAAATATACATATATAGAAATATTTATATAAATATAAGCATTTGTAATACCTCTGTTTCTTATCTTCAATACTTGCATATTTAATTACTCATTAAATTTGAATTGAAAAGTTCATTGAACACAAATTTGCACATATAAGATCAATTAAGTAAGATATGAAACTATTAAATTTTTGCTATGAAATTTCATTTTTGAAATTAATGTACTTTTACATTTCAGAAATTTTCAAGTAAATGGTCCTTTATAAAGAAAATGGTGAAAACAATATATTTTTAATTACTGTCAATATCAATTGGTCCTACATTCAACTAAAATGTAGCGATGCAAAAGTTACTTGAATCAATTGTAAACACTACATTGTCATCTTATTAGGCACAGTATACCCCATGAACTTGTCAACTTTCTTATGGCAAATAGGACTAGTATGTCATCACATATTACTTGCCTAATTATTAATTGACTAATTTGGTGAGCTTTGGGGCGAATATTGTGCATCGTGCTTAGATAATTTTAGTTTTAATTCTGCTATTTGCGCTTTGGCATCACACAGCTCTTTCTTTAAACTTTCTACTTCTTGCTTTTCCACTTTAACTGAATCAGAACCCATAAAGTGTCTTCGAAGATACCTAGTACAATGATTAAGGAATAACCATGAAGATAATGTGCATTGATATATTTTCATTAGAATTAATATTTTAGAATATCATAGTATAAGTTTTTTTTATATCAAAAAAGGATACTCTAAAGCATCTTCAGGCCTTTCAGATGATTCATACAGGGATACCAGCACATTGGTTAAGGCATCCATTACACCTGCATGTTCGAGGTACTTCCTGAATTCTTCTCGTTTCACGTCAACGGGCTAAAAGAACATTGATATAAGTCTACGAATTTTTTCATCGGGCAATGAACTCATTATTTGAAAGTAACGCAAACGATACTGCGATCGTGTAGCGTAAATCGCATGCAAAGAAACAAAAATTAACTCACTTTCGTAGATGTACTTGTGTTCGACATTTTAATCGGCAACAATTATATACTAATTTATATATAGTGTGACTCAAGATTCTTCTTTTAAATAAATTAAAGCCGGCTTTTTAGCTCGGATGCGTTAAAGTATGTTTACACGGAACGCGCACACTTTAACTAATGCGGCTATGCGGCTATAGTTTAACCTTGATGATACGTGCGATTAACGCGCTCTAATGAGGTACCGAGTCGATCGAACTTACTCAGGAATTTCGGGAGGTGATACTATATCATGACTCGGATAGGAAAACGTGTCCCCGCACCTATCACGCACCTCAGCCTCACACAAGCCACAAGAAGAAACAAGCGATTGAGCGACAGAGAGAGATAGAAAGCTAAAGAGAGAGAGAGAGAGGAAAAGCTTAATACAGGGAGAGCGCGATTTGTGTGCAAACTGTAGTTTCCCACTACCAATATATCTCTTTGTCTTTACCGCGTAAATATTATAGCAGACGTGATCGTAATTTTTAATTTTGAGATCGCGGACTGATTCAATTTCGACGTCGAACACACAAATAACAGACGTTGATACAGACTCGCTGCTGTATATTACAACAAAAAACGAGCTGATCGAGGCAGTTTCAGCTTTATAGAGTGGATCGGATTGATTTGCGACGGATTCGGATACTAAGAAGGACGATGTGTGTTTTGATAATACAAGCAAGATTACTACTTATATATGCAAACGGTGTGGGATAATTATATCCACCGCGTTCGCGACGCCCGGCACACCCCGCGACCATAATATTCGCATCTTTTTGTATAATCAAGTTGGTAAGGCGTGATATCGTTATTATCGATAAGGAACGGCGGTCTTTTTTAAATTTTAGAACATCAAGAGTAGATTCCTATTAGCCATAACTGTCAAAATCAATTTTTGTATTTTTCTCGTACATTGCTGATACGGCGACAATGATCAAAATGCTCCATATAAATCAATATTTAACCGAAAATGTCAATGTGTTTACTTAAATTGAAATCATATTTCACATATTTTTACAAAATTATTGTACAAGGTTCTCAGTATCCTTATTTTCTTTACTAATCTTGGAATCTCATATTATTATGGTTACATTGGTCATAAGAACTGCTGCTTGCTGCAGACACTAGGTGTTTCGTTTACGTTCTTGAATCATTGCGCGCTCTACGATATGTCAAAATTTTTGTTTACAAACTTTTTTCTAGGTTAAGAATAGTAGAATTACATTACATTGACTATTTCAAAATGAAAACGTTTAACTTAAAATAGTGTTTAAACTTCCGGATGATTTTTAAAAATATTTAAAGTTATTTTTATAAAATTATTATTATATTTTATTTTTAATAAATAACGTAATCTAGATTCAATTTCAAATCAAGTTTTGTATACGAAGTGCTCTGGAGCTTTTGTATACTGGGTGCTTTTAAATTTTTAAAATAATAGTTCATTTTTTACAAATTTCGAGATTTTTTTTCCAAAATTAAAATTCTTACACCCTTATTCAAAAAGTCTTAAATATTCTGAGAAAGTTCTTCTTTAATTTACTCGAAGCACTTTTTGTCTATAAAATGGAATTCTAAGTTTTTTTTCATGAACTTTTTTTTATAATTTTACTGCAAAACGCAAATGCAACTTGGCGTGGAACCAGTGCAATAAGTACTTGCCAGATGGAGCGCAAGGCGCACTTTCGACAGCCCACAGGTCACTTTCTGACTCCGCAGTCCGCAGTTCGCACGTGAAATCCGATCCCCTAGACAAGCTCATCGTGTGCTGGTCTTGCGTCGCGAATAGTAGTTTATTTCACTATGATAGTGATAATTATATGTTAATTATTCGTGAACTTGACTCGAAGATTTTGTACCTCTTGTGGGTGTTCTGAGTCTTTGAACTCAGGTAGGGTAACACGAAAACACAACCGCGTTAGTTTAGTGCTCGTTTACTTCGTCGCGTTGACAGTGAGAACATTAGCCCATCAATTATGGGCGATTTGTTCGACCTCGCGGGTCTTATAACAAGAGTAGGTGTAGACGCGGTGAAGATCAAACCTGAGCCGGGTCTACCCGAAAAATCATCTAACGAGATTCTAACCGAATTGTTTAGCACGTTTGATGGAGTTGATGTCAACACGAGCAGCAGTAGTAGCAGCAGCGACGAGGATGACAACGACGACGATAACAACAAGAAGGACGACGCCGGAGCCGAAGCTGATGCTGATGATGCTGAAAAAGTTAATGGCAACGACGATGATAAAGACGTTGACGATAAAAAACGAAAAAGAAAAGATAGTCTCAGCAGTACTGGTAAAAAGAAGAAGAAGAAGAAGAAACATAAACACAAGCATGATGACAAGGATAAAGAGAAAAAGCACAAACATAAAAAAAAATCAAAGGATGACGATGATAATAGTAGGCGTTTTGAAATAAAATTTTAATTAGAATCATTTATCTTAGTAGCTGTGTACTTATAGTTTGTTAATTTTTTTCACTAGGCCCCAAAAAGAGTAAGAAAAAAAAGAAATCTAAACACAAGAGTGAATCAGACCTTTTGTCTGATTCCGGAGAACCAAAGATCAAAAAAATAAAAGTAGAAAAAGATGCAGACACAGAAAAAAAGAGTAGACATAAAAAAAGTCACTCAAAAAAAGGTAACATTTGCAGTCAACTTTTTCATTGCGAGATATCTATTTATTTTAACACTTATTCTGTAACTGATGAATATTTTTTCTTTTTTCAAAACCAAAAGATATTGAACCTATTAAAATCAAAGAAGAAAAAAAGGATCCAAAAGAGGATGAAACGAATGTTGAAAGGCAAGAGGAAATTGTTTCATCACCTTTTTCTGCTATACCTAAAAAATTAACTGAAGATTCTGAAGCACCAGAAGTACCTAAACTACTTGGTTGGTATATAAATTAAAAATGTATTCATGTATATGATGAACAATATTTTAATTCCATAAATTATTATTTATACAGAAAAAACATCAACGAAGCCTACTATTATGAAAATCATGATAAAAGATCTCAAGAACAGCGAAGTGTTCAATAATACAGTAAAAAAAGTTGAGGAAGAAAAAAAAGAAAAAGCCGACAAACTAGAAGAAGGCGAAATCACAGATAGTGATGATGAAGATAAAAATAACATGCGTACTCCATCACTAAGTCCTAGTCCTGTATCTCATAGAAGATATTCACGAAGTCCTCGAAGACAAAGCAGAACTCGTGATCTTCGTAATTTATTAAAAGAAAAAGAAAAGATAAAACGGATCAGTAGTCATAGATCTAGATCAAGAAATGGAGATCGACATGCCAGATCACGTAGTCGTAAGAATATTACTTTTTTTAAATATTCATATGAAAAAAATTCAATTTTCATTTCTCATTGTTTTTTGTAGCTATTAGAAGTCGATACGGTCGAGGTCGGAGTAGAGATCGACGAAACAGTTTCAGAAATGATTCAGATAGATATGTTAGAGATCGAGATAACAAATTCAGTCATAGCGAGGACAGAAGTAAACCTAGAGGAAGAAGTAGAAGCAGAGAAAGAAAGTATGTTTGAGTTTATTTTCATAAATCAATTCTTCCAAAAAAAAAATTGTTAAATTCACCTATTTGTGTATAATTTTTAGAGAGAGAATTGAAATTGATAAAAAGAAGCTTTTAGAAATAGCCAGACGCAATGCTATTAATATGATTAAAAAAGGAAAGCTATCTTTGCCTCAACAAGATAAAGCAATTGCTGCCATAAAATCTGGAGGAAAAACTGTTGAGGAATTGACAGGTACACTAGTCAAAACAAAAACATACATTTTTTCAAAGTTGAAAATTAATTGAACATATTCATTCATTTAAATGCAGATTACTGTAAAACGCTTTCAAAATCAGAAGCTCTGGGAGAACTTTCGAGTATATCTTCAGGCGATGAGAGCGGTGATGATAAAGGTTTCCAACATCCATTTTTATTAAAAGATAAACCTAGTTCTATTATAATGAATATTCGGGTAAATACATATTTCAAAATTAATTTAATTTGAGAAAAAAACCATTTCAATTATTCTTTCATTAACTTCAGGACTCAAAGCAACTACCAACAAAAACAATGCTAGAAAAATCGACTGAAGCGCAAACACAATTACGATTGCAATACCCTGTGTCCAGTGGTCAACAACACAGAAAAAATGGTAATATTTAATGCTTAATGATAAATATGTATTGAAAAGAAAACATATTTGTAATGTATTAATCTGATTATTATTACTTTTACAATAAATTTTAGAAAAAGAGTGGGTACCAGTACCAACCAAACCGAAAAATTCTAAACAAAAAAAGCCGGAACCAAAAAAAATGTTTATTCCTGCAAAAGAAGTGCTACACAATAAACCTTTACCTTTGGTTGTACCTCCAATGTCTGAACAAATCACTGCTCAACAAATGCAACAAGCTTCTGCCGCTGCTGCAGCTATAAATGCAGAAGTGGGTTCCTTTGACCCAAATACTCAGAATCCTTATTTACATTACAATGCTATGGTACCTGTTCCGTATGATCCTATGGCGGCTCAAGCTGCTATGTACAATCAACCTGTACCACAACCACCTATGTATGACTCTTCGATTGCTCAACAAATGGTGCCTCCAATGCCTATAGCTGCAGTTGATCCAAATGTTAATTCAGCTTATGTTGCTGGTGGAGAAGCATATGCCCAAGCTCAATGTGCACAAACACAGTATGCCTCAGACAAAGACCACCCAGTCACAGAAGTACCAAATACTGAATCACAAGAACATAATACTTCTATCTTTCCTGAGCCCCCAGCAGAAGTAAGTCGTAGCTTTTCATTTATTCATTTTAAATAAATTTAAAAATTGTATTAAACATTTTTATTTATAGCCTCTTGATATCAGTGCTATTGTTTCACAACGACTCGCAGCTATGCGAAAATTATCAGAAAATCCCAATGACTCTCAAGCATTAAAAGAAATGTATCAAGCGCAAAATGGGGTAATATATACCATTCTCATACATAACATAGCAACTTTAACAATTAAAAATGTAAACCTAAAATTAATATTTTTGTAGATGCAAACTTGGGTAGAAAGTAAGCAAATTCCTGGTCAATTTACTGGGAGTACCGGCGTTAAAGTTCTTACACAAGCTGAACTTAATTCTGGTTACCAAGCTTGGGCTCGCAAGGTATTATCATTTATAAATAAATCGAGGATATACACGGTGAAAACGAGTATTATGACGACGATTTAAGTTTGTAATATTTTGAATATTTTTCAAGACATTACAAATTTTAATTGTTCAAGGATCCATTTACAAAACGAAAGAAAAAAAGTCGGGGACGTGCCAAATTCAGTGCAGTAATTAAAGGTTTTCTATTGGAAAATTTTTAAAGTATTATTGTTATTCAGAGTTATTTAGAGCCTGCCATAAAAATATTTTATAGTCGCAAGAAATTTATTTAGAATTTTTAATTTCTGTACTGAATTTGACACTTTCCCAACTCAGTAACACTGATGTGACCAATTCTAGGAATTCGAAGTTCTTAGGTGCAGTTATTACTATAGAAATAGAAATCCGTACCCCAGCCTAAAACTCAAATTTTTATTAGAATTTTCCGAAACTTAAAGAGAATATTTTTTTAAACGGCTCTATGAGAACCTTAAGAAAATCAAAATAAATGTTCTCATGGGGCCTTTTAGAGAAATATTGAGTAGAAGTTTTATTTTAAAATTTGAATTTTAGGCTGGGATACGGATCTCGTTACGCTGTAAATATATGTAGCAGAGAAATCGATAGTAGGAAAAAAATACTTCACTGGCCATCATTATGACTTCATTGTATTAATGCTGCACCCATGAACTTCGAAATCCCAAAATTGGTCACATGGGCACTTATGAGTTGAGTCTGTAAAAGATTTTCAGGTAGTCTTATCTTATAAACCAAGAATGCTACAGGTTCTGATAGCTTTTTGGTTGAAGAGAAACCAATAATAAAATGAAAATTCTTAGACCAAAAAATCAAATCAAATTTAAAAAAAATGTCAGTTTCATTAGTAAAAGTAGCAAAATTGTGTATATGTACTTGTGTATCAATCATTGGAGACTCTGTTTCGGGGTCTCAGTGACAAGGAAAAACGCGTAAACATGTAAAATTTACCTAGGTACATGACTCAAAGAGTCAACTTCTGAATTTGACTTTTCTAATTATTCAATTAATAAGTACAGAGGTGTATGACACCAAATCTACAGATTAAGTATTCTTTTTAGAATAAAATAGTCAAATGTTTTTTTACGTTTACCAAAAATTACGTTTTTCACCCTTTGCGTTGTGCATCTTGGTAAAATTTGCATATTTACGCGTTTTTTCTTGTCACTGAGACCCCCAAATAGAGTCCCCAATGATTGATACACAAGTGCATATAAAAAAATGTTGCTATTTTTTACTCATGAAACTGCAATTTATTTTAATTTGGTCATATAATGAAACAAAGAATTCATTTTTACATGAGTGAAATCTTCGACCCTGTAGATACAGAAAATCATATTTTAATTGAGTGTAATATTCAATTCTAATATAAATATTAATTGAATATTACATTTAATAAAGTTGATTTTATTTTATAATTACTGCAAAAGTGTAATGATTTGCTTTTATTCAAAACGTTTAAAAAACCAAATTTTGCGACTTGAATATTCGTACATCACAATCCGTAGTCTCCGAGATTTTCAACGAATTAACGGAGTGGTAATTATAATTTTGCAGAAATTAGTATCTACCTGAAAATTTTTTACAGACCCAACTATTTAGTAAAAAAGGAATTCCAACATCAGCTGTCTACAGTTTTCCGTTTGCTCTAATAAAGTATTTACTGAATACATGGTAAGTTATGGACGTCTTCAAAGTCTTCAAAAATATAGTCATCGCAAACATTCCTCATGATCATAACTTTATAAAATAATTATTAAATCATCTTATTTTTAACTATAAATTAATTTCATTTTCATTTTTTTTCTATTTTTTTTATTAATCAAAACCCACGTAGGATCAACTGCAAACTGCTCAACCTGTAGCAGGCGGCATGGGTATGCATCTGCTTCAAAAAATGGGTTGGAGGCCCGGAGAAGGTCTAGGAAAAAATAAAGAAGGTACTCTGGAACCATTGAGCTTAGAGGTAAAATTGGATAAGCGGGGTTTAGTTACGGATCAAGATATTCCACAACAGGCGCGTCCTGGAATCAAAAAGAAAGAAGTCATTCCCAGTTTTAAATCTTTAGAAGGTTTGCCATTGATTTTAATTTCTTAAAAAATAAAAAAATTACTAAAAAAAAATAACTGATCAACAGGTAAACATCCAGTTTCCCTACTTGGAGAATTTTGCTCAAAACGGAAGTACTGTGCTCCTTTATATGAAATTTGTTTTGAGAGTGGCCCAGATCATAAGAAGAACTTCGTATTTAAGGTAGAGTAGTTCTAATCTCATTCTGTCATACTTTTATATAAACTATAATGAAAAATATCTCCATTTTGCAGGTAACAGTTAATGGGGTGGAATACAAACCTGCTGTTGCAAGTCCAAATAAAAAGTTAGCTAAAGCTGAAGCAGCACAAGTTTGCCTGCAATCATTGGGCCTTTTACCAAGCAGTCAAAATTAAATATTTTAGACTGATATTTCTAATAAAAAAAATTGTACATAAGAACAGTATTTGTAAATATGAGTTAGATATAAAATGATATAATTCTGCTAGGAGTATTTTAATTCACTTAATTATTTAATTAAACCCACTGCTCAACCCATACTGCAGCAAAATTAAAATACTCTTAGTGTGCTGTGTGACTTATTTGTCATATAAAATATGGAAAATGAATCAAATACACAACTTAAATTTTTTATTATTACGATCGTTTTATTTATTTCAATATTTACAGTTTATGAATTGCTCTGCTTTAAACCTTATGTACAAAATATCATCATAACAATCAATAAATAACTCAGACTAGACCTGCTTTTGCTTCTGAACAGCTTGTACGCACTTGGCCATAGTTGGAGAAGCCCTGGATATAGCATTAGTCATGAAGAACTGATCTAATGATTTTTGCTTGATATCAATTGGGTCGGGTAAAAATGATCCTTGGGTTGTTTTAGCTAATTCATAAACTTGTTTTAAGAAATTTGAAGGTTCAACTTCGCCGTAATTAACTAAATGTGGAGCTATTTCCGCTATTCTATCCCTAAGTTCATGTAAATCATCGTATGGTAAACGGTGACCTGCAATTTCCGACAAAGCTCGAATGATCTTCCAATCAGGTCGAGCCATACCCGGAGGTGTTATAGCAGCGTTGGTTAATTGAGCTCTGCCTTCCATATTTACGTAAGTTGCGGTTTTTTCAGTATAAGCTGCTCCAGGTAACACAATATCAGCAATTTGTGCACCATTATCACCATGACTTCCAACGTAAATAATACAAGATTCACCAAAATCTTCTTTCTTGATATTTTCATCAGCTCCAAGTAGGAATAAAACACTCGGTTTAGCTTTCTTGACTTCTTCTAGGCTAGCAGCATATCCAACATCCAGAGCAGTAACTTGAGAGGCATTAGTATGCAGAATGTTGAAAACTTTCCAATCTGCATCAGTTTTTACTGTTTTCTCAATGTTCTTGCATAAAGATTGTGTTTCAGCAAGAATCTTATCACCATCTTTACGAGTTAGTACATCTGCTCCTAAAATTATCATTGGTTTTTTTGCATTTTTCAATACTTCACAAAATGGATGAGATCCAGACTTGATTTGTGAAATGATGTCTGGAGACTGACCCAAATTCTCATGATCATATGTTAAATCAAGTTTAGGTCCAATAACAGCAACATTTTGTTCACGGTGTAAATAGCCTTTCCTAATTCTAGTATTAACTAATGGTGCTTCAAATCTTGGATTTGTACCAATTAACAAAATAACATCAGCATGCTCAACATTAGCTATTTTATTATTTAAAAGATAGTTGCTTCTGAGATCTACACCTGCTCCAGATTTGGGAAACTCCTGTTCCGTTGTAAGAAGTTCACTGTCAAGGGTATTGACTAAATCTTTAACAGCAACAAGAACTTCAGCATCTGCCATACAACCAGCAATAGCAGCGCACTTATTTGGTGGTAAATCTTGAAGTGCTCTGGCAGCTGCAACTAAAGCGTCTTCCCATTCGACATTCTGCAATTTTCCATCAATCTTCAACATTGGAGTAATCAATCTTTGTCTTTTAAGACCATCATAAGAAAAACGAGCCTTATCTGCAAGCCATTCTTCGTTGACGTCTTCATTAACTCTTGGGAGTATTCTGAGTACTTCTCCTGTCCTATGAGAAACAACAATGTTACTACCAACAGCATCATGAACATCAATACTGTCAGTTCTATGATTTTCCCAAGGTCTAGCAACAAAAGCGTAAGGTTTGCTAGTCAGTGCACCAACAGGACACAAATCAATAATATTTCCAGAGACCTCAGACATGAATAGTTTTTCAACGTACGTACCAACTTGCATTTCATTACCTCTTCCAGTGGTACCAAGATCATCTACTCCAGCTACTTCTGATGCAAAACGAATGCACCTAGTGCAGTGAATGCATCTAGTCATGACAGTCTTGATTAGAGGTCCAAGATCTTTATCTTCTACGGCTCTCTTACCACTAAAGTTGATGTCAGTAAATCTGCTCCTGTCATTACCAAAAGCCATACTCTGATCTTGCAAATCGCATTCACCACCTTGATCACAAATGGGACAATCAAGAGGATGATTGACAAGCAGAAACTCCATCACACCTTCACGAGCTTTTCTAGTGAGGGCAGAGTTGGTCTTGACCCTCCACCCTTTCATGACTGGCATAGCACAGGCAGCTACAGGCTTGACCTGTTTTTCAATTTCAACCAAACACATTCTGCAATTGCCGGCGATGGCCAGACGTTCGTGATAGCAGAATCTGGGAATTTCGACACCGACCATGGCAGCAGCCTTGAGGACTGTGGTGCCTGGTGGAACCTGTACGGGCTTATCATCGATGAAAAGTTCGATGAGCTCCGGCTGCTGCTGGGGCTGCTGTTGATTAGCGGCCGAGTTGTGAAAACAGACAGCTGACGCGAGACGTCCGTTGGATCGACTTATTGCACGAAATAGTGGTAGACGTAGCATTTTGCACTGATCCTTAGCACTGTTTCTTGTATAATTATAAATCAAAGCTGTTGGGTTACTTGGGACCCGAACGGACGTTCAAATTAGATGGATAAGTGTACGAGGAGCTGTCGTCTCTGCAACCCGCCTCCTCCAAAGGTACAAGTTTCCTTGTTTACAATCGCTTTAACACTATCGGAGTATAAGTTCGTTTTTCGAAAGTTACTTAATAGCTCTACCCTCCATCGTCGGGATTTAGTAGTATATATCGTCAGTGCTGAGCGCACAGTGTAGTCTGTAATACAATCGTCTGTTTCTCTGACCTGACGTCACATTTTGCTGAACAACGCATCATATAACCTCAATTCGCGACTGTCGCGACTCGCGCAATTATTTTTCACGCAGAGCTCAGCAGAATGATTTCAAATTGCAATTTCGCCAGAGTTCGTAATGTTTGAGCAATAACCGTCGTGACTCGTGAGTGAATATATACTTCGGTGTTTATTTTTTGAAAGTCTTTGGCTTTGCATTTCATATATTATGGGCATATAAGCTTATATTTGACAGTTCTCAGTAGAAAGTTCTTATTCGGAGTTGTTTACTGTTGTTTGATTTGAATAAGATTGGGACTTTTACGAAAAAAAAGTAAATATTATTGTGTTAAATCGTTTGTGTGCGCATGTAATGAAGCTCTTGTAAATAGATACATTGAGATGACCTATTTTCCAGGAAACTTAGCTTGGACCATATTCGATTCGACAGCTAGAATTCGAATTCAAACCGAATTGCAACGATTGGCGTGTGAGCAAGCTTTGCCTGCTCAATACAATCACGTGAATGCTGTATTCGCATCTCGATAGGCTCACGGAGCTAAAGGAGACAGTTACACTTGTTTGGACAGAATTTGTCTGCTGTTTATTCTGTGCAAACGTGATAAGAGTGACCGCTGTTTTTGACAAAAAGTGAGAATAAATAATAATCATTCTGCGTTTCATCAATGAAACACCTCGTGAAAAATGAGCGACCACATGAATATTTCAACTTGGAATTTCGACGATGTCGTAGTGCCGTTGACTCCGGAATATATGATGAAGACGCACACCGACTCTGCAAATCTTGAAGGCAGTAAATTTATTTCTTCTCAAGACAGTGATCCACTTCAAGAATTACTTTCATTAGACGATACTATATTCGATCAATTCGAAGTTGATGCTAATGTCGACAGCATTGCTCATGGCAAAAGTAAATTATTCAACGAATCCAAATTCTTTTTGGACGAAACTCTGCACGACGATCCGAGTAATTGCAGCGACAACGCGGCTGATTGTCTGTTGGAGGACAGCTTTATAAAGTACAACAATAACGTCGCCGATGAGTTAAATGCATCTGTCAATTTTTTAAAAACCAAACTTTTTGACATGCCTGGAGAAAAGTTCGTACAGCCGCCAAAGAAAAAAACTTGTCTTGAAAAATCGAATAATGCTACAAATTTAAAAAAAAGTAATGATTTTTATGGATTACCAGAAATTTTAAAAAATTCAATCAAAAAATACAAAGGAATAGATAAACTTTATGGTGAGAAATTTTATTTTTAATATCATTCTTACAGATAGTTGATAAAATTATATCAATATTAAATTGATTCATTTTTTCTTAGATTGGCAAGATGAATGTCTTAAAATGAAAGCTATCGAGGAGAGGAAAAATTTGATTTATGCTCTACCAACTAGTGGAGGAAAAACATTGGTTGCTGAAATATTAATGTTTAAGGAAATAATTTGCAACAAAAAAAATGTTATGTTTGTGTTGCCATTTGTTGCATTAGTCCAAGAAAAAGTTAGATTTTGTTTTTTTTTTCAATTAATTTACGTAAATTTTATTCAAAAAATTTATTTTTTCAGATCCAAGCAATCACTCCATTTGCTTTAGAATTTAATTTCTTGATCGAAGAATATGCAGCTGCAAAAGGGACTTATCCACCAAAAAAAAGAAGAAAGAAAAATAGTTTATACATCTGTACAATAGAAAAAGCTCAAACTATAATTAATTGTCTAATTGAATTGAACAGGCTAGAAGAGGTAACATGCAAATTGTTATGACAATTTTTAAAAATAAAAAGTTCTTTAACTTTTTATTATTCTTAGATAGGAATGATTGTAGTTGATGAATTGCATCTATTGGGTGAGACTGGAGGAAGAGGAGCTACATTAGAATGTTTACTTACAAAAGTATTGCATTCAAACAGTATGTATTATTTATTAATTGAATTAGTTCTCAAATCATATTTATTTGATAAGCACTATTTTCATAGGTAATATTCATATTATTGGGATGAGTGCAACAATAGGCAATTTAGAAGAAATTACATCATTTTTAAAGGCAGAGTTATACATAAAAAATTTTAGGCCAGTAGATATCAAAGAATATGTTAAATGTGAAACTGATATATGGCTTGTTGATTCAAGACTTGAAGAAATTTATACTGATAAAAAAACTATTAACTATCCAGTAAGTTAATTTTATAGATGTAATTGTAAAAGTTACTTATGTTACAATTAAATTTTTTTAGTATAGTGAAAGAGCCCGTCAATTAGATCCTGATTTTTTAGGAGGTTTAGTTATGGATGTTGTACCTAAAGATTCATGCCTAATTTTTTGTGCATCTAGAAAAAACTGTGAAAATGTGGCTGTACTGTTGACACAAGTATTATTTAGGTATAAAAAAAAAATAATAATAATTTTTATATTTACTACAATATGAAATAATGGAAATCCAATTTTTTTCAGTTCATTAGAGAAACATAGATCAGAGGAGAAGCTAAAACTTTTAAGTGCTCTCCAAACTGAAAACAATGAAATTTGCCCAATATTGAGCAGAACTATTAAATATGGGGTTGCTTATCACCACTCTGGGTTGACTGGTGAAGAAAGAAAATTAATAGAAGAGGCATTTAAATCTGGAGTATTATGTGTCATTTGTTGTACATCTACATTGGCTGCAGGTGTTAACCTTCCTGCAAGAAGAGTAAGATTTTTTCATTATTATTCATCAGAAAAATGAAAAAATAAATTTAACTTGTATATAGGTAATTTTACGATCTCCATACGTCGGTTCACAATTCCTGAATTTAAGTCGCTATAAACAAATGATTGGACGAGCTGGAAGAGCTGGATTAGGTGAAATTGGAGAAAGTATTTTAATTTGTTCAAAAAAAGATATGATGCTGGTACTTATTACTTAAAAAATTTATTTTTGGGTATTTATATCAACACAATTTTTTGTCATGAATTAACTTTTAATACATAATCTACTACCGACTAGGTGAGTGATCTCTTACGTTCCAAAATGGATGCAGCAACAAGCTCTCTCCATGAAGATATTGATAGGGGTATCAATAACTTGATAATAAGTTCAGTTCTTTTGAATATTGCCAATACACGAAAAGATATTCATGCAATAGTTTCAAAATCACTTTTGAAAGTACAGGAAAATCGTTTAGGGATTAATGTTAAAGAAATAGCAGATAAAGCACTTGCTAGTTTGTTAAAAGCTGGTGTACTCAGAGTGAAGCAAAAAGAAAAAAGTAGAACTTATATAAAATTAGATGCAACAGTTGTTTATCCAACACAAATAGATGATATTTTTGAAGAGATGAAAGTACCATCCAAACCTATTGAAAAACCAACGAAAACAATAATTAAACTAGTCAATGATACAGAAATAGAATTATGTCCTTTAGGAAAAGCTGCTATGAAAGGTATGTTCAATTTTTATTACATTCCATATATTAAATTTAGCTTTTCTTATATTTTGAATCTATCTACAATTCTAGGCTCTATTGATTTAAATACTGCCCATACTTTATATGAAGATTTAAGGAAAGCATCAGCCAATTTAGTGATTATTGACCACCTCCATCTTTTATACTTAATCACTCCCTATGACATTGCTAGTCAAGTAAAACCAATTGGAACAGTTTATCATGATGTTGTGAGTGTCAACATTAAAATTAAACTATTTCAGAAAAAATCTTATTTTAAAATAAAAACACTTTCAGATGATGTCCTTACCTCCACATCAGATGCAAGTGGCTAGATATTTAGGTCTTAATGAAGCAGTTGTTGAAAGACTTAGAGCTGGAATCACACCTAAGGTTTTTTTAATAATTTTGTTTTACTCTTAATTGAAAGTGAGATTTCAAATAATCAATTTTTCACAGAATGTAGACAATAGAATTGTAGCTAGATTTTACGTGACTCTGATGCTGTATGAATTATGGAATCGAAAATCTATCTATCATGTTGCTCAAAAATATCAAGTGAATCGCGGCACTATTCAAAATTTATTAAATTTAGCTGCCTCTTTTGCAACTTCAACTGTTAGATTTTGCCAAGAATTAGATGAGTTTTGGGCATATAGTGATTTATTAACAACTTTTGGTCAAAAATTAACATACTGTTGTGCTTCAGAATTGGAACCTTTGATGGATTTACCTTATGTTAAAATTGTAAGATAATTTAGAATTTTTTCATGTTCTAAGCAAAATATAATAAAATATCTTTCTTTATTCAGGGTCGTGCTAAACAACTTTACAAAGCAGGATACAAAACATTACAATCTATTGCTAAAGCTAAACCCAAAGATTTAATGAATGACATTGACAATTTGTCAAAAAAAGTGGTCTCCCAAATCATTTCAGCTGCTAAAGTAAGTTGAAAATTAATATAATATTTGAATTGATTTTCCTGATTGAGAGTTATCAATTTCTTTTTAGTTAATTTTAATGGAAAAAGTGGAGAATCTGAGAGATGAAGTTGAAGAAGTATTAGATGGATTAGAAATTTAGTCCATCTACTTACTTATTGAAGACTAGTTATTTTTTATTATTCGTTATTACTGTGATATTAATATGTTGATATTTTGAAATTTAATGGTGTTAAGAAATATTTTTTTTAGAAAATAGATTAAATATTTGCTATATAATTATTTCATGTAAAAAGCGTAAATTTTTTTAGTTGAAAAAATGCAGTATTTTGTAATTTGAAGGCATAGCCTAAAGTGTACAAAATAAAAATTTATTTTTTTCTATGAAGGTTTTTTTATAAACATCATTATTTCGCTTTCCTTCTTATCTAGATAAAACTCTTTGTGCTTTTTAGATCAACATATCTAAAGAAATGATATGTTGTTCAAGCAAGCACATACATTAAATTGTCATACACAAATATCAATACTTCCGGAGATTGGATGTATTGGAAAAGTATGATACAAATTATGATGTAATACAAAATTTATAACATAAAGTTAAGTTTATTTTTAGAAACTTATTTTTAATAAAATTTATTAACAAAAAAATACAAAATCGACTACATTTTTTAAGTGACTCATCTTTTTTTGTACATACAAGATTTTAGTAATAAGTTAGGCAACTTTTTGGCATCTGTTTTTGACACATCTTTTGTTTTTTTGAAGTCCATAAAATAAAATATATTGTGTGATAAATCCTTCCATGTATTAACAAACCCGTATGATTTCATTTGATGAATAAAATCTTCAATTTTTTCAAATCTGCTTTCAACTTCTGCAATTTTGAGAATCCCACTAAAATTCAAATCATTTTATCAATTTTTATTCTATTATTGAGTATTTCTTATATTACAGTAATCATTACATAATTTAATCTTATCTAAATATTTAATGCAATAATTATAGTCTTACCCTTGAATAAGAACTCTGTTAGCTTCCAGTATATAATCGTTTAAATTAGAACCCATAAGAGAAAGACAAAATACAACAACATTGGTGCGACCAGTCAAGAGAGGAGTATTGGCAATGTCACATGCTTTGACTTTTTCATTTACTGCAACTAAATCAAATGAATGGACGGTTTGAGGTACAGACTCAGCTATTTTAGCTTCGCCACAGCCAAAATCTGCTATAACATGTTCTTTTGGCCTGCAAAAAATAATAAGTTGAAGTATGATTATTAAATTTTAAAACTCTATAAAAAAAATATTTTTAAATTATTTTTACATTTTTAATAATGACTTAATGATAACATCAACAGGATTCATTGGCCACTTCTCAACTTGATTCTTGTAGCCTTCGTGATAGGCATAGAAGGCACTAGGATCTTCTTGAAATAATTTTTTATTTGCATTACTATCATTAGTATATAATTGTTCGTTGATGAATCTAAAACGAGAAGCTTTCAAATGGCTCATCATTCGCTCTCTCAATGGAAGATTCCAAAATTCTCTTTGTTTTTTACGATTCATGATTTTAGGATTGTTGTCTATTTTTTGTGAAGCTTTCATTTTTGTCACACTCAAATTTTTATTATCTTTTTTATTCACAACACTTTGATTTTCTTCCTTTTTATTCACAACACTTTGATTTTTCTCTTTTTTTTTCTCAGCATTTTTTTTTCTATAGTCTTTTCCTTTTTCAGTATTTTGATTCTTGTTTGCTGGCCCGGAGTTAGTACGCTTTTTAATCTTCATTTTTATTTTTATTTTTATTAATAAACCGATGGAATTGACTGATTTAGTGAAAAAGATGAACTTTTGTATGGCTTGTAGATGTCACAGCGTGGTGGACACTTTCAAGCTAAACTCGAGCGGCAAGCAGCACATGGCCGTGTGTACGTGATGGTATGCGTGCGGCATTCTGCTAGCACGATGAACCAATTCAAATTTGAGCGCCAGATTTTAAATAACTACATCAACTTTTAACAATTATAGAACGCAATGGTTTTTTAAAGAATGTTTTTTTTATGAAAAACTACTATAAGTTACTTTATATTTTTAAGCTTGAATAAACAAAAAACGATGTATCAACTCCTTATGAAAAATTTAGTATCGTAGTTTTTACAAAGCTGTCATCGATACAGTGCTGTGTATAAATTTACTGCATCATATCAACTGATCAAGTTTTGACTATTATTGAGGATAATCAGTTTAAGTAATCGAAAAATAATTTTTATAAAAACTTGAAGGAAAAGATAACTACTTTGTTTTTTTTCAGACTGATTGATCTTCAACGTGATTTTAAAATTCCGTTATTTTTAATTTAAAGAGTTCAAAAAAAAAGTTTTTACCTTGTGCGTATATTTTATATCGTGTGTCAAGATCAATAACATAGTAAACGGCTGACTATACTTAGCTCGTAGATTATAATGAAATTCGTACTAAGAGGATTAGGAGGAAAAAGAGAAAATTGTGATTGAATTGATGTTTAATCTTTTTAAATATTCTATTTATTGATGTAATACATAAAAATGGATATTCTTAAGTGCATTAATAAGTACTTATAATAACGTAAATAAAACAAATTTTAAATAACTGATTTATAATTTACAAAAACAATGTATCAAATTTATTTTCAATCAATAAAAATATTTTAATAATTTTATTTAAAATCACTTGAAAAGTTTGTGAGTACAGGTATTATTAATTAGAAATTATGAATTATAAAACAAAATTTGAATTTGCCTCTTTTTTGCTACATTGTTTCCTTTCTCGATTGAGAATTATATAAGATCAGCCAACCCGGTTTCAGCTTTACGCGCGGGAAACTTTACGCAACAAACAGACAAAACAAAGGCAACCTTACTGCTGCCGGCTGCGGGATAATCCCAAGGAGAAATCCTTCGAACAAAGCACGTTTTTTACATACTCCGACTGAATTGTTGTTCTCTGAAGATACCATCCGAATTACAATAAATTATACAAAAATGGCTGCTGCTCAACATAAAATACTTGATATGGGTTCGTTTTTATGGCAAAAATTTTATACATTCTACATTATGAGTGGTAAATTATGATCTTTTTATTGTACTTTAGATGCCGGTGCCCAGCAGGGCTTCGTGAATTTTTTCCAAAATTTACCGGAGGTAAGTTTCATTCATTTTTTGCAATACTGATTCATTCAATTGTGGTAAGTGCGATGGAAGTATCAATTATTATAGAGAATTTTACATTGCACAAATTTTTGTAATCCCTCGTCTAAGGGTCCTTTATTCAATTTTTCTCATCTAGATAAAAATTAGATCAAGCTAATTATGTTTAGTTCAGTCTAACAATTTAAATTAACAGTAACTTTTTGCAGATACACTCATACACTTCTTTTAAATACAATAAGATTATTGAGCAACAATTCAACTTTTATTATTGTTACATTTTATTTACTATTGACTTTTTCATTCCCATGTGCTATGGTAAGATGAACTTGTGTCAATATACTGTGGCTTTTCAATATTTCTGGTAGAATCACTTTTTACATAATGCTCAGTTCTATGATTAAAAGAAAATTGATGGTGTTGATTATATTGCTCTTGAAAAGATTTATGATCAAACGTAGGCTTCCTAACCTGCTGATTAAAATTAATAATTCTATCTAAGTTACTTTGTGGTTTATAAAATGATGGTTCAAAATATTCCAGTGGAGGGCGATGATGCTGAAATTCAAATCTTCCTCTGTGGTGCTCTTGATACCTTTGAATATATCTATCGTTATTTTCATGTAAAGGATATTGAACTCGTTGATTAATTTGTTCTCTTTCATTCATTTGACCATGATAATTTAAATTATGAGTGTATGAAAAATTATGATGATGATTAATATGGAATGTTCCACCAAACTGGTCTTGAGAATTTGCTCGACAACCACTGCTGTGGCATTTAGGTCTGCATGGTAACGATTGGCATCGAGGCCTTGCAGTTGTGGTTTCTATCTGTTCAACTTCAGGTCTTGCAGTAGTGGTGGTTGTGGTCGTAGTTGTTGATGTAGTAATAGGATCTGACGTTGTAGGATTTTTCAATGGTTCAGGAGAATGTTTTGGTATCTCTAGTATTTTCTCTGTTGGTTCTGAATTTCCAGATATATCACCTCTCTGAGGTCCTTTATCTTCTTTATTTTCATTGGAATGATTAATATGCCAAGGTCTGATTTGACTGGGTAATTTTGGTTCTGGTTCTTCAGTGGAAGGTAAAATTATTATTGAGTGAAAGGGGAATTCTGTGGTAGATGGATTATCAACTTGAGTAGAACTCTGTAATTGATCTTTTGATGCTTTTAAATTATAATCTTGTGAACGCTGCTCTTGCATATTAGCAGTATCAATGTAATGACTTCCTGGATGTTTAATTTTGTAAGAATTCATCGATGCATGACTAGGATCATCATAAACTTTACCATACTGTTCAGGTTTGGAAATTCCTCTCGGCCTATCAGTTTGTGAATTGATATTGTCTATTTCTTTGTTATAAGAAAATGGTTTTTCTATTCTTTCAGTAGTTTGTGAAAAACTTGCTCTCCGTTCATTTTCGCCATTGAATCCGCTATTTTCTAAGTTAAATTCCCCTCCAGGATGATAAGTATCAGCTTTGGTTTCATCATAAAATCCTCTTTGCTGGAAAGATGGATTTTCGTGATTTTGGTCTAACACTAGATCTTTCTGAGAAACATTTGCTTCTGGCAGAATAGATTTTTCATTTGGTTTTTCATTGGTTTCAATTCTAAAATCGTGAAATCTCGATGATTCTGGTTTTTCTTCTAGTTGTATTAACCCCGCAACCGGTAAAACTCGAGGCTCGTTTACATCGACATTTAATCTTGAGTTACCATACATTTTCGAAGGCTCTCTATCGGTCCATATCATTTCTTGATGAGTCAGTGGCATCGGTCTCTTTGAGTCATCGATAAGCATTGCTTCCTCTTGAAACCCTCTGTAATCTTCATTGATAGGTTGAACTTTCAACGGCTTTTCGATCATTAATTCTCGATTCGACGGGTATTCGAAAGATTTTGGTAAGCGTTCCAAAGCCGCGGGTGACTCTTCGACGATTTCCAACGCTGATAGTCTCTGTCCATCGTTGCGTCGAGAACGTTGAGATTCAAGGTCAAATCCGAAGTTTCGATTGGCTCTTGTCCCTTCGATCGGCCTTGGGTCTACGTAGCGCCGATCGAACTGCAGCGGAAATCGATCGTTATCGGATTTTTGTTGATACGTGTATGGATTGTAATCTTCTAATCTAGGGTACTGAGAGTTATAATCAGGAATACGATCGCGGGCTGAAAAATTCTCAAGTGGTGCTTGTCGATCGCGTTGGCGGTAATCTTCTTTGTAGGGATCATATACTGCAACATAATAATTGTGCGCTTTCGTAAAATATTATGACATATACCTTTACGAAAAATTTTTTTAGTGCGGTTTATAAATTAATTTATGTCACTTAGCATTAATTAATTCTGAATGAAATTAGCTGAGCGTTAGTTTTTAAATAAACATCAAATAACAAATCCTAAGCACTGCTAGCAATTTGATAGCATATTCAAATATTTAGTTGGAAGAACAGGTTACAACAATTAGATGTATTTTAGAAACAATAATAATACGCAAGCAATGCAAATTAATAACATTTTATTGATTAGAGCGTCCATGGATGAATGGTAGTCAAAATAAGTGATAATGACTAGTGAAATATTTACTATTTAATCTTTTTTTATTTATTTCATAAAAAATTACAAATTAGTTGTTCAATAAAATTGCGTAGTATCAAATAATCATAATGACGACTAAAAAAAGGAATATAAAATCTTTTCTGTATTTACATTACATATGGTCTTAAAAAATGATTGCTTATTAAAGTGTATATTATGGCCATTCTACCAGTGCAAACTAAATTCCACTGCTACTTACAAACGTATGTTTACATACGCTATACATTAAAAAAAAAGAAAAAATATCATCTCAAACTTGAGGTATTTGAAGTAAAAAATACAAGATGAAAATCGATGATATTTGACTCGTCATAATCACCTTATACATCTAAGAGGAAGTTAAAAAGCTTTTTATACAATAAATATTGGATTTTCAAAAGCGCATTCTTCTTATTAGTTATTATATTAGTCAGCATTTGACATATTATTATTGCAACCCAATTTTTTATTATATTGTCTTCATTGCTCACAAACATTTGAAACTCTGCAACATATTGGTCATCTAGGGTTGTATCAACTAAGAGTTTCTACTGCAACTTAAAAAAAAATCTACAAATAAGCGTGGGATATTTATAAAAAAATGTCTCAAGGTTGATGAACCAATTAAGTAAAAAGTTCTCAAATGTCTGGGCCCTCCAATAATTCATTACAAAATATGTGCTCGTTTATGTTTGTTTTTGCTTTTTTCTTTTATATTTGTGAGATCGTCGGCAAAGATAATCGTCGATTTCTCCCCATTATTCATTACCTCCGACGTCTCTGCGATATCTTCGGCTCGACTCGTTGAGGCACGGCTGGTTGGCGTAGGCCTCGACGCACTCGACCTGCTGACGCTGCTGTTGGCCGGAGGCCGAGGCTGAGGAGGACGAGCCCTGACCCAAATCGATCAGACCGGTGGTGAACTCGTCGTCGCGCTTGGCGCCGAACGTGCCCTGGCCGCTGAAGCTCGCCCCGGAAGCGAAGCGCTGGGGTGCGCTCGAGCCGTTGCCGATCTCCACCTCGGTCGACTTGGAGTGCTCGTACTCGAACTTGCCGCTGGCTGGCCTCGACGCCGAGATCCTTCCCAGTTTCTGATAATTCGAGCCGGACGAGTACTCACCGGCGGCACCGAATTGCGCCGAGCCGGACTGTTGCACCAAGTTGGCGGCTTGGTTCTGGAACGAGATGAACAAGTCCTCGAAGTGCTGTCTCAGCTTCTCGGCGCTCTCGTGGACGTTGTCGCTCTGATAACGGCCGCTCGTCTCGCAGAGATTGCTCAGCCTCTCGCGAATCGTCTCGGCCTCGCGCTCGGCCTCCCTCACGACGTTCTGACTGTTAGACGAGGTCAGACGCATCGAGTAGGCGTTGAAGCTGTTCACCTCGCTCTGAAGCCTGTTGAGATCTTGCTGAAGTCGGCCAACGGCGGCGGTGAGATCCACGTGCGGCTGGATCAGAGGTTGGCTCGGCTGCTGGATGTACGATCCGGAGCGGCCCTGCGAGCTCTGAGAGTTGTAGGAGCCTTTGTACTGGTGCTGGTACGAGGAGCTGATCTCCACGGAGCCGTGATGGCCGCCAAAGTCTGGCTTCACCTGTGCTTGCGGCGCAGTCAATCGTTCTCTCTGAATTTTCAAATTTTCTTCTTCGAGCTGTCGCAGTCTCGCGTTCTCCTCCTCGATGTGTCGCAGTCTCGCTTTTTCGGCTTCCTCGCGTTCGAGCCTCAGCCTCTCGGCCTCCTCTTGTTGGCGCAGTCTCAGCCTCTCGGTCTCTTCTTGCTGGATTCTGAGCCTCTCCGCCTCCTCTTTCTGCAGTCTGATTCTCTCCTCCTCGGCCTTGATCTTCAGTTGAGCCTCCTCCTGGCGTCTCAGCTCCCTCCTGGTCTCCTCCTCGCGCTCGAGTTGCAGCCTCTGCTCCTCCAACTCGCGGACTTTCTTCTCGTACTGGATCTTCTCGAGGCGGAGCTGCTCCTCGCGCTCCTTGCGCCTCGTCTCCATTTCGCGGTTTCGCTGCTCGAGCTCGCCGATGCGCTTGCGAATCTGGCTGACGAAGTGCTCCAGTTGGCCCTTGACGTTCTCGATTCGCACCTTGACCGACTCGTGCTGCTGCGCCTCGAAACTCAAGTCGTTGAGCTTCTGCATGAAGTAATCGACTTTACCGTTCAATTCCTGTTGGTACTGTGGGCTGACGTCGGGCGAGCTGAAGGTCGAGTAAAACGTGCTGATCTGATCTTGTACGCTGGTGATTTGATCCTCGACGCGCTGCTGGGCGATCCTGTCTTGGTCGATCTGAGGCCTGACGGGGTACTGCTGAACCGGCGCCAACTGACTTGCGGGCACCGTCGGCCGAAGCGAGCCTTGGTAGCTGCTGCTGCTCATGGAGGAGACGCTCGACTCGTGGTAGAGCTGCTGCTCCATCTGCTGCTGGCGCTGCTCGACGTCGCGGTTGAACTGCTCGAGCATGTCGTGCATCTGTCGATATCTAGCGCTGCCGTGATCCAAGTTGTCGCAGACGCGATTCATCTCGCTGCTGATGAGGTTGGCGCTCGTCTTGAAGCTCTCGAGGCGGCCGGACGTGAGCGCGCCCGAGTCCACGTTGAAATTGCCCATGAACGAGTTGATACGGCTGCGCATGTTCTGCAGCTCCTGCTCGAACTCGGCGGCACTCACCACCTCGGCGTTGGAGAGTCGCGCGTTCTGGTCGTGGCTGCCGTAGCGCCAGCTCGACGAGGCGAACTTGGAGTAGCCGTTGTCGAACACGGTCTGGCCGGCCTTGAAGTTGGCGGCGCCGCGGCCGTCGTCGGTGATGTAGTGCTTCTCGTCTCTCCACGTGCCGGCGCGATCGAGATTCATGCCGAAGCGTCCGGTTCCCAAGCCGATGCCGCTTCCGCCGCTGCTCCCGACGACGCTCGAGTCGTCAAAGTTCTCGAGACGGCTGCCCGTCGAGCCGAGACCGCCGCCGCCGACCATGAAGCGCCGACCGTCCATCAGTCGGCGGCTGCCGCTACTACTGCCCACCCCGACTCCACTGCTGCTGTAACGATACGAGGCCTTGTATGAGCTTTTCGCGCTATGAGACCTGTAACCGCCCATAAAGCCTGAGTTAACTGACTCTACGTCACCAACGCATTCGTTGCAGGCTGCCGGCGCTCCCAGGGCCGACTGGACGAGCAGCGCGCCCATCAACAGCCAAGCGACTTTCCCCATGTTTTCGCTTGTGTCTCGCTCTCGTTACGTTGAATTTCTGAAAAACCATTATTTACCTCTTATTTCACATTCTTTTCAATTATCAAAAGCCTACTATAAAATTACACGTGTAATGAGTAATCGAATTTAATTTCGTTCAATATTATCAATAATATAATTATTAATTTCAAAACTCAACTAAAACCGGCCCTGTAGTTTTTCACTTTTTTAGAATATTTTGTTTTTTTAAGTTAATGTGTAAAAATAAATTAAAATCGATTCAAACGTTGCAGTTCTGTTTCATTAATTTTTTAAAAAGATCAATGAAATCAATGAAATAAAATAATTAAAAAAATTAAAAAATTATAAAACATTTTAATCGCGCAGTTGAAATATTTTAATTGTTAAATACTATTAATGTTATTGACTTGCAAGTACTTAAAATTATTTTGAAAAAACCACCGATACAAAGGATTATTTATTTGTATAAGATTATTTATTTTTCATTTCCGGTTCGCGTCACAATATATTCGATCAAACAATTCAAAAGCGTAAAAACCCCGCTAAATCGCATCCAAATGATATGCCATTTATAATTTTTTTTATTATTGTTTCTTTTTTCTTATAAAAAATCCTTTAAAAACATCTGATTTGCAAATAAGCTCTGCGAAACTGGATTTGATCGTAATGCGAGCTGTTATTATTTGAAAATAGTGAGTCACATAATGCATGCTATATATAATTCACCAAAAAAGGTAAATCTACATCTGTGGCTTAGATCGGTGAATCAAGCGTTGAATCACAATGAAAATTGATCACCTAAGCGCATGGAAATTTTAGTAGATTTGAATAGAAGTTATTAATTTTTAATATTAAATCGCACTTCAAAATGATTTTCATAAAAATTTAAAAAGATCAATTAATTTGAAAAAACGGAGAATTAGAATTTAAAAATTAGGTTCTACGATTTTCCGAAGAATACTTCTCAAAACCTTAAGGAAAGATCGGTTATTTCTCACCAATTCTTGAAATATATTACTTTGGCACTTGTTTTTCAAACTCAAATTAGATAAAAAAATAAATAGCGATAAAATTGAACTTTTGATCACTTTCACTATGAGCTAATACAAGCATGCAATTCACTCTGTCGAGCGACGATCACTCGTGTAAAAACTTGGCGCAAAGACGATCCCAAACGGTTGCCCCTTTCAGTACCTGAATCGTTCCTGTGCTTGAGCTTGAGCGCGATAAAAAAGCTCCGAGGAGCGTCGAGCTACGCGCCTACTGCCTAGCCAACTATAACTAACTTAGCTGCGAACTTTCTTATCTTATTTATATATAGAATGTAATACCGATCACACTCGGCCGAAACGATGCGCAGACATGTAAGTCAGGCGGTCAGCAGCGGATCATTTATGCTGTCAACCCCTCCTTCCGCTCACGCACACGCACACGTTGACGCGTCGTTACCTCCCCCTGACATTGAAGGTTTTCTTCTCTCTCTCTCTCTCTCTTTTTTCTCTTCTCCTTCCAAGCTCTCTCGATTCGTTTGCACAAAAGCAAACGATTACTAACTCAATTTGCGCTCAAGACATTTCGATGATGCCGATATGCTTTTGCGCGTGTACGATTGGACTCTCGTTATCATCGGCTTGTATACATAAACGGACTTCTAATGAAATCCATTTATTCTGTGTGGACAATTTAGCGGCGCCGGCCCAATTCCGCCGCTCGACTAATAACGCGAAGATGACGGTGGCGATGCTGCCGCGATGCTGCCGCACGCTCGAAAGACGCCGTGCGCGTCGGCGTTTTATAATATATACAAGCGACTCTTCGTATCTCGTTTTAAATCGCGGGATCGGGGTGCAAAAAATAGACTCTTATTTTTTGTACTATACGAGAGCACCGGATTATAAGCCATGTAGCAGCAAAAATATTGTGGTTTTGAATCGATTTGAAGAATCGGACGGACCTACACGAGTCCAAACTCGTTTTTAATGCTCGAGATTTATAAGTAAAAAAATAACAAGAAAGCGAGAACGAAGCAAAGAAAGAAAGAAAGAAAAAACGTGGGGTTTCCTTTTCCATCGTTAATCTCTCGCCGAAAATACGAGCGTATCGTAACGCGCGCCTCTGTATCTGTAGGCTCGCGCGATGGACACGTGTTTATAAATAACATGGGTAAAATTGGGTTTCCAGATCGAAATAATTAGCGCCTCGCGTTTCTTCCGATCCTTTGGCACTCGAGACCTAAAAGCGAGATGCGTAATGGATATACATAAGTCATACGTGTATTTTAATACAGCCCGTATACGTGCGTACGTCTGCGCGGGTGAACATTATAAGGTCAAGCTCGTTACTCAGTCTCTGCGATATATTTTTATTCTATAAGCTGGAAAAACAGCAGCGCGCCAATGACGAAACTTTACTCGATTCGGTCAATACGTAAGATGCATCACCGAACTTTGATCGTGCAAAGGCTGTTGTGCGCTAGTTGAGACGCGCTTCCAAAATTAGCATCTTTTTATCATTTTTTTCTCATCGATATATTTTGGACACGATACGGACAAAAAAATACATTTGAATTTAACAGCCTCGCTTTAATGCCTTTTCTTCGCTCGACAAACAAGTAAGGGCAAATTATTTACACCGGAGAGAAATTCTCGCACCCACAAATGCGAGAGTCTCAGCCTTGAGGTTTAACCGAGCAAAATCATGGCTAAAGGATGCAAATATAAATGAGTGAGAGGAAATGTGTCTTCTGTGCATATTCGAGCGATTGTGAATATATATAGCAGCCGTAGCATGACACACTCGCACGTACACCTAAATAAGGGAATTTGCCGATGTTTGTAATACACCGTCGCGATTCGAGGCCTGCGACTACGTGAAAACGTATTTCCTTCAAACTTTCGTGATATCATCAATATTATTCGCCTGTACAGGTAAACAATTGCGTATCTGCGACGAGAATCCAATAATTAACCCTTTTTTAATGGCACGATCGAGCTCAGTGTAAACAAACAGAGATTAAGAATTAGTCAAATCAATTCATGGAAACAAATATTATTCCAATGTTTCTTTGAATAGTATTATAAATTTTAGATCGTGAAATGTATATGAAACTTTGCGAAGAATATAAGAGGTTTATTTATTCTCGAGCGAAACCGAAAAGTGTAGCGAGCATTTGAGATTAAGAAAAGTGACAAAAAATAAAGTCGCCTTTTTATTCGTAAACATCAATCAGCCGGTATCGTTTACGCTTCGTTAAAAGAAATGTCTCATGTATACTCGATAGCCTACTTTTCTTGTTTCACTAGTGCCATGTGTTTTTTCCTTCTTCTTTTTGTACTTGATCTTTGACCTATTAGCGCTGACTTTTTTGCGCAGAACAATCTGGAGAAAGTAATTTTCGTCAAACACGTCAAATAAAACATGGTTATTTTCAAAACAACATTGGTTTCGATATCGCGATAAAACAAAATTTAAAGTAAACTGAAATCAAAACTTCCTCACTTGTAGAAGCTCTTAGATCAAACTCAAGTAACGATTAGAATGTACATCCCTTTGCAAAAGCGGATTAATTAAATCCCCTTACGCTTCTAGTGTCGATCGCTTTTTTACGCTATTTAAACTAATTTCTAAGGCCTTGGTGCTTCTTCTTCTTGTACAGCGAGTAAGGCAATATCGACACCCTGCGCGTCGTGGATAGTGCATAGTCCACGTCAAATGCACGCTCGACTAACATCCTTGCGCTCGCGCTCGCTGCGTGGCCTTGATCGACGCGTATTTTCCCAAAAATTTCTTTTGTCAAGCGAAGATACGGCGTCGCGCAACGTGCGCAGCATCTGGAGCAAATTTTCTTATTTTTAGTCAAATGATAATTAAAATACGAGAATAATCAAGATCGCGCGTTTACCACAATGTAATCGATTAATTTATTCATGAAATCCACACGTGTCGTGGCGGCCAAAAATAAAACGTATGCACGCCACGGCATAATATCTTTACATCATAGTCCGACGTGACTAAAACGGAAATAGTTAATCGAATCTTCTTTATTATATTGCACCTCAAATGGAAGTTTTACGTAAATCATCAATTTTTATTTCTCGCGAACGCGATTTAATGCAAAACTTGAGCGATCGAGCGAGCTACGTTTTGCGATGTTTCATGTCCCATTTGACTTTTTGTTTTTTTATCGTGAAGAGGCTGCTGAGACATTTTAGAATTAACGCGGAATGAGTAAAAGGAAAAATAATGGAATAAGTACAAAATGTGATTGTCCGTTTCGTCGCGCACGCGGTCCAATTTCCTTTCAGTCATACTCGAGCAATAGCAATGGCACACGCGTGTTTTGCACTTTATCACAAATGAAGCGATGAGAAGAAAAAAGAGCGAGAGAAAAACTGCGAGATTACAGCATATGGTCTCGTTGAGCTTTTGACCTCGCGACAATTTATTATCTCGCGACGCGAGCGACCCTCCTTGTTTTGAGCGCATCGCTCGTTAACTCGTATAATGTGCTTTACAATCATTTTCGGTCCCATGTAAATTGATTATTCTTAAAGTCTTGCCAGACACTCAAACATTTCATTCGGTTTAAAAGATACGCCGTAAAGATTCACGCCACGTTTTTCGCAATTATTATAACATACAAAATGAAACAAACACATATGTTTTGCGCGCAAAATGAAATGTATGAGTAATAATAATAAACTTGCTAGAGACCTTGACATAAACTTGAATATTTTCAGAAGATTTTTCTCATGGTTGTCTAAACGATGAATTAATTGAAATTCCCTGCATTGATATCGTTGACACATTTTCATTGTGCACGCTTTATTGGTATCATTTGGGTGAAAAGACAAAAGTGTATGAGCTGTCAGAAGCTATAAATTATCTTGCATGCAAGTTCCACGAATAACTAACTTTGACGAAGGCAAAAATTTAGACTTTTCGCGATCATAAATATCATTCCGACAGTTGATATTTAGATATGTGAGTAATGGGAATTTGACGATATGTTTTTCAGAAACCGAGCAGTACCGTGAGGTTCTTCAATCGTTCGGACTTTTATTCCCTTCACGGAGATGATGCTCTGTTCGCAGCCGAGGAAGTTTTCAAAACCACGTCTCTTTGCAAGAAAATTGGTCCAGGTTTGTCTTCCACTTATTTTGTATAAAACAAAACTATAAATTTCTTCATGTATCTATTTAAAATAAATATTTCAGCTAACAACAAAATTGACAGCGTGATACTCAACAAAAATACTTTCGAAAGTTTCGTGCGTGATTTGCTGCTGGTGAAGCAATACAGAGTCGAAGTTTATGTTAACCAAAAAACCTCCAAAAATCAAGATTGGACAATCGAATACAAAGGCTCACCTGGTAATCTTTCTCAGTTTGAAGATTTACTTTTCGGCAACAATGATGTGGCCGTCGATGCCGTCGTAATCGCCGTCAAAACTTCCAGTGATGCTTCCTCAAAGGTAGGATGACTTGTTTACCTATCATTCGATTTAAACTCATTTTCTTCTTTTTCTCCAATAGCACGTTGGTATCAGTTGCATCGATATGGTCAAATCGACTATTTCCGTATGCGAGTTCAAAGATGACGAAAATTTCATTGATCTCGAAGCGCTTATTGTGTCGCTCAAAGCTAAAGAGTGTGTCTTACCAAACGAAAACGCTCAAGATCTTCAAACCATTAAAGCTGTAAGCCTTAAATTTTTACCAAAGTCATTGTGATTCTATACTGTGTTGTTAATTTATTATTATTTTAATACGCTAAGATTATGGAGCGGAACAACGTACTGGTAACCATGAAGAAAAAAACCGAATTCGGCACAGACTCATTAATCCAGGATTTAAATCTCCTTATCAGATTTGCAAAAGGACAGCAGCAAAACGCTCAAGCTTTACCACAGACTAATTTGAATTTAGCAATGTCAGCTACAGCTGCTCTCATTAATTATCTAAATGTGAGTACTCGCTTCTTGTATGCTTACTCGATTTTTCGCTTTCTCGTTTACACCAGGGTCAAGTTCAAAAACGTGATATATCAAACAAATTTCCGTATTTTCCAAATACTTATTCTCTGAAGTTTGTTTGGAAAATGAATGAAATTGAATCACGAATTCGGAATTTTCTTAAAATGGTTCACTTTTTTAGATGACTGGGGACGATGGCAACAGCGGTCAATTCACTATAGAAGAAATTCAGCGCAGTCGTTACCTACGCCTTGATTCCGCAGCCATCAAAGCCCTGAATTTGGAGCCTCGAACGGATTTACCAGCGAACATACAAAGCTCGACATCGAGTATTCTAGGTATTCTCGATAAAACCCGTACCGCTGCTGGTAAGCGTTTGCTGTCCCAATGGGTGAGACAACCTTTGCGTGATTTAGCCCCTATCAAAGAGCGACACGATGTCGTAGAAGCTCTTTTGGAAGATTCTGAATTAAGCTCGTCTTTGAGCGAGGAACACTTACGTAGGGTTCCGGATTTGCAACAGCTAGCTAAAAAGTTAGCCAGAAAGAAGGCTGGGTTGAGCGATTTATACAAGTAGGTTGAACATTTTACATCTTATTGATGAATCCTTTCATTACTTATAATGCATATCATTATTTTGCAGAATCTATCAATGCTTAAGCCACATGCCAGTCATGGTAGAGAAGCTCCAATCTTTGAATAACGTTGCTGCTGCCAAAGCTATGTTTTTGGACCCATTAAAAGAACATCTTGAAGAAATGGACAAGTTTCAGCAGATGGTTGAGCAAACGATCGATCTTGAGGCCGCTGATAAGGGAGAATTCCTGGTTAAAGCTGAGTTTGACGACGAATTAAAGGGTAATTGTCATACTAAAATTTTATTTTGTAGCATTTTTGCATACTATCATCCAATATAACATTTTTCTATATTCTCGTACTGAATATTCGTTAAAACTATTCAATTTCAGAACTGAAATCTCAAATGGACGAGAAAGAAAGAAAAATGCAGAATTTATTGAGCAAAGTTGCCGATGATCTTTCTATGGAAGCTGGAAAATCTGTCAAATTGGAAACCAATCCACAACATGGTTATCATTTTAGATGTTCGCTAAGAGAAGACAAATCTTTGAGGAATAGCAAGAACTACACGATATTGGATTCAATAAAGGGTGGCATCAGGTTCAGGAACAAAAAATTAGAAAGTTTGAATGAAGATTATATGACTGCAAAAAATGCTTACACTCAGCAACAGAAAAGTATTGTAGTTGAAATTATTGATACTGCAGGTATACATAAATAAAATTTATTTTGATTATTCACTAATTATGTATTTGAGTACAACTAAATAAATTCTTTTAGGTGGATACGTTCCTCCACTTAAGAATCTTGGAAATGTTATTGCTACTCTCGATGTACTTAATTCTTTCGCCTTAGCTGCATCATGTGCAAGCGAAGTATATGTCCGACCAAAAATGTTACCGAGTGAATCTCAAGAACTCGATCTTGTTCAAATAAGACATCCGTGCTTAGAATTGCAAGAGGAAATTGATTACATTGCCAATGATGCACATTTTACAAAAGGTGAGCTTTTCTCATTATTTAGAAATACATCGTTTTAATTGGAATAATAAAAATATTGCAATATGTATATTAGACAGTCGTTTTCACATCATTACTGGACCAAATATGGGTGGTAAAAGTACTTACATAAGGTCCGTTGGTGTATCTGTTCTGATGGCCCATATCGGAAGTTTTGTACCTTGCCAAAGAGCAACAATATCAGTACTTGATTCAATTTTGGCAAGAATTGGAGCCGATGATTGTCAAATCAAAGGACTTTCAACTTTTATGGCTGAGATGGTTGAAACCTCAGCTATTTTGAGAGTAAGAAAGAAAATTTAATTTTGAATAAAAAAAATAGAAAATCTTATTCTGTTATTTAAAAATTTTCACTTTTCGATTTACAGACATCAACATCGAACTCACTGGTCATTATTGATGAACTTGGAAGAGGAACTTCAACTTATGACGGATGTGGCATTGCGTGGGCTATCGCTGAGTAAGTGTTATCAAATGAAAATATTTTAGCATTTATTTAATTGAATTGATTATTTAGGCATTTGGCGAAAGAAGTCAAGGCGTATTGTTTGTTTGCTACTCATTTCCACGAAATCACACGACTGTCTGAAGACGTTTCCACTGCAAAAAATTTTCATGTTAAAGCAATCGTTGATGAAAAATTGACCTTGCTTTATCAAGTGAAACCTGGAGTTTGTGATCAAAGTTTTGGAATCCATGTTGCAAAAATGGCAAATTTCCCAGAAGACGTTATTGAAGTATGATTTAAAAACAAAATATTAATTTACTAAAATTAATTTTACCCTTAACTAAATTTTTTTTTAACTTTAGTATGCTAAACAAAAACAAGCCGAACTTGAGGATGTGCAAGGAATCGTATTTGAAGGATCTGATGACCCTGCAAAGAAAAATAAAGTACTTAAAGTATGTAAAATTTCCTTTTCAAAAATATCCAAAATAACTGTTTCGTCTATTGAATAAATATCTATTCATTTATATTACAGGAAGGGGAGGAAATCATCAAAGAATTCATGGAAAACTGTAAAGAATTTGAATCTCTACCTGAAGAAGAAATCTTACCAAAAGTAGCAGAATTGAAGAAACAAGCTATTTCTCGTAATAATCCTTACATCAATGCACTTTTAGGAGTCTCATGAACAATAGTTACTACTTATTAAATAAGAACAGTATTATTATCCATTTATTCTCCGGTCTTAAGCAGGTACTAAGAACGTTATTTTTTTACGATTTTCAAACCTTGACAAATTGAATGAAAAAGCAGATTAATCAGTATAGATTATCAATTTTACTATTAATTATTCAGTACATTTTTGTTTACTCTAACAGTATGTAAGTAGCATGCATGTTTTTCGATCACTAATGTTCCTATATAAGGTAAAATCAGTGATATTAATGTTTTATCGTTAAGTTAAACTGTTACCTAACAAGTTTTTCGTATCTAAATGACGAATGCTTGATTGTTTTGTAATAAATGTCTTTCAAATATTGAAATAAGTATTATTAAAGTTATTTAAATCCACAGATAATCAAACTATGAAACTGCAAGTCCCGCCATCTCTATTGTCCAACATTAACGAATGCGCGTGCAAAAAATATATATAAATATATAATGTTAGCACGACCGCGTTATATATTGCATATAATTTAGTATTCGACACAGCTCAGCAGCAACAGCAGCAGCTTACACATTTGATGGTAAACTGCAAACGCGATGTTGCGCGCAAGCGATAAGGTCTAGAATAGGCCACTGCTTAGTTTGCAGCGCGTCATCGGTGCAAGAGATTCGCAAAATATCTGTGCATAGTGCGCGGCGCGCCTCGTCGTCGACGAGCTACGTTTTATTAACGTAGTGTAACCTTGAACCTGACTATATATCTATACACGGAGTACGAATGCACGTCGCACGAAAGCGTATAGCGCACATAGTACAGGACTGCGTGAAGGATATCCCAGCGTAAGGTTTTTTGGGGAGTGTCAGTCAGTGCTTGGCGATCGAGTGCAGCGCGCCACCCAGCTACGTAGGCTTCGTATGTGCACACAGACACACACGTTTCGCGACCCGTGAACGACCTGCATTGCTCAAACGCAGCGCTAATATAATACCTGCTGGTCCAGGTAAACGGAGGAATTTTTGGCAAAAGTGACGAGAAGACCGAGTAGTGTTTATTTATAATTCGCCCCTACTATTACAATTTAGAGTTTTGCTCTATATGTGCATTTTGCATAGAGATCGTCGGAGTGGAAAGTTGCAGTTGCAGTTGCAGTTGCAGAGTGAGTTCGCGCGTGTGTGAGTGCTGGGTACATACCCGTATTTCGATACACAAACGTCCATCGACGATTTGACATTTAACATGGATCCTGCCATATTTCCTGAGGAAATTTGGATTAAGATTTTGCTTGGGTGTGATGTACCTGATATCATTGCCTTCGGCAGTACCTGCAAATACCTGCGTAAAACTTCGGACACGGATTATCTGTGGTGAGTGCAATGCATATTATACCTATATGTGTGCCAGTGCACGAGTATGTGTAACGTTAGTAGAGTAGTAACGTGTGTAGCGCGCGCGAGTACTTGCATATATATAGTAAAAGACTAGCGTACACATAGTACGTGAGTGCAATTATTGATTGCGTCAATGGCATTGAGGTTATAAGCTCTGGAAATTCGCGTGAAATCGCATTATATCCTGCGAAACGTGATCCTTGATTCTATGACCTGATCGTCTTGCGCCTTAGGATTTGCATCGAATTTTTAATTTACGCGCATTGCTCGTTGCGGTACTTATTGTTTTTGACAGCTTTTTACGGCATCGGTAGTTCACGTTGAAGAATAGCACGAATAAAATCAAGTTTATTCATTAATTAAAATATTCGCTGTTTGTATTTTTTGCAAATACGCCAAATAATATTAAGACGTTCAATGATTTACCGACGCTTGCACACATTTAATTTCACCGCCATTTGTAGAATTATCTAAAAAGTATTTCGATTACATCGAGAATGCTTTTTTTTCTATCGATCATCGACGATCAATTTATATTTTTTTCATGATATTCTAGGAAACTAAAATGGCTACAGCTCACTTCAAAAGTAAATTTTCAATTTCCGGACGTCAAGTCTCTGCAAGTAATCAACGTCAGTTTCAAAGCCATGTGCTACAGGCTACATATGATGATGGCCCTCAACGAAAGTACAGAAAATATGTTTCCAAAATGTTGTTACTGCAGTGGTTATACATGCCAAAAATATTGCACCGAAAGATCTAGCACTAAAGTAGTCATAGAAATAGGCAATAAGTACACATGGGTTATAACTCCAAATTTTGGGTTGAGGAGACACTGCTCAATGCTTGGCTTCCCGAAATATAACAAACAGATGACTCATGTGGAACAAGTACCTTCTCAACTCCCTCCACAGAGTGCACCTAGCAGTAGTTGCAGAAGAAAATTGGAAGGAAAATTCGTCAGTAAAAAGTCTCTGGTAAAATTGTTGAAACTTTCTGAACCAGAGTCTACTAAACTTCCGCCTCGCAGTGGACCATTCTGTGTATTCTGCAATTCAGTACAATTGTATAGAGAAAAAAGGAGGCTTGAATTACATCCTAATGATGCATCTTGTTGTCCTCATCTTAATGCAAACCATCAGAAATTAATTAATGGTTATTGCACAGATACAAAAGAAATTTTAGGCATACCAAATATTGATTTATTGAATCCAGCTCAAGCTTTGCTTATGGATGGATCATTTTCAGTTTTAAAGGATTTTGTTGATCATTTATTTAGACAAATGGGTCTTACTGAAACCCTAAGAAAACCTAATACAGTTCTTATGCTGTGTGAACCATTAGGAATGAGCATATCAATTAGGAAACAACTTTTACATTATTTATTCCAAGAAGTCAAAATTGCTAAGTGAGTAAAAATATTTTCTATTTGAATATTGGTTTGATAAAAAATATATTTTAATTTTGTAATATGTTACTTACAGAGTATGTTTAGTACCTAAACCACTATCTGCATGTGCTATGATTGGAATAGACACTTGCATTGTTATAGATAGTGGCGCTTTAAGTACAAGTGTAGCTGTTATAATTAATAATAGAGTTGTACCTTCTTGTTGGAAAATAATACCTGTTGGTGGATGGCATGTAGCTTATTATTTAAAACAAGCAATGAATTGGCAACCAAAGGAGTGTCAGGAAATACCGATTTCTTATCTAGATTCCCCTACTGTGAAAGAACGCTGTAGGCTCTTATTGGATATGCAAGATGGCGAATTTCATAATAGATATGATAAATTCAGCAAAGGGGGACAAAGCAAACCTGATAAAGTAGATATTGATATCAGAGTTGATACTTATGCTAACTGTAAAAGGGATTGGGTATGTATCATACAATTAAAATGATCGAATTATTGGAAGTATTGAAATTAAAAATCGAATGCATTTTTTTTCAACAGAGAGTAACATTAGGATCAGAATTATACACAGCTCCAGAGCTCATGTATGTCAGCATGAATTTACCTGAAGCAGTCAAAGAAGTCACAAAAGGACTTCCTGAAATCGTTAAAAAGGAATGTTTGTCTCACATTCTCTTGACTGGTGGAAATACAGATTTACCTGGATTTGAATTACGATTGCGACAAGATTTGAAAAAAGTCTTTCCAGAATATGCACCTCTTTTAGAAGTAAAAGGCTGTCTAGGCACCCACTGCTGGAACGTAGTAATGGGATCCTTGTATGTGCCTTTATCTTTGCATCCAGGTAAATTGAACTAACAGATTAATTGGATGATAAACATTAAAAGAAATGTAATAAGTCTCTTTTTATTTATAGATAAAATTGCACCAGAATATTCAGAGGGATGCTCATTTACATTATCAAGAGAAAAATATATTCTTTTTGGTTGTGAATCGTTAGATGAAGAAATTTATGATTAAATAATTGAGTCTTGATTAAAAAGGTTGATAAAGTTTCATATCGAGATTTTATAACAGCAAAATTATAGGATAAATTGAAAAATATTGAATATCCGTTCAGAGCACGAAAAAAATAAAAAATATTATATTACGTATCTAGGCCGTGAAAAAGAGAAAACTTCCAAGGTTCGTGTAATTAGTGTCCGAGGCTGATGAACACGTTTACTGGGTCTTTTTTAAGTCGCAGGCTAAGTGTATATACAATATTTCGTGAAGTCCCTGAGCAAAATGTAACCATTTCCCCTAGGCGTTAGGCTGAAAAAGAGTTGCTTTCGGATGGATTATCGAAAAAAATATGTTACCATCTTGCGATAGATTATATCCCATGTTATCAGTGAAATTGTTGGGAATTGTAAAAGTCAAATGATTAAAAATTTCGACTAACATCAATCGGATATATGTGTATTAAATTTTGCTTACAGATCATCTGAAATATCAATCTGCTAATAATAACTGGTGTAACCAAACATCTAAAGTCATGATCTACATGAAATTAATATTACATACAATTATTGCGATAAAAAAATTCATAGTCATTACTTATCACATAAATCAACAGTGGTAAAGCATTTAATTGAACATTCCAATTGATATAAAATTCAATATTTTTAATTTCGTTTGCTTTTTCACTGTTTGTTGAATTCAGTTTGTTGAATTTTCATTTCAAAAAAGTTGATTTAACTCTTCAATCGAAACTCTTTCTCTCTATCTCTCTCAAAGTAGTTAATTAATGAAAAAAAAATTAATTTTTTTGTTGTTGTCACTTCTAATTTACTTGAGTTTTTTTTTAAATTAAAATTAATAACGATTTTTTATGATACTAAAAAAATATTATATAGTAATGAAAATCAGATTTTCATGGTTGTTAAATTTGTTTCACATTTAAAAAAAAGTATTTCACTGTATTTTTTCAAAAGTATTCAATTTATGAAGAATTGTATTAAGTACGAAGTATCGAATGTTTATATGGACATTATTAGAATGACTGAATTGTAATTTTTGTAATTAAGTTGTACTTGTTTTGTATATAAGAACGGTGTGTAAAAGTGTCCGATGAAAATGCTTTAGTATTAAAAGTATAAAAGATTATTGTGATAAAGGACTTGGTATTTCTTAAAAATTACAAAAAAAATATGAAAGAAAAATATGGTAAGTTTTACAATAATTATCAGTTGTTTCGTAAATTTATATGGAAGAAAATCTTGCCAAAAATAAATTAAATGAATATAGGAAAGAAATATAAAAGTTATATAGCTGGATTTCTAGTCATATTTGGAATTTAGAAACATAAAATGTTTACTTCCGTGTTAAGATATATTAAATGAAAAAAAATCCATGGTAATAGGATAATGTAAGGAAATAAAAATTGGAAACGGCGTGAAAATTAACACGTGCATTCATAAAAAAATATCATTAAAAATTATCAAATTTTCAACTGCTTCTTGTACTACGATTGATTTTTAAAATTGAGCGTCATGGATTATAAAATAATAAACATATTTACACATAAATATTATGATCTTAACGAATTTAAAAAAAGGATCTTTCTGCGATTAAATATAATGATTTTTTGCTGTATCTGGTTGAAATAATTGCTAATTATAGATTTATATTTTAGAATTTTTATTGTTACAAATTTTTTGTTCAAGAAAATGAATTATGCTTCAGAGTTTATTGCATTAATCGTATAACAATTAGCTTACATAGTAAAGTACGGCTACAATTACAGTTATAAAGGTATTCGATTTTTCATTGTATATGTACATCATTCTTCTGTAATTGCTAAACTAATGATTAAGCTGTATTTTATACTTTAGTTTCATAAAAAGTTAAGTTTTCTTTTGTAAAATTCTTTTAGATTTAATAGATTTTCTTATAAAATTTTAAATATCTACAAATTGTCACCTTATTATAAATTTTATAAATAAAATGGTATGAAAAAATTATGTCTAGTTTTTAAAAAACGCAATTTGAATCCGATCATTAAATCAAAACTTCATATAAATTTTATATAAATTATTTATTGCATTCTCAATATACTAACTTACTAACAATAATAATTTGGTATTTTCTTAACAACTAAAACGTATAAAATTCTGTATAATGATTTTATTCATACTAGTGAATGGTAATTTTAATGGAAGAAAAGTGTGAATTTTTATTTGCCAGAATATTTGAAATTGTAAGGTGGGAGACCAGTTACCCCTAAACCTTTGATGGCAAAAAGACTTCCAGCATCAGGTTTCCTTGACTTCTCTTCGTCACTCATATTAACGCGAGCCGATGTGACGTACAAAATATCGAGATTCGGCCCACCGAAGGCAACACTGGTTATTTTGTCAACGGGCAACTGAACCTTTTGCAACAATTTTCCTGACTTGGGATTCACTTGGATAACGGCAGCCCCGTCGAAGAGGGCGACCCAGAGATTACCCTGCACGTCGATAGTCATGCCATCGGGAATACCCTTGATGTTGTTCTTCTTGAGATCGAAGACGACCCTCTTGTTGTGCATGTCGCCGGTGCTGACGTTGTAATCGAAGGCCCAGACCTGATGGGTGGGCGAATCGATGTAATACATGACGTTGTCGTCGAGGCTCCAGGTCAGTCCGTTGCTGATGGTGACGGGCGAGATGACGCTCTCGGGCTTGAGGTCGGGCCCGATCCTGTAGAGGCTGCCGCGATTCGGCGCGATCTGGCCGCCGACGTCGTGGGCCATGGTGCCGAGCCAAAATCGGCCGGCCGCGTCGCACTTGCCGTCGTTGATGCGAGTATCGCTGCGATCGGTGTCGAGCGAGGCGATCTTTTTCATGGGCGGCTCGTCGGCGTTCTCCTCGCCGTTCCAGGTGACGAGGACGAGGTCGGTGCCCGAGGCCGCGACGAACTTGTCATCGCTACCCTCGACCGGAATCGCGACGCCCACATAACCGTGCTTGACGTGGGCGTAGGTTACTTTCTTGGTGAGCGGATCGAAGCGGAGGATCTTGCGCCCGTCGATGTCCACGTAGTAGAGCTTCTGCTTCTTGACGTCCCAGTGGGGGCCCTCGCCGAGCTCCACCGAGTCCGCGACTTTCTCAACGACGATCGTCGACATGTCCGCCGCTGCTGCTGCTGATGCTGCTGTAGATTCGTTGCCGCTGGCACCGCTACTGCTACTGACGGTCGTACGCGACTCGATCGGCTGCAGACAACACGAGCAGACGACAGCGACTGCCAAAGCGCCGACTAAATTCACGCGCAATAAGCCCATTTGAAGCGGGTGCGCGAGCTTTTATAATTTTCGATCGACCTGCTCGAGCAGACGTGCGATACGGTCCCTATGCAAACACGAGCGCAGCAAACTTTGCAATAATATACAATAAACGCGACGCCTCGAGTCGACGAGGTTATACGCGCTGCCAGAGATAATGACTGTTTTCCGTTTGCTCGGCTCTCGTGTACTTATAGATTCTTATGTAAAGGAAATATATATATATACACGCTATGATCTGCGGCCCTCCCGCGATAGTTTCTCTCATAGAAAATGATCGTATTTACTCGCGTAGCAGCTGTCATGCAGATGCTGGTGGTGGTGGTGGTGGTGTTGACCGAGAATTCATAATAAAACATCTTTTTGACGTGCTTTCTCGCGGCGTCCGCGTGGAAGGTCGTAATTTTTTCATTACGTAACTCCATAAATTATTCCTTATGAAGCTTTATTACAAGCGATAATTAACCTTCTTCACGCCATTGTGCCGATTTTTTTTCCTTCTCCAACTCTTGAAGCCGATCGCATAAAAAAAAAATAATACTCGTGATCAATTCGTTCCTTGTTCTTGGTGCATGTAATCGAACGCGTTAAGGCAACGGAACGAAAAAAAAACGATTATCTGCGTAAAGTCGTACGATCCGCGGCTGCTGCACGAGGCAATGACCATCGTTGCAGCTTTATTTTCTATCAATATTTACTCGATAATATATTTTGCGTTGTTTATTGATGCGCGCGAAAGAGAAATGCGAATGTATATGTCATTAATTTCCAATGATGCGATTTCTTTATTTATTTATTTTTTCTTATTCAAACAACGGGTTATCGCTGTTTGTATCGTGGAAATTATGTTTAGCTTGCAAGTTACGACTGCCTGTGGCTCGCGCGGGTCTGTTGTTAGAAGTTATTTGACTTTTCTCCCATTTTTAAATTTAATATCGTGAAAATGCCAACGTAGATAAATGATTGGTTACGAACGTAATGACGGATTCAAAATAGTGTATTTATTCTGCCGGCTTTATTTTTCCTCGCACATAATCACGTACTTTTTGACATGTTTTTTTTAGCGCTTCTCGAATAAATAGCAAACATCGTACGATGCTCCTTTCTGTCCGGTAAAAGTCGCCGGATAATTGTAAATCAGAGCGGCATTTTCTTCGCTCTTGTTGTGGAAGCTATGCTGATTCTTACGAGCTGAAAAAGGAAAAAAAATTACAACACTGAACAATCGCATCCTAATACATTAATTCATCTAGTTATGCTCGGATTCGGTACCTTCGTTGACGAAGAAATTGGCGAAATACTGGGATACTTGTATGGCGTTTTGAGTGTGAGGCACGTTCTTGCCCGGTCTCCACTCGTAGGCGTTCTTTTCCGGGTGAAATTGCACGCCGTAAAACGGATGGGTCACGTGCTCCAGCGTCGATATGAACTTCTTGTTGCTCTCGTCGCGATTGTAGGACATTACTCGATAATCTTCGGAAATTTGCGCCTCGCGCAGCGACTGCAATGCACAACAACAGTCAACGTACGGAGCATCGCGCATCGAGTCGAATTTCGCGCTTCAAAGCGCATCAATTTTTTTCGTCGGATTGGATCGACTCACCTGTTTGTTGAAGCAGAATCTGTGATAATTCCAGGTAACGTTTTCCGTCTCGAGAACGTTGACGAGATTTTCCGATGCATTGCGGAACAGACGGCTCTTGCGGTAGTCATTCGTCAGCTCCAACGGGACGGCTCGATTTTTGCTCGAGCAATCGAATCGGTAATCCTTGCGATTGCTCGCTATGTAGAGAAGAACTTCGAAACCTAAGCATGTGCCCCAGATAGGAAAATAATCCCCGTTCGTGTTCAGCCTCGTCGCGATACTAGAAAAAAAATCGGATGATGTTACTTGGAACGAGTTTTTTTTAGGTCTTGCCCTGATAGTCGATGAAGTACTACGATACGAACTTGTAAATTTTTTCAGCTGATTCGGCATAGCCATTAGTTACGTTGAACCATGCGGCGCCACCCGGAAGTAAAACCCTGCATAAGTAGTTGAACGTTCGTGAGATATAGTCAAAAGATTCAATTTGATCAATAAGTTTCGTTACTTACCCATTCACTTTGCCCAAAATGTCTTCGTAGTAAGCCTCGGTTTGTCCAAGCCTATTATTTGTAATCGTTTAGCGAATAACTCGTAGAATGAAAAGCAAGAAGAAAAATGTAATTACCAAATCGGTGCCACCCTGGCTCCCGCGCCCTCGATAAATTTCACATAAGAAGCTGCCAAGTAAGCGTTGTAAGGTCCTGGATAGAGCTCCTTCAACTGATATGATATTTCCTGCGTCAGAATCCCTGCGGCAAATCGTAATTCTCAATTTTTGCTTTTCCACGACCAAGATTAATCGGCGTGTACATAAACTCGGTAAGCAACTTTTGATGACGCGCGCGAGTGCAGCAGCCGCAAGAGATAAACAATTTTATCGACAAAGCCGCGGAAACAACATTATACAATGCGCAAATAACTTACCAATCACAGGCCGGCTATTGAGTTTCGCGCCATGTTTCGTAGCGGCTACCAGGAGAGTCGGGTCCGCCAGGCAGCTCAAGCAAACAGCCAAAAACACCAGAGCCGGACGCATCTCCTTTTTTTATTTTTTCGTCGCTCCGAGCCCAAAATTTCTCTCTCGGCGCGTCTGCCGGTGCTGGGGCTTTTATCGCGAGTGCGTGTGTGTTTATATACACGCGAACAAGAGAGAGAGAGAGAGAGAGAGAAAGAGCGAGAGAGAGGCCTCTATGTAATAGTCGAATATATTTGCCGAGCCGAGCACTTCATCTTCGATACTTCGTATGTGCATGCGTCATCGTCGCGCTTGCACAACTACTCCGCGATCTCGTTGTGTGTATATATGTGCGTGTGCTTTACATTTGAGCTATATAACAACGGCCTGATAATAAGAACCGTGGAAAATAAAAGAAATGTATACCGATGATAAAATCGCTACCAGTCCACAATGAAATCGTGGGGGTCTCTTCCGATATTGATTAATCGTGCTTACGGTTTTATACACTTGTATACGCACGTCTGCTTTATTGTAACGACAGCCTTAGGTAATAGAGACGCTTGCGAAACTTTCTTTTGTCAACAATGAAGGTACAAGATAAAATTTTAAAAAATATTCATATATTATATGTAACCAACGTAAGTAATACAATATTTTTTTGCTTGTTTTCTTTACGCAAAAGTTCGCGATGACTCGATTAACGAGCATCGTATTTTTTCGCATTCACAAATTTGCTCTTGTGTTATTTTACTCGTATTAACTTTGCAATGAGAATTACAAAAATGGAAAGGCAGCTAATATGATTTTTTTCCACTTTTTGCTACACAGAATGCTTCTTGCATAAATCAGTACAATACATACTTTTTTTGAACATAAAAAATCATATTATTGTGAATTCGTTGCACCATGGCGCAAATTCTATAAAAAAAAACGTTTCCTATTTTCCTATTCTTTCGCATCAACGACAAGTTTTATAAAATAATTGCATGATTTATTAAAATTATTTCATACAAGTGTCGTAGAAAATGTTCGCATGTGAAATTTGATGAAATTCTACAGCTTATATAGCATCCAGCACAATTACGAAGTTATAATATAGAGTGATGTAAATGTTAATAGACGCAATGTTTTTCGTAGATATACATAGACGAATTATATATGAAAATATTAACTTTGTTCGTTTTTCTTAAGGTTAATTTTCATTTAGATAATATCGACTCTGATTTTATAGGAAAAAACAAATTGTTTTTTAATTTCAAGTAAAAACGAGTCAACTTATGCACATATAAGTAAGATTTAGTCTCTAAATTATCAGACAGTAGTAAATATCAAGTAAATCATCAAAAAACGTACATAACGTTCATATTGAATTTTAGTCTTACAGTTTGACGCTATGCGTTAGGTAAATAAACGTATAATCAAACTCACTTTTATACAATCTATGTACAAAATGAAAAAAATGTGAAGATCTATACATGTTAACTATCAGCTATGAGATAGATACTATGAATGCATGAAAACTTGAAAGTTCTTAAAAGATCGATGGTAATTTTGAAAATGTGACAAATAATATTAGTTGAGTAACTCAATCATAGTACCGTAACTTGAAATAATGAGCAAATGAAGATCACACACAGTTTTTTTCTTTAAAAGTTATGATGGAGTTTCAAAAATATCAGCGGAAACATCACAATACTGCACCGCTTTTCAAGTATGTTATTTTTACAATATAATTTTCTGCATTACAGTCTATAAATTTCAAAAGTTCGGAGAAGAAATGCAGTTGACATTTTGTTCGTGATGAGTTCCGTCATGATTTGAATTTTTCGCCACGATCGTCGCTTTTATTTTGTATGCGCGTATAAAAACACAATGAATAACAGTATAAATACTTTAAAAAATTGGCAGCTGTCGTCCCGCATTTCTTTTTCATACAAACGTAGCCTCTTCCAGCTCTCTGGCAAATCTTTTTGAATCACATCGTTGGGAAAGCATCAACAACATCAACGAATTCTTCATATATTACTACATATGACTAGTGAAAAAGTTTTGGTAATGCAAAAACGATTGCAACATCAGCTATCGAAATGAAAGCTCAACTGCATGTCTTCTACGAACAAGAAGTCACTTAACGATCGGCCATTATCGTTACTGACAAAAACAAATAATAATAAAAAATCGATTTGTATCGCATAAAATTATAAATGTCGACGTATTTATATTTATACAGTCATGTGTCCTAGCAGCAGGAACTCTTGGCAGGCTCGGCCTCGACGAGATTGAAGTCCAGACCACCGGGCCGCGCGAAGCCGGTCTTGATTCCGTCCCAGCCATCCTCGACTTTGTACTCGCCGTTCTGTATTCGATTGTAGACCTCTTGGGTGACGGTGCGGAAGGCCTCCTCGACGTTGAGGCCGGTCTTGGCGCTCGTCTCGACGTGGTGCACGCCGTACTGATCGGCGAAGGCGCGCGCCTCCTCCTTGGAGACCTCGCGGCGGCCGCCGTTCGCCACCAGGTCGAGCTTGCAGCCGACGAGGCAGAAGACCGGTCGGTGCGGCTCGATGTGACGTCGAGCCTCCATCATCCAGCGGGGAATGTGCTCGAACGAGGCGCGATTACACACGTCGTAAACGAGCAGAGCGCCCACGCTGTTGCGGTAGTACGACTTCGTTATGGACCTGAAACGAGATCAAAGACATTATTTTGTTGGATGAATAGAGCCGAAACTCTTGCCTAACTTGTATTGAATGGGAGAGAAAAAGTAAACGAATCTACGGTCACCCCATACATCTAAAGACCAACGTATAGTTTTACTCTGGCTATGTAAGGTTTCTCGCCCTGCGCGTGTTTAAGTTCACGATTCATTTTATTTTGTTTTGAAGGTGGGTTTTTGGTATTCGAAGCTGATCGATAAAACAAAATTGTACCTGAATCTCTCTTGTCCAGCTGTGTCCCAGAGCTGCAGTTTGATCCTCGTGCCGTCTTTCACCTCTATTAGCCTCGCAAAAAAGTCCACGCCCACTGTTGGGTCGGAGAGCTGCAAAAAAACGATTACGTCTTTAAACATATTCATAAAAACTGAATGATGTGTATGAAGCGTGCGTAGGTCAGTCGGATGTGATCTACATACGTATTGCTCTTAGCCGATTCGTATGAAACAAAATAAACCACAGATGTTGTAGTTAATAAACGCAAACATCGCGTTACGTAAAAATACCTGCATCTGCATTGCAAAGATTTTGAAAAAAATAATCGACTGCAGCGAGCATCTCGCCTGTGCAGAATGTGCTCGCAGTTGCATAAGTCATGCTAAACGATCCTTTGGTAACAGCAACGACGACGACGAAAAAAGCCGCAACTCGAGTAGTCGAGGGGAGAGCGTCCGCGCATTTGCCGCGCACGGATAATGTATTAGCATAAATTACTCGATCTCGTTTAATCAATTCGAGCTGCAGCTAGCCGAGCGGCAAATGTGTGCCATTTTCCTAACATTACATGGCGATAGCCTGCGAGGCGTGCGCGTCAACGCGTGTTGACTTATGGACGGCGGTATCCGATGGCGACTTTTAATTAGAAAATACATATAATCTCTCGCTCGTGTTGCGAGCCTAGAAGGTAAAAATGGTAAAAGTTGATATCGGATTTGATTTGAGCGATAGCGTAAATCCATTAATTATTTTTTCCTTCATTAATATCACGCAAGCCGTGGAGATCTTAACGATATCGCAATATCATCGGAAATGTAACGTTACGAATGAATCGAAGAATTAGTTCTCGAGTGTTATTAATCAATTTTTAATAATTGAAAGCTCATTTTTTTATGGCACGTAGAAAATTAAATTATTATGTTAAATAGAGAACGCTCGTGAAAGTTTCATTAACCGTGTCGAGATGAGTACCAAAAGTAGGATTTCTAACGCCTAGGCCAGAATCCTAGGCATAATGTCACGAGCGAAAAGTAGTCATTATGATTTACGCACACATACGAGTTTCTCTCGCGTTGCACTTGCTCGGAATATGATAGGCAGATTATTGTTTCTGTTGCTCGCGGAACGTCTCATTACCCCGCGAATCTCCGGAGCAAAGATTTTTTACACGAGAGCGATCGCGCGAAATATAAGTACGCGCGCACGCTTTCTCCGCGGTATGCGGGGCGATATCGCTCGACGACGTGTTGAATGTACGACTCGTGTAACAATGCATTCGATATTTCATTCTTTTTTCTTCTTCTTCGTTGCGTGCCCTCGATAATCCGCGCGTTGCGATGCGTCGAAGAAAAAATGCCAGCTATCGACTAAATATGAATTCGTCGATGCGTGATCTGCACTTGTCGCCAGCATCGCTTGCTTTAACTTTGCGTTGAAAAACGATTGACAAAACTTCCGATGCCTCGTAAAATCAATGTTTTATTACGATATCAAGGCGCAGAGAGAATCGAGTATTGAAATTACTCACTAACTCATTGTACGATCGAAATACGTTATATGTTTTGATCACATGCCGAGAATATACTAATTTATTATCACGTATGGAACAACCGTGCGGAATTTCTATATAGATAAGAAAGTTTTGTGACGGGTAATTGCGTGCGATCGTGACAAATATTATTTGAGGAATTGCGATTTCTCTTTATTAAATGTGTCTTCTGTAAATTAGCTATTAGAATCTGACGCGATCCAGATATGAAAATTTGCATTCGACAATGATGAAAACTCTTTGTTTTGTGACTATAGACAAGAGCTTCGATTTCAAACAAAGTGCAGCATTGAATCTACGAAGCTACGATTGTTTCTTCGAGTGCAAAAATGTCGCAAGTGAACTTGTGGGTTTTCAATGGTGCGTTATTCATGATAAGCAACGTTTGAAAATAGATCGTGATTTATTAACTGCTCCTTTTTTGTCATTCTCGTGACTCATTGCTTAAAACTTCCCCGAAGTATTTATATTTCCGAGATGTAACTTTGTGCGCTTTGCCCACAACATAAAAATCTTGCCAGCGGAATTGCAATCGCTTCCTACGTATAGGTATAATTGCTTCGAAAAAGGGGAAAGCAGTAAAAGCTGTAAAATAATATCGGAGATACGAATTCAATAATCGTATTTCTCTGGCAACAGTCGGCGAGCAAAGTCTTTACCGCAGCCGTGTAGTCCACGACAGCCTTAACCCCAATCTAATATAAGAACGAGAGAAAGCTTCGCGCAAATGAACTCGCAGAGAAAGAGATAAAAGCGTCGATGCCCGTACGGTCCGCGACTGAGATTAGAAACGAGTGCGAGAATTTACGAAAAAGAAGAAGCTCGCGAAGAGCATATTTAGCATAATCGAGCGCGTATAGCAAAACGCTTCCAACTATTTATGTGTCATTTACTTTTAAACGTGTTTATTCTTATTAAAAACCCATAACTTAAAAAGTCGTAGCTAAAAATTTTTCGTAGCAACATTCCAATTTCGTACGCAGCATAGCCGATAGCGCGTGATTATTTTTCTCAACTGCGCACTTTGACAGCTCCATTGGTGGACTAATATACGAAGCATGTTTTGTCAGCACGCACATGTGTTTATATATCTGTTAAAAAATCTCATGCAAGCGATTCGAGCTGAAACTTCCAAGTAGACGTTGCGCGAGCAGAGTCTTACATTGCACCTTGTGCTTCGTACGTGAAATTAAATGCCCTCTCGATCCCTTTAAAAGCCTTGAAAGACTCCGATCAGACTCGTGTTTTCGTATTTGATGTTTTGACCCCCGCCGTCCGCCATCTTGGTTAATGACGTCACAAAGTCTAACGTTCAATCATGTTACTCAAAAAAAGAATTTCTAACGTCAATGCAGGTAAGGGAGCTAAAGCGCGACAATGCGCCAAAATAAAAGATTCAACAATATTCTATTCGGGGAGCTGACAGTGGCAGCATTATCGTCAGCATCGTTGGAGCAACCCACATACAAACACACACGGTACACGTGACACAGTAAAAAAAATGATGAAATAAAGCGAGATATCAAAAGAGGAAAAAAAATTACCTCGGCAAATTTGCCATCGGTGAAGTACTTGAGGAGCGAGCTTTTGCCAACTGTACTGTCACCGATTAGGATGAGCCTAAATTGGTAGTCGAAAATTGGCTCGACCATGTTTGACACTGTATTGCTTATTGTAAAATGCACGCACGAAACTGGCTAAATGCGCGCGTACGAATGTTTACTACGCACTATCTCGTGTATACGTTCGAATAAAGCACTACTATATACGATGAGCACGGCAAGCTGATGATGCACACCAGTCACTCTAGGAAGGCAGCTGATGCACGATGCTCTCCTCTGTCTCTTATTGTGTATATTTACGCAAGCAACGTGTGATTTATCGATATTAGGCACTTTTCCTGGCTGGCAGCGAGTTCAGGCAGCACAGACGCTTCTTATGTTCTCTTTTATGTAAGCTACAACTGCTTGTTGCTGGTATGTGTCATCAAGGCGGCATCCGAATTGTGGTCATTTGACAGACTCTCATAATTACACTACCGCTGCGTCAAAAGTTTTGTAATTTCTCTCTCTCTCTCTTTAATTTTTTTTCTTTGTAACCTAAGAGCCAGCTTGTATCGTGTGTGTGCACTCTCGAGACGGCTGCTGCCAAACGACTACCTGCCCCAGACGGCTGCGGTTGCTGCTGCGGATAATCTATCCTATACCGTTCTTTATTTCGCTCGGCGCTTTATTTTGACGACGATAAACACATGTATATATATGCAGAGGAGCGACTGCCGAGGAAATGTATGCGTAAGACGGACCGAGGACACGGCTGCGAGATTTGCTGCTGCCCGAGGCATTATTGTACACGAGTACTTATGAAAAAGTGTTCTCGCAATCACCTACAATGAAAACTTCGCGGAGCAGCGAACTTTACATTGCGGCGCGTCGAGTTCGAAAAATCAACTAAAAACACTTTCTACAGTTTTTTTTGTCAAAAATATAAATTCTTTTATTAATTTTTCGACGACATTCCATGCAACAATACCATTAACAATTACATTTTTTAAACTTAGATGATTTTGAATATAAACTTATGTTCTAAATAGAGATTTAGTTTGGAAACAGTACTCAATGCATTAAAATACTTTTTATGCACGCGAATAAATCTTTTATCATGCAATATAATCAATTTTAACTTCATAAAAAAATAATATATAATCTTTTAGATGTGTTTATGCTAATGCTCCATAATACATTATTTTGATCCTCTTCCCAGTGCTGCAAATGAAAAGTTTTCATTTAATTATTCAATTCAATTTTACAATAAAAAGGTAAATAAAAATCAATATTTTACCTTCTACATGGCATACTTCAACATCAAGACCTATTTGTTCCAAGTATTGAAGCCAAAGTTTTTGTTTCTGAGACAGTGAATCACCAGGTCCTTTCACTTCCACTATCTTGCACTAAAATTCATATTAAGGTATAATTTTTGATAAAGTTCGACCAGAAAAATATATAAATTTCATTTTTTACCGTTGAATTAATAACATTCCAAACAATGAGGTCTGGAAAGCCTGATCTCCATAATCTATAATTTGTGACCAATCTTTCGCAAATGCCTGTTACTCCACTTATTCCCATGCAAAGAACGACATCCTATGTGAATAAAGATGATACATTATTTTAATGACTAAAAAAAATTATGGAGATATTTCAGAGTTAAGAAATAAAAATACTTTAAACTGATCTTCGTTCTTAAATAATGGATTATTTGCCATTAATGACTGGTACTGTAAACAGTTGCAGTACTTATCATACAAAATCATAGCGAAAGTATCAGAATCCATGGCCCGCATGGATGTAAGTTTTTCTTCTATTGCTTCCTTTCGATTTTGGAAAAATTCTTTAGTGAACAAATCTAATGGCGCTGATTGGTAATCCGAAATAAATGTTCCCGGTACATAATAAGAGTATAGCTCATCCCAGAAAAATATCGTGAATAATGTAATTGGTAATGCACCCTCGCAATGAAGACCTTCGACAAACATCTCTTCACTGGTGTAATGCTGAAGCGCCAAGACTTCGACACTTCCGTAAAATTTGTCTCTGCCGTTTATAGTAATGCTCCATGTACTTTTGCCCGTGGATTCGGCCCTGTAAATTATTCATTTAATTTATATGATTGAATAAATCTTGGAAAATTATTAGTTGAGTTATACCTATTTGCCATATTGGCCTTTATAATTTTGGTATTGGCTGGTTGAGGTACTAATCCTTTCTCTTCTACATCCAACAAAGTCTTCTCAACTAATTCTCTGGTTTCCTTGCTCAATCCAGTTTTCCTTCTGGTTAATTTCCTCAATCTTTCTACAAGATCAGATACATCCACCTCGGTCAGAGTATTCTGCTGCAAGGCATGAATCGCCAACGCCGCGCTATTCTCCAAATTTTTCAAATGATGCATCTCAATCAATGCAAGCTCGCTGTACCATTTGCCCCGGCTGCTTTGAGAGAAAAGCTTATCATCTATAAGCGTTTTTAATATAGTCACAGCCTCAGGAATTGTTTCAGGACTTTTTTTGAAGGCATCAACGCTCATTGACATGACTTTCAGCCACGAATATTCAGCGACGAATTTTCGCACATGCAGTGGTAAAGTAGAGTTTTCCGGCCTGAAAAGTTAACAAAATAAGATTTAACATCGGAATTCTGGCTTTTATTGTAGCTTTCAATTATCGTTAAAAAATGTTTTTACCTTAATTTTGAATTTTTTATGTGATCCAAGGCAGTGCGACCCAATTTTTTTATATTTTCCCAGTCTTTTTTTTCGGTTGAAGCATAAGTTTCTCTAACTGCATTGTTAGCTTCGACGTATCTGAATTAGATTTTAATTAATGAAAATATTTTTTTAATCAAATTATAAATTTTAATTGGTATAAGAATAAATTAATGAATTAAAATTTCTACAATAAATTTCATTATATATTGAAAAAAATCACAAAAAAATTCCGATACCGGGAATCGAACCCGAGCCTCCTGGGTGAAAGCCAGGTATCCTAGCCACTAGACCATATCGGAGTATGAATGGTGGTGTCTACTAACTAATCAAATATAATGTATCATGATTTTTGTTTAATCGTTTATATCTTTTGCAACTTTAAACAACATCCAACATGAACTTAATATATCGTTTCAACGTATTTTTGAAAAGCTGCTTTTATGTATATCTAGAAAAGTTTACTATCCATTATCAAAAACAAAAGTTTTCATAATAAATATAAAATATAAAAAATAATACAAAAATATTGTATGAAAAATTAAAAAACTCAAAACTTTTGATACTTAATTAATTGAATAAAATTAAATAGAATTTACTGTCATAAGTCAAATAAACCCTAAAATAAAATTTTTAAACGGTTGAGAATTCTTTGAATACTTAAACGATTATATTAAAAAATCTCTATTCAATTGAACCAGCATTGCCAGGAAGCTCTCATTGATTAAGAGCGCGAATACATTAATATCTTAGAAATAAATTTATACTCAGCAGGAAAAAATACATGGTTAACATCTAATTAAATATTTTAGAGTTCAATATGAATCCTCAGCTTATTTGGTTGCTATAATAATTAGAATAATTTTCGGTAATTGTAGTAAAACTAAAAAAACTCACTCTTTCAGACTCTGTTGATTTTTAAAAATTGGAAACTGTTCTCCTTTTGGCCTGATGGGATACAATACTTCTCCTTTGTGCACATTAGTGAGTAGAAGGAAAAGATCAGCAATGCTTTCTTTTGGATCTTGTGTGGGGTGAAATAGAAGTAGAATTCTATTAAATATTTCTGTAACATTTGTTTCCATACAAACACATAATTTTAAAGTAATTTGTACTGTTGATCTCAACACAGTTTTTGGACTTTTTGCACCAACAAATAAAGATTTGGCAGAATTTCCATACTTCAATAATCTACCAAGTAATACTGGCTTAGTTCCTTTATTATTTATTTTGAATTTTTGACAAATAGTTTTGACTTCATCAGCTTGTAGCATATTTAAGATATCAGGCATATCTACTTTCTCAAGATCTAAAATAGGAAGTTTGTTTGTAAAAAAATTAGGTATTTTATAGAATAATGTATTCAAAATAAATATTTAGACAAAATTTTACCTGATGAACAAAATCCATTATCAACAAGTTCTTTAAAAAAAGGAACTAAATTATCAGAAATTTCTGGATACTTAATCAAACTAGCTCTGTGCCAACCTAATTTTCTTTTTAGCAATCTCACAAATAACATTTGAGATTCTTTTGATAAAGTGAACAGAGAAAATACTAAATTGAGTTCATCTATTGAAAAATAACCACAATTCATTGGATTAGAAAAAACGTTCATAACGATAGACATTAAATGATCTGCGTGTTTTTCTTGCCCAAAATTAATATCACGAATATCAAATTTAACACAGTTTGGGTTCATGACATCACTATATACCATTGAAAAATCAGACTTCTTATAAATAGATTCTAAATCAAATTCATTAGAATTAATGCTTCCTTGCCTCACAAGATTTAAATTTTCGACAGCAGCTCGAACATCATCCATGTTAATTCTATCAACAAAATATAATTTTTGAGGAGAGCTTTTCTTTGGAGATACTTTGCTTTTCTTTTTAAAAGGACTTTTTGTTGGAGATGTTTTTACTTCCTCAATATTTCCCATAGTCAAATTTATTTGACTAGGGCTTTTAACTTTGATAAATGCTTTTGAATCTACTGCTGGTTCTTTATCATTAGCACAATCTAAATTATCAAATTCATAGTCATCAATATAATGTTCTGATGATTCCATTTTGCAGGAAACTAAATTTTCTTTTGATATATCACTATTTTCATTAGGTGTAGAAACTTTTAACTGTAGCTCTGCACTTTCTTTCACAGGCATAGTGCAGGGTGCAGATGTATCAACATTACTTGCATCATCAAACAGACCAGTATCATCAAAGTGTTGTGATGGTTCAAGTTTATAGGGATAAGTTGCTTCATTTTTATGCATAGTTTTTTCAATACCAATCATATCATCTAGTTGTGTTTTAGTGCAGGGTGCAGACGTATCAACAGTATTTGCATCATCAAACAGACCAGTATCGTCAAAGTGTTGTGATGGTTCAAGTTTATAGGGATAAATTGCTTCATTTTCATGCATAGTTTTTTCAATATCAGTCATATCATCTAGTTGTGTTTTAATGCTCAGTTGAGTTGCCTCATATTGGCAGGGAATTTGATTTTCCTTTGCACCGCTTGCGATTACTTCTTGAGTAGATTCAATAGTACAAGATTTTTGCACTGCTGGGGCATTTTCAGTTGCATCAAAAGTTTCAGAATCGTGTCTTGGTTTCTTGATCACATTTTCAATCTGAGATGAAGATGAACGTTTTTTTTTGTTTAGACTTAATTTGAGCTTTTTCTTTGATGTGCTATCGAAAACTATTTTAACTTCGCTCTCTACTACAGGATACATAATTGATTTTCTTCGTAGCTGTTAATAAAATTGAATTAATTAAGTGCCATACAATATATAAAAGTAATGATAATGTGAAACTTACGGAAATCCTTCGTTTTCTTCCTTTGTTTTTTGGTGTTGAATCATAAAATTTTATTCCACAACCAGTATTCCTGTTAGATACAATTCTGTAAAATTGATCTAAAGTTGTTTGTTTCGTTCTTACAGACATTCTGGCATAATAACTGTAAATTATTGTAATTTAAAAGAAACATTTTAAAAACATGCAACCTATTTCAAATGCCCTCGAAAATTAATTTTATAATTTCCGATTTACGATCAAAAGTAACTTAATGTTTAAAAACATGCAACCTATTTCCAATGCCCTCTAAAATTAACTTTACAATTTCCGGTTTACAATCAAAATTAACTTAATGTTTACAAACATAGGAATTAGCTTAACTGGAAGAATATATAACAATCAATTTCAGGAATTGTTGAGGAATACATACCTTATGTCAGATTCAATAAACGTCTAAAAATAAACTTGATTCCATCGGTGCTCCTTCTCCCAATGCTCGATTCTTTATTATTTCATTTTAATAAGAGAGAAAGAAAGAAGTCGAGTCGCGTTTTTGTTTATACAATCAAAGTATATGCACAACTTGCAGCGCCACTGTGTCCTGTGTAGTGTGTTGCCTTGGCCGGTGTCCCATGTGCTGCCGCCTGCAGTGCCCAATAGTCATACGAAATGCAACTTTCACATGCGCATCGCCGACTAAACCGATTAGTCGTAATGTTCCGTCGTCTGTGACATGTGTGACAGTGTGGTGTAGTTGTACATGCACTGTAGTTACATCTGTCGAACACTTCCACCACGTGAAAGTAGACGAAATTATTTTTTAAATTTTTGTGCTCTTGGAAAAGTGCCTACTACTCGTGAGCAGAAAAAATGAACGAAAAAATTTTATTGGCGGAAATAGCGGAATTAAAGAAAAGATTACGCGAAAAAGAAGCTGCTCTCATAGCATTGCGACAAGAGACACAAATTTTACAAGAAAATGGATTAACAAATACGGAAATTGCACGTTACAGTAGACAAGTGATTCTACCTTCCATTGGAGTTACGGGTACATAACATTTTTTTACAATAATTAAAACAATTATAAATTTACGCATTACCGAAATTGATTATTAATTTTTTTTATAGGACAAATTAAAATAAAGCATGCCTCAGTGTTGATTGTCGGGGCAGGTGGTCTTGGGTGTCCTTCAGGATTATATTTAGCAGGAGCTGGTGTTGGACGCATAGGAATTATAGATTATGATGATGTAGAAATAACAAATCTCCATCGACAAGTATTATTTACTTCATCAGACATTGGAAGACCTAAAGCTTGTGCTGCTGCAGAACATCTTAATAGGTATTTTATATAGTTGAAGTATTTTTTTATTCTTTTAATTTGTTTTATAATTTTCAGACAAATAAAATAATACCAGATTTTCTTTTCTAGATTGAATGATAGCATCCAAGTTGTACCTTATAAAGTCCAGCTAGATAGCAGTAATGCATTAAATATTGTGAAAGATTACGATATTGTTTTGGATGCTACTGATAATGTTGCTACCCGCTATTTGTTAAATGATGCCTGTGTTTTAGCAGGCAAACCATTAGTATCAGGTTCAGCATTGCAATTTGAAGGTCAATTGACTGTGTACAATTTTAGAGGTGGACCATGTTTCAGATGTATTTATCCAGACCCTCCACCTCCAGAAACAGTCAACAACTGTGGTGACAGTGGAGTCATTGGAGCTGTAGTTGGAACAATAGGAGTGCTACAAGCATTGCAAGTTATAAATATTATTCTTGATTTACCTGGAATCATGAGCCAACGTCTTTTATTGTTCAATGGAATTAATATGAAATTTAGAGACTTAACTCTCAGAGCCCAGAATAAAAAGTGTGCAGTATGTGGTCCTAATTCAACGATTCATCATTTAATTGATTATGAACAATTTTGTGGTTCTAAAGCAAATGATAAAAATCCAAATTTGAAAGTTTTGGAACAACATGAAAGGATCAGTGTTGTAGATTATAATGAGAAACTTTCTTCAAAGCCTCATTTATTAATAGATGTGAGATCTGCACAAGAATTTGAACTGTGTCATTTGGAGCATTCTCTTAATATTCCATTTAAAACATTAAGCAAAAATAAAAATTTAGAAAAACTTCAAAAGGAAATTAATGAAAATCATTATGAAACAAAAAATAGTAAGTATTTATTTTTTTCCAAATACATTTATCTCTGTCAATGTCCAGCACTAACAAAACATTTTCATTTCAGTTTATGTAATCTGTCGCAGAGGAAATGATTCTCAAAAAGCAGTCAAAATCATGAAGAACTTTTTTACAAATTCAGACATTCAGATTAGAGATATCATTGGTGGAATTCATGCATGGACTTATAATATAGATACAAGCTTTCCTATTTATTAATATTAATTTTAGATTGTATTATACAGTCTATAAAATTTGTAAATAAGTACCTAAAAGGTAGCATTTTTAAAGCATCATGTGATATAAATTATACATTTGTAAATCTGCTATTATTTGCTTTTAAATTCTGTTAAATAAATGAATTTAAATTTAAATATAAGCTGTTAGTTCTTCTTCAGTTATACTCATTTCTGGGTGCTTATAATGCACCATTGGCAATACTCGTAATTTTTCAGCAGCTTGTTCTGGTGTTAAATCTCTTTGAGCCTGTGCTAAAAGTTCATATCCAACCATATGTTTTTTAACAGTTGCAGAACGAAGTAAAGGAGGGTAATACATCCCATGGAATGTCCAATGTCTATAATCTTTTAATTCTGGACCAGTTGGGGCACCTTGTTTGAGGAAATTTTATTATTAATCAAATGGCACATGTAAATGTTTTATTTGAAATTAAAGCCTTACCATGCCAACCCATTGAATACGGAAAAGAACATTTAAATAAGTTATCATATTTTGTACATAGAACTTTCATGACTGCTGCAAGAGATTTTTGTTCATCTTCAGTCATATCTTGCATTCTGATGAACTGTCTTCGAGGTAAAACCATTGTCTCAAAAGGCCAAACTGCCCAGTATGGAACAACTACAATCCAATGTTGAGTTTCAAGAACCAATCGCTCCTAAATCAAAGTTACATTGAATGTAATTATTCTACACAATCATGATCTGATTAATTTTAACCATACCCTTCTTTCTACTTCTTTTTTCATGTAATCAAATAGCATGGGAGACATGTGTCGAGTATAATAATCTTTTAAATTTTGATCTTTGACTCTGGCCTCATTTGGTAAATAAGAGCTAGTCCAAATTTGACAATGAGGATGTGCATTACTGCAACCCATTAGTGCTCCTCGATTCTCGAAAATTTGCACCCACTTCCATCTTTTTCCCAAATCATTCATTTCAACTATCCACCTTAGAAACAATTTGAAGATTTAAAATTTCATGTCACTTGATAGTGAATTTTAATATCTGGATTATCTACTTACTGTTTAATAACCCTCAATACATCTTCGACATCCATAAGGGCAATTGTAACATTTGATTTTGGATGAAAACACATAACTCTGCATGTACCTCTAGCTGGACCCATTTGGAAAAGCTCGTCATCGGATTTTGGGGGATCGGGTACGTCCTCTAGTAAAGCGGGAAAGTCATTTGTGAACGTATAAGTGTGCTCATAATTTTCGGTTAACTGAAATTGCAAAGGAAAGAATTATTTATGAAGCACTTTTTACAAATGAGTAAAAATCAATATCTTACGTGTCCATTTGCACGAATATTTCCAGGGCATAATGGATTATTAGGATCGTATTCTGGTGGATCCTCATCATTGCTAGGCTCAACCTGTCCTCCCCAAGGGCGTTTCATTCTGTGCGGTGAAACCAACACCCAATCTCCTTTCATGGGATTGAACCGCACATGTTGATGATCTATGTTATTTGTGAATTTGTTTAATTAAAATTTAATCGTTTGAAATATTTTAATCGTCAACAAACCTTTTGGATCGAATTTAACTTCTTCTTCGGTCATCGTGAAACTGTTAACTTTAACTACATCGCCCATTCTTCGATAATCAAAAATAAAATCTGAATCTTATCACCTTGTAACGAAAGGTACACTGTTTGCGTCAATAAAAGTATTAACTACGAGAAAATGATAATGTCACAGCTAATTAGACTATATGTTTAACTGCGAACGCGAAGATAGACGACGAATCATTGGCCTAAGAGATCGCATTGCAGTTGAAATTCGCTGACACCTTAGATATCGAATTAAAAAAGCTCCCGCTATCGCACTGCTGCGGCCTTATGTCACGAGGAAAAGCACAGACTCGTGTTTACTACGCTTACGCGATGCACTTTGGCCTTGAACATTTTAGCATGCGGAAATGTTTGTCAGCGCGACGATCGTGACCTCAGTGTTTATTTCTAGTCACTTTACTCTCGCGTCTTCTCTCTTTGATCGATAAAGTAACGAACGACAACGAGCGAATGTATAATTTGATTCACTGATTATGTAGAATATAAATATAGCTTTATTCGTTGGAATATACATATGAGCTGTACAATTTTACAATTTCGTAATAAAAGATGTGAATATTAAATATAATAACAATATGCACTACACAGAATCAATGAGAAGCATTCATTAATTAAAAATTTAGCTCAGTATTAATGATCTTAAGGGAAATCTAATTAGCTTTAAAACAGTCCTTTGCCTGTCTTAAAGCTCCCATTACTTCTATTGGATCTTCTTTTTTTGTAAAAAGCTTAACTTTAGCATCGCAAACTCTCAAGAATGGATTGATCAATTTTTCCTCTCCAATTGTACTTGGTATAGTTGGGAGATTACTTTTGCGTCGACTACAAGCCCATTCCAGTTTTTCTTTCATTGCTTGGTTAGTAGGATCTACATGTAGGCCAAATTTCAGATTTTGTACAGTATATTCATGACCGCAATAAACTTTCTGCAATACATTCAAAAAGTATTAGTTGATGTAATTTTTTTTTGGACATTTTAAAAGGAAATTAATTAATATTACTGTTTCATCTGGAAGTTTGGCTAAAATTTCATTCAGAGCACAGTTCATTTGTGCAGGAGTTCCTTCAAAAAATCTTCCACATCCCCCAACAAACAAGGTATCACCTTTAAAGATTAAGTCAAGTTTAAAGAATAATTTTTTTGAGTACAGAAAATTTGTAAATTTCATTTGGAATAAGAATACCTGTAAAAACTGCTGGTTCTGAATTATTTCTTGTAACATAATAGCATATATGACCTTTTGTGTGACAAGGTGTCGACAAACATTCGATTTTCAAGTTTCCTACATTGATAATGCTACCATGCTCAACTTTACAATTTAGTGCTCCAATTCTACTATCTCCACCATATACTGTTAAATTTGTTATTGAGCTTGCCAAGCATTCATTGCCACCTGCATGATCCCAATGGTGATGAGTAGTCAGTACTTTAGTCAATTTACATGCATTGTCTTTGACAGCACAGATAACTTGATCAGGACTAACTGGATCCACAATTGCTGCTTCTCGACTTTCTCCATCAATGATCTGAGAACAATTTTTTTTACATAGTAAATAACTCTGTGTTGCTTTCAATGAATGCAAATAAGCTTTAAACTCACGAGATACATATAATTATCTTCTAATGCAGGTATAATTTGAACCTCCATTTTTTGATGTTCAACTTTGATGGAAGTGCTGTGTAATAATCTTTTAAATCTGCTCGAAGGAAACTGTTCTGCTGCAACATAAAAAATGAGATCATGTATACAATTGTATCGGTTAGATTATGAAACTAATTACTAATTTTAATTCTTTTACATTCAAAGAAGTTATAAATCACGTATTATTTTTACTAGATAAATAAATATAGTTCACATTAATACCCTTGCAAACAGATACAGATCCATTTTTCAGTCGCGAGGAACACCGCGCAAAAATAGTTCTGAACATTGGCTTGCAATTGAATAATAAATAATTTCTCTGTTAAATAAAGGGTCGAAAGTAAATCGAAAGTAAATATGCCAAAAGAAAACAAAAAAATGTGGTAAATATGAGTTTAGTTCAGCTTACTTCGCAGTCACCCACTGATCGACTCGGTGCTTATCATTGGACTATTGCATGCACTGTTCAATGTTGCACACAGTGAGTTTAGTGACGTCTGTTCCATGGTCTGTCAATTTATGCTTTTTTGAAATGCGCTTGCCGGGCCGGTGTCGTCTGTGCTCTAACCTATGAACATATATAAACACAAGAGTTATTTGCAGTGAAAAATCTTAATTTTGTGATGACAAAAAAGTGATTGTTGATAAAATGTCTACCAGCCACTCAGAGGATGTTATTGAAATTGACGATGATCAAGATTATGAAGGTACTTTATTTTTTTACATGCATAATTAAGATTCAAGCAATTGCATTAATCCAAAGAAACACTATAATTATTTATCGAAAAATGTGATTTTTTAATTTTAATACATTTTTTAGTTACGGAGGAAGACGAGATTGCAGCAATAAATTACGAATTAGCTCAAATTGAACGTGAAGAGCAAAACTTAAAGGATCGTAAGAAAGTATTACTAGATCGAAAACAAAAACTCAAAGATGATGCCTTACTTAAAAAAAGTTTTAATTTAGCCAAAAAGTCATGGAATACTGAAAATTTTCCATGGTCCAAAAAACTCAAAGATACCTTGAAAAATGTTTTTAAAATAAATGATTTAAGACCGCTGCAATTAGAAACCATGAATGCATTTTTGTCAGGTGAAGATGTGATTCTTGTTATGCCAACAGGTGGTGGAAAAAGTTTGTGTTTTCAACTTCCAGCAGTATTGAGTCAAGGAGTCACAATAGTTATATCTCCTCTAATAGCTCTAATGGAAGATCAATTATACAGTTTGCAAAAATTAAAAGTTTGTGCAAAAATGTTGAATGCCAAAGCACCTAAGGAAGATGTAAAGATGATAATGACTGGTTTGGTTGATAATAAATCACCTCTTAAATTAGTCTATGTCACCCCAGAATACATGTTTAAATCAAATAGGTTCATGAGCAAGATTCAAAAGGCTTTTGAAATGAAACGATTAGCTGGTTTTGCTATAGACGAGGTTCACTGCTGTAGCAGTTGGGGTCATGATTTCAGGCCCGATTATCAAAAACTTATCAGTCTGAAAGGTATGTTTCCAGGAGTTCCTATCATAGGTCTCACTGCAACTGCACCGGCTAAAATTATAGTCGATGTACAAAAAATGTTGAGCATTCAGGGTTGCCTCGTCCTCAGAGCTTCCTTCAACAGACCCAATTTATACTACGAAGTACGACGTAAACCAAACGACAAAGAAGCCTGCCTCGACATGATATCGAATCTCCTAACTACCAGGTAAGTTTTTATAAATACATCATAGTTTATAAATGCATTAGTTATTAGCTTGACGAATCGATCTATGTTTGCAGATTCGAGGGAAAATCCGGTATAATATACACGACGACGATCAAAGAATCGGAACAGCTGAGAACGGATCTGCGCGCGCGAGGTCTCAAAGTTGGCTGTTATCACGCGATGCTGGAGGCCGAGTATCGCACCAAAGTCTACAACAAATGGATGAGCGGCGAGTACCAAGCGGTCGTGGCGACGATCGCTTTCGGCCTGGGCATCGACAAGCCCGACGTGCGCTTCATCATCCATCACTGCCTCTCGAAGTCTATGGAGAACTTTTATCAGGAATCCGGTCGCGCCGGTCGCGACGGTCAGCAGTCCTACTGCATAGTCCTGTATCGTCTCATGGACCTGTTCAAGCTCAGCCCCATGGTGTTCCAAGACCAGGTCGGCCTGCCGAATCTCTACAAGTGCCTGGCCTACTGCCTCGATCAGAGCTCCTGCAGGCGAAGCCTGATAGCGGGTCACTTCGAGGAGAGCTGGAGCAAGGACGACTGCAAGAGCATGTGCGATCACTGTCGCAAGAAGCGAAAAGTCAAGCTGGTCAATGCGGCCGTCTACTGCAAGCACCTGTACCAGATCCTGGGCAAGGCCAAACAGGCCGATCAGAAACTCACGCCATTGAAGCTCGTGGACGCCTGGTACAACAAGGGAGCGACGAGCCACCGACTGGACAGCGTGCCGACGCCCAAGTTTCCCCGGGAGGTCGGCGAGGCCATTCTCGGCCACTTGCTCGTCAAGGGCTACATGAAAGAGAACTTTCAGTTCTCGGCCTACACGACCAACACCTACATAGAGAGAGGAAACAAATACGCCTTGGCCATGAGCGACGGTCACCAGATCATGCTCGAGCTTCAGGATTGGGAGAGCAGCTGACGAATCTAGCACTTTTCATTTCGTTCATTGTTGATATCATTCTTGTACAGTTTCACATTCATCCGAATAAAATAAGTTTTTATCGTATCACGAGTTTAGCGAGTAATGGATTTATTTATTTGTCACGGATAAAGGGGCGCCGCTTCGCTGGACAAAATTCAAGGGGGCCGCGCGAAATTTATCGCGTGCGCACGACAGTAGCGGCTCGAGACTCGAGGTGGGGTGGATAATATAGCTATATAGGTATTAGAAGCACGGGCTGCTTCGTACCGATCAATAATAGCCGTATACGTACAAAACAGCGCGTAGTATGCACGAGTCATATCGCATCGGGCGCGTGTTACACACGACTCCGCGTCACACATAGGTGTATCGTGTAGTAGCTGACACGCTGAGCGGGGAGCGCGCAGAGTCAGTCGCGCTGCGATTTTTCGCTCGTTCGGTAGCGACGACTACACGACGTCCAGTGTCCATCGATCCTCGTCAACTTTTTTTTTTCCTATATCTTATACAACTCGTACGTGCAAAGCTGCAGTATACGTAGCGTCCGTTTGCGCCGCGATCATTGGAAGGGATTTTTGAAAATTGCTGTATAGAACTCGAAGTTGTATCGAAAATGCCAAAACTCAAGGCGAAGGTCCACGGTGAAAAGCCGCAAAGGTAGGCCAATCATTATTGATGCATGTTCGTGAGCTGTCGTGCTCATAAGGTAAACAACCAAGTATCGGAGTAGGTAGGAGCGCGCGTCTAACGAGTGGCAGATTTTTACTATCGAGGTTAATCGTTTTATTCTTTTATTTTGTGCTGCTGCGGCGGCTAAGCTATAGCACTTATGTACTTGGTTCGTTGCTTGCGACGATATATACATACGTACAATAGGGGATGATGGTTGCGGCCGGGTTATATACATGTATATCATGCGACTATGACGCTACATCACAGCGTAACACATTACGTGTATTGTACGTTGAGAGGGTGAGCTGTTACTCGTCGTCGACGTCGCGTGAAATTAACTTTTTCACTTCGCATTTTTTTGTACGCGTTTACTAGCACAGTGCGAAAATTAATTCAAAAAAGCTATACTCTGCGGCAAATACTACTTTGCGAAGAATTTCAGGATCGAGGGATGATTATCCTGCGCGACAAGTTTTACGACAAGAATTCGAGGAGGAGCTTTGACCCATTTACAAAGGCCCGATTGATGAATCGTCTATATGTATAGGCAGTGCCGCCGAGAGGAAAAAAGTAATGAGATGGCATGCACCGAGTTTGTGAATATTTCCGCGATACGTATCGCGCGTAATGCATTTTTTGGCACCGCGACTTGCTCGATGGAGATCAGCATGCGGAACTTGGAAGTAAATTCAGCCCATTTTACCACTTTGTATCTCGGTAAGAGAAGATTGCAGCAAGATTCGCATAAGGATTTGAGTCTACTATGATAATACGCTCGGTCTCGTATAAACCAAATTTATTGTTTTTAAAATTGCAATATCATTATTTTCAAACGTCGAATAGTTTTACCGGAGCAACCATCATAATGTCGTCGAGGGTGACCATATGGTAGATTATGATTATGCGACCGATTTATTTCTTGATTGAGATATGATCATTCGAATCGATGGAAGCTGTTTACTCAAATAATAACGTATACGAGAACACGTTTATCACTGGCATACGATGATAAATTTAATATTATTTTATTGACGACAAAAGTAACGCAAAAAATAAACGTCTCTTTAATAAAGAAAAACCGCAAAGGATACGAATATTATCAAGCATTAGTGAATCGAAGCAATAAAGGAATAATCTCATGAAAGTTTGCACAGATGTTATACAGACATTTAATCCAAACGTGTGTGTATCAATCTTTCAGCGTCGATTAATATTTTGCTCCTGCAGAAGTAAGCTCTCGTTAGTATTTCTCTATGTAATATATTGTTTACTTTTCGCCATACGGTAAGGTATAATCTCTGTCCTCTTTTTCTCTGGCGTCAAAGGGATTTAAGCTCTTTCGCAGTTCTTTTATCGCACTGTAATCTTTTTCGAGAAATTTCCTCATCACCCGATGGATCAAAAAATGCAATAAACATTGATGACACGTCCGAACTGCGAAACTTTTGCGCTGTCGGTTTTGCTAAAGCTGAATTCACTCAACGTATAGCTATAAACTTATATAATCGTGCATAAATGGTTGATTCCACCGGTAAGTGCATATTTCAGAACTTGAAATTGGCAATGTACAATGAAGAGTGACATTATAGATACGTAGCTCGTGCTTACGGTATATCTACCGGTTTACGAGTAGATACGATACAGTTTAATAAAGGGCTCGAAGGGGGCTTGAAATCGAAAACATATTATTAAATTTTTAGAGCGGAGTTTTCGCCCTATCCATTGTACTTTTTAAACGCCAATCCTTATGCTCTTTTCGTATACTTTACGTGTTAATTTTTTCTGTTTTTGTATTTTCTTGTAAATCGTGTGCTTTTTTACCTGTTGTAATATTCAAAGCGAATCAATTAAGATATAGCGCCCAGGTAACGTACACTTCTTTAGATCATCAATGGTCACGAACGCAAACTCGGGTGATTGAACTCATATATCTCCTTTGATGAATGTTTTTCATGATCGAGATGCGTTTGGTTAAAAAAAGTACATTTCAATGTTTGTGTAGGGCATCCGAAGGAGGAAAAATATCGAGAATTTTCCTTATGTCTAGCCGCATTCCTAGTAAATCTTTTTTCAAGCACAATGCAATCAGTGTAAAACGTGCATCGCTTACATTGCAAATAATTATAACAAGTTTAAAGCGATCAGCTTTAAAGTTTCCATATTCAATTATATTTACGCGACTGTGGAATCAAACATACGCGCAACCAAACGATTCCAGACGACAGTCTAGCGCGCATATCCGATTTCCCAAGTGAAATTATACTTGGGTTTTGAGTGCAGTTGCGCGCTTACGAGATGTGCATTCGGCCAGTATAAATGGGTCACGTTGGCGCGCGGCACTTCTCGCTTGTGTATAAAATATTATACGCGTACGAGTTGTGCATCTTTTACCGTAATTAATACTCGATTCACGGTATGGCAACTAGGGTGGAAAATACAATTTGACCTTTCGTAAATTTAAACGAACCAACGAAAAAAAAATCGTAACTTCGCTTGGCACCATTAATAACCAGAGATTTTCATACTTTTTTTTCGTTTCAGATGTGCTCTACATCTTGTTAACTTTTATATAAACGATTTTACAAAAATTCATCTGGCCGTGAAAATAGTTTTAGTCGTTGTAACATTCGTTATTATCAGAGCTTCCAAGCGAAAAGATTTATATGCAATTTTAAAAGGTCTACTCGTGGCTCGCGTTAAACTTCACAATTCCTTTTTTAAGATGCTCAAAAAAGCTCACATGCTATTTGCTCATCTTATCATGCATAAAAATATGTGTTACGAAAACCGTCAGTTAGTAAAATATACATTTCTGTGGCATTGTGTTTCAGCGGCGATATCGTTGCCACTGCGCATCGTCATCGAATCGAGACTTATTTCACTGAGTAAAAATAAATAAGATTATTTAGGCGATATTATAATTTCAATTGACTCTCCAGCAGGTGAGATTTAAAATGCATTTAAATGGCAAAATTTAGATATAATATGTGTTGCATTTTTTAAGATTAGCTTTAAATGTTGTTTCATTAAATCGATCGATGTTCAGTACTTTAATCTCATCGAATCAGTCATCCAGCATCCACACGAATGCGTTACATTTGCATAATTGGTATTTTTATCAAAATATTGCAATAACACTCGAGTAAAGGCAAATTTAATGAACTTCATCAGCCAAATCGACGTAGTACCCATATAACAAAACGATCACCGCATGCAATTAAAATGATCTTTTGAATATTCACCCGACAATTTGCCTATATAATACATTCAATCGATTGACAGAAATTGAGGTTATTAAAATGCACCAGCCACGGGTACATTATCGAAAAATCACACAGCAATACTTTGTTTGCCATAACAATACAACTTTTTAGCTGCAAATCGCACCGCTCAATGTACATTTTATCACGCTAACTGAAGGAATAACCGATAACGAGCAAACTGTATGAGAAACGTGAAAGGAAATACGTATTTTCCATATAATAATTAGGGTTGATATTTGTTTGGCAGGGTAAAGTCGAGGTGACGGGGCTGCGCAACGAGACTGCGAACACGAGCATCATGGCAATGTGCAGCAGCGGCATAGGTTTGTGCAATTCAACGGCAGGATCGGGATCATGGCGTTTTACAGTAGAAGTAACGGGACGGCGTCCAATGGTAATGGCAATGGCAATGCAGCAGCAGGAGGAGGAAGAAACGCTCGATACCAGGCCAGTCAAGCAGGCAGCAGCAACAACAACAAAGGAATCGGCTGCGGCTTCGGCGTCGTCGGTAGCGGTGGTAGCGGCTGCGGCAGCGGCAACATCGGTAGCGGCGCCGGAGGAGCCTTAGTCACGCGCGAGACGCGCTGCGAGCTGAGCTTTTGCGCGATGCCTCTGCCCAATATACTGCGCAAGGCCAGCAGCTACATCCTCGGCGACAACTGCCAGGACAATTTGCGGGCCATGTACCAGGACGGCGAGACGCTGTTCTGCAAGAACAACGTGTGCGTGCACCCGCCGACGCTGCTCAGGCAGCACTGCGACGTGGTCCATCATCCGGGCTACCTCACGGTCACCTGCAAAGTCGACAAGGCCACGGCCCTGCCGACGCTCCACCTCAGTTGGATACCCAACACGACCCTGCGCAAGTGTCCGGCCACTCTGGAGAACGCCGCCGCCAAGAGGCTCGAGACCACCAAGGAGAACAGCGCCGAGCCCAGCTCCGACGAACAAGGTTGGCACTTTTGAACTCGAACAGCTTATACCTTCATCTATTAACGATAATAAATAACAACGATTTTATTCTTATTTGCCGCAGCCAAAGGGACGCTGGAAAAGATCGACGGAGCTCAAGAGGCCAAAGAACCGCCCAACAGTCTCGACTGCGAGCGAGTCTGCTCGGGTGGCGCGAGCACGCCGCCGCCGATCTTTTGCCAGCCGAAGAACGGCGACGCGACGATCGGGACGGATCCTTTGAGCAGCGACGTGCCGGGCCGCAGCAGTAGCGCTGCCGGTGCAGCAGCTGCTGCAGCCGATGCGGAAGCGCAGCGGCCGTCGTCGAGCGTCCAGTACTCGAGGTCGGAATCGTCCGAGTCGAAGAACGACGACGGCAACGAGCTCGCGCTCAAAGATAAGAGCCGAAGCTTATCGTTGACGTCCATGAACAGCTTATCTATAACGATCAATAACGATGGTGAGCAGTTGTTTACTTTTCTATCGTATACAGAATAGTGGAGTTTTCAAAGGGGACTTTGTTACGCTTTGTATAGAGGAACTCCCGACGTGGATGCGGAGCCCGGAGCTGCTGGCGCTGCAGCACAACCTGGCCTTTCCCGAGAGCGCGAGCGCCTCGCCGGTGACGCTTCGCCGCACGACGACCCACCGCTGCCGGCGCTTCTCCGTGGACCTCGGCCAGATGCGCTCGCTCCGGCTGTTCTTCGCCAATCCCGAGTGCAGCTCGGGCCAGCTGGTGGTGGCCAGCCGCGAGAGCCAGTACAAGATTCTGCACTTTCATCACGGCGGCCTGGACAGGCTCGCGGCGACTCTGCACCAGTGGCACCAGCTGCTCAATCCCAGCGGTCCAGCGAGGCCGCCGCCGCCGGCCGGCGAGGAGAGCAGCCTGCTGCCCTATCGCCACTTCATGGTCTGCCGGCCCGAGGTGAGCAGCGACGAGTTGCACCCGGAGGAGGGCCAGGTACCGATGATCACCTCGCTCGCCTGGCAGGATATGCTCAACGAGCGGGGCCAGCTCGAGGACGATCTCGGCCTGCGCAAGGGCATATTCTTCGGCGGCCTCGAGCCGGTCCTGCGCAAGATCGTCTGGCCGTTCCTGCTGCACTGCTACTCCTACCAGAGCAGCTACGAGGACCGCGAGAAGATCGACGAGATAAGGCGCCAGGAGTACGAGGAGATCGTCAAGAGGCGCAACAACATGAGCCCCCAGGAGGCCGAGCACTTTTGGCGACACGTCGTCTGCATCGTCGAGAAGGACGTCGTCCGCACGGACCGCGGCAATCCCTATTACGCCGGAGAGGACAATCCCAACATCGAAGTCATGAAGTCGGTACAATTTCCATCCTCGGAGAATGAAAAAAAACCATCGAAATGTAAACTAAAGCTGCTTGCTTATCGACAGGAATATCCTGCTGAACTACGCGGTGTACAACGCGCGACTCGGCTACACCCAGGGCATGTCGGATCTGCTGTCGCCGCTGCTGGCCGAGCTGGACGACGAGCAGGAGGCCTTCTGGTGCTTCGCCGGCCTGATGCAGCGCTCGGTGGCCGTCTGCACCCCCACGGACGTCGACATGGACCGGAATCTCTGCTACCTGCGCGAGCTGCTGCGCCTCATGGTGCCGGACTTTTACGCGCATCTTCAGAAGCACGACGACGCCCTGGAGCTGCTGTTCTGCCATCGCTGGATACTGCTGTAAGCTTCCTTTCGACTCGCGATCGTAATTCGTTCGCAATCCCAATTATGGTATACATATCGTTGTCGTTGCAGCTGCTTGAAGCGAGAATTCCCGATGGACGTCGCCCTGAGCATGTGGGAGGCCTGCTGGGTCAACTACCTGACCGATCACTTCCACCTGTTTCTGTGCCTGTCGATAATGTGCGTCTACGCGGACGACGTCGTGGCCCAGGACCTGCGCACCGACGAGATGCTGCTGCACTTCAGCTCGCTGGCCATGTACATGGACGGCCGGCTGATCTTGCGCAAGGCTCGCGGCCTGCTGCACCAGTTCCGCCAGCTGGACCGGCTGCCCTGCACCCTGGCCGGCCTCTGCAAGCAGTGCGGCCCCGGCATGTGGGACAGCTCCCACGATCCCGTCATCGAGTGCGTCGGCCACCTCGACGCCAAGTGTCCGCTCGCCGACAATTACTCCCGGCAGGCCTACAACAGCCTCGAGTGAACGCGGTCTAGCTCGTCGATGTACTTTGGAATCGAGTTCGATCGAGAATACACCGCAGCTTTGCGTGCGCTGATTGTTCCACGCGATGCTGCATTGGGACTCGTGCCCAAATATGCCCAATTGCCGCCTGTAAATATGTCCCTCGACGTTTTAGTTCTAGTTCGTTTATTCCAGGCACAAATTACTTGTTTCACACCAAAGACTACTTAGTATTTGTAATACAAAAATATCCACATTACGTATTCAGACAAATGCAATGATTAGTGCCAACTACTGAAGCTATCACGTATACGGATTGACAACACCGTTTCGATAGTTTTTTCCCTGCACATAGTTTAATTGTCGTGTGTGTGTTTGCGTATCTTGAGCTTTGGTGGATCACCTTAGTAAAAAGTTTAAAGTTTCAACTTATACACGATAAAAAGATTCTGAGTTGAGAGATAAAGTTGATGTCGCATCAAGTACGAAAATGTCAAATCAGTCTAATCGGATGCTTCAATTAAAAAAATCTCGTCAATAGCTATGAATGTAAATACAATTTATTCTTTACTCTTTTCGCTAAAATAACAAGAGTAAATAAAGTTATATACTAAAAAATATTAAAATGTACATATGAGTCTGAAGTTATTTGCGTGTTCGATGATGAATTAAATCTCAGCTTCAGAATATTTAATCACAAGACTGACATAAAAAAAGCACTTTTGCAACGTGTATTGAGCATATATTCTTAACATTGCGTTCCAAAAAAATGCTCTCAATAAAGGCAAAAGAAAGATAGTATTTTGAGAATTACAAAAAATAATTTAAAAATTCAAAAAATTCCATCAACAATTTGACATTTTTGAAAACTATCTTATTTGCACGTTGAATTTTTCTAATCAAATTGTTTAATGCAACGATATACGATTTGTACAAAGTATTGCACATGTGTAGTGTTGTCTACAGTTTTTGTAAGTGTTTTCTTGTAAATGTTGTCTACCTCTGTTGTAAGTGCCATTACTTGTGTTTTTATTCGATATAATCATTAATAAACATTTGAAACTCTCAATTTCATAAAGTGTTATAAAAATTATATGTAAAATCAGCTGTCCTCAATTTATGACACAAAAGTAATGGTGAAACCGAAATAAATATTTTTACTTGAAAGTTGCTTAACAATTTCAACTCAAAGTATTATTTTCACACATGATCATTACAATGATCTAGTTAAAACAGTTAAGAAAAAGTCTATTCATTAATGTAAGCCTAGTTATTAGTTTGTATGAAAATAAAATGAAATATCAAAAAATCTTTCATTCAAAAATTATTTTATTCTTTCAACTTTTTCAGTATTATTTTTTATTACATGTTCCAGTTGAAAAATATACATGCTTTTTTACAATATTCGTATTTCATGTAACTTTATTTATCGACGTCATGCGCAAAGATAAAAGAGCACTTTTATTTACAAGATTTAGTTAGTTACATCAACTTTCTTTGACAATTTCTTGTCTTTTTATCGAATCAGTAACTAGAATTTATACATAAACTAAAGATATTAATTTACATTTTAAAATTATAAAATTGAACATTGCCGTAAATAACTAATGAATGATAAATGCAGATATAAAGGATATATTTTTGATATTTACTTATCAAAATATATAGATTCTAAAAATTTACTTTTTATATTTCAAATTTGTATGTAGTATTCATTTAAATTCATTCAAAAATACCCTTTCAAAGTATTGTACTTATATTCGAAGCAAGCTACTCAACTTCAATAGAAGTATTTTCAATGCATAAAATAGTTTCACATGGCGCGTTTCTATGACTGTTATTTGTAACATTATACACGATAATGCACCTTTAATAATTTGATTTTAATATATACTAATTAAACTTAGTAACTTCAATTTGAGTAAAGTAATTGAAACAAGAGAAAGCAGCCTTGAACTCATTTAAAATAACAATTAAAAACTAATTTACATTCAGTACTTTTATTAAGCCTAGGTAAAAAAGCGATACAATTAAAATGGAAAATTTTGGTGAATATTATTGTCTTGGAAGTTATAACGTATGACGCTTTAATTTGTGTGAATTATTTTAGAATTGAGTCAAAAGTTAATTAATTACAACCCTGTCTAAATATTCAATTGAGTTATCTTCGCGATTTTTTTACTTTCAATTCTTTAGTTTTATTTAGTCATATTTTTATCACAGAAAAATAATTTGTCGAATGGGAACAATATTCAAGATTTTGAAATCTTCTGGGATTTATCATTTGAAATATTAAACAATCTCAACGATTCAAAATGATATCTTTTCATAAATATTTTTTGATTCATAAAACATCAAAAGTTATTCATTATTAAACTATAATCATGAATTTATGTTTGAAATCACATTAAAAGGATTATAAAGACAAAATTTATTTGTCAAAATCTTGGAATAGCCAAGTAAAAATGTACGAAATAAAAGCTAAGCTTATTGTAAATTATGTCGTAATTTGTGTATCGCTTACCCAACTTCGGATATCACTGATACCAGAACTCATGTGGGTTTCAATGAAATTAATTGAAACGAGCAACATGCAGAAGACAGACCATATGACCATAAAAATAATCCACGCAATATTTGCAAACGGACTGGAGTATTCATTCATTACCCCTTGACCGATTATTTGGGAGGTCTGTCTTCTGGCGTTCAAAACTAAAAATGTCGGTATTAAATACTGAATACCCGCACCCGCATAAGATCCCGTTATGCTGACCAGTACAGACAGATTTGTCGTACTCATTGCTATGAGATATGGCGGTATAACTGCTAATACTGGAAAGACTAGTTTGCGCAGACATAGACAGTATTCTTGAGTTTGATCTTCGCGCAAAAAGAGCGACTGAAGATTATTGCGTAGAGTAATCGCTATCACAGGAAAGCTTGTACTCAAAGTAAAAACCGGAAAGAGAGCGAGGAAATATTCCATAAGAGTCAATAGGATATTTTGACTGGTGGAACAGTTTCTTGGGACAAAATCCAAAGTATAAAGATCATCTAGCTCTCTAAAGGCAAAAACGCCTGTAATGGCTAGTAAAAGATAAAAGCAAGAAATTAGGATAAAATCTAAGCTTAGAGACTTATAGAGCTTAGATTTGTTTGAAATAGGAGCTATTAATGCTGGTAGAGAATGGTGACACATAAAGGAGTAAACACAAACACCAAATAGACCAGGCAATCCTAGAAAAAATATTCATGAATTTAAAGAATGGATAAAAAATTAAAGTCTATTTAAAATAAATTGTTAAAGCTGACCTTTTAAATTGGACTCTTTTGGAGTGCCTTCTGGACCATCAACAACAATTTTTCTTATAGCATAAATAATCATTATTGAAAAAGACATCCATCTCATAAGTGAGGTAAACATTTGTAAATACTTGGTCTTTTGCACATTGAAAAATGCAAATGGACCTAGCATTAGTATGAATCCAGTCTGAAATGTATTTTAAAATTTAGCAAAGGACATTTTTTATTATTTTACAAATAATTAAAAGTAAATAATTACCAAAAATATTCTGTAAGCATCTAATCTATTAATATTGTAATTCGGCCAACAAAGTTCAGTATCTGGGATGGTTGTATTGCAAGTAAAATTTTCAGGAACATAAGTACAAGATACATCAGCAACAGATTTGGCTATAACTGTTCCATATATACTCAAATCACCGTAAAGATAAACAGCCAAACATACATAAAATAATGTAACTCCAAACTTGTTAAAAAAGATAGAAGCCATCTCTCCTAATTCTATTCTTTCATCTATAGCATAATAACGACTTGTTAAACTACCACGATCAACAAGAGGAGTATCTTCGGAATCTGAATTTGACTGCCCTGCATCTCCTAAAGCTTGCATTGCCTATAAAAAATATGATTTCTTAATATAAAATGCTATTATGTATTAGAACAAAATAGTATAATTTTAGAATGCAAGTTATGTATTATAAACTTTATATAGAAATAAATAGTACTACTAGTGATATTCTAAAATAAACAAAAAAAATTAAAAATAAACAATGAAATAAAAAAAGACGTTAAAAAATATAATCTATTGTTAGGAAATAAGTGTCATAAATATAAAGTTCAGAAACAATATAAGTAAAGTCAAATGGTGAAAAGTTTTATAAGTGTATCAGTTTTTTCTTGTAAGAGAAAAATAGTAGAAACCTCTGACTCTGGTCCTATAGCCGAGTCCGAGTCTTGAGGAACACCTACTCTTTTGCGTTGTTGGCTTTTTCTCCAAGTTAATATGGCATTTGCAGAAGCCATAGTTTCCACAACAAATGTCACTGTCATGAAACTGTAAATAAAAAATTATTATAAATTAAAATTCAACCACTTCTACTTTATAGCTAAATTTATTGATAACAAACCTTATGAATGCCAAAATAAGAACAACACCTGATCCAAGAAGCCATCCTGCTCGGCTAAAAACTGCTGGAAGTGCTAATGCTCCAGTACCGACGATCAGATTGAAGACATAGATAAGGCCAACCTATTGAAAAAATTTAATTGCGTTATTTCCAAATTTTTTTAATAATATTAAATTCAATAAAAAAATTTCATGGTCTTGAAATTACCAAACCATGAATTTCAGATTTTTTTGTAAGCAAAAAAAGCACCAATTTTATTTCAATTTGATGCTGCGCAAATCTGCTATTTTTTATGTAAACAGTACTTGACACTGACCATGATAAGAACAGTTTACATGGCCTGCATAATATTCACTATTTATCATGTAATTATTGACAATAAAGATAATATTAATGTTTCAAACAAAAAACTGACATCCAAACATCAAGTGAACAGTAGTAAACAACTTGCTGAGTTTCTAAAACCTGTTTTTCGCAAATCAAAAAGTTTTTCACTTACCCAAACTGAATATTGCTCTCCGCTTGTATACACTGTCATTTTGATGTTCTTAAACTACATTCGTCTAACACATCTCTGCATCAAAGTATGCAGTTAACTTGCCAGATGGCCGATGAATTCTTTCTCTGTCGGAATCTGTCATCCGAATGATAACAAGTGGCGGCCAGCGGGTATGTATAATTTTACAGCGCACAAAAGATTCGATCGCTGACTGGCAGATGAAGCGTATATCGTTTTTTGCTGTGTCTGACAAACGTCAGCGCTGTCTGCAGCAACACGTTCTTAAAGAAAGGTTCTCTCTCATCTATGCGCAGGACAGCTCGATAAACTCCGAACATGCGCGGTCGGTCCGACGTGAAAAAGTTCTCCGTTTTATATGCAAAGTACGGAAAAATCGGTTTCAAGCAACGAGCTATCTTTAAATTGGCGATCAATTCTTCGAATCCAAACGATAGATAAATAAAAAATTATAGTTTATTTCGCGGTAGTGAGGATGACTCACGAGCATTATCTTAAAATTCATAGTAGGGATAAATTTGTTTCGAAATGACAATATAAGAACCGAATAAATTGATACAAAACTTTTTTAATTGAAAATAACTTTTTATTAAATTGAAAGTATAAACCCAATTGTTGTCATCCTTAGAGATAAAAACGATCGTACGCTCAATTGCGTACTATATGAATTACAAAGATGAATGACTAAAATGAAGGGAATGTATGAAGAAATTGTACAAAAGTATAATTTTTTTTCGTGTTCATTCAAGGATTCAATGGAGCGCTTTTTCTATTATTTAATAATTAAAAATCCATCGCCAAGAAGTCAATTCCTCAATTAATGAAGTTAGCATTTAATTTCTCATTTAGTCAAGATTATCATTTCATTGAGTAATATCACATGAGATAGAGAAAAAAAATAGTAAGGAATTGATTGGAGGGAAAAGTATCTAGTAAATTTATGCAATTAGAGTAAGAGTATTTTCGAAGCATTTAAAAAGCACAAGATACAATACATATTTTGTAAATTTTTATTTTTCATAATCCCATAAGTCTAATGTAGTAGTCTTTTTTCACGTCGTGTGTACGTTGAATGGTCTTGCACAATACAATGGGAATAAATTATAATACTTTGGCTACACTTGCAGGGTAAAAAACACTACAAGTGTTTGAGTAAAAACGAGGCTGCTAGCTTTCTTCCTTTTTTGGTTACGCTTGGAGCATTGGTTACACATTCATGTTTTCATGTAGATTCTCATAATTATTAAGAATACAGTTATTTTTTTGAAAAGGAAGCAGAAGCCTCGCTTCCACTCACCCTATTTCGCCGTTAAATCATTATTTTTTGTTTTATCTTTATTATTCCTTAATATTCTCGATTAACTCGTGTGTAGCCGTATAAAATAGGAAATGATCGCAAGTCAGGCCTACCTGACTCATTGTTCGGAATGATTGCGCCCTCGCGACGAGCGAAAGAAATAACAAAATATATCCGTAAAGTAAAAAATTTCACTTAAAAACACATAGTACAAGATTGAAATGTTAATTAATCTTTTCGAATACAATACATTCGTGCGCGAGGTTCATAGCTATAATAAATAAAGAGCGGATATGCGCCTAGTCTAATCTAAGTGTGTGTGATCTTTGAAGCCGGTGTCTGCCTAGCGTTCTCGTTTGTGATTTCTATTTCAGGTTTTTAATTGATTTTAAACCTTCGTAAAAAAGCGTGAAAGACAAGCGAACACGGGCTAAGTATCACACACACTAAAAGTAGATTTTAAAAACGTTGCATCTTATACAAATTACGGAGCAAGTTGTTTAAGTTTTAATATTTTTATAAGAAACAGGAAATTATAACGCCTCTGCCGTCATTTTCCACAGTTGGTATTGTTTGTTGAAGACAAACTGCACGAGTAATAAACGCATAAAGCTGCGTTGCCCTTCGACAGAGGCCGTGTCTTCTTCTCTTCTTTCTCTTCTTTTGTGAAAAGGAGTGAAAGGATGGTGTATGCGGGAATAATAATAAAAATAGCAATAATAAAGGTTCAAAACAATGAAGAATGACAAAGGGATGATGATTGATGCGAAGGGAATTGGACCATTGTTGGAAAGGCGCTGGCGTTTGCTCTCCTTCTGTTCCTCGTCTCCGTAATAACGCAGAATGTGTGTGAAGTAATAGAAAGTGCGCGCTGCTGCGGCTGCCGATCGGTGCCGAGCATTTAGAAGCACTTCCTGTGGACGATTGATGGACCGGACTCGTCGTATTCTTGCTTGGAGATCCACATCTGCTGGAAGGTCGAGAGGGAAGCGAGAATAGAGCCTCCGATCCAGACGGAGTATTTCCTCTCTGGTGGTGCAATGATCTTGATCTTCATGGTCGATGGGGCAAGAGCGGTGATTTCCTTTTGCATTCTGTCGGCGATTCCTGGGTACATGGTGGTGCCACCAGACAAGACAGTGTTGGCGTACAAGTCCTTACGGATGTCGACGTCGCACTTCATGATGGAGTTGTAGGTAGTCTCGTGGATACCACAAGCTTCCATACCCAAGAACGAGGGCTGGAAGAGAGCCTCTGGGCAACGGAAACGCTCATTGCCGATGGTGATGACCTGTCCATCGGGAAGCTCATAGCTCTTTTCCAAACTGGACGAGGAAGCAGCAGTGGCCATCTCCTGCTCGAAGTCCAAAGCAACGTAACAGAGTTTCTCCTTGATGTCACGTACGATTTCACGCTCAGCGGTGGTGGTGAAGCTGTAGCCTCTCTCGGTGAGGATCTTCATGAGGTAGTCGGTCAAGTCACGACCAGCCAAGTCCAAACGAAGGATAGCGTGAGGGAGAGCATAACCTTCGTAGATTGGGACGGTGTGGGAGACACCATCACCGGAGTCGAGCACGATACCGGTGGTACGACCGGAGGCGTACAGCGAGAGCACGGCCTGGATGGCGACGTACATGGCGGGCGTGTTGAAGGTCTCGAACATGATTTGCGTCATCTTTTCACGGTTGGCTTTAGGGTTGAGGGGAGCCTCGGTCAAGAGAACTGGGTGCTCCTCGGGGGCAACACGAAGTTCATTGTAGAAGGTATGATGCCAGATCTTCTCCATATCGTCCCAGTTGGTGACGATACCGTGCTCGATGGGGTATTTCAAGGTGAGGATACCTCTCTTGCTTTGGGCCTCGTCTCCTACGTACGAGTCTTTTTGGCCCATACCGACCATGACGCCCTGGTGACGCGGCCTTCCGACAATGGATGGGAAGACGGCGCGGGGTGCGTCGTCACCGGCGAAACCGGCTTTGCACATACCGGAGCCATTGTCAACTACGAGCGCAGCAACTTCGTCGTCACACATTGTGATTGGGTTTTAACCTGGAATCAAGACAAAAAGGAATGAATTAGTTTTTTTTTCATGACACGATTGAATTAAAAATTGAAAATCATTAAAAATCAAGGAGCCTTGGGCAGAGTTTATTATTAAGAAAATAAATTTCATTGATAGACAGTTGAATTTTTTTTGCAAGTCACGCTAATTTCAAGGCTCGGCATACCGCTCACACAAGAAAATCGGGTCATAACGTAAATGTGCATGTACATCGAGAATATCACGAGTACTTGCACGGTAGCTAAAAATGCGCCAAGAATGCTACTTTGAAACAATTGCAAAAATAAAAAAGAAGAAAAGATTACATTACAAGGCTCGTGCGTTACGCGCCGCAAGAATTCAATATGTAAGCAATAATCGAGCGATGATCTGTGCGCGCTGATTTGGCGTGACTCATGGAGCAAACATTCGCGAAATTTTCCAAGTCAATACGAGTACGAGTAGCAGTATGTAGACCGCTCATGATTCACGCTCTCGATTATGTACGTTACGTATGCCGTGTAAGATTCGAGATACGCAGACTTAATCATATGACTTGGAAGGGAGCTCTCAGACGTTCGTAGACTATAGCGTCGAGACATGTTACTCTTTTTCTACTCATTTTGCAGATAATTCTCATTCGCACACACACTCAGACATGTTGGTCGTAAGAGAAAGCTAAGCCTCGCGCGGAGCCCCGCGGTTCTGATTTTTTGCGTACACGCCGGAGCGCGAGAGAATCACGTGACCGGCACGTTCTATAAAATGGCTAACCACCTTCTTTCGTGTTGTCGTTTTCTCTCTTTCTCTTCGTTCGTTCAATTTCTTTCTCTCTCTTTCTCGTCGACTCAAGGCTACGTTATATTGGAACAGCGCAAGCAAATGAAATATTTAACGAATCGTACAAACACACATAAACGCGATCTCGCCGCAGCACAGGCAGAAGAGAGAAGAAGAGGAGTCGGGAGAGAGAGAGAGAGAGAGAGAGAATATTCTAGGCGCGTCCCGTGATCCGAGCGACGAAGAGAGAAAGAGGCAGCAGCAGCAACGCAGGCATAGTAGCGGGATTCACGGGATTTTGCCGGCAACCGCACCCTGCCCCGCCCAGCCCCGGCTACCAACGGTCGATAGCTGTGGCTGCTGCTGCCGCTGCTGCTCGCTGTATATGCTGCTCTCGCTCTTTCTCTCTCTTTCTGCGATACTCGCGCCGGAAATCCGACAATGCCGTATCGCAGACTTTCAATGTCTGTGTATGTCGTACAAAAAGATACCGAGAGAGACTATGCTTCGAGCGGCAATTTTTTTTGCGAGGGCGTCGACGTTAATTAACGAGATACTAGAACGTTGCGAGCGGAGATATGAAATTTCAAAAATAAAAGAGAAGGCTTCGCGTCGACGAATAGAAAGTTCGGTACGGTATACTTTGAAAGTTATGCGCGAGCGACGCTAGTACGATCGATTTTGAAATGGAAGGATTGAGTCGCGAGAACGGATTTCATTCAAATATTTGCTGTCGCAGCGTGACGTTAACTCGACGCGCGATACGCGGAATAATGCCACATGAGCTAATTCGCATTAATTGAACGAACGAAAAAAAAAAAAAATTTTCACTCAAGCACAAAACCAAGTCACGCGGGGCTTCTTTCTTAGCACGCGCCTCTCTCGTCACAAGCCGCATAAAATGGAAGCCTTCGCAGCCGGTACAGGGCGCACGAGTGCGGCGTTGGCGGCGGTGTTGGCGGCGTCGTCCTTAATATATATTTTTTTCTACCCGCACACAAATGAAACTTAGCTCGATGGAACTTCCATGAATCAAAAAAAAAGTTCATTATGTTTCTTTAAAAAAAAAACTAGAAGCACAATTCACGATAAAGAGCACTCGGAGTAACGAACAACAGCGAGCGGTAGTTTCTCGCGGAAATATTTCCTCTTCCTCTTTCGAAACACACCCACTTGGAATGCTTGAAAACTAGGGTGGCAACTGCCCACACCTTACGTCGACTAATGGATAATTTTCTGATCACTCTTAGAAAAAAACACACACAACTATTAGAAATAAAATTTGACACACTACGCTGCGTACGAATCTTGCACCAGGGGGATGGTTCTTATAAGTAGAAGTAGAAAAAATATCCAGCCTCCGCTGGGACGACAACTCGGTAAACTTACTTTTCACGTTAAAAAAAGAAGAGAGATCAAAGTCGTGCCGGCGACTTGGGAAAAACTTATGTACAAAGCTGTGTTGAACTTTGTGTGCGTTGAACGGGCTCGGAGCACCGAATGACGGCTCGGGGTTTGCGGATCGTGATGATATAGCCGCCGATGCGAGGCGCTACGTTGCCGTCTCCCTACCCCCACGTCGCGCCGATGGCCCATCGACGTGCCATCGCAGCAAGCAGCAGCGACGTCCCCTCTCTCTCTCTCTCTCTCTCTCTCGCTCTTCGCGCCGCACATATATACATACGTATTTTGTTCAAGTGCTCCTCTATGTGTGTGAGTAAGTTGCGCGCATAACAATCACAATAATGCCGAAAGCAGCCGTGTGTGTAGTATTAGCAGTAGTAGTAGTAGTATGTAGTAGTATAGTAATCGAGACTCGTGCGCCAGTGGATTTTACCATATACGGCGAGGTTCTAGCCTGGCCGTTTTTAGGCAGCCTTTCAAGACCAAATATACATCATCATTGCTCGGCGACGATGATCCTCGCTTAAATACGTGTATCGACGCCGTTCAAACGGTACGAGTAACTTTTTGATGATGCATTTTTCGAAGAAATTTAGCTAAGAGAGACGAGAGCTGCTCTTTTTTTCCTCTTTCGTTCAAAGTTTCACTCGCAGGTATTTCGAAGTCGAGAGAAGTAACTTACTGGAATTTCCAAACTGATAACGCTTATACTTTTATACGCGATTGATAAATTTTATTCTCATTTTTTCTTTTTTAAATCATCAACTCGTCATTTAGCGATTTTGGTTACTCCATACAAGACTTATCGATTTCCGCGTCACGAAGTTTGTCGAAACATCGAGGCAACGTTGCAACGAAGGATTTCGTAATTGTAATTTATAAATAATAATATGGTCCGACAAAACGATTCTTTGTGTCGTGTTTGGGCATAACAAACTGCCTCAATGAAACTGATATTTGTTATACATTTGCATTTTCATCTGCAAGCTGTCGGACGTTTATTAAAGCGACGGCTGTTTGTATATTTTTACTATCAGCTGTTTATCATTTCGTGTGTGTGTATGTCGCGAGTCGAGAGAGAGAGAAAAAACACAACACGCCAGTGTGTACGTGTGTGTTTGTACGCGCGTGTATCATCGATGACTAAGTTTGGTTTGTTTTTCCGGCGCGAGTTAAAAGGAAGTAGCGCATTTTTAATTCATCATCATATATATGCTAGTTGCACGGAAAATTTGCTTGTAATTTTGTCATTCGCAAAAAGAAGAAGAAGAAGCAGCAATGAGTGACGAGCTCTGATTAATCATCCGCGCATTGATCCAACATTCTTTTTTTTCGTGCAAAGATTATCTTCGCGAGCGCGTACAAGTCATCGGTCGTGAAATAGCCATTTTCGGTCATGTGTCAAGAGAGCGAGAAGCGAAAAAGACACGATATCTTTGCGCTGTTATGTAATTATTGTCGGTGCAAATCGTCGATTTAAGGCGCGATAGAACGAGGCCAATTTAGAGCGATTGGTCAGAGCTTATCGTCGACCGTTCAAAACCCCTTTTGAATGAACAAAAGTCCGAAAATTCTCGATCGTTCCGGCAATGGACTGTGGCGAGTAAAAAAGGACTTGGATGCACGGAGGCGCGCGCGTCAATGGGGTACTCGTAACTGCGACCGGCAACGGTGCTGCGGTACAAGTCGGAGCATTGCGTGCTGTAAAATGGCAAGCTCACGTACGATGCAGCAGCAGCGACAGCGCATTCCGATGCGTCTGTGTAGCAAAGGGCTCGGCCGGCCACACTGGCTACATACGTTTATAGATGTGTAATGCAGTCGCGGCGACTCGCGTAGCCACGTGCTTTATACTCCATAATACTTCTCTCTCCTTTTTGCGACGCAATGGGATTCTCGGCCGATGGCGAGGAATATTGCGCGCTGAAAACACGGAGGAAAAATGCGTTTGTTGCACGAGTCTTTAGAAAGTATTCGTGTTGCAGCCAGCCACGAGCTCTCGTATTGCTACGACTCGTGCGCGCTTACATACGCGTATTTTACAGAATAAATAATGTATGCGGTACGCATGCAAGCCTCGGGAAAGCTTTAATGAATTATTAACCCAGATTGTTTGAGTTGGCGAGCGCGCGTTACTCAATACGATAACATTGATATTATTATAAATACTTGCAGAGAGCCAATAAAGATAAGAATTGTATATGAACGTGTACCGAGCGTGTGAAAATAGAGAAAAGTAAGTGCACATTTGCACAGAAACTTAACTAAATGTGCTGGCTGATGACTCGAGAGAAAAAGAATAAATAAAGGAAGAAAAAAGAAGCGAAGAGTGAAGCGTCAGTTTTGAAAAATATATACCGGCCGTTGCTGTTGCTGCTACGCGTTTACATACGTGCGTAAATGCAGAAATGGGTGCGAGAGCCCTGGCATGCTTTCTGCCCTATACCGCACGCAAGGCGCGTACTATACACACGCAGCAACTGCAGTTCGTGTGCAGTCGAGTGCACTAGTCTTTTTTTTTTTTTTGCTTCTGTCGACGGGAACGAACGGAAAGCCTCATTTGCCGTAGCGCATACAGTAGGTAGTATAGTAGTCGTAGTACTATGAGCAGTATGTACCGAGCAGACCCATAGAACACGCGCCGGAAGGGAAGCACGTAACGCGTTTCTCTCGCTGCAAGTACACATGCACACATCGCAGCGGACTCAGCTTTGAGCCAGAGAGTCGATGTTTCGCGCGTAGCTTCGAAAAAATATATACAAACGCCACTGTTGAATAACGAAGCTTCGCGCTTAAATGGCTATTAAATCGTCGTTAATCACGATGGTCGGAAAAAGGGGCTCGTCGAACGCGTTATTTGGCACGGCGTCAAGCGCGTCGACGGCTCTGACCTAGGCGCCGCGCTATCCGCAAGTTTATAAATATATGTCGTACTATAAGCCGAGCGAGTATCAACAACTTATAAATAGCTGAAAAACCACCGACTGTTTACACGAGTCGTCGACGATCGAGTATACGGAATAGAGACGAGGAGAGAGAGAGAGAGCGAAAACCACCTGATACAACTACGGCGATCAGCGACTGCAACCTGCCAGCCATCGGCGGCATTAGCAGCAGCAGCTCGGTGGCTTTTCGCGCGCGCGTGGGAATGCGCGTGTCCGTTATATGCTGTTGCTGCAGCTACTTGCCCGTGAGAGAAAGAGGCTGATAAAAAGATGTTTTACTGTTAATAAGCGTACGTACGTACTCGTACGCGAGGACTATTTTTCTTAGCTAGACACGAGATCATTTGACGTTTGTGCTGAATGCATGATCGATCGCCATTATTCATTCGAGTGATTTTTCTTTTGCGCCCGATAGCTATTTTCAGGAGCTTATCCGGCTGGTATAGTTTACCGATTGGATGCGAATCGACGAAAGAAAAAAAGCTCGATGAGAGATTTTGTAGTCTCGAGGGCTAGTAAACGCGAGGACCGCATCGAGCACCCTAACCTTGAACGCGGCTCTCTCGAGGCATGGCCGAACGAGCCCGGCTCAGGCTGGCACAGATATTCGGCGCCACTATTCCATTACTCAACTTTACTCGATAGTACAATATCGTCGTAACATTTGCAATATGAATCAACGAGGTACAAGTACGTCGAGCCGAATAAGGAGGAAAAATCCGAGGAATCTATAGAATGAATCAAGTCTCGCGAAGATAAGAAAATCCCGGCTCGAGGTCCCCACCCAAGTCCGGCGAATTCAATACTTATATGTATATAGAGGAGCGGCGCGCGGCAGTACTACAAACCCCCGTGTGTCCAACGCCTTATACGGCGAATTTTGACGCAGCGTAGACTTCTCGGTACGCGTGCACACACATACACCTATGAAAAAATGACAAAAGCTTGTTCGTGTCTGTTGAAACGAGCGCGTATATAAGCAGATGAAGGCGAAATTCGATTCGAGTTTTTGAAAATCGTCGGCGAGAGCAACGCCCTGCGCTGCTGCTGCTGTAATGGCCGCTGCTCTCTCCGCCAGCTATACACACACACACACACACGATCTTACGGGCGAATTCACGGACGCCGCGCGACATACACGTATGCCGGCATTTTCATCGCACCTCGGAACAGGCCGGCTGGCAGGGACGAGGCACCTTGGCTCCAAAATCCTGTGCCGTGTTAGTGCCACGTCGCCAAGGTCGCAACGGTTTAACGATCAAAAGCCGCGAGCGTTACAGAGGCTCGCGGTCGCGCGCGCGTTTTCGATCAACGGCCCAAAATCGTTAAATGTTCAGCAAGAAAAGTCAAGAGGAATAAAAAAAAAAAGTAAAATAGAGAACAAGACGCCCAAGGCTCGACATGTTTGTTTGCTTTTCGGCTTCTCTCTAGTGCGAGCGTGTTTTCTTGGCTTTATCAAATGTCTAATGCACAGAGTTCTAATATTATGTACGATATAGATAAACATAAATACCTCGTTAAGAGAAAGAAAGAGATATACGGGATGAATCGGTCTGGTAGACGTTAGCACACGCTGCTGTTGCTGCTGCTCTCGGATAAACTGCCGTGCTGCTATGTGACAGGATAGCTTCGTCGTGGCACACACTACTATAAGGCTGCTTTTGCCAGTACAAACGGTCGCGCGAACGTGCGTTTGCTGCTGCTGCTGCTGCTGCTGCTGCTTACCAACACAACTCGCGTGTATTCACACACGTACGGGGGCAGGCAGATATCGCTCCGTCTCGCTCTCGCTCGTGGCGGGTGGCGCGCCAACGAGGCCGTCTCTTTCTATCTCGAGCGCTCGAAATCGGCGACTCGACGCCGCCGGCCCCCGAGCTTTACCGGAGATCCTTTCGCGTTGCGAATATATGTGTGTAACGCGCACACGTCGTGTGTGTGGCGCGCCATGTTCGGGCTCGTTCGCGCTGGGTAGGGGCAGCTACGTGTGTTGATGTGTTTGCAGCCGTTTCGCGGCCCGCAGGGGAGGTCCGTACGATACGATATTGCGCGAGCTGAAAAAGGATGCCCGAACACCGACACACTTACAATTTCGATTCCTGTACACACGTATTATACATGTTCGTATTCGTAGACTCGTCCTGTGTCTCGACATGCCATTGATTTTCGTCTTTGGATCCTTCATCAAGGAGAAAATCTCTGCAGCAGAGCTGCTCATAAGCATGCATCATTATATTCATACGAGAGATAAAATATGCGAGTGCATCGGTACGAGTTGCGAATAACACGAGACGGCTGAGCGTGTACAGAGCCGGTATATCGGAGTCGGCATGAGTCGTCGTAAATGGACTCGTCCGCTCGATGCTTCCCCTCTTGGCAGTTGCGGGCTGCGCGCGCCAACTCTATATACTACGCTCTCTCTCTCTCCCCCCGTGGCTGTTAGCAGACGTCGTGCCTCGGCAGCAGCAGCAGCAGCAAAATCGTCGTCGTCGTTGCCATATATGGGCATAAAACGAAGCCGGCTCGCTGATTGGTCGGTTACCGCCGTGCCGGCTCGCTTCTTGTCTTTCTCGCGCGAGCTCGCTTATGTGTATATACAGTGTGCTATATAGGTCTCTGCTGCTGCTGACTACGTCGTTGTATAGGTCCGTTGCGCGCTTACGTGTGCGAAAATGTGTGCATCGTGTGTATATAGTAGTATAGTATACTATATGTGGCCCATGCGCCGCGTGCTGCACGAGTCTCTTGTACTTATAAGCCAGTGCCAGGCCGATAACGGCTAGCTGTGCCTCATATGCTTGCGTGACTCGTAGCCTCCAAAGAGAGAGACAGAGACAGAGACGTGTTATATGCACGTTTTCACGCATTCCGCACTAACGCCGAGAGCCAAGAGATGACTGACTTTTTGCATAGCGCACAATCATACATATAGGATCGCGTCAGAGCTTCGAGAAGCGGATTCGAGGACGATGTGCAATAATATTTTTCATCGATTACGAGCGAGCGTCACTCGAGTAACGCGACTGATTATTCGCGCGCGACGTACAAAATTAAGAGTTCGGCTGAACGCCCGCACGATATTTAACTCGAATTTAAACAGAGCTAAGGTAGTAAGGGCATGTCCGGTGGCGTGGGCGCGACACTGCCAGTTACAGTACTTGGCTCCTGCAAAATGTGCCGCTAATATAGACTGGTACAAGCGTGGGCTTGCATTTCTTTGGCAAAAAGTGCCCACCCTAGCGATTATCTACTGCTTCCTTGACGTTGAAGTTTTCGGAGCATTTATCTTCATACGCCCGTACAATTTGATCGTCTCGAGTCCTGCGATTTTGAGTTACACTTCAGCATTCTAAACCTCCAGACGATAGACGATGAGCGTCGAAGTAGCTTATAGGATATATTTGGACGTATAATCAGCTCGATGATGTCATTCTCGGCGTCTCCCCGATCGCGCGCTAGTGATTGCAACAACAACGAGAAGAGAGAAAAAAAGAAATAAGAAAAATATGCATAATATGGCCGCTTTGTAGGCTGCGAATTCGCTCGGCGGCGCTCGAGCTCGTGCTGCACAGCCTGAGAATTCGCTCGTTCCGCGTGTTGCGGCAGAGCACGAGTAGCTGCTGACTACTGCGCGAGACCTCGATCTCTCACACACACACAGAGTCATCGATAATAAAAGCCTTAAATATTTTATCAAACGACGTTTTATCGTTGGCGCTCGTGGAGAGTCGAGTCTGCGATAGGTATGTGTTGTATATATGTAGAGTCGACCGTGCCAATTGCGTAATGTCATTCTCTGCCGATGTACGAATTGACGATCGACGTGTCTAATTCGTCGATGACTTTTTTGTCGCATTGCTCAGCTTAGAACGTTGCAAGCTCGCAAGTGCACCTTACTCATCTCATATATTTCTTCGAGTCAAGTATCGAGAAGAGGAAAAGTCGATCGACTCAAAAAATCAGCGAGCCGTGTAAAGAACGTTCGATGTGCATCTCTTTCACTGCGTACGACTACTTATGCAGACGCGCGTGTGTGTGTACGTACCTGGCCGTATACCAGTATATATATCAGCAGTAGAGTAAACCGAGTCCAGAGGATAATGAGAGAAATTCTGGCGCATAATTAGGAAAAACAGCTTCCTCGCGGAGCGGATGTACACGCGCGTGTGTTCCACGATCTGAAATATATTTAAGAAATATATTGAAGAAAGGGGAGAATTTCGAAGGAAAGAATTGTACGTACGAGTTCCTGTACACCTACTATACAGCGAGATAGCGCCGATCACGCTGTAGAAGCGCTTAAAGCCCCCGAATAAAGTCATTTCCAACGGCGCATCCGTGTAATATAAATTCGATCCTTGGTGTTGTACATATCGCGTCTGTATATTAACGGTTTATTTATTCGCGAAATTCCTGACCCAATGGCAGACACGTACCGGACGTGTACTTGCGCCAATTACGCATGGGCATTAATATCACATAGAAAATGCCGCAAACCAAACTCATTGGTTCTCTTTCGATCGATGATCGCTGACCGTTGTACCGATTTCGTATAATTATTTTTGTCCCATCTTCTACTCGTGGAAACGAAAAGTGTCTGCCTCGTAAGCAGAAAATGCTCAAAGTATAAACTTTTTGTCAAGGTAACTCGTGTTATATATACGTGTGCATATACGAGCTGATGCCATCAACGTTATAAGCCCATCGGTTATACGCTCATTTAACTCTTCTCTCTCTCTACTCCGTATAGAATGGCGTGCGATGCCAGCTCGGCGGCCCGAAACCCGATCGAGGATGCGCGAAAGGAAAAGAAAAGAAAAAAAAAATTACGAGACTAAGCACAATATAGTCAGACTGCTATATGCTATAGAAGCTATATGTATGTATAAGAAGCAGGTGAAACCGAAAACTTGAGGTGCTCGTGTGCGTGAGTGTGCTACATAGACATGCACACGTATAAGGTATACTCGCGAGTTTTATATGTGTAATACTATTCGAAGAAATGAGGCCCCTTGTTTTGTTTCGCCAATGAGTGTAGGTGTGTGCGAATATGTGTGCGTGTGTGCGAGTTCGCGTCGTCGAAGAAGAAGACCAAGAAGAAGAAGAAGCGTCAGCTCGACGCGCTTTAAAAATTTTTTTCCTGCGTATTAAATACGGCGTATTTAAAAAAGTTTTCGATCATGCCGCGCGGCTCGTTGCGCTAATTGAGTTATTCGAAGTAAAGTCGGAATTTGGCTACAGGTAAAAAAATGAAAGAAGCGACGATTCGCACATATGTAGGTCGATAAATAGCCGATATATATAGCGAGCGTCAGATCGGAGTTTTTTTTTTATCGGAGCCGCCGCGAAACAAACGAAAGACTCACGAGTATACGAGGCACAGTTGTTGTGCTGGGCCTGCTCTCGCCGATAAGTATATCATGTGTGTACGCAAAGCTGTGAGAAAACCACGCGCTCGGCAACTCGTGCAGTCACGAGCTCGCACTTTGTTGTACCGAAATATATACAGATTTACGCTCGTGCATTACCGCGACGAGGCTCGCACTCACACGAGCCCACATGTGTTGTTTAAAAGCATCGTAACAATAAGAACGAGGCGTTTCTCTGTCGTTGAAACGGGCAGACGGCCAATGCTCGCTCATCCGCGTCTAATCATTCAGAACTCGCTCTCGCTCCATTTGTGTGCGTGCGTGCTCTCTGTGCTATGTACCTCTTACTGCGATCGTATATGAAAATGCTCGGCCCAACGCTATATATACGCTACGAGTCGCTATTGATCGCTCGAAACTCGACGTTACGATTGTACAAAGGAAGTGTGCGTGTGTGTGCACTTTCGTGGCTGGCTATATACGTATAGGGCTCTTATTTGCTCGATTAATTAGCGACCGATGCGATCGCAGAGAGAGAAAACAAAAGGGAAGTCACTTGAAAAATGAAGAAAAAGGAATGCGAGGGCACATATCGTGAGAGAGAAAGCGAGAGCTTTTCTGCCGGGCCTCGAGCTTGACATTTTTATCCATACTAACGTGTAATTTATATCAATACATTCGAGAGATTATACAGCACTGCGAATTTCTTTCCATGCATCTTTTTGCTGCTCAATATGCATAGCCTATTTTCTTCGCTTGCCCAACGTTGCGCATTGCTCCGAGAGCCAAAAAAATCTCGTGCCAGCTAATCGATGCAAGCTCGAATAATTTACTATTAAAAAAAAAGCATGTGTTTATCAGCGCCGAGGTCTAACGTCCGATGAAAAAATCAATGAAGCTCGAGTTCGCGATACATAAATGCATCGATGAAGCAAGACGATCGCGACGCGAAGGAGGAGGAGGAATAACACACGACGACGAGCAAACAATCGTAAGATAAAAAAGCACTGGCCGATCGATTTCTCTCTTTCTTCGACTACCGCGAATTGTTGCATCTCGTCGGCTAGAAATAGACTCAAGGTCGAGGCTACGCGAGATAGATAAGCTCGCATATATTATCGTCTGCGCAGGCTCCATCGATTATTATTACCTCATTTTTGCAATAGATTTATCAAGCGCGCATGATCTCACAGCACTCGAATCGACTCAAAGAAGGTTTACGAGCTGGCAAGCGGCCGCTCGAAACATAAACGAAGGGTTGAGTCGCGGTGAAAAGAAAACTGCTGCTATACCGTGGCTATGTAACACGTGTGCAGCGGCAATGCGAGCACCCGGAATTTTATCCCTAACTAATAGAGCCTAGTCGCATTCCACGCACATAACAGTTTTTACTTCGAGCTTTTCCGCGTGAGAAACAATCGAGATATTGCGTGCCATGAAAATTATGAAACTAATACACGACTGGCACAACGCTATGCGATTGAATAATCGTATATACAAAACGAGCGTCCAAGTTGTAACGCGAGTTGTAAGATTTTTAATAAAAAAAAAAGCGAGGCGTGGACGAGGTGTCGCGCATCGCTGCAATTATTGCACAGGCCTGCACGAGCCGAGTGTATATAAGGAGAGAAAGCTGGCCAACGATCTGCAAATAGGACGATAGACTCGCGATGCTTCCGTATTTATCATCGCTTCTTGTATTTTATATATGTACACACGTATACGGACGTGGATCGTTTATCGCACACCTCCTCCTGCTTCTTGGCCTAGAGCTTGCCTCTATACACGGAGCTTCTATGTCAATATTGGTAAGAAAAGCAGATATATCCGATTAGAATTTAAAGATCCAGCTGACGAGCTGAATATTTGATAGGGATTAGATCGCTTTGATCGCTTTATTTTCCATTTTAATTGGCGCGTATCAGCATCGTTTATCGCGCGATCCGATGCAGGCGTTTTTTCGAGTCGACGAAAAATTAAGCATCCCCCTACTTTTACGCCAATATCGACGCCTGCTGGACGCGACGTATAGTAAAAACGCGAAGGTAAGTAGGTAAGCGAGTACGACTTTTCCATACGTGCTTATAATTCGTTAATGAAGCGATTATCGACTTGGCTCTTTTTCTCGCTCGTCTTTAAATTTCTAATTTCCAGCTCTCTTTCCTTCAATTACAATCTTTAATTGTGCGCGGCAGCACAAAACGTTTGTATACACCGATATTATACTTATCGATCGCTAAGCCGCGCGCTGATTGTCGTTTTCTAAAATGTCATACGTCGCTTATCGAACCTCGTGTAAAGGCGCCGGGACAAAACGAAAACAATTGCATCTTTGGTGTATTTATATGTATCTGGCAGGGCCCCCGTTTGCCTGTGGGCTCGAAACAATAGTGATCCTTGTGCGCGCGAGACTCTGCGAGTGCGTTGAACTCATCGTTTCGTATCATCTCTCTCTTACTCCCTCGACGTATAGGTATACAACACACTTACACACGTATTACGTACGCATTCCGTTATTGATTTCGAGGCAGTCGGTCGCTACGCCGCATCGTAGCTTTGGGATTATGTAATTGACAGAGTGACGTACACGCGCTTTACCTGTATTATAGAAAAAGTCGTTGGCAGAGGACTCGGTGACAATTATGAGTGAGGCGCATTTTTGGAATTATCAATCGATGATTAGCAGTCGATTGAAAAATTTACTCGGCTGATTAAATTTGGTGTCGCCTTGGCCGCCAATCGAGTCTCGTTATGATAACTCAAGCACCATTCAACAAATCCTCTAACGTAGTACACATATAGAATACCTGTTGTTGCGTTGAGTCGGCAAAGCGTCTATTTAGGTGTTTAACGCAGAGTCGAGCTGCGATCGAGTTATATTGCCTTGTTGAGTAAACAATTTGCCAAAAACGGCCGCCTCTCTCGCTCTGCTAATGTAATTACTCATGTTGACGCGGCGATTCTGTACGCTCTGAAAAATAAGACCAAAATAAAACGTATTACATAGAGCCCGTTGGCCATTTAAGTTGTCGCGCGCCTTTTTTAAAGTGACTAACTGCGGTCGCAAGTGCGGATAAGGCGACCGAATACGGAAGCTCGCCTGCATAATATAATATAATATGAATGAGAATAATTGCCATTGGTTGTCTTAGGAAGGGGCCAAGGTCGTTTCATCGACCACTGGCCACAGCTACTGGCACGGGGCTTGATCCTTATTCGGCAAGGACGCGTGCAGTTTCTTATCGAAAAATGCTTGAAATTAATCGTTTAACTCGTCGTTTAAAGCAGAAACAAACATGGCGCCGTGTGTTATATATATTTTGTACAAATACAGAGGATGCAGCTCGTGCGTGCGCGGCTATTAAAGCGTTCCAGCTCTCTGCGCCCCACGGCCGCGTGTCTATTTATTATTTTTCAGTTAAATAGGTCGTTAAACTTTTGCCATCGCCATCGTTGCGTCGAGCTCCTATGTGTGCGCGAGTTTATACGCTAATAAACGAATCGTACAAACGATTTTTCAGATAATGAGCAATTACAATGGAATTCGACGCGTGCACTCTGGAATAGCTTTTAATTGAGAGAAGAAATTCGAGAGTTTGTGCGCGAGCTGCTTAGCGCGAGCCACATGCATCATGAAATTACGATCGTGAATCACCAAAGAAAAACTTGGTCGCGATAACGTTTCTTTCTTATATCCTTTGGACTTTTGTTGAATATCACAAAAAAATGACACTTTGACGATTTCGATCCCGAGAACGACTATATGTTGGAATTCTATGCTTATCTTATCGAGCCATGTTACCAGTATTTTCCAGTTCAGCTGGGTACCATTTGGAATTTTGAGGCCCATACACGGTAGTCGATTCGTTGGCGCTAGACGAGCCAACCAATGTGCATGGCGCCGTTTTGAAAATTGTGTTGTTTTTTCTTTTCTTACAAGTGTGTACTGTATAGCTTAGCGCTCGAGTCTCGACCTTTTTGAAAGAGCATAAACTTGAACTTGCGCAGCGATCGTAACTTTTCTCTCAGACGATAGTCGCGTCGAGCCATATATATAATAAAGCGAGCCCGCGTGCGTATTTGTCGTTTATAGCGCTCGAGCGATGTTGTACTACGTGTGCGCAGTCGTCGCTACATGTCGCGAGCGCCCGATCCTATATAAAGTCTCTGGAGTTCGCGGAGAAACTTTCGCGTCGATTATTTTTATGCGCTCGACTTTCTCCCCCGCAAAACGTAGATAAATTTTGCCTACGAGAGCTCTAAAGCTCGCAAAAACTGCAACCGATCGAGTCAACAACAACAACAACAATAAGTTGGGAGCGCGATCGTTTGCTTTGGCTGCAGCACCTGCACACGAGTAAGACCACGTATGCTCGAAAGAGTGCACGAAACATTGGCTCGGCTCGAGAAGGAGGCAATCAGTGCATAACCATTATTCCAAATAACGATCGTTACGTCAGCTCTCGCGAGGCGGAATTTCGCAGCTATGCACGTAGAAACGGCCGATCGATGCGCCGATCCGCGAGCTTTTTAAATTGCGCGCGTCTTCCCACCTGCCTCGCGATAATTCGCCGTCGTTACGTAGAGTATACTTGCTCGAATCTCGGCTACCTTGTAAACGTATGCGTAAAGAAGGCTCGAAAGCTATTTATATTTTTCATGATTGCCTTGTAAAATTTTTCTTACTTTTCGCGATGAGGCCAGTTTTTCAAAAATACAATTGCATCGAGCTTTACCGTTATACGCTACACATGAATTCGCGGTCTATCGAGAGACATTGCTTTTTCGCAGCTTGCGAGCTTTTGTGAATGAAAAAATTATTAATCAGATGGAAAAAGATGAAACTGATTCTTGCTTTACGAATGTTTATAATTTCACTAGTGATTTCATTCGAGAGTACTTGAAAGGATTAGCAGGGCAAAAAATTGCTTCATATTTACAATGTGCGTGTAAAAAAGCCTCGCGCATAGACTACTTGCACCTACACGTACTTTGCACGTACATATACTCGTAATTAATGCTCGAAAAATTTCACCTTTTTTTTGTTATAGCAGAGCGAAGCTCTCTCTGTCTCTCCCTCTCCCTCTCGCGAGCGTATTCAGCGCTGATGGATCGTCTGCAGCTCGTCTATACGCAACACAAAGGGAAATTCTCGCCTCGAGTGAAATGAGCGTCTAATCGATGGGATAGCTGTAAAAGTGTACTAAGAAGGTATGCAGCTCTAGAGAAAAGAACTTTCGTAGCTGACTGCGCGGCTGCATATGGATAGCTCTTTCCACGTGAGCTGCACACTCGGCCAATTAGAGATTTTCTCGCATCGGGCGCGCAGAGGCGCGCTTCGTTTAGCTGGCAATTTGCACGAGCAGTTGGATCGCGCAGCAGCACGTGTACATTCGAAAGAGACGATTTTATAAAATTTAGCTCGAATAGAGCGAGGCCTATGATGATACCTGGAGAGCAGCAGGGGGAGTCTTGCGGCCTCGGAGGACGAGCAGCAACGTCGTTTCAGAATTCCAGAGACGCGGCAACAAAAGAAAATCACTCACAATGACTGTTTCGCAGTTGCTATTCACGTGCCGAGTGTATTATATATATTTTCGGAGTCGGCAAGTGCTACTCGCGCGTTGTTCTGGGAGCTGCCCGAGCCGGCACAGCAGCAGAAATCGCTATTCGCACGCGCCTAGCCTACCAACGACTTTATGTACGCGAAAAAATTAGGATTCCCTTTTAGCGGCTCGACGCGATAGTCGCTTCCTTCGTTTTGCTACTCGTATAAGAGCGCAGCCAACTTAACTTTCACTTTTAAAGTCATCGCGCGCCGATGTAGGAGTCGCGTCCCGTCATTTTTCAATCATCCATAGAATCGCGCCTACAATTAATAACGACGCTGATCGCTGGAAAATTAAATCAACGATTACGTTAGTCGTGGCGCACGAGATGTCGTTGAGGTGACAAAGAAAAAGGAGAAAGATCGACGTATCGACGACACCTCGCCGCGGCTCGGCTCTGGTTCGACGAAGACAGGTTTGGCTTTTTGTGCGCCGTTGTGCACTTGCAGCCGCGGACTCGTTGACACGAGCCCGAAAAAGTAGGTTACAAGTTACCGGCGACACAGGGCCGGCCCGACATCGAGTATTCTTACGAGCTCACTTAATTATCGAGCAAGGTTTGTTTTGAATCCAAAAGGATCATTAGTCGGAGTCGTGCGGGCGTTCGCCGGTCAAAGAATAATTTTGTCGAGCTTTTTGCCGATAAGTAAACTGACTCGATGCGATCCAGTGCGTCGAAACAGAAACGAAATCTAACGGTCGCACGAGTCTATGCAATTGCAATTAATTAGGAATAACTTGGCTGCAATTACGGACACGCTTCAACGATATAGTAGGTGTATAGAAAGAGAGAGAGAGAAATCGAATCGAGTCGAATCCAAATACATCGTAGTTTCGTTATCACTCGCGTTAAAGTCAATATTAGAATCTCCACTGTCGTCGCGGCAAAAAAAGGTAAGAAAGGCAGCTGTAATTGCGCTGTGGTCAGAATATGATATACGCTCGAGCGTAGGTGGCCTTGAGAAGAGTACAACTACCACGGCGCGGCAAACGGATGTGCACGCGCGCTTATACACGAGAGATGAAAAGAGCCTAGCACACGGCCACATTACTACTCGTTCTCGGCTTTAAATATATATACGAATCCGCGCAAGGAGCGTGACAAGCACGCCATATACATATTGGATGAAGAATCGACGCGCTGCAGCACACGAGACGCTCGACTTTAGCCTGCATATATAGATGGACGCAGCGTACAAACCGGAAGTCCATCCTATATAAATATATATACGTGCATCGGTACACGGAGCATGGCACATTATCATGTAAAATTATTCACGCGTGTGAATTACGCATCGACGAATAAAAGTGCGCTGCGAGAGAGAGAGAGAGATAAAAGTTGGCACGCGAATAATCGCAGCGCGGAGCAAATTCGTTTTCTACCCGGCTCGATCTCTGTGCTGTGCTCGGTACATATAGTCGGGCGTGTGTGTGTGCACGTGTTGCGCCGGGCTGCAGTGCTTACGCGCGAAACCGCCTCGAGCATCGCCTTATTTGGAGCTTTCTCCCTATAGCCTGCGTATGTGTATATGATCGGGATCCGTACAGTGCCTAGCCTGACTCCTGCCTCGGTTTTAGCATACATATACCGTATATATACGAGGCGCGCACATGTGTGGCGCAGCTGCTAATAGCCGCGAATACGCATGCCACGCACTACCACACAGAGAAATCCATCCACGGAGCTCTATATAAGCGCCTGCCGCTGCTACTTCGTGTGGACTTTCTGCTCCGATTTTCCATGCTAATTTATCTTGTCTGTGCGTGCGGCGCACATACTCGCCTTCGTGTGTGTGTGTGAAAGCAAGAAAAAAAAGTAACATGTGAATATACGCGCGCGCAGGCAAGCGAGCGAGCGAGCGAGCGATGTATCTAGGTCGTTTTTTGGTATTAAACACACATACGCGCGCACGGGCACGAGAGAAGAGGAGCAAAAAAAATAATAATATAGCTCGAAAGAGCATTTCATTCGACTCTGCTCGGTCTATCTCTCGCCTGGAAGGAGAGGAGCGACTTAATTGGATTTGGCATTTATACGCACGCGTCTCTTTAAAACGCGATCTAGAGTCTCGATGAAAGCCCAGCTAGCTGCCAGTGAACGTGTGTATACCGATTTTCTTTCTCTTTCGATTCACTCTGTACGCGCCACACTGGATGGAATGTTTTTGCAAACTTTGTCGATCGTGCTTTTTTCGCCTACGTAAGCTTGTAATATCCAAAGGATCCGATTTCCCGCCAACGTTTTAGTCGAGCCAAGAATTGGCAATGAAAATTGCAAACTTTACACTTCCGACTCGAGGCACAAGCTCCGATACGCGTTCGCCATTTTCGATCGTATCGTCCATCGTATCGTCTCTCGCGAGTATGCGCAAAGTGAAAATCGTAAACGGCGAACTGCTCGAATAAGGCCGATCGGCGAAAAATCGATCGATGCAGCTTGAAAAATATGAAGCTTCTACGCGTATTGGCCCCGATTCTTAGCCGCCGGCCAAGTCGTGTCGCGGCGGGTTACATTATATATCGATGCATTTGAGGTCTGGGATTGCCCGAGAGCCGTGTAAACGGATCTTGGAAGCCCTTGATGTAATGCAGCTGCCAATCGAGTCGCCCAAGTCCGCAGCCAATCGTCTCGAATGCGTACGTATACGATATAAGGTATTAGGTCCATCGCTCGTACACGTCGAGCTTGCGGGGTTAAGTGCAATATTATGCCCCCTCTGAACTGGGTCAGTCGTTTCTTGGCGCAGCAAGACACAGCTCGCTCGTAGCCATACTTTGGCACTATTGCATTTTCTCCGATCTCGATCGTGTATTATACATTCGAGCATCGTAATCACGGGCTTTCCATTTCCGCGGGCGGACTCTGATTCGGCACCGCGGAGCCGTTGGCCGATTGAAAATCGTCCCTCGGTAATATAATCTCGCCCCTTTTCCGTATTATACTAGAGCGCAGCGTATAACGAGCGGCTCTCGTTTAGCGAAATCTGTAACGACGACGCCAACGTGCGCACAATATTACGGGCCTATAATATGCAGTGCGAGCTAGAGGCAGCAGCGATCGAGTCAATGAACTATCGCGTGCTCGAGTCCGATATTGCGCGCATCGGTGCCGTACTGCTATATACTCGCTCGAGCCTCGGCTTATATTATTATACATTACTTCGTGACCGCTGATTTATTTTATGCCTCATAATATAACTATATTCTTGGCTCGTGCGTACGCGACTTTTTGCCTAATTAATCGTACGACATTGAACTTAGATTATCGTTTATCTTATTTAGCTCTGCGCATCGAGGTTATTCCCAACCGTTTGCGTTTTCGAAAAAATGTATCAAAAAATGGGAAAAACATTCATTGAGCAACGCAGGGCTCTAATCGAAATTCGATGCGTTATATCGAGAGACACTCGAGTCTTAAAATTACGAGAAACAAAAGAAAAATACAACGAGGAAAACGAAAGAAAAGGTATAGCGGCGAAACATTGCGCGTGTGTCGAGCCTACTCGTGTGTTGGCGCGTACTTACATACTTGAGTACGCTACACGAGTCATTTACTACATCAACCGGTTATTCGCCAGCTGTTCTGGGTCAGCTAGTTTTGCCATCGTAGCGCACGGAAGGTTACGCTCGTTCGAGCCTATATAACCGGCAAGGCTTTTCTCTATGCTCCATCTCTAAACTTTGCTTCTGAATTTTCGGCTTGGGCAGAAAAATCCAATTGTGTCCTGCTCGTGGACCATTTTTCTTTTTCTACATTTTATACGCATGTAATGCACGCGCATAATCAACCTGTCCGCTCGAAATTCCGCAACCGGCCAACGACGACCATGTGTGTGTAATATACGTTATGATCGGCGGTTAAAAAAAAGACGAAGAAAAAAAAACACTTGACTCGTTGAGTCGATATGAATAATAATCGGCGCGAGAGCTCTTAAATTCCAGAGTATATCAAGCGGCGATTGCAAAATTAGCAAATGAAAACACATCCATACACGTATAGCGCGTTATTTTTTCAACTCGATGCTCGCAGGCGCGCACATGTGCGCGTGTAATATCCGACGAGATGTATCATCCGCGCGCAACCCGTTGAAATTCCGCATAGGCAACTTTTATGCATATATACTCTTGTGCGTGAGTACACATGTATTTCGAGACGGTGACTAGGATCAAAAGTTAAGGATGATCTCATGGCAAAAACCGTTAAGCGCTCGTATAATATATATATATGTCTCTGCGTATAAACATGTTTGTGTATATGGCAGGCGTGCGTGGACTTGTATCAATAACATTACGAGCCCTTCCCCCCTTTTTAGAGCATCTGCAGAGATTGTGTCGCAAATTTTTTGTTAACGACGGTAAGTATTTATTTCGAAGCCATCGGGTAATGTATACCTTATATGAATTTTCGTAAGTAATTGTTTAGTTAGGTGGATCGATACAGTCATCGATAGACCGCAATTATGCATAGATCGCACAAGGCGAATGTACGAAAGGCGTATACTCAAAATCGTATCGAAGAAGGAGGAAAAAATGCGATCGTTCGGCATCGTTATCGGTTTTTTTGCGTCCGCGTCGTTGCTCTTCTGGAGATTGACCAAAAAAGGCAATGCTCGCGCGGCTCTCTCGCAGCTCAGCGTGCTCAGCGCACTATCAGCTCTCGATAGGCAATTCGTAAGCTGTACAGCGCAAGTATAATACGTATCATACATGGGCGAAGAATGCGATTTTGCCTCTTCCTCTGCGTGCGATTTTCGTTGTGTAATCGGTGGCGTGCGCGCTCCGACGGATGAATCATCTCTCTCGTTTTCGAAGCGATCGGATTCATCGGGAGAGTGTATAAAATTTGAGAAAACAAATCACGTCTCTTTCGAGGCAATTCGAACGTTTCGTACTGCAGCTATACGTGTATACGCTGTAAGTGTGTGTACAAGTGCGCGAATGTTTGTGTGCGCGGGGGGGTCTGTATTATCCGCAGCGAGAAAATCAATCGTCGACGGCAGCTGTACATATATGGGTCGGAGCTCGCTCGGCAGGACCCTAGCGTAGCGCTCGAGCAGCGTCGCGCGTTGCAGAGCCGACTGCGCGTGAACCCCCCCGCACACGCGTATCTCGATCGCTCCATCTCCAACTCGGATGGGTATAATGCGCGCGTATAAAGGAACGAATATTCCCCCAGGCCGGAGCTGCCTCCAGGCGCGAGTTTATCTCCAGCCGATGTGCCGCTCGACGTGTGTATTAACACGGCTGCAAGCGAGGCGGGGGCGGCCAACAACACCACCGAAAGCTTTTCACTGAATTTTAGAAATGCGACGAGCTTCCAATTCGTTCGTCTGTGCAGTCGATCAGCTCGAGCTGCGACTCTCTTTGGGCGATGGGCGTGGGTCGTTGTCGTCGTCGTCGGAGCTTTTGTCCGTCATCCTGCGAATGCAACGACGCGTGACATCGCTCCGATAATTTGGATAAAGCCATTATGGAGAGTCGGCCATTATGCGCCGAGAGCAAAGAGAAAAATTTTATCTGCAAAAAGCATCGAGCGAGAAAACGTTTACGGGGCTACATCAGCAGCGTGTCGGCCGGCTTGGCTCTAATAAGGAATCCTTAAGTTTCCTATATATGTAGCGATCGACCGAGAGACTCTCTCAAAGTTGCGCCCTGAGAAACGAGTCGTCGCTACGATAATAATAATAAAATCCTACAAATGGCAACGTCGAAGCTCATCGTCCTAAGCTGACTCATCCAGGGGGGTTCGCTCGTCTCTCTCTCTCTCTTGGGCTCCTTCGGTCTATGAATACACGCGTAGCAACAGCAGCAGTTATACGGACTGTACTATGGACGATGTGTTGTCAAAGGCTCTATCTATGTTTTTGGGTGTGGTATACGCGAACACACGCAAGCTCACGCACTTGAGCTGCGGTACATGCATCGTACGTATCCTATAAAGTCCGCATAGGGCCGCCGATCGATGCTGCGCCGGTGCTCTGTATAGTATGTACTACTGCTACTGCGTTTCTCCTTTACTCTCTATATACTCCATCTGCATCGAACGTTCCAACCCACGCTTATGTGGGTGGCCTGTCTATCTCGAGCTTTTGACCAAGATCGGGGAAAAATACGAACTGAAAATTCCCGATCGCGAGCATTTTCTTCGCTGCAACTCGAGCGACGATTAAAAAAGTACCGGTTCATCGTCGATTTACGCTCGTTTGAAATAGTCGACGGCTAATAGCGCAGCGAGCATTATGTAAAGGCCGTAGGACTGCGACAAACATTCGCACCTAATAAAGCAATGCCTCGCTCTCGATCGTTGCTCCTATATGCAGCTCGTAGCTCGAGTTACATTATATACGGCTATAGTCGAGGCCTCGCGAGTCGACGTCGAACCTCGCCTGCACGCAGATAAGCGCATGGCTATCCCAATGCCGTGGTTTCGATTCACATTATATAGCTCGTCGACGCGCTAAATAATATGATCTAACTTCCTGTTTCCGAACGCGACGAGCCTGTATAGTTACCAGCAGCGCGGACGCAGAGACACGTGAAAAAAAATGAAAAAGAAAACAGAGGAGAAGATGAGTTATTACGAGTAATCGGGCCGGGCACAAAGAGCAGCGAGCCTCGAAAAATATTAAATCGAAAGTACTTGACAAAAACTTTCTCGCTCGGTTGAGGCGAGCCGACGCCGCCGCGAGAGGAACGTAGGACATATATCGAGCTCAGCCCGCGCGAGGACTGGCTCCCATTATTATGGAAAATTAAGCCGCGCACTTATAAATAGCGAGCTGTGTTGTAGCTTATGTATACGCGCGCGAGCTGTACGATGAGAAACGCGAGCGACGCGAATTCCGCGCGACACAACAATCGCGCTCCGTACCACGGAAAAACTTTCTCGACTTTGTATTTTACGCATCTACCTGCGCCTTGTACGTTCGTATGTAATATGTGTCGAGTCGGCGCGACCTCGGGACTATAATGTGCGCGCGACGATACCTGCCAGCGCGAATGTCACGAAGAAAAGTGAACATTTCAGACTCTTCTCTTTATACAATATGCTAAATGTGAAACGCCGAATGAAACCCTATATTATATTACACGTATGTGTATATCGAGCGATTCTCGACGCTTTTATATGCCATTGCATTGAAATGAAAAATCGCGCACTCTATATAGTGTTGTTGTATTTGTTCTTTTTTTACTACCTCCAACGCCACTGCCTACATAATGACTCTTTTTTTTGTCTCGTATGCTCGCACGCGTACCTACACACTGCGAATTGACAAATTGGCAAATTGACAAAGTACGAGACGGCTGGATGGTAAATTTTTCGCTCGATTTCAAAGAAATGAAGCTAGACGCCAAAGGAGTCTGTCGCCTACGTTGTTTAACGTCACTAGGGCGACTTTCGCTTTGGTACACGGAGGGGAGGGGGATACGATTAGAACAAACGTCAAATATTTCATATGCCTATATGAAAAAAATTAAATTCGCCTAGAGAGACGACGAGCCTCGAGGAAAGAACGTATGTAGAGAGGGAGAGAGAGAGAGAGAGAGAGAGTCGAGCCGCTGCAGAAAAAGTGCTGTACGAGCGAGGAGCTCGAAAGACGATAGTCTGTTAATATTCAATTTCTCGATGACGCGAGCAGGAGCTGGTTCGAGATGTTGGCTGCACAGGAGAGCAGCTGTCTTAGGTATAGCTAAGCAGCGGCGGCGGTGGTGGCAAAATTCCGCAAGTGTCCGCGTACCGGAGTATTTATAACGGCTCGACAGGTGGCTCAACGTGTTGTTGTTGCTGCTGCTGCATTGCTATGTATACACACTGTACCTCGTCGCAATTCACGTCTAGATCTTCTTCTTTTTCTGCTTCTATTCACCTCGTCGGCGAGATGAGCGTCTATTTCTTGTTCGCCAGCTCGGTACGCGCATGCCGAGTCGCATCGTCGCGAAAGTTCGCGAGACAGCAGAAATCGGCATTATCCGAAGAGCTGCTTTCACTCTTTCTATATCAAAACGCCATCTTTCTATTTTACTTCTTTCGTTTCGATTGATACAAGTGCCAAACGTACAAACAGCAGAACAAATTATTTGAGAAAAATTTGCTCAACGATCGTATACGATACATTCGACGATGATATTCGACGCGATGTCGAAACACACGCACTCGATTTCCGTCGAGCCATATCAACGGCTGAGTAAGAAAAGCATGTATACCGATCTCGGCTCCTCTTAGTAACCATAAGCAGTATCAATCTCTTCCCCTTTGGATTAAGCGAGAAAAAAAGGACTCGAAGAAGAAGAAGAAACGAGCACGCACGTCGAGCCGCCTGTAGAGACTAGAGAGTATGATATCTCTGCCTTTCTTCTTCCTTTTGACGAAGAGCAGATAATCGCAGGCAGCTCTCTGGGGCTCTGCTACAGCGCATGGCAAAGCCAAAGGCAGCGGAGTGGCCGCATCGTGCCAACAACGCGACGAGGCACACAGAGAGAAAAAGTCCCGCCGCGCTTGCACGATCCATCTCCGCACTTTATATGTATGGCAATTTCAAATCTTTCTCAGATGTATACTCTCTTTCTCCTCGACGATTTTTTTTAGCGCAGTATCAACAGTGTTTAGCTCACGACTTTTCGTCTCACTTCTTGTTTGCGACTTTGCGATTTCGTTTCGCAACTCGCCGTATTATTACATATATTGTATGTATCCGAACGCGAGGCACGACCAAAGACGTTGTGAAAATGATGCTTCAATTAACGACAAAAAAAGCTATGTTCACGACGATGCGAAATTAGATATTTAATTCACGCGCGATCGTTGTAGGTGAATCTTGTGATTTCGATTTGGTGAATAAAAATAGCGCGCGGTAGCATATTTAGAGTCGGAGTCGATGAAAAGTATCGCGATAATATGTATTCTATACGGAATCGCTGATAAGAAAAAAATCACACTCGTGATACTAGCTGTAAGTGTAATTAGATCGTAATTTTGTTAAGGCGTCGATCGTGTCGTGTATACGCTCGTGTCATGATTGATCAGCTTCGTACGCGAGTGATAGCGTCGAATTGTGCTGTATTAATTTTTGCTCCAACACACTCACACATTGTCATACGATGACTACTGGAGTGCGTTGTTTTTCGCCGTCGCGTGCACACGTATTAATCGTTGACGAACAAATGCAGCAGCGAGCTCGGCCGCATGAGGCAAGGCCGAAAAAGTAGCTAGCGGTAATTTGCGATAATTGTGCAACGAGTTTAAATACTGCATAGACGTGTATATACATAATAAAAGTAGGCCTGCCTGCGAATTGCCTGGCTCGCTCGCGGAGTCAATGAGAAAGAGAGAAAGAGTTGGCTGTATATATATTGCTCGCGGAGCTCGGAGGCGTGTGCGCCGCGTCGACCTCGCCAAATATGGCTCGAAAAATCAAACGATTGTATTATTTGTATTTGCCCTCAGCCGCGCTCTTCCGGAACCATTTGTTACGATTCGCGAGCGTTGCGTTGCTTACTTGCTCGACTTAATCGCGCACACGCACTGGCCGACAGCGAGCCATATATTTTAACGATCCTTTACTTGAACAAATTGAACGCACACCTTGTTTTTTCATTAACGCCTAGGCTGGCTTAATATTTCAGGCTAATTCTAACGCGCAGCTATTTTCTATTCGTGTATAGAACCAAGTGCGTCTTTATAGCCTTCATAATAACATAAATGCACGCGTAGAATCGCCGAGTGTATTCGGAACGTCTAATTAGTTAATTAGATTAATTACGAGAGCTCTGCAGCTGGAAAAAGCGATCCGATTTCAATTGTTTCTGTCTACTTAGTGCGTTTCTTCGAGTGAAAATTAATTAAAAGTATAGCTAAATCACGCGCACCTATCATTAAAGTAAAATTGAATCTATGTGTATCTTTGTTATAGCTCGTCCGTATGTATATGAGCGCACGTGGCCCACAAATGTATCGCTTGACACGAAACATCGCTCGGCCTATTATAACTGCTTTATTTTGATAAGAACGTCGTATCCGACGTGCGAACGCGACGTTTGATTAACCATTGAAACAGATCGCGACAAATGTACTACGTGTGTTTGACGCTCGCGCGTGTTGTGTGTACGACACAACACCACAACATATAGTTACTCGTGAACGCCCGAGCTTCTCGATCGAGAGACATTTTGATGCTTGGTATCCTCTCTACTCTCTGGTTAAAACTGCTAAGCATATGCGTACCGAAACCGCCCGACAAAAATGAGAAAATATGCACGAGCGACTTGCTACAGTACACGACATCCCGAAAGACCATAAACGGTAAAGGCACGATCGAAAGGATAAAAAATAAAGAGCCATCGGCTCGCGGCGCTCGAGTAATTTTTACCCAATTATAGCGATCGCGGCGAGTCGCGAGCGACAAGAGGAAAGATGGACAGACGGGGCAGATATGGTGCGCCTTATATCGCTATACGTGTCAAGGAACGCGATCCAGACCGATGCTTCTTGCCAAGGAGCAGAAAAAATCCCATTCGCTCCGTACTTTTTTAGGATGGACTCGCGACTTTGGCATATCACCCAAGTATTTCCATGTTTCCACGTTTATACATAATTATTCGTTTTATTTCAAGCCCGATTATATATTCAATATTATAATATACGTATTAATTCGGTCAAGCCAAAGCTGCGCGTGCACGACTTTGAAATCCAAACGTCGGCTTGTGGAATAATGTGGAAAAACTAGCGATGTAATTACGGCATCGATACGCGAGCGCGCATTTTTCCGCTTCTGAGAATAAGCATAAACACGTCTGTACTCATATATGCGTGCGCGACATGGCCATTAAAGCAAGTTTATTCACACGCATTCTCTTCTAACGCTTTAATACAGACGCTAAAAATCCATAACACAAAGCATTCATATATACACATTTCTCATATAGAGACATATACGGCGAAGAACAGACGTACTCGAGAAAGAGGCAAACTTTAATTGCATATTAAAGCCAGAGAAAAAAGTCCAATCTATTTATATCTCAAAATAATCCGACGCAGACAGAAAGAACCACTTTGATCCCCTCTAACTTTTGTTTCCAGCTGATTCCCGCATGTAAACGAAAACTCGTGTGTGGGTATTGATACTTGATAAAGTGGCTTCGCAGCTATACGCACCCACATCCGCACGTACATATATAACAGACGAACGAAACCCTCGCGCGTCCATCTGAAAATCGAATGCCTGCGTGTATCGTGCAGGGTAATCTGAGTCATAGCTTCGTCAAGGGGTTCAGTCAAAATTACCTTTCCACGAAAAGCGGAACTAAAATGACATTTCGCATTTTTTTTTCATGCCGCACATCGTACGATGCGAGCACCGAAAATATCCTGCGGACGATTTACAGATTTAAAAAGCAGCTCTCGTGAGTCACGCGCCGCGATACTGCACGCCGAGGCAAAGCAACGAGAGTAATCGAGACGCACTACGTATAAGCTTGGCGCATTGCACGCACTCACACACGCTCGCACCTTGAAATTTTCGCAGACTTGCGTATTCATCACCGATAGTCCATGATTCAGACGTCTATGCGGCTATCCCGATGACTCATTCGCAACCAAGAAGGGGACTACGTCTAATACCTTCTTTCAATGTCTTGGCTATTTTAGGTCGTATTCATACTCTAAATTCTAATATTCTTGTACGTGGATTTCAGTTTTTCCTATTACAAGAATAATTAATTTTCTTTACACCAACAATTCTTATCTGAATTCATTATGGACAGCCTTACTCCAACTGCAAATGTAGCAAATATAAAATTCAATTAAAACCGTACAAATTCTAAACAAACAAATAAATTAAAAAGAAAATAGTTACCTTTAACAGAGGAAAAATGATTTTTAAAATTTGAAATGAATTGAAGATGGTTCGGTCGAACATTAGCTTATATGTGCTTGTTGGTTATCAAGATAAATAATCAAACATATGATTATGTATAATGATTTGATTTATTACACCATAAAAATATACATTGTTTATGCCCTCTGCAGAGTAGAAAAAAATCTTGGCCCTCACACTGCGGCATACACTTGACACTTCGTGAAACACAAATTGATATTCAAATGAAAATAAGCGCCCGACTCATTTTTTTAGTTAACAATAGAAAGCGTTTATATAAATCAACATTTTATATAATAATTTAATTTAATTAATTTAATATTTATAATAAGCTAATTTCATTTACGGGATACACACATATTTCATATAAATAAGTAGATATTAAATTAAGAAGGCAATGCATTGCCAACTGATGTAATAAAAGTTTCATTTTAATTCATGTCAAAAACGAGACATTTGATACTCAAAATACATGCCTCTTTATAGTTTTTTTTTACAAACATTTCTCATTGTTATAGGAATCACAACATAGCGTCACAATTGTATTGATTCCCGCGTAAAATCGAAAATTATTATTCATGTATTTTAAATCGCATGTCTCAAACCATTCGCAGACTTTATACATCGCAATTGTAGCAAGTGGGATTCAAGTTCTATGATCTTTGAAGTACACATTTTTAGGTGTGTTTATGATGTTAATCCCATAAAACATGTCGATAATTAATAGATAACTACTTTTGGAAGAATTGAATTAATATTGTTTTATATTATAATGAAACTAATTGTAAAAAATGTTATAATTTATGTTAAAGTAATAGTTATAATCAATACTATTCTTCATTGTACTTAAAACTGTGTCGGTGTTTGCCAAAATTACATTCACTTTACACATCTATTCATGTACCACAAGAATTATTATATTAAACCATACAATCGTTTTTTTGTATCGCTGATAATAAATTGTTAATTGAACATCGAGCAAGAGGTTATTTCAGCGACGAACTTCACATTCGCCCCTAAAAAATATATTTTTAGGTTGCGTCTCTTCTGTGTGCTGTGCATACCGCTAACTCGACGTGTAGAATTATTTTTTTAGCATAATATTTGAAATGTTGATTGAAGATATAATGCAAAAATTGAGTTTTATCGAATTTTTTTTTGTTTTCACGGAACAAGTTTCCTTTTTATGGATAAATTATTAAAGATATGAATATTAAATCGTCGTTTTATAAATACGCTACAACGCGTATGGTTTATTTTCATCGATTATCTATGTAATTTTATTCACAGTAGCTAAATTTAAACTAAATTTTAACTTTTCTCAACCTGCACCAATGAACACTTTGTATTGTGTAAGATCGAACTGAGTTCGATTGGATTGTTTTTAGGTACATAGATACACTCTTTCAAGTCTGAAATTTCTGGAATATTATATGAAATTCTTAGAGATTTCATATAATACATACCTGCAAATAACCCAAGTACCTATTTCTTAATTGAAACATCTGCTTGTTTATTAGTACAACGATTATCTTCCAATATCTTATAGAGGTACATAAATATTAAAAATCGTATTTATAATGATAAATAAGCGAAATACTTTATTCCGAAAAGCACATGGTTTTTTTTCGAAAAGATTGTTAATCATACGTTAATATAATTTACAAATTATGTAGAAATTTCATTCATAGTTCTCGTAGCAACAGTTTTACTTTATAATGAATCAAAAAAACAATTTAGTTCTACAATGACAGAATAAATACTATCATATAAAAAAATATAACATATAAAATTATCAACGTGCTACTAAAACTATTATTTATGTAACAGAACGTTTCTGTTATCCCTTATGATTAATATATAATTATATTTTATATATAATTTCGCAATAATGCAGTGCAAATATTTATATTAACAAATTCTACTTCTCAGCATGATATTTATCTAGTACAAAGATTAGAGCAATACAGTTATAAAAATTCTACATTTATTCAAGTACCTTCGATTGCAAGTACTTCAAAGTTTTCCTTAGTGACGTACAAAGCTTTAGAAAAACCACGCTAATCGTGAATTTTGACTCTGTGTAATCTCTATACATAATAGTTGTCTGTTCTGTATGCTACTTTCATTGATTCTAAAAATGGATGCTCATCATCTCTTGTCTTCAGTCTCAACTATTGTCTTCATTTTACATACAAATATAAATAAAATAGCCTTCGTTCTTATCACATCCCCAAATAATATATATGTATTTATATATTTTTTAATAATCATAATATATTTATATGCATCGTTCATAACTGACATTCAACTTTTTATGCAGTTCATTTGCGATTATATTTATAATAAATTAGTAACATACAGATATTAAATCTGTAACAGCTGCTCTAAAAAGTTCATTTTTGATCGCAAAGATATTATAAATTACGACAAAAAGCTGTGTGGTATGGACAATATTAATGCTTACTTTTTAAAATAAGAATTAATCATTGTTAATGATGTACTTTAACAGCTCTTTACTACACTCCATTTTGTTCATGCAGCTAACATAGAAATTTATTCACATTACTGTTGTTATTGCTGTTGTTGCTGCTGTTGTTGAGAAGCTGGAGCATGATGTAAAATAATAGTATTTCCATCCGTACTACCTGGCACTACTATTGATGATTGCTCTGACACTTGGATCTGATGTATTTGGGCTTGAGGACCTTGACCAACCTGAGACAAAATTCATAAATGAAATTTTAATATAAAAGTTGATGAGAAATAATTTTTTTAGTCTTCAGATTCTAAAATGTACCACAACTATAACGGCCGAATATTATTTTTAACTTATGGATCAATCAGTTACTAAAACTAAAATTACAAAGCTCTAATCTCAGACCTAAATTTATTAAATATTATAAAATCATAAAAAGAGTTAGTTTTAAATTTATAGTTGATTTTGAGCATCAGATATTTAAAAAATTTGAGCATTTTTTTGTTTGTTTATTCAACTATTATTAATCGGTAAAATTTACATCGCAAACAAATTTAAATTTATTTAACGGTAAAATTTTCGTCACCCCAACGCAGAAAGACATCTCTTCAAGTTCAGAGGCAAAAAGGTATATATGTCTTATAAGATTGGAACCTAGCACTTTTCTGCCTCAAAATTTATTAAGATACCTTTCTGCTTCGGGGCGACAATTCATTGCTATCATATATTCATTTTCACTATTTACTTGAATCTGAATCTGTTGAATCGCTGGTGGGTTTTGTTGTTGTTGTTGTTGTTGCTGCTGCTGTTGTTGTTGTTGTTCATTTATGACGTTAACTTGCTGCTGCAACTGTTGCTGTTGCTGCTCAACCTGCTGTTGATCGGCTTGCTGCTGAGTTTGAACCACAACTTGAGTCTGATTATCAGTTGAAAGTGGATCGGTGGGCATCGCTGCCGACTCTTTAGCACGTTTGGCCAAATGACTTCGTGCGTGCTTTCTCAAATGATCTCTACGGTAAAAAGCTTTACCACATTCTGAGCATACTTCAGTCTTTTGACCACTGTGTATCACAAAGTGAAGATTCAAGTGTTCTTTCCTTTTAAATCCCTGTTAAAATTTAAACGCATCGATAATTTTTTATGAAAATAAAATTAACAAAATAGGTTGCTTATTTTTAAAGTTATTTTTTTACCTTCATACAAACAGAGCAAATGAATGGTCTGTCAGGATTGTGTCCTAACTTGTGTCTTTCGAGATGCTCTTTGCGTTTTAATCCAGCACCGCATATGTCACAGATAAAACGTCTTTCAATTTTGTGCCCAACTAAATGTTGCTCCAATAGTTCCTTCTCCGGATAAGCCATATTACACTGAGGGCAACAGAATAACGTGGTTCCATCCAAAGCCTGAACGATGCTTACCTATAAATAAGAACATTGTTTAATGAAATAACATTTTTTAATTATTAACTTTAGAGTGAATATGTTCAAATTTATAGAAAATAGCTATAATTTTAAAGCTATAAGGAAATAATGTAGCAGTAAACAAATACTTACAATCAATGAATTAATTAGAATTAGAGAAGAGAAAGTTTGGAAAATTATTTTGCATTTAAATAAGTGGCTTTAGATTTTCCAATGCATGTGGCATAGTGCAGAATTATTTGGCCCATATAGTTATATCGAGAAATTGAGAAAATAAAAAATGGAATTTTTGGAATACTTAGCAAAAAATGAATAACAGTATAGCTATGTATAAGGCACATTGGATTTTACAAATACAAAAAATTTGCAATTTCACATTAAAACTATTTACATTTGTAATATATTAAAAACACAGTTTTTAGTAAAAAGAACATGAATAAAAAAATTGTTTTCAACATGTAATAATAACAACCACTGGACTATGAATTAATGAATGTTAAATGTGAAAGTAGCATAAATAAAATGATATGATAATAAAATGGTATATCGTAGCAACTCCAAAAAGTAAAAGTTTCCATAGTCCAAGTGTCTTTACATGAAAACAAAAATCTAAGCTTGACGCAAAAAATTATTAAAATTGTTTAAAGGGAACAAAATGATTCATGGTCAAACCTTTCACACAAGCGATTGATAAAAGTATTTTTGAACAAACATCTGTACCTTAAAACGTCTACTTTTGGAGTTTTCGACGGCTAAATCACCGGAGCTCGTCTGACCATCGCAAGTATGAGTCAATACAAAGAAAAAGAGAAAATACGGTTTGAAAATTTAGTTGCTTAGGTTTAAAAAAATTAAACAGAGGTTGTCCTATGTTAAATCACCATGTAACTTTAAAATCAACAAGCATAGACATTTACAGATACATTTTTTCAAATTTTTTCATAGATTTAAAGAAAACTGTCAGAACCTAGACTGTACCATTGCTGAGAAATTGAAAACAAAAAGATTATTCTTTACAAAATCTGCTACTCAAGATAGTAATAAATGGATAAGTGTGATTCGACAGACAGAACAAGCTCTAAAAGCCATTGTATATTTTCGATATCAATTATTTATTCCATCTACGTTTAAAGTAGAAAAAATGAAGCTTACTTGGCCTGGCTTGGGCTTCTTTGGCTTTGGTGGTTTCTTCTTGTACTTCTTCTTACGCTTGGGCTTCGCCCCGGGTTCTGCATTGGCATCTTCCACGACATCGGGTATGATTTCACTCTCCGCACCAGCCACCGTGATTTGTACAGTCTGTCCATCGGCGCCAGTCGTCGCTTCGAGGGTCTCGTTACCAATCGGGCTTGTTTCTACTTGAGCCTCACGCTTTACGTTAACGTTCACATCGGAAGAAAATTTGAGAAAATGTTGCAGCGTGAGATTCGAGGGTATCCTGCTCATAATAAATTTAACGTTAATAATGTACACGAATACAGAGTTTGAAAGTTTATAAAAAGGCTTGATACATACAGCCTAGTCAAGTAGTCAGCCACGGTCGAATTAGGTGAAATGCTGGACCAATTGGCCGGCAGAGTGACGAATTCTTCTTGGACTTGGCCAGGTTGAGTTTTTATACCACCGCGTTTTATGAGCGCAACTGGGGTAGTACCAGCCTCGGTTTTGACTTCGGTAATCGTGGTGGTCTCTTTACCGTCGTCCATGGGCTCGCGTAATATTAAATCGTGGGGTATTTGTGCAACGACCGTCATACCTTCGGGGCCCGCCAACTGAACCTGCTGCATGGCCTGCTGGGTCGTCGTCGTGGAAGTAGCCGTGCTCTGGGTCGTCTGCTCGGACGTCTGAGTGGTGGCGACGGTGTTCTGTGGCTGCACCTGTATCTGCACGTTGCCGTCATTGTTCGGCTGACTGTAAGCAACGGTGAGCACGGTCGCGGCTCCCTGTGGAAATTGGCCGAGTATCGGTGTCAAGTGATACTTGGGCTGGTCGTTGGCTCCGCTGGTCGTTACGTTGGGATTGACCACTTGAATCTGGACGGTTTGCTGCTGCTGCGTGCCATCTTTTCCGGGCACGGTGATCGGCAGAGTGATGATTTGTTGCTGCTGATTGCCGGGCTGGGCTACGGTGAAGCCATTGGGATCGACGGGGCGCAGGTAGTGCACGCCGCCCTCGCCACCCGATAGAACACCGACCACTTGGCCGCCAGTGGCGATGTTCTGGGCGAATTTGGCGGTAGCAAACTGATGCACCGTACCAGCCGGCAGCGAGCCGGTAGTGAAGCCCTGGAACGGTGTGAAATTCATTTCCATGCTAGAGCTCTAATTTCCGTAGAGCTATATTAGCCTGTGAACAGAAAAATCAAATGGATCCGTTGAAAAATTACTCATCATTTTTGGTTCATTTCTACATCATCGTATTAAATTGAATATCCGCGTACGCGTACATCGAAAATATCAAAGGTGATTAAATAAAGGTACGAGAACACGATGATAATATATCGTGCTCGTTCGTACACAATGTCGAATTAATAACGTCCATATACAAATATAAATTTAGCATCGTTAACGGCGTAGCTGATCGCAAGCTCATTAAAGCAGCAGCACCGAAAGAGAAATAGATAGACAAAGGGAGGTAGATCGGGCTTTTACTCTAGCATTGTGTTTTTGCCGCTTCGCTGAATAAATCAAAAGCATCGATACAAAAGCCCCGGAGCATATTTGCAGCCCATGCACTTACATAATAATAATGGGTATAAGCGCACGCGGGCTATCTAAAAGCGAGTAAATCTAATTTCTAGCGTTTCGAAAACGTGGACACGCGTGCGTAATGTGACAACGTGAGCAAACAAAAACAAAACAAAAAAGACAGGATACGCGCGTGTATACACCAAATGAAAAGAGGAGGATGAAGAGGAGGAGGAGGGAAAGAGAGCAGAATACAGAAGCGAAACTACACATGCAAGCGGGTGTAAGCGGTGCGAGTGTGTGCGTATAGATCCGGAGCGAGAGAGAGAAAGAGTGGGAAATGAAGTGGGGTGCGGAGCGGAGCTTGTGTCCCCCACACCCGACGTTATAAAGCACCCGCCGCGGGGGAGATCCCACTCAACGTCGACGTACACAGCAGCAGCAGCAGCAGCAGCAGCAGTGGCAGCGGCAGCTGTAGAAGCGGAAAGATTCTGCCTTCGCTCGCTACGTACAGACGGGTAAAACGGGGGAACGGGGAAGAGTACGGCGCGTAAAAGGGCAGAAAGAGAAGAGAGAGAAAGTTAGAGTAGGGAAGCATAGCGCACACGAGGAAATTATACCACACGTGCTTGTGTATAAAGTTTGATTATGTTTCATCAAAGCGAGAGAGTTCCCGTTGGAAAATAACTATATACGTATGACGACGCAGAAAGCCAAAGTCTCGATTAATTTCCGATATTATTGCATCGCAACGGTTCATTATTATCGATGAAAAAAAAGGAATTAAAAGGAATCGGATCGAAATGAAAGAAACGATTGGAATATAGCGTCGATTATTTTGGCGCTTTGCGATTCTATTCGTCGAGTTCGATTAGAATATAGAGACAAGTCCAGCTAGTAGGCACTCGGCGAGTGCAAGTGTCATTGAACGGAGCTTTGCGCGTTCATTGTGCTTCGGGCAAAACACGTGGAGACGGACCCCCACTCGGCAGGCCAAACTAGCGTGCGATGCAACGACAGCGGCGTTCAAAGAGGTGGAGGTTGAAGAGGTGGTGGATATCTCGCGCGCCACTCTACTCTTGGGCTCTCTAAAGCGCGGGGGTGCAACGCCACCGCCACCACTGATCTAACTCCTGCTCGCCGAGGTGGGGTTTGTGCATGTACTGCCGCTCGCTGCGAAGCTTGGGAAACCGAGAAAGTGAGAGAGAGAGAGAGAAAGAGACGAAGAGAAGGGGTTTTTATACTAACTGACACGTGCTAGCAAAAAGTTGTCAGTAGGACAGAGCGACTTTACAGCGCAGATACGATGCGAGAGCTTTTCCTCGCTCAGGGGTACATGATCGGAACGAGGAGCGAATTTCATCCGGCTCGCTTTGAAACTCGTGTTGTTCCAACGATACAACAAGCGTAAGTATCCGAGCCTAAAGGGATTTTTAGCAAAGCACTCGTAAGGATTTTCAAGCTGGAACAATCGACTGTACCGACACATTGGAGCAGAGTCGATCGCGTCTACGTGCTCGATTATTGACAAACATCTTTAAAGGGGCCGCGAACGAACGAAACATCGCGTTGCATCGAAAAGGCCAAGTCCAAGTCGGCGTGTGTACAAACACAGGCACGCTTCAAGTCAACAGGTCAGCGCATATACTGGATAGGTATATAATGCACACCCACCACATGTCGCGCGGCAGACTTGGCCGCTACCACTACCACTGCCCCCCGCGTTTTCTCCCCCACGAGACGCAATTGTGTGCACCGGCGCTAGTACATAGTTGCATCATCGCAGGGAACGGGTATAGGTAACACGTGCTTCGCCAGCCGGTATGTGTCTGTGTGTGTGTGTGCGCGCGCGAATGTGTACCCGCGCCTCACCATCTCAACGGAGCTTCTCTCTATTGCTGCATATACCATATCTTCCCCACCCACTGGTGCACTAAAAGCTCGAAAAAAAACCATTTCCACTCTCACTCTCGAAAATCCTCACCACCGCAGCAGCCCCTTCCTTTTGATTTTCTCTCTCTCTCTCTTTCTCTGTGTATCTCTATTTTCCTGCTAACAGAGATCCCACCCCCTCGAAAAGTCCCCCTTCTCCTTGCTGTCGCTCATTCTCTCTCTCTCTCTCGGCTTCTCTTTCTCTCCGTTTTGCCTATACATATCTATATAGAGTTGACAGAGAGCTTTAGGTAAACCGCGTGCTTTTCAAGACCAGACGGGGGTAACTGCGCTGAAATTGACAGCTCGCACGCGGTAGAACATTTTGCGTCGATTCCTCGTGTACCTTTGCGTTTTAAACTTGAGCTGTGGAGAGACTATACTTAATGCTACAAGGTACTAACAAAAAAATCAAACACTTTCTTACTTATTTAACTGTTTTTCGTGAATTTTATTTTACTATTATATAAAATATGTTGACGAATAAATTAGCTAAGCAAGTCTCGGGGAGTCGACCTCGTTCCGCATCTTCTCGAGTTTCTAAAAGTCTCTGCGCAAGTATATAAATAATCCGCGTGCTTTCCGTTCACCGTCGTAAAAATTCCATTGAAATCTGACTCATCGTGCGCTCGAAACTATTGCGCAGCCAAGTTTTTATATAGTGTGTAAACAATTCGTCATTGGGCATTCAGTGAAGCAGAACTACACGCGCAGCATCTTTAATTCCTCGGGCTTAAAAAGGAGTCAACAACGGAGTCGGCAACGCCGCTTTAATAAACAAATCGCTCGCACTCGCAGACAGTCTGTTAGATATTCTTGGAAATGTGCGCTGCTTGTGTCGTCATGAGTTGTGACGGTCTTACGTACGCGCATGGCAACTCGCTTCGGACCGTCGTCGTACGAGAAGTCACGTGACGAAGCGACGCCACGCAAGCAGAGAACAGCATCGTTTCTGTCTTTAGCCATTTTCTATAGGTGTATGCTTTGTGTGCCTACGTGACGGCTGAAAACGACGCCATTTTTATGCTTTTACATAAGCCATCGGGAACAGCGTGGCGTATGCAGGTGCGTACGGATGCAAAAAGTCAGCTTTTCAATCGCAAAAAGCTGCTCGTCTCAGATCAAGTTCGGATCGCGATGCGATAGATATATAGCGTGTCGATGCAAGTACGGAGAACCGGGAGATATAGACATGAGGCAGCAGGGAAAGAGAGAGAGAGAGTAAAGCAGGCACAGCTAAAGCGAGGAGGCGGCATGATGGCTCAGTGGTGGGTGGCTGGGAACGAAGGAAGGGTGGAATTGTATATACCCACGCACGTACACTCACACACATACATAGAGTAGGATAGAGGTAGAAGGTACATAGGTGCGGAGAGAGAGAAGTGCATCCGCGAAGATAGAGAGAGAGAGAGAGAGAAGCGAGGAAGGGAGTGTGGCATAACACACGAACGAAATATATACATGTATAAGGAAGTACCCATTGAGCATGCGGCCAGAACTAGCCCGCGCCGAACCCGTCACGACCATCGCGGAAACGCAGAGAGAGAGAGAGAGAGAAGAGAGAGAACGAGGGCATAGGGGGGCAGAGTACGTAGAGTAGCAGCCGCAGCAGCAGCGAGAGAGAGAGAAAACCAGGGAGAGAATCTAGAAAAAGAAGGGATCCCCAAATGCACCTCGTGTGCGCGGGAATATATAGATAGCGACCGAGGCACACGCGATATTCCCCCAAAGTTTAACCATCCGCTCTCGCGCCCCGAGGAGGGAGGTTTCTCTTTCTCTCTCTTGTCTCTCCGATTTTGCTTCTTATGCCCACGTTTGTCTGCTCTCTCTCACTCTCTCTGTTTTTGCAGGCACCACCACCACCACCACCACCACCATCGGCGCACACACGCAACAATAATACCAGCATCGTCTGGGCGACTACACGCGGTCGTCGTCGTGTGTCAGATCACAACACAGAGTGCAGACTATCGCGGAGGAGTCAAAAGACTCTTGCGTAGCAGGCCGCGAAGCAAGTAGGCTAACAACTGCATCCACTTGCAGCAGCAGCAGCAACAGCAACGCGTACGAATTTCACCGCAGTACCTTTCGTCGGCCTTCCGTTATTACTCTTAGTGACTGAACATTGTAAAACAACTCACCAGCTCGATGAGCTTCACGACGCGAGTCCGGATCTTTCGGGCAACGAAAACACTTTGAAGAGATTTTAGTGGAAGATTTCGAGAGCGTTTCGTACAGTGTGTTCTATACTTGTAACTAACTGCTGCTGCTCTGGCTGGTCGTGCTTTCCCTCGGGTTCTGTGTGGTTATGTTTCACACACATATACATCCACACGCATACACACAGCGCACCATTATATGCGTGTGTATAGATACGAGCTAGCTGCGCGTGACGGACGCGGGACGTTTGTGTCTGTCTACGTGTGCAATGTATATATATATATCTATCTATACCTATGTGAGTCTGTGTGTTCTGTATGTGTATACGTAAGTGTATGTGTCGTTTGCGTGGCAGAGTAGTAGGTACAGCACAAGCAAGGACGCCAAACACACACGACACCGACACGCCGAGACTTTTTGAGGGGAAATCGCGTACGTACAGCTGTTGCTGCAGTTTCTGTTCGCACACATACACGAAGGCAGTTCTCGTATAGCGTTTGCAATCGCCGTGTGCCGTGCCGTGCAGCGAGAAAAATGATCCGCTGCTCTTACCTAGTACTCTCTATAATACTACTACCAACTAATGCTGATGCACGCACCTGGTTGCGACTCCACGGATTCGTCACTGAGCCTCGATGCACATAGATATCGCTTCGAAGTCGGAGCAACTGAATAATCTTTCGACACACTCGAACAACACTACACGCACCAAGTTTATTTTCAGCAGTTATGCGCCGCTCTCTCGATCTGTGTTTTTAACTCATTTATCTGCTACGCGATATATATTTATAAATATCCGCTGTTTCTCCCGTCTGCTCCGTTTTGTTGATGTATCTGTCAGCACTGACATGGACAAAAATCGAGCTTCAAGTTGACTAACTCGCGATGCATCATAAGCCAAGAGAGACACAGTTATAAAGCGAGAGCTCTCAAATGTTCTCTCTCTCTCTTTCTCTCACGGTCGGTACAAACAAGTATGTATGTATACACGTACCGCTCCAAAGTCAGAGCTCGAATAGTTAAGTCTGCGCTGCAGGCGCGCGACCAACTCGCGCGCGTATCTGCGTGGCGGGTTCTAGAAAGAGACGGACTGACCCGAGTACGTTCGGCGAGTTTCCAGTGCGCATGCTCCGACTTGACTTGACACTCGCTATACTCGTAACTCGCTGCTAGTCGTCGTCGCTGCCAGACTGCAGAACGGCAGACTTGGCTCTGGCGGTGGCGTGCGCGTCCGCAGCGCCCCCCGTTGGCGCCCATAATTTCGTCCGAACCAACTACTACGGACATACGGAGTGCATAATCCGAGAAATTATTGCCTAGAAAATGTATATCTCGTCCAGGACCTCTGTCGTATCGTTCGACTGCATCGCGGGTGCAGTTGACGTCGATGCTTATCGATAAATCGCGCTGCAGTCGAAAAATCAATGCCACTCGTTTGCCAATAATTCGGCCGACGGCTTTGCCAGATAGGATCGTGCAATGAGAAATTTAAAAAGCAAATTTTATCCTCTACACTTCTGGGTGATTGACCCTTTTACGCGTACAGAGCAACGCGCTTGAAAGCCAAGTAAGTATGTACGTGCGTACTTGCTGCTGTGTACGCCTCGTTATATGTATACACACACACACACGTTTACCTGCAATTTCACCGTAGCGTATGCGTAGAATTTTAGAAAGTTCTTTGAACGATCGTCATCGTCATCGTCGCCGACGCCAACGCGCTCGCCTGAGACCCGGAGAAAGAGAAAAAGTTGCCTTTTGAAAAAAAAATCCGTGACTCAATATTTTTTATGTCTGCGGCCGCTCTTAATGTTGTTCTATTTTCGCTCAAAAAGAAGGAGAAAATAGATCATGGGAGGAGACATCGTATCTTACGTACAAATGACTTTTAAACGATCCAACGCGCGGCATTTAAAAGCTTATCGGCCACCGAATAATCTTTTATAAGAAACGATAATAGGACTGGGGTATCGTGCAATGACGTATTTCCAATGGTTTTTCGAATTGCGTATGCACGATAATTAGTCCTGGTGTTTGGTATCATAACAGGTATATCGATCCATTGAATCAATGGAAAAAGTTGACAACTGTGACTTTTTTATTTGTATCGAATCAATGGGTCGTTTATTAAATCGATTTTGTGTCTCCACGTTTTCGTATACACCATACCAGGGTAATCGTACCTTAACGACTTCACGTAACTGTACCCAGTTTTTTTTTTCGAACATATACAAGCTACGAAAATACTCAGACTAAACGTCAACAATATAATGCATTTTTGATGCATATTTCATCAAAATTAATAAACAATTAAATGATAATGGAGAAAAGACTTGATTTCCCAAGGTCTCGAACTCAATTCTCAGAATGAAAAACTTTGTAATTCATTTTTCTGTAGTAGGGCAGAGCAATCGGATTATGAGCGATGCTCGGACACTTCGCAGATACGTATAAACTGACACAGGCAAAAACGAACCGTTCATTTCTCGCTGAGTGGAGAGAAAAAAACGTAAGAAAGAAAAGTTTTAGGTGGACGTTCGCGCCAGCGAGCATATATAGCGTTGCGCATCAAAAAACTAGCAACCTTCTCGGCGGGCATACTCTTGAACAATGTGCCCGCTGCTTTTACTGTCTTGGGCATTTTGCAATGTCGTATTGAAGAGAAAAATTTGTCTAGCAGCAGCAGCAGCAGTAAACTCGCGTGAGAAATACGAGGCTTGATTCACGAGACGGGGGCAGCAATTAATTTGGATTCGAGGTTGATCATAGACCGGCTTGCGTTTGATGCTGTGGATATTACATATATGTTACATATAAAATGAAATGAACGAAAAAATTTTACGAGTACAACCAGAGGAGCAATGAGATTTCACATTTTTAAAGGCGTCTAGTTCCGTTTGCCTTCAAATAAAAAAATGGGAAAGAGAAACGATATTTATCGAAACGAGACGGAAATCGGTCATGTATAAATATAATTTATATTTACGTGCTGTATACGTGATCATTGAGCTATACAGACGAGATTAGTCGTGCTAAAAGTTTCTTTTTCCTCTTTGCTGCGTAAAGAATAGAGAGATATAACATCGTCAAAGTCTTTTGCACAAGTGTGCCTCGCGATTCATTGCGCAACTTTTGCTTACTCTCTTGCCTTGTGTGCTGATGCTGATGCTGCTGCAGTACATACAGCACAATATATACAGTATGTGCAAGTCGCAAAGTGCGAGGAGGCAAAACTCGTCGGTGAACGTATAAGCGTACGGGTTTTTGTGCTCGTTCTAGGCTACGGCGCGCATACACATGCATCCGCTGTAAGTCCTTCAACTCTGCAACAGTTCGAAGCGTAAATCCAGCGAAGCAAGGACCCAAGCTATGCTAGCCCGTACACCATTGTGATTATTGCAGCTTATCATTAACGCAGTAACGACCCTTACTGCGCTACATTTACGCTTCGAGCTGTTGCAGAATTCAACGTCTTATGTAGTACGTAATATTACTGTACATACACATAACATATATAGGCAAAAGAGATATTCGCACAAGCAAGCAATGTACCGTTACACATGGCGCGCTCGATGCGAGCTCGGAATACATATACAAATACATATACACACATGCACAGCCCAGCACAAAGTGTGCGAGAGCAAAATGAACTTTCGAACGCTTCATCATGAGAGAGCTGCAAGCAGCAGCGGCGAGAGAAACGCCGAGCCGATGAGCGAGCAATTAGCACTCTATTCGGCGAAACTCGACAGTCTTGGACACTCGGACGTCTCTCGGAGCAAGCAGAAAATCGTTGAAATGTAACAAATCCTTTTTCACAGAGCAGCGACGAAGGACAATTTGAAATGTCGTACGTATAGCAGAAGAAGACGCACGCGGTTCGGCACGGCATGAAAATACCCGCCAGAGTCGAGCGGAATTTCAAGTCCAGCTTTCTTGCGAGCTTCTACAACTGCAGTCGGCGCGTGTATACACATCCACATTCGAGAGGGGGCTAATATTGTTTACACCCCCACTCGGGTCAAAGAGTATGTGCCGTAGAGTAGGTATTTCTATGCCACTTGCCAGTCGCTCTGCATGTAGCATATAGCTATATATGAATGGCATGCTATGCCAGCATAGGAAGTGAAAAGAGAGAGAGAGAGAAAAGAGGGGCTCTTTCCGTGGAGCAAGAGCGGACACAGAGAAGGAAGTTGTATGCCGCTGTAGAGAGAGAGAGATTCGCGAGAGAACCACCACTACATTTTCCAACCCCACCAGCTACGAGCTTCTCTCTCTCTCTGTCAGCTTTTTGCCCGTGTAGGTATACGTGAGGCACGCGGCGGCGGCTGCAGCCACCACTTTTCTGCGGGTTCTCTCGGCTCTGCACGCGCAGGGAATATCTGTATAGCGTCAGCGCGCGCCTGCCTATATATGATACCCCACCCTCGGGTGCTCGCTCGCTCGCGGGCGAGAGAGAGAGAGAGAGCGAGCGCGACCAAGACGATGATGTTTTCTGTATATACAACGAGCCATGTGCGCGGGTTTCCACATTGCAACAAGGGTTGCTCCTGGACAAAGACGTGTGCCTGCCGCCGCCGATGTAAGCTATACGGAAATGCCGCGCTGCGCTCGCGATCTTGTTACGTGAATACAAGTTAACCTCTTACCTCGACTATAAAATCAGTGTTTTTGCAGTACGTTGACTCGGGAATTTCTGTCGATTCGTTGCGTCTCTCCTTTTTTTCCCGCGTGCGTTGCCTGCGCGAGATCGACGACACTGCACCGAAGGCAAGCTCGGGACTCGCTGCAGCTGCTAACGTTCCTGCGGCCTCGGAGCTGCCTCACTTCGCGAACGACACTTGGCAACTATTCGCGCGATCTGCACGCCGACCACCGCGTTCTACACGATCGGCCGAAAAAACAAAACGGAATGATGGCCCGCGAGCAAGTCCGTCTGTACGGCAAACAACTTGCTTCTAAATGTCCATACCCGTTATGTGCTCTCTCTTTCTCTACACACATACACACTTATATATACGGTCGTTACAAATTACAGCACACACAGTCTCGCACTCACGTCACATGCATGGTTTATAAAAGCTATGTGTATCTTTGACTGTACGCACATATATATCAGAAGGCGGCAGTTCTCGCGTTTGCCGTCGTCGTCATTTTATATGTAAAAGCCCGACTGAACTATATGATATATGTAGCGCGCGTTCAACTTGGAGAGACTTTCGAGCCAAGCGCCGCTGCTCCGCTGCTGATGTCAGCAAACCAGCGTGACTCGAGTCTGCGTATGTATATATCGTTATGTATAAAATAACTGCTGTATGCCTATATAACGCATGGAATATGGTAGTCATAAGCGGCGAGCTTGGCGGCACGGCCGCTGCACGCGCAACGGCGCTGCTCTACAGTCGCTGTGCAAATTCTCGCTTCTCGCTGCGCTGACCGATGCGTTTCTGCGCCGTCCTTGATCGAGAGCGACGTTTTCGAGTCGGCTCCTGTGCAAACTGCAACCCCTGAATATTAATTAAAGAGTCGCAGCTTGCGAGTGTTCTTTAATCTTTACCGTTATTAGGACAGCGACATCGGTAGTAGGTTTTATCCTTTGCACTCGTTTCGTTTCACATTCAGGATTCATAATTGCACATCGATATCTTTATCGCGTTTGAAGCAGATTGCAGCCTTGTAAGGTGGATCGATCGATCAAACGAGTCTCAACCTGCTGGATAAACATCAAACTTTTTGAATTTTTTTTAGAATTATATCAGCTCTTTGAACAAATTTGAATAAATCGTTATGCTCGTCTTTGATTCGAATCAATGATTATTCGTTCGAGTTCAAGCAGGTTTTTTTATACTCATGTCGATAAGAGTCGCAGACCCCTCAGTCATTGATTTCCAATCAATATAAGTTGCATGTGGTATCGTTTAATTTTTTCCCACTGTCATTGTTGTTACTTTTATACTTCAAAGTGACAAATAATTACGTCAATCGCGCGCAATATCGCTCGATCGGTATAAAAATAACATACGAATGAACTGGTCTCGCGAGCGTCTCCTCCACTCAGATATTAACGCGTGCTCACCGATTCAGCTACAATAATAAAGTCCTCTTGCACGTGTGCATCATCTATCATAAGCTTGGTCGAGTGGGAGGCGGTCTATTAGTCGAACGCAGCCACAAGGTTAACGCGCAAAAGTAATTTTGCGGAAAAATAATATATCATCTCGCAGTAGTCGCTGCTATTCGTCGTCGGCAGTCAACGTCGCGGAGCTTCGTCGCGATGGTCTCGTGGTCGGTCATCCTGTTGGCGGCTACGGCCCTCTACCTCGTCTACGCCTGGTTGAAGAGGCGGATGGCTTACTTCGAGGACCGTGGCATACCCTACCTGCCGGGCGTGCCGCCATTCGGCAACATGTTCGACGCCTTCATGCGGCGCAAGCACATGAACGACGTCGTCCGAGACATCTACAACGTGAATCCGGAGGCCAGGTACGTCGGTGGCTTCGACTTCATGCGGCCCGTCATCGTGCTCCGCGACCTCGAGCTCATCAAGGACGTGACGATCAAGAACTTCGACAATAGCCCCGACCACAAGAGCTTCATCGACGACACGGTCGACCCGCTCTTCGGCGGCAATCTCTTCAACATGGCCGGGGATCGGTGGCGCGAGGCACGCGGCATGCTGTCGCCGGCCTTCACCTCCAGCAAGATGAAGCAGATGTTCGAGCTCATCCTGTCGTGCAGCAAGAACTTCGCCGCGTACCTCGAGTCTCTGCCTGCCAGCCAGCGCAAGATGGTCTCCACCAAGGACCTCTTCACCAAGTATACCTGCGACTGCATAGCCACCACTGCGTTCGGCGTCAGCGTCGATTCTTTGAAAAATCCCGACAACGAGTTTTACCGCTACGGACGTGAGGCGACGAATTTTGAAGGCCTCAAGATGCTGATGTTTTTCCTCCTTCGCGCCGCACCCAAGCTCATGAAGATTCTTCAAATTCGCTTCGTCAGCGACCAGGTTCGCGATTTTTTCACGACCCTCGTGCAGGGCACCGTCGAAGCCCGAGACACCAAGGGCTTCAGCCGACCGGACATGATCCAGCTGATGATGGACTCGCGCGGCAAGCAGCTCAAGCACCTCGCCGCCGTCGACACGACCTACATGACGTCCCAAGCCTTCATATTCTTCTTCGGCGGCTTCGACACCACGTCGACGCAGATGTGCATCATAGCCCACGAGCTGGCCATCAACGAGGACACGGTGCAGAAGCGACTGCAAGAGGAGATCGACCGAGTGCTCGAGAGCAGCAACGGCGAGCCAACCTACGAGGCCATCAACGCCATGGCCTATCTCGACGCCGTCTTCAACGAGTCCATGCGCAGACACACCCAGGTTGGCCTGCTCGATCGGCTCTGTCGACGCTCCTTCGAGCTGCCGCCGGCGCTTCCGGGAGGCAAGCCCTTCCTGGTCGAGCCCGGCATGAATATCTGGGTGCCTGCCTCGGCCATACATCGCGATCCCAAGTACTATCCCGATCCCGAGCGATTCGATCCCGACCGTTATTACGAGAAAAAAGTCACCATCAATGACACTCTCAATCTGGGCTTTGGAATCGGTCCGCGAAGCTGCATCGGCAATCGTTTTGCAATTTTAGAGACGAAAATTTTGCTCTTCTTCTTGCTGGCCAAGTTCACCCTCAAGGCTAACGAAAAGACCAGTTCACCCATGAGATACGACAAAAAAACTTTCGCTCTCAAGGCCGAGGGTGGATTCTGGTTGGATATAGAGCCTCGCAAACTTGGCGTTTCATAACGTGTGACCGACAATTTCGCGCGTCTAACGACTTTTTTTTAAAAATGAAATAGCTTTTTCAACAACCACAAAACGTTTTTTTAATAAATACTGACACGAAATGAAAATTTTTATTAGTTGTTAATTATACTTTGTAAATAAAATTTGGTATTAAATATTATTTTCATCCAATCAATTTAAATTCAATATTTTTCTTTTATCTCGTATGTTTATTGACAAATTATCTGCTTTATTTGCAACAATATCATAGTAACCCTCTTCATCGTCATCATTATTATCATATTATACAAAATACTTGTTTAATGTATCATTTCTTCAAAAACTTTCGCTCTTACACTCATAACTCAACAATAATAATAAGTATATAATTAATTACTCATAACATCTTAACTTATGGTACTTTGCTACAAGGTGTGCACAAATAATTTTGCTACTAATTTAATTTAAATTTGTTCATGAATATTTTCATATGAGCTTCTATTATAAAATTTAAAAATTATGGAAATAATGGAATTAATTATAAGCTACAAATAGAATAAATCGTAAATTTAAAAATGAATTGTTACAATCTTGATGTGGCTTTTGACTTTTATTTTAATTACTTGACTTAGATACTTTAACACAGATAGTGTATTAAAAAGAAACTAATATTTTGCCACTCGAGTACATGTTACCTTGTCATTTTGATTTAAATGAAACTATCATGTTATTAATGTTGAATGCAACACCACAATTACAGTAACTGATAGCTTAATATGTACATACATACTAGTATTTCATTTGTTTAATAATTTTAATGATTATGTGCATACAAAATAAATTATATTACAAAAGCTAATACCTCCACAAAATTGATGTTCACATGATTTTCAATAGTTTAATTAAAATAATCAATAATTATAATTTTATTCAGAAATTGTACACATTGCGTGCTTGATTTAAGTCAAATTTGTTTTTTTACTTCGAGCAATTGATTAAAGAATTAATCAAATTTTGAGTCAGCGCATTCCATTTTCTTCAAAATAATAACTTGACATTTCAATCGATTTTTTTTTAATTTCATTTTTTTCTATTTAATCGTAACTGTAATTTTAATAAATTCATCGAAACAAATTTGATATTTACTGAAGAGTTTAAAATCTAGTTTATCGCACTCACACAGACATCATTTATATCTTCATAAATGCATACATTCTTGATGTACATCACGTTTTTTTTACAGTTGTTAATAAGTATCGACTCTTCTTTGTAATCGTTCCATGTGCAAATTAAACAACATTTTATTGCTTTCATAATATTGCGGATTTTGTTGAGCATTTAAATCTGGAGAATATTCCATAGAATTACTGCTGTGGCTTGGACTGTAGCAATCGCTTGATGAGGATCCCTGAGAATGATTTGGTGATAAATTTGGATTATTCCACTGCATATTCAAAGATGCATTTTGCTGTTGCATCCCTTGCATATTGTTTATGTGAATATTATTTATTCTTTTACTGAGTGGTGTGAACTCAGTACCATCTTCTTCCAGATCACGTCCTCGCTTTCTGCTACAAAGAATCATTCAAAATTTATATTATAAAACAAATTAAAGATATATAGATTTATACATATTTGATTCTATGATAATTAAGGATCTCATCTAAAAGGAATAATAGTGGTAGAAGTACATTAATCATTTTCAAACTCAATTGCTAACATTTTCAAGATACTTTTTTTAAAAAACTTCAAAGATAGCTAGAAAATCAAATTTTAAATCTGGTTCTTGGAAACTACTACTAAATATCTTTGTAAGAAGTCAATGGTGCTATCAAAATGAAAATCACCACTGCTTTATTGAGAAATATTCAATAGAAGTTTCAGAATACGGGATAGAAATTTTTTTTTAATCAATTAATTTTTAATTTTTGGTATGGCTTTGCCCTTCCCTGACTTTCCAGTGATGTAAAACACATGGCATAAAATTACATGGCATAAACACATGGTCAACTTGAAAACATAAATATCCTTTAGATTGCAGGGTTTTCTTCGAGAAATAAAGTATAAATCCTCAAGTCTATAATTTTGCAATTATTGCTCAATCACTAATGCTAAAGGTATAGGACAAAAGCATGTGTATTTTTGAGTTTTGGCCTCAAAAAACTAAAGCAATCACTCAAACGTAATGTTCCAGGGCCACTTAATAATTTACATTGTTTAATTTGGATAAGTTTCATATGAAAATAATTCTTACTTGGTAACTTGAGTCATTTTGATAAATTTGCTGGAAAATCAGATGCTCGAAGAACTTGTTAGGTTGCAGTTGAAGTCCTGCAGCCAAAACGTAAAATTTTGATGGAAATGGAAAAAACGTCGTGTCAATGTTTATGTGCACATACTGTTTTGCCTTGTCAATGTGTGTGTGTGTACGTTGAAACTGGTATACTTCGCAGTGAGTTTCGTATCACAGCAAATATAATCTTTCAGTATGTAACCTCAAAAAAGGAATCACGCACGTCACTAACCAGATTCTGTAATTCCGTCTTACAGCAGTCTTGTATTGACTACACACTACACAGTGTACAGTATAATGAGTAATGAGAGCATGTGTAGTATTACATTGGAGAAGGGATACGTTCAGGTTCTAACTGTATAAGACTAAATCCAATCCGAGTCATGCGTACAAGCGGATCGAAGTAAAGGAAAATTTAATGCAGTTTAGAAAGTTTGCGCAGCAGCCGAACAAAGGATTGTATTTTGTAAGCGCGGTAGTTTTGAATCTATTGTTTAAATAATAGAAGAGCAGCTGGATTTAATGGATAGATGACCTCGACTAATTCGAATTGTTTTTTATTAATTATAAAATTTCTCTTGCAGAGTTCATTGAAAAATCAAATTGTCAGGAATAAAACATAGAAAGTAATGTCTAATTTATTCAAGTTAGAACGGGAACACTCATCAAAATAATCTTGTATTAACTTACTTCATTAATATTAATATAAAATAAAAATCATATCTAAGAAAAAGAGATTCAGTGAATGAATATGTTTTTGGTAGATAATTGTAAAAAAGGCTTAAATGAGCAATTACATAATTTACTTGTAATAAATATTGATATTATTCTCGCAGGCCCTATGAGAAGTTAAATGTGTATTTTAAGTGTTCTTGAAAAAAAAACAACAAAAGAAACTTAAGGTTATTTTCAAATGAATTTTGAGAATGGATTACACCTAACAAACCCAACAATGAGACGACTTTGCTACATATTTTTTAATATTTTCCGTAGTATGGCCAATTTATGTTTGTTTTAACTATAGTTTCAGGAGTTGACGAAGATGCAGATAATTCATCTGAAGAAGTCTTTTTTTCCTTTCTTTGTAGGTAGATTAATGATTTCAAAATGATCAAGAATAATGAATACTGCAATCGGTTTTATGCATGAAAAAAATATCATTCGCTTAGTTCATCTTCTTATTATGATGTTGGAACATAACAATGGTAAATGACGACATATCGATGCTAAAACTAGCAAGTCATGCATACGTCTTTATTTAACGTACTGCAAGTTCTCTTTTTAAGGTTGACAAGTCTTTTTTTTATTTGGTTCAATTTAAAGTCTTCCTTGTTACTGAATACTTAAAAAAACTATGTTTAAAAAATTCACTCAAAATATGTATTGGCTACTAATTGAAAGCTAGATTTTATTGATATTCTGTCTAGCACAGTTTAAAATATTAGATAGAATATCTTATTCTTTGTGGTTTTCAATTGAAATATTTGTTGTTGGTTGGCAACGTGGACGCGTGAAGTGATTGTGAATCTAATTGAAGCCATTTTTTTATACAAGTGATAATGTCAGATCATTGTAAAGCATCTATGGCTAGTTTACTTTTGTTCGCAAGCATTATATTGCAAAGCGCAATTGGCCTCAGAATACTTGGTTTGTTTCCATATCAGGGCAAAAGCCATTTCACCATGTGCGAAGCGCTTATGCGAGGTCTGGCTGCCAAGGGCCATCAAGTCGACGTCTACAGTCATTTTCCACTGAAAAGTTCCATTCCGAATTATAAAGACTTCAGTCTGGCCGGTAGCCTGCCAGCCGTAGCTAACAACATGACGTACGAGGATGTTTCGAAAGCTACCGGTACGGATATGATCGGATTGTGGATCGGTAAAATTGGAACATCCGTCTGCAGACTGATGGATCATCCCTTGTTTCAAGAACTTTTTTATCACCCACCAAGAGATCCTCCGTACAATATTATCGTTCACGAGGTATGCTGACTGCTTGAAAGGTAAATGCGGCAAGGTAGCTCCGTAAATAGTTGACTCTAATTCCTATTCAGGTTTCCGTCACTCACTGCTTCATCCCTTGGGGTCGTCATCTAGGGATACCCATCGTGGCAGTGGTTACTTTGCCTCTTCTAGATTGGCTATTCGAGCCCCTTGGCAATCCAATAAATTTGTCCGCCGAACCGAGTATATTTTCTCCATATGCCGCACCGATGAGCTTCCTCCAAAGACTTGACAATTTTATCCGTTTCAAATCGATCAATCGGGACTTTAACAGATTCAGCGAGGAGCACGCCAGATACGTGGAAAAGTATTTCGGCATTTCAGATAGGAAACCAATCGAGTTGATCAAGGACGTCTCGCTGGTTCTCGTCAATTACGACCATTCGATCAGCGGAGTTAGGCCATTCGCGCCGATCGTCGTGCCAGTCGGAGGCTTGCATATCCTAGATCACAACGACTCGCTGTCCGAGGCGCTGCAAACTTGGCTGGATCAAAGCGATCGAGGCTTCGTTTACGTCTCGTTTGGATCCATGACGAGACTCGAGACGTTCCCCCGTCACGTGATAGATACATTTTATAAATCTTTTCAGAGCATAGCTCCGGTTCGAGTGCTTCTGAAAATTGCCAAACCAGAAGAGATGCCAGTTGGAATGCCGGACAATGTGCTCGTGCAAACTTGGCTGCTGCAAATTCAAATACTCAGTAACTATCGGTAAATACTTATCGAACTATTTATAATCAATTTACGGACTATTTTTTCAGAGCACAAAAATATCAAAGCTTTTGTCACCCACGGTGGATTGATGGGATCGCAAGAGTCGATTTTTTACGGGGTACCTATGATTGGCATACCTCTATTTGCTGATCAGTTTTTTAATATCGAATCGTACGCCAAGAAAAAAATTGCTCTGCATCTGAACCTGTATGAATTGACTGAAGAGTCTCTGACCTCTGCTTTAAAAGAAATCATTTACGATTCATCATATTGGTAGGACTAATTATTGTCTCTACGATATCCGAAATTGAACTTGATAAATTTTTTCAGGAATGCGGCTCAACAATTAAGCGCAGAATTTCGAGATCGTCCTTTATCACCGATCGATACAGCGACTTTTTGGATTGAATTTATAGTGCGACGAGGGGAGGATGCTTTAAAATCTCCACTTGTCCATATGCCTTGGTGGCAAGCTTCGCTTCTAGATGTTTACATATTTTTCGTTTTGTTTTTAATTATTGGTTCCCTACTAGTAAAAATAATGTTTAACATGTTTGTTAAAAAAATAGGTCCAAAAGAAAAAAATCTATGAGATACAGCGATCATTTTTCAAGCCAATTCATCTCTTAGATATTTGAATAATGACGTTTTTTGTAGAAAGATAAACACATGCATATTAATAAATAATCGGTATTATTATTATTGAATCTGAAATCTAAAATTAAATCTGAAAAAATTCAAGTGGTTACTTAGAAAATTAAAATTTTTTAGACGATGTAAGGGTCCGAAAAAGCTGAAGAATGTCAAGGTTGTTTGTGTTATTGAAATGTACTTTCATGAATTTTTTCAGATTTTTGAAGTTGATGATACACTTAGAATCGATGCTGATAAATTCGGATTTTCAGGGTGACCCTTATCGATTTGAAGCCTACATTATGGCTTTTCATAGTGCCACTCTTTAACTAAAAAATATATTATACATAATAACATCAGTCAACGACTAATTACAGTATTCCGAAACTACCGGTAAGGTTTCGCTCAACATTTTCCAAGAGGGAGAGAAATAGAATACGAATTGAATTCATAAACCTTGAGTGCTTGCTAACAGCAAATTAAAAAAATTAAATTTCTCTTGATATCCTTTTACTCATATCAACCAACATTGGCCCAATTTTACTTTTATATAAATATAGCTGTAGCTGGTTGAAAAAATAAAAATCTGACGCCGAAGTTTGGGAACTGTTTACATTTATAAGATGAGATCTACAGGATAAATTGTTATGATTACTCGAGTACGTACGTGTAATTATTTCAAACGTTAAATTAAAAATTAGTAGTACACAGTAAGTCGTTGAGGATACACGTCTGAAAATATATCCGAACGGTGAAAATCATGGCGTTTTCCATAAATAACGTCATGGCCTCGTTGCTGGTGATGACCGTTTTTTTGACGATCGGTAGCGATGGCCTTCGTATTTTAGGCTTATTTCCACGAAACGAGAGGAACCACTTCGCCGTTTGCGGAGAACTGATGAGAGGGTTAGCCGAGAGAGGCCATTACGTCGACGTGTACAGTCATTTTCCGTTGGAGGAATACGTTGCCAATTATACGGACATCAGCTTGAAAGGTACGCTGCCCGAAGAGAAGACGGTGTTTTTGCCCGACGACCTATACGAGCGCGTGACCAAGGAAGAGCAATTGGAGCGATGGCTGAGGACTTATGGCAAGTCGATTTGCGACCTCATGAGCTCGACGCATTTCCTATCGTTGTTCGACAATGCGGTACACTATCCCCAGTACGATTTAATCATAACCGAGGCACGTAAAGGAACATTTCGATTGTAATTACGATCGTTAATCATATAGTCATTATTATAATCGTTTTACAGATTTCGTTGGTCAATTGTTATCTACCGTGGGGTCGCTACCTCAGGGTACCGGTAGTAGGCGTTGTAACCACACCCCTACTCGACTGGCAATTCATCCCCTTGGGCATGCCGATGAATTTGGCCACGACACCTTCCATGCTATCGTTCACCTCGCGCCCCATGAACTTCTGGGACAGATTAAACAATGTTTACAACTACATTAAGAGCCATCTACTTTTCTCAGGCGTAGCTTCCGATCAAGTCTGCAGTATGAAAAAGTACTTTTTGGAAGACATCGATAGCCCCGCCACGCCCTTGAACAGGGACGTCTCGCTGGTTCTCGTGAATCATGAGCCGATCCTCAGCGGACTGCAGACCTTTGGACCGAACGTCGTGCCCGTTCCCGGATTGCAAATCAACGATCGCAAAGACAAGCTGCCCGAGGTATGAGTCTCGATCCTTTTATAGTCCTTTCCAAGACTCGATCTTTTAAGCGTCCAATTTTTTCTACGCCAAAAGCTGGTTCAACAATGGTTGGATCGTTCATCCAAGCATGGATTCGTCTACGTATCGTTGACCTCGACGAAGTTCGAGGAACAACCCACAATCGTGCTGGAGAATTTTTACGAAGTTTTCAAAATGCTGGCTCCGGTGCGTTTCTTGGTCCAAGTTGACGATCCAGAAGTACTGCCAGTTGGCATGCCACTGAACGTTATGCTTCATTCGTCCTTTCAAAATCAACAAATTTTGAGTAATTTTTCGTTCTTTCGCTAATTCGATATTGTCAAGATCTATTTTTTGAAGTACTCACTTCGACATTGAATTGTAGAACACAGACATATAAAGGCATTCGTTACTAACGGAGAATATGAGCAAGTACAAACGGCCATTTATCATGGAGTGCCGATGATAACCATGCCTTTGAACGATGATCTGGGAATGATGGCCCTTTCGACCAACAAATTGAATAGCTCCATTTGTGTTCCCTTCAGACATTTCACAGTTTTCGAATTAAGTTATTCTTTGTATGCGCTCTTGGACAGTCAAGCGTCGTACAAGTAAGTAGTACTTTCATTTTTTTAATAAAAGAAATATAACAGAGACTACAAGGTCATATATTTTTCTCCAAAAATAATCAGACAAGAAGCAAAAAAACTCCAAGAGAAAATCAACTTTAAGATTGCCGATCCAGTAGATACAGCAAATTTCTGGATAGAGTACATTCACAAATTCGGTAAAGACTCCTTAAGATCTCCGGAGCTCGATGTAGCTTGGTGGAAGTCGTCACTCGTCGACGTCGTCATTCTCGCGGCGGTGCTTTTGACTTTGGTCCTTATAGTCCCTACACTCTACCTTGTCTTCTCGATAATCAAGATGCTTACATACGACCAGATTTTCAAACCTAAAGAAGCTGATTTGTACATAGTAATGAACGTTCGTCATAATCGTAATAAAAGAGATTAACGCATTAATATACATGTAAAAAGGAATGTATCGTAACGACTTTTAACGTGTACATTTAAAATGATATTCCGTGTTATCGTACAAATAATTTTGTAATTTATGTAAATTGACAAAAAACATTAGATGATGACATCGTCGTCCCAGCTCAAGAGCGCTCTTGACAAATTTAAGCGGCAAAAACATGCTCTTGTTCTATCTTTTGAGTGTGAGACTATATTTGTATTGAATTTTTTTGTTCAAGTGATTGTAATAAAATATACTAGATTTACACTGATAATAATTTCTTGAATTCACACGTTCTGGGGAGCAGATTAAACAATGTTTACATCTGCTTACAAAGCCATACTAGCTTCAGACCCAAAATTATATCAAACAACTAAAAAACACAAGGCGTCACTCACTTACACTCTTAACTATTTTCAGACATAGTTTGTTTATGCGTGGTGAGCTTTCGGCAAGATCACCACCTAGCGGTTAGTTCATAAACTACTACTCTCGTATATCGAATGTTGTTGTCCCGGCAACTCCGATATCATAACAACACATAATGGGATGTTCCTTGTATCTAATAAACTATACGATCTTACTAAAAGAAAAATTGTTAATATCCATTCAAAAAACTAATGAAAATGTAATCTTTGATCCAGCAATCAAATCTCATGTGTCTCATAATTTTGTAAATCGTATGGTATTGTACATTTTCGCCCTTTGATGACAACTTCAAATTTCAAATTTGAAAAAACAAATTATTACTCGTCTGAATCTCATTGTTTCAATTTTAGTCAAATGAGCGTAAAAGGGGTTTTGATTTCAAAATCTTGGATACTAAACAGTAATGTTGCAAATGAAAACCAAATGAAATGTCAGGTTGAAATGTGCAAGCTCGCGGTGTGATCATCATAAGCCCAAAAACTGCTCCATCGCTCGCTGACTCTATAAAACAATGGGCAAAAATTGTGCAGTCGTGTGTCCTTTCAATGACTTTGGTCCAGGCAGCTGTCGGCCGTTCCTCTTGATGGCGAGCCACCAGTCGAGCTCGGCGTATCGGTGCGAGCGAAACGCGCTGTAATTACCGATACTCCATTGTTCCCACTCGTTGCTGTCGTTGTTCATGTTGAGCTACACGCACGTGAGCAAGCAGAATGGAAAATAATTAACACGTCAGGCGACACGTGCGCACGAGAGCTATCGTTGTTGTTATTGTCGCTGGCGACATTCTTACCTCACCGTACAAACGGCCCGTGGAATTGAATGCCAAATAACGACCGGTTTCTGCGCTCTGCAAGCGTACGATTCCGTCAGCCACTGCTCGCACGAAGAGGCGGGCTGTGAAAGAGTCAAGAGCACAGCGTTGTTGTATAATTTTTATTTTCTTTTTGAAATTTCGTGGCTTCAACGAATCAGCGAATCAAGTGCTTACCGTGGTTGTCGTCGGCGTCAACTCCAGCGACTCGTCCCAATGAATCGATGCCGACGCAGTATCCCGTTCGAGCGAGTAGCTTCAGTTGCAGCGGCTTCTGTCCGACCTTCGAATGAACGAGTGACCAAGGTATCGACGCGTGACTCGACGCTACTACTGCTGGGTTGCTGAACAGATAAATTAGGCTCGAAAACTGCATCGATTCGTTTTTCGTCGAAATAGAAATATGCATTCTTAGAAGTGATTTTGCAAGTAGGGGGCAAACGAGGAGAGCGAGAAAGGTCTGTAAGTATATGTATTGCGTTGGACTAGCTAATCACTCTGACATTGCATAGGTGCGTGTTCGCCATAAGTAAAATAGCGAATTCTCGGGAAAAGTTGCATACGTATTACGAGCACATGGCTTGTGTACGAAACGGACTTTTTGCGCGGCGCACTCAACGCACCAGCGTCGTTTTATAGTTTTTGCGCGCTGTTCGAGGCACGCGTTACGAGCAGAGGTAGATATAAAATAGGCTGTGCAATGTGCATACACAAATGGAGCGTATAGCGTGACTGCCGGTGTATCATCGTCTAAGGGCAAATGTGGGGTTCACGACTCCTTTATCGGTGCGAAGTTTCACAAAACTAACGATACATGATCGATTCGTAAAACATAATCTCGTTTTATTCGAACAAACAGGACAAAAGTTGCATAACGTTTTCGCGAGTCAAGTTCATCTATGCAATGTCAAGAGACGAAAAATTGTACGTTCGTGCCGTTGCGTCCGCCAAGCTCTCCGTCCTGCAGCCTGCAAAGCTGCAGGGAGCTAATCGCTGCTCGTTATGCGCGCCAGCCGTGCAGTGTTACGTGTGAATTTATAGCCGCAGCCTCGTGTGATGTACGTCGTGCGCAATTAATGTTTATCGAATGGAAAGAAAATAGCAGACCTTCGATGAAAATATTTTTCTCCTTTTACAAATTAACTCATCTTTTTGATGTGTAACGTCTTATGGCTCGTTGGGTAGGCTAGTGAATCCGTGAAAAACGAGCGAGCGAGCGAGCGCGATAATCGTAGGTTTTTAGTCTCAGTAGCGTCTGTTTGCTTCTCGCGCTGTGATTGGTCTACGCTAGGCAGTGTCGAGTGACTGCTAGTTCGCTTCTGCTGCGACACGCACAGCACGGGCGAGCAGTACTCGACAGTCAGAGCTCATTTCTATGAAACGTACAATGTAGCGTTGTGTATCTCTGCGTCTCTGTCTCTCGCTCGCGCGTTGCGTTTTTACGTGTGTTGATCGGTCAAAATTATTAAAACTAAATCAAAAATGTGAATTAAACTTGAATTCGTTTTGAAACGGAACTTAATGTAAGTTGAGGCCGCGCAAGCGGCCTCGACACTCAATAAACGAAATCACAATTAATCGGGAGGTATTGACTACAGAATAAATCGAAAAATCAGTTTTATTAAAATTGAATCAGTTTTATTAAAACAAAATCAGCTGTATAAGAACAGCTGTAAGATGTGTAACGTCTTTATGAATATTAAAAATAGAATTTAACATTAAACAATTCAAGTAATTTTATATAACAAAATGCAAGTAATTCGATTTAAAAAGTTCAAGTAAAACAATTTACAATAGAAAAAAAAAGTAGCGCTGCAAGATGTGTAACTAAAGTCACATTTAAAGGTAAAAAATAAAAAAAATAAACAAATAAAACGAAAAAGTACTTGACGTTGCACTTCTGGTGATTTTTGTTTAATATGCTCGGACACCAGAAGTGCAACGTCAAGTACTTTTTCGTTTTTTTATATTAGTCAAGGTTATCGTATGCAGGTGAAGAAAACAATGTCTCTGTTCATACGCAGCGATCGAGAAAATTTACAATTACCCATTTTGATAGTTATCGAGTGAAGCGTTGGGTAAAACTCTGCTCAGCTGGCTTTTGGCCTCCGTTTTATCGTCTCTGTTATTGTTTCCTTCGAAGCTGTCGTCGCTACTGCAACTGTCGTCTATGTCACTGCTCTCTTCTTCGACGTTTGGTGGCTCGAGATTCTCGTGGATCCAGCGCAAACTTGGCATCGCTGTTCACTGCTGCGCTGAGCCTGTTTATTTTTTTTTCTCATAAATATTTTCCATTTCATTGTCCGTCGTGGGATTGATTTATGAAGAGGCAGACAATCACGCCCCTTTATTAATCGGTCAAGATTTTTTTTAGTGACTAGTCTCGAATTGATTGACAATCCAATTTGTCGGGCTCGCGACGTTCTCGTAATAATTTGATTGATTTAATGAAACTTGATTGACTTATGAATTCGATTGAAATTTTTCATCTTAAACTGTATAATTGATACTTGATCCTATGAAAACCATTACACTTTCGAATTTTAAAAGTTAAATGTTTAAAAACTCAATGTGAAAAAGTAAATAATAATCTTGCGACATCCTTTAAATTTAATGGACTGTAATACCGAGTTCGAGCGATTGAGTTTTGCTCGTATATGAGCTATTTTTTATAAGCATGCTTAATCAGCACGAAAAATTTGCTCTACTTTTTCTCGTACTTATTCTGCTTACCAATGGACGTATCGGTGTACGTTAGTGTAACAGCGATGCAAGTTGATATAGGATACATTTATGATGTATCACTGTATACACGTGTAAATCTGTGTATACATTGATAACTTTGAAAATGAATGATCCAACTTAATTTTCAAATGAAAGGTACAGCGAAAATCAATGCAAAGTTTGATGAAAGTTATCGATATGATTCGCATTGGTAAAATTAAATGTATTATGTGTAAAATTTTCTTATCAAACATTGATGGATCGAAGTACAGTTTATATTTTATAAAAATAGTGCATGCGTTTGTTGTTATGAAATCAAATTGTTCACTGCCTACCTTTTAATTAACAATTAACATTTAGTTTTGACTTCTAAATATTCAATATTTATAGCACAAAATGAAGCAGCAATATTGCGGCCTGTCACTGTTTCAAATAAATTACCTGGCCAAGCGTCATGCGCGATCCACTCGGCTCGAGCTGTGCAACTGCAATGCCCGCGCGTCGGTCGGATCAAAAGAACAGCGGAGCCTTTCTCATATACGTGGTAAACATGTATGTATTTTACGCAGAGGGAGGGAGAGAGACGCACCCACACATTCGTGCCCGGTTGCAAGTTGCTTTTTTCTGCAGCATATAGTGATGATGAGAGTAATGTAATTGTCAACTAACAGTGAATTACTTTTACGAAGAAAGAAGGCTGCGATTTTATCATACTTACACTCATTAAATTATTTTGTCTGCGAGATCGAAAGTCTAGATCTTCGGTGAGAGATAGAATTTTAACATTTTTAGCGTTCGGTAAAGTGAGGTGATGTCAAGATATAAGAGAAAATAATTGATTCAGGTTTAATAAACATTTATTTGATCATGAATATAAAATTACACTTTATACGATAAATGAAACACATATTGTACAATATCTCACATTTTTTGTTAATAATAACTTCAGTGGCAATTCGAATACATGTCTAGTTTACAAATTGCTCACGCAAAAATCAAGAAAGAAAAACAAACTAGAAATTAAAACTGTAAAGTTAAAGCGTTATAGTTTCATGCTGTTCGACTTTGCTTTTTTTCTCGTTTCAATATACAATTACAATAGTGACTTGATTAATTATTGTTTGTTTACACTATTCTGTGTTTATGTAAAATAATTGATTGAACGAAATACGTTAGTATAAAATATTAGTAATTAATTATTGGGACTTCGAACTATATAATCATAATAATTTATCATTTAAATTTTTATATTTTTCAACAAATAATAACAATGAAAGCCGTCTACCCAGAATTCGTTCTTCACTACTTTCCAACTAATAACATGTAAAGAAAAAAAAGCTCTATTCAATTTTTTTTATCTTAAATCGTAAAAATATTTGTTTAATTATCACATATAATACAACAATATACAGTTTTGCTTTCTTTTTCTTGGACACAACACAAATAGCAAATAATTTTTTTATCAAACACTGTGAAACTTTGATAGTTCTTAAAATGATACCATTTTACGTTTTACATGGTTAAACCATACTTAACAGATAATTAAATACTAATTTCTCAACTTATTCACTAATTTCTAATTACATAAATACATTTTATTTACATGGCGATAATCAAAAGTTGAGACATTAATACAAAAGATCTTTTTGTCTTCATTTTTCTCTATTAAAATATTGATTGATTCAATAATTTACTTTTATACTATTTACATCTCCACATAAGTTTCTTGAAAACACCAACAACAAAACGTTACAAAAGAAACTGAATTTTATACTACTAACACCTACAACTTGAGAAAATATATAGCCAGATGCGCTATACATTCAAGTTAGTTAGCTTGGCCACAAATTGAGAAGAAGAATCAGTTGGCTCTTGATCCGGGTTTTACACACAGCTGAATTTGACACCTACAATAAGTAAAGACAATTACATTATTTTACTTTCAAAAAATATTTTTATGAGATTATAATAAAATTGATTTGACCAGAAAATTTATTTTTTGTAAAATTTTCAATTTTTTCAATTTTTTTTGTCAATTTTTCAATTTTTCCGATTTTAAAAAGAAAAAATTACTGCACAAGTTAATGCAAAATATCATGTTCATGGTCAGTAATGTTCTATTATATACATCAATAAGGTATGCATCCGTGCGTACCGTCGTCGCTGGAGTAACAGTTGTGACAGTGAAGTTTCTGATTGCGAACGCGAACATCGGTACCCATGAGACCATCACCTAATCGCACATGGCATACGCAACATTTGAAGCACTCCATATGGTAAAATAATCTTAGGCTTTCAATTATCATAGCTGCTCCTCGTCCTAAAATAAGAGAAGTTAATGAAATAAGTAAAGAATGAATTCAAATTATTATATGAAAATAAAACGTTTCGAATGCCTTGCATGCGATTCTTCAATTACTTTTATATTCACCTAATTCATCGCCACAGTGAGAACATTTTTTCTTTCCACTAACGCTCAACATTTTTTCCTGTGATTCTGGATTGCCAGAGTTCGTAGGCGACTGATTTAAATTGGCTTGTTTGTGCGTCTGTTGTATCTGATAGTGCTGCGGTGACTGAAGATGTTCCTGACTCGCGCTGTGCTCTAGCCTGAAATGAGAATGATAATCGTCGTTACATGGAGAATGTCTTTCGCTCGAGCCGTACCTCTTTTTATTCAAACAACAAGTGATACATGTATATTTTTCTCAATTGTACACTAAACTGAGCGCAAGAAAATAGAAAGTATAACGTATAGTACCTGCGCCTCGGCGAAAGCGGTTTCTCTTGCACGGCTCGACTTTGAACGCGTTGCGTGAGTGTCTGAATAATCGAGTCAGGCAAAGGTTTGCTGTCGGCAGGACGCATCGACGTTACCGGAGTAGCGTATGGCACCGCCGTTGTCCCGGTTGCGTGAGGCTTGCGCTGGTTTTTTTCGTTTATTCTTCGCTGCTCTGCTTCCTTTAGTATCAAATTTTTTAGAGTCAAGACTTATTTGTTCAAATTTGTACGTGTGAAGAACTTGTACAAACACTAACCTGTATGACCCAATGTTGATAATTTGAATAATCATGAGTTCCTCTTGGCACATCGCTTTTTCGTCTTTGCACCCATTGATCATTCTGTATCATTCTGGGTCTCGGCGCGGCAGACAAGGCTTGCAATGTTTGTCTGCTCATTTGTTGGCCCAATTGAGGCTGCTGCTGTTGTTGCGCAGGGGCCAAAGAATTGTTTGAACAGCTCGATCTTAAAGGAGCTTCGACTCGAGTCCCTGAATTCGCGGATGGTACGCGACTATTTCTGTCAAATTTACTATCATTAATTTTTACAAAACTGAAAATTATAACAGATACAGAAAACAGTCAAAATTTTAGGCTCGTACCTTATGGTCACGTCTCGTTGCCTCTGATCGACTAATCTCAAAGGCTTCGCAGGTGGTATCGGTGGAGGTGGTGGCGGTCTCCTCCTCGGCCCCATAACCGGTGCGTGATGTTCGTGCATTTGTAAATTCGGCATGGATGCTCGATAATTTACAGTGGTGGCAGCAACCGCGGATACGGCGTGAGACTTGTTGCTGTTGTAATGGTTACGCGTCTGCACCGCTGATTGCTGCTGTTGGTTTTCTTGTTGCATAGATTTCCACTGCTCGTGCAGCTGATCAGCCAAATGCTGTTGCTGTTGCTCGCGATAAGCCAAATTGTTGCGTTGTCTTTTGAGCTCTTCTTGCTCGAGTTGGAGCAGTTCGCGTTCCACGCGTAAAACTTCCTGCTTTTATATCGAATATCTCCAATTACTATGTTTGTAGAAAAAAAGAATATTTCTTTTTAAGAATCAATACTTACGTGTGAAGAAAAAGACTCATCTTCGTGGCTCGACACTGGGCTCATTGGTTTGTTATTCTACAGAAAAATGAGCGCGTTAGCACGAGTATTTGTTTGAAAATTAAAATCAATACACAAGTAACGTACCTCTTGCATATTTACATCGATTTCCTGTTTGCCAAGTCTATTATCTTCGGGTTCATTATGACTGATTTGATGCTGTTCAGTCAGCAATCTCACCTCTTCCTTTTTCATTTCCTCAATAGAATTGTGATGTTGACTTTCCATTTTCTCCTGCTTACGCAAATTTTCTTCGTTCATACGCAATGTCTCGGGATTCGGTTCCTGCTGGCGTTGACGTTGCTGACGCTGCTGAGCTTGCAGCTGCTGCTGCTGCTGCTGCTGTTGTTTCTCGCTAATTTCATGCTGCTGCTGCTGCGGCTGATGATTTATGATACCAGCTCGCTCGCGCTCAAGCTGCATCTTTTCTTCCTCGAGTTCGCGAAGCTTGTGAGCGAGTTTCTCGCCGAGGTCGCTGCTATCGTCACCGGCACTTCTTTCGCGATTATTTTCGTACCTCCACTGCTCCTCGCGCTCGAGCACCTCCATGATTTCGCGCTCTTTCTTGCTGATCTCGTCTTCCTCCGAGGAGGTGACACTGGTCGCGCCGAAGGGTTCGCTACTCTGACGGCTGTGTTGCGACATGTCCGGGCTCACCGGCTGCTTCGTCCAGTCTTCGGCTTGGCCAAGTTCGACGCCCGAGTCGCGCTCGTGGCTCGAATCTTGCTCGTAATAGCTGTCGGTGTCGTAGGAGCGTCGGTGAAGCTGCTCGATACGACGTTCTTCGGCGAGGATCGAGGCCATGTCCGGTGGTGGTTTGGTCAGTGTGAGCTCGCGTTCGAGATCGTCGTCGTTGAACTGTTTCGAGAATATGATTTGCTTAATGAATTTTTCAAATTTCATACACTTGAATAGTTTATAAACTTACGCTTTCGATGCCCAAAAAGTCAGAACGCCGACTGCGGATTTCTTTCTTGATGCGACGAGTCGAATTCAAGCGTTTCAATGGCTCGATCGGTTGATTATCTTCGTCGCTCAGGTCAACTGGCGGTGGTGGTGGCTTTTCTTTCGGTGGTTCTCCACTCGTTGGAGGTCCCATTGGAAACGCCATACCCGTAACAATTTCTTCATCGCTTGAAAAGCTCAATGGTAAAATCTGAAAAGGGACACAAAACGATCGATCGGTTTTTTAGTATTATAAAATCGATGAAAAAATAAATAAATAAACATAATTAAACGTAGAAAAGTAAGTCATCACGATTTTTTCGATTATTCATCTAAAAATTGAAAAACGCACTTGATAATATTTACTTCATTGAAATATGCGAGCTTGAGCTATAAAGTGATTCATATAGAGCTAATATAATAGTAAGAACGATAATAATGAGGCGGTAGTGGCTTACTCAGTAGAATGAACATCATGTACGGCAGTACATAATTTTTTAACACGAGCATCGCGTTAATCATGTAATCTTGGCGCGAAACGGGATCGGAAAATATACCATAAAGTAGCGCACGGGCCAGTGAATCTCTCTACGCGTGCATCGTTACCGCAACATTGAAATAATACAATAACAGTTCATTTTTGTCTTACTGTTTCACGAGCCCGTCGTGAGTTTTTTATATCGTCTAATTCATATATGGCTTGTTTGCTAACGGGTAATAAATAATATACGTAAGTTAGTAGGTAGTTCGTACATGACACCACGTAAATTTTAATTTTATTACGATAGTAAATTTTGCAAGAAAAAAAAACAATTAACAAAATTACTTATTATCACGCACTGCAAATGTTCAAGTAATTGTAAGAACTCACCTGTTTTCCACTCGGCGACATCGGACTCAAAAAGTCCGGGCAGAACGACATGGTTTTGTCGAGAGCCAAGGTAGTTGGCCTTACAGCCGGTATCGGCGCTACCGGTGCATTCAACTTTATCTCGTCCACTTGCTTCGTCAACGATTCGACTTTTTCGCCCTGTCTGGGCTCCAAATTCAAATCGATAAGATTTTCGTCTTGCTCCTTCAGCAGCTCGTGTTGATACATCTGTGGCTGTTGCTGCTCTGGTTCTAATGCCAGCTCCAGTGCCTCCGCCTCTTCCTTCTCCACCTCCACTTTTTCCATCTCTTGCTGCTCTACTGCCGCCAACTCCTATAGCAATGATGAAGTTTTATATAGCTGTTATTCCGCATGAGAGGAAATTCAAAACAGGGTATGAATCTTTCAACCCCGCAACATTCTACGCATTCGCTCAGGTTTATGGGTACAGATTAAGAGAAGATAAAGAAAGAAAATACACAGAAATATAGATGTATGCTGCACAAATTTTTCACCGCATCTCAAACTGAACAAAATATCGCTACTCACTCAAAGTTCTTACTTTTCACGGATAATTTGACTAAGAAAAACACGCGCTCCTTGCGAATGGAAGTAAATGAGTCCTGACATCGACTCGTAGAACGAGACTGAGCTTGTCTTTCAAAAAGTCTACCTAAGCGATTACCGTCATATTATCTAGGCAGCTTTTATGTACATATGTTTATAATACGTGTATCTCATTCGGCGACAAAAGCTTATAGCCTGCAATCTGTGGTAACTTTTCAATTCGACGCAATCTTATCAAACATCTGGTGCTATCTTTTTATAAAATTTACACACGCGTTCAAGAGCGCGCTTGCACACACATTCGTAACTAATTCTTTAATGGGAGATAAAAGCTCATGTGTGCACAATGGAGCATCGAGCATGACACTAGAAAAGTTCATGCACAAATGGGAAAAATGCGCGATAACGACTTATTCTTGCATTCGTGGTGTCTCGCTCGTTCGAAATTTAACTTTCAAGTACATCTCGCGAAGACAATAGCAATAATTATTTCAAACATAATTCACAACTTATGATTTTTTCTTTCTTTTATTTTTATTTTTGTTAACTGAGTCGTAGTGAAGTACCTTCTTTTTTTCTTAGATGATAAGAAAAATATTAAAAAATTGAATTTTACGTAGTGGTTGAAATGTATGTATTATGGCTAATGTATATTAAAAAAAAGAGAATAGTATAAAGTTATGTTTGTTTTGAATAAAGCAAGACGAGAGTAATTATCAACATAAAGATGAAATTTTTCATTTACCCCAACACACCATGTGTAAAAAATACTTACTCCTACAAAGCGTAAAATTACGTAGTAGTTGATACAAAAATAGTTGTACAAAAGCTAAGCTTTAGTGCGATAGAAATAGAATGTGTAAAAAATAAGAGTTAATAAACATACGAAAGCAAGAACATAATATTGAGTGGCTGTACATGAAAATCTACTTGTATGAAATTAAAATTAATTTAATAAATGTACAAAATACAAGGTTTTTGTTTTTTTCAACATAAATGAGATACCAAAGAAGCTGACATTATCACCCTTACCTTCAACAGTTCAGTAACGTATACCCAAGCTTAGAGCGAAAGTGTGTGCATCAATCTTGAATAAACTTGACAAAGCGGTGGAGATTTTTTATTTTTAATAATCTTACTTTTATCTCTTGTCAGTTTTCTACGATAGGTCGGTTACGTATTACGACAGGACGTACTTTTGTGGCTACGTCGGCATACTGGCATGTTATATATATGTATTTTCAAGTGATTTTAGCAGTAAACAAACACATATATTTCTATCATAATTAATGTCTATTTAATATTTATTGTTACACATATATAATGAATAAAACAAATGTTATCAAATAAATGAATTAAATTTTGGTAAGAAATGAGTCAAATTCATAAAGCAATGAATATATATATCAGATTAACCAAAACAAAAAACAAAATCTGTAAGTTTATTAAAATATGTTATGATGCAGGTACATCGAAAGAATGAAAGATCCATGAGAATATCCAGTTTATGCAGTATCGTGCTTTTATATTTTTTTCTCCGTATTTTCGTTTATATAATAATAAATTATAATAGCAATGATCATAGCTCTGAATTGCTATATAACAATAATGGAACATCATTATAATATATGTATATAATATTTCATATTCATCGCGTGAATGCGCTCATTGGAAGATTTCAATTCGAGAAATTTCTCTGTCTCTTTTTCTGTCTAACGTTTGCATCTGTAATATTATAGCTTTTAAATATATAATAAACCTGGTCTCTTCCGACTTTCCATTTCTTAGCGGTATAATAAGTTTATTACTAACGCGTGTATATAATATCTATCCACACGAGAGATAACTTCACAAGTATCACAATGGGTTACATCTATAAGGTCAGCTTTAGAAATATCAGGCCTTTTTTGTTTTATACTCTTCAGTTTTTTTTATAATAACCAAGCTGCGTAAATTTATTTTACTAAATTTTTCAATACAACTATGATGTAAGATCATATAAATTTTTAATTAAAACTTATCAATAAGTTTGAATTGTCAGTCGATGAATTTATATTAATATTTATAATATATGTGTATTGTCTCGCGTAAGAATCTATCATTTTAAAAAAAGATCAGTTGGTTCATAATCAATTGTTAACTTATCAACACCATGAGTAAACCTTTAATGTTGATAACAATCAAAAAGCTAAATTTTCTCCACGTTACGAATCACATTCCAAGTAACCTGTACGAAAAATCGTCAAAAATCGTATAAGTTTTCTCAAAATATTCATGCAAAGATCATACGAAAAACTCAATGGTCCATAAAACCGTATAATATAATCGAATATGATATTTAGTTTTCTCGCTTGTTTACCCCGCTCATTTAAATTTGCATTATAAGATTTTTTTACATTCTATAGCTGTTACCTTTATAATCCAATCCAACAAGCATAATATAAACGTTATAGCAACTGATTATTGGCCATGTCTACATATATAACTTTTATCAACTTGCATCTACTCGTAGCTTTTGTAACAATAAAACTACACGCCGCGTACTTTTAGTTTTATAGACAGTGTATTACAAGTTACTCGGTACAACATTTGATTATGCAAATAGCAACTACCATCAATAGATATTTTTAAACACATGTTTATACTATGAAATATCATAACCGATTCGTTTTTTTGTAAGTGAATAATTTCATTCAATTGTAAAGTTAAAGCTCTAACCGGATGGTTAAGGGTATTAAAACTTGAATTATTCATAACATAGGGATTCATTAAAATGACTAAAATTTAAAATAACTATTAACTAATTGTAATAATGCTTTGGCTAGCAGGTATATCCAAGAGTATAAATTCCGGTGAGTAAGCCGCCTATCGTGACCATATTTACAATTACTCGCTGATCTCTTTGCTTTGACTTTTTATGTAAGATCACAGCAGAGTTTTTTCATAGCATTGACTTTTGCACACTCTAACGTATTTAATTATTTAGGAAATTAGAATCCCTTATTATTTTAGACGAGCGGAAATTGCGTGTTTGAGAATATAAAAATTATAACACAATTCAAGACTATGATTCCTCAGATCAAATCTAACAATAATTTATTCTTCGCTCCGTTATATTTTCTATCAACAACATTTCCAACAGTTATTAAAAATAAGTTTTTTGAACGATCAACAAACGATCTAACGTGAACGAGATATGATGGAAAAAGGCTACATTACGAAGAAAGGCACTAGAACTTGGTACGTATATGGTAAGCAAAAGAATCAAGATAATGTGGGTTGCTTTTTACATAAAGTATACCCATGTTCAACGTTATAAGATAATACTGACATTCTGCACTCTTAATCATAATTACCGTTTAAAATGAAAGGTTTTTCAGTAGATTCGAGAAAGAAAAGAAGAATAATAAATTAATCAAGGTCCGTATATAAACATGCATAAATGTCGATTACATGTACGTACGCAAATATAAAATATTTTATCCCAAACACGCAATAACCACAATAATAACAAGAACTACACGCACGCACCAGAGATCGCGTTTTTATTACATGTCCCAAAGGGTAGGAAAAAAATGAAAAGAATATTAAGAGCAACCAGAGTGGAGTAGAGATAAGAAACTTAGATTAAGGTTTCTTGAAAGCAGTGCTACTCGTCGACTCTGACCTCGTTGATTTTTTCATTATCCTGCTGTAATGGTCGCTGCAATTGTTGCTGCTGCGGCTCCCCTTGAGTGTACGATGGATGTGCGGGTTCCTCCACCACCACCTTTTCCTCACCGATCACCTCCACCAGTGCGCGTCTCGGACTAATCGGCGAGGTAGGACTTATAGGTACAGGAATTTCGGAAGCTTTGTGCAGCGAAAGTGGAAGGACTCGTGGCTTCACGGGCGATGGAGGTAAACTTCTCGCCGGTGAAGAAGGACTGCTTCCGTTGCTTAGGCTTTTTCTAGGAAGAGGAGTAGGAATTTTAGACGGAGAACGTGGAGATGGCAATGGTCTAACCAGCTGCTGTACTTGTTGCGGCAGCTGCTGTTGAGAATCGTTCAACGAGCAGACGGTGTTGGTCGATGAAGAATCCGACGGACTCTCGGAATCCTTCGGCTCGGAACTGCAAGCACTGATGAGACCAGGAAGGTAGGATGGCTTGGGAGGAGGTGGATAATCGGGAGGAGTCTGACGGAAGGGAACACGTGGAGATTGATAGACAACTGGACGCGAGGTCGAGGAGTAGAGATCGCTTTGAGGTGCTTCGTTAGCGTTAGTGCAGACCATCGCGTTCCCAGCCGAGCAAGATAGTGAAGAAGTGGAAGTATTTTCAACGATGCCCTGTTGGTAATCGAGCAGCAGAACAAAAGGCATTCAGTTTTATAAGCGCTTCCCTTAACCAAATTATTTTTATTTTCTTTTTTCGTTTCTTCGTGATATCGTCTTTTGTATTTACACGATTAATGGACTTTTAGATTATTCATTGTGTGTAATCCTTAAACCAAGCTTGAGGAAGTCTAGAGCGAGAAGTGATGATGTGCATTAATTTAAACATAAAAAAAAATAATAATAAAAAAACTACAAGTCATTGAACAGTCTAATTTACAAGATTAAAACACACTGCTCACTCTACCTTCACCATCGACCATTATAAAAACAACCCGCGTAAAATTATCATATCATTCTGTAGAAAATTGATTTTAAATTTTAAACTTACCATCACGTCCAATACCGCTTGCTCAATATTATGTGAAGCGTTAATCTCGGAATTTTCAGGCTCGACCGTTAGTTTCTCTATATTATTGGTCACATTTTGATATTCCGTCTTCTCCTCGGCATTAATTTGTTGCTTTTGGTGTCGATTGTTTTCAATTGCTTCCTCGGCTTGACTGGTGCAACAGCTGATATCGGTCGTGAGTATACCTGAATCTTCGCGATCAGCATCGTTCAACAAAATTTCCGTCGAAGAATTGGATGTCGGGTAACGTCGAGAAGTTGGATGATGGTATGGATCGAGCTCCTCGAGACTCTGAACACGTTCGAAAGTGTCAGGGCCACTGGAGGCATCGGCGTCCAAAGAATCAAGACTCTGGTGAAACGTGGCTCGCGGTGCTCGGTACTCTGAATCCGGCGACGAGCTACGTTCGCTAGGCGTCGAGTTCTCCGCTCGAATTTGCGGCTGCTGCTCGTGGAAAACGATGTTCGTCTTTTTAGAATCCGCATCTTGACGGCCGTTATCCAACGAACTGAGCCGCTCTTTGATACTTTTGGCACTGTAATCGCCGTTGAGCTGCGCGGCCGGAGTCGAGTGCTGATCTCCGCTACCGGCGAATTTTTCCAACGTCTGCAAACGTTCCTTCAGGGGCTTAACACTTTCCAGCTCCTCGGCGAGCAAGCCTCTGCTTTTAATATCTTCTTTATTCAAGGCCAATTTATCCCAATTATATCTATCTTTGACTGAATCGACGGAAAGTCTTGTGTTCTTTACGGTAGCTTCGCTGGTTTCGTTGTTGCTTTTCTGACGCTCCAGAATCGATAATCTTTCTTTGATGGATTTCGTACTCGTCAATTCGACCTTGCCAAGGTTGTTTTTGCCACCATTGCTTTCGGTCGAATTGGCTTTTTCAAATATTTCGCGTCTCTTGTTGATGTCGACTTTGACGACCTGAGCGTTTCCGGCGATCTCGGTGGGGGTCTTTGGCGGCGGCGGCGGCGGAGATTTGATAAAACTGTCACTAATTTTGCTAATGTTGCTGGAGCGACGCGACGGTCCACTGAACGAAGGGCGCGACGCGTTGCTCGGCGGATTACTGTAGCTGCGCACGTTGTCGTAGTCGTCGGGTTCGGGCGAGCTCGCTGTGGCCGTAGTGGCCGAGTCGTACTCTTGTTGCTGCTGAGCTTTGTGATGAAAGCCATTATTCAGAGTATCTTGTTTCGAGCCTTTATTATTACTTGTGAGTGTGGATGACGTCGTGAACGCCAGACTTGTGCCATTATCCGCGCTGGCATTGTCTACATCCGATTGACTTTTGTCCAATTCGCTGTCTCGGTCACTCTGTATGGTAACAAATTATCGTTTTATTATTTTCAACTGTTAAAAAAAAAAGAAAAGAAAAAGAAAGTAATTAAGTACTCACGAGTACACTGTGATTGTCGTCGTGGGCGTCACCACTGAGGGAGCTTTTACCGCTACTGGTACCGATGCCAAGATCGCTGAGATCGTTCGAATCATCTTCTGGATAGAGATTCAAGCTGAGCTTGCGACCTCGATTCTCCATCATCTCGGACAATGTTTTGCCGCTTCTGCGTCGTTGTCGATCGTGCTCCTCGAGCTCCAACTTTTTGACCTCGACGACGCGTTCGATAATATGCTCCTGACGTTTTCGTCGGCTACTCTTCCAATTGTCCAAATTCTGCACATTTACAAAGCACGTATTATAGCTACTATTCGAAACATTTTTGATGTGATTAGGTAAAAATTGAGTGATTTTCTTACCGATTGCCAATCTTCGGCTTCATCTTTGACTTCGGGCTTTACCTTGACGACCTTTTGAACTTTTTGTAGCTGCTCTTGAGCCGTGCGGTAAAGCGAGCATGGTCCAACTTTAACGAATTGTAAAGGATTCGTCGCTTGGTTCGTCGGCGTCTTTAGCGCCGTCTTTAATTTGGGTGGCTCGTGCGGAACCTGCAAAGCATGTCGGACAAATCATTACTCTGCGCAGGAAAATCTTCAACGTGGATGGATGGAAAATATGCAAGCCCAGGCGAATCTCGGGCGAGCGCATCGGCCTCATTATTAGAAGCTTGACGGGTTTCGAGCTCGGCTCGCGATAGAGAGCGCGAGGAGGACCGCGACCTCCGTTTATCGAGGAATGCGAGCGTGTGCATGCTCGCGACGATCGATAGCGATCCAAACGCATCGCGAGGGAGAGGCCTTACGACGGCTCGCATACCCGTTCGCGTACAACGTGTACGCCTTGACGCGACGAGCCCGCACTTATTCTTATTTTCCAGATCGCTCAACAAGTTTTCGAGTTCGCGCGGAGTCGCATCGGAATCGTGCGAGCATTTGCATACGTAAACATTTTTAGCGCGGCACTTTTACGAAAATTGCGCGTACGCTTGACATTTTTCAGTCGACCAAAATGCGCCCCAAGAAAAGGAAAAAAATTCTCAAGCGAAAAAAAAAGATTGCGCGAGAAGTAACTGTTAATTCCTCTCTCTCTCTCTCTCTCTCTCTCTCTTTCTCTCTATCTTTCGTCCGCAAAGGGTCAGAGACCGAATAAATCATCCGGCCTCGGCTCGCGCGTGAAGGGCTGATAAATCAGCACCCATACATTTAAATATATGCGCGCGAGTGTGAAATGGAATAACAAATGTTTGCACGTTCCAAGAGAGAGAGAGAGAGAGGTCGGACTCGTGTGCGAGAGAGCGTCATTTTCTCACTAATGAGTCGATGTGTTTTTACGTAGACTAAGTACGACATTATTGGTTCTTTTTTCTTTCGTTTAAAATTGCACATACGCGCGTATGCGTGATAGAATAAACACATTAGAAATGAGTTCAGCGAGGCCGGTCTCGCACATCGTGACGAACAATTTCCTTTTTCCGGCTCGGCACTTTCGTTTGTAGCACATACTGCAGAGACAGCCACGTGACGATGCATTGTTACGCAGAATTTTTTCGTCAACGATTCGAGTATATATGCAGCGCGTATTATACAATTTATTGATAGACGGAAACGGATTTTTCAGCGAGTAAATAAATGGCGCATATGAATCGCGCGAGGAAGAAAGAGAAGATAAAAGCTTACCGTTCTGTCAGCGCTCGAACGGCGCTCCGAGGCGGCCGCTTGAGAGGAAGGCATGTCGTCGCCACACGCGCGCGCCACAGTCCTCTCTCGCTCGTACTCTTGCGCTCTCGTGCTGCTGCTGTTGCTGCTGCTGCTGCTGCTCAGGCCGAGTGCGCTGCACTGCTGCTGCGGCTGCTGCTTCTTCTGCTATTAGTCGCTGTTTGCGTCGAGCCCATTCTATATGCTAGATATCGGGTTGAGACTGTATACGATGACGACCGATGATCCGATTCCTGCAACAAACGCGTCGAATTATTATGCGATAAATTACAGCCGCTGAATCATAATATTTAGATTACTATCTGTGACGACATATTTTGCATGTATCAAAATGCGACATACTTCGGCAGATTGTTATTTTAATTGCCGAATCGTTTATCGGACCACGTAAATGGATACGTTATCGCACTCATCGACTTTAGCCAAACCAATACATGGTTAACATCCTACGTTAAAGTAGCATTGCATTTATGATTTGGCTACATTTCTCCGTTCAAATTACACCTAATTTATTTTCTTAAATAAACAAATAGTTTTATCTCACATAGTGATCCATATCAAGAATGAATTATGCTTTTTCTTCTCAGACACGCGCTCGAGCATCTCCGTCGTCGATCTTGAAAGTTGAAAAAAAGAGGCACACGCATAAGCAGATGAAAAGTCGAAACAAATGGAGCGATAAAAAAATTCTTTCACCGTGCGCGCGCGTGGAAATTGCAATGCCGTAACCCAAGCGCGTTGCAGTCTTCGTTTCCATTGAATTTTGCAACTTCGAGAAACTGTGTCAAAGAGCCAGGAGGTGTGTGTGTGTGCACATTCGTGTAAGCCCGCGCGTATACAAGTATTCCTCGTGCGATTTCTTAAGCATTTTTTTCGGCCTTATTATTGTTTAAATTGAATTTAAAACTTTTACAAAAAAAATGTTGTCGAGAAGTCTCGCGCGCGTGTGCTCCCTATCAGCTCGTGCTCATCTGCGTCGAGTGCGAGTGGCATCGATAAAATCGCGCAAGCCGAAATAACGTCAAAGCGCAGAAAAAAAAGAACGTATGACGCGCTCGAGGTGGCAATTTGGAGCGAGAGAGGGAAAAGGGCATCTTTTTTTATTTATATTGCGCGTCACAGAGAACGCACTGGTCTAGAGCCTAGAGGCGAGAAAATTTACGCCCGACCGCGCGATACCGTTCGACTTTATCGTTTTATGTGTACAATATAGATATATTCCGTACGTATATAAACTAATCAACGATCGGATGAAAACCGAAGAAATGAGAACAGGAGAAAGGTGTAAATGCACCTCGAACTGTAGTCAAAGATTCTTCAATCATTCAATTATCGATGTATCGATGATTATCATACATACTGACGCTTTCGAAATATTACATACTCGTATGTACATTAGTCGACGAGGCGCCGATTTTTCTAGACAAATCAAAAAAGCTGCAATTCGTTTCAAAAAGGAAGAGAACCTCCGAGGGCTTTACCGACGTATAATGCAGTATATATACATGCACCGCGCTGCGCTCGCGGTCATGAAAGATCGCTGGCTTGTCTTAATAATAAGTTGCAGTGCGTACACAAGAAAGGATAATAAAGTAAGGATTTCGGAATAATAACTGGCGAGCGCGGAGAGCACAGGCCGCGCCGCGCTGATGCCCGTATCGAATCTTGGCGATTTATCGTGCTGCGGTACAGCTTTGCCGCGTGTGAACTTACGATGTGTATCCTACTACGAGAATCGGTCTCTTCCCTTCCTATGCGTAATGTGCCGCTGAAACCATGTATAGCGCGCCGACTTTCTACCGTCTCTACTCCGCTCTGCTCTATGTACTTTTACGCCAACTCACCAACAGACGTGTTGTTTTTTTTATTGGTTCATTAACTCTGCACCCTTTACGCGGGACTTACATTTTCTATGAGTATCGTAATAAGCTATATCATCTAATCTCATCATCGCAGAAGGGTTAAATCACGCACATAATCATATCGTGGGCATTCAACAATTGTCGGTGGATTAATTCCCTCTTTTTTTCCACCGACGCCGTACGTTTAAGGAAACTTCAATAATAGAGCACTTAAGAAAAAATGTAACATTTGCAGTATAATAGATTTTCAGTTATTATGCAAAAATACGTAATAAGAAAATTACTCATACATTGTATCGTTCTACTTGGAAGCTTGGTCTGTAAATTCATTCGCCTGTATTTACCGTATAGCTTCCAGCGCGATTATAAATATTAATCCTCTCTACTTTGAATGCGCGGTAGACATAGGATACAGGGGGGGTGGACAAAGGAAGGTTAAATTATAATTCACTCTGCAAATACGATTGTCCCTGTGGCTGCAAACATCTGCGCAGATCGAGCAACGATGCAATCATCGCGATCGGTAGAGAGAGCTCGATTCGTAATTATACATATTAAACATACGTATATTACGCAGCTGAAAATATAAAATAAAAGGTCTGAATAACGTGTTTTCTGACGAGCTCGAGATCATAAATAGCTACTGTTATACAAACGGGGAGGAGAGAATGTGAGAGTCAAAATTAAATTACATAGGTATGACTAGAACGGTTGATAAGAAGTGCAAAACTTGACGAATAACGCGTTGCAAAGTATGTCATTTTTTGTTCACATTGTACGAGGAACTTGTGAGTGCGTGAAAATTGTGCTTGAAACTTGATTGCATGCGAAAGATACGAATTATGCACTTATATGAGCATGCGCGATAATTGAGAAAAGACGTGACGGTTTTTTTTCGCGATAATTTATAAAAGTATAATAGGCAAGTAGTGCACAATATAGATTACACAAGAACATCTTATCTCTCAGCAAGAGGCACAAAATAATCTAGTTTTTTCATTGTTTACAGACTGTAGGTAGTTTACGACTCGTGCTGTATACGAGGAGCTCCCGAGGCGATGGCGGCGAACGATTACGCATCGGTGCCAGGCTTATTAACTAATTGGTGCACGAGTCTCGCGATCAACAGGTGTGTGTGTACGAGGTTACGTGACATATGCAGTTCGCGTAATTCAATGCATCTTTCCTTCTTTCTTCCTACCCTAACGCGTGTCTTGGAAAATAGTTTGCACTTATGTGATAGTAATAACGATCTAAAAAAGGTCAGTTATGTATTGGTCGAAAATATTTTTTCGAATTTAAGAGGATTCACGATATTGAGGAAGAACCTCAAAAAGTACCCCCCAAAAGTAGTAGAAAAAATTCTATCATTGTTTTCGTCAATCCAACAGAACTTAACGTGCCTCTTTGTAATAAAGGCCTGCATTGAATCATAATAGAGCAACGCACTAGGAGAGGAAGCACCGTAATCTTTGCTGTTTTTTTTTCGTTGTAAGCAATAGATCTGCACAATGCCGATTGTTGCATAGAGGAAATAATAAGAGAAAAAACCCGAAGACGACACGTTTATGGTGCCGCGAGAAATTGTAACTGTTCATTCGTTAGAGATAAATAACTATAGAGACAATAGATGTAGGAGCTTAACGAGGAGAGTTACCAAATACGTATCGATGAAATTGTGATGAACTAGAATTACCGATCCCCTTCAGCAAACTTCAAATTCATTCCATATAAGTGGATGCATAAGTCAAGTGATTTATAAAAAAAAAAAAAATGTATTTATTTTTTATCGAAAAAGAGAGAACCTGGATCTTAGTCTAAATTTCAATTTGACATTCAAAAGATTTTTTACTTCATATATATAATAATTGTAGACTGGAAAATCGGCTCTACGATACGCCGCAGTCTATTTGCTATACTTGCCAGACGAGCTCCAAGATAATATCGCGACTGAGCTTCTTTCATGGACAATCGTTATTTTTATCGAATTTCATAACTGTAATGATCTTTTGTTCATTTTCCAATCACGTATTTACTTTCCTCTTATTCGTAGGTATTTTGTCAAGCCAACTCCAGAATCAAGTTTAAAGGGGCAAATATTTGAGAAAGATTAAAATTCATCTACTTTCTACACTTGAAATAACTAATTTCGAGTACCTAAGCTCGGCTACCGAATTTTCAAAAGTCGATAAGGAGTGAAATTTTTCTAATTCATGCAACGAGTTTTCTATAATTTTCAATGAATCTTACTTATGAATGGATCCAATCGTATCAAAGAGTTTTCCGTGATCATGAATCTTTTGACAATGGAAAGCAGGCGGTGAGCGAAGCGAGTAATTTTTTTCACAATATCTCTGGATTCCTATGCGTCGATATGTCGCTATAAGCTTCTTTATCATTTTGATATGAGCGGTGAAATCATCCCCGCAAAAATCAAAGAAGCATAAAAATGTGTATGCTGTGCAATTACTCGTTTGTGGATATTGCGAGAGACTGTTTGAGATGGAAATATTTTGAAAGTTGAGCGTGTCTCGCGTACTTAGTATTCAATTTATTTTTTTCTCAGTCTCGCTTGAGAGCAAAAAAAGCAAGCACTACAAGTATGCGGTTGTAAGAGGACTAGCACTTGAACTAAAAAGAAAAAAGAAAAGATGATCACAGACGTATTACGGCCAATAAATCTGGTGCTGTACGTGTGCGCAGCGAAACTACGTATAAGACCGCAATAATGCACATTCGAGCGACAACAAACTCATGCGAGCCGACACACACTTGGGCGGCCCACTTCTCCGGTTATATGATGCAATTAGTGTATTAACGCGTAGATAAGCGCATTAGCTTCTTTCAGGGTTTCATTGGACAGAAAGAGAGAAAGAAAGAAAGAGATAGAGAGATACAAAGAGGAGAGGGGGTAGGAGGAGGAGCCCTTACCTACATGTGCAATTGATGTCGTTTCAATTTTCTCTTTATCTTCTTGTAAGCTCGCGATGAGTGTCTAAAATTACGAGAGACGATCGAATTTGCGATACATAATACGATTTGCATGCATTTCATTTCATATTCTTAATTTTTTTCGCTAACGGTGTTTATGTTAAAATGAAAATTTATACAAGCTCTGGAGCGTCTCTCGAGGAGCAATTAAAGCTATCATTAAGCAAGACTAGCAAGCATTGCGAGCTATTAGGCGAAATTTGCGATAATGGTCGGAAAAGGTTCGCCCTGTATAAGTACGCAATCCATCATCTACACGTGTGCACTTGGAAGGAACATATTTGACTGCGAAAGAACACAAGTGCCTACATGTATATTTGAGAAGGTGCAAGCTTGAATACAGCGATTTCTCGCGCTGTAATGTATAGGTACTGCTACAACTACAGGCACACATATATAATATAGATATACAATAAACGTAGCGAATAGAATATCGGCGCGCTAACGAAGGGCAACGTTTATCACCCCTCGAGCCGGTATACGCGTGTATGCGTTGCTCGAGCGCGCGCGACGTTTATGGATCATAAATAACGAACAATGGACGCGAGTATAATATAGGAAAGACGAGGGCGACTTTCCTTTCGCGCTTCTTCCGCGTGCTCGCGTGCGTACTATATCCTCGGCGCAAACTTCTCTTTTTTTCCCTTTCCCAACGCCTCAGTATGTGAGTTCTGCGCTGCGCGTGCCTCGACAAAAGGAACTCTCTAAACATTGAGACGTACGACGCCGAATTGTCCGCTGCTACCCGCGAACGAAAGCCTCGCGTCTCGAAATATTTTTCATACGAGCACGCGTTTATCTCGCAGAGTAAACAATTTCTGCGGCGATACACTTTATTATACGTATGTCTAGAGGGGAACAACAATAACGCGTTAAACCGGTGTTGCAGCAGCTCAGCAGCCTTGATCTTGATGTCTGGTAATATGCGCATATCTAGAACACTAACTCGCGAATATGTACGTGCGTGTATTTCTATATAAAAAATATATATAGGCAGATATACAACGATAATTACGAGGCACGCACGCGGAAGTGAGCGCCGAGTATATATATGTACGCACGTGTGCGCTATATATGCGAGCTGCGGTTCTACGATGGGCGATTCAACTTCGAAGATAAAGGAAAAGACTGAATATATACGTGTTTGTTGTATTACGCGCGCAGATCCGATTTTTGATCGATAAGGAAAGAATACACATACGCGCGGCAAGAAACTGGACTAATGCAAACGAGAAAAGCTGCCTCGGACCGCAAGGATGTGCGTCTTTTTTGCCCACGGCTTTATGAACTAGGCGTTAATATAATTAAGATCTTTGACACGAACGTGCAAATATGTATCTACGCATAGCGCAAATTTTGCTACATTCGCGCACGGTCAGAATATGATCGCGACAAAACCCCACGCCTAAACTTGTGTATGTATAAAAGTAGATGTATACGCAAACATCCTTCCGAGACGTGAGCGGAATGACTGAAACAGCACTCGAGCACACGTATAATGTATGTTATTGCAGAAACGAGAGAGAGAGAGAGAGAAAGACGAATACACACGCACGCGTATACGTGTGGAGCGAGACGAGTTTGCGTGCATGTTTGCTTCGTTTTCTCCATCTACTTTAGCGCAGCGTGACTAGTGCGTGGCTAGGTCACGGCCACAGGGCGATGGCCTCTCTTTCTCTTTCTCTCTCTCTCTCTCTCTCTCTTACTGGTTCTGCTGTACTATATTATGCTCGCCTCAATACGATATACACATTCAAAAAGATATCGCATACACCCAAGCTTTTTGATCACTTTTTTCTTTTGCAGCAAAATTTGTTTAGACGAATGAATTGGCTGATTCATTTTTGTCAATGAAAGATTTTACACTCGAATGAATACGATGTTGGCTAAATGACTCGATCGAGCATAGCAGAAAAAACAAGAGAGAGAGAGAGAGAGAGAGAGAGAGAGAGTGAGAATACTAAACGGGCCCATTCCGGTCGATCGATCTTAAATTCGAAGCCAATAAAAAGAGAATACAATTTTTTTTGGTTGAAAGAATCGGCTCGCTTCTTGGCGATATACATACGAATGGTAATGCACTTCGATCAAATGCTCAGATATTTTAATGGTCGCTTGGTGAATAATTGCGAAATCGATGGCTTATGTGCGCCCATGCGTACGTAGCGAGGATTACTTTTCCTACATTTTCTTCGGCTCGAGTCAAAATAAAACTAAACTTAAATCGACGGATATGTCTGCGCATGATTGGAATAACAACTTTCATTTCCGTACAGTGTTGTTGCTATAATAGATATAATCACATTTTGAAAAAATTTAGTTTTCACCCTGAAAAAGTTGCAAAAATATATTTTATACGTACGCGTGTATCGACAATTAGAGACATTTATTGGACGTTTTTTGTATAACAAGAATAAAAACCAATATTTTCAGGAAAGACGTCAAGTATCTATCAAAATTTTACTTGTTTGACCACACCTTCTTGTTACTATAACCCCCCCAAAAGCAGTCACAGGCGTAAAAGTAAAAAAAAGTGTTATTTTTGAAGATAGAAACTGAATTTTTTAAATTGTACCATATAGTATGTACGGAGGCGGCCACACGCGAGCGCGATACGGTAGCTGCGCCGGAGTTAAACACATTTCTCTCTCATCTGATCCCGTCACGGCAAAACTTCTTTTTTTCTTTGCTGACCATGGCACCTGCTGTACTTCAAGTGGCATCAGGTCCTGTGTATATACATTCGCTAGCTAAAGATTTTTTGCTTCGCAGACTTGCATTTCCTGTTCACGAATACTGTGATAAGTTAAACAACAGCCGGCAGCAAGGATGTTATTATTAACGCCTCGTAAAAATTATTTGTCAAGAAAAAAACTTTATTGCGAATTGTGCATGGGGTTTTTGCCAACGCACGTTTAAAAAGCTACTGTCACAGTGAACTAAAAGATTAATTTCCCAAATTCAGTATGTAATTTAAAACGCGAAGCTAGATATATGTATTTATTTTCCTTTCGTTTCTGTAGCTTTAATTATTATACAACCTTGCAGATTAACATTTATGGCACGCTTTTCGGAAAACGAGGCCTAAATATGAACTTGGCACACTGCTACAAAATTGAGTATGTACTCGTACCTTAGGGAAAGCTACGCTGTAAGTGTTACTTACGGCACTTGTATCATATTACGCCAATAAGATTCGTAGCATAAAGCAACTTAGAAATGCAAAACAGAGTCACACGTTAAAGAACTCGGAAGCAGAGAAAACAAGGAAAGAGATAAGCAACTCAACAACGTGTGAAGCAGCAACTCTTACGTACGGTCAATAATCTCTTTTGCATCTTTGAGTTGCTCTACTACTCAAACGGCAAAAAGAAAAAAACAGTTCCTCTCTCACTCTCGGCCTTTGCCGCTGCAGCAGTAGCTTTAGGAGCTGCCATTATGCATCACAATCTGAATCTCGCGCGAGCAAGCAGCGATGTATAGGTGGCGAGGCTCTCTCGAACTAATTATCCACTCGGCGAAACGACTGCTGCTGCTGCTGCTGCAGTGCAAGGCGGTGGCGGCAGCGACGACGGCATCAGCATCGGTGAAGTCGTTTTATACACAACTTGTTGTGATAATTAGTATGGCGGCGCGATCCTTTGATTTTTGTTCGCGCGACACTGCAGCGCGCGCGCGAGCACAGGCACGATGATTTATATTTTTTTCGCTCAACGTTTTTTGGGCTTTTAACTTTGTGGTATTCGTTTTGGCCTGACGCGCTTGAGAATATATACGTTATACATCGCGCGTGCGGGCATGAACATCCTAGAAGATGGCAATCGAAAGATATAGCGATAATTTTGAATCGTAGATTTTTCGTGGTCGACGTTGGGAAATAAATTTAATTGCATTATGCAACGGCAAAAGCCTGCCACAATTGACACGTATCGTAGAAGAATACGTAAGAGATTTGAATAAATCGAGTCGAGTAAGGCAAATATATATAATGCCCTTATAATGACTCATCCTCATTACGAGCACGTAACAGAGCCAGTAAATGTGCACGCTATAATTTAAATCAATTCGATTTCAATTTATAGTTTATGCTCGGCGCTACGGCTTCTGCATATGAATCGAAAGAAAGCATTCAGCCAAATAGAGAAGCAAAAGCGAAACTACAATTTGTGTACCAAGGATCAGAAGATAAAAATCGATATAAATTACTATGAATATCTGTGTGTGGTTAGCCGATGAAAGCTGCAGATAAATATGTATAAAGGCCGTAATATGCAAACACAACAAGTCTCGAAGGAGTGCGCGGGGTGCACATTATATACATATTTGAACAATGCGCTTTTACTTTGTCCGCGCGTAATGCACATAATGTTGCGTAAAATTGATTTAGCACACGAGATTTCACTAAAAGTCCGATGCTCGTTCGACTTATTTTCAAGAGTCGAATCTCTTTCGAGTTTATATTGCACGAGGAAGTATACCGCGCGGAAAATTTTCACGAAAATACGACAGCGAGAAATTCTCGGTGCGCACATAGTTGAAAATGGATTATTTATGCAGAGCTCGATCGAAAGTATATTCCGCGTGGCGCTTCGACAAAGGAACGATCCACGCACGCAGCAAGTGTCAAAATTAAACAGGAAACCATAATTTGAAAATCAACGCGTAACGAGAATAGAACGCGTCAAAAGTCAACAAAGCTTCTTCCGCTCGCGAGCGTGGAACTTGTAAACAGAGCGAACGTGTGTGCGTGCGCGCGCGGGCATAAAAAAGTGCATAACGAAAATAGCCCTCGCTCAACTTTTTCGCATTTCGCGTTATTCATTAATGTACTTGTGTGTGTGTGCGTGTGTGTGCTTGCAGCGTATACTTTCACGGAGAATGGCGGTATATAGACTAAGTAAAACTGCTGTTGTGGCAACACGTGCTTGCCATATGTCCGCACCTCGCAACGCAAAATTACAGGACGCGCCGAGAAGACATATTGTTGATGCGCGAAAGACCTTGACTCTTAATGACTGCAGGCCAACTCGAACGAGCGTATAGATGCGCCCCTAGCTGGAATAGCATTTCGAACTCGGAATTTCGTGCTCAAGTTCAGAGTATAACCAGTCGTGCGTGCTGTATTACAATGTGGGCGCGAACGCTGCAACGCTAACGTAATCGTATCGCAGGCGAGTGGAAACAACCCGTCCGTACATACCGCGCATCAGCCAAGATCCGCCAACGTATTGCGCTTTGATCTCTGGTCATCGCTAAAATATCGCCCTCGTGCTGCATCGGATGTGTAAGCGCGCGACGAAAATAAACGATGATTTCATTAATCCCGAGCGAAGAGACGTCGACAGAAAGCAAAGCTCGGCCTGTAGCTACCTACCTCTGCACTGCCCAGCTAATATCTAATAACAACGAAGTAACGAACGCGCGACGATGATAATAATCCACGCGAGCACAGCTTCCCTGCGAGTTGATGGCTTTATGCTCGCTAAGTCATGAATAATTGTCCCGTTAATACGTGTGCATTAAGAAAGTTATGGCATTCGAGAAGATTAAGTTATTCTTCTGCTACTGTGCAAGGATTACCATGCACTCTTCGTCGCCTAATATCTTTCGTGCGCATAAGGCTTCCGCGTTCCAGTGCAGCGCAATATACAGCAACGACGACAAACGACTCTATCGCCAGATGTTTGGCTCTTTCTCTCTTGCTCTCATCGAATCGGTATAATTGAAACATTGTGTTTACTATAATTTGCCCGACCGAAACGTGACATTATTGAGTAAAACATTTTCGATGTCGTGAGCGGTGAGAAATTGGCGAGCGCGCGCGCGACCTCCCGCGAATTTGACGATGAAAGAGAATTTGTCCCAAAACTATTCGACGGTATCGTGAGATAGTCTGCGACTCGAGTCTCTGCGTATGTTAGCTCGTAAATTTTTTAAGCTTGCACTGCTCGAATCCCTCGAGCTTGATATGGTGCGCCACTTGTGTTTTAATAATATTATACAATTTACTTCGGATACCGAATATATCATCGATGTACGCCAATCGAGTTTCGAAAAACTATGTGAAAACTTACCGTTCGCCCGTAAACAATATTTATTGCAATCCTTTATTTATCAATTATTATATCGAAATCGCTGCTGATTTGGCACTCTTACCTGAAACAGGACAAAAAGTCAAAATTATTATAGAGTGAAGCAAGTAATGAAAAATTACAGATATAAAATTTATACCAAGTATTGATGAATTAAATTTATAACTTTATAAATGTATATTTATATACAAATAAATATAAGTATAAATCAATAAGTATAATTTTTTGGCTATTTAAATTTTTTTTATTTTCCCCGCAAAAGGTGTTCATAGAAGATTGCGACCGTATTTATTGTTGTCCCAAATATCGAATACATTTTTTAAACTAGGTTTGGTAACATTTGTCAGTTCAACGACAAAAAGTTTATCAAGCCATTAATTAGAGAGAAGCAGTTCAATCGACCGAATCTATATTTCGTCTCCGTGGTATTGCATGCGTAGCTGCACTCGATGTATAATTGACACCGGTGGCAAAATTAATTGACATCTATAAGTTTCCCAGGATCTAAGACAGCACGTAAACAGCGGTACATTATTATTTTTCTCTTAGCTCCTTACAATCGCGCAAAAATTCCTGGTGTTTTCGAGTATTACCGACATAATGTCGAGTCGTGTCGTTGGCAACTCCCCTTCCAACAATCATTCCGATATAACATTTCGTAACAACAATAATAGCAGTCGCAGCAACTACCTTGAACAAATTATCCAAGTACGAATAGTTGTTCATTTCACAAGAAGCCAACTTTCCTCGACGAAACGCGGAATTGAATTCCGATGTATTAATTATGGATTTAGCTCTATGCATCGCTAGTATGCAACCGTGGTGACGTTTGTCATGCGTGCGATGGGCTTTTCGTTTTGGAAGCGACATAAATATTCTTCTGAGCAAGGCACTTTTTCCCCTTCGATCGTAACACCTTCAAAGACTAGCGATCAATCATTTTTTTTCCGCATTATAAAACCCAAGTTTTAGCATTTTCGAATATTTTAATTTAAATATAAGTATTTCATGGTTCACCAAACGGGTTAATTCAAACTAAATATTGATGACGCTCAATTCTTCATATTTTCAAAGACACACATACAACAAAAGCAAAACACCCGTTACAGAGTTGTGTTCATACCAAGTTTTCAAAACTAGCAATCGTGGACTCAAATTGCAGTGAAAACGGTTAAAATTCATCAATGCCAATTCGTATTCAAGTATATTTTTAAAATGCAAAATCTGTTCTGAAATCGGCTGTCTTTGAATTGTATGTAACGTGGCATACATCAAGCATTTACGAATCGTAAACTATGTCAATGTAGATTTTATTCACTGCAAAGTTGGTCATATTTTAAAGAACACGCGCACACGCAGTGAAGAATAAAAAAAATAACGAACCCAGGAAAAATGTAGGTCTGCAAGTATCCATTAGAATGGCATAAAAGTAAATAAGTCACTCAAATGATTGGGGCTTTTTTCGATTATCAAGTCTTTTTAATTACGAGAATACAAGAAGTACGCGAAACTTCAATTTTGAAAACTATGGTGGCATTTTTAAAGAAAAGTTTTCAACAACAATTTTCGATAATAAATTTGTCTGATTTAGTACGTAAATGTAAAACAATTGTTTCCTGAAAATTAAAATAATCTTTATACACGAATACAATATTTTAAAAAAATATAAATCAATACTATCAGAATTTGATCATTTAATAGATAATATTAATCACAGAGCTTCCTCTATGAGAAAGCAAAGAGCAAGAAATTCCACCAATTTTAATTGACAACTGTACATTTATCGGTCAGTTTTTTTATTCAATTTCTTAGAAAAGTAAACAATCATTTTAAAATTACTAAATTTTAACCCATTTAAAATAGGAATTCCAAGCATAAAAGTGAACCAAAATAATTGTGATCTATATCAAAGCCCAAGTAACAAAAAAACTAAATTTGAAATACGGAAAAACCTGACAAACCTGTATTAAGCGAAAGTTCACAATAACCCTTAATGTACAAACGCAGAGTGTAGAGCAGTTCATAAGCCATTACCAAGCTTGTATATATTTTGTTATTAAGAACACTTTTTCTTCGTATTTGTGACCAACATTCTTCAGCACTTGCAGTGTCACGTATTTACTTAGATACTTATATACACGAGCTACGTGCAGAAACGTGAGCAGACAATTAACTTTTATAATAATATAAAGTGGCGCGGAACATACGCGCGCCTTGCAAAGTTACAGCAGTTTCGAATTGCTCAATTTCTTGGCGGCGCAGGGCGTTAACCGCACTCGAGCTTATTGTACGTATAACTAATGATAGGATTATTATTATATCATTGGAGTGACACTTCTTTAAGCATAACGGTTAATTAAGAATATTTTCTAGGAAATCAAATTAATGACGAGAACAGAATAAAAGTACGTGAAAAAGGCAGTCAAACATATGCATATAGCAAGTTTTTATTTTCGTAAGCCGAGCGTTAAGCCAAGATGAAAATGATTGCATTTTTATGTTTTTTTACATGGAATTTTATGGAAAACAGTTGATAATTGTTTTTTTTCGTCATGATTGTTTTATTGACGACGAAAATTAATTATAAGTATACCCATTCGAAAGATTAAGAGATTGGAATAATTTTCTGTTTTTAATAATATTCTAACGATATCTATGAAGAATTTTCTGTATGAATTATTTTAAATATTTTTTTATATTTTTAATGTTTTTGAGACAAAAAATGATGGAAGTCTGCTTCGATGATGTCAATTTCACGCAAAGCTGTAGGAAATACTTCCATTTGACGATAAAATTTCCAGTGAATACGCAATAAGTGAATCGCACAGAAAAAAGTTTCTCAATCATATGTATTTTGCATCTGCGAAAAAAAAATTAACCAAATTGAAGGTTGCGGGACGAAGCTTGCATCGTACTGGTCTTTACATACCAATGTTAAAGGACGTATTTGTATTAGTTTATTACATAATCTATTATGGAAATAGTCGGCAAATGCATTGATAACGAGCTGTCTATGCAGAAGCTCAAAAATAATGAAATACACGAGCTAACTGAAAAGGTACGCACGACCGATGCAGCGTTGCAAAACAACGCTTTCTAAAAACCGGATGCACATTATACATACAAACCCACAGCAGCAGCGACTGGGAGACTGACGACTTCTCGCGAGTAATTAGAAATTTAGAAAACAAGATGAAAAATTTACTTTAATGCAGCTTACTGACAATATGGAATTTAGGCTAATTATTCGGCGTGGCTCTGCATCGAACAGGTGTTGATTATTTTTGAATTCAGGTGTAATATTTGAGATGCTTGTAAATATCCTTAATTGTGCTAAAATGTTCGCAATGGTAGCTTATCAGCCGAATATGTAGTGAAATACATTTATAAAGAATCGGTATTATTATAATAAAAGCACGCATTCATAAATAATGCCATGAAAGTACAGTCAGAAAAATGATGTCAAAAGACAATTTCTATTGATTTCTAAAATGCGAACAATTTTCTGTCGTGCTCTCACATATATGATAAGCTCGTCGAAAAAGAAGAACCCAGTCACATCTTAATCACGATCTGATTGCTCGAAATTGAGAATGTTCAACAGGGGAGAAAACGGCAAGAAAATATTTTTCACAGCGTAACGAGTTTTAAATTATATATATACTTTTGAAGATGTTATACTTTTGAAATTGTGCGGCAGCTCGCGACACGTGTGAGAGAGCAGACTGGCGTGTTCACGTGTGTATATATGACTTGTATATATGTAGCATAGCTCGCACGGAGAGAAAGGATAATTCAAAGGAAATAAATTGCAGCTGCAGAAGCAGCAACGGTGGCAGTCGCGCTGTTACCCGCGTATATTAAGCGTGTACTATATATATGTGTGTGTGTGTGTGTGTGTGTGTGTAGGCTTGTCACCAGGCCGCGAGAGATACACGAGAGCGAGAGAGAAAAGCGCCTAGGCTCTCGTACGTGGGAATTTCTTTCCTCTTACTTTCGTTCATCAAAGCGCGAGAGAGATACCACTCTGTTACGCTACGCGGATATTGTCTCCTTGTGAAGGAGCTAATGTAGTGCAGCGAAAAAACAAATGATTTTCTACTCCCAGAGACGCGCGGTACACGCAAGCTAATTAGATGCACCGAAACTCTTGCAAAAAAAGTCAGGATAATAATCAGTAAACGCATGGCTTTTCTAATTCTTCAATTATGACGGACGAGATGTATGCAGCATGCATAACCGACAAAAAAAGCAGCAGCTCGACAGGGAGTATGCATTTTGCGAAATACACAATAGAATTGCCACGTGTGTTTATACATGACCTATACCCTCGCTGATAGTTTTACGTAACCACACCTTTACCGGACTTTTTCGATATTTTCTGCATAAGGAGACTTTCACGTGTAACGTTGATTTGGCGTGCTAATGTAACACATGCCAAGCACACGTTTCGATGTTCAGGCGCTTATAGGCCAAGTTTTGGGTGACGATTTTTCGACGGATTAGCTTTCTCGTGCAGTCGAGGAATGCAGATGTTGATGTGCCGATTTAGAAGGACGATAAAGAAACAAAAACAAAGATGATTTTCTTTTTTGTTTAGATAAATGCAATGAGTATAACAATACGATGATAATCGCTCTTATAGTAATTCATAGTGTAAAAAAGTCAGTGTATTAATATTATACAGCAGATTGTTTCTCAAGGTGTTGAATTAATTGATACGTTGAAAATGTATTAAATTTGCGTTGAGAAAGTTATAAAGTCTAATCTTGTACGCGTGAACACGCAATAAACTACATCGAAAATTAATGCTCTTCCGAACGAAAAAGATCTACGCTAAAATTTTAAATACACTTTCACTTTCGCGCGCACGTTTGTCAGCTGTTTGAACTGCAAGTCCGACAAGGGTAATAACTATCAATAATAACGCGCTATACAAGTAAACTCGCTTGTTTCTCTTCTGCGAGGAAAAAATTTCGCATGTAAAATTATGCGCGGCTACCAACATTCACACCTACGTGTGTACATGCCGTTGACGTTAAAAAATGCCCCAACTTCGTAGCTCTGGAAGATTTTATATATATATATATGTGTGCATGGGCATTGAGAACAACGACCAAGTCGTGGATAGAGAACCAGGAAGAAAGAGAGAAAATTGGTATAACGAGTTGAAATTGTAGGATGCACATTTCTGTACTGGCTGCATTTCATTTTTATCTTCGAACAATTTTTCAAGGTCAATCTTAGATTTTACAACCAACTGCGGTACTGTATCTTGAAGTAGGAAGAAAAAAAAGAAAAAATACGCGAGGAGCACCGCACAAAAGGATAGTTTCGCGCGTCTGTGTATGTACAGGCATCGTATGCATAGCTATTCATAGCAATCAGCCATGCTTTGCCTCGCGCATAATTAAATGCTGCATTATTTTGCGGCTGCTTTCTCTCAGACTTTTCTATTCAACCTTTGACACCCCAGACTTGCCAGAAATCGAAAGAGATGGAAGAAAATTCTCCTTTGTATGCACATTTACACAAGTTTAAATGTTCATTTTTTTTCGCATGCTCTCCATCTTATACTGAATTAATCACTGCGGCATGTATCGCGTTACGATTTCTCTCTATTCTTCTTGAATCTTGAGCTCGAATCGGTAAATTTTTCGACATCTGAATGAGCGTAAAATAGATTAAAAACATGGTGTTAATTAGCGCTCAAGTCGCGCCTTTATTTTTTAAAACGAGGAGAAATGCGAGTGCCCAGATAACCAAATTACCATATAATGTAATTATGTAAACAAAAGCATTTTCACATACATTATGGCGGTTTTAACGAAGCTTTAATAATGCCCGAGGAAAGACAGAAAGCTCAGTCGGAAAATTTCAAGGAAAGAAATACCTCGAAACATCCTAGAGAAAACACGTAGGTATATGTATATAGAGGCCAGCTGCATGGTGCAGAACGAAACTCACATAGCAAGAGGGAGGTTGCTGATAAAATAAATCGTACGGAGCATTAGCGCGCACGAGGCGATCTTGGTACTTGTATAATACAAAGTGCAATATAAGTGCGCAATGGCTCTTTTTCTCCTCTTTTTCGTCTCGATAGTGGACGAGTAACAGCAGCGGCAGAAGCAGAAGCAGAAGCTGCTGCGTCTAAGAGAAAACGTAGAGCTTCGAATAAGTTCTGTCCTCTGTGTGCGCCCGCTGTTATATACGCGCCGTTTGTTATCTCGCTGAGATTGGACGATATTTTTTTTTTCGACGAGTGAGAGACTGCAGTTGATGCAAGGGGAAATAATTCATGAAAATTGCGCTTCGAGAAATTTATTATTATTATTATATATACACATGTATATATAAACGTATTCTGGATGTTGATATTTATAGCTGCACTAGAGACTTATCACGCAGCCAGGAGTGTATGCGCAGTATGTGCCGCTCCATGCGTGCGACTAGAGATTTACCATTGCGCGTTTATTGATAATTATGACAACGCGCGAGGCAAAAAATCCAACGCGTGTAATGCGTTGCGGCGTTGAAAAATCTGCAGGTGCTGCGCTATCTTCGTCGAGGTCAGTGCACCTTCCAACGAAAGATGACGCGCCATTGACCGCAACAATATATAAAGCCGCGTGTATTTTGTTCTCTAAACGCCACTTTTTTCATTGTTACCTTTCACTAGCTATATACATCCAATCTGCTTTCCTTCTTTTTTTATACATACCTTCGAGCTCGTTATCATCGTAATCGTGTTTCTCGATGATGACGGTGTTAATTGAGTGAAGCTAATCGATTGACCGAAACTCACTATAACAAGATCGAAAGGAAAATGGCAATAATCCCGAAGGAATTTCAAATCCAAGACCAATTACAAGAATTAAAAAAAAAAAAAAGAACAAGGATTGGTATATCTCTCATTCGCGTAATATACATTCATTTGGTTGCGTGTTCGCGATCAAAGCCGGAGCTCGCGCAATGTGTAAATGCGCGCAACACACGGCGTAAGCTCAAAATCATACGAAGCACATCCAATTATCCGAAAGTTCAAGATGTTTCTGCGAGATTATCCCATATATATGATGAGTGAATTAAGTATAACGATGCGATGACCCCGACGCGTTCTCGCCAATCGCTTCCATAGATCTCGCGTACTGCCGTTGCCGCCGCCGCTGCAGTTCTGCACCGCTGCCGGCGCGGTAAATACAATGAACTTGAAATTACGATAAAATAGAATGCGAGTCAATAAAACTATGCGCGCGCGCGCGAGCAAAGAGAGAAGCAATAGAAAATGTCCTCCGTATGTATTGCCTTCTGTGTGTGTGTATGTGCAGTGCAGCCATTCTTGCAGCAAGTTTATACGAGTTTTCTGAATGGCTTCGAGCGAGCTTCTGCGTGTATCATTGTTACTTTCATTGGAATTACGAGCTCGCGCACATGTGGCCACCGTATAAAAGATGGACATTATTATCCCTCGTGATTTATCAATTCCCGCTGTTATTTAAATCCAAATAAATATTTATTAACAATTATTTTTTTACACGCATAATGTACGCGGCCGGACAGAGAAAAGGATAAGCGTTTAAATTTATATTTCTCAAAGTGTTTCGTAAATCATTATTATACACACAAAAAGGTCACAATCTACTTATAAATATATTAAAGTCAAAGTGGCAAATAAATCCCGAGCTCGCAGCAAGTGCGCGCGTAAAGTCAATAATATAACTTCATCGAGAGCGGTTCATATAATCGAGCAAGTATATAATGTGAATTTGCGCGTAATGAAAAAACAGAAGATCGGTTGGATATAATTCTTTGGATATAATTTATCTATCATAGGAAAAATACTATACGCAACTAGGACGATTGTCAATTATACACTCGTGTCTTTGCAACCCTCGTTACGTTTGGACTGGAGGCAGTTTGAACCAAAACTTGTCTAGCTTTGAATCTAGAAATATGATAAAATATTTTGAAAGGATGTTTAAAAATAGGACAAATTTTTTTGACAAGACTTCTTGTGCTGCAATTGAATTGGAAAAGTATGAATAAAGTACAGTCGAAAAAAGCAGACCATTCCATTTTCCTCATACATACGCATTCATCTTTGAAAAGTATAAATAATTGCACTTGCGCATCCAAACGCACCCAATATTCTTTTCCAATCGAGCGCAACGAGTGCGCCTAGATGCATGAATAGTTCATCGATTCTCGCGGCAATGACACATATTTCGGAAAAAGTAACGCTCGCGTCTGCTGGCGTGCATTTTCATGGTGTTGCGCAATCGCATTGAATTCCCTCGCGCGGTTGAACAGTAAGTTCCAAGCTCATTTCCGTTTGAAAAAAGTCACGGCGCGGCGGTGCATCTAGCCGCCAAGACCCGCACGGATTTTTTTCTTTCTGTCCGCGCGCAATACCTTCGAGTCATTGCTGTAATAATAACATTGCTCGCGCGTCATCGTCCAAACTCATATTGTTTTCCGCGAATAGTGCAACTGTCATTCCTTGCGCGCGTCTACTACAGCGCAACGTATATCGTGCAGGGGGAAAATAGTACGCACATATTACACATTTGATTTTTGATGCACTGATGCACGCTATAAAAATACAATATTTCGCTACTTTGCTCGTTTTGTACTTATAAGCCCATAAATATAATGCAAGTATCGAAGGTGCCTCGCGCGCGCCTCTTTTAATTAAACGGATATGCGCTTCGAAATGTGCTGCGGCGGATAACCGCTTATACGGCAGGAACTCATCTTGATCTTCGCGCAGAGAGTTTCTATGCCTCGTAGACGAGTCCAGAAATGTTTTCCAATGGTCGCGACTTTGTATTTATTAGACGCGAACCGAATAACCGGGATTTCATCGATAAATTAATTTTTACGACATCGAGGCAGAGAAAGAGAAAACCCTCGCGATAAAATAGAAAATCTCGGATGAATAATACACAATCGTTGACTTTTTCATACATAGCCATGTGCGTCTAGTTCGTTAACGATGAGTTATATTCATAATTGCGTGCGCGTGTTTATACAATATTAATTCCGATTCCACGTCGAGAAAATCACCTCACGTGCGTCCGTACGAGCGTTTAGACATCTGAAAATAGATACCAGTATCGAAGGTCGAATCACAAGTTTATTTTTTTTTCTTCTTTCCCTGTATCGCATTTATAGATAATTATTATGAAGTCGCTCGGACGTTACTAACGAAGGTTTTGAGAGAATGAAAAAAACACCTCGTAGAATCTGATATATAGTATATTTTTGTAGAGAAAACAAGTTCGACGTCAGCGTTTGATTTAAAAAAAGAAAATGACATTTAAAAATAATATTCCAACGATCCCAAATAATGGCAGGTAAGGCTTGAGACTATAGTAATAAAAGAAGTATAAACATTTTACGCGGTTTTGTTTTTTTCAATCATTCATATCTCTTGTCTCGGTGCATACTGTAGTTTAATGAAAATGCAACATGACCTTCGACGAAATATTTCAATATGCATGTAAAGCAGCGCTACTGCAGAGAATCGTGCGTGCATGCGTGGGAATGAATTTATTGTTATTGCAATGTATACTTAAATAAGCAGCAATATAATATACGCACAAAATCGATTATTCCGCGAGCGAGATCTGCTGCAAGAAATTCCACATACCTGTGGTATTTAAACGAAAGACAGAGGTCTTGTATGCGCGCAAAAGAGAGAGAGAGACAGAGAGCATCGGCAAAAAATTCGGCATCGAGCCAGAGAAGGACGTTGAAGAGAAAAGAAATCTATCTGTAAGTACAGCTCTCATCGGAGAGAATTTCAAAATGGATTCCCTCTCGGTGCAGGCCGCGCTGCAGTCGAGTAGAGTCCAATGATCCGCGCGCCACGCCACAAAGAGAGGAGAAGATTCGAGGCTCTTTTAGATTTAGGATTGGGCGTTGGGGGATTATTAAGGTTCGAAACAAAACCGGATGGGCCGAGGCTTTCACCTGCAGCGATGAAAGGGTGCGCTCGCACGATTCGTATAATAGGGCCCGGTTCTCTGCGCCTTTCTTCCGAGGAGAAATTCTCCTGCCAACGTATTATACGTAAGTGTGTGTACGTATACGTGGGGGCATAGCTTCGGCGCTTTAATTTCAATGTTTTATGAGCTAAAAGTGAAGAAGCAAGTCTCGTTCAACGAAACCTCGTCAGTTATAAATAAGGATGGCGAGTTTATCGTAAAATAACATTCTCTATAGTTTGTTTATTAATTCGTAATTGATAATTTATGAATCGGTAATCGTATAGATGCATTTGAAAAAAAATGATGGTCGCTTGAGTCGTATTTTCAAACCATACACGGCTCGTTCGGGGCGAGAAATCCGCAAGGATTAATATTCTTTTAGTATCTTTCGAGGCGAAAAATTCATCGAACACAAAACAACAATCCAAGCACGCGAAAAGTCAAATTGTTCCCAAGACTCGTGTCATTTTTCGAGAAAAGCCATAAACTAATTCGTTCCTTTTTTTGTAACCCCGTTACCAAATGTATTTTTTTTTATCGTCTTACGCAAGCGGCGGCATAAATCCCAATAGCGACTGGTCCACGTTAGCGCGAAATATTATATTTATGAATAAGGCTGCGCGCGGCAGTGCGAAATTTGCAAGCGAGGCGCGATCGTTAAAAATAATATTCAACGTCGAGAGAGAAGAAGAGACAGAGGCCAGGGAGAGAGAGAGAGAAGAGCCGTCATCTTTTCATTTTCAACAATTAAACGCGCGCGTACGTATAATAATATACACGGCAGTACCACAACAAAGTTTGCAGCTATAGTTTAATTTTGTCTCGTAACCCGTCATCAGTGCGGAGACCTATAGCTCTGCTGCGCTCTGCTAGACATCATCGCTATACTCTCGCGCAAACGATAATTATGGCAACGTCGACAACGGCGGCGTGGATGCTGCTGCTACCGCAGTACCACACATGCACACGCGTACATACACTGTCGCGCGTGTTCGGCTTCCAAATCGGCCACATGCGTGTGCGTACGCGCGTATTTTTCCGCGCCTATCTGTCTGTATAGGTTGGACGACCAGCGAGAGAAGCAAAAGTATAAAAAAAAATCTATAATATCCCGTCTCCGTTACAACTGCAGTAGCAAAAGTATCTCTCTCTCTCTCTCTCTCTGTGCTCTCTGGCGCGTTCTGTCTCTTACCGCTAGTATTATATAGGCAACTATGTAACTGTAAATGTCATTATATCCTATAGCCAGAAGCAGCAGCAGTAGCAGCTATAGCTCGCCTTGCGGACGACGCAGTTTTTATCTATCTCTCTTTCTTATTCTCTCTCGGAGTGGATTCGATTCTCGCGCCTCGCGCCACTTTGCTTTTGTTCTTTTCTATCATTGTCACTTGCTCGTTTCCTCACTTTTCTGCTGATTTCCCCACGCTAATGGCTTTCTTTCGGAATATATAGCGTCGAGTGGCTGACGCGGGTGCTGCAGTAGCGCGATATAAAAGCACCTATACAGTTGCTAAATGTGCGTGGTATCCTTGTCGTCGCGAGAAAGCCGGCTTTGTTTCCGCCTCTCGTTTTCTCGTTTTATGTAGTCTACATAAACGAATCTGTGAAAATCTGTCGCGCGATGTCTGTACTTAGACGCGGCTAAGTGGGGTACTACTTTTGCCGTTTCACACCTGCAAACGAACCAAGACATCATCGGTCGAATCCCCTCGCAGTCGAGACGAGATGCAATATTCGATGAGTGGGATACTTTTTCTAAATCTCAATCGCACGGTATCTTTTTGTGCTTGCATTGATGCGAGCATGAGCCTATTAAAAATAGTTGCTGCACCGTGGCGTCGAAAAAGTAATCGATGATTAACGAGTGCAGAGCAATTTTATGCCCAGTGAAAATTAATATTATATTGTTGAAATAATGACGACGGCGATTGGGATTGATTTGCAATTCATCGCGAATAGAAATAAAACCACGGCGGCGTACGCGAGATTAATCAAATGTCCGACAATAGCCATACGCTAACAGAATGAGAGATAAGCCTGCTCGTAATAAAGATTTAAACTCGAACGAAGACGAGCGAGAAAATAAGATAGAATAAAGCCTCGCAGCGCAATGTTATTTTCTCGAGTGTGCAGGACACAGTAGTAAGGGCACATAAAAACGACACGAGCGCGACACGCTAATGACTGATCCATAAAGCGAGATTAAAGCCTCGGCGATGATTTATATAAAACCTCGCGCGCGGCTGGACGCAAGAGAGCCGATTTCCATCGCGTATCCCGATCGTTGTTCGCTGCCTCTATAGAGTCATCCTGTGGACCTTTAACGGTGTGCGCAGCTTGATTGCTGCTTTTCAGCTTGTGTACGAGACATTACGTAATGTATATGGCTGTCTGTGCACGTGGAAAAATCGATCAACGATACTTCAATGATGCAAGCTCGCGTGGATTTTTTTAAAAACTCTTGATTATTTCCAATTATCGAGCTCGTGCATTATTACAAAATCATCGATTCATCTTTAGTCAAGTGATTCTACACGAAGAAAAAGAAAAGACGGCGAGCACAGTGAGCCAAACAATAATCGGTTTTACTGCAGGCAAAATCCACAAACGGAACTGCACCACACGCAGCATCTTTTTTCTTTTCGAGCTCGTGCGTTAAGTGAGCGAAATGAAAAATTTGCATGATGGCAAATATAATGAGCCGCTGCAGCAGGTGCTGATTCTCGCAAGGTCAACGATCTATTCTCGAGGATTCCTTGAAAGATACTGCGTTTACCTGGACTGCAATATGATATTATTTTCGAGAATTATGATTGAGCTTCGGACGATTTTTTTCAAGCTGTATGCAGGAAAAAGTACGTGGATAATTGCAATCGAGACAGACAATTTGCGTTTATTGCACTTCGGTAACGAGACCATAGCAAAACTGTGCCGAGTGTCTCGTTTCAAGCGATTGCAAACTGGAACATCGAAACGATATTAAAAAGCATGAGTTATTGCTGCTCTTCTGTTGCAACTGAATTATTCTTTTTGACATAGATGCATGTGGACAGTTTACGATACATTTGATTGTTTTTTGTCAACCGGTTTCACTTGTACTTTCAACGTCATAAAAATACAAGCTTCGATGAGAATATTTTTTCTGCTTGTCTAATTTAAATTCAATTTGCATATAAGCGAGTTTTATCTCTCGTACTATTATACATATATTTTCAATTGTATACGAAAACAAGTTTTAAATCTATATAAACTTTCTGATTTTAGTCGTTTTTAAAAAACTTACGAAACCATGACATTACGACAGCAACGTTGTATATGAATTTCGAGAAGTTAACTGGCCTCTCTTACCTGTAACACAAATCATAAAGAATATTAAATAAAATGATGTCTATGATTTTCGAGTCTTATTCAGTTTTTTAATGTGGGAATCAGAACCGCAACACGGTAATAAAAAAAAAGGATTGATACGATTGGAAAAACATAAAGGGAATGCGTATAAATCGATAAAGACAAACGTCGTAAAAAGTGATTGCGTACAAGAAACTTGGCCAGTATGTAGGTGTATTCCAGTCTTGGTAGCCAGCTCAAAGTCTTTTAAAACTATGCGTCCCTGTAAAATCGGCATGTTCATATATGTAAGCGAGCATTATGCGTCACTGCGGGTAAGAAAAGCCATTTATTACCCTCGTCAATTGACGTAATGAAGTTCACGCAAATGATCCAAGCTTGCTCAGGGAATATGAAAGAATTTTCCTACGTAGCGCAGATTCGCATTACCATCGACGATGATTTCGTTATTTATGAAATTTCATTGATCGGACGCGCCAAAGTAGACGAAGACGATGAAGACGAAATTTATGAACTTGAGCGCGCGACCCTACTTAACCACGACGACTTCGTTAAGACGCCACGAGAGCTTAAAATCTAATTTAGATTCTTCGTCTTGTTTATAATAACCCAAACATTTTTTCATAATTATATCGGCACCATCATTACTCGACGATCATCAACTTGTAATTTAAGGCTTTTTCTTACATGGAATAAGTAGGGGGTAAAAAAAGCAGTAAAGTCGATCATTTGAAATCCATTCAGTTAGTGATTAATAGGGCTGGCATTGGACAATATTAATTTTCATCTCATTGAGAAATTCAATTATATACAATTAATACGCTAAAAACAAAAGAAATCTTTAGAAATGTATAAATTTATCAAATTTGACATCTAATTTTAATTTTTCGGCTATTGGTGTCCGCTGTAATGGATGGGATCAGGTTTCAATTAGAACGGCGAATGCATAATGTGAATTTCCGCGCACGCCGATCGACGGGTTCCGCGTGAGAATCCGAGTGTGCAGTCGCAGAAGCTGAGATTCACGCAGATGCATTCTTCATTCGACCTCCGATACACGAACATACAGTTCAATTATGTCGATCAACTCGCAATTGTTATATTTTTTATCACTGTATATGTTAATGCTGGTTGCATTTTAAATCAGGTAAATTTGTTCAAATAAAATCTCTCTTTTTCTCGAGGGAGTAGACTCATTGATCAACTGATCAACTCTACTTTGTTGAGAAATAAATATTTAACTTTTCATATCACGAGGGTAGATTTTTTTTCTCGTATTTCAATGAAAATTCAGCGCATGAAAGCGATCCGTGCACAAAATCCAATACACAATGCGTGCGAAAGGAAAAAAATTGTATACATAATCCTGCATCCTTAGATGTCTATGCGTCCTTTTGTTACTCGAGTAGGTATACAATCAGCCCCCTCATCCCAGCTTCTTTTTTCTTAAAAGCTTCCCTGCGAGACAAGGAATATAAAAAAAGTCGAGTAGTCTGCGCGAGCTTGTGAGTGTTTATGCGAAAAGGTGTACCGCCCTTCGTTTGAATATTCAGTGATTGCGCGCGCGCACTCACGCGTAGGGTGAAAAATTCTTCGCATACTCGTTCCGTCCTTGCTGCTTGCGAAATATCATATTCTCCGAGTTATGTTTTTTTTCAAAATTAAATTCTTTCTAATTATTATTATCAAGTCAGAGGCTCTTTTGCATGTGACTCCAGTTTTTACGGATCTCATCTTATGCGCACGAGAGAGAGATAATTACGGTATTTCGAAAATTACAACGTCATTAATTACGAGATATGTACTGCGTATTCCTTGCCAGTTAAGCTTGAAATCTTATACTTGGCTCCCTCTTTCTCTTGCTCTCTGAATTGATGAGCTCAATCAAAGATTCACTTTACTTTTCTTCTATTTTTTGTGCGATTTACATTTTCGCATGAACTACCCTGATAAACTAGCTACACTTTCAGCACGCTTCGGTCGCTCTCTTTTGTTTCTTCTTATTTTGCCAATTTTTAATTTTAAATAAATTAAAAGAAGATTTTAAAAACACGCAAGAGTCACTTTTTGGCTCAAACTCCCCGTAGAAAATCAAAATTAGTCTCAATAGATTGATAAGCCATCTTTTCCATTGAGCACAATTTTCTTAATAGAGGCGCCGCTAGACGTACTACAGTAAGCTACTGAGCAACCAATCACAGCGCTTATAAACTGCTCACGCTCAAAACCCTATTACTTTTATTTATTTAGAATAGATAGATAGGTAAATTTCGAAGCAGCAATTAATCAAGCCAGCAACGCAAATCAATAAGAGCATAGATCGGGAAAGCGATAGACTCCTGCAGAAACGATTATCATCATCGTGCGCAAATCGTCTGTATATGTATTCAAGAGTTACAGCATCTAGCCGAGGTCACGCAATAATTGCCAATAATGCCGGAAGCCGAGAAGTGTCTGCAGAGGGTAGAGCAAGCAGCAACACACGAGGCGATCCAATCGCCGAGCTATGCAGAGAAGAACAAAAAGACAGAGAGGTTCAATTAAAGCAACGACGGCAAACGGCCGGCTTCGAGTTTATAATATATAATGCTTACTCTCGCGGCCGCTGCGGATCCTCGGCAGAGCTACTATATATGTGCACCTGATTCATCGAAGCAATCCAGCTGTTGTACGATATAGATTGCATAAAAACGTGCAAAAGTAAACTCGCGAGGGAGAGAGAGCGAGAGTGTTTTGTATGATGCGCGGGCTATGAAGTTTTTTTTGCAGATAAAAAGGCAGCTTTTCTGCGCTCTCTGCGTCTTTGAGAACTGCGTCCACGATGCGCAAGCTTTGTAAGCACTCATATGCAATAGTACAGCAGAGGCAGTAGCAGCCGATAATTAGTAATGCTCAGGTACTAACAAACGATGAGAAGTTAAAGGTGGCTGCGTTTGCAAGCCAATGAATTCCTTGACTTTATATTTATGTCGAGTGTGGATCGGATGGGCAATAAGCAGCGTTGGTAGCATATTTAAGATTATAATATATTTAATTTCTTTGAAATCTCAGTTACTAAAATTTATTTTCTATTGAAGAATAAAGGTGGTCAAAAAACGGAATTTATCGGTTGCGATGCCTTGATTGTGGAGATCGAGAATTGCAGCTCACACTCTTGCGTTTTTCAATTTCTAATACAAATTTCGAAATATCTTTCGTGTATATTGATGACACAACGCGAAAGTTTGACTCTCCATCGACCGTCGGTACTTCCCACTGCACCGATACGATCTTGTATATGAATGGAAAATCGTAAAGGCAGAGAAAGAGAGAGAATAGGAGAAATGAGTCGGAGCAGCTGGAGCAGGCAATAAAAGGACTAAAAATCGAACGCCACCGCTGTAGACTCGATTACAGTTTTCTCCGCGAGGATGTATAATACCGAGAATTATTCGGTCGGGACGCCGTGGCTCGAGCCATTCTGTACGCATTGTCATAAAATGTTATTATGGAATCTAACGGTAAATCGGCTATACACAAGAGTATATACCAACACAATGTATAAATATAGTGAATGAACTTTTTTAGATTGGGTCTTAAAACTTTTAACAAATTAGGCTAATTAGTAAAGCGCATCGTTATCACTCGGATTTTATCTGCAACTTGTCTCGAATCTCAAACGCGCAGCTGCACAGCTGCACAATTGTGGCTTTATTGACGATACTTAACCTTTTTTCATTATACGATCGGTATACTTTGTTTTTCTCTTTTATGTTCTAATAATTCGACGTATTTACCCAACGTTCATACAAGCAGCACACATATTACATGAGGCAATCCGTATTCCATCCTGAGACTTGAAATCCGGTCCAAAAATTTTTTCGCTTTTTTAGAAAATCGCTTGTAATTTTCATAGATACAGTATATTTTTTAACGGGTGAATTTATGGTTTTCTTAGCAAAACAAAGGATTATAACGCGAGCGGAAGGCGAGTGCTGAGTTTTGATACGTTCATTTTATTATATTTCTTATTAAACTTTACTAATTTATCAAAACAAAATCAATGCATATATTTATTGAAATAGTAGTATCACTAGTCTTTTTTAGAATTTTGGTGACCATTTATCACTTAATTCTTGATGTACTTTGACAAAATTTTAAAACTATTTTGGAATTGATCTTAAGGCCCATAAGATTAAAATAAGCATAGTAGACTTCATTGTCAGGTACTGGGAGATCCCAAAAAAATTTTCATGTGGTCTCCTTGTTAGTTCAAAAGTGGATTTGCACAAATATAGATCGATCTCATTTTCGAAGCGACGAGTGAACTACTTTTTATTGTGAAGAACGTCGATCGCCAATGTGCCACTAGGTGAACATTAAAAAACAGCGGCTTTAGAGACGTTACTAGACAAATAATACTAGGTAAAAAATTAGTTTTAGAAACTGTACTACATGAAAACGTTAACTATTTAAATATTCGTTTATTTTTAAAATTGTTACATGTACCCAGGTAAGAATTTTCAATTCTGAAAAAGCATTTTAAAAATGTGACTAATTGATTACACAAACATTCTGTGTGCTCATTTTTCAATTTTGCCTATAAGTAACTTAGACGCCATTTTTTTACTTGGTAAGCAATATTAGCCATCGAAAACCCTCATCTATAAAAATGCAATCATAGACACAAGTTTATAAGCTTTTTGATCAAAAAGTCGCAAAAGTATGCATGCAAGGTATACGTATAAGCGTAATTATTTCTTTATACTATCATCCCAAATGTGTGTGTGTGTATCTGTGTATAGGTTTGTGCGTGTGCAGTGCATATTATACAATCTTTACAGCACGAGCGTCAGAAGAAAAAAAAAGGTAAAATCTTATACGTACTTACAGAGAGCTGAGAATTACGAACCATTACTAATAATTGTCCAAGAGAAGCGGGAGAGAGTGAGAGAGGGTACAGAATGCGTAATGCGCCTCTGTCGGATTGGCTCTCACGCGATATATTCGCGCCTCGCCGAGCGACGAGAGATGCTGCACAGTGCACATATAGTATATTACTCGCACACACCACGTGCGCGTGCATATGTGTGTGTGCGCGCGGCTTTTTATACTTGGTTCGTTTTGGTATTTGTACGCGCCGCAGCAGTTCAGCTCGCTTCCTTCAAAGTATAATCTATACTCGCTTTCTTCGAGCTGTCTATGTGCGGCTATGTGTGGGCACGCAGCGACGTTTTTATCGCGCACACACATGTACGTATGTATGTGCAGCAAGCAGTTTTCAGGTAATATAATTGTACGCCACGCTCGCTCGCGATTTTACAAAGTTTCTTATTCCTGGAGGAGGTGTGCGCTCGTACTTTGCAATTAGTCACATCGGCACGAAATTATATTAATTATTCAAGAAGCTGCAGTGGGCATGTGAATGGAAAATTATACCGATCGAGCTCGGGCGTTATTTGTATGCCACGCGCGCGTATATGCAGGGAGACATCGATCGAATTACAAAACTGCGTCCGTGCACGCCGAGGGCTGCTGCGAGCTCCCGCGGCAAAATTAATCTCTCCGGCTATGACTTTTAACATTTCCGACTGAGTAAGCTTAATCTAAGCGCGCGAGCCAAGTGAGAGAAAAATGTGTGTTATTATGTATTATTACGTCACGCGATCGTGAGTTTCCACTTTCCACGCGAGATTATGTTCCTTGAGAACGAACGAAACCAGAGGGAGAAAAGACGATAGGAAGCACAAAAACAAGTACACCGTCATCAACCTATAAACTCGTCCTTTTAAAGTTAATGCAAAGTATAAATTAGTGTGCACCACCGCTGTGCGGAGTCGTCCGATAAATCCCCCCGCTCGAGCGCGAAATAATTAATGTGCCCTCTCCCGTGCAAATGTTCAGCGACGCGCAAAAAAATCAAAAAGCAAAATTAAAAAAGCTACGAGTAGGTAAAAATCGGATGTGCACACGTGCGCGCGCATATGTATACGTATGAACGCATACGAGTATACATATATACAAAGTTTTTCTCAAGGACGTGCAGCGAGTGTGTATATATAGGCGCCCGAGGATATGTTGATGATCGCAAATTTGTTGCTCGCGCGAGCCTTGCTGCATGCGCGGGCATAATATAAGAGATGGCGGAGAAGCAAAGCTGCAAAGGAACATATTATCGCGAATATATCCATGCTCGCGCACTTTTATAATCGCACATCGTCGTCGTCGTCGTCGTTCAAATTTATCGTCGAGCATGTATATTGCGCACTGCGTGCTATACGCGCGCGGATGTTACGTGAAACACAATGGCCGTTGTCCTTGTCGTGCTTACACGCTGTCCTGCTTTAATTGAGATGAAATTAGAAATGTCGCGCGTCCATTCCGGTGCCGAGCTCGTCCGCGTACCTCGAGTTCATTCGTGGAAACAACTATGGCCACCTTCGACGTTTCAGCCGATAGACAAGAATATTTACGGCCAAGCAAGAAATTTGACGATTCTCCAACGTAATTATTAGCGCAAACGCGGTGAAAGTTATCCGCGGCACAAACTGCGATGCCGGCCAACTGGATATGCCAATAACAATCGCTTTCCAATGGAACATTCCTCTCGTTAACTTGCCACTGACTCGTACGATTCCGTGTACGAGTACGTGTTTGCAAAATAAGGAATAAAAAGGAATTATCTCGAGACGCAGTTCGTCGCCTTCTGTAACGCGTATTCGTGTTTTTCATAAGATTATGCTTTCTACGTTGCAAGTTGGTCAGTTTTATCGACGCTTACATTATCGATAAAAATCAATTTTTCTGATATTAAATTTGCTCGGTTTGCAAATTCTCCTCTCTTGCAAAGACTCCCCCCCCCCCCCCCCCCNNNCCCCCCCCCCCCACTACTCCTTCCTTTTCTCTCGCCAAAAGATGGAAAAGATAATAGGTTTCAAGCGATATACGTACACATGCACGGTGCAGATGTATAGACGTATATAGGTACGGCTCGACGGGACCTCCACTCAGTTAATAACCTCCTCAGGATGAAAACAAGTGGGTTGGTGTTTCTTGGCTCATGTGCGTGCAGGAGCGTGTGTGGCGGAGCATGGAGCGGCGGCAGCGGCTCGCAACGCCGAGAGACTCGTTTGAGGATATAATCAAAAAGATAGCCCGTGCAACACATACACACACACACAGCGGCATTGAGCCGAGGGAAGGTGCAGCTGCCGTTGCGAGAAAGAGAAAAAGTGAATGAAAGCGAAAAAGAGATACGAGGAGAAAAAACGCCGAGATATATAGAAGGCGCGCACACACGCGCGGCTCTTGCGCATTCGTACGGAATGATTGCGACGAGAGATGCATTACGCGCGTGCAAGCGCGTGTGTGCGCTTTCGGACCTCTAAAAATTCATGCTTCGATCAATGGCCATAATGCGCAACTTTTTAAAAGGCAGAACGAGTTTTTAAAAAACGAAATCTTGTTTATGCTTATGCAATGCAGTAAAAAAAAAGTGTAAATAAAAATCTTGCAATTAATAAGTGATCGCTACGAAATGCTTTATGCTGTGATGGCCTGTCTTGGGCACGAATTGTGGAAATTTTTTCATAAAAAAAAAATTGAACGTAACACCTTCCAATATGCGAGTCCCATAGGGCAGAGTAGCAGAAAGACGCGAACGTCGAGGCGAAAAGCAAAAGTCACGCCAAAAAGTTTATTTTTCTCGCGCGATCGACAAAAAAGCTCGTCGATTCGCTCGAGCCGCAAGCGAACGCACAGAGTGCGCGGAACTCGTGAGAAAAATAAAAATAAAAGAACCGATTGTCGATGGCGAGACGGTATGTTTGTGCACTGGGCGCGCGCACACACACACACACACACACACACACACACACACACACACACACACACACACACACACACACACACACACACACACAACAGTCGGCAAATATCACGAGAAAGAAGAAGGGAGAAAAAAGAAGGAACCTCCCCAAAGAATGAGACGAACACGCGCGAACGCGTATAAAAAAGATGAGCGCGAGCAGGCGCGCAAAGAGAAAGTATAATAAACGCGAGAGGCCCCAAAAAAAGGAAAAAAACGACCGAGAAGCCGATGCAAGTTCAGGAGGTCCGAAGTGTGGTTTGCCCATACCAAAGAGGAGCGACTTGGTAAGCTTTACACGTACATACACCAGTGTGTGCGTATGTGTATGTGTGTTGTATGGTCGGTTGAGGACGAGTTCAAGGCCGGCTGGCTTCTCTCTCTCTCTCTCTTTCTCTTACTCTCTCGCTCTTTCATTCGTATTTCTTTTTCTTTTCGCAAAATCCTCTTTAGTTGTTTATCCTGTGGGCGATCGCCATGAGCAGCCTCGTGTGTATTCTACTGCTGCTGCTGCCGACGCCGCTGCTGCTGCAATAGGCTGAATGTTTTCGGGCGCTGACAAATTCCGCGCGTGACTTTTTATATATTTTATTATACACAAAAAATATATATATATATATATATATATAACTATATACTGTATCAACATCTTTCTTATCCTCTCTTTCGCAGGTACGAGAAGTATTGCGATATTCGTAACTTGCGTGCACAGCGGAGCAGAGCCTCCCCGGATATTATATTTATTGCTGTGCCCTTGACGTGCTCAAACATACGATATGCACGTGAATGCGAGCCTTTTGTTTTGTATTGACCACTGCATGTGTGCGTCTGTGTGCTTGAATAGCCTACCCCTTTTCACTTTTTCCTTTCTGTATATATAAGGACTCAGTACCTGCACATGCGTTCTGTGTTTGGCTACCTTAAAACTTTGATTGCATCCTTTTCTTTGTTTTATATTCCAGATTAGCTTTATGTGCTCAAGAAGAAGGTTTGCCCCATGAATTCTATCACTGTGTGCGGCTCACCGTCTTGCAACTGCGGAGCTTCTGGGCCTCTCTCTCTCTCTCTCTTTCTTATTTTATTTTTTGGTTTAGTTGTAACGAGGGAGTAGCGGCTACCATTAAAAATTGAAGTTACACTGACTGCGATTCGTAAAGTCATCAGGCTTCTTTCTTCTTTTATAAAACTCGCTTGCCGAGGTTGAAGGGATTATTAAAGATGTTATTTGTTTTGCGGGAAGAAAATCGCATTTCAAAGTTGCGAATGAAAATTGGTAGTCTTTTTTTCACTTTTTTATGTTCTCTCGACAAAGAAAGTTGATGGAATTGAAATACAAGACTGCAACTCAGAGGAAACAACCAATGCCAAATAATTCGTCACTATATATTAATAAATATTTGTTAACAAGAGTTATAAAAAAAACCATCTTACATATGTCCTTTATTCTCCTGCGTTATTTCACATTTGAATTCCAACAAAAATTTATATGGCATTTTGTAGTAACCCACGATGATCACTTTTTGAGGTGTTGGTACCAACGAAGACTGTAATTTCGTCCTTGAGACGACCTTTCTTTTCGTTTCTCCCAACCCAAGTCTGCTTCGTCGTGCTCGTCCTTTTTTAGAGAGAGGGAGATAACGAATTAGAAGAGGCGAAAGAAAAAAAGCAAGAAGAATGAGCAGGTGGAGCCGAGAGAACAGACGGAAATAAGAGAGAAGAAATGAATGCAGCTTTTTGAATCACCAATGTTAAGTCCAGAGCTCGTAACTCGAATGTACTTGTAAAAATTTTAAATAAAATTAAAAAATGTTGGCTTTGACTATGAGTAGGCTCAAACTTTACAATTTTGCATGGAAAAATGTTTTGAACAAATTAGCTTAAGATGATTTTCCATGTGAATCTAATGAGTGAGAAAATTAGAGAAACACGTTGCACTCGGTATTCAGCAGCACTTGAATAAAACTTAAAGAAGATGTAGATGACAGTAGTCTTGCAGCAACTGTCCGTGGAAAGTATCATATACAAGGGCATACGAGCGAATGTTGTCTTTTTCACTATAGTTGTATACTTTTTCAGTGAATGGCAGAAAATGCGTTTTGGTTCACAACTGTTGGAAGAGAACATCTCGTGCGCTGCTGGCATCGCACGCAACGAGTTTTTCAGCACGATACACGTACATATGCGCCAGTCACAGCAGCAGCAGCGCACCGAGCGTTTGGAAGTTCTACCGAGTTAACAGGCTCATTTGTCTCGCGTAATGTGCGCCTCGTCGTCGACGTTGTTTTGCACGCATCCTGTCAGAACGTAAAAGGTCTTCATACAGGCCAGAAGAATATTGAATGCAAAGGATCAATTCATCGATGCGTTCATTTGTGTGCGAAGGTTTGTGCATATGCGATATGTGCACATTTAGATGGTTCCAGATTACTAATTATTGAAATTGGATTGAAATCGCATTCGTTATTCAAAAGAACAAATGGTATAATTAAAATTGAATAATTGAAGCCACGTCGAGAATTTGTTGTCTTATTTTGATCCATCGATCACGATTTAAATTATTGTGATGTAAAAAAAATAACTTCAACCAACGAAGCTAAAACAAAGAAAAGTAAACGAAGTTTAAAAAGGCAACAAATTGAACGAGAGGTATTCGTAAAAATAGCCATTGCTCAAACGATACGGATTGTTTAAGTACACGCATGTAGTTTGTGAATTGTCATCGATCAGCGCCCGAAGCTACACATCGACTGTACACGATGCTCGAGATATTTTTATCTTGTAGCGCGCGCGAAGCAAAATAAAAACTACGAGCGCTCTGCAGGGGGGAGGAGGGATCCTCGAGAGGAGGATCAAGAAGAGGACCTTTTAAACGCGGCAAGTATCGTTGGAATCGAGGTTCATTCCTCGAGTCGCGAGCTCCAAATGGACCCATTAATTAACGGCGAGGGTCAAGCGATCGGATTCTTTACGGCTCGATGGTAATTTTGCAATGAGTGAAAACTTTTATTATTTCTTCAAAGAGGAGGCTCGCGAGTGATGTACAGCATATGGCGCGCACACACACACACACACACAGAGGATCGAATTACATTATGGACTTTTCTTCTTGTGTTCTCTAAAAGACCAACGTGTTAAAACATAAAGACAGAATTGGCGAGGAATCCTATCGCAATATGATCTTGGCGGTTATGATACATACGCGCTATACGCAGGGAAATACCCTATCCCTATCCGCGCGCCGCAAGTAGCAGCACCAACAGCAGCAGCAGCAGCAGCAGTCGCTTGAGCCGTGTATATACGCGCACGCATCTACAATGCGTATAAATATACAAGAGTCTTTTCTCTCTATCCGCAAAAACCAAGTACTCGCCACCACAAATCATTGGAATCTCTTTGGCTGTGCTGTGCTGTGCTGCGTGCAGCGCGCCATAGCGTTAAGGCTGCTGCAACTTGCCTCCACCTATACATACATAAGGCATGAATTATGAAAATTGCCCACCCCAGTCACCCGGTTAACCCAGACGCGCATCTCGCGCGCACAAAACGTGATATCTTCCGAGCTCGCTCGTCCGACTCTATTTCTTTTCTTTTTTCTTCGCGCTGCCCACGGAAGCCACAAATATCGTTGCCAAGCTGTAAACAGCCGGAGAGGATAATCGTTCTCGAGCGTGCAAAATAAAAATTACAGCAGCAACGACAAAAAAACAACAGCACCCGTTCCAAATGCACTCTGTATAAGAGTGTACGTACGGGTGGGTAACAGACAGCTCCGGTCTATCTTTATATCGTCGTTAACATCGTTAAATGAAACAATGACACTCGCGAGTCTGTATGGATTATATATATATATGGGAGCTGCCGAGTAGATGCAACTATATGTAAGTGGTTCAATGGCTTCTCGTCTGGATCGCCTCGTTTTACTGTCTAGCACAATCCAACGGCTTGCGATTGCTTCATGCACGAGTCTGCACTTTGCAAGTGCATTGGAATAATCGCGAAAAACTAGTGGCTTGCATGTATTTAGTTTTTAATATTCCAAGCTTATTGAAACGAGTCGAGTGACTACTGACTAGTGAATGAAAAAAAATAATAGTAATAATAATGATAGTATACAAATTTAGTAACTCGTCGACGAAGTAATAGAGCTTGTGACCCAAATATGAATAAAATAAGGAAGGTGGTACGTATTAGAATCCAAGCACGTTGGAGCGGGCTATGCCCAGTATGTAAATGTATTCTAGATCTTTGAATCAATGAATCGTAAAAATAACTTGCATACGCGCGAATAGTCAACTGGCACCGCTGTGACAGTTTGAGCTCCGTCGCAGTTGCTCATATACTTCATCATCGGTAATTAAGTTAACTTGGGGCCTGCGAGCTGTATCGTTGTGAATAAAAACACTGTATCCCGTTTCACAATCAGCCGCATCACACCTGCCAGCTAAATACTTCATTGAGTAAGGGGCTGCGAGAAAATTTACTCATGTTAGCCATTCGTCAGTATTATTGGTACGATAGTAGTGCACATAAAATCTAGCATCGAGGAGGCTGTGCAAAATTTCGGGAAATATAGTGTGCTTGTCATATCGCAACCGAATGAAAGGTTAAAAAATATTCGGACGCATCTCTGGCAAAATTGATACATAGTGAAGCTAAGAGCCGAGCGTGGTCACTCGTGGGAAAAGTCGCAACTTTCGTTGTTACATATCCCAAGTCGAATAAGAGAAAATGACGTATGAATTAAAAGAGGAGGAATCGGATCAGGGATAGAGGGGGTAGATCGAGCTGGAAACACAGACGAGGAGTCGCGATGAATCGATCATCGAGGGACGAGCCCGAAGAGCGACGAGAGATCGCGAGACGAGCAAAAAAATTATCTCGGATATATACACGATGTACCGTATAATATGGCTATAAGTGTATGTGTGCGTGTGTGCGTAAGCTGCGTGGATCGATGAAGACGTGATCATCCAGATCGAACATAAAAGTTTCAACTTGTATAAATTTATACATGTGCAAGCTTGTGCCAGCACACATGTCGACTCGAGTCGTTTTTTGCCCCATATATATCGCGCGCTACTTAACGGTGTTAAGGATGCGATCGCCTATTGAAGCTTCAAGAGACGAGGAGCTGCAATCGCGCTATTAGCTCGGATAATAAACCTTGGGCAGAAGTGCTGCTGCTGCTGCTGCTGTTGCGCGTTAATACGCGTGCACACGTACGACTGCGGCTATCGTTTCAAATTTATAGAAAATATTTTACTCGGCGAAGGCCCGCGGGGTGAAGATATAACGAGGCGAGCGCGCGCGCGACGTGGCACGGAAAAATAAGAGAACATCGCTCGAAACCCCGCGTAGTAGCGCGCACAGAGCGCGAGGGTGTCTCGCAAGCTCCTACCTGCGACGCACACGCTCACACACGCATATACGCTCGGATGGTATATATTATGCATACGTATAAACTCGAAGGTGCGAAGCAACATCGATATAAAATGTTGTACATGCCTCGGCTCTTGAATCAATGTAGCAGTGCGGGGAAATGAGCACACGCGCGCGTACGCTGCTTATAAAGACGCAAAGGGGGGCGCGAGAGAGGATAAAAACACGACGTTCGCGACACTTGGCTGTACATGCATACGTACCTATATATACACGCCGTGTATATACATACATACGTATGTGCTCGAGCATTAAGAGGTGCGCCGAGTATCGATTACGAGCCTCCGCAGCCGCCGTACACTATCCATCCATGTGTTCGTCCGAGATGTAGGCGATTGTATGTGTGTGTGTGTGTGTGTGTGTGTGTGTGTGTGTGTGTGCGCGCACACATATAGCGCCCAGGAGAGAAAGATTAACGGCAAACTTACCTTGTGAAATTAATACTCGATCGGCGCAGCGCGCGTACACGTAGTCATAGGATACCCATGCCAATACACACAGGACTTACGTATTTTTGCAATGTTATAATTTTCTAGGTTAGCGATCGTGTGCCGCAGCAGCTGCGCCAGCGTCTCTGGATTAATTCCAAGTCGTGTGCGTATACGCGCGAGGCTAAAAATTATTATAACGATATACGCGCGATTTGAGCGACACGCGCGCACCGCACAACGCATTTGATTTATATATTTTCGAGCCAAAGTCGAATGATTTGCCTAATAGCGAATCGTCGATCGATCGACGACTGCACGCGAAACCGATTAGGCGTTGATTGCGATCGTTGGAGCACTCGCGCAAGTGCATAGACGTATTATGCGCGCGGACAATTGAGCAATGCATACAATAAGGATCGACCTTGAGCGCGTTAACGATCCTATACGGCACATACGGAGATTTTTCATTCGACGGATAATAAAAGCCTTCCAGACCGATTCGATGAAATGAATATTGGTCAGCACCGTTTGGAAAATTCAATCTTTCGCTATTGTAACTCGTGCGTAATCGATGTCATTAATAAAATCGTGACGGCCTATGCAGCCGAGCTTACAATGCGAAATTATCAAATACGAAACTTATCTCGATTGCGCCATTAATAAATCACCGCGTGCGTACCATATACAAATGTGTACCGAAGGTATGCGGCAGCTCGTAACGCGAACGCATTGAAAATTACTTTTCTCGATGATACGTGCAAAAGCTCCCCCTCGGTGTGCACAAGATTCTAGAGTACGAAATAAAAAAGATCGGAGGCTCGACCTCGTTATGACTGTTAATACGCAGGTGTCGAATCGAGCTGGGCACGCATATAATAAAAGATCGTTGGCGATTATGATGTTGCACAACGCCGCCGCCGCCGCCGCCAAGGCAATTGCAAGTAATGAGATTCGAGATTTTTAAATATCCGCGAGCAGCTAGCTCGTTGAACATTTTTCTTCTATCGTTCGTTCAACCCTCTGCCACGTGGCTTATTTATTATATGCACAGTGGCTGGCTTTTATCAGTCGATCGCGATCTTGATCTTTCGTAATTGCGATTATTATCGAAAAATGAAAAAAAGCAATCTAAGAAACAGTCGTATAATTTTTCAATCTTGTGAGGGTGCAGCCTGATTTTCACAACTTTGTAATTAGGGTTCAAAACCAATATCGATTAAAACTATTGACCACCGAGCATTACATTTATTTTAGAGTCAAATTTTTCACTTATTTTAGCAAACAATTTCAAGCGCTTTTTCTCCTTCATATTTCAACATTTCTCTGTTAATAACGCAAGTTTACTGTGCAAAACTTAAACAGAACTGTGTGTACGTATATAACATTTTATCCTTTTTCTGCGACCCGAACATAGCGAAAAATCGATTAAATAAAATGAGAATATATAGGTCGTCATTTATTATAAAATCTCGCTGTAGTCTCGTTGAAAATTTACTAGAAATAATTAGTCGTTTGGTTTATGTTGCGCAGATATTGGCTTAGCTCAACGAGGCAACATAGTTTTCATACATGAAACGTTTCACTTTCATAAAGCATGCATAAAGTACTTACATAAGTACAGTATCGATCAAATTATTTTTGTTCATAAGCCAATGGGCCTAAATGCCTTTTTGCAAAATAAAAATTTAACGTATTTGAATTTGAATATCGCTAGGAAACTACGTTAAAAAATCGGATTATGCGTAAATGTACTGCCGACGTGATTGCTATAATTCGTTTGGAATGTTCATTACGGATATAGCTATCGTTGATCGTATATTATTTTTTTAACAATGAAAAATAACTAATACGATACTACTGCGGTTGACTTACAGTGATCGGATTTTTGTGATAAATTTTGTCAACTAGTTTTTATTTGATAGCAAATCAAATTTATATATTTTCAATATTTTATGGATAGATAATTCCAAGTTATTATGATGGCAATTTAAGAAATCAGCTTTCAGTCGTTGATTTCACGAAAACATAAAAAAACTCGAGTTAAATTTTTAGCTTTTCTAAAGTTAATAATCTCAGCTTGTAATAAATAATTTTAATGATATCACAACGACAGTAGAGAAAGACTATAATATAACCATCATTATAAAGCTAGTTTCGAAAGTTGTCGTCTAAGCAAGCATAGCAGCGCATCTTTTCAGAGTAAATAAGTCATGTCTGCATCTCGAGCGTTGATAAAATGATGGATTTTCTAAGCTTTCATAATTACAAATATAAAAAATGTTATTGAATATAATAGGTTTTTGCGCGATCTCGCAAAGAAGTATGGCAAATTTCGATTAAGAGCAGAGTCGAGGAATGTGCAAAGAATGATTTTTCTTAAAGCATACTGCACTTTTACGTTATCGGCACGCTTTTTGCGTGGGATAAGAAAAGATAGAAAAAGTGAGAGAAAGAAGGAATTTCGATAAGGTTGGCGTGCTTAAATTTATGCGATTGACACGATCGACTCAACGCAGAAAGAAAATGTGTACATGCTTATAACGGTCATACAGTGTGTGCAAACGGAGGTAAAAAAAGTTGAATCGGTGTAGATTTTCTTGGCAATTATATGGCATTATGTAATCGATATTTTATGGTAAAAGTCGGTCGTTGAAATGGATTGGAGAAAATTAATTTGGCCGTAAAATTGACAATTGCAAAATTTTGATATTTTCACCCAATTTGTACAATAATCGTTACAGTTTTTAAGTTTTCAAGGGCTAGACAATTTTCTGATTATCAGATTTCAAGTCGTGGGTGTAACAATAGGTCCGCGCAAGATCCGCATAACGAGCTTATGCAGGTAAAATCAAACGAGAATCGAGGAATTTCGCCGCCCCCTTTTTTTAAATATAAGAAAACACAATCAACATACGCGTCGATGCAGTTCTGTGAAGGGTCTTGGTTTTTATGACATCGCTACCTTGTCTTTTCATCGAAGCCGCTCGCGAGTAGTAGTACACTACAGTACGCGCTTAGAGGCGATAATTGTCGACCTTGCACCACACGCATACACACACACATGCTCTCTGTTAGCCGTGTATAATTGGTCGGTGATGCATTTTCTCACATCAGAAGGAAAATTCACGTCTCTCTCAAGAAAAATTCCATGGATAGAGCGGTCTCTTGGCTAGCGAGTCACGAGACGTCTAATTGTTATAGAGACGTGATTGCGCTAATGGTTTCCTCGTTCTTCATCAAGTTCGCGCCCGACAAGACGTAATCTTGATCGGTGCGATAATACGAAATTCATCCTTTTTTTTCCTTCGTGACAAAACACTGTTTTGTATTACACAATGGAATGCAGTTATATTAATCGCATTAGCCTTTAATAAGTCTTGGGTTCGACATCGAGTTTTACATCAATCGTTATTTTACTTCATTCGAAACTGGTGCATTAGCCTCCAACGACGGCCGTTTACATATCATAAAATTTAGAGTACGATTCAAAGAAGCGCCCGCAACGAGCTCGCGATTGCGCGCTTTGTGCTACGCGAAAGAAAAATGCACATATTGGATAATGTTCGAGCATATAGGCAGAGTTTGCATTCGCAGAAAAGCGACGATCCGTTAGAATAATGGCAGAGCTAGCTCGCGGGCTACATCATGCGCGAGGCGCGGGGACAAAAGGTGAGGAGCGAGAGGCGCAGAAAAAGAGAGATGGGAGCGACGTTCAGCTGCGTTACCTCGATCGGCCTTTTATATATATGTTACGTCGCTGCTATTCCAACAGTCGCGCGCGCGCGGCTAATAACTGTATAGAAAGTATCTCGTTTTTCGCACTCCGTTTTATCTTAATCGCCGATCCCGAGACTGCTAATGAATTTTGCCGATAATTGTTTGATTTTAAGCCTTTCTTTGTACTTACGCTCGATCGTAGGATATACGGGATTGAATTATGCCAACGGTACGTTTATTAGACATGTGGAACTTGCCTGAAACAGAGAAAAAACAAGCGTCATGAGTACAAAAGTCCTTTTTTTTATTCTTCTTCTTTTTCGTCTTCCTCTTCATTTGGTTCGACAATAAACGAGTTTTTAATGATACTCGTAAACTTTCTAATAATACACACGTCGAACTTGCGCTTATATACTTGAATGGAGCTTAACGCTCGCGCATAGTATGTATAAAATTAATATATTTCAAAAGTTATAATCCATTGATCGATAAATAGATCGGCGGTAAACAAAGCAAAACGAGGCATCGGCTGTAGTTGTATACGTACGGCAGAAAACTTATTACACGTAATAGCATACATTCCAGTCGCTCAGAGTCGACGGTACACGACGTCGCGCACACACAGGACGAGTACATACAGTGTTGTATATATATGTGTGTACGTAGTGTTGGGGGAGGGAGCGCCAAAGATGATTAGATAAATAACGTATGTATATTGTATACGCGTGCGCACGAGTAATAACTAAGGCAATTTCTCGATCACTTATCGCGTGTACTGCATATATGGGCTTTATGGAGATGCGCGTCGAGGATCGAGTTAGGAAAAAGAAGCCCAAGCGCAGTCGCCGTATACCGGTGCGAAAGGAAAATGGCATTCATCGAAGCGTCTCTCTCTCTCTACTTATTTAGCCCTCGTCAACTCTCTGTGAGATACATCTAGTGCGAATAATTTCTACAGATTTCTTTCGTCCGATAGCCTGCTGCGACGCGCGTGTATCGATTTTGCGCAGATATTTTTTTCCTCGCGGTGTACTTGTGCACGTGCATGACTTTTTTCTCTCCCTTGCAGCATCGACGCGCGTTGAAAAGAGAGCTTCGATGCGCCAGAAGCTGTGCGCGTTATACATTTTCGCCTTGCGCGCCTTATGCCTTCCAAGAGCAGTAGCAGCAGCAGCAGCTCGAGTTTGTTGAACTCGGCAGCAGAAGCAGCAGCATCCGTCGTCTTGCATACTTTATACTCGCTACTCTTGCTTCTTCCTCTGTCTTATCTTGGCTGTTCGCTGACTGTATCGTTCCTGCATAGGTGTGCACACGCACACACACGCACGTATACTCATTGTGTTCGCGCGAGTTGCGCACGTTTATTCTTTTCATATAATACGTAATGGCAACTCGAGAGAAAAATGTAAAAATTCAAAGCGCCGCACGAGTAAACTGCCAAGGGGACGACGAGGCGTACTTGAATCTTCTAGATGTGTAATGCACGAAAAAAAAAAAAAAGAATTGGTGCAGCGTTTTTCTGTTCGACGTAGCTCGAGGGTGCGACATTTTTGTGCAGCATGCGAATTTGTAAAAATTATTCTCGAATTGAAAATAATAGGCTTGAACGCGTGTTCGAAAATAATAATCACGTCCGAGCAGAGCGGTTGGCCTCGTTATGCGTATACGTGCTGTATACACACGCACACACACACATATGTAATCGTGAATCGAGTGGCAGTAATCGGACCTGTTGCACCGATAATCGACGAGGGTAGGTATGTACGCTAGGCATCGCAAGTGCGAGGTAAAATTAGATAGATGATTCTTCGCGTTTCCAAACAGCATAATACAACAACTTGGTTCTCGTAAGTCAATAAAACAAAATCCGTGCCCTATGCGATATAATAGCCGAACAATAACAGCCGATCCTCTACGATGTAGATGATGCAAAAATAGCACGGGAAATCATCGCAAAACGAGCATCATTGGAACTGTAATGATACTCCACTGTGCGAGTGTATGCGTTGTGTGTACATTTGAGCTGCTTGCGCTGCTGCTAAGAGAAAGAGAAACATTCCTGCGCATCGACGACGACGACGACGACGACGAAGACGAGTCACAATTACGGGATGTGCGCGGCGCAGCGCGGCCAATGATATATAAGAACGAAAAAAGGGGTTGAGAGAGAGAGAGAGAGAAGCGATTGAGAGAAAAAGAGATACGAAGATTGATCTAAAGTTAAGACGTTATGCAAGCTGGCAAGGCAGCAGGAGAGGACGAAGAAAACTCGACGGTGGTGGCAGTAGCGGCCTGTCGTAGATAAGCCATCCCTTTCTGTATTCTCTCCTTGCGCGCAGATTGTCCGCTGCCGCTGCCGCTGCTGCTGCTTCGGCTCTTATTGACTCTTCCTCCTTCTCCTCTTGCGGACGTGAGTCTTTGCGCGCATACGTATACTTATGGCTCGCACGCGCACTGCGTAGTATTGCAGGCTTTCTCGAGGAATTCCTTACTTCGAGAAAAGAGAGAAGGAAGATGCTTACAATCGACGATTGTCTCTCGCTCGCGCTTGCTTGCTTGCTCAACTTGAAACTCATCGTTATTGTACGCTCGAGCGAGACAGAGAGAAAGAAAGAGAGACAGATGCACACACACACACAAACGATCCTTTGAGCTTTGGCCCAAGTACATATGGACTGCGAAGAAAAACGTCTCGTCTTGTTAGCCATGGCTTGTTTTTCAAATAGTTGCGCGCTTATAATATAATTATCGCGTCCGCGAGTCTCTAGTTTCGTTGCCGAGACAGCTCACATGTGGCTCGTCCGAAGCATTTTGGTACTTGTCCGACGCGTCTTTTTCACACGAGCCTTGCACGCGAACCAAAGACCAATCTCCTTTACATATGTATTCTCTCGGCGAATGAATGCAATCAATTAGCATTATTAAGCTTTGTTTATATCTGCAGCGAATAACTTTTGTTTAATCAGTCAAATAACCAAAGAAATACATGAATGCACATGAAAATAAAACATCTTGAAAAGGATGGTACAAGGATAAAAAATTTTGTTCATTTTTTAGAAATAATGAACAAACGACAGCCCCAGCAGTTTATGGAAATCGAAAAAACGAAAATACACACTATCACGTAGCTGCACGCGTGAGAATCGGGTACGGTTATATTTTCAATGCAAACGTGCTCGCGAAAAAAGCTCACAATGAGAACGCTATCTGATTTCCAAAGCATCTTTCACACAGGCTCACAAAGGTGGCATCGGCGAAAAAGTCATGCCTGCGCAGCTGGAGCACTCGCGTAACGATGCTATGATTATACTATATAGCAAGTGGCTGCTCTTTATAAATTAAATCATTATGAAATTCGAGTCAATATCCTGAACTAGTTTCTTTTTATTCGCCAAATCTCATTACTAATAATCGCGCGCGAGAGTAAAGCAATTGCGACAGCTTAGAAAAACACACACACATACAGTCGAGTAAGAGTATGGTTCGACTTATGAAAAAGAAAGTCGCAAATTGCGTACATTTAATTTAATTATCTAAAACGACGTATCAGCGTTAAAGTGGCACTTGACGTTCAATCGACAACTCGTTTCGACGGCGTCCTCTTTCGAATTTTCAATTGACTTCGATTATCATCTCCGCATAAAGTATATAAACATACAACGACTACCGTGTTGAATCTATCGAATTTGAAAAACCTCGCAGCGATCGTTAATTTAAGCAAATCATTGAGTGCTACATCGAGCCGAGCTTCGAGTTCGTTAAATAAGAAACGTAACGGGAGGATCGAGATGTTGCATCACGATCCAGGCGCAGCCTGCGTAATATGGCGCGTTGCACAATGAAAGCCATTTCCCAGGGATATGCATCTCGAGAGCCGTTGGAACAGAAAGAGGAGAAAATCATATTTTAGGTTTAATTACCTGGGATAATTTGCTCGCTCCTTTTATTTTACAGACTCTTGTGTCTACCGTTCACCAATCGCTGCAGTAGCTGGGGCGAGAAAAAAAATTACGGATAGAAAATTGAATTCTCGGATCGTTGCTCATTGACGAGATTGTGTCAACGCGCGCTCGACGCGAGAGAAAGTAATGCTCCACGTCTAATTAATCGTATTTTTGCCTTTCTCAGATGCGTCAAGATGTGCAGCCAGAGCAGAAATCAATGTCAGACTCGACGGTCTCTAGCATGAAAACCTACAAATGACCCATCTAAAGGCGAAAAAGTCTCCTTCTTAATCATTGATGCAAGGAAGGAAAATCATCTTGGATTCAATACAGGTGCGGCGGGCAATTAGAATTGGCAAGAAGTCGCGAAGAGGATATAAAGAGAGGGAGAGAGAAAAAAGCGGTGATCGATCGATCACACTTCCCTGTACGGAGAGCAGCGACTTTCACGCATGCAAACTTCGATCCGGGCGACGAGTAGTAATAGTATCGGTAGTAGTATTAGTAGTAGTAGTAGTAGTAGTAGTAGCAGCAGTACTAGTAGTAGTAGCAGTAGTACTAGTACTATAAGAGTAGACTTTCTTGTGCAGAGTGCAAGAAAAAATCGCGGCTTCTTTTTTGCATGCCAGGCTTTTGCGGGCTGTCGTGCGAATTGGGCCAACGAGCATACCGATCTAGAAACCGATCGACAGCTACGAGAGCGGCGAGGTGTGCGCGCGGCCCCCTCGAAGAGAGAAGCATTTACGTTTTCGGGCCTCGTTTTTATCGATTATTCGATTGTCAAGTTTTGAATTTCGATGAATAAAAATGTGAGCCTCGATACCGATATGATTTATATTTACACGACTCAAAACGATGTTGCTCATACATAAATGTATGTTGTACACTGCGTAGAAAAACACATTATACACTTGTTTCGACTAATTATTTGATTTACATGAATGTATATATGAATTTTCCGTTATAGAAAGTAGTGGGTATAGAAACGCGTGCGCGTCTAGAGCAAGTGCCATATACCACCACACGGCGTATAGTTGCGCAAAGCGTCCGTATTCGCGTGTACCTAGACGCGTAGCGAGAAAAGAGGTTAGATCACTCGGGCGCGAAATTTTTCGCACGATTCAATGGCATCGTCCCAGAAAATCATTCATCTCGTGCAACGATTAAAAGATCGAGTCTTTTTTTCAGGCGTCAGGCTCGATTCGTCATTATAGAACGGCAATAAATAGGAGTTAGCAGAAGAAGGGGCGCGAGCAAAGAGAACGCGGAGCTGCCACATCGAGTTCAAATTGGCTCGGTGCTCGCTAGACTCGCCGGACCGTAAAACAAGCCGAGCCGAGAGTGCGTATAACGCGCGTAACAACTGCTGCCACTGTATAAAATTCATCCTCCTCTTTTCTGCATCAGTTCATAAAATTCAATTTCTCTGTGTGTGTGCGCGCGCGCATGAGCAGTGTGTATACAACGTATATAGCAGGGCCAATTAAAAGCCAGCCCATAAAAGTACAAGTGCGCGTCTATCATTCACGCACTCTATCGCGTACGGAAAAACCACCTATACGCACACACACACGTACTCGTATGCGTTCGACAACAACGCGTTACATACACATTCACACATATACATGGGTATATGGGTATTCGATCGAAGCTCGAGATCGCGGCTGTATAGCGTCGCGCCACACTTTCAGCTCGACGCAAACGAGCAAAACCAGCTTCGGAAGATGTTAGTTATACCGTGCCCGAGAGATCGATGAGAAAGTTTTCTATGCGTGTACTATCAAAAAGTTTATCTGTGGCGAGAAGTGTGTGTGTGTGTATATATATAAATAGAGGAATGCCGAGGACGTCAATAATGATAAAGTTTTGTGCCGAGCCATCGAGCAGCAGCAGCAGCAGCGTCAGTAGCGGCAAGAGCGGAGCTCGAGTTGACGGCGCGCGGCATAGTTTTCCAAGGATTTGACTCTAATAATAGATCACGGCGTGCGCAGCCTCTCGGTACCTTGAACTTGCAGAAGATTTTTCTAGTTAAAGACGCGATGCTGCGGAATAAATTTGTCTGCGGTTCGTGTGTGTATGAGCAAAAAAAAAACCAATAACGAAATGATCACCGCCTTGGTGCGCGCTCGACTGGCAGGCGGCGCGCAACAACGAGTATTTATATACTTTTCGAAACTTATCGATCAGAAAATTTATGGGCAGCGTTATCGGAGCCAACTCAGCGAGGACTGTTGTGCGCTGCGACGATGCGATTTCTATATCGATCGTAAATATCAAAGCTAATCCTAATTGTTTGGATCGGGGAAAAAAGAGAAGAAAGAACGGCAACGATAGCTACTCTGGCATTATGGAATCGCCGTGAAAGTTTCGAAAATTTGTTAATAAAACGATTTCGGCGCGCACCAGCGTATTTACTACTTCGAATCGTTCGATCGTCGTCGTTTCGTTGCATTAACAAATAATACGCCTCAAGAATTACGGAGCGTTCACTTATACGAACATTTTTCGCCTCGTACGAGCGATCCAATATTATATTATTATTTTTATTAAAGTTATGCACTCGCTTGCTCTCTCGGCTCTGCGACTCGAGACTCGGCTGGTAAACAAATCGAAAATCAAATATGCATACATTGCCAGGCTCTACATGAACGCCGGCGGACTGGTGAAAGGTTGAACTCGTAGGCATGTCAAAAGTCGACCTTGGCTCGTCATGTCACGTCACTGCGCATACTCGACGCTGCTTTTATAAATTGTGGACTTTAAAGTGTGCATTGGCGCGTGCGAAGTGATGAATTTTCGTGCGACTAATGCGCTCGGACAACGGACGTGTCGCCCTGTTAGAGTCACTCTCTGTCTCACCTTCGAATTTTATACAGTCCCTTGAGCAAGCCTCCGACTCTCCGCGAAGTACGCTTGTTATTACAGTATATGCAATAGCTTGCGCACTTTGAAAATTGATACCTTTATGATTTCTTACGCACAAATACACACACGCGCACACACGAGAGAAGACAGACAGACCTTTAAATACTGCTCGAGACCTCTGCGCAACTGTATATAAACACGCTTGCACATGCCCGTTCATGGGCTCAGATTTATGATTGCTCTTTCTTTCTGATATACACGCTTATGTTTATTAAAGTGATTTATATAGAGTTTGAGCTTTTCCAGTGATTTATTTTATCGAAATTTAACTCCTTTATCAATCTAGAGTTGGACTCTTTTTAATACTTTTTTTAAACAATTTTCCTCCTACTGTTTAATAGTTGCACGACGCTTGGAGTCGCGCATTTACAATTGTATTACAATAAACTTATTTTGTCCAATCACTTGCGAGATTTCGTAAAATGATATCAAATCTTTTCGCTTGTTTGATTATAGTTGAGTTTGTCAAATTGAGCAAATGATTTTTAATATTTGACTGTATAACTAAGCGAAACGATGGTTTCTCACTCAAATAAGGCAAAATCCGGTTGTATCTTGACTTGGTCAATGTTGTTTCTGCGCTGAATGCTCTAATGAATAAATGCATATGCTGAATATGGCCGTACGTGACCACGAAATGAAAACTCGTCGTTTTTTATGACACTAGTTTTGTGCGTCGGCCGGCGATAAAATCCTAACAGAGGCTGAGCAAGGGAGAGAGAGAGAGAGATACTTGACATTCTATACGAAAATCATGTTGTTGTCGCGTTTGGAAAGAAAGTGACTCGGTCGCATTTCTATGTGGATAAAATTTATTTGGCGCATATCGCCGCGCAGCGCTCGCACATACACAAACCGACTTGACCGGCTAGACAGGAATATTTTTCTAAAGAAAGTGTTAATTTTTTCGTCGATGCGATAGCTAATATTGAGCTCGCTGCGGGTATAATTTTCTGTACAACTGCTGGAAATAATTGACTCACGCGTGCCGGACCAAACTCAGCACGAGGATGTATGTAATTATTACGAGTGCAGAAAATATCATCGAAACAAACGTAAATAAATGTGAAACTATTGCCGCAGACATCGGTGTTTTTATTTGACGATTGTTGAATCAGAACTGAATTACATACGATACCGATAACAGCAATGACTAATGAATATCTCATCTGGATAATGACTCGCTTCTTTTTTACTCGTGCAGAATATTGCATAGAAGAAAAGGTCAAAGACCTTCTAAAGTACAATAGACCTATCAGCGTGGCGTTTCTCTCCGCGTTGAAAAGTGCACTGGGCGCGCGCGCTCGTCACACCGTCTGCCTCTTTTTGCGCAATGTATTTATGACATAAACCCGACAGAAAAATGTTTAATATTTTTTACTCTGCCATCGAAATTTTATATTATACAAAGGTTGAAAGGGGAGTTTTTTCTACGGCAATTTCTAGGTGAAAGTTAGTCTTTGCGCGAATTGGACTTTTCTCTAAGTGTCACGTTTCGCTCGCAACTTCTCCATAATGCACAACGCCACCATGAGACTTGGAACATTGTACGCGGGAGAATAAAGCAAAAAAAGAAAACACCAAACGTTGAAGCCGAAGTCGAGCAAAAATTAAACCTGTAACTTACTATATCGATGAAGTAGTTATTTAAAAAGTTTTTTATGCACCTGATAGCAGGACAATTTGTATATTGCCCGATGACTAACGGTTACGAAAAAGCCACACGACTTGCATATGGTTTTTTCTCTTTCGCTCTTTTAATATATACGTTGACAAGTGTTTACGAGAGTAATGCATTGAACGAAGATTGCGAGGGAATAATATCAAAGTGCTTTTCTGCCTAAGAGGATATTACGCTGCGAGAGCTGCCTTTTACGTAACATTTATAATGGATGTGGCGGTGTACGTTGGGTGGGTGTTGCACGTAAGAGAGAGACTAACAAATGTTTCATACATCGAATACACTGGAACGTAATTAAGTAATTTCACAATATAAGTAAACCACCTCTCATCTCAATTTCGTTTGCGATACATGAATTATTGCAAATCGAAGGATAAAATTTCAACATTCAACGATCTTTGTCTTTCCGCTAAGTGTAAAATAAATCAACTGGCCGGTGAAAAATCGTGAAAATTCACTTCTTTCTCTTGTTCGCAGCACAGTTCGAGTGCAATACGTCGAATCGATAAACATACTTGGGCGTTCGTCGGCCCGTCTCGGGAAGCCTTACACGGCTTCGGGTTTTAACCCTTTCTCATCCCTGAGCAGACGATCGGTGCGCGCGAAGCACACGTCGCGCAAATCGGGTCAAGTTCCGTCTGCGAAAAACGGGACCGCGAGACGAACCTTTGTGTAAATACACGCGCGTACGCACAGAGAAAATAATTGTCTTGGCGCATTTTCGCACGACGCCGCTGCTACCGAGCGCATCGTCGTCGTCGTCGGTTGTTGTTGTTTTACTAACGTTACCGCTGTGCCTCGGTTAACTTTAATTTAACCTTTTCGCCATAAATAAGGGGGTACTCAAAAAGTCGTAAAAATGAACACCAGCCAAGCAATGAAGGGATGGGTGGGGATTTTGAGTTTTTATTGTCAAAAAAACCTTAGGTTACTTACAGCTAGTAATTAGCGTTTTATCGATGCTCACGGAGTGAAAGCTAAGTATAATCTCGACTCGGGCGATTAGCTGCGTCAGTTGCAAAAATGTCAAAATGATTGAAGGTGTAAAAATTGGATGGATTTAGGATAAAACGGCGCACACGCGGCAAGTGAAACGTCGAAATACTTTACGAGGCTTTTGCTCCGATTTTGACATGCAATCGCTGCAAAGTGCTTTAAATTTTTACAATGCTGCGCCTTTGTACAATAAAATCCACTAACGGATTTCATTTATATGTACTGTTAAAGACGGTGGAAAAAAAAAACAAATTGTCAGAATCAAATGCAGTTGGTTTCGTCTTCAGTGTTCGCGTCGTAATTCGAAACGATATAAAAATTAGGTATCTTGACCAGCGCGAGATGGACTAAAAAATAAAGAAATATTCCGATTACTCTCGCGCGAGTGACAAATTAGAATGGAGCATTTACAATACGATACGTAGACCATTATATAGAGATCTTGACGCGCGAGTGGATAGTTAAAATCTCGACTGGAACGAGGAAACACGCGGGCGCGCGCAGTACTCGAGGCGTGGTTCACGCGCTCTCCGTGTAATCGTCCTTACCACGGAAATGGCGCGCGCTATGCGCTCTTACACAATGTTCAACAGCAGCAGCAACAACAACAACAACAACAACGTTTGTTCCGCACAAAAGTATTTATAGAAGAATGGGAGGATAAGTGCGCGCGCGTATAACATTGCGAAGAAACGAGAAGGAAAAAAAAGACGAAATGGCAACAACAACCGGCTGCTCCTGTCCGTAGCTTTTACTACGCGAGCTCCGCGAGTGCACTACGCGCACGCACATATAACCGAGAGAGTGTATATAAATCAAGCTAGCCACGCACGCGAGAGATGCCGAATTTTTTCCCTCTTCTTTTACTTCGCTTTTATCAAAAAATAAAAGGAATAGATTTTTGCCGCTCTATTCCCGTTTTAATACCGATTTGTCGGAGATCGACTAGAGGCACATTGACAAACAATGGAGCCATAGAGAGCACGAATCGCTCACGTGAGAATCTTGAAAAAACAGTCGTGTATGTAGCGACAGTCGCAGCTCGACAGTAGCTTTCTCGCTGTGTACGAGCAAATGAAGTATACGCAACACGTGTACACCGCGCGCAGACACGCGTGCGTACGGTCGAGGTTCGTGTATAGGAAACGGCGCATTTTCTCGAGGCGGAAAAATATTTTTCCTTAAAATGCCCGAGTAAGAAAGAGCGAGAGAGAGGGAAAGAGATTGGCATGGTAAATAATTATAATATATACATAAACAGACACCGCCACCGCAGCACGCGGAGAGTTAACGTACTTCGTAGCCGGGCTGTACGGTGAAAATACATATGCAGTAGCACCGGAGAGAGAGAGAGAGAGAGGAAAGTATAAACTGCAATCTGAAACGTACCGAAAGCGAGTTTCTCATTATAATTACTCTCTCTCTCATTCTGCTGCGCCTGCTGCCCAGAAAAATCACCTTCGAGCCCATTTCTAATGTCGTCTTTGATCTACTGCGTGCAGATATACATCCGCTGCACGAAATGATTTTCAATAAGTATAGGCTGCTCGATAGTCTTATTCGTATTATATTATTATATTTTATCTAATCAAGAACTTATGTTCTTCAATATATTTGAATAACTGCTCATGAAAATGGGCCTTCTTTCGTTTTTCTTTCGATTAGCGGGCCCAGCCCTTTATGTAATGTAATTATTGCTGCACTGACTCAGGGACTTTTATAATCACCTCGAGAAAGTGAAAATAGAGTTTGAATCGTTGTTTTTCGATTATTTTTAACAGTGGCCGGAGAGATAGAGGTGAGAGAAATAGAAAAAAAAGAGGCGATCGGTTGAAAGGTTAAGAATTTATTTGTTGACTAATTTCAAGCCTTTTTATCGAGATTTGGTAACGAGAAAATTTTAGAAAAAGAAAATTAGTAAATTCCTCTTTATAAGCTATCGTCGTAAACTTTTGAAGAGAAAGAAAGAGGACACTTAATGTTGTTTTGATGCTGTCAGCACTTTTATGAATTTCATTAGTTTAATCGGCAATACATTATGCAAAAAAGCAAATCTTGAAATCATAATCTCATAGATTAAAAAGCAACGCGAGTACTTCACGCTAATATATAACCAGTGCCAAGTTATATTTAGGCTCGTAAATGTGAATCGCAGGTGGTAAGTTGGATTAAAAGATTTTTTTTCTTCGAACTCTTCGATTAGCCATAAATTTTCGTGTTATATATTTCGCTACGAGCGTTAGCATTAAGTCAATTGCGCAAACTACTTGTATTTTTTTCACCACATGAATTTGACTCTAAAGTCGTATATTTTTATAGAAGCGCCGTAAAGTTGCAGCTCGTCGGCATCTCGTATACTTATGTTAATTAATTCATGTTATACGTCACTTTACCGGTAGGGATGAAATATTATCTCATGAATAAATTAAAAAAAAAAAAAAAAAAGAAGCGGACAAGAATAAAAATAAAATTATCGTCAACGAATCGAGGCGTGGCATGATTTAATCAATCCCTTGAAAATAATATCGAAAAGGCGTCCTCGATCGAGTTCGCGCTGCTCGTCTAATGTCTCTCTGGGCTTTGGTTTTTGCCGCTTGCACCACGATGACGCAAGTGCAAAAATGCTCGGCCAGTAATCGGGAATGCGGATCGGATGCGCCACACGCACCAGAGTAAGAGAGAGAGAGAGAAGCCAAAAAGAGCGCCTAGCCGGGTCCAAGTCTCTCTCGCTTTCTCGCTCGGCAGAGGGCTATATTTGTTACGAGGCGCGAACGACCGATGTAATATGCGATCGATTGTGCTGCCTGCCAAGTTTTCCAACTCGATATACATTATACATATATACACACAAGAGTCGCCAAAACTATAGAGAAGAAGCTTCTCGCGCCCGGAGCTTCGCAGGCAAATGACATAGAAGATACCGTCTATGAATCGAGCGATGTAATATTAATTCATCGAAAGTGAACGAACGTTCAAAAGCAAATCACCAATTTTTTTTTTTTACTTTTATTTTTTCTCTCGTAGACGGTGTATAAAGTAGCTTAAGCAATACATTCGTACGTACATGTCGTTGCTGCGATAAATAATTTTGATCGATGCCATGCTTCGACGTTAGTTTTGCTAAAGTCCTTATGCACGATACATAGTCGAGCCGCAAGGCGCGCACGAGTGTGCACGTTCACGGAGCTCTGTGCAAATCAACGCGACACGTCAACGCTATTATTAATATTTGCACTGGTGTATTTATTATTTATGGTTCATTGGTCATCGACCAAGCGCAGGGGAAAAGAAAAAGTTTAGCAACATTGCCGGACTGCAGCTGTATACTCGCGCGCTCGATGTTGTTAAAACAATGCGATATTTTTCAATCAAAATCGCACTGGGCAAGGGGACGTGGTGATTCATTCGTCGTTGTTGCAAAGCTCGAAATTGGTGTACACACATAGGCGTCCATTACGAGCGAGAGAAAGACAAACATTTTCTTGCTAAACATGCGTGCAGGCGCGCGCGATGAGCTATAACTTTTCAGAATCGCTCGGCGAGCGTGACTTTATACATTGCACACGAGCTCCGGCACGATCGCCGTTCATAAGTATCATTTTACACGAAGCAAAAGGCGTGGCAAGGCCAAAGTTCTATACGCATGTACGCATATATACTTGCGTCGTCCTTAATAAAACGCCTCGCATGTGCGCCCGTATGCACACACACACACACACACAACACACACATACACACGCATTGTACTTGCAGAGGTGAGCGCGTCGCATTCTCTCTTTCTGCTCTCGGTCTTTCATATTTTTCTAATATACAACCAATTAATCCATCTCGGCGTGATTAAATTGCGACACAAGTGTGCATAACTTTTAATGCTCGCTCGCGAGAGTCTTGTAGTAATATTTTCTTCATACTTTGCCCTTCCCTTCTTTGACCTATACGGCGTGGATATAACATAACGACGCGCATAATAAACTATCGAGTATCGGCAAGAAATCAAATTTATCGCTCGTGACCTTGTGACTCGTGCAGCAGGATTTAGCTACGCATTTTGCGCGTACGAACGCATGAAAAAGGTCAAAGAAAGCGGACACCGTCGCGTTTATAATTTTTCGCGTTTTTTTTTTTCGTTCCTTATTTTATATACTTTTTTTTCTTTCGAGTAAAATCCTCGCGCGCGTACACAAAGCCCTCAATTACGCGCGCGACTGCCGCAGTTAGGTGCAGTCTCGACTCTCGCGCGCCCGCGCATAATAATTGATGAACCTTCTTCATTTTGAAAGGTCTGTTATGCGCGTGTATGTAAGAAAGTATACAGCGTTTCGGTGCAGGCATACACAATAAGGTGACAGTATGAAAAAGGAACGACATGGCCGTTGGCTTTGCGAAATTTTTTAAAACTCCCTGCCCCGGCTCGAAGCTGACACTGCGCGCGCCCGAGCTGCGTAAGATGTATATAATACGATCGCGCGCGGCGGCCAGTGAGTCTTTGACTGAAAGTGAAATTTAAAGAGATCGCTGCGACGTGCATTTAAAAAAGGTGAAACAGTAAACCGACGCGAAACGGGTTTTTATTTTCAACATGCTCTCTCGCGCGCTGCAGCACTACGTGCTCTTTTCGCGGAGTCATTTTTTTCCACGCTGCGAATTTGCCGAAAAAACCTATGTGGCACATAAACGAATGATAATTAGTGCGTAAAACGTGATCGATGAAAGCCATCGCGGAAGCAACTAATAATCAACGCACATTGACACGTGACTCAATCACGACGGAGGAAGGTCATTGCCACCAAAGAGAGCAGCTACTTTACATAAAAAAGCGCCTGCAGGTATACGCGCGCGAGTTGTAATTCAGCTCGTTTCAAAAGGCGCGACATATATTTCCTACGCATAATGCCGTCCCCGAGTACGTTGAATAAACGCGTATGACGTACACAGTTGCTACCGTTTATATATACGTACCTGAACGAAGCCATTCGAGAAATATAAATGCTACGCTGTAATAAAGAAAAGCCTTTTCCGTTTGCCATTCATATTATTTACTTCCTTCTTGTTTTGCTCGAGCTATAGCTCGAGAGCTCGGGGCTCTCTTTTACGACGAAAATCGCATACTGGCGTGTCTGTACGTGCATGTGTGTACGATGTACATAATGGCAAACGTAACAAAAACATATTTCTTCGACGATCAATGCCCAGAAGTATTCTAAAATCAAGCGAAAAAATCTGAACGATATTCGCACGTACAACGCGAGCCAGTTGCAAAAGATCTTACGGTTACTTTTTATCATTCATTGGAATCTATAAAAATCTTACAAGGACTTGGCGTATTTGCTGTGATGTTTTTAATAATTTATATATCATTTTCACCAAAAATTTTTCTTTAGACCATTATCTTTCTTTCTTTAAAAATGTAAATAATCAACCTCTCTAGAGTATCTCAACGATTCGACTAGCGAACAGTCACGTAATCCTTGTAATAGCTTAAATGTACACGACGTCGAGTCATACGAAAATCAAAAGACACAAAAGGAGTGGCTTCTCTCGCAATTTTCCTAAGCGCCCACAGTTGAATCTATTGTATTGTATGCGAGTTCCTTGAATAGAGCGAGAATGTCACGAGTATATCACCTTGATTTGGAGTGACATCGGAAGCTCTTTTTTTACTTACGCATTGTTTAAAGAGTAAATGACAACCTTTTTACTTTTATGACAAAAAAGCTTATGCAATTGATAATGGGAGGATAATTTATCAAAAGTGCGAATTCCCGCGCAAAGCCACGAAAATTGAACTTGGTGAAAGCAAAATACCATACCGAATTTCATGAAGTACAAAAAATAAATCGTAAGGTAAGAAACATCAACAACTAGCTTCGCACCGATCAAACATAATTGAAACTCGACGATGCGAAATTAATCGAGGAAAAACCTTGGACGAGCCACAATGATTACGTAGGGGGGAGTTCACGCGGGCATGCGACGGCAGAGCCTACGATCGATCATTTGTTCACCTTTTTATATATACAGCCACATACACAGGTAGTAGCTGCAGTTAATACAAATGTAGACAAGCGAAAGTCAATGCGGCTCGCGCCCACTCGATGTCGAAGGATTACGATACCGGTAAAACATCGCAGCGAGAGATACGTGCCTGGAAAGAAAGAAGGAAAGAGAGACGTCGAGTAGGGTCCCATTAGCAATTGCGCAATGATCATAGGCTCTCTTCTCGAGGAATTTTTCTACCCGCATTTACACGTGATTCATGGCATTACATATCAGCGATGATGGAGTCGTTTCGTAAGAATATGTAGGTCTACGCATGCATATCTCCGAAATGCAGGAGAATTACCGATTATACACACTCCGTGATTAAAAGCAAAATTCGATAAAGCGAGAGCACGCAACGCAATTCGCAAGGATGGATGCCAGCTTATGAGCTCTTTTTTGCGCCCGTTTCTCTGTGTGTGAGAAAAGGTTGTTTAGCACCGAGAGTCTTGTGTAAGACGTAACCCGTCGATATAACATTCGCGAACGTTTTAATCATCGGCTACCGTTCAATCTCCGTGCGGCAATTAAATAATGAGACTGAAAAGTAAAATCACCCCAGCGAGAGCTAGCGCCTTGCATACCGCAGTCCGCGGAATCCCAGAATACCACGTCGTTCGCACGCCATTGAATTTCAGCAATAAATAACTGCATCTCTCGATGCAGCCACAGGTAAACCTTCGGTAAAACTATCCATTAAAAAGTAAAGGAAAATCGACTTTTTGTAATTTGCCTTTAAAAAGTTGGCAGTTGATTCGATAATGTTATTGACCGCGCGTGAGTCACAGTAAGCGACTAATAAATTAAAGTACAAAAAAAGGTTATTTTATGCGGAATCGACAACAAAAATTGTATACAATTAGGCTTATTTCGTGGAGGCTTGCGTGAAAATTGAGTAATACGTAATCGCGCGAGCGCACCTCGCAGAGTGCACGGTGTGAGTAGCGAGAAATCGTCTGTTATTATGAAAAAAACTACGTAAACGCACTGGAGTTGCGATCTTCTTTCGAAGGCAGGTGAGGAAGGAAAGAAAAAAATAGCCAAGCGAGGATCGTATATACGAGTGCGCATAAACGTTACGAGAGTCTATGAATATCCGGCCTTTGAAGGCACACATATAACGCAGCTATCGGTGCGACGTGAAACAGATCGATCGCGCCACGGCAGCGGTGGCGGCTATTTTGCTCTTTTCTTCGTATATTTCTAAAGTAGCTATCACGCAAACATCGCGCGATTAAAAAAAAAGCATCGCATCATCGCGCGCGCGCACACACATATGTCGCATGGATTTCATTTCATTTTTGCGCTCGCGGTTACTTCGGTACGCCATGGTGGCACGTAGAGCTACACGCCATACGCAGCGCGCGCGCGTAATCACATAATATTTCCTGTTTTGTACTTACACGCAGCGCGACGAGGTGGTCAAATTGAAAATAAACCGCCGATGGATATGTATATAATGTGTAATATGGAAACCGACCTGTAACAGAGAAAAAAAGAAAGAAAAATAAGATCGAGAATCATTATAAAATATTAATATAAATTGTATATGTATTATGTAGAAAATCATTTCCGTAATCATCGCATTACTCAGAAGTTAATTCGCAGCCGCGCAATTTATGTATGCAGTAGCGCAAAATTCTGCAAAATTCGATGTAACGCGCGCCGCTTGAAAATTACGCTCTCGAGCTGCCACTGCTTCTGCTGCGGCATTAGAAAATGCGCATATAATATGCGCGGTACGTGTGTACCTTTATAAAAGTGCAAAACGTAGTCTCGCGTGAAAACGCGCGGCTCGCAACGCGTCAAATAACCGCGAGAAGAGGGAGCTCTAAGAGAGAGAGAGAAGAGTCTCTACTGCAGACACACACGAAAGATATATGTTCTGCATGTAATAAAATATCGTAGCTAGCTACTCGATCTTTAGGTGGCTGCTACTACTCGAGGCGCGAAAAAAGGTGTGTAGGATACCGAGGCCAAGTCGAGTCGTATCTAAATACCGCCATCGCCGACCTGTGTGCTTGGTGGCGGCTTTGGCTTGTCTGCGCCGCGCGCGTTTATACGAGTATGAACTGCGCTGAGAAAATAAAGCATTGCGCTCGCTTCGTTATGCTCGACGCTCAAATTATGCTAATTTCGATTACTCGTGAGCGATAAGGGCGACTGACATACACGCGCTCGTATATGGACTATTTGAATTTTACACGACAACGTGCCACGGTATCGTCGGCCACGAAGGATAATTCAACGGGCAATCGAAAAAGTGCGCGAAATTCGTGAAAACACGCGCGATACTCTCCGTTTTATGAGCTTTCTTATTACGATGAACAAGTATGTGGAACATTGCACGCGAGTCACTCGTGCGATTGAACAAAAAAAGACAAGTGTAGCTATACGCAAATAGGCATTGCGCAAAAGAAGTAACCCATAAGTAGTGTTACGATTTCGCGAAATAACATCGTCAAAGAAGCAACACCTAAGCATTCGCCGGCGAGTTAACTCGTAGAATCCGAAAATACATATACGATTGCGTAAGTGAGCTGTAGTGTAATGCAACTCTTTTATGATGCCTTATAGCTTACAGCTCGTGGCCACGCAATGTGTTAAAAATACAAATTGTGAAAAGTTGTTCTCCGAGCTTTTTCGAGTCTCCTTCGAGACATTGCCTCGCTCTGCTGTTATGACAAAAAAATGCCAATTTCTGTATCCTAAAACAGTCTCCTCCGACGTGCAGATCTTGTAAAAATAATTAACATTACCGGAGAATAAAGATGACAATGTCGTTGACAAGTTGAGCCCACGAGAATTCGTAGGCTCGAGTCGCAAAATTAAATCTCCAAAAAAGTCAGTTCAATGCCATATATAAATACACTGGCGCGTACAAGGGGTAAAAGTAATAATCACGTTGTAACTCGGTCGAGTCCGATCGGGTAGTCCGATTACGTCGTGTCGAGAGAAAAAAGCACGTGGACACGAGCGCGTCGGTGCATATAAGCACAATTAAGCCCAAAAGTCATCCATTATAAATGGAAAGGTGAACGTGTCCGATCTCGCGCGAGCAGGCGACTTTTTTTACATTTAACTTTATTACGGGACGCGCCGAGAGGGATTTAGCCTGTGCGTATATATAAACATATGTGTGTGTACAAACGGAGCTCACGCGCGTCAAGAAATAAATGACGTCGAACGAATTAAAAGTAGCCAACGCCACCACTACGCTCGAGTCTCTCTCTCTCTCTATATGTGTGTATGTTATGGGACGCGATCGGAAGCCCCGAGAAAAAGCTGCAGCGGCAACAGTGACCGTTATGACCGAGCTCGGGCTACCATCTTATACATGTGTGCATGTGTGTGTGTGCACTGCAGCAAGCTGCACGTACACACAGACACGTGGATGCGCCGCGCGCTGCAAAGAAGTTTTCTCACCGACGAGAGCCTCGGCACGTTACAGCGGCATATAAGCTCGTGTGCACCTACGCCGCAATTCCCTATGGAATATACTGTTATGTAGTAGTATATTACACACGAGTTCGAGTACCAGTGGTACAGTATATAGCGGTAGGTTTGTAGCATCAGCCGCTCAGGCGTGCACGTTATAAACACACACACACATACACACACACACACATGAGCAAAGTCCGAAGTCTTTTGCCTCACTTTTGACGAATGTACACGTACATACTATATAGCGCTTTTACATTTGCAGAAGAAAAGAAACGATCGAATATCACGAGCAAAGCCTTCAGTAGTCTGCCAAATTGATTTTTTTCTCTCGATAAATTATAATGAAGCGATTCATCCAACAGACGCTCTTCATTTTTTTTGTTTTTGTAAAGAAGAAGGTCAAGTCATTTGCGGAGATACTTGCTACTCGGTTATTTCATTGTTCTTCGGGTTCTTTCTTTTAAACGGTAACAGGTCGTCATTAGCGATGTATCGCGGGGACAAATCATTTTTGGCCGCTCGCGCTTCAAGCTTATCGTGGTTTTTTCGAGCAGCGCAGGTCCTAAATGATAAATTATCTCTGAGGTTAATTTTATTTCCGCCCGATCTGGTTATTAATTATCATTCCGAGTCTTTGTGCGATTTCGCTTGAGCGAACATTCATCTTTGCTTTTATGAAAAATAAGCCTTGTACTCACTTTAGATCTCGATGGCTATTTGAATCGATCCATTAAATCAATCACATTGCGGAGAGGCCCACCGATCGCAGCTTCTCAATTACAGCAATTACGATAACAGGATTAAATTTTAACCTTGCGTACAACTATTTTTTCCAAGTCGTCGATAGTCCGAACTGTTCTAACATTCCAACTATCTATCGCCGCTTTGTATATGAGCGCGTCCAGCATAAGTCGGCCACCCCGCGCGATTACGGCATTTTTGGCCGAAAGTGTCGTATGTTTAGCTCGCTCGGGAACGTTTACCAAGGGTCAGAAAAAAAATCCAAATCCATGGATCGATAGATTTTTTCCTCCTCTTTCTAGTGGTGTAACTCAAAAAATTCTTAAAAATTGATTTTGAGGTTAAAACTCGACTTGAATGTTCAAGTCCATTTTCCCAAAAAATGTATCCTCCGATTGCAATTTAAACCGCACCAATCGAAAGAGGAGGCAAAAATCTATTGAAAACGATGTTTTCCAGGATGGAGAAATGATAAGAACTATTAAAGATATCGAGATGAATAGCGCGGGACGGCGCGCGCGGACCTGTTTTCCGTGCGCCAGCGGCGGCACACACGCGGCGCCGTGTCTTTGTCTTTTCGACTCCCTCGTAATCGCTTAAAAAGGGCTGGAAAAATAATGTTAACACGTAAATCGATAGATTTTTTTCTCCTCTTTCTGATGGTGTTATTGAAAAAATTCCCAAAAATTTTTTTCATAGTCAAAACTTGACTTGAATTTTTAAGTCAATATTTCTTCTAGTATTTCAATTTTGACCTCAAAATTAACATTACCAATCGAAAGAAGAGGAAAAAATCTATCGATTTACGTGTTTAAATTATTTTTCCAGCATTTTTTTAGCGAGTCGAAAAGACATAGGCAGGAAAAGAGGTCCGCGCGCGCCGTCCCGCGCTATTCATCTCGATATCTTTAATAGTTCTTATCATTTCTCCATCCTGGAAAACATGGTTCTCGATAGATTTTTACCTCCTCTTTCGATTGGTGCAGTTTAAATTGAAATCGGAGGATACATTTTTTGGATAAATCGACTTAAACATTCAAGTCAAGTTTTAACCTCAAAATCAATTTTTAAGAATTTTTTGAGTTACACCACTAGAAAGAGGAGGAAAAAATCTATCGATCCATGGATTTGGATTTTTTTTCTGACCCTTGATAAACGTTTCCGAGCGAGCTAAACATACGACACTTTCGGCCAAAAATGCCGTAATCGCGCGGGGTGGCCGACTTATGCTGGACGCGCTCATATACTCGAACCAGATATCCTGAGGTCATCCTATTTATATGCTTACGTTAACGCTCGCGCACATTAAGGGTCTATCCAGATCCTGATTTTTGATGTTATCTAAACTATCGAAAAATAAATTTAGATCGGTGGCAAGGCCGATAGCGTACTCAGTCAGTATACCTATCTGGAAACCAAATACGAGCGGCAAAGAAAATTATGCGTGGCGATCATTAAAGCGACGGCGTCGATCATCACCAAACAATCTTTCTCGCTCTCGCTTTACAGAGTAAAAGGCGACTGAGGTCCGTCACAGCCGCTCGACCTTCGCACAACAATCGCAATAGAATGTATATTGCATAACGATTGTCATTTTTCTTTAGTATCTCTCATCCGATCACCTACATTTGATGAATGTAATCTGATCGGAATCGTAATTGTTCAATTTAGAAATATAACTGCGAGATCGCGGGATTTTTTTACGAAAAAAGCACAATTCAAAAATGATTGACCCGTTAAAAAAGCGTTCACGGGCAAAAAATAATTTGAATTTATAAATCAGGATCCGTGCGTGTGGACGCCTTACAAGCGTGCACAATGTGACATACGCAACACTCGCGCGCTGTACCGCGAGAAGTGATTTTTTACTAACGAAAAAGCTGCGTGGCCAAAGTGACGCTCGCTTGAATCGGACGAACGAAAAAACAACTCTGTGCGTATACGTGAATCTACCTCTTTGTTCCTCAAACGACGCAGCAGTGGTTTTAATATGTATGCGATGCAGAGGGCGTGTTATGTATGTACGAACGGTGATACTCGAGTGTGTGAACCGCGAATAAAAGTATACTATATATATTAAAACCTCGCAAGATTAATCGTTCGTTGCAGTGCGCGCGCTCTGCTCGCCGAGCGAAAGAACACTTGGTGAAAGCGCCGTTACATAATTCTGAAGAGCTCCGCGCGCATCGAACTCGTACGTTGCGTAGTTTTGCTAAATTGCAGCCCTTATTTTATACTCGGTCGAGAATTCTGATTGATTTCAATCAGTCAATTAAACATCTACGAATGTGTAACTATTACTTGAAAAAATTATCATGTAAGCATATTTTACAAAAAGTTCGAAACTCTCTTCGTATATATATTACGCGCGCACACACGTGCATATCTCGAAGTTTATAGCGCGCATCGGTTGCGCGTACATGTATGAGCCGAGTTGCATAATCCACCTGTACCAGCGGCGGCGGCGGTGGCAGCAGCAGCAGCAGCGCTTCTGGGAAAAAAGAATATCTACAGCTCAAGTCGAGGCCGACCACCTTATCGTGTGTCGCGCGACTATTCCTGCTGCTGCTGTGGGTAACGGTGTGACTATAGGAAGAAAAAAAAAGGAGCACACAGATCGCTACTTTTCAATTACCCCCCTCGCGCGCACGCGATTATTTTATAATAAAGTAGCACGGCGCGCATGCATATAACGGAACCATTGTTGGCGATTTTCGAGTTGTTAATAAATTTCTGACGCACACACACACACACACACACACGGAGTGAATGATAGTTGTTATTGCCGCGTCGCTCCTGTTCTTCATTCATAGTTGAGCAGATTTTAATCACTAAACATATGACTACATGCTTGATGAGACATTGATGTTGGAATGTTGCTTGTGTTTGATCATGATCTAAGTGAGATGGATGGACGAGAGGTTGTGCTTGGTGTCTACCGGACAAATAGCTTCTACACGAACCCGACCGAATAAAATGTTCTCTAGGATAGTACCACACACTCCAAAATTCGAAAAATCGACAGATACATTGGATAAATCGAAATGTGGTTCGTTGCACGGTCGTGTGTCGAAACTGCACAACTGAAATATCTATTCCTTGGCCACTAATTTCTATTTTATTATGCAAGCGAATTTTCATGTACGCGGGCGCCACCGCCGGTACTTATACCGCGCCGCACACAGCGCGTGAAAGTCGTCATAATCTCGGTTGGTGCGAATAAAACTGCACGGGCGTTTCGACAGAGCGCGCCGCGGAGCGCTATACTCTCGCTATACCAGTATTGTCCTCGTAAAAATCAAAACTGCTCACCTACGCGCGCTCGATTCTCCTCATTGTTATATAGGTACGCGCCGTGCTTTTAAATAATAACACGCGGTGTTTTATATATTTTCTCATCTCGAGGACACACGCTCTTTTGTGCACTACATGCGTGTTTTGCAACGGTGCTGCACACGCACGCGCGCAGCACATTTGCATTTATTTACCGTAAAGAGCGCGATGGCGTCGACATCGAAATATGCGACGAACGCCTCGAGAGACCCTGACTCGGATTCGACGTTTTTAAATTTGAAAATAACGCGCTCGAAAATCGATAAATTTTCCAACTTTTGCAATTGCGCAAACTACTCGTAGTATGCGCGCTCTGGAGGGAAATTTATCTCCATCTCGCGCACCTCGCGTATTTATGACGATCGGAATCGTTCGATCTGGAACGCGAACCCCTGTCATGGATAGCGCGCTCGCGTGCTCAGCTCGCACCGCGATTTTTTTCCAACTTTTAAGGAGAAAATTGCGGTTGCAATTTTCACACCACATGCGTGCGTACGAGCAGTGAAAAAGTGATACGTACATCGTGTCATTGAAATGTACGTGCACACATGCAAAGAGCTCGAGCTGCCGGAATTTTTTTTTCTTTTTTTTTTTCTTGCAGTCTTCGAACAATGATTTATTGTTTATGAATGACTGCCTGATATCAAGTGCTTGTAAAAGAATAATTACGGTAAAAATAACTGGCATTGAGATGTTTTTAACCAACTGTTTTTCAGGATACTAAAAAAGCGCTAAATAAAATGCCGAGGAATTTTATTTATAGCAAAATTATGGCTATACGACCAAGTTTATGTGCATTTTTTGAAGGAAAAATTGAGCTTTCACTCGAAAAATGGTTATAAAGAGGTTATCGACGTAAACTTTCGCATCAACGTCACGAGGGAAAAAGACAAAACTTCCAGTCTTGGAGCGCGTATGCAAAATATACGGTGTAGGTAGTGGACGGTACAACAGTAAAGACTTCCTGGTCCCCTCAACTAGGAAAGGGTAAAAAGATGTAATTGCCTCATAGACAGTAGCAAACAAGACCTATCAATGTCGAAACTCAATTTTACATATATCAGTGCGAATCTCTCGAGGGAAACTCGCGCCGCCGCCTCGTTTCGCAATCCCTATAATAGTATTTGCTGCGCTCGCTGCATTGCATATCAAACAGAGACGTATATCTCTCGGCTGCCGAGTGTCTGCGAGTTTAGATGTATGTACAGGCAGCTGGTACATATTTTATATATATGCATGGGCCAACTTTTCTCGTCTGGGCTCGCAACGCAAACAATGGAATAATTCCATTTATTTGAAAAAAAAAAAAGAATCGGTGGAAAAACAAAAGAATCACAACATGCTGTTACAATAACAGTCCGCCCGGAGAAATAAGACGGAAGTATGTGCGTGTTTGTGAGTACACACGCGGTGCGTTGTTGTTATTGCATAATCGATTTAACGGTACATCCCTTTTTTGCAAGTGCGCGCGGGGGCGTCGTTATTATTTTAACGGCAGATCGCTTGATCCTTGTTTATCGGTAGCAAGGCCGGGACGAGTCTTTCGGATGCTTTTACGCTACGTGTAATGCGTAATAATAATGTAATTTTGTATATACAGTTTGCTTCGCTGCACCGTAGGCCAGTTTTTATTTTACAAGTGCCATTAATCGAATCGCGACAAATTATCCGGCGACGATTCGTGTTATTATCAAGTAGGAAGAAGCTGATTTAACGTCCGCGTTCGTGTCCGGCTCTTCTCTCGCGTTCTTCGTCTCTTAGAAGCGCGCATTGTGTCGTTCCTTTCTCTTTTGATTTTGAATGTCCTTATTTTTTTTATAACGCATAATACAAGACGCCGCATTTTTCCTCCTGCAGAGCGAGCGCGTGGCTTCGTTAAGACTTTGTTTACGGCTGCTTGACGTCGAATTAATAATTAACGAGAGAGTCTGCTGCATATGCAACAGTGCGCCCGGGTGTCCTTGGCCCGACCTTAAAATTAATCGACGTGAAAATATTTAGTGCACAATCATTCGGAAAGAGGTCGTTGAGTTTGTAAAAATTCCATATTTTAATGATCCACGCGTTTTTGTGGCTGCTCGTGGCTTCGAGCGAATGCGCTTGCACATTACGCCAGCCGCTAGCTTTTATTTGGCTCGTTATGGAACCAAAAGAATTCGGCATGATAATTTGCCGAAGGTTTTGCAAACTTGTTTGCTCTGTTCAAGCGAGTGCGAGCGAATTTTCGTTGCCCACAGCCCACAGCGTCGGTATACATACAAGTGACACAATATAATACAATTTGTCCTGCCGAGCAGCTAGCTAGTCGACGCGCGTCGAGCAACTTGACCACTATTAATAACAATTTAATCATCTGCCACGCACAAGATAACGGATACCAATTGAAAATAGTTTCTTCGTTTCCGCGATGATATCAAGAAAGTCATTTATCAATCAGTCGAGGCCAGTGACGCGTTGCGGTCTTCGCGCGCATTTGACATAAGGAAGTCAACTTCCTTCTTAATTATTCAATGCGTCGCAATTCATCATTCGAGGGCAGAAATCAGTTAAGCCCTCTACTCCGAGGCGCGCGAGCACGACAACTTTATACTTGAAAAACATGGAGCGCAAAAAAGACGAAGCGTAGAATGAACAAACTTCAAAGCTTGTACGCTAATGTACGAAGGTAGTGCATGTGCGTAAGTGTGCACAGCGTTATACGTATTTCATGCGTGAGTATGCGTGTGCATAGCATAGCACGGTATTATATAGATTAGTGCAAATGCAGCGTAGAGAGTCGTCGTCGTCGTCGTCGTCGTTTCAACAGTGTCAGTATGTCAGTCAAACGTCCGAATCGCTCATCTAGTTTTCCACGAAGCTGCAACGACCAATAAGAGGAATCCATCTGCTTGTATCTGCCGCTGCTGCTGCTGCTTGGCTGCACTTATTTCGCCGTTTAGCTGCGCGAAAAAGGCGCAAGAAACCTACTTTGCGCGCGTACACACACACAGAAACGTACAAAAAGCTGCCACAGCGAATACGTACTGGAAACAGAAATGTAAATCATCGTCTAATGAGTTATAATGAAGCTAGAACTAGAGCCCGAGAGGGAGAGAAAGAAAGAGAGGATACCCACTGCACTCTCTCTCGCTTTATATATATTCTAACCAGTAATGTTAGGGAGAGAGAGAGAGAGAGAGAGGAGCAGCAGCAGCAGGTGCAACACTGCAGCATCAGCACAACAGCATCGTGTGCCAACGGTATCGCGTGTATGTTTTTGCACCTTAAAGAAGGCTTCGCGCGCCGCTCCGAGGGTCATTGAACTCGGGACACGCGTAACCCTGTTGTGTGTGGCGCGCGCAACTCCGTATACCGCGCAGCGCAAAACTTTGATCTGCCTCGATTGCTCTCCTTTTTTATTCATTCTTTTATTTATTTTTCTTTTTGCTTAGAAAAATTTGTAGTTTCGAGTTTTCCTTTGTTCGTTTGACTCGGCGTGATTTAATAGGTCATTGCTCTTCGAGATTTAGGCCATTGATCATGTTAACATCTCTGTAAAACTTCTGACTTATGAGATGCAGTTGTTTCTATTGAACTTTACTAAATTATATAATTTGAAGATAACAAAGCCCACTTACTTAAGAAAGCACTTGTTATTAATAAAAATCCTTACCTTAAAAGGAAAAATGGTACAAAATTAAACTCCAACGAAACAAGAAAAATGTTATCGAGTAATTTGAATGATGTTTTAAGCTACGGCACGCTAATCTAAAAGCGTTTGCAAAGAAAATTAAGAGCGCCTCTCTGCGTGCACGTGTGCGAGTGCACACGATATGTATATATTCGCGTTCGCTCGCAACGAATTCTAAGCGTTCTGCAGTTCGAAGCAACGTCGGTCAGTCGCTGATGCTGCTGCTTCTGATTCCCAAGACTTTTGTTTCAAAGTAAATTGCCGGGGAAAAGCTCGGCTCTCTGTGGAATCTTGGGTTCACTAAAGTCTATCCTCGTCAGTGCCGATCGTTACTCCGCTTATATATATATACGCTCTTCTTTTTTCACCGACACATTCTATCTCTCTTATTATAATGTTGTTTTCTATTATTTTTACTCGGTGGTTTTATTTTCGGTTTCCTCAGACCCTTTCTTCTAGGAGCTTTGACGCTTTACTCTTGTGCAGAAAATGATCTCCCTTTTCTTTTTCCACTCGAGGGTATGTAATTACTCGTAAAGAATTATTCGAAAGGGCTAAGCAAGCTTGGCAGTTTCGTAGCGCAGTCAGCTCCGCGGATCTCGTTAATTGGAACGCGCGTGATTGCGCAATCACACGAGGCGAAGGGCTGCTGCTGCTTCCAACGATATCTTACCGCGCGGCTCTCTTTTTTTCCATTCTCCTCGCGAGCTCTGTATAGAGATTCGAACGCGCGATTCGATGACCCATCTTTTTTCTTTCCAACACTTCGATACGTATAGGTGCGCATTGGCTTGCATCGGCTGTAGAGCTCGGAAGCAGCGACGTCTCCGTGACAGCTGAAGCTAGAGGCGAAAATAAACGTTTCTTTTGCCTCGCTCCTCTCCTCTCTCTCTCTGTCTCTCGTATGCTGTATATGATGGTACACGTCCAGCTCGTATAGGCTCGCTCGCGCATTATAACGCGTTTCCAACACTTTCCGATCGGCGCGCGATCTCTTCTCGTCGCCTGTGTATACGGGGGGGCCGTATTGCAGCGCGCGCGGCTCTGTACAGCCCGATGATCCCGTTTCGTCGATTCGTGACCGTATAGCCGCGCGCGCGCTAGACGCATAAACGGAGAGAGAGAGAGACGACGACGACGAGCCCTCGTTCTTGCTGCCGCGCGCTGCATAAGCCAACTCTATACGTTGCGGTGAGCGTACTTCTTTCGCGCAACTACATACACAACGCGCGCGCGGCTTGCGCGCATGTAGCTAGTTTCACGATGATCATATTCCGGATTGGCGCGAGCGCCAAGCGTTGGAAAATTTATGCTCCTGAGCCTCGGCACTGTATTGTCGTGCGCGACGATCAATGCTATCGATAAGCCAGCAAATTTCTCCCTATATTATGTATACCTCTATATGTATGTGAGCACATACACACACACTCGCGGCTTCTCTATGAGCAATGCGCTAAATGCACATCGAGCGAGATGAATGACTTGGACATCGATCTTTTATCGAGAATTTCATCGGAGCAGCAGGCCTCGCTATTTTTGTCCCTTTTTTCCATTCACCTATAGACAGAAAATAATTTTTAAAGTTCTTTTACGTCATTGCGATGGACACTGGCTCGCGTCGTTCAAAGGTCACGTGTTTCATCGACGAGCAAAAAACCCCAATGTCCAATAATCCAGTATGATTTGGTGATGAAATCGAGGATACACTTCCAAGTCGTCGCTGTGGCGCATTAGCCAAGACGTCGCGCCTGCGAGCCTGCGGACACAGCAATCATCTCACGGCTACGTAAACACAAAAGACATCTTCTCGTCTGTGACGGAGGCACCGCAGATGCGTAGACGCGAGCATCGAGGCAGCAACCGACCCGGGGATCGGATTCTTTGGCAGCTATAGTGACTTCGCGCCAGCTCATTTCCACACGCATGCGCGCAGCGCCGCATACCGTACAATGCATCGAATGCCGGGCTTAGGCTCGGATTCTAAGCTTTGTACTCTATAACCCTCTGCACGGTCGTATTCAAGTACTAATACCTTGTGGAATTTAGAGGAAAAAAAAACAGTGCTCGACGAAAGTCCACGTTGCAGATTTTCTCCGAGCGAGGGTTTCTTTTTCGCGATGCAGAATTTTCGAGTTGAAATTCATAGGACTTTGACGTGATTATTATGCTTGAAATGGTATATAGTTTCAGCCGGAGGTACAAGATATTTTTCTTGTTCGAAACCGAGAAAATATGCCTCGTCGGATACCAGAGATAGCTCGAGTTAGGGTGTTTTGGCTAATTAGCGTCGAGACTTGAGATATATTTTTTAAATTTCAAGCTACGAGGTCTTACTCTCGCGAAATATAGAATCAAAGTTGAACAAGAATAGAGTAGGCAAAGTCTAAATTCGCATGGGCACTAGACAATTATAGCCATTCATTTCGGTCGAGGTGACTTCGGAGGGTCGAGAATTAGAGACAGAGAGCAAGAAAGAAGCCAGAGTGATAAATTTTGAGAAACCTAATAATCCTTGACATTTTGGCAGAGGAATGAAGAATTCGATGAACTTGCTGATTAGCGGCTAAATCTGCCAGCAGCGCGAAAGGAATGTCGTAAGAAGGTCGAGTCGGAGAGCTGGCTCGTGCCTTAGGGCTAAATGCAAACGCTCATGTTGCACATACAATAGCTCAGCAGTGTCGAACACGAGCTCTCTGTAATCTTAATTCAATGAAAGTTTCGAAAACGAAAGATGAAGTTTCTTTCGAGCAAATGAGTTTTCCATTCTGTAAAGTGAGCGACATTAAGAGGTCTCGAGGTGCTTCCGGAATACGCGCGTACGCGTAAAGCCGAGGAGAGGTTTTTTTTTAACATATCTCTCTTTCTCTCTTTTTCTTCGCAGCGATGAGTTGTGGCGATGGCGATGACCACATCACGTGATCCATAACAAGACTTTCTATGTGCAGGAGCTCGAGGCTTCGAGAATCGGTGCACCACTGCCTATAATATATTATACTTTCAACAGGCATATTGTACGTATCCTCTTGTCCTTCGAGGCATTCATCATAAATTCGTTTAGTATTTCTCTGCGATATTAATGACGTGAGCTCGTTGGCTTTTCAGTGAAAGATTATTACATAAACGCAACGAGAGGCAGCGAAAGACAATTTCAAGATGCCATAACGCGCCTATGTATCGATGAAATAATAGCTCCTGTGCCATAATTCCGCGTTTGTCATTCGCCTAAATGCATAATCGTCGGACGTTTTGTGCCACCACCACCACCACCGCCGCCGCCGCCGTGGCGCTGCCGCAATGCATGTTTATCGACTCGAACGTCATAAATCTTTATTAGGGTTAGATTTAAAAGTCGCATAAAAGCCACAATTTTCCATTTAACGGTTATCGGAGTCACGTTAGCGCGACTTGTTTGCATTAATAACCAGTGAGTCATAAATTTACGAGATATATAATGCACCATATGTATATAAACGCGCACCGCCAAAGCTCGAGTGTCTCGGCGTAAGCTACCGTTCGCTACATTTTTTTCTGCCTGTATCTATTGCTCGGGAAAATCTACTACTTTCTAACGTCATCGAGCTCTACCGATACTTTAGGCTATTGGCAATTAAATTATTAAAATATAAGCAGATCGATATAAAATTCAATTTTAAGAGCCACGGATAAGAAAAAACACGAGAGCTCGTGAAAGTGCGGAAGAGTATCACTTATCGTTCCAGTTTTTCTCAACGTTGCTCGCGATTTAGTAGAATTATTTTTCCATCGAGCAAGTGAAAACAACAATAAGTACCTGCAATGTCCGTATTTTGTGATTGTTGCGATCAGAGTTGAGAAAAATGCAAAAAGCTCTTACGAAAATGCCAACCAAATGACGAGGCGGCGGCTTAAGATCAACCATCAATTGTTAAGCGCGAGATTTCCGCTTTTGAATAACAAGTGACGAAGGACATCGCGTATTCATTCTCATGGATCTTAATGAAATTATTGATCGAATGAAATCGTTATAAATTGTTAGGTGGAAGTATCAAGCACCAGATTTATTTTGGATAATAATTAAACGGCTGTTGAAATTAAACAATTCGTTTAAATTGACAAATCGCACAAAGGAAAATTGTTCAACTAAACTTTTGCGATCGTTGACTAAGAATGAGTTGGAAAATGCGCGAGGGGAGAAAGTAGCGACGGCATCCGCGTACGCTACTGATTATGGCAACAATAAGATGCTTATATGAGTTACTCCGGTTTTTTGCTGCTCATTCCACCGTTGATGAATGGGTCTTAACAACTTTTAACTCAACATTTTTTACGACGACGCCATTGAATGCATTATGCGCTTTACGTGTGTGTGCGTGTACAGTGCAGCGATGCAAATTAACTTTTGGTCTGCATGTGCGCGAGCAATTGGAGGATATCTGTTGCGTAACTCGTCTGTCAGTCGAATGATATTTTTATGGATAAAAGCGTTTGTGTATGTATGCTGCCCGGTTATTAGACTCTCTTGGGTGCGGCTGACAAATTTTTGTGCAATTTTGTGCAAGGAGTGTCTCAAATTTACTGTCGATAAATTCCCAATACTTTTCATACAGTTGTATGATTTCGAATGTTTATGAATCGATGGAAAATTCAAGTTTTATTCAAAATGAATTTAAAAATTTTTGAAATGTATTTGAATTAAAAACAATAACAACGATAAAGATTAATTGCATAGAGCGCATTTCGATTAGCGAATCATTGTCAAATTTCGATTGCAAAGACTTAAATTCTGTTGATATCAAGTTAAAATACACCGTAGCGGTCATCTGTAATATACTACTCGGCAATGGTGAAAACAGGGCAATATTGAATTTCTATATCGTCGAAAAGGGGCTCTCAGCTTTCAACGGACATCCGGCCACAATGGGACACACGCGAATGTCTGTGTGCGATATAGAGCCGGTGAAAACCACGAGCGTATACGCTCTTGCATGTATACGTGCGCATCAGTGCAGTGTTGGCCTGCGAGCGGTTCTGTATTACGACTCTGCTCCACACGTTTTCCTCTGCAGCATTGACTGCAAAGGTGGGATTTTCAGCGAAGCACATTCGTCGTTGACTCGAAGCAACTCGACACACAAATGCAGTTTTTTTTTATCAGTCAATCAGGCCAATTTTTCGCAAGCGATCGGTTAAAGATGAAGAATAAACAATTTTAAGAAAATAAACTATTCGCAGTGTAAATGTAAAAAATCCATCGAAAGCGCCAATCTTACACTGTATACGCAGGTTTGCAGTATGCGAGACGATTCGTATGTATGCAGATGAATCGGAGCCCGTACGCACTAACAGGAGAGAAACAATCGTCCCGATCTCTTGTCGTGCATTTCTTTTGGCCACGATCGATCTCTTCTCCAAGTATATAAAGTTTGAAAGATTTACGCGAGCCAAGGCATGGCTGCGCGTGCTTCTCTCGAGGTGGAAAAGTCATTTGAATCGATATAGTCTCGGAAGGTATATGCGCCGTGGAGAGAAGAAAAATCCTTTAGACGGCAATGGAAATGGAAATTGACGGTAGGCATTACAAGCGTGACTAAGATTTGTTTCGTCTCGTGTGAAAAATAGCCGCAGCCATTGTGCAAAACTACAGCCAAGCAAAGATGGAATATTGCTTTCTATGCATAAATGTGTGAGCCGAGACTCTTTTTTACCCAAATGGCATTTTTATCATTCAATTACTAATGTCCACGATATACTATTGACTGATTTAATGATAGTGACACATACGTACTTATTAATGAGAAATACGCGTGACCAATGGGACTTGGACGTTTTCACTTCCATAACGTTCGATGACAAGACGCTTTGCTTACCTGAAACACAAGAGAAAAAAGTAAATTTAGAAATGTGGTTCTAATTTTTATTTTGTCAATATGAGATGCTATAAACGCGGCTTCCGAGATTTATTATAACCGCCACGTATATACACAAAGTGAAACTTTGGAGCTTTCTATGCAAAACTTGGCATCCATAATTACCCTGAAAAATATTCGTTTGGTGCATTCGAGAGAGCAGCCAACGGTTTCGAGCATTGGAGGAGCGCAGGTACATCGACGCGGCACGTAAATGTACCTAAGCGTAATGGAGGGCCTCATCACGAAATACAAGCAAAGGATAATTTCTCTAAAACTTGCCATTATGGTAAATGCCAGGCACAGAGATTCCGTCCGTCTATTATATCGTTTATTCGTTGTAGCTTCCGTTCGTAAACTTTTACCGATATTACTCAGTCACGAGCGCGCATCTTCGGGAGAAAAATGAGAAAAATCAGCGCATTGGAAACTCGAACGTGCGCAGCTGCTTCAATGCATATATACACAATAGCAGACGCGCGCACACAACTCGGGCCTGGCCCATTTCGTTCGCTCGATTAGATTCGCAAACTCGTACTTTGGATCGTCACTGGCTAACCTTGATAAAAATCTCACACGCGCAATTACGAGGCCGCGCCGCGCTCAAGGTCATCCCCGCGCGTTGTCGGCGCGGCCGGTATGCGAAGGGAGTCCCGCGAATCCTCCACGTATGCAAAATACCCCGAGGTAAACAGAGAGGCAGCGCACACAACAGGGTATACTGCTATATGGTAAACCACGCATTTCTTTCTCTCCTTGCCTCTCTCTCGCTCCACGCGCGTATAAACACTACTAACTCACGTTACGGTGCACTAACTTCTTGAAGAAAAAAAGGGACGTACAGATATATATAAATGCACACACTCCCACAGGCTCTACTTGCTCTCACGGCGTGTACAGTGTGTGTGTATGTGTTTTTGCGCTCCCACGATATGCGCGATTTTTCACCCGAATTGCCGAAACCGTGTTGAGCAGAAAAGCCAGACCGAATTGCCGCACCACAAGCCGTAGTCGCGACGAGATCTCGGCGGCGATGGACTCGCCAAGACGTGTAAATGTATATCCTCGGAGTCGTCTCTCTCTCTCTCTCTCTTTCTTTTTCTTGCTCTGTGCATCGCATTGACCTCGTTTTTCGCTCGAATGTGCTCGTCGAGGTCTGGCAACGGTGACAGATTTGCCATTTTTTTCCTCTCATTCTCTTTTCTCGACTTTGACGATTAATCCGACGAAAGAGCCCACCGCGAGTAGCGCATTTATGAAATGCTTAATAAATACATGAACGAACTTTCAGGATTCTTTAAATAAATACCAGTACTTGCTACCGCGCAGCAGCTGCAGTATATAGTGGCAAGCGGCCGCAACAGCGCCAGTCGACGACGAGAAAGTTATTATTTGTATGAATTATGATTTCATTCAGCGCTCGAGCGTGCATATATCCGAGGAGATATTTCAATCTTAAATACGTTTGTATTAAACGGGCAATAAATTAATATCTGTTTGCGCAGGGAAAAATAGTTAAAATTCATTCAATGCCGTGAGCCATGTCAACATGTTTCCGATTACACGTATTTTTCTGCTACTCCTTTTACAAATAGGCTTTCTATGCAGTAGAATAAATTGATATTTTCTGAATACTCGCGTGTGCATGTATTGGATGTAAACTACTGCACTGCTCGAAGACACACATTCATACCTATATAATATTAATCCTCGAAGCGAGGGCATACGGTAGTTTTGCGCGATTGCGCAAAAAATTAAACGCCAGAGACCCCCTTAGTTAACGAGCATTATCGCTTTATCCATTGGACAAATCTCTCCACGTATCCTTTGCGAGAGGGAAAAGTCATACATTCCCACACACGTGAGAAATGTGCTTCAAAAAAAAAGCTCGTCCGATGATAACCATCTCCGGCTACGCAAGTTTGTATTCGCATGCAGCGGGCGCGTATAACCCCAACGAGAATATAACAACAACGAGGACGAAAATAAGCTTAAAAGGGCCGCGCATGAGTGAATCTTACAAAGACTGGGGCCAAACCTCGCCGGAGATATCGCATAATATGCCATTCTGGGAGTATACAGGTGCATCATCATCAGCAGCAAGAGCAACAGTAGCAGGTGCGCCCATTTTCAAACGTATATATATGCGCAGAGAACTGTGTCGGAGAAAGCCTCGAGTGCATATGTACAGAGAAAGAAGATACTCATATATATGCGTATGTATGCGTATGCTATATACCGTATAAGCTAGATGTGATAGTAGTACACCTTCGTTGTCGTCGTTGTAGTCTTCTTCTTCTTCGTCTTCTTTTTGTGAAGGAAGTCAAGTGGAACCGTTTTTTCCCCCCATTCAAAGCTCAGTCGTGTCGATACGTTCTCTGCTGTCTCTCGAGTGCTTTAATTAGAAAGGAGATCGCAGTTCTTGTGCACATTTTGCTTCGTATGCGTACACCTATATATATTTGTGCGCGGCCAAAATAGCTGCGCGCGCTCGCTCTCGAGCATGTGCCCGACCAGTGTGTGTACAGTGTATTATTTACTACGACGACCGGTGTAAATTATACCATTTTCACTCGCAGCGAGCTGCGTGCACGAATTTCCGCCAAATCTCTGTATCGCGGATTTTGTGTTTCACCCACGCGCCGTACTTACGGTACGCAGCGCGCCTCGTACTCGTACACGATCGTGATCGAGTAATTTTTACATCTTTCATTTTTTTTTCTCCTCGACGTATATGCGCGGAATACGAGGAAAGCAAAAATTTCCAAAGAGATAGGTGATGAACGAGTCTCGTAAATCGTTGGCAGCAGGCAAATTACGCCGGACTTGATATTAGACCCCTTTTGCCGCTGCCGATATGCTGTTGCGATGCTGCCAACCGTCGTGGGATATGGTACGCAGAGAGCAGCCAAGAGCGTCGATCGTGATGGATTTCCTTTTTTACTTTGAGCTTCGCTATTATTATGATTATAATGATGATGATGCGTTTTCCCGAGCTACATGCGATTTTTATGCGCACAAGTCTGTGCTCGCGTGTACGACTAGCCGCGATTGGCCTATTGACTCGGATACAATAGCGAGTCCGCATACAGTGGAGGAGGGGTTGCCTTAATTAGATTCAGCCAATACGTAACGCAGAGTATTTGTATAATATTAATTTATAGCCATGGTAAATTTTCTTATTGTTGCCTATCTACATTCAGCTCGAAGATCGTTTCTCGCAGGAGTGGCTTTTTCGCGTTGATGTAATCCAACAGCTGCTCGTGCATTTTTTCATTTACGATTCAATTAATCGTACTAGCGTTACGATGGTGTTGTTTTTACGCAAAAAATATTGTAATAATTGCACGTCGACTCAGCGTGAAAGCTATCCCTTTCACACGCGATAGTTAATTGTCAACTCGTTGACAATTTTAATAATAACAGGCTCTCGGACAGTAAGAGAAACGAGGAAAGAAACGAAAAATTAATTAAGTAATAGTTGCGAAAGAAAAAAAAAGAGAAAACTCGATTATAATTAACTGCGATAATATTTCTCACGACTATAGTTTTCATGCTTCGGGCGCAAAAATACATACCGCACTTGCACAATATGCAATAGTATATTATAGAGAAAAAGAATCAGGATGAACCAAAGTACAGACGTTGTTGCCATTAGAAAGAAAAATAGTAAATCAACCTGCAGGCTGTCCGTGCGTATGTTTTTATAAATACTTATAATAAACAATGTTACCGGTTAGATCGTTAAGTTGTTCACTAGTCGCCTTTGTTAGTCGCTGTAGTTTCAAGGATAATGCATAAAATGAGATTGGCAATACGTACAATATGGAATGCAAGGAAAAAAATGATAATTTTCCACTCTCGTGTTTACATTGACGATCGGCCGAAGAGACTCTTGAAATTAGCATACAAAAAAGGACGAATGCCAATGTGGCCGTAAAAGTCACGAGAAAGGATATCAAAAAGTGAGTGTCCCCGACTGAAAATAACAGAGAATAGCTTTGGGAGATATCGCGAGTTACATCTCACGAAGCGGAAAAAATGTCCAACAACGTTTTCAAGCGCACTCGCGTGACGTATATGAAAATCGCATTCTCGCAAATGGCTTAATCAAACTGCTCGAGAGCCGGAGCAAAGACGGAGAGAAGCGAAAAAAATGCATCAAAGAGCGCCACTAGAATTACGCGTGTTTTCCGATCGTCTTCTTCGTTGAAGCGAGACACTCGTTACTTTCGTCACAGTGGTCCCGCAGCCGGGGCACTGTACAATCTTCGAAAAAACAATTACGATTTTTTCTAGCGTCACCTAGAGAGCTGAAATTGCACCACTCGCGGAGATGCAGCGCGCGCCAGTATACACGTATACACGTCGAGGCGCGCAATTCCACCGAAAAAAGGTTCTGCAAACGAATAAATCACGACACACCGCTGCAGCAGCAGCAGCAATGTGGCAGCGGCGGTAGATTCAATCCGTCCTGCTTATTACTTCTAATAGCTACGGCGCGCGAGATGGCCTGCTATTGTCTTCTCTCTTGGCATATATATATATATGCACGCGACACGAGAATCGTGCACCAGACGAAGACACGAACTATTACGGAAGATTTTTCGTGCTCCTCGACCGCTGCATAGCGTTTCACGTGCACGTAGTCTGCATATACATACAAATATATATATAGGTACATGAACAGTTTTTAATTAGCCGAGTCAAGCATATCTACTGGAAATCGGCGCGAGCACAAATTGCCGAGTTTGCCCACGTGCGTAAATAATACATTTATTGCTTTCGCCTACATAAGAGCGAGTGTTTCAGACGGGACTTAATGTTACTTCTTTTTTTTTTTGTCAGCGCAAAAAGAAAGAGGATGCGAGAAAGTTTCGCGGAAAGGGAGAGGGGTAAATAGCATTGTTACGGACGGTGATTTATTAATGGACTTTTTGGCTTTAACACAATGAAGCGTACGACGCAGCGAGAGGTATCTCGCGACCAATTTCGAGATTCTTTTTTCGTCGCTGTTCATCGGCAGGAAAAGCAGCTACTTTTGTTTTTCACGATCGAAAGTGCGATTATATTGCCCAGAGAAATATGCGCGCGTGCGACACCAGCGATGCTCGCAACAGCAGCAGCAGCACACGAGAGACTTTTAAAATGCAAAAAATTAACTCGTCGACGTGCGACAAATTGTCCTCGAGAGTGCAATAAATCACACTCGCGGTGTATGAAGGAGGTACAAAAATTGAAAGAGGAAAAAAAAGGAGCTCGCGCGCACACGTGTCTCTCGATACTTTACGAGCTCATTGCCGGTAATATACAACGTCGATGTGTGTATAATACGTAGGAGGCATAAACACAAAAGTCGACGATCAGATAAGGGAACGGCTGCGCGCGCGCGGCAAACAGCAAATAGAAAATCAACGCAAGGTGAATCCTCGCGCGGCCGTGTCGTTAACACACATGCATCTTATTATGGCTACGTAGCGACGCGTGCGCGGAAAATTCACGCGCATCGCACAATGACGAATATAATAATCCCCTAGCAAAAATACCCATGCATTCATTCGCGCATTGAGTATCTCTTCTTTTATGCTAGACGATCGTTCGAGAAAGTTTTCATTTAAAACGCATATAAACATCACGCAAAGAATTTTCTACTCGAACTAATCCGCCCGACAACGACGACTCGACTCACGCACACACATATTATACGACTTTGACAAAGATTAAAATTAGAAAGTCTACGAGTGCATCCCAACGAGCTAAATAACGCCTATGGAAAAAAAAAGGAAAATCCTCTGTATCGTCGGCGTCGGGGTGTTGATTGGCCTCGAATCATTTTCGAGGGGGGAGAGAGGAGAGAAAAAAAATGATAACACGCTCTAGTGCGTATACAGCGACATATTACATAGCTCAAACGCACACACGTGATGTGCAGCTAGCTCGCGCCTGTTTATAAGCGTGTATATAGCGAATGACTTTCTAAATTTGTATCGAAATTGCATGAATCACTTTCACTTGTGGTATATACGATTGATAAGATGCATCTCTGGTTCGCGAGTGTCCCACGACGAGAGAACCAGAGAGAGAGAGAGAGAGAGAGAGATGGATCGCGGTTGGCGATAAGCGCCAGGAGAAGAGGAAAAAAACGCGTCACTCGCGCGAGTATCGATTTACTCAACGACAGTAGCGTAATAATTTTCCGCTACGTGTGGGCGGTAAATTTTGGACCGAGAACGCGCGAGAACTAGGCAAGTCTCTCTTTCTTCGATACGATGACGGCTTTAATGTGGTGCGAGGGCAAACTTGGGTTCCGATTTTTCAACGCCGATGGAAAGCTGCGATCGGCGGAAAAGATATTTATTGAAATGTATACATACTGGCGGCCGATGGATCCCGTACGCGATACCTGAGATTGATAATCGCACTCGACGATGTGTGTAACACGACTATCCGACTCTGGTGTTGGATTTAGTCGATTTCAAATGTCTTTCGTCGTTGTTGTTGTTGTTTCTGTTGTTAATTGATACTTGTTTTTCTTTTTCATTTACATTCCTCAACGCGAAAGACAATTAAAATTGCGCGTTGCTATCTTTACTTTTTTTATTCGTCGAACTATGCGCGTACTTCGTATGATGATATATTGCAGTTATTCGGCTGACTTTCGATACGTAGTTTTTTTTCTTGAAGCTAGTCCACAGGCTTGTCTTAACGGTTTAATGAAGTGCCAAAAAGAACATTTAGACGACTGCCGTTAATTCTTTTGTTTTTCTTCCACTGTTAAAAGGACTTATCGAGGTCGAAACTGACTACTACTCGGTTCGCTCGCCCGAGATTCATAAATCTATCGCCAAGAAATTTTTAACGAAACAGAACTGCGACGATCGGTAAAATTGGGCCAAGAGGTAATTTTAATTGTTTGGTTTGTCGCTAAGTAAAACCTTTTTAATTTTGTACGCTCAAAAGTTTTCCTTTACTGAACTTTCTTGAAAAATATTCAACTTTGTTTGTTGCTTTAGTGTCAATTTGCTAAGAACGAGTTCTCATCTAGAATAGAACACCAAAAATCACAAGATTTTCCAAAATTTTTTAACATAATAGGAAATATCAGAAGACATTAGAAATCTTCTTAATATAATTAGCATTATATAAATGAGCAATATGTACATGTCTTGTTTTTAGCAAAGTCACACGGAATCATAGATTTCTCATTTCCTTGATAACAAGAGTTCATTTCATTATTTTTTTAATTCAATTCTAATTTACAAACCGATAACGTGCGAATCTTCCTTATCTGCTTGGTATAATACAGAACGCATTGAACACAATATTATAACCTAGCAATGCCAGCGAAGAGTAAAAAATACTTCCGCGTTTAATTGAATATCATTTGGATGAAATTAAAAAAAAAATTAGCGCTTTGGCGCATTCAAAAAGAGACGATGGCGACCGAAGAGGAGCGTAAAGAATTTTTTACACAGGCGCCTGAAAAAGTGCATCATGCCGTTAGACAGGCAGCCCCTTTTTCTTTCGTTGAACGAGAAAGAGAGAGAGAGAGAGAGAGGGAAAAGAGCGTACAAAACTACGACGAGTCCCGAGTCGAAGCGCAGACTTTTCTTTTGACGTTAGAAATGAGTCGAGGAAAAAAGAGCCACAAATGGTCGAAAAAGAAAAGAACACGATGACCAACACTATGAAGATGATGAAAAGCGTAGAGAAGAAGATGAGAGGTCAGTTTGAACTGTTGCATATTTTCTTGAGTCTACTTTGAGCTCCATTTGTATGGGTGCAAATTGTTAATGAAGCAGTTCGTTGACCGACCTCTGCTCTGCGGCCTACTTAATGTGGCTAAGAGATTCTAAAATGATGTACTCTGTTAGAGCAGAAAAAAATGTCCCTATAAATAAAATGATTATCGAAAAGGTAATAATTTTTGAGGCATTTGAAGAGTCGAAACGAGTTTCTTTCACACCTGGACTTGTCAAATCAATCATTAGCCGTCTTTTTCGCGTAAATAATTGAATTAACCTCGAGTGGTTTCCGAAAAATCAGCCTCTCAATGCAGTGCATAATTCTTCCGTACCATAAACTCTCATTCGGCCAACAATGAGCATGCGCCACACACGTAAAATGTCCGAGTGCGGAAGAAAAAAGTAGGTAGGTACACGTATCGAACATTCGGACGCGTACCGTACGCCAAACGATGTAGGATATATTACGCATTTTTTGCCTCGGCCCTCGCTATGTCCTGACCTTTCTCCTGTATAGAGCGCAAGGCAAGAAAAAAAACACGCACACACAAGAGAGAAGGAATCTCGGCTGCGCGCGCTCGCGATGCATCGCTGAACGATAAGAAGTACATTATTGGGATTCACAATTACTCAGGCGTACGTGGGCGGGTGACTTACTTTTTTTTTTGGTTTTCTTTCATTGGCGTACCAAGCATACACAATCGATCGAAGAAGGCACGCGTACATAAATTCCTGCCGGGCCATTTATCGCTCAACTGCAGCATCGAGGAGGCGCACGGCGCGGCCTCTGTAATAATAACAACCAGCGATAATACGTTACGCTGTTTCTCTCTCTCTCTCTCTCTCTCTCTTGTACCAAACAAATTGAATGAGCGAGAGACGATCGACGAAGATAATTACGACATGACGGACGATGGAGCATCTTCGTAATTGTTCCGGAATGTTTCTCTTGGCATTATGCAATGATCGTCGTAATGCACAAGCTCCATGAGCGAATCATACATTACTATACGCGATATTAGTTTTTTATTTCTAGACCAGTTCGAAGCAGTAAAGTACATATTTGCTCGGTCTACCAACCTAATTGATTTATATTTGCGAATTATGAAAGCCGCCCGTCTCGAGGAATTCACTCGGTAGTTGTAAAGATAATGTGACGCGTATATACCTTATCGTTCGCATCGATAACGTCGATTTAATGTGCCTTTCTTTTTCTTTCGGAATCTCACTGTTGACACTCGTTCAAGAGTGAAAAATTGCTCGAGATCAAAGTCAAAGCAAATGACATTATCGATTGGCTTTTAATTAGCCGTCAAGTCTTCGGCAACTAAACAGAAGCCAGCGCGTATTATGAAATCACTATCTTATCCGTGTTCGGCGGTAAAAAAAAAGGGAAAGAGAAAAATACGTTAGCGGCAATCGCAAATGGCCTTTGCGCGCCATTAGATATTCGCAAATTATTACAATGACTTATTTAATTTATGCCTATCGGCTAATCAAGCTACTAAGCACCAGCAGCGCGCTTATCATTGGCGCGCTTATAAGACATTTCACATGTATAGTTGCGGGTCGATCTCAGCCTGCGCAGGCCGCGGCCAATCTAATTAAACGATCAAAGTCACATTGAGAGCAAACGCTATTTGTCAACCGAATATGTTATACCGCCAACTTGTTTTACATCTTGCATTAGCAAAATATTCGTCCACTGCGTGTTAGCGCGTGCAACAGCAGCAGCAGCCATCGCCGTGCGTAGTATGCGTACACTCTCACAAATATACGACACAAACACGTTTGTTCGACGCTCGTAATACATTGTATAAAACTGCGTAGAATATACTGCAAACCTACGTACTTTTTTCCGTTTGAAAAATCCAAGAGGCATACATATATTCGGTTTAAAAGGGAGCTGGCGGATCGCGTGCACGCAAGCGCGCGACGATAATTCGGCCTCCTGTTGCGCAATAAACAGACGCGCGTGCGCGCGAGCCTAGGCCCGTTATTATTGTGTATCCTACGCGTTACAGTGTCCCGAGAGATTATGTATGGGCTTTTTTTTCTTCCTCCTGCCGTGGATGACAGTTTCTAGGCTTATAAGCTCCGCTCATTATGGGGAATATTTTTTAAAGGATTATGAATATGCGTAGCGACAGCTATATACTTGACCTCGAGTCGAGGCGGCGCATAGCGCGCAGCAACACGATCGGCTGTATACACGCACGCATGACGAAGCTGCGCCGAGCATAAAATTACGTTTTTGCCTCGAATCGATTGTCTCCGAGATGCTAGATTCGCGACGACAAATTTTAATTTTACTGCCAATGCGATGCCAAGATAAGAGACATCGAGAATAGCCCGAGAGTTGAACGAACTTTAAAATAATCAAACACTTTTATGGTTGAGAAAAAAAAATCATATCAACAGGTTCAATCAACGATTTATTTAACGTCGTTTAAACACAAATGCGTTTTTTTTCTCCTTATTTATAGTCAAACGAGTTTCGAGCCGTTGCGAAACTGCAACCTGAAAAGAACTGTATCGGTTAAGAAAATACGTTACACACGTTTTAGGATCGATGCTCGAATAAGGTGTGAAAAGCAATTGAAGCTTTTTAGATAATGTAAAACGACGCGTTATCTTACATGTGCAAAGCATTAATAATGGCTCGAACATTGTGATAGCGAGAAAAAAAGACTCATTCGTTACGCGTAGAGCAGCAGCAAGTTCCGGTATCCCGAGCCAATCTATCAATATTCTGAATTTGAGCATTTTAAAAACAAACCGATAATCGTCTAGATCGACTTTTTCCCTGCATACACACAGACGTTTATGCGATATATAGCGCGGATTTTTTTCGACATAATCACGATTAAAAACGTGTCCCAACGGCATTCCAATGTCCGCGCTCGCTCGCGTATATATGTACAGCGCATAGCTCTCGAGCGTCTTTTGCTCGAAAATGATCTATCTTAATGTAGCCAAGCTGTTGCTGCTGCTGCTGCTCTCTTAACGACAACCGGTCTTGTATGTTCCTCACGCGCCAAGTTTCCATCGGCAACAACACACGACCGATCATAATTATAATACACACACATACAACGTTCGGTGTACGCAGGTACACGAGTCTAAGCAGATCCAGAAGGCTTGCTTTCGTTTCTCTGCATTTGACCTTGTCGAATTTCAGGATTCGAGACGTAATTTTATACATCGCCCACAGCCTCGCTGTGAGTAATTGGTCAAAATATTTATTCGCGCTTACCAAGTATATAATTTTTTTTCATCGCAAGCTGCGAATACCCGACCTTTGATTCAAATATAAGGTTAAGGTCTCTGCTTGTACAAAAGTGATGTAGCTCAAAGTGAGGCGCGATTGAAAGTTACTGGTAAATTTTTAAAGACGCGAGAGGTTCAAGTCAGTCGTGTCCAACGACTCGAGTAACAAGCACGCTTCGAGACTTTTGAGACAGATTCTGGCTAAAAGGGTTTAAATCAGTCGAGTTTCTCACATGCTCGGATGCTTCGTTTTATTCTCTCGCGTCAAAGCTCCGTTTTCGTGGCCTGCATTGTATATAGTCGCGCGCGCGCGTGCGTGCGTACGCATATAAACACTCGTAAAGTCGAGTGTGCGTTCGAAAGGCGAAAAGCTCGATTAGTTGGAATAGTTGGAAGAAGCAGAAGGAGAAGCAGCAGCAGCAAAAACGGTAGCTTCGTTCGAACGCAGCAATTTCAATAATTCGCCAATCCCTTCTCTAGGCGAGCACGAGAACGAAATGCGTCGACGAGCGCGTCCCTACTCTAGTCTGCGCGTCCGAGCTTGGCTGCTGCTTCTCTCCTTTCAAGTATGAGAGGCCTCTAATGATGGGCATATATACGAGCGAGAGCAGCAGCAGCAGCGGCAGCCGAGAGTAGGCGCGCACATGCACACATACACGCACGTCGAGTCCGAAACGGCCGAGATGGAAATAGACATTGCGCGCGCAAAGGTGGCTCGAAATTCCTATATTATATAGTCGACTGTCGCCGCTACTCTACTGGGTCTATTGCTGCACGTACGCACGGACTCCACTTTATATAACGTAGAGGAGTGAGATTTCGATTATTTGATTTGTGAATCGACGTTATGAACATTCGCTTCGGATGAGCTCGTGTAAGAGCAGACGAATTTCTGCCGCGAACACATCGCGGCACCGTAGACAAGGAAAAGTTCCCGAGCCAATGAAAATAACGAAGAAACAAGAAAATGGTATAATAGAGAGTCTCGTCGATGATTTTCATATACTGGCAGAGCCGCATGCGTCGTCGTACATGTATACAAAATCTTAGTCATGCAAAAAGAGGCATCGTCAGCCGGTATATAGTGCGCGCACGGCTAAAAGCGTCTCCGTGAATCTCCTCGAGTATCGCTGTCATTCTTGGATGCTCTTTTTTTTGCCAACGAAATGCGCATTCTTTGCAAGCTGTGCCTCCTTTGTTCGCTACACATACGCCAGTCTATACCGCATATATACGTACGTCGCACACGGACGGACGGACAGACGGCCGGGTTTCAGTCGAGAGCTCGTCGTGGCTCACCTGTGCATCGCGCAGAGTCGAATATCAGCGAGCGCGGAGTATCCTATGATGCGGCTTAAAGAGAACTGCCCCCCGCTCGTATACGGGGGGGCATGCGAGGTGTTCCGTTGCCACGCGATGGAAAGTTTGATTTCGACCGAGAGCGAGAGAGAGAGAGGAAGCAATCGATACTCTTCCCTCCTACTCCTTCAGCGCCGTGCCGATGCTTTATTATTATTGCCAGCTTTCGACTTATATTTTACCGATCGAATGGAAAAATAATCGATCGGCCGATACATGGCTTTGATAAGGATTCGAACGGCAATGCGCGTTTCCGTCTCTCTGCGGCGCGGCTAACTTATCCGCGCACCGATACCGCCACAGGTGACTCATCTCGCTCTCGACACACACGTGCGCTGGAGATTTTTTTAATTGATATAATATGTATATTCCACGGGACTGGTATGCGAGACGGCGATTGTTGCATTTTTTTGCATTGCGTCAGCAACAATCGACGATATACTTATATACGTACATTAATATAGCGCACATTGAACACGTTGTTTGTTATTTGCAAAAGTGCGCGTGCACAGCTGCGAGTCAGCGCGCGCGCGTTTCGTATTTAGTGCATTCCGCGAGCTCATGATATTGTTATTATATGTTTATGCTTTTGCTGATAAGCAGTCGATCGATTTTTTTCTTATTCGATTTTGATTTCTGCTTGACTTTTGCAAAAAATTTCGTGTGTAACAGTTGTGAAGTGTGTAGCTCGCGCGAATATTCCGTGCCTACACCGATGTGACGGCGAATTCTCTCTCTCTCTCTTCGTGTGTCTTTCTTTTAGGAGCGACATTCACACACATAGACTCGAGAATAAAAGACATTCTCTTTTATTCTCTTTCTCTCTAATGCTCAAAAGCCAAGACACACAGCGGCGGCGCGGTACACAACGTCGCGCTTGAATATATACGTAGTGGAGCCAATAACCTACGCACATACACACACACACAGTACCCACACATACACATGCATTGAAACAGACACATTCGCATGAGTAGCAGTAGTAGTATATCTACACCGGGTCCAGAAGAGAAGAGATCTGCGAGACCGAGCGAATATACTTATACGAAGAGAGGGAACGTTCAACTCGTTCTACGAAATACATACACCTATATGGCTACATGTGTGTGAGTGTGTATCAGTGTATGTACTGTGTGTGTGCCTGTGTTGTGTATAAGCATGTGTATAATATATATAATACGCGTACACACAAACATTGCGCATGAAAATATATAGATGTGTTCGTAACGACGAATCTATTTTTGCACATCACACTTTTTTATTCTACGCACGGAGCACGCGTCGCGCTTCCATTCTTAATATTGGAGCTTTGCTGAAACTTGGCGAGTCAAACGTATACGCTAAAATCGAGTAAATCGATCGGGATGTATATTTATCATGGTACACTACATGTCTGCAACGACAACATCCGATCACACGAACTCTGCCGAATTTACGCTGCGCTCACCTTTTGTTTAGTCTGCGCGCTGTTCAAGTCGAAGATGGTGTCGAGGCGACTGCTCGATGCTCAGGGCTCCAGCTACGGAGGAGAGAGAATCTTTACAAAATCGTAACGTCGAAAAAATCGCCGAAAATCATCACTCGCGAAACCCGCGCGCGGCCCCTTCAGCACGAAACACCGTCGTCGTTGTATTATTATTATTTCTCTCAACACTGTTTAGTCGAATGAACGTGAGAGGCCAACGACTGAGTCGGCCTATAAACGCGTGTATACTCGTATACAACACAAACTAGCATGGAATCACGATACGTTGTAGTACAACATCGACAGCAGCAGCAGAAGCAACAAAAGTAGTAGATACTAGCAGTAGTAATAGCAGCGGTCGGCACTCGCGTCACGGAGCTCGTGTGCGTATGTGTACATATACGCTTTTTTTGCGAGCTCGCGTGCAAATGCGTGTGCTGTGCGCTTATAGCCTCTGGCGCAGCATCCAAAGTGCAGTGCGCAGAGGCACCTTGCACACGCTCCTCTCTCCGTATTGGCCCTGCGCTCTTTGCTTTGCCTACTCTCACTGCTCGCTCGATGCTTACATCTATTCTTTTTCAACGCACACTCACTTTTTTATACTTTATACGAGAGAGAGAAAAAAAGACAGTAAAATCCAGCCGCTTTTCTCTTTTTCAAAGCACAACGAAAATATTCACACTTTGGCCTCGCAGTCTCGTCGCAAGCACTAGAATTTTCTTTTCTTTTATCAACACTCCACGAACGAATTCGGATGCACGAAGGCTCGGAACGAATAGTACGTATCTAATAAGGAGAAATGCAAAGCGAACGTCATAAAGTTTCAGCAAAAACGACTCGCGACAGACGGTGGCGGCGGCGGCGACGGCAACGGCGACGTGCTTACGGACCGATGCACTCGGCAGCTCGAGTTGGACTGAGGAGGAGGCCGAGAGGCGAGGCTCGGCCAGGCAGGCAGCGCAGCGCAGCTCTCGCGACTCGCTCGAGGTTTGTCGCGGCGCAAAATTTCGCCGCGGCGTGGCGCTAGCGCGCGGGGCATTACAATCTGCTCGCACGGCGAGTGCTTGCTTATCCGAGCGCAAAGCAGAAAACGTGCCTCGTATATTCGAAGCGCTAGCAAAGACTCGAATCGAAGACACAGTTTTTTCTCGAAATTTCATCGAGTTGCTTTTCATTATTGAGTTCATATCATTTTCATTTCAATCAGTCCTTGAATTATCGTAGCAATAAGAGGCTGATTAAGAAACGATGTTTTGGTATCCGGACGAAAAAAGGTATAATTTTTTGCTAGGCCGATGAAAATATACTTCGAACCAGAGTTCAGCCTGATGGTGAGACACGAGTGTGTCTTTATAAAGTTGCGGATCAGCGAACGTGACACGCGGAGAAGGGAGTGTTCGGGAGGCGTATTTTTGTCCATGGACTTTTCAACGGACTTCCAAGGTACTTGCTCGACTATACCATTCATAGCTCGTACGTTACTTTACTCTCGTGTGTTTTTTTCGCTCGATATTTTAAACTAGGAGTAATAATTTGGATAAAATAAAAACTGAAACAAAAGAAAGAAGGCCGCACGAAAGGCTTTTGCAAGAGTCGAAGCTGCGGTTGCTCTTGCGAGATTCAAAATTACCCGGAAAAACGGCCAAATTTCGTAAGTGCGAAAAACTGCGCGGACAAAAAAGTATAATGTTCTCCGAACCTGCCTATTATAATGCAGTCTGGCTTACATACATATATACGCTCTTTACACGTGTGTGTGAGTGTGTGTATGTGTGTGTGGAGAATAATAGAGCGCGAGTTTGAATACAACTATGCACTTTATTGTTCGCTATATAAGAGAGCGCGAACTAACGGTCTGGCGCGCGATATTGTTATAGCTACAGCCTCTTTGTGTGTCGTGTACGTGTAGGTCGCGTGCGGCAACTCCGGCGCTGCTGCTGCTGCTGCCGAAAATCCTGCTCTCGCGAACTTGTGCATTTTCAGAAATCATTGCGAAACAACAGACATACTATATACGATATACGGGGAGTATATTATAGTCGCAAAATCGCTTTATTATAAACTCGAGTGGCAAAAACGCGCCTTAGTTCCATGTTAAAAGGATAGATCCTAGGTTAAAAGGATAGGACTAAGGCACGTTTTTGCCACTCGAGTTTATTAATGCAGTTTTTGCGCTTGGGCGACGATATTATGTATGTACGTCTCGGTTTCGCGCCAGCTCTTATAATAATGCAGACAACATCGGTCGCGCGATTTCTTACGGCGCAGGTATTACACGGCCTTACGTGTGTTCCATAAGGTAACCTCGACGCGGTTAGTGCAAAATTATGTTTTGGCTAGATTTTTAGAGATGTTTACACACCAAGAATGTGCCAGAAAACTGCTGAATTTTTTATAATTTAATCCGTTCAACATTACATAACAATATATTTGGAAACCAAGAATCTGTAAAAGCCAAGAGTCACCAACAGAATTGAAATTTATTTCGATTGGTTGCAATGTTGCGTCCTAGCTACGGGACATTCAATCTCCAATGTTTATTGGAGAAGGTTAGCGTAGCGTCCTTTCGTTAAAAAATAAAGGACAGCAATTATCCCCCATGCAATTACATTTTCAATGTAGAAAGTCTGTAGCTGGAAATATTTTTCACTTTGCCTCCTCTGCCAAAAAGCTCTCAGTGATGGGCTCGATAAGATATTTTGAACCATAGGACCATCACAGGACAATTTGGTTTAAATATTTGTAAACTAGATCAAACTTGTGAAAAATGACTGTTGGAAATTGGTCTACACTATCTCTAAATCGGTGTTGAGATGTTGCTGAAATAAATATGGCTTCTTTTATTTCGTTTTTTTCGTAAGGTTAATAGTTCTCTACGATTCAAGTACCATATAAATCAATCGTTTTATAAAGCTGCGGTGATGTCTATCGATAAAACAGATACTTTTATCTATTTTCTTTGTTTTTTTTTGTAAAAGGCTGAATAAATTAGCCATAGTCTAAGGGAAAGTAGTCAAGAATGGGGAAACATACAGTAAGAGAAAGAGATGGAAGTGAAAAAGCCGCTTAATTTTGGTGCTTTTGCATAGCTAGGTACGTTTATCGAATTTCTCGAAAACAAATATCGAGTCGTCAATGACATGGTCACGATCATATTCGATGTACGCTGCGGAGCACTCACGCACGCAGGCACAAGAACGTGCCTTGCTGCTTCTTGCCCTTCGACTCTATATACCACGCGCACCACAGCCATATAATCGATGAGCGATCATTCGCTCAAATTACTGCCTAAGCTCGGATCGCTCACGGAATCCTCGCGCGCACGCACCAATACACAGTACACACACACACACACACACACGTATACGGATGAAATTTTTGCATGTCAGATCACGCACCGCATCATCATCACGCGCGGACGATCTTTGTGTGCACGGCTCGAAAATCGATCGATCGATCGATCGGCTGCTATAAGTGTGTGCTTTCTCCCGATCCTCGTGTATGAGAGTACGCTCGCAAATACAGATATAGACGGCTGCGCGCACTCGTGTATACGCGCGGAGGAAACTTTCACGCAATCTCTCGCGCGACGCGCATGCAGTTTTTTTTTTTTAAATAAAGAGGAAAAAATCGTGTCGACGACGAGCGCGCAGCACCTGTGCGCTACAGCTATACTGTATACTGCGTATACATATAGAAGGCACAAAAGATAGCGATCCGCGGGAAAATCTCGAGGGAAAGATAGCGCGGACTCTCTCGCGCTTTATACTACGGCGACTATACGTACTCGGCTCGGGATATAATGCGAGCGCGCAGCTTCGGTATAGCATTTTCGTGGGTCCACGGGTGGCTAGAGCATCTTCACGACGAAACTGTCATTATCGAGCGCGTGCCAGCGACTGTATCCGACTCGGGGGTGTTCTCGCCTTTGGAACAATCATCTAATCGATCGCTTTGTGCAAAAGCCATTTTCTTTGATCGTGCGCAAGCACCAACCTTTAACTCTCCCAGAGTCTCGAGAGCTTGAGTTATAAGAGAGAGAGAGAGAGAGAGAGAGAGAGAAAAAAAAGGAGACGTTTCGTTCTCTCCTGGTCGGAAATAATGTAAACGCGCGAGGATCGACGTATGCAGACGATCGCGTGGAAGGCCGCTCAAGCGATTATCGCCGATATAAACGTATACGTGCGAGTCTTAGTGTGTGTGTGTGTGTGTATAGCGTGCGATCGTCCGGGGCAGCGCAAAGGTGGGCGCGTGTATACGTCCAGCTAATTTCTCTCTTTTTCTCAATCTTTTCTGTCTCACCCTCTTGCCCCGATCGCTCGCTAATTCTCCGCAGGCCGCCGCGAGAACGAAGAATAAAACTCGGGGCTTCGTGCTGTATACGTTGAGGCACGTCATCGCGCACTGCGCCCGTATAGTATACTTGCCGAGATCGCGTTTTGTGCATTGCCGCAGCCGCCAAGGCTGATATTCTCCTCTACGGAAGAAGCTTCTTTATCTTCGAAAGTGCATAATAACACCTTGCCACGGACTTTCTCTCGCTAGACGCGTATTGTTTTCCGCGCGCGCGGGCCACCGTACAGCATGGTACACGCCGACTGCACGCACAAGTACACACACACACACACACACACACACACACACACACACAGCGCCAGACAATCCGCAGCGAGGATTTTTCTTCTCTCTCTCTCTCTCTCTCTTAAGGTTGCCCTCCTTTTCTCTATACCATATTACCATATTATTTTCAAACTGACGAATTTATTTATCACTCGTTAGCTGCAGCTCTCTCTACCTGCCTATACAACATAATAGTTGTAGCATTATTTATGCATCGTAAACGAGCTTTTACAATGATGTGCTCTCGATATATCGACTCTTTTCTCTCCGCACCTGAATAAATCTCATCAAAGATCTCTTACTCGTTGCGAGAGGGATGCGAATAAATTGACAATTAGCAGAATCGAAACGAAGCGAAAAAGAGATGTGACTGGTCTATGGGCGACAGAATGTGTAGCACGACATAGTGCAACTTCGCTTAGGCGATGCGTGCGGCCGCCAAGAAAACGTCTCGGCTCGTAAAGCAACTCGAATTACCTTTGATTTATCACCGAGGATGACGTATACACAATATATCCGCAAACGACATAGCAGTCGAGAGTTATACATTTTGCGCGCTGCAGGACAATCGTAACAGATTTTACATTTACGATGTCAATAGTCCGTGCGTGAATTTACGCGTGAAATAAATGTAACGCGCGAAATTCACTTATAGTTTTCGACGATGGTTACACATCTCAATCAGAAATGACGCAAATAAATTAATGCGTGGGTTTGCGCGTGGCCGTTCGCCGAACTCGTCGATGACAGATTCACGTGTTTCTGTTGTGGGCTCGTCGAGTCACGGTCAAGCGAGAGAAGTTATCGCAGCGAGATTTTTTCAAAATACGCTTATCGATTAGAGTAATTTTATCTACTTGCGTATGGTAGCGTAAATTCATATGGACAAAGTGCGTCACCTACCACACATCCATGCTTCCAAATGGGCGCGTGACCATTGTGTAAAGCACTTTTCAAAACTAACAATTCTATCTGGACAAATAAATGATAAAGCGCCGCTTTTAATTCCTGCTCTTGTTTTTGAAACCGCACCAAAACTCAACACTCGCCGCCTCCAAGTTTGTACTGTTGTGTGTATAACAATCAAGAGCAGTAAAACTCGAAGCTCGTATTATGGCTTTTCGTCATTTCGCTGAAGAAAAAGACCTCGCGAGCCGAGCTGAGTCATTAAAAAGGTCGTCTGCGTTTACAAGGCGCAACTCCGCAGCGAGTGCGAGTTAATTTTACCGCGATTTTAGCGCGTTATCGTCTACATATAGAAATATACAATAAAATCTCGTCTCGGAGTAAAACTTGTAATTGCCGAGTCACCGAGAAGCTCCAAAACACTGTGATGTGATATATAATATAAAGTCAACATGTCACGTTGAATTGCTTGAAGCACATTATTTACTATTTTGGCAAAATGTCTCTCTAAATCGACTTGGAGATCTGCATGCTCGACCCATCACGCGTAATAGCTAATTTTCACCTTTGAGCTTTGATCTGTTGTTTTTTGCTTGCTTTTATTGCTAAAATATATTCAATGACGAATGTAGTCTTTCGCTTCGACATATGTATATTAGCACGTGTCAAAGGGAAATTATATTTACAGTTTTCGTGAGCTTGCGTTCATACAAACGTACAGTGAATAAAAGTACAAGCGAGCTTTGATCCGATAACCAATGGCAGTAAAGGCGATCGTCGTTATTTTTACACAACAGAAAAAGATGAAAAATCGACGCAAGCAGCATAATTGCCTTTGACCTTAGCTCTGACCGATCATTTTACTCAGTCGAGAAATATGCTTTTAAAAAGCGCTTAGGTACAAGAAATAAATATTCATACCGATTTGACGTAAACGGCTAATGAATGTTTATTATTCGATAGCATCGACATTTTTTCGCCTGAAATTGAAGCGAATTGACATTTGTGAGATTTTCTCGTGCTCAAAACTTGCTCGTAATTTTTTCAGAACGCTCATAGATCAGATATACGACGCCCACGAGGTGCAGAACTCAAGGGTCAAATTTTCCTCGGCGCGTAAAATTTCACGGTAGCCGCGGTATTAAATGCGCACGTACATATACAAATGTGCCTTTCACCTCGCAGGGATTAAAACCATTCCGTGCACATATAGGATAGCTGCTGTGTTGTGGCGCATGTATATAGCGGGCACGGGCGCGAGTTTCAATGCACACGGAGCGAGCTACGCCCTACTGACACGGCGAAAAATCGTGCGCGCTCTGTGAGCCGCACACGGCCGCGTGTTCGAGTCGGTATATATACGGACGAAAAGAGCTCTGCCTTCTTCCTTGGTATTGCGAGCGGATCGGCTCCAAGTGCGGGGGCCTCGAACCGTTTGAATAGATCGATTCTCTTTGTTTCAATGCCTACGGGCCATGGGCATGCGGGCGAGGGCGTAAATTACACGGACCGATGGATTGTCAGGTAAAATTAGTCCCGCGTGACTCGTATACACACCGTATGCACACACGCCATCGACGAACGAGTCCGAAGATTCGACCGCTGTACAAATAACTATAAACGAAAGTTATAGTCGCTCAGTTAATACACAGGACTCGCAAAGTCGAGGCAAATTTTTGCTACGTCCAAAGTTTCGCTCGCGCGCAGTGCGAGATCAAGATAAGGCTGCGCACATCGCGTTTCCTCTGGTTTGACAATTTTCTTTCGCCGCTACAATGGCGGCATAAAATTGAAACTCGTTCGTCCGTGTCGTAATTGCAGGCTGCGCAGCGAGGGAAATTGCACGATGCCAGCAGCAGCAGCAGCAGCGTATGCACTCGAGGCGCGCGCGACTGCGAGAAGAAGAATAGATCAGAATGCAAAGCGAGCTGGCGAGGGAGCGAAAAAGTTGGAGCACTTATTCAGGTATTTTCCTGCTAGTCTGCCTGCCCCTGCCTGCCTCGGCCGCGCGTCTATCCTATAAATGTATACATACAATACGGATGCATCGTTTTTACGACATCTCGAGCTTAACTTTGTTTCATTGACGTGTGCTTTTTTAGCGGCCACATATAACTACACTCGAGGAGTAGTACTGCACACAGATATAGCGTGGCAATTTGATCGATGCATGCTGCACGAGATCGGGACGCGCGTGAGCTGGGATAAATCGGGCGACAGTCGCGCGCTCCTCGGCACGAGTCTCGCGCAGCAACGAAAGTAAAATCGCGCGCTATAATACACCCGTGTTGTATGTGCCACGCACTGCACTGCACGCGCGCACCGGAGAAAGGGAGCAGCGCGACTGATCTACGCTCGGCATGCACGCACGCCTGCACATGCACGCGGCCGCCTTTAAAAGAATACACCTCATGAATATACATATCCGGCTGCGATCAAGATGTTTAATTAGACAACGGATCGAGCTCGACACGACTCGTGCGTATACGCTCTAGCCCCGAGAGCTGCTGCCAACTGACCGACGATCCTTTTTTTCAACACCAAAAAACGCGTACGCTCGTATTTGCGGTTGATATTTATACATATTTTACGGTCGACGGATCGGGGCTTCCTGAATAACGCGTCGCAGTATCTAGACAACACATAATGAATAACCCAAACCTTTTTGTTTTCATTTTAGCTATGTATAAGCGAATTCGACGATTAACACTAGCGGTGAAGCGTTCATGATTTCGTTAGGCAGCTTTTAATCGGCGACACACATACGCGAGAAGGAATACAGTACGCGAGTTACATCAAGACATCGGCCATTATATAGCCATGTAGGACAAACGATTCACGAACTTTTGTCGCTCGTGATCCGAAGCACATACTCACACACGTACACTTACACGGCCCCGACGCAGAGAAAGAGATCGGCTTGTATTTAGCCGAGAAAACATTTTCAAACGTGGTCGTTCGAGTTAGCGTAAGAGAGAAAAAGCTCGCGGATAATTTATTTTATCATGTGTTCTTCTTTTCTTAGGTTTTATTTCGAAAATCGTGCATCGATGGAAAGTCAAAGTTGCGGCTGTCTATTGGTGTTTGCAAACGAATGCGATTTTCCTGCCTACTGCGCGCCGCGAATCAGTTTTCCGCCGATATCGTTTCATTGTGCAACCGATACTCGAAAATGATTCGTTTAGCGAAACGAGGCTCTGTTTGGAAGCACTCGTGATTTTTATGATTACCGATCGCCGCGTACATGTCCATTTGTGCAACTTATATATTACAGACGAGCGTAACATATACCAAGGTAGCGACTAAAAGTTTGATATTCAATTATGTGTAAGATAGGGCCCCGATCGAAGCGCGGACAATTACCGACGTTGCGATATACATGTATCGGTATCGGCTGCAGAACCGGAAAGCGTCGTATTTGTGTATCGAGAGCTGCATTGGCTCACATATATAATAGTTATTATTCACTTTCGCGTGACGAGCCTCGATGTAATATCTCTCTCTCTCTCTCTCTCTCTCTCTACGTGCCTCCATACGTACGCCTCGATAATAATAATTGTACACATATTATATACAGCATGTACGGCGACGATGATGAAAAAATGCCACCTACGTTGGCGCTCGACTTTCTATACGTAACTGCACAACGCACGGAAATAATCATTAGCGAACGAGTGCCCCTAAACGCGTGGCCTCGCGGTAACAGCGGCAGCAGCAACAGAAAGCGAAACGGATAACACACACACACACATACACACAATGCAGATTATTTTACGAAGGCTCGGGACCATTTGGGAAATGTAATCACGCGCGCCACAGCGCACAAGTGCATTATATGCTGGCATAAGCGCTCGTACGTACGCGAATTTTATATACATGCGCGAAGAAAGTGAATATAACGTCGGAGGATCGGTAATTGTTTTCCTACACACATGTGCCCCGGCTGCGTTGCTGTATATTGCACTCGAGATATATCGAGCGACGCACTCGCATAGATCAGCGCGAGGATAAAAATTCCTACACGGCATTCTTTCCTTGACGCGGCGCGAGGCGCTTTTTGATACGAATATTTGCAAAAGATCAGCGACCCAACGATATCGCCCATGCGAAACTACTTTCATTCTCTGCCAGCTCTTTTCAAACAAAAGCTTAATTATCCCGATGATTTTCTCTATTGTCTCGCGATGCAAGTTTGATTAACGTTTAACGCCCGACTTTGCTCGGAAACACCTTAAATCGTTTACCTCTAAGGTATTGACGACAAAGAAAGCGCAAAACTCGGCAGCTTGTATATAATTCCATTACTGAATCAAAAGTTTGAAAGATTTATAATTCGCTGGATAAGATTTACCCGTAACGACATCGCCCAGCATCGCATTTAGCCAACGTACACTAACTGTGAACGCGTATTTGATTGCAGCTTTTATCATACGCGTATATATTTATGCGGCAGTCGCGATAACACACCGGATTTTTTGGATCGACAAAAAGCCAGAGAGATGCTCGATTTTTCCGTCTCTGCAGTGCAGCTTGGCGTGCGCTCTCAATTTCAAAATTTGTCCGCCTAATCGAACAAAGCGTATTAGGAATTTGCATACGAACAATGTATGTATATAGCCTGTATATATAACAACTCAAGCTCGAGCCAACTCGTACTTTCGCACGGTGAAAACATGTTTCTCGGCTTGTACCAGTCAGCATGGAATCTTTTTTTTTCTTCTCCTCTGCAACTACGCTTTCACTAATCCAACATGCTAGACGCTGCATTATTAAAATATAGTCGAGTACGTTTTGTGGTTCCTCGCGCGTGCTCTATCCTCGGCACGAAATAATTTATGCCCCTTTCCGTTATTGCTTTCTTGTAAACTCACATCTATCGTATTTTGTACATCCACTAATACTCATACCTATCGCAGTCAATAACAAAATTGAAATCTTCCAAAGACTCAGCCAAATTTAACGATCGATTTCAATTAACTCTGAAATTAAAACGTGTATTCGTAAATATTTTTTATGAATCCTATGTTGCATTTATCGGTTTTCCGAAAGGCATTATTTATGACATGACCAAACTTTTCAATTTTCATGCCCCTTGAAACGTACTTTTATTGAATCAGCCAACATAGGTTCTCTCGACTGTACATAATTATTTTTATTAACTAGCTAAATGTCAACGACATTTTCTAACCAAATCTTTACATTCCAAAAAATTTATTTCAAAACTTACTTATTTTTTATCCTTAGTATTAAATTAGTAAGTATTAAATTAATTAAGATCATCAGATTCACCTAATTTGATTGAACTTGTATTATGAACATTATGAACAATTTATTGACTGTTCGTTGCTTATAATATTTTGTAAAAATGTTCGTATCTGCTGATATTTATAACAGAGTTCTTCTTTACCGACAGTTACGTTTCTATAAAAAAAAACGTTGCATCATCTTTGATAAACTTCCTCCTATTAAAACTCTGAAAATGACAAACAAATAAGTTATTATTTATAAAAACACTCAACTATTATATGCTTTGAATAATCTGCTTACATAATGCCTGGTTTATTTACCAAATTGGACAAACACCCATCATCTGATTTCTAATCTATACCAAGGTGGAGTGCGATAGACTAGCTTGCGCCGGCGCAGTAAAAAATATCGAGTTCTACTAAGCTTTTATTAGGAGCATTTTCACAAGAGCAGAGTGGCGCAGTGGAAGCGTGCTGGGCCCATAACCCAGAGGTCCGTGGATCGAAACCACGCTCTGCTAAATTTTTTTTGTTTTATTTTTTAAAATTTTTTTTCAACTATCTCGTTTAAAACATACTGGCATTGCATGGAATTATTTTATTTTATTTTTATTACTCGTTTTACTGCTGTATTTTAGCCACGGGTAAAACCGATGACAGCGGAAAATCTGATTTTTTTCGGCGTTTAGATTGCATCATCTTTTTTTAAATTAAAATCTAGCTTCTTGTGGAGTGAGTAAATAAGAGAGCAGAGTGGCGCAGTGGAAGCGTGCTGGGCCCATAACCCAGAGGTCCGTGGATCGAAACCACGCTCTGCTATATGTATTTTTTACTCCCTGAAATTCTCATCGAATACAGACGCCGTTATAATTCATTTAAGGAAATAGTTTTTCCAACCATACAAAAATGCATAGTAAATGTAACCATGGAAAGAAAACTGTCATTTTCGTCTTACTCATTCCGGAAAGTATGGCTTATCGACAAATCCATGATCAAATCTACGTTTTTTTGGCATTTTATGCCGAGAATTGACTGACATATACCTATATATCGACGCTGTTAAGGAAGACTAGCACGTTTACATTTAAAAATGTATAGAAACGTGCTACTCTTCCTTAACAGCGTCGATATTAGCTCGTCGTTTCGAAACAATTGGAGCAGTTTATGCACGGAGCTCACGCGACAGTAGTATTCACGCGGACAATCTTGAGCTACCCATCGACTTTTCTTCCAATTACTTAAGCTGGCGCCTCAAGCACATGAGGCGTTGCAGAGCTTTTATGCTTAATTCGCACGTGCCTTTGAAGCAAAAGGACTATACTGGCATAGTCTATAAATGACACTTCACATAATATACAAGCAATTTTACAAATTATCAAGGAAATTTGAGCTTAAAATTAGTAGTTAGATAAATTCTGAAAAAATTTACGAGCATTCAAAAAGTTTAAGAGTTAACGTTTATAAAAAATTATATCGCTTAAATATTATTTTTTTGAATTTTTTTTAGTGGATCCCTAGAAGTAAATTTTTCTTCAAGTATACACAAGAAAAAGGAGAGTAAGAGGAAAAAAGGTTTTAATATTTCAGAGAAAATTCGATGATTCTCTGCAGCGTACTAATATAGCTGCAGAAAATATACCTATCGAAATTTTCATTGTTTACGAAATTTCCTTTATTTCCGGGACTCGAATGAACAGTTATCCACGTCCATTACATGCATCGAACGACAGCAATTTCACGCGTGGTTTTGGTCTCGAATCTAATGGATTTTTTATAGAATTACTCATATATACCGCTCCCCGAAATGTTATGCGATAGCCATCGTCGTTCACGCGGAGGGCGCGAACGGCTCTAGCCAAAAATCGTGCACGGCGCATTGTATAAGCTCGCAGCAACGTGTGCTATACATAGTTATAGCATATATTCTCGTGCACGAGAACTATGAGTCTAAATTGCTTTTTGACGCTGCATTCTTGAGCCGCATCGGGAGCAATATTTCCCAAGTTTTCTCTCCTTCTCTCTCTTTCTCTCTGCGAGAGAAGGCTTGCCTACAGATATATCAGTGTAAATATGCTAATTTTTCTCTGTTACTCGATTATTTTAAAAGCTACATAATAACAAATTGAAACAATTTTCCATTGCCGCGCGAGCGCCTGATTTATTCCAATTATTATTTGCATTTATAAAATGTCTTGGGCATTAAAATGCGCAGTGCACACACCTGTTGATTTTTTTCATAATTTTCACTTTCTATCGATACGCACGGTACATATTTGCTCGAAGATTAATCGATCTCCGCGCGATCGTGAGTAAAATCTTTTTGAGAATCTAAACGCTTACGTAACGCAAGATCTCAAGCTCGTGTGGCTACTACCTACATGAAATATTAGCGGCAATTGGCATCATAATTCGATACCACACGGGATGGAAAAGAAAATTCTAATCGGTCGTCTGATTGAAAAAATGAAAAATCAGTGAGCGAAAACCTTACATTACTTTGCATAATCTTGTATACGGCGAGCAGCTCTTTTTTTTCCAACTTTTTAATTTTCTCCATTAAGAAGCTGGTGCACGAGTAATTTACCGCACGTGCCGCATCGCGTACAGTGCATATTTACACTGTAGTCGCGCGAGTATGTGAGAAAAAGCTGCTATTGAATTAATGCATGCTTACGGTTTATTTTTATCTATAAAAATAAATAATACCTCGTGCATTGCAAATTTTTGCTCTGAAACGAGTGCGGACCAGTTAAATCCATATAATATGAATAGTTCGATTCACACGTCATACTTTTCATGCTGCGCGCGCGGCGTCGAACAAATGCAACGTCTTTTGCATACCGAGTCGCTGCATAAATTTATTCGGAAAAAAGTCGACAATTAAAGCGCTTTAATACCTCGCACAGCTCTCGAGCTCGTTGCACATACTCGAGCGGGAGCCGAAGCTTTTTCCTTTCTTAATCCCTTTTAACGCCGAGATCGCAACAATGTGTAATAATGATCATGGGGGTAATCCGACGCGCGCGAATATAAGCAGCTCGTACGTTGCTGTATGCTTTATTGGGTTTCGAAGTCATTGAGTATAATTGCCGCACGCAACGAGAGGATTTCATCATGCCGGGGCTGTCGCAAGGCCAGCGCATAACACGCGCAGGTGTCGCAGTTTCGCACTCTATGCGCGCCATATATAATATATATAGCGTACATGAATGAAAAATGTATACGTACGCCAGCTGTAGAGGCTGCGCGCACGCACTGCACATTGATAATGTATATAATTCTCGCTGCGGGAATTTTTCAACCTTATTCGCGCGTTGAATCGCGCTGCATTCGATATCTCGTTTCGATCGCGGGATCACGAGCAAGTTCATTGACTCGATCGCTAAGCGGTACAGAGAACATTTTTTAAAATTTTTTCCCGAGCGATCAATGTCAGCTCTCTCTAATCCGTCAGCACGACGTCAAAATATCGATAGCCTCGTATATGCCTGCTACGTGAGCATATACGCGCTCTGCGGCGCTGCTCAGCTGGTACCGGTCCGCTTCGCTTCGAGACGCATATAGAAAGTGCAAATGCCATATCAATGTCATTCCTGGATACATTTTAATATTCTCCGTTTCAATGATACATTTTCACCGCTTACGGATAATCGACATTTATTTATAGCCAAAGTAATATTTCTATCCTGCAGCAGCCAAATATGTATTTCGAAATTTTCTTAGCACGCGCATGCCTGTATCTACCCTGTTAAAAATGCTATGAATTCACTTCTCAATCATTATTATCGGAGCGCAAAAATAACGACGAGAGTACGAGAGAATATTTTTCGTAGAGCACAGAACCAACCTTTCACCCGCATTTTGAATTATATCATCCGGTGCACGATGTGCTTTTGAGACGCCGATGCGAGGCTGCTTCATAAATATCATCCTGCAACAACAAATTCAGGATACATTACAAAAACTTGGTTTGGAACTAAAAAACTCTTTTTTATTGTCCCAAACTAAAAACAAGGAGGCACAGATACAACTTTTCATTTTTCACAACAACGAAATCATATTTTCAAATTATTTATTATATCTATTGAGTTATCATTTAAAATTGCATTTGTTACACAACTTTGGATGCGTCTGATGTAAAAAATATAATTAGACGCGTTTTATAATTTGAAAGATTAGTGAAATGTTTTCGATAACGGATATAAGATCGACCAATTATACAAAATGAAGATAAAACAGTTTTCTTCTTCACAATCTAACTTTTAAAATAACCATTGGATCTTAATGTTTATGGTCTTCAATTAAAGCTTGGCTGCTGATCTTTCAAAATTCTACTTTTCAAAAATGTTAGAAACCGACTTCAATCTAAATAATTTTTGAAATATTTAACAAATCGAAATAAAACTTTTTCGGAATTTATCCTGAACATAATTGACAATAAATGTAGTTTATTTCAGTAAGATTTACCATGCCGTTTTCGAGAAAACGTATTCTACATACATACATATACACACACGCATACACATACTTACAAGTATCAGTCGATCACAAATTCTGCTTGGTTTACGAATATGTAGTTGAGATATTATACCAGACACAAAAATGAACAAAAGTCGATTTTGGACCCCTCACAGAGTTTCCTCGTCGAGAAAACAATATGTGCATGTATATATTATTACTCCTATAATTACCGAACTTCAAAAAATTATGAAATCCATAAAGGAATATTTTTAAGCCAACGAAAATAAAGGTCAATGCAGAATTGGCTTTATCGCCACGTGGAAACATGTGGTATTGCATCATTCGCCGTTGCATCCAAATGAGATAAAAGCAGCCTAATGCGGCGCTTCTGTTTCCGGTATATATCTCTGTTTCTTTCTAGCGCTGCGCAATGGATCAGATCGGATTCATTCAAAAGGTATTACGACTAAAAAGTGAAAGACCAGCATAGCAGAGGTGATGCCTATGGCCCATCTGTATGCTATTGTTATTATTGCCGCGCGAATGGACCCGATTACGCTGGAAGCTTTCACTTTCAAGTCGCTTCTGTGCATACACGAACAAACGTTTGACCCTGTTTCACGCTCGAATACATAGAGATACATTCACGCTCTGAGTCGAGCACAATCCACGCTCAGTCCCGAGCGCGAAACGTCCTCGAGTTCAGTCGAGTGCAAACTATGTCCCACGCTGAGCAGGATATTACCTCAACTCAATCTGGAAAGATATTCGCCCTCGAAGTCGATCACAGATCATGCTCAGACCCGAGCACGAAATGCTCTCGGGTTCTGATGCGAGCGAAGTAATCCTGAATCTTGAATATGAAAGATGAATGGTCGAGTTTCAAAAACTTAAACAAAAATCTTTCGTTGCGTATTCGCATTGCGTATTATTTCCCAAGTGTGCATGGAAACCCCAGATTTTCTATTTTTCAAAATCTTGTAAATTTATAAACTATCATTGGTTAAAATTTCACTTCGATCTAAAGTTTTTTTCATTTTCGCTACAGCCTCCGTAATATATCGTGCTTGGTATTTGCATTGATTTATTTTAAAAAATTTTAAATCTCCTTAAACGTGCTTCTATAACGAGCAGCAGCCGCAAGAGCATATTTGTGCGTGCTTCGAGTGCTATAAAAACAAAAAAAACTATTAAAAACAGTGAGTGATAGTGCAGTGTATAGTGAAAGTTACAGAGTTAACACCACAGTATTTCACGATGGTACCAGCGTATAAAAGGCATAAGGTAAGGGGCTATCTTACAATTTATAATAATAATTCGGTCTCGATTAAAAAGGAAAATTAAAATTCTCTGCAGAGTCTTCTTCATGCGACGGGAGATAACAATTACGAACACTGGTTGACAACGTCGGACATTTACGCGCTGCTACGCCTTTATTACCCTCTCGAGAATTGCGTAGTAGGCCCGCCTGAGGCTTCACTCCGGAGAGAAATCGAGGGGTTCAGGAATCATGATCAAATGACGTTGAAACCGATCGTCTTCAACTTGAGCGAAACTCATTGGACGTGTTTGGTCCTGGAGAAGAGCGCGGGTAAATGCTACGCATATCACCAGGACAGTCTCGGTAATTATGCCAAACTCTGCTTTTTTTACATTATTTCCGAGTTTCTGCGTAACTTCTTGCGGGAGTAGACCTATAAGGTTTTCGATGTCCGCACAAAACAGCAGTACGACGGTGATAATTGTGACATCTGGGCGGTGTTGAATGTCCGTGACATTCTCCAAGTCCTGCAGAAACAACGTCCAGAAAACCGAATGACCGCCGGGGTTTGGGAACAAGTCGCGGTGACGACCATGAAGAAAGCTATGCATCAACATAAACTTGCCGAGCTCAATGATCTTCGTCGCATGTATTCGTTTTTTTTTTTTTTGGAAAACTGTCCGTCTTACGACAACGAATATGGATACGTTGTACATGATCGGTAAGGCTGTTCTTTGCCATTCGTTGATTGAATTTTTAATATTTTTAAATATTTTGTTTTCGGTTCTAGCATCGTTCCCAGATTAACATCACCACCGGTGGAGCCGAGGCCCTCGAGCTTTCAACAGTTCATCTGTAGCAGGAGTGCTGCTCCGAATTTTTTAAATAATGCTACGCATTTTTTCTATTATTAAGTTTAATCTAGCTTTTTTCAATTCAGTGTCCGAATCAAATAGAGTCTTTAATGCATCGGGAATCAAATGCGAGACCTTATGTGCAATGCACGTCAAATACTTATCTATACCTCAAAATAGAAAATTTGATTAAAATAAATTATAGTCATTTTAATTGTACTTAATAAATAAATAATAAAATTAGAAATATTTACCAACTACTTTAATAAAGATAGAAAAGAAGTGAAATTTGAGATTGGTGATAGAGTATCGTAGACGATTCTACGGACACTCGCGGCTCTCGTGTGCTGTAGCGATCTACTAGCTTTACCAGTCAGACGGTAACTAACTGTCATCTTCGCTTTTCTCTTGGCTTCTACTTCGCCCGTCTTGTCGATCATCGCCTCTTGTTTACATATAACATAAAGGAACAATCACGCAGCATCTCATACTATTAGATCATTATTATTAGCCTTGACCGACAATGATTCGTCGGGCGACTTACTCTACAATAATACCGTTTCGGCATTACAAAGCCCTCCACCAAACTATTCGTACCTGTACGAATAAGTTTGTCAATTTGTCGCTCGACACATCCTTGTCGTCAAGCCATCGACGCTTAGTACTACATTCACACACTTCTCGAAATTCACTCATTCAATGAAATGATTCTTAAAATTACAAACAACACAACTAACTACCAAAATAAAATATAAAAAAAAACCAAAAATCTTACGGCCTCTCTCTCTCTTACACTCTAGCGCTTTCCTCCTCCTAGCGCTTTCCACAGCTGTTTCCTTGCTGCGGCCTTCTTCGAATGGAAGTTCCTCTGGCTCTTCTTCCAGGCCCGACTGCAGCGAGGACAGTGCCGAACCTCAACACCTCGCCGCCCACAATTCGTACAAATGTCGCCGTCGTAACGACTTTTACATTGGCGACGAGTGTGTCCCGGCTGGTGACTATGAAAACATGCTCCGCGCGGAGGATCCAACCCCGGCACGAACCCCACCGGCTCCAGGCCTCCAAAATTCTCGCCTCGAATGCGAGCCGGTGCGGTCGCGTTCCCCGACAGCGAGCTAGGGCCCGCCACCGGGTTTAGAGGTCGAACCTCCACGCGAGCTTCCTCTCGCTGATGTTGTTGCTGCTGCAGTCGCGGTAGCTGCTGATGTTGTTGCTGCTGCTCCTGGTAGTGGCCCGGACGGCGAAGTTGGCGCTGTTGCTGCCCGTCGAAGACGTACTCCGCCTGTGGCAGGCGCCGCTGTTGCTCCATAAACGGCTGGAATACCAAGCCATGCGGGCCCGCCACATAGCTCACCTGCTGCACCGGTGGAGGCAACGGCAGCGCAAATTGTTCTTGTACGGGTGCCAGAGGTGGAGTCGGCACCCGCGCGCTCTCCTCCGTCGACTCTCCTGAGCGACGAAGCGTAGCCGTCGCCTCCCCCTCCTCCAACAATAAACTCTCCTCTTCCGGCGAGCCACGGAATACCTCCTCGAAAGCTCGCCGTCCCACTCCTCCATTGGTCGACGGGCCGCCACCAGCTGCTGGAGCATCGCCCGCATATCCTCCTCCTGCAGCCGCTCGCCACCTTCGTCCGGACGTCGTCCTTCACCCGGCGACGGAGTGCGTTGGCGCGGACCAACGCCGTTGACGCGTCTGCGTTGGCGCGCCTCTCTCCTTCTGTCGGCGTCCGTTCGCTGCTGCCACGCCGGCTGTTGCCAGCTGTAGCCCTCAAGCACTGCGGACTCCTCCCAGTCCATCTCGTCCTCCGCCGTCATTGCCGACGAACTCGGATAAACCGGGACAAGTTCGCCCGAGACCTCCACGGTCTCCCTTCCCTCCGGCTCTGCGCGGAGACGACCGGGTACGCCGAGCTCCATGAGGCGTATATACTCCTCAAACCAAGGCTCCTAGTCACCCATTCATATTTTGATGAAAGAAATGATACAGTTACACCCATATAAGATTGATTGGAAACATCCTTCCAACAATCAGCTGTAATACAGTAGCAAATGCTATCTGCAAAATCTTCCATAAAGCGACTTTTCAGTACATCAAACTTACATTCAAGATTATGACTTAGGGTTTTTGCAGAGGGTATATTATAATGCGGAGCTACTGTTTTCTGAATACTTGAAAGTATCGAGTCTTCATAATACTATCGAATAGTATTGCCGAACACTAGCCGAGGGCAGTATCAGCAGCAGCACCGCCTGCTTCTCCGATTCCTCTTCAGAGGATGACGAACATATTATTCTTCTCATCGCTCCGGTGCGGATGGTGATTGGTTCATCATCCTCTGACTCGTAGAGCAGCTCCTCTTCAGTCCTGCGCTGATTGGGCGTAAGGACTTTTTTCGGACTTTTTGAAGTGAAAGTCCAGGGTCGACGCGATTTGGGAATCGACTCCAACTTCTTTGTGGCAGGAGTTGGAGGCGATTCTGGGTCCACCACGACTACCTCTACGTCGGCGGTCGATTGATTTTTCGCCAACGGATGTTGCTTGAGCGACAATGCAGGCGGTGCTGCTTCTGCTGCTAATGCTGCCCTCGGCTCCACCGGTGTGATGTTAATCTGGGAACGATGCTAGAACCGAAAACAAAATATTTAAAAATATTAAAAATTCAATCAACGAATGGCAAAGAACAGCCTTACCGATCATGTACAACGTATCCATATTCGTTGTCGTAAGACGGACAGTTTTCCAAAAAAAAAAAAAAACGAATACATGCGACGAAGATCATTGAGCTCGGCAAGTTTATGTTGATGCATAGCTTTCTTCATGGTCGTCACCGCGACTTATGTTCCCAAACCCCGGCGGTCATTCGGTTTTCTGGACGTTGTTTCTGCAGGACTTGGAGAATGTCACGGACATTCAACACCGCCCAGATGTCACAATTATCACCGTCGTACTGCTGTTTTGTGCGGACATCAAAAACCTTATAGGTCTACTCCCGCAAGAAGTTACGCAGAAACTCGGAAATAATGTAAAAAAAGCAGAGTTTGGCATAATTACCGAGACTGTCCTGGTGATATGCGTAGCATTTACCCGCGCTCTTCTCCAGGACCAAACACGTCCAATGAGTTTCGCTCAAGTTGAAGACGATCGGTTTCAACGTCATTTGATCATGATTCCTGAACCCCTCGATTTCTCTCCGGAGTGAAGCCTCAGGCGGGCCTACTACGCAATTCTCGAGAGGGTGATAAAGGCGTAGCAGCGCGTAAATGTCCGACGTTGTCAACCAGTGTTCGTAATTGTTATCTCCCGTCGCATGAAGAAGACTCTGCAGAGAATTTTAATTTTTCTTTTTAATCGAGACCGAATTATTATTATAAATTGTAACTTCTTTAGGCGCGTTGGGTATTTTAAATGAATCAGTCTGGGATTTTAGGTAAAAGTTGCGCCGCCTCAAAACACCTGTAAACAGCAAAGGAAAACATTTTTTCCGCTCTTTCCGTAGAGCGTCTACATATCTGTATCGCCGATGATTAGATTACGGAATTGCATAATAAATCCCGCGAGCGCGTGGCGTGCTACACAGTAGTAATTATCCGTGCAAAAATGCCCAGCTCTCCTTTCGTACCCTCCCTCCTCTCGCCATTTGCATAAATCACATTTTCCCTCATTCTGTGGTACAGAGCACGCGGACATTACTCGAAATCACACGTGAATTTTTTCCGCACGAGGCAAACGTTTTATAAAGCCGAGGCGCGCGCGCCCGAGTCGGTGCACGCGAATATGTATACACTCGAGGTGAAAGAGAGATCGTTATTCATCGAAATGGCTTTCACATACATGTGTGTTTGTGTGTACGTATGTTTATACGCGCGCAAGTATCAGAAGCTGTGCCGGGTTTATTTTCTCTCGCACTTGTACACGTTTTACACTTGTTAGCTATGTGCTGATGGAATTTCAATGCATGCATGTAAACGCATAACAAATAATATAATAATATTGAGCGCGTGCTCGTTGCCGCCTGAGTTTCGAAAATATGACCCTTTCGTTTCTGCTCTCGTGATTCGACGGGCCCGATGAAGCTCAACATGCCTCTTCCATGTAACGAAATAGTTAATATAAACGTGAAAAACTACGTTGCCAATGGAAGATTAACAATTTCGAACTGTTGATCGGTAAGCCGGATCAAAACAAGCGTCTTTACATACATTCATATCTGCTTCTCTCTTTTACTCTGGATTTTAATTAACTCACATTGTTTCTCTATCAAGACATACGTGTATATAAACCAAAAGACCGTGTAGACTTTGTATAAACAAGCGTCTTCTTGAATGCAACCGGTGGGCTTACACATATATATACTTCCGCCGTCAGCTCATCAAACAGTACTCCCCTTCATGATCTTGTGTGTGTGTGTGTGTATGTGCCTGTATGAGTGCATACATGCAACTATTTTCTAACTGGATCGGTTGAAATCGAAACCGCACATATTCGAGCCTCGCGTTCACTCGTCGAGCGCAGCGCGCCGAACAGCAGTTACATGATATATACAACGTTTGCCAATTCACGTACTCACGCTTGCATACACGTACACACATACACACGTACACATATTTATGCAGCTACGGTACTTATCGGTACTCTATCGATAGTCGTGTCTAAGATTGCTCCGAGAGAGAGAAAATTCGACTTCTCGATCGCTCGCTCGATATATACAGATAGCTACTGTAAAATGTCTGTGCAGACTTTAATTAGTCTAAGAAAGAGAGAAAGAGCTAATCGTAAAATATATCAAATGCAGCTTATAATATGTGGTATATTATTGCAGGTAAAAAAGAGTGGCGTCGGGCTATATACGTACATGTAGCTCGGATATTTATAAGTATGTATATGTGTGTATGTGTGTGTGTGTGTGTGTGTGCAATTGATTGGCGAGCTGAAAGTTGTGATTTCTTCTGCTTTTTTTGCGTCTGTCAATGTCAATAGCTCCGCAAAGTGTCTGCGCTTACGTTCACATGCACGAGCTCGAGCGCGATGTACCGTTTCATTTCTTTTTTTTTCGTTGTTGTTGTTTTTCTCCCTCTCGATCTCTCATTCCCATAAAACTTTTTTTTTCGTGTCATAATTTTGACTAATAATATGAGCGTGAATTGGTCTCGTTTTCTACGCCCGTCACCGGCGATTGAATATCAACCCAACGTTCGATCAGATAAAAGCCGCGATAAATGAATACTTAGCGCTGCTTTTCAGTCCATCGAGCGCCACAAATCACAACGAAAAGCTTATAATTAACATTTTTTATCAACGTCTCGGTATTTGTCACTGTTTATTATGAATTAAAAAAGAAGAAGTAAAAAGAGTGAAATAATTATCGCGGTAGCGTGTAAATTTAATCTACTAGTCTCGCGAGCGCACGCATAATCCGAATATCAAAGAGCTTTTCCCTCAAAACACTGGGCTGACTGTTTTAATGTACGGCAGCGGCGGAATTTGCACGGCTCGTTTGACTTACTGGGATATACAAGTATAGCTCTTTCCCTCTTTAGGCTCGCATCGCTATATAATTCGTATTCGCTGCTCGCGAAAGACAGAGAGAAGATTCTTCGCTGGACGAAATTAGACGAGTTAAAGTCTCTCTCTCTCTCTAGAGCCTATATATATATTGCGATTCATGTGGGCTCTTGTATACGTTGTAGGCCATTAGGCAATACAAATTACAACAAATTCAAATGGTACATACGGATATATATGAACGTAATTCCATCACTCGGCAACTAAGCCGAAAACGATGGAGATGTTTGCTGCGCGCCTCTGCACTTTTGTTTAGAGAGACCGAGAAATACTAGCTCCCGAGATATATTTCGAGACTCGAGGCATTTTCGTTAAGAGATATAAACCTTTTTTTCTCTCTCTTTTCTAGCATCGCGCACTAGGCGCCTTCTCGATGACGCACAAACTCGAGCACGTTTAATGAACATGTTGTACTTTTGCGCGCGGCCGCGCATATAAGCTCAATACCGCAAGGTATGAAAACAATGTTGAATACTCTTTATAATGAGCAGTTTTAGTTGGCACTTTGCAGGTCGCAAGTGTGCTTAGAGCCGCCGCTGCTGCTGCCGTCGCTGGACGCATTCTTGGCACATTTTAATTATATTGTTTTCTGCAGACTATTGTTTCGCCCGTGTTCCAGAAAGTCGAATGAAGATATATCGTTATAGAAATGTATGATCAGTAGTACGCTTCATCGTCGCTCCAATTCATCTCTTAGAATCTTGAGAGTCGTACGTACTCGGGTAAAGAAAAGAAATAAAAATTATAGATATTCCCATTACATAGATTGAAATTGAGGCTTCGTAAGAAATCACGCGGGTCATCCATGCATCGACTAGCTTCATAAGTATAATACTTTGTGAGAAAATAATTTTCTTTTTTGAAATTGTATCAATTATATAAGTATTAACATTTATCATTCAAGTCCACATAATTATAAATACTAATCATGATTTAGTTTCGACGTATTTACACTAGCTGGTTCAAAATTTCAATTTATTCGGTTAAAACATAAAGTATGGCATGCAAATAAGATGAATTAAAATCGATTAAAATTCGATATTTTTTATACAATTACACTGGACTTGTTTGGCGAGCAGGCATCATCAATCAGGCTTGGGTTATTTTCGACGCTGAATCTGACACATTATACAATTAATACTCATTGAGAGTGTTAAAAATCAGATATTTTTATAAGAAAGCGCGTGTACTGGCTGAGCAAAATGGACGGCACTTTTCAAGGTAATTAATGAAGGGTATGTACGTGTTACATTTGTGGCTGCGCGAAAAGGGACAATATTGGCGCCAGTTTCTACACGGTTTGAAATGTAGGTCGAACGATCTTGCGTTGCCCCTCTCTGACTTTGGTGTCGCGCGCCGAGCGCGTCTCTGCATTTACGTCAAAGTCAACGCGCGCACTTGTTGTTTTTCTTCTTTTCTTCTTTTTCCTTCTCTTGTTACCTGTTTTTTTCCATATCGCTCTATTTAATGCCTGTTTATACTTGGCCGGTTTTGTCATTTTTAAAAATGTTTCAATTCGACAAGCGAGTAATATTGCAGGATAAGGAAAATCAGGAGCATACTTAAAAGTCTCATTGAACGTTGCTTGATTTATTTACCGAAAGCCAATGAAAAGTAATTATTTGCATGCGATGCAGCGTAAAAAGAAGAAACAACAAAGTCAGCGAGTTGGTATTGGTACATGCTATACTCGTGTTAGCCACGTAATATAGGTGCAACCAGCAGAGCTCGATATAAACACACACGGACGATGACCAGCTTGTTTCACAATTATGTACGCTAATAGCATTTCCAATGCAATCTGTACACGATAAGCCGATCGATGCATTAGCGGGTAAAAATAACAATGTTATCTACTTTTTTGTTTTACATAGCAAATTACGTGTACGTGCCATAAGCAGACATTAAGCGGCAATGGTTTTTGTCGCTTCTTCCGGGTGGGCGCGCGACTACGTTACATTGACCTGAAAAGAGCGAGCTCGATCCAGCCGGGTCGCTCGGCAAAACTACATATTCATCTTGTATTTGACAATGCGAAAAATCTCGAGCGCTTGATAGATACCCCCTCAATATGGTACAGATGAGCCGACGGTGGGGAGGAAATACATACAGAGAGCAGATTAATCAAGTAAAAGGTCACTTGGCTATGCTAAGTAGCACGAGGCATGCGGCTCGCGAGCCTCTTCTATGTTATATACAGAGTATATACGAGCAGCAGCAGCAGCAGCGCACGTTATTTCTATACACATATAACGGCACTAATGTGACGTCAATATAAGCCAAATGCTATGTAGTGGAGCTCGTACGTGTGTGCACGTATAAAAAGATGCTATATTGTATAGGTGCTGCACGTTGCGGTGTATACACATTATATATAGATAAAGTACGCGCGCGGCCTATGCTCGTTAAAAGATCGGCTCGAGAATGCGAGTAGCCGCCCAGGGTAAGTCGCGCTGCAGTTCCCTGCACTACTACTACTGCGCCTATACTATAACGCACCGACGCTAAATCATATTGCATCGAAAGCAGCCTCGCGGCTACTTATAATACGCCCTACGGTCCACCCATATCCTCGCGCGATCCTCCACTTATATTTGCGGAAAACGGCGAGCCTACGCCATTTTCAATATTATACGCATTATAACAAGAAGCTGTATGCCTCTGTGCAATTTATACCTACATTCGTTTATCGCGACAATGGCACATCGAGCGGCCAAATCGCATCTTATCGTCCGGCTTATTGCTCCGCGAGTCTGCCTAAGATCGAGTTACCAGCTGTAGCACGTATGCTCGAAACATGCCCATAATCGAGCCGACCGACTTATCTACCTATTTCTGCGGCTTTTATTTTTCTTTGCTGTTCTTGTCTCCTTTCCTGCTCGTAATCGCCATCGCCATTATCCTATGCTAAGGCGCTGATGAACTGCACAGATGAGACTTATATCGGCTGCTCGATCCGTATTGTCGAGAAGCTTAGAAATATAGTGGAGACATTTTTCAGTGCCATAGGCTTTTAATGTATTATTTCTCGATTTCGTTGTGTTTGTTTATGTTTTCCACGCTGACATACTATGAAAATTTATATCATAATACTACACGCACAATCGACACCAGCAATCGACAAAATAAAATTTAAAAATCAGCAAAATTTGCTTATATATTTACTTACGTAATCCTACTGTACGCCGTGAAGAGGAAGCCGAATGACTTAGTGGTCAAAGGGTACAGTTTATTGTCGTATAATGCTGTATGAATAGACCGCGAAAAGCCGCTAACATCGGCAAAACAGTTCGCGCTATTTTCAGTTGAAAAAGTTTACGATTCTTTTAAATTTTCCAATCTCTATCGATACAAGTCAGTTATTTTTTGGTACTCTCGCTGCTTAGAAAAAAATCAACCATTCAGAGCTAATTGAAACGTTTACTGACGTACATTTTCGTATCCGAGACAACATATAGCCTCGCACTTAAAAAAAAAAACAGCAAGACAAAGAGAATCACCTGCGTATCAAAGGACGATTACATGCCTTTACACATCTTTTTCTTCCGTCATTTCGATATGCTACACCATAGGGCACACGTGATGCATAACTCGACTCTCATTGAAATGTAAATACTAAATTAGCATGTTCCGTTACGCACGGTTGATTATGTCGTTATAATGGACAAGAGATACATCGTTAATCTTGTGCACTTAGAGCAGTCACAAAATGATGTGCAGCTCTTTGTTTGTGACGTAACGTGTTAGATAGAATGATCGCATTTCAAATTCACCTGTATTTTTTGAAACGCGGGTCCGCGTGAATATACCGTTCATTAGCTGCGCGTTAAATGATTTATCGAAAATCAACTTCAATAGTCCAATAAATGATTGTAGATCCTTGTAAAATCGCGGCTCATCATACGAGTTATTAAGGAAGAACATTTTAAAAATCTTAACTCCACTTTATCATACAGTTTGAGTTCAGAATTTTAATTCACGACAAAAAAAGTATAAGATTCTAGTCACGAACGACTTTATACAGAATTTTTCAACGATGTGTGTAGCGGTTCTTCCAACTTTTGGGGATATTATACGCGCGAAGCTCGCTGTGTGTAGCGGTTCTCTGTATATATCTGTACCGCACATGCTTTTGTACAGTTTTAAAATTCACTTTCGGTACAGCACGCACACAGCCTCTCGTCGGCCTCGCGGTCTCGACCGCGAGAGATAGATGCATTAAAGCATCGAGCTTGTGCATCGAAGCCAGCGAGAATTGAAAAATATATTAAGACGGAGAGGAGAAAAATTGTAATTGGATTAAGGCGATTTCAATCTTTTTGCATGGGCACGCCGAGCGCACGAGCATAAGTGCAGATCGTAAACTCAATTACTTCAACAACGTCTCTCACTTTTCAATCAACGCGGATATGCGCCCGCGCCTCAACTCAGACACAGAGTCGTGAATTTTTTACCCCCCTCCCTCTCCCTCTCTCTCTCTCTCTCAATCCTTTTTTTTCATGAGCGTATGGCATGCGCTCGTTATATCAATCAATGACATAATTAAATGTCAAAAGTCATGGAGCCGCGCATAAATTTCGAGCGGACTGAAAATGATATCTCAAGTGTGTATTTATGAAAAATGAATTTTGCATTACGAAATGTGGCATTATATGCATATAAACGAAAAATCAATCTCGTAATCGCTACGGTGCATCGTGTACAGTATAAATGATTGATTTCTTGCGATTACGTAGGGATTTATGGATCGTTTTCCATTATTCTCGCTACTGGTAAATAGATACATTGTAAGGATCTGCCTGCACAAGATGAGTGATGATTAGAGCACAATGTTCAAACACACGCTGTGAAAGTTGCATTTATGTGCAATTATTTCTGCTTCTTTTCTTCTCTGATCTTCGCACCTTCAAATGAACTCAATCTTACGCAATTTGTATCGCTTATGCGTTATTGGGAAAAAAGCTGCGCTGCGTTTAAGAAGCTTGAAAAAGAAAACGATAACTTCTAGGCAAGAAAGGCTCCATTTTTATCATTTTAAAATAAACATGACGCACTCTACGAGGAAATAATTCGATGGGGGCGGTTATTTTGCTACATTCGAGCTGCATTGACGAACACGTGTATACTATATAGACAACCTATCACCCCAGTAACATAATTTACTCTATTTCGCATTTAATCTGCTAATCGCCACACCTGTACGATATAATATGCATATAAAAACTGAATATCTCAGTCAGTGTTTCGCGTGATTATTTTTGCAATTAATATTAAGTGTGTCGAACTCGAAAAAAAAGCTCACTTTATGCACGAAAACAGACATGCCCAAGTTAATGATGACTCATTTACTGTTTAGGCGGGCTTGAACTTTCAACTTTCGCATATTATATACGAGCCACGGCTCCCAACAAAATTAAGACGCTGGATTACTCCACAAGCGAATCTCAAAGCTCATATTTCAAAGCGTAGCCGTTAGGCGAGCTTTAAATGTATATCGCTTTTTCAGTATTGCGCTCGTCGAGCTGCCACAAGACTCGCCATCTCAAACGCTTCGGCATAGCTTAACGCTCGCACTGACGATATCGAGGATTAATAATATAGATCGCAATCTCGCAGCCGATCGGTTGCAGTACGTAGGTGCTTAATTGAGTTTCCGATGCATCCTCCGTACACACAATACGTCAGCTCGTGTTATTCGCTTTTTGCTCGTCTCTCGATTCGCAGCGACGACACCGCGTGTAAACGTTCCTCGTGTAAACCTTCGTACGCGCGCGTCTTGCGACTTAATCTTGCTCTTTCTCCTTCTTCTTCGTTTTAATTGGTGCCTTTTTTCCTCTTCACTGCTGCGTAGTGCAGCCGAGGCACCGAATCGACCGACGTAGGATATACATAATATCATCAAAAGCCCAGCGGAGAGCGTCCATTCTCGAACGCGGCCGGTATATTTTATTTATAAGGTATTTACTATTGATGAGGTCTATACATCAAAGTGACGCGTTGCATATATGACTGACGCGCTACGCGTTTGTTCGCCGCATCATCCGTCGGACGTGGCAGGCGCTTATATGCAGCTGCCCAAAACCGGTACGCAAAATGAAAGAAAATATCGCGTAGCGCCCGTAGCTGCGCGCGCGCGTGCCTCCTCGAGACAAAGCCCCCGTAGTGCACCGAAAAACCGGTCCGCTACTCGAGTGTATCTTCGCGCTACCATCGTTCTTCCGCGTCCCGTATAAGGATTGTTCTTGTCATGCGTGTACGTATGTAGAGTCGAGAGAAGGAAAAAAAAGGATTCGTGTATTCGTATTCTCTTATCGCGTACGAGAGCTCGTATGCGCTCTGGCTGCGCCCAAAGCAAACGCCGAGAGAGAGAAAGAGAGTAACTTGGCGCGCGCAGAGAGAGAGAGATGGCCAATTGCACAGTTTTACGCGTGTGCGACCTGATTTTGCTCACTCTCTGGGCAGATTTAATCGCATTTCTTCCGAGTCTTCTCTTTTCCGACCATCTCTCGCTCCTCGAGAGTTTTACATTTCAACTGTGCAGCGCGAAAAATAACACGCGTGATTATTTCACGTCTCGTGCGTCGCTAATGTTGCTTTTTCTCGGTCTGCCTATAGCTTCTGTACGAATTTATCAAGGATACTCGCAGTGAAGTAAAAGTGCGCAGAATAGGTCTTGAAGTATCCCATAATGCCTCAAGTGACTGTGGAAAAGTATATTTTTATTACGTCTTTATCGTCAAAATACTTTTAATTTCGTCACTAGAAAACGAACCAGCTGAAAATGTGAAACAGAAAAATGTTAATGTTTTTCATGACGAAATCGCTCTTAGCAATTCAATATTCTCGTAAATACATAAACGTATTTTCACGTAATAATTTCAAACTGTATAGTGCGAGTATAAGCGTTTTCTCGCCCCTTCCCCCTGCTTCTCGCTCTTTTGAACATTATCACTTGAAAGCTATAAAATATTTACGAACTGACGTGCATTAAAACTCTTTCTGCAACGCACCCGTTATTAATTATAAAACTTCTTTTAAAAATCTCTGCGAAAAATAACGGCCTCAAATGAGCAAAAGGGAATACGCTTAGCCGAGCCGCGCATTACCCAGATGTCATTGGTACATGGAAAAAAGGTAAATCACGTCCCATTTCCATTAGGCTCCTTCAATTTTAACATCCAGTGCCCATAATGAGCTGGTAATGAGCCTGGAATCGCAATTTTTCTTAACTTAAAGAGCGTTTCAATTTAGGAACAACGGCCATCGAAAATAAGTATCCTTAATAGCTAATCGATTTTTTTTAAATTTCATTCAAAATTGCAAAATATTTATTCAGAATACGTCATCAGAATTATTTTTTATGTTTCAAGAAATGTAACTATACACAAAGCCCGGTATAATTTTTCATACCTCGAAGCTTTTTCACAGCGTCAGGCTCTGGGCCAAAGACCTTCAGTCTTATAACGATAGCGTCCGTGATGTGCTGCATTTCATGCGAGTACCCTTGTAATTTTGCTTGGCTACATGTACTCTCCTGGTATCGTGTAAGTGTGTGTGTATGTATAATTCAAACCTTCGACAAAGAGATTTTCGCGCTCTTAATCGAAACGATTTAGCGCGAGATATTTATACGGTGAGATCGCGTTGGTGAATCCAATTTTTTCTTTTATTTTCTTTCTTTCTTTTTTTTGTTGTTGCATATTTCCATTCTTTTTGCTATGGCTTGAGCTCTCTGACGTGGTATGCCGCCACACGTGAGATCTATACAATTTCACAGTGCATGAAAATTTAAGTACATTATAAACGAAGCGCCCAGATCAGAAAGTATTCAGCTGTACACTTGATATATCGTTGCGTGGGGGAGAAGGCGCGGTATGAGCTTTTATAGTATTTATTACGCGCCAAGATTACAGCTAATTTTTTTTGTCTTTATTAAGTGTATTAGAATACGAAAAAAAATCAAGATATTAAAAAATTACCGATGATTTCATTAATGTAGTATCATTACCCAGTAACTAATAAAAAATAAAACAAAAAGGTGAGAGTTAGAGTACGCTTGAGGTGCACTATAACAAAATAACATTCGATCATTTTGCATAGTTACAACATAAAATTTAAAATATTTTCTGCTAGTTTACTGATTTGCTACCCAACAAGTTGCTCAAAGTGTTTGCAGATGCGAGATTGTTAATCACTAAGGAGAAAAGTCTGATTAGCTTCAGTATTATTAATTACATGTGTTTAACCGCCAAGTTATATGCACAGCTCGACAGACTGCACTTGACTGCTAATATCGCGTACTATTAAGCACCAAAATGTTATTAAACTTTGTAATTTACATCCATGTGTATGCATGCACTCCTTATAGCTTATATTGCGTTAGTGAAAGAAACAAACGAGAGTAAAAATTATTGATGAAAAATTACGAGTTACTGCGCGAAAAATTAAAGCTCCAGCAAGTATTTATAAATTTTATGAAAATTAATATTTGTATCCAAGCAAGTTATCTTGTACTAATTGAAATGCAAATATACTTTAAAAAAATTCATTAGAAAAAACTAAATCTTATAGATAATAAAAAATCATCTCTTGATGTCTAAAATGAAACTTTATAATTAAAACTCTAAATATTGTTAAGATGGTTACAAAATACAATTTATAAGTAACCGTGTAGTAAAGATTGTATAATTTTCACTTTAATTTCGTAGTTAGTTTTATAAATATTATATTTTAATTAATGTTGTAATAAGTTCTCTAATTTAATAAATTTTTAATTTAATTTTGAGAAATCGTATAACAGATTAGCTCAACGACAATATCTAGTGTTGACTCGAAACAATCTTGACATCTGCGTATTTGTAAACACTCACTCGTCGGTGTGGCATAGGTGGTAGAATCGTTGTACTCGTTTGCTCGAACAGTAGCAGAATAATAACTTGACAGGTAAGCGAATTCGCGCGTACAAAGTTGGAAATAGTTTCATCGCGCGCTCCAACGACCGTAATCCGTGAGACGTTGGGAACAAGGAAAATTATAAGTTGAAAAAGTAACAATTAAAAACAGGAGTAATCATGGTCAAGGGTGTAACTTTTGTGTTCAGAGACCATCATCATGTCGGTCTACGAAAGAAAATTATTGAAATACAAGATTGGAAATTTCATGAGTTAGAAGATGAAGGATACTATAATGATAAGGGAAAAGGATACAATTCAACAAAGAATCTGCTTTCCGACGAATCCGATGAATCCGTAGAATCCGATGAATCCGAAGAATCCGATATCAAATTTCTTAATGCTTGTGAAAAAGGCTACATTGATTTCGTTCAAATGAATCTGATGGCAAAAAAGGTGAATATCAATGCCCAATATAAGTCCAAACAACCATCTACACCTTTGCACATAGCCATTCACAATTCTGATATCGAACTGCTCGAGTTACTCTTGAAATATAAAGCGGATCCGTGTGTAGAAGACACAGGTAAAATGACCACAGCATTGCACCGCTTGTGTTTGTCAATATCAAAGGTGATGTCGAGTAGACAACGTGATTGCATATTGAACATGATTAAATTGGTGTTGAACTATCAAACTAACGTTAACAAAGAAGACAAGTTGCATGTTGCCCCGGTTTTTGGACTTTTTGATTATCAGGTTCATAAGAACACATTCGACAGCGAAGACAAGAGGAAAATGTTTCAGTACCTTCAAAAAGACATTTTAAAAATGCTTTTGGAAGCCGGTGTCGAGGTTACATCTCAAAGCAAGCAAGAGAGGACATTGCTCGATTTGGTCATAAGCTCCTGTTCGTCTCGCGACGGTGTCGTTCAAATTGAAATGCGAGACGAAGTCGGCATGGAAATGATCGAATTATTGTTGGAACACGAAGTAGATGTCACGGCTAAGAGCCGATGCGTAGAAATGCGTGAATTTTATTCACCCCTTCACCTGGCCGTTAATCGTTATAACTTTGACGCCGTAAAAAAATTGTGCCAACTTCATCCTAACGTCTCAACGATTCGGTTCAACAAGTTACTTTTGAACGATAGACCCAGGCATGTGATGCCCACTGCAGAGATAGCGCTCAATCTTATAAACATCATGATGACTTTGAATGACAATAATTACCAATTTAACGTCAGCAAAGACTTAGCAATGATTGATTTCTTGATCGGAACTGATGACGTATACTATGGTCCAAAACAATTTCTTAGTGTGTTGGCATTTGGTTCGTAAAATTATTAAATTATTTTTAATCCCAGTAAAGTTTACAAATATTTGACTACAACGATTTTTTACTTCAGGTTCCTTGGAAAGAATACGGAAATTTTTTGATTTGGCGCTTTCTCGCGATGAAGAACACCTAATTAAAACGACTCGCAAGTACCTCGCAATCGTGCGCAAATGTGAGATGTACAAAAGTCAAGAAATGATGGATTTTTTGTTGAAAAAGGCAAACGTCGTCGAAGATTCGAAAAACTACTTGGATGATTTCAACATTGATCTCGAACTGCAAAGAATGAAGAGCCTAAAAATCAGCAAAAAAGCATCTCTGTACGACGTTTGCAAGCTCCATCCGAAACAGGCATACTTCGATGTTTTGATCAATTCGGACTATAGATCGATCGTTAGGTCGGCCGAGTTCGATCAAATGTTCCCAGAGTGCGCTAGAATCATCAGAGGACACCTGGTGCGAGCCGAAGTCAACGCATGGTGCGATCTTTCTGTCGTAACACTTGCCGAGCTTCATTATGATCTTACTGACGCTGCCTCTCAGCAACTGATCAGCTACGCGAGCTACGAGGATAAGTTGTCTTGGGCCAAGCAGATTCAAGCTCTAACAAAGGACGTTTACTAGAATATTGACCTTTGCTCTTAAAAAATAAATTTTTAAAATATCAACGAAAGAGATCAACTTTTTACGAATATTGTAATACAATGTTGGAAGAATATTGTAAATTTTATGCCAATTCATAAGTGTAATAACTAAAATGGAATCTTTTCTCTCTGCTGTTACGATTTCAAATTAGCTAAATTTCGATGAATTTAATATAGGCACAATGCCTAGTGAGATTTTTTATCTTTTAATGAATTTTTATCAATGCATAGTTGTAACTATGCAAAAAATTAACATGAAACAAATTTTAAACTAATAAATCGAAATCTCACGCAAATTAAATTTTCAAATTTTTTTTATTTTTAGTCAGTAGGGGTTTTCCTTTGATCGTGTAATAATTTTTAGGCTTGCTACACAAACATTTTGCAATATTCAAGGATTTATCATTATTATTTTTTGATGTCAATAATTTTCAATTGCATGACTTGAGACTTATTAATTTACCATATGTCATGTATACATAACATCTATATAAAAAGGCAGCTGTTGCATAACACTTTATCATTTAACTAAGCAAGGGGTGAAAGTGCAGCGCGTTGTTCGTTCACATTTTACACGATTCAGGAATTTCGTGTAATAGTCGTTAAGTGCACATAGCTGAGATGATTTACTGTATATTTTTCAATAGCTCAACAATTGCTCGTTTAATTCTTTCCGTATTTTATCTTTGGTTTCGTACAGTAAAGTCACACAGATAACTAATATGCAAAGGTTTCTGTTTTTAAATTTAAAAAAAGGATGAGCAGAATGCTGTATTCGGAAAATTCATTCCAAGGTAAGAACTAGATAATTTCATTTGTAATTATGATTTGAAATAAAGTTCTGAAATTGCGTCTGAATACACGAGGGTGATTTTAAATTTATCCGACAGAGCAGTTATTCATGTATTGATTGCCGCAATATATATAACGAAGCCAATATATGGTAAACACTTGTGTTTACTTACATACGGCGTATATTAACTACGATTTGCAAATTACAAAAATCTATTATACTTATCGAAGATGTAGGTAGCGTATAATTAAATAATAATTATTCAACTTGGCCTTATTATATTTCAGAGTCTTGTTTTTCAAACAATCATTAGACGCACGTGTGTGTATTTTTCTTTTAATTTTTTAATAAATTTATAAACGGCATCATTGAATAATAAGGCAAGATGCCTGATATAGCCGCATAATATAATGGTATCTTGAATATTCCATCAGCGCGTGGTACGGGGTGTGGCGCAAATTTGAAGCTTCGATTTGCTTGCATATGCAATTAAGATAACTAAATCATGACATTTTATTGTGCTTGCATCGAAAGGAGCTATCAATTAAGATCTAATGTAGTCTTGGAGTGTATGCAAACTTTCTGCATCGATGTCGGGATTTTTAGCTTATTTTCCTCTGGGACAGTCGTAACTCGTTCGAATCGACGGAGCTCGGCGCGCTCGCAGACACACGCTAAATGGACCTTTATCTGCTCAACGATCCGCGATTATTTCAGCAAAAATCGGAGTTTTCGAAAGCCACTGCAGGCGCAGTCGACTCTCGTGCATTGCGCGTTGGCCGTTGACTCGTTGTCGAAGATCTCGAAATATTGAGATATTCAGCTGCTATTTATTTATCTAAGCGTAAGTATTAGCCAGCGAGTCGAACGAGGAAGTGCCGAGAGTTTTTCTCTGCCAGAATGCGCGTGTCCGTGGGTATTTGCGACTTTCCATAAAATAAAATCGCCTGGACCGCGGCGCGCTTTGCAATATATAGACGCGAGAACTTGTTTAACGTCCACTTGAATTTGTCCAATGGCCGTGCGCACGAATTAATTTTATGCTTTCGCTACGTTTTTTATGATTATATTTTAAGCGGGACGTTTGCCCTCGGTAATGGATATTTATGTTAATTTATTAGGTGCGTCGAGCGGCGAAAAGGCGCCGTGCGTCGAGAGATGAAATTTCGGCGATGCGCGTACGCGCGATGCGACTCGTCGCGAAGCATCGCCAAGTAAACGATCGGCGATTGGGAATCGTAAAAGCCCGAGCTTTTCCATTTATCGGCTCGATATTCCGCAATTAAGATTCGCAAGCGCAGAGGCGATATTTGTCGTATTTATGACTATTATTTATTGGCCGAGCGCGCGAGTTACCGCGCTAAAATTTACTGGACGCGCAGTCGTATTGCGCCCCGTAATAGTTTATTACCATCGTCGCGCGCGCGGGCAGAAAGATTCTCTATACATTATTAAATGCGCGCGACGCGCATCCTGATTGCGAGATATTGCTCGGCGCAGTGTCAGTGAAGTTTATTTACTCGGCGTAATGTAGCGCGCGCTGCTGGCCATAAGGAGCAAAAGAACAAGCTCGTAGCGTGTACGTTGATTCGTGCACCTTGTGGACTGCAGCGTGACCTTCGACGCGTAAATATAAACTTCGTCATCGGCCGGTGGGTGTTCTGCGGGGGGGGACAAAAAAAAATTATGCACACTCGAGCCAAACGAGTTCTTCTCGTCGATGGGCTCGCGCCAATAACGCCGAGATAACTTTTCAAGTGCCGAGTATCCTTGTTTGACTTTGCCCAATCTCGGCTACATTGTGTACTCGCGTTGCGCTCGACAATGGCCAATTTTCTGCCGCTTCGCCGATATTATCGTTTTTCGAGCTTACGTCTTCTAGCTTCTAGCTGCGGTACGTTGCTATAGTTACTGGATTATCTGATTTATGATTAAATTAAGTGAGACTTTAGCTTCGAGAAATAATAACAATTAATTCAAGCCCGTGGAGTCACGGGCTGGGCATATAGATACATATGTATTGCAATCATGCTCATGCACTTCCTCTTTACATAGCAGGCCGAAGATTTAAAATATAGTCAGCTTTTGAAATATCGCTTTGACTGATATCATCGATATTTCAAAACGTCAGCGCGAAATTTTTCAAACTGCTGCAATGCGGTGCCGCATTAAATTGCGTAATTTCGAATTCTGACGGTCTGCAGAAACTCGTATACACTCGAGGTACGCTGCAGCCGCTCGAGCTCTGTACCATGTATAAAAAAAACGTAATGCATCGTAATTATTTGCAATATGAGCCGAACCCGATTGTCGCGCAGTAATTTTCTATTCTTTGTTTCTTTGAGTACGCCACTGTGATCGTATATGCGCGGCCATAAACAAACGCCGAATATTATCGTCTCGCAGACGTACTCGTGAGCCCAACGTAAATAATAGCTGCATCGAGATTGCCCAAGCTCTCGGTTTAGATGCTTTTCTCTCCTCTCATCCGCGCGTAGACGTCATAATTTACGATTATATCACTGTGTAAGTCAGCGAAGGACGCGCACCGCTACGTATAATATTATGAAGCCATAGGCCTTATTGGTTATATACGGGCTTTCTCGTATAGGCCGTAGCAGAGATCCTGCCCGGGTGATACTTTAATACGCCACAAACGAGGGCGTAAACGAGTGCAGCAGACCTCGAGGCACGCGACACGTCCATTCGCCGATTGTCGTTGTAAATTCTCTCTCGGGCTAGTTCTCTTCCTTTTTTCTCTCGCAAACACTGTTTCTGATGCTTCGTCTGCATATTGTGGGCCTTTTGAGTCATATATGAGGTTCAGACGAATACGTTATTTTTTTTCAAAACTCTTGCACTCTGTAATGCGTTGAGCAGTAGCAGAATTGTGTGAAGTCGTCGTAAAAATTAAATGGAAAATCGGTAGCTTTTGTAAACGCATACTCTTTACTCTCTTTCTCTCTTCCAGTCGACCCATTGGAAAACGCATAGACATAGGCATATTGTCGCCGCTATCGACGCCTTTACTCTTATATATGGCTTATTAAAGACGATCGATTTATGATCTTCGGTGATACACAAAGCGTTCGTACGTATGTACAACGGCTATGTTTATTGTAACATTTTTTCTGATTATATGACGGCAACTGTGTGCACCCTGCGGGCTACGTGTCAATTATATTGTAAAACTTGATGTTTCTATACTTCGATAATAATATTGAAGACTGAAACAAAGACATAAAATAATATCATGTGCTTACATGTAGTGTGCATGTGCTATATAAGCCATCGTTTAATGCACCAACACGGCAGCAGCTGCTCGAGGCTGTTTCGCTCCTTGTATGGAGATGAGCTTTGGCCACAAGGGCGAGATATCGGCGAAAAGTTGCACGCCTATCCAAATCGAAAAGACTCATAGGCACGTTTTATGGAGCACGCAAAACACGTCATGGACGTAGTCCAACAAATTATGGAATGGATATTAAACATTTTTATTAAATGTAAAAATAGATTAATCGGAACCTTAATTGTAAACAATATGATCATTAACGATTTTGACTTTGTCCCTCGACATACTGATCATGTTTATAGTAAAACAAATTAGTTTGAATATTGTCTTTCGCTATCAAACAATCAATAATATCAAAAGATAGAGAAGTTATACTCGTTCATTAATTTCTGGGGCACTAAATAGACTGATACATTGTTTAAATTAGGCCCCAAAATGGATAAAAGTGAAAAGAAATTCAAGGAAGTTGTTTCAAAAGATAATTCAAGTGAACATGACATTGTTGTTTCAGACAACCAAAAATACATTTGTAATATTTGCCAAGAGGCATTTACACTAGAATCAAGCATGATAACACACCGAGACAAAATTCACGATGAACGAAAAGATTTCTCATGTGACAAGTGCGAAAAAAAATTTGAGTTCCGAAGTCACTTGAGTAGACACCAAATATCGGTACACAAAAGCTGCAAAGATTTTTTATGTGACAAATGCGAGAGAAAATTTGAAAATAAATACACTTTACTCAAGCATAAAAAAATATTTCACGAAGTTTTTAAAGATTACTTATGCGAAAAGTGCGCCAAGAGATTCGGAAATAAACGTAGTTTGTTCATGCACGTAAAGAGAGTACACGAAGTTCCGAAAGATTGCCCCTTCAAAGTCTTTAAACATTACTCCTGCGAGAAGTGCGATAAGAAATTTGGAATTAACTCATATCTAATTAGGCACCGAAAAAATGTACACGAAGATCGGAAAGATTTCACATGTGATAAATGTGAGAAGAAATTTGTATTCAAATACCAATTGCTTGACCACCAAAGGACAGTTCACGATCGTCACAAAGATTTTGCATGTGGCAAGTGCGAAAAGAAATTCGGAAAGAAACAACATTTACTCAGACACCAAAAGACAGTACACGAAAGTTGTAAAGGTTACGCTTGCGACAAGTGCGGAAAGAAATTTGGGGAACGAGGCAATTTGATCAAACACCAAAAAATAGTCCACGAAAGTCGGAAAGATTACAAGTGTAACAATTGCGAGAGGAATTTTGGAATTAAAAGAGATTTGTTCAGGCATCAAGAAGCAGTCCACGAAGGTCGCAAAGATTACTCATGTGAAAAATGCGAGAAGAAATTTGGATTTAAATCCAATTTGCTTTTCCACCAAAGGACAATACACGATGGTCGGAAAGATTACGCATGTGACAAATGTGAGCAAAAATTTGGCACACGATGCAATTTGATTAGACACCATAAATCAGTTCACGAAGGTCGCAAAGATTACACATGCAAAAGATGCGAGAAGAAATTTGGACTTAAACGTCATTTACTTTTCCATCAAAAGACAATTCACGAAGGTCGCAAAAATTACGCATGCAACAACTGTGAGAAGAAATTTGGGCAAAAATCGACTTTGCTCTTTCATCAAAAAGCAGTCCATGAGGGTTGCAAAGATTTCGCATGCGATTATTGCGAAAGGAAATTTGGAGATCGAAGCAATTTGATTGTACATCAAAAAACAGTTCACGAAGGTCGGAAAGACTACGCATGCGACAAGTGCGAGAAGAAATTCGGACAAAAACGAAGTTTGCTCTGCCACCATCAGACAGTACACAAAGGTCGAAAAGATTATGCATGCGATAAATGCGAGAAGAAATTTAGTCAAAAAATGAATTTGATCAGGCACCAAAGAACATTACACGAAGGTTGCAAAGATTACGCATGCAACAATTGTGAGAAAAAATTTGTAAGTGAAGGAAATTTGTTGAGGCATCAAAAGACAGCCCACGAGGGTCGCAAAGATTACGCTTAGGACAATACAGAAGGAATGATGATGGACAATTTTTAAATGTGTGTAATTATTCATAAATATCTGTTTTTCTGAAATTTTAATAAAAATTGTGCCTAAATAATTTTATCTTACCTGAACCTCGGGCTTTCAAAAATCATTACACCTTCATACATGTCGTTGTGATGTTTTACTTTTGAACAAGATTTGCGAACTACTCTCTCTCTTCATTTTTTGGCTTCTTAGTTCTTGGCTCTTTATTCATCAGCCCAGATTTTCTGCTAATTATTACTCCTAAAAGAGACGTGATCAGTTATAACAATAAGTTTTTACTGAAAAAATTAAGTGAAACACATTTAATACTTTAATTTAAACAAAAAAATATTTTATAAATAAAGGAAATGAAAAATACATAGCGAAAAATAAAAAATTTCTTCACAATTAGCCCTCATACAAAAATCAAGCAATATCCTAATATTGACCAAATAATAGTGTTTAGTTTCATTGAGGATTCTCTCTCGTCTGCTTGTAGTATGAAATGTTCGATGCTTCTCCAGTCACTCTTCTGCATTAATAACATGTGTATATGGGCTATTCTAAGCATGATATATCAAAAACTGAGCATACACTGTTGAAGAGTACACTGAAAAATGAAAATCCTAAAAATGTCATCCCTCTCAGTCCATCCCCCTTGGATTCATAAGGGCAATTATTCTGCTTTTCTGGGGTGCAGAATATAAAAAATTTTTTAATTCATTTTTCTATATGAAATTTGATGCAGAATTCAAATTTGTACTCAAAAATCATATGTATAACCTTAAAACACTTAAAAAATTATAAAATAGCACGAAATAGCATAAAATTCCAAAAATAAAGTTGTTCATATAGATTAGTTACTTTTTCATTTTAATAAATTTTCAATTTTTTCAAGCACGCAAAATTCTAATTCAAATGAAAACTCAAATAAAATTCAGCAATTTGGTAAAATAAATGCTTAATTTTATTACTGTTATGTAAATGGCTGAGTAAATAAATATTTTCAACAAAACTTGATTCCTATGATAAATGACATGCCTAATCTCACTCATGTTCAAAATCTTCTACTGACTTATTTTAGTAAAATATTATTATTTTTACTCATTAACAGACATTTCTAGGTAATGTTGATGCCTCGCTAACCAATTAAATATGAAATTAACAGAAAACTCAAATATTGTTAGAAATGTCAAATTATGTAATCAAGGTTATCAATAGATAAGGCCATTTCGAAGTAACGAAAAAAAATTAAGATATTATCTATGATTTTGATTAAATTTTATAGAAACCTTCGAAATGTTTACTATCCATGAGTATGGTCCAGGAGTTAGGACTTAAATTTCAGTCAAACATTATTTATTAGACTATTGATATCCAAGACTTTCTTTAGAATTTAGCACTTCTTATCTCTCGTAATATCTGCTTATCTATAAAAAGTTGAAAGATTCTTTTGCGAAACATCCTTATTAAAATCAAAAGTATGTAGATCGTATAACACCTTCTGTCCTCCTTGTCGTTATGACATAGAACCTCGCAAATGAAAAAAACTAGAAAAAAATAAAAAAAGAACAAGGACCCCACCCTCGCATTTCGCGTCGCGAACTCATACGCAACTAGTTTTGTACATGCAGCAATAATAGCCGGTGGCTATTTAAGTATTTCAGTTGAAGGATATATACGTGCATTGCGTTCGTGGACGACGACTCTCGCTGATCTAGGCCTTGAGATTGATATTGTGGTTTTTCTCCGCTTCGATAGGTAGTGCAGATCTCGCTTTGCTCGCTACTGCTTGTAGTCGTTTCTGACTTCATTTTACCAGTACGTTACAGCCTTTGAGCTATTACAATTAGTTTCGATTTAGGAAATCTTACCTATCATATGCAATTCGAGTCTGATACGAATAAAATTTTCTTTAGACCGCACCTAATAAACCTGATGGCGTATCTTCGTTCACTCAAAGAGGTGGTCGATATAGGGATCCTTTGCATGCATAGCTAACATTCAACAATGAAGCATACGCATTCGACGAGACATAAAATAAAAAGAATTTCGCAACCATGAACGCGTCACTGCAACAACGGGACCTATTCTTTTTTCGCACATATTGCAGTTTAACCAATCAACGCACAGTTTACGCTGCTAGATCGTTATTTTTCTCAGTAGATTGAACAAAAAATATAATACAATTTGCAATTATCTTACATAATTTACAATCATGAAAAATGGGATGAAAAAAATATATTTTAATTTAATATATTTATGTGATCTTATCAAAATCAGTGGTAATCAGTTTCATGAGAACTACTATTTATGTACATTGTACTATTTTATAATTTAATAAAAGTAATGGAAGTCAAGTTTAATTAAACGGCAAACTTGATTCTTATGAGACGAGAGTAAAACGATGCTATCGTTCGATGAAAATCATGAGAAAATAGATAATAGTTTCAAATATAGCGAGATTTTTTTGGATGTATTCTAGCAATTATGGTTCTTAATTAACAAATTACATTTTGATTTTGTTTAAAAATCGTGTATCTTTCATACTTGAATAAAATTATGCTTAAGAGAATGCATCTTTTAAAACTAGTAGAGTAAAAAATCGATTGAAATGTTTATCGTAATCGCAATTGTGACTAATGAATTGTTTTGGACTTACAAAACATTTGTTGCACATAAGTTTAAAGATAAAAATAATCATATTTGGAAAAAAGACGCCAGCCGCACATATGCCAACAGAAATCGGACATTGCTCGGCGTTCGAGTCCGTTAGAAGTACGTCGACGGCACGCGAGCTGTTATCTTCCGAATGAGGCAAATTTTCGACGTCATTCCTCGAGCGGGTGATTAAAAGAAAAACCGCCAACTCGCACGTCGCATTTTACAAACATAATAACGGCCTCACCTACTTCCAAGGCTCGACGCTCATACCCGATCTCGGGCTCGCGCCTATACCCGATCCGGCCGCTTTTATTTTTGCTCAATTCCAGCGCCATCCTGTATACTTAATTGATTTTCTCAGCCATCGCGGCGATCCACGCTTGCATAATTCATTTTTTAACTAAAAAATGCGAAATGTGATTCGGGACACTTTTTGCGCGGTGTTTTCTTCTAAACTGTTGCCGCGTTTCGACATATCATTGTTTTTGATCGTAGGCATGGCGAGGCACGCGAATGATTGAAAAAATAATGAAAGTAAGGTAGGGTTCGGAAATGAGTTCGGATACATGAAAAATTCAGGATGGCACTCATCGGTTTGTTATGGCTATAAGTTCAAACGAATTTTCCGAGATTTGTTGTACGAAATTCTCGCAACGATTTGGTTTCATATCAATTTATATTGCCACGCAGTGAAAAACTACATAGATGTATTTCTGTATAGGAATTATATGGTCAAATCACATAGACGCTTATGTTTGCATATATATTCTATGGAAATCGCATAAAATGCCAATAATCACGAAGGAAAGGCTCAATTAAGGCCATCCCTCGATACTTTATTTACGGACTCGAGCCGCGTTACATATACTAATTGACGCTCGGTCGCGTAGATGATGTTCGAGGCGGCTGGCAAATACACGCACACGCGCAGGTATTATAATAGCGTGCGGGGCTCCGCGTGGCTGAAATTAAGAATAATTCCTCGTCGATAAATAAATGTGTTAGGAGCGCACGTGCGGCGGACAGTAAACAAATAGGCGCGCGCGATCCTCGCCATAGTCCCGTTATTCTCCGTTTGGCCGCGAAGCTTTAATTACGAAACGGCCGGCCGAAAGATCGGTCTCAATTAAAAGTCGACGTCTGCCGCGCGGCAGCGATTAAGTTCTTTCGCCCCCTCTCTCTCTCTCTCATCTCACTGCAGCACTCGACCCGATGACGGAATAACAAGGATATACACAAGTGGCTTATCAATAGGAGAGAAAAGAGCCCGAGTTATGCACACGCGCGCGCGCGCGCGACTTTGCTATACATTATAAAGTTCCATTCGAAAGAGAAAGGAGCACGACGGAAACAAATGCACGCGCCAATGTGATATAATGCCGCGCGGCTAGAAAGACTTTCGCGCATTCGGATTTTTCCTGCTCTTAATAATAATGCTGTACGTATAGCCGCACGCGTCCGTATGTGTACGACTCGCGGCATTTGCACACGCCTGTGCGTGCGCACATTATAATATATTATTGACATTTCTATCTGTATTTCTCGCGCGCGGCAAAACTTATTATTAGGATTGTTTTTCTTTTGTCGTAAATTTACCAACGATCTGCGGCTGCCTTATGCGGCCGTGCGCACAAGCTCGTAGTAGAAAATATCGAAATATATTACGCGTATCTTGAAATAATATTCCGACTCGTTGATATCTCAATGATACCTCTGGGCATTTATTAACTTGGTGAATTTAAAACCACTCACGAAAGTTTTCAAGCCAGTAATAGTCGTTTTAGTACTGCCCTCGTGACTTCTTCTAACGCACTTACATATTGTGTACGCTGAAAAGCTTTATCTCATTCTTGCGTCACAAAAATCTTGCCTACATGCATCTCATCGCTGATTATATCGCTCTACACACCCATCGCGAGTCATTAAAATTATGTATATTATGAGCTCGAACGAAGGAACGATAAGCAAATTAATAGGATCCTTATCCACCTTGCCGACACAAGAAAGGAGCAAAGAAGGAGCTCGGAATCGGGCTAATCTAACTATCGAGTTAGACCCAACAAATGAACGAAATAATCATTGTTTATTCATCGTCGCTCTCGCACGCATAAATCAAGTAGTTATGCGCATTATAACTGTGAAGTGCAGCTCGGCGCGGCCGGATACGGAAAAGTCGATCCAATTATTCGCACTCGCGGGAGAAAAAGAGAGAATAAGGGGTGTGGATCGATACTGTGTCCAATGTGTGCGTACCTACAAATGAGATTTGTTTATTTTTCAAATATATAAATATACATGAGCGCAATTATGCATTCGCAAGAGAGTCGGAAAATTTGCCGACTCGGCTTTTTTTTGTTACTCTATCAACGTCGCTTGACGAGTGAGTCTTCCAGTCTCGGAGGTTCATTAAAGTTGGAACTATGTTGTAGCCCGTTGACTGGACTCATGAGCGCAGAGCTATTTTCATCGAGAGATTTCACTCGTTTAATAAGCCTTAGGTGCATTGCTGTAAACTCTTTGTAAATGTATTTATTTTCATCGCCAATTAATAATAGTGTGTACCACACAACGTATTAGATGTAAAACTTGGGTTATACAATGAATTGGCTTGCTTGGAATTAATTTTTTTTCGTAAACTTGTGTGTTGTGAATCTCGATCAAATTTTTCCCCGAATTATAATGCAACCCTCAAACGTACTTTATTTGCGTATTCGACAATTGTTTTATTTTATATTTATTATATAAGATGGATCAAATTTCGTGTTTTACGAACGTGCAGCAGACATCACGATAGCATATGAAAGTCACGCAGTAAGCATCATCGTAGTTTTCTTCTGCTGAGATATCCGATAAAAATAGATCGATTGTTTCCTTACTCTTTATTTTACGTAATATAGTATCGATGAAAAATACCCCCAATAACTTGCATAATAAGACGTTGTAGGAATCATGTTCTCACCGAACTGTCAAGTAAATATTGTATAGTGTGAATTCGATATTGCCTGTGGGAAGTAATTTTAAGTACATTTACTTTTAGAAGAGCAAAAAATTTTTCGAAGGAATCGTTGCTAATATAGAATTTTGATTTGTTTCAAATGTTGTAAAAACAATTTATAAACGGATAAATCAGGTACCTCGATTGTAAACAATATGATCATTAACGATTTTGACATCGTCTCTCAAAATACTGATCATGTTTGTAGTAAAATCAAATTAGTTTATATGTTGTATTTCCCAACGAAATAAACCCTAATACCATTAGATAAATAAATTTCAGTTATTCAACTTTTGTGGCATTAAAGAGAAGTATCAATCGCTTAATTTAGGCAGCAAAATGGATAAAAGTAAAAAGAGTTTCGACGAAGTTGTCTCAAAAAGCAATTTAAGTGAACACGACATTGTTGTTTCAGATGACAAAAAAAACCATTGTGATATTTACCAGGAGGCATTTATACCAGAATCAAACATGATAACCCACCGAGACACGATTCACAATGAACGAAAAGATTTCGCATGTGACAAGTGCGAAAAAAAATTTGAGTTCCGAAGTCACGTGAGTAGACACCAAATATCGGTACACAAAAACTGCAAAGATTTTTTATGTGACAAATGCGAAGAGAAATTTGTGAGAAAATCCAGTTTGATTACGCACCAAAAATTAGTTCATACAGATCGAAAAGATTTCTCATGTAACAAGTGCAAGAGAAAATGCGAAAATAAATCAACTTTGCTCAAGCATAAAAAAATATTTCACGAAGTTTTTAAAGAGTACTTATGTGAAAACTGCGCAAAAAAGTTTAGAAATAAACGTAGTTGGTTCATGCACGTAAAAATAGTACACGAAGGTCGAAAAGATTACACATGCGACAATTGCGAAAGGAAATTTGGAATAAAAAGAGATTTGTTGAGGCATCAAAAGGCAGTCCATGAAGGTCGCAAAGATTACTCATGTGAAAAATGCGAGAAGAAATTTGGATTTAAATTCAATTTGCTTTTCCACCAAAGGACAATACACGAAGGTCGGAAAGATTACGCATGTGACAAATGTGAGCAAAAATTTGGCACACGATGCAATTTGATTAGACACCATAAATCAATTCACGAAGGTCGCAAAGATTATCCATGCGACAATTGTGAGAGGAAATTTGGACGTAAGGCAGATTTGTTAAAACACCAAAACACAGTCCACGACGGTCGTAAAGATTTCGCATGCGAAAATTGTGAGAAGAAATTTGCACACAAATCGACTTTGCTTTTCCACCAAAAGACAATACACGAAGGTCGGAAAGATTACGTATGCAACAATTGTGAGAGAAAATTTGTAAGTAAAAGGAATTTGTTGAGGCATCAAAAAACAGCTCACGAGAGTCGCAAAGATAATGAATGCAACAAATACAAGAAGAATGATGATTGACAATTAGAAATATTTATAGATACTTAGAAATATATGTGTTTCTAAAAGTTTAATAAATATTGTGCCTAAATGATTTTATATTACCTGAACCTCGGGCTTTCAACTATCATTACACCTTTGTTCACTATTGTGTTGATGCTTTATTTTTGAACCGGACGACTGCTAATTACTACTCTCTGTTCATTTTTTGACTTCTTAGGTCTTAGCTCGTACTACGCGGTGTAGTATGTTAGGTCTCAAATCTTATTATTTTAAATTAATTTTTCCGAGTCCGAAATTTTGGACGAAGTATATCTTTGTATTTTTAAAACGTACTTTTAGTTCACGGCATATCCAGTAATTCACTCACAGTGGGCGCTTATCTTCGGGGGTCAAAAATACTAGAAAAATCCATTGACACCGGTTCCGGTCACTTTTTTGCTCGTTAGAAGAAGGAAAATCATTTTCAACATTCTACACCTAACCGAATCTTCATAAAGAAAAAAGTTTCAGGAACTTATTAAGAATGCGTACACCATCTTCATAAATACCCATGATCATGACCTAAATATTTTTTATTCTAGGATTCAGTTGAAATATCTCATGATATATTTTGAGTATAGGAGGAGTTCGATTCCATCATCCTTGTTTGTACATAAAATGCATACTGTCGGTTACAGTTATAATGCTATTGCCTTGTATGTACCCCGTCACACTATGCTGCAGGTTGAATCTTTCACATTTAGCAGCAGTTAAGTTTTCCACTTCCACACTTGAAGGTTTTCCAAATTTTAACGTAGTTTGTGCAAACAACGCCTGTGGTATTATCAGTGCTTTTTAGGTAGTATTAATTTATTGTAATTTCTTCGAGGTTGAAACACGATCTATGCTCGTAACCATTGGCAATGCATTCAATGGAGATTCATAAAATCGATCACGTTCTATTTGGCAGGGCATAGCCAGGCAAATCGTTGCTTATGCGCATTGTCATGCGTTAGCGTGCGCACGAGCAAGTCCAAAATTTTGCATGAATTAGTCGAGGCGCTCGGGCGCAACGAGCAATTCTTCCGATTCGATTAGTAATGTAGGCGCTCGAGCTAGTACTACATGGCAACTCGCGAGATAAGACGGATATCTGCTACACGTGCATTATTGCCCGCGTTCGGTGGCCTTACATAACGGCAGAAAAGCGCAGCGCTCCGTGCGTATATGATGAATATAATTATATCTAGATATGCACTCGACACTCCGTTACAGCCTATAGTTGTGGATCGCAGCTGGCATATATAGCAGATAAATACCTACAGTGCAAGTGTGCGTGATACGATCTCCAAATACCGGTACCTTATAACAGTCGACGATGCAGAAAGCTCTGATTTGTTTGCCATCTTGTAACACTGCCATATGCAAATGTGAATTGTTAAAACCAATCTTCGCTCGCGTGTACTACAACGGTAAGTTGTATGCGTTATTTTAAAATATGAAATTTTACCATTGACGTCTCTCCCCTCTCTTTCTTTTTGGAAATGTTCTTTTACTTCCTCGCTGCTATGTTTATTATCAGAATTCGCCAGCTTCCTGCCAATGCGGAGATCTCATCTTGAAGTTTTGAAAATATCAAGAACAGTGATAAATCAAACTCTTCAAAATTTTATAAAAAATATATTTGTGCATCTGGTATTCTTTACATTTTCAACAGTACATTAGGAATTTGAATGGGGCTTATACAATTGAAAAATTCTTTCAATTTTGGAAAAAGTATCATTCGACAAACACGTATGAATTTCTTCAAATTGTTTAAACATTCGAACCTTCAAGATCTGACCATTTTTCAAAATTCCCAGTAGTCTGGTAAATTCTGTAAAAATTTACAAGCTTTCTCGGAAAGGTTTCAACGATTTTTTGTTTCGTTTTTAATAATCATGAACATATCAAAAGTGAAACTATCTTTAACAAATTTCCTCGAAATCTTCAAAGATCGAGCATCCTTGAATGAAAACAGATGAGAAAATTCACTCGTATTATTTAATCATGAATGCACAATTGAAAAACCTCCACGCGATTAACACGGTATTCTCGTGTATCGAGTAGAAGATTCCTAGCAAGCACTCTTAGTTTTGCGCAGCTCTCACTTGGCATAGTAAGCATTTTTTTTCGCACAGCTTACAAGTAGGCCGATGATTATATACATGAAAATATAAATGTAGCTGAGAATTCACGCTTAAAAGAGAAGTGAAAAAAGATAAGGAATGAAAAATTTCATCCAACATTAGTTTTTATTGGGAGAAAAAAATCGCTCGCGCGCTGCTGCGGCTGGGCTGCGCGACTAATTAGCTCGTACACGCGCCTCCTTCGGCGGTACGCGGATGCTCGCTAAATTAATTTATTGTATGTGTTTATGCGTTGCTCTGCGTAGGCGTGAAAGCCGTAATATTAATTAGAATTTGACATTTCGAGGTAATAATAAAAGGCCTGCGCCAAGGCTCGTGCGATAAATCCGTTAATACAGCGCACCGTGGCGATAATACAGCCGGGTTAAGTGGCTCAGCCTCGGGTACTTGAATTTATGTTGCACTTAATGCCACGAGTCTGTATCGAAGCTAAGATTTAAAATAATTTTTCGGACTTGATTCTAAAAAATTCTAATTTTCGCTCTTGTGGACATCTTATGCGAGAGATGCGGAAATTGTCCGTCCTTGAACGTCGACATTTGAAAATCACACTCGTAATGTAATTCGAAAGAAATGATTACAAAATCGACTCTTTGGCTGCACCATAAATTTGGTACGATATAATTCAAACGCAACAAAGACCACATCTCAGCATTGTAAATCTTATATCAATGTCTCTCGGGCTGCTCGCGCTTTCCAGCATTACACAAGCTTTTCGCTCGCCTTGTAATCCGGGCAGGACATCGACGCGTAGACGATAGGCCTTGCATATAAAGACACGCATAGCTATATAATCGATCTCCTTTAGAGCTTACCCTCGACATCGCTCAGAGAGAAAGTTTACTTATAAGTAATACATATAAGGAAAAGTGCCAGGCGTACGTACCTGTGCGCAAACATTTTACCATAATATATACTACGTTATTATATGTGTAAGCAAGCCTCGTGCTTGATATTAGAGAAAACTTTTTGACGTTTATTATGATGTATCCCAATGTCGATTGAACGGGAAAAAAATCAACTTTCCGCGATCTTGTTGGCACTTTGTCAGGTGGAAAAAAAGAAGAATTACGCAAACAAAATCTGTATTTGTGTAAACATAGCTTTTTAATGTAAAATCATTACGGCTGCTAAACTTGATATCAAGATTATACCTCCTTAGACATAAAAATTTGAATCGAATGCGTTCATGTAATTGAATTTCACATATCACACGTGAATGCATAATTTCGTAGAAAAAATTGATTATTTTCTAATCTGTAACCATTCATACCTGTTGATGGAAAAATAGTCCTGCTTCAGATCATTCATCATCTTTTTTCAACTTTTAGATACGTGTCAACCGGAACTTGAACGAAATAGCCGGGCAAGTAAGTCATCGGTCTGGGCGTTTTATCGCTCGCCATGAACTTGTAATTTAAGATCAAGTAGTATATGGCAGTTTTAGGTTTTAAAGTTCCAAGACGTTTACCTGCACACATACATATTATGATAGATTTGATCAATTGTTAAATGCTAATGACGTATATATGAATCTATTACCTATGCAGTGTCTAGGACCATCTCCGAAAGGCAAATGAGTGCAATTTTTTCTCTTCACTTTGTTTTCGTTAGAAAATCGTGTTGGGTCAAATATCTCGGGCTCGGGATAAATATCTGGATCCATGTGTAAGCCGATGGTTGGTATGATTAATTTTGAGCCTTTTTTTATACAACAATCTGAGCCAGGGATTTGAAAATCTTGACTGCATTGTCTGTTTAGTACAGGTGTACCAGGATGTTTCCTCAACGTTTCTGTAAAATGATATAAATTTTGACTAAGATGCATTTCCCTCGAAATTGTTGTAGAAAACCTGGATTACCTTGGAACGTCATATCCAAGTATGGCATATCAAAAAGCTTATCGTAGGTTAATCCTTCCGGACTGTCGTTCACTTCTCTTATTTCTCGATACAAAGTTTCTTGAACTTCTTGATTGAGAGCCAATTCGTACAAACAGTTAGTGATAGCTGCAGATGTGGTTTCTTGCCCAGCGGCGAAAAATATCATTATTTGACCGATTGCTTCGGTATCGGTCAATTTATCGGCTACCGTTACTAAAATTTAACAATTGATCACTCGATACGATAAGTAAAAGACATTTTCAACTACTTACTTTTCGGTGCATAGCCACTCGGAGCACTTTTTGACTCGTTGTCTTCTTGGATGGTGCCATAATCCACCAACTGCATTATCATATTTAGAAAATCAGGCCTCATGATGTTATTTTGTTTGCGATGGCTGACCATTTTTTCATAGAGATCAACGAAAAATGTTTCCACTTGTTTCCTGTCTTTTGGTAATGGATACAAGGGTGCTAATTCGGTATTAAAAAAACTAATGAGCAAAAAAATTCGACCAAAGCTATTACTGATTTGACCATTTTTCAAAAATTCACTGTCCGGCTCGTGTAGACTATCAGCGTTGAAACCAAAAGCGATGGAGGAGATGCAATCTATCGTGAATCTACAATTTGCTGTTAATAATTGAATAATTTAAGACTTTTGAGCATTTGTTGCACTCTTTACCTAGTGACCAGTGCCTTGATTTCCAAGACATTGGACTCGATCAGAGCATCGTCGAAGACCTTGATCATTTCTTCGCAAATCTCTTGAACCAGCGGAAGCATGAGCTTGAGCTTCTTGGAAGTAAATAGAGGCGAGAGTTTTTCCCGGAGCCTTTTCCACTTTTCGTCGTACAGCCTGACTATTCCAGTTGACAATGGATCCTTGCTCTCATTGTACAGTGTGCCGCGATTGTAAAAATTGTTGAAATTTTTCACCAGCACGAGCTGTATGAGCTCGGGATCGTTAATTACGAGCACGGGCAAGTTGAGCAGATAAATGCCGTAAAATCGCTGCTTCTTGTGCTTCTCGTAGCTGGCTTTTACAACGGAGCCTGCGTGAAACGTGCTTCGTTCGATTAAACGCGAGGAGCTCAGAGAGAGGAGGATGGATCATCTTACCGAGCGTCGTGTCCCCGATGAAGTAGGAAATCGGCAAGTTACCCAGTGGAATCGTCGGCTCGTCGTGCTCGATCCCGCGCCTCTTCCACACACCGTAGACCACGATTTTCAGATAGAAATAAAGAGCGAGCACTGCCAATGTCAGAAGCACGTGAGCTTGCGAAACGAGTGCCGCTGCACTCGCTGGTGACTCCATCGTCGTCGCGCCTATGCTGCATCGCGCGGACTAAATTGCGTCCACTCCGATCGCGAACGCAAACTCGAAGATAAAGTCAATACTCGTTTATGTAAAACTCCCACTTTGAGGCTTGATAAAAACTCGTTTCTTTTTATTTACGTGCTACTTGGCTTCATAATCTTGTGTAATGTAGCAATCGTCGACGCTGCTGAAGAGACTCGGACTGCGATCGAGTACTTTTCGTGTGAAAATCAATAGATCTTGATCAACTCTCAGAAACAAAATGAATTGTAAATATATATCATCGATCGATCGTCGCTATATATGAGTGAGTTAAATATTTATAGTCTTTTTCTGATTATTACATCACTCGCGCTAGCTGCACTTGTCCTCTCGCACGTTTAGGTAGAAAAACAAAAACGAGGTACGTTTCTCAAGTTTGAACGAATAATCTGAATAATCTTCGGTGAGTTTTATTTGTTTATTAGTGAGTGTATGTATTTGCTTTAATAATTTATTTACAATACATCTGTAATTAAGTTGACTTGACGTTCTTTTCATCCGCTATCACAATTCTTGAATTGAAAATTTAGTTTTGCTTAGGGTTATGAGAGATTAAAATATTGTGCGATAATAGTTATACCTGAGGTATTAACTCAAGTGTCAATGTGAGCGTGGCATGCATCTAGAGTTTTTTATCTCGATGGTGTAGTGTAGCACAATTCTAATGTAACGATCAAGCTACGATATTAAGAGCCCCTTTTTTCCACTAGTCACGAAATCACGATTTTAGTCGGCGGTCGAACGCCTAGGTATAGATTTAATTTTGATCCGAGTATGTTCGAGTATTCAGTAGGTTCTGTATGTTAATCTGTATCGGTTTGACGGATTTTTCTTTTCTCAATCGAGACTCCGAGCCTGCGAACGCGAAAAGAAAATTCGTGCCTATCGATAAAATTGCTTATTAGTTTCAGCATAAACAATCGGAAATCGGTCGCTTAAGAGTTTCTCCTGGATCAACTGGAACAGTTAATTTTTGTCGTAATCTAGGACACTCGTTTGAACAATCCAAGCTAAGATTTTAAAATGTTTAATTTCATTACAATACCGATCAAATTTTCATTACAGATTTTCCAAGGGACAAATGGAAAGTCACGAGGCTATTATGATAGCGCAGTGGATGCACTTACGTATGGAAAATAATTTGACAACCTTACACCTGTTAAATGAGCAATAAAATATACGTATGCAGACGTGCCGACATTAGTGGCCACTTTCAGCGAAGCAATCGCAGTTTAATTTACAGCAGTTGTTAATTCACATGACACAATTAAAAATCGAACTGATTTACGAACTTGGCGCATTGTTATACGAGGCGCATCGAACCAAAAGGCAAATAATCTCGTCAAGCACAGAAAGAAAAGAAACAGCGTGCAATAATGTGCAGCGATGTTGGACTGGTCGCTCGAGTCGAAGCTCGGACGGCGTTAAAAAGTGGATATTTATCTGCGATCCCCATACACAGAGAGCTGCACGTATGGAATGAACGACAAGGAGGATAAGCCGCTGCTGCCTCGTGCGCTCGCAAATTCTTTTTACTTATATAGAACTCGCGCGTGATACGCTCTCCTTTTCTAATCCTCGAGTGTCATGCACGCCGTAAGATATTGTGCCTCTCTGTACTCCGTATATATATATGGGCGCGCACGTGTATGTAATTGTGTCAGTACGCTCCGAGATTCCAACTGCACTTTTATGCCATAGAGCCGCGTACAGGCGCGAGTCTCTGCTTTTTTTTTGTTTTTTTTTGTCTCGGCAGCTTGAATGCAGTTAGGCAGTGTCAACGATTCTGCGAATTCACTGCGAGCGCGGCACGTATGGATATACTAACTGTTAATAAGAGGTAAAGGCGAAATTTTTTCATCCTGTCAGCGCTCAAAGTACGCTCGCGAGCCCGATAGAAAGCGCCTCGTTTTTCGCCTCGATTTATGTGCGCGCGATTTTTGTCGTAAAACTTTTAATTTGATAATTATTATTGCTTCGCTTTTCGATACGAGTCGCATTTACATCGATTTTCGCAGCTGCTATGCAATGGTATCGATCGGGCGCAGTTCACGAATAGTTGGCGCACTTACGACATGCCGACAGACGCCAGGACGTCGACGACTTCCGACTTTGGATGGAATTGCGAAATACACACAATGGGCCGCATTGCCAACGCGAAAGTATTAAGAAAATCGACGCGACGGGCAACAAAAAAATCGTGACGAATTTATCGTTCTCGAATATCAAACGTGCAATGGGCTGCTGCTCTTGCTCCGCGCGACCAAGTATATCAAGCCGTGTGATTTATTGTCGCGCGAGAGAAGAGAGCAATTTTTCTCGCCTTGAATCGCGGGGATAACTACTTTTTTTTTACGATTCGACCGAGTGATTACATGCATGTTCTTATTTTCTTTCATTTTCTCGCATCGCCGAGAGTAAAAGAAAGCATTGTAAAAGTGCGCGAAAATATGAATTTTACGACCCGGCGATAAACTCGCGTGCTGCTTTTCTATATGGGCACGTATTTTCACAGCTAATTTAGATAATATGAGAAATTCAAATATTCGCATAAAGTAATTGCATAAGTCAATTTACCGTTCGTATGCTGCATTCGAATATGTGCGTGGAGTAAAAATTTGGCCGAGCTAATTGGAATTGAAAAGTTAATAGTTTGCTCAAAGTTTTACATAAACTTGCAGAATTTACAAGTAAGTACCAACGTTGGCGCGACGCGCTTTTTTACATTCATTCCTCCGCATCGATTCGCAGCAAAGCTTGCCAAGCTCCCTTGGCCGATAAAACGCGCGTATATGCGAACGAAAAAGATTCGATGCGAACAATAAGCGAAATGAAGCGTCATCGCGCCAAGGCCTGAATATCGTCACGTAAAAATAAAGCTCGTAACGGTCGCGACGAAAAGCAGCTTTTCATCGTTGCCGTCGGCTGCTGGAAAACTGCCGTATTATTGCGCGCCATATAGGCTACCGGTGTTTAAATGAAAACATTCTTATTCCTCGCTTGTGACTCGCGTATACACACGCGCCTGCAGCCGAGTATATACCGTTTTTCTGACTCGCGCGCGCGTGGATATAGGAAAACGAGGACTCCTTTTGCGAGCTCGAGCGCGATGGATTTATATTTATACTCGCTCGGCGCGGCCAGACACGACGCGATAATAGGCTATTGCAGGTGTTTTCGAGACTGCTATGTAACTCGTTAAGCGCCGAGCGCGGTGCGAATTTACGACGCTCGAGATTAAAAGCAATAGACGAGCCGAAAAAAAAGTCGCGCTAGTAGTAGCCGGCAGCAGCGGCGGCGGCGGCGATGACGCACTTCACGGGCAAATCATTAAAGGACATAACTGACTAATATTTATTCTTTGAACAGTTTATTTAATATGAGTATCATTGAACATTGATTAACATCGTAATTTACAATAATATTCTGACTACCATATAATGTGAGTTGTTTCTTTGTAGCGTATACTCTAAAAGATTGACGGCATTTGAAATCAAATATTTGCGATTTTAAAACTTGATGCGATATACTCTTCTTTTTTGTCGAAATAAAAGACGCAGCTCACAATCGTAAACATCGTCATAGATTTCTTTTTATCTCCGTAAACTTTCGAAAATGTTTGCAAATTATACCTCAAGTATAAACTAGTTTATTTTTTATTTTCATTTTTTTTTCATTTATTTTGAACTTTCGTTTACTTTTTCATTATTTCAAGTGACTCATACAATAATGATTATAATTCTTCTCTGGTTATACTTTAATTAAATATCACTTTTTTTTAATTAGCATGATAAACTTAACATGTCACCTTTTTTTCTCTAGGCTAAAATTAAATTCATCAACAACGTTCGCTCATAATATAATACTATCTTACAAAATGCTAAACTCTGTAACCTCTAGTTACACGGCTCTGTTCTTATTTTATGTGCAATAGCAGGAGCATATGTATCGAGTTTAACATTATATCGAAATTCATACTTTTCATTACTTTATTTTTTTTCTTCGTGTAACATTTGCTTTTTTTTGAGATTTTCATTTCCATACGGTCAAAATCTACATTGATAAACGTTTTCATGTATAAACACCAAGCTTCGAAAAGTCGAGGGATAATTCAACAATTTATAGAAACTTTGTTATTAATGTATAATACAAATGTTTGGGTATTACTATTCAACATGGAAAATTTAAACGATCACAATCAGATTCATCAACCATTTAAAAAGTCAAAAACGTCAATAATTTCGTCGACGGAATTAGATTTAAAAACCTTATGGAATTGAAAAACCAAATCATAATCAAATGGAATTACATGTATCATATTTACTTACTACACTATATAAAATCTTGCGAACGCTTAAAAGATTGACAGCTTTACTTTTTTATTTCTCAATATCATTATTTTATTCTCGCTGAATTATATACTTCTTATTCGCATATTATGTTATTTTTGTATCGTTACTTTATTATTGTTTATCGTTAGATGTATAGTGATTGACTCGTGATTATAATTTTTATAATTTTCGTTTTCAATAGCAAAACAACGCGTAAATATATATGATATAACCAATTAACTCACTTTTCTTTTTTTTTTTTATTAATATATTCATATAACTTTTTCTAGTAGTGTACATATACACATGCACGTGTAGATTAAATTTTACTATAATTCTCAAAACTGCTGTTCGCTACTGTAATGATTATATCAGTCTGTCCCTACAATTACAAGTTTTCCTCGCAAACTTAATATTTTTTCTCTTCATTTTTCTGTATTGTATTATAATTTCTATTGCTTCAAAAACATAGAGAAGAAAATACGAAAAGTTACTGTTAAAAAGTACTTAATACAATGGAACAAATTCAAAACAAAAGCAATCATTGAGTATACCCTCATGTATAAATCAGAAAATGAATCAGCATATACATCAATATATTGTCGCTTTTGTTTCAATGACTTTGATTCAACTACTTTGTGGGATATGTGTGTTGTGAATTACAATTTTTGTACGCAACCCTTATGTACTTCTCATTCAATCATTTTAATTATTCGCAGGGTGTGCGTCTAAGACCGTTCATGTATTTTCGCATATATTTATATGATGGACTGATGTCATGTTATTACTCTATTGCTACTATACACTTATTCGTCATTATAGTACGTGTCTCACATTCGCTCGTCGACGAGGATAGCTTATTATTCACGATCGATCGATATTACACATTTATTCAATAAATCGTAAGGAATGTCGATGAAACGCAATCGTAATTGTAGCAATTATACAAAAGATAATACAATAGGTACATAATAATAATTTCATCAAGGTATATCATCAAAGACAACTTATCATTGTCGTCGTGTGTGTGGGAGTGTTTTATGGGTGTATATTATATACATACTTGATCGCTCTTAAAGTAACATGGTATACAGCTTTCGTTTGTTTCAGAACTTGTATGGCCAAAGCTTTTACCCAGAGCTATCGAATTATGTGTTTATTATATAGACCCAAGCTTATGTATTTTAATAATGTTTATTCATATGTTACAACATTCAAGTTTATAGACTAATAAAAATTGACTATAAACTGCTTTACTTTTCCGTTTACATTATTTTTGGAATAGAGGGATTTTATTCCCTCGTGAGTCAACCTGTAAACGAAAAGCGTATCGATAACTATAATATGAACAATAAGACTTAGAATACAAATAAATGGAATGGCTTGAAACGATAATAACTAAACATCAATCGCAAAACTGTGGATAATATTTACAAAACGCAAAATCTTATTATTTGTTGTTTTTTTCTCAAGACAAGACACCGTTGTGACGACGTATTTTATAAATTACTCAGTATTGTCGAATTAGGTCATAATACCCGTGTGTATGTATTTTTCTCACACTTTGCGTAAAATGCAAAAAATTGTCATCGTCATCTTCAATTTTTTTTTCTCAATTTTTTCTACCATCATAGACAATTAAACGATCGGGAGAGTATCAGAAATCTAGGTCTACAATCTAAATCGTATCATATAGAATATTTTAAATGCATATAAGTTAATCGTGTCGAGATATGTTTCCTAATATCAATTTATTCTTGTTAACTCATCATCCATTCAATAAGTAGGCACCTTTGTGTTTAATACTTTTATTGTGTTTTTTTACGCTGTTGATCAAAACATAGACAATATCCGATGAAAAAAATTTCAACGCTCGACGCATCAAGTACAATACAATCTAAAAAGCTTGACTTTGTTGTTTTCGATACCTATCCTTTTCTCTTTCTTCCTTATTATCTTTGTCTCTGTCTCACGTTTTCCCAGATTTCTAACACAACTCCTGAATGATCGAATCAGAGCTGACTAAATTCGCGGATAACTATGATCGGCGCGAGCTTCACTTAATTTAATAGACCGCAGTGTACACGCACAAATACAATTTTAAAAAATTTTCCTATCATTTTTTTATTGGTAGTTTTTTCTTTCAATTAGCTATTCGATTGAAGAAGATTCAGCCATTATTATCGACTTGTTATCCCATAAAAAAATGTTCGAATAGCAATTTATGCGTTGTGTGTATATGTACATTAACTTGTACAGTCATACTTCATCATTTGTTATATTATCTTATATAGAGTTTCGGTACCTATCTATAATAAAAACGTTTAAAACGAGCAAACGGACAAGAAGACTGTAAAATGATAGAAATAAGAAAGAGTATCGTTTAGAAACGCTATTAAAATTATTTAGAATAGATTTGTAACAGTCACAGCGCGAGAAAATCGTTACTTGAATATAATAACACCATCGATGACACAAGAATAATTGTTATATTATAGGACTTGCATATAACAGTATTGTAATAGTTAATTATTATTTTGGGTAATCCGAAGGTAAAAGTCATTATTATCGTCGGTTATCATGCACAACAGCATCACACGCACACGCTCAGACACACACTCATGCAGACTCGGCACACGCACACGATTACATACCAGCTGTGACGCGGTGCGCGCGTCTCAATTATTTGAATATTTTTGTTTTCAATACAATAACTCGTAGCGATAGTTATGAATGATAATGTTAATTTGAATAGATGCACGATCAAGAGACACGGATTACATGTGTGCTTGTAAGCTTAAACGGCTTAAGGCAACGGCACGACAACTTGAACGTAGGACACGGGAAAGTAGCCTGTGCGACCGTTAACAGTGCCCTCGTACCAGTTATCGTCGATCTTCTTTATCAGAGTGATCGTATCGTTTTCCTTGAAGCCGAGCTCGCCCGGATTCTCCGGCTCGAAATCGTACAGAGCTGTGCAACACGGCTGTCGCTGTTGCTGCTGCTGTTGCGGCTGCTGTCCCGGCTGTCCCTGCTGCTGCTGTTGCTGTCCCGGCTGCGGCTGCATCGGCGTCTTGGCCGGTGAGCGTATGACGCTCGGCGAGGCCAACGGCGACGCGTTGGTCGAGCTCGGGGGCTGATTCGCTGGGAAGAGGTCGAGCTGGGAGCGCTTGTTGCCGTTCATGCCGTCGCCACTCAAGTGAATGGCGTCTATGCGCAAATCGGACAGGGTTTTCGGCTGGAACTCGTCCTTGGGCCGGTTCGCCGCCTCCTCCTTCTTCTCCATGAGTCGCTCGCACAGGGTCCGCAGGATCTCGACGCACTGCTGATGGTACTCGAGCAGACCCTCGCTGAACGTGGCCAGCTGCGCGACCTGCTCGATGTCGTTCTCCAGCAGGTTGTACATGCCCATCTGAGCCAGGTGCAGGCTCTCGGCGAACTTCTCTTCGGCCTGGCGGATCTCGTCGTCCTTGGCCTGGCAGCGCCGCTTGCAATCGAAGTCCAGCCGTCGGCCCTGCAGCTTCTTGCGGTGGTGCATCACCTCCTTCAGGTCCTTCATCTGCAGGTGGTGCAGCGGCTCCAGGAAGTTCTGCTTGATATTGTCGTCGAGCGAGTACTTGACGTCGGCCATCTGTTTCATGGCGTCGCCGACCTCGATCAGGGCTTGGCCGAAGATGCTCTCGTCGCCCATTTTTTTGCCGTAGTGCAGCATGCAGTCGCCGAGGATGCCTTCGGCCTGTGGGTAAGTCGAGGCCTTGGCCTGGCCGCTGAGTTTGCCGATGCCCTTGACGGCTGCCATTTTCGCTCGGGCCGTCGGATTCGGCTGGAGAAATTCTTTGGTTTTCAGTTGCAGCTCGTCGACGAGCTCGAACGTCACGTCCGTTTTCCTCTCCATTTCCACGAGCTGCTCGTCGTCGAGCTTTGTTCCTTCCGCGCCGCCCATTTTCTCCGTCATATACTGGTTGGCTTTGTTGATTTGCTTTTTCAGACCCGCGAACGCCATGATTGATGAGTTTTCAAATTTTCTTTTCAATACAATATTTCAATCTGAAAATTAAAACATTAAATGTCAAATCTGGTCCATTTCATCATTTTTTGCTTTCAAGTTTATCAATAATTTGATTTAAAAAATCTTTGAAAAAAAAACAACTGAGCTACAGGTATATATTCATAAATTGAGAGGTAAACGTAGTTTGTTGCGATATAGACCAAGTTAACGTTTTAGCATGCGCGTGAAACGTACGAGAACTTTATGTCGTTCGACGTGCACATTCTCACCAGCGTAGGATGTGTTTCTCGAAATATACCACGCAACGTTTTGACGCGCACTAATTGATTTAACGGCGTGAATATTTTCGTTTAACAGTAATTCAATGACGTTCTCTTTATAAACGTTTCAATAGACAAACCAGTATAAAAAAAAGCTCGTGCCGAACTCGCGAACGAAAATAAAAAGTTAAAAGCATCGCATCAATTGAAAGTCGATGCAATATTGAAAAAAAAACTGCACAATTTTCGGGCCAACAAAGACACAAAGTCAAATGACAAATGCGGTGCAATTCAGCGAGAGATTATGATGTATTTTAACATCAAGCGATTTTACGAATTAAATAATCGTGCATAAAGAAACTTACAATTTCGCGTTTTACAATAATGATATGCCGATGAATTAAAGTAACTTGATTTACGAAGCTCTGAATTCAGCTCAAAGTTGACTGAGCTTTAGAGACAAGCCACGAACAATTCAATGCAAATTAATACAGTTAAATTATGTCATTGTCCGATTTGACCAAACGAAAGTAAATAAAGAAAGCAATAAAATAAAAGCAATAAAAATGACTCATTTACGTATTATTATTTGCTGGGAAAAGCTCGATATTCGTAGCATACAAAGGTATTAAAGAAAAAGTCAATGAAAGGGCTGCACAATACACAAGATGAAAAAGAGAGAGAGAGAGAAGTGCTGCATATAAGTTGCTACGTATAGTGGAAGGGCGTGCGCATTAAAGCTTGCAGCGTATGCATTGCAAAGAAGCGAGGTTATGTCGTCATGCTCATTAATTCTAGACACATACGAGCGAGCGAAGGCAAAATGCAGCAGCAGCACTAGGTAAAATCATAAATATTAGCTGCTCCCGATGATGCGTGTATTTGCTCTTTCGCTCTTGTCAATGATCAAAGTTCGCTTCGGGAAAAGTACTCGAGTCGCGTCGATCGAGAAGCGCTGAGAGAGCTTGAATTTTTAACGTCCTCGGAGCTTTTAACGTATTAAAATGGCCCGTTTGGCGGCGCACGTGTAGCCCCCCGTCGCAGCTGCACACACACACACACACACGCACACACTGCTACTACGCGCAGCACCGAATGTGACACTTTGCGCGAATCGGCCGCAATGGTGTTTCGGAGACACAATGTTTTTGGGGGCGTCGGGAAAGGGGGGCCTATACTCGTCCTCGGGCGGGGGCCACTGCGATACGTACGGGAACGGCCAGCAGCGGCGGCAGGAACAACGGAAGAAGCGGCGGTGGCGGCGCGGAGCACTGCCTCGACTCCTCTTCGACTCGTGCTGCTGCTGGCTGCCTCTGCCTCTGCTGCTGCTGCTGATTCTCTCCTTCCTCCCGCTCTCCGAGTCACGCACATGGGCACTGGTACGCGAGAGAACACAGAGCTTTCATCGATCGGCTTGGCTACTACTACTACTACTACTACTGATACTACTACTGCTGGCAGCCTTACTACTTGCGCTGCTGCCTCGACGCTCTCTGCTCTGTGCTCGCGATATACTACGATGTCGCGCGATCTATCTCTACGCGCTTTTCTGACCGATGGACGTTTTTTCTTGCACTGCCTCGGGTTGCCACACGACGCTCTTTTTTGCGGCTGCAGCTGCCTCTATCATCTGCGTGCATATGTATAGGTATACAATGTGTACGTGTATCGAGTCGCGCGCGCGATACAGCGAAAGCTCTCGAGGACAGGCTCGGACTGTCTTTGCTGGCTGCTGGCGCGGAGAGCTTTTCCACCGCGTACACACCCCCGTTCGGAGAAAACCTTAACTCCCCCTCTCTCTCTCTCTCTCTCTCTCTTTACCGAAGCGGCGCTGGGCTTTTTATCTCTCCCTCTCGCTCGCTCCGGATACCTGCGCGTGCTTCTTCCTACGGGGGAGTCGTGTCCTATGACCAATGGGACTTTTTCTCAAAACCGCTCGCATCCCCATTCGCTCTGGCGTTTTCTCTCCGTCGCGATGTGCTGTGTGTACTTAATCTCCATCGGTGTGCCCGCGTAATGTCTCGAACGGTGATGTGGCCGATATGTGTGTCGAAGCATCGAGTGTGCAAACAATACATCTGCACAAACAGACGCAAAGGAAACGGGGGCATATGACCTCCTGCCTGAGTCACACCGCACACGCGTAGTCGTCCGGCTGCTTATCGTCGATCTCTCTCGCCTGCCAAATATCCCTTTTAAGGAAAAGTCAACGAAACACGAGCCAGCCTCGATATTCTGCATTTTTCTCGAAAAATCGCTCGAAAAGGATCGAGTGTCTCGGAGCGATCGAACCGACGCTTCGTTCAAACGTCCCAATGAGTCGAAGCGTTTTTTCAATGAACCGCTTCCATCGCGAAGCCTCTTGCGTACTACTTACGCATCCATGAGATGCGATTAATTATAAGTAACGAATTTCGTCGTTACAATGAAAAGTCAACGCAAGCCAAAACTGTACTCTCAAAAAAGTCGTACGAATGAAAATCCAATACTTCCGACACTAATGATTGACCCATTGTAATCCCAATAATATATCTTCTGTCAACTTATTGCATTCATGCATGATTTTTTCACTCTTCAAACGTTTCGCGCGTCGAGATATACTATCGAAGCGACCGTTTCCTTCCGCTTATTTTTGATTTATAATATAAGTGCTGTCTTTTCCTTTCTTTTTTTTTCTTTCAACCGACAATAAAGTGATAGCGCTCAACGCCCACATTTTTCCACGGTAATACGTTTACCGAAGAAAAAATCTTCAACATAATGCACGCTTTGTTCAACTACCTACATCATTATTAAAAACAAATAATTCGAGAGAAAAATGAGTAAATATATATAAAACAAATATAGACGGAAAAGGCTCAATTATTTATGAAAATAACGATTAGAATGAGAAATTGATTTTTAATGAGGTACCGAAGTAAAGAAAAATATTGAAATCTTCAAAATTATTCTCTGACATTCATACTGAAAATATTTTTCGAAAAATAATGGTAATCTAAAAAATAATTCATAAATAAACATATATTTAGCAAAAAACTCAAAAAATTAATTTAACATGTTCATTTCCTCAGAGGTTTTGAGGTTTCCTTAATTATCAAGACACGCTTTTACGTTGTCACGCACAGAGCTTTTGCACTTTAACGTCGTGTCTTTAACTTTTTATTAATGAAACTCCGGAATAAAACATGTTAGAACAGATACTGTGCAGATACCGTTGTCGGCAGAATATTAAATTTCGAGCTTTGAAAAACGGAAAGAATAAGTTTTGCTTCTGAGGCACGTGTAACATATAATAACGTCAAAATCAATATCTACCAAAATTGAAAACGTGTAAATTATCAGATGTACTACATTGCGTACTTTGCTCCGTTTAAAATATTTAGCTACCTACACTATTTACCCAGGTGCAAAAAAGAAGAATTTCAAATATCAAATGGTACATTCTAGCTTCTTTAACATGAAAAGTTTCATCATAAAATTACTATCCTTCTCTCTGGCTTAAACAAAATGTTGAAAATAAAATAAGAATGTGGAATTTTGTGGAGTAATATCACGCTTATCAAATCTGACTCTCATTAATACACGTAGACTTATAAGAAGTACATAAACCTATTCACAATACCTTGCAAGCATCGAGTCAGAACTATAAATGTTTATAGAGCCAACGCATACTTGCTATGAATGTACATGTTTAATCTACTTGTGCTTTCAATCAACATAGAATATAGTTTCTGATTATCATAATGAATAAAAAAGTATTAACTTTCAATTAATATTGAAACCAAGGAAAAAATATAACAATTGACTTGAACAATGACCAAAATATAAACTTTTGAATTGTCAAAATATTTAAATTCTTAGTAATGAATGAGCTGTACTTTGACACTCTATCAACTAATACATCAATGACAAATAAAAAAAAAGATAGAAAATAGCACCATAAAACTATACTAACAAGTTGATTTAGTAAAAGCTATCCAATAACATAATATGTGATGAATATCTGAAGCCAGATATATTATTAATAAGTACAAGGTCATAATAACATACACATCTTATAGTTTGAAGGCAAATTAAAAAAATCTAATAAATTAAATAATACAAAGTAAGCTTAAGATTAACAACTGTGCAAGCAAGTAAAATAGCAAAAAAAAATCTTCTGTATTCTTCAGAAGTCAGAATAAGCGTGCAGTGACACTTACTTTGCTCACTAGAGTATAATTCTGCTGTGGATTATAATATATTCACAGATGTGGAAATCTCTTCGTATTGAAGGTTATACATGTACAAAGAACTTTTGAAACAAGCAAAAATCCGTGAACATCATCACTTTGCACTTTATTGACTTTGATTTTCTAAAAAGAAAAATTGCGTTCATTACACAATTGACATTAGACAAATGGTTTCCTTATTACTTATCAATCAATAGATTCTGTGTTTCATCGACGATTAAAACTCACTTTATATACTCGAGAAAAAAGGAATTACAGATGTACGAACGCTTGCTCCGTAAATGAGCGATAATCGCCGTATTGTATAAGTATGCGTATGCTTTGCATCAATAAGAAAAGCACAGCAAAAATTGTACAAGTGCACTGCTAAAGGAGAACAGCTGACTATTAAACAGTATTGATATTAAACCCCTTTGACAGTTGGTGGATTTGAAGCGCCTCGACAACGGTCACATAACCGTCTTATTACTCCGGTACATACGAATGGATGCTTATCTTTGAATTCTCTATATTTTATAAAAATCGTAAGCCAACAATTTTTATATAAGTTTTCTGAGATTTCTACGAAACTTTTTGTTAAATAACTACGCGTAAATTACCAGAAAAAAATTATGATATTCGCTCACTTTATCAGAATAGATTCAGGGGAGATCTTTGTATTTTTTCATTTAAGGCGTTCCTTTTTTATTTAGAAAATCGTAGAGATTGAAAATGTAACGATTTCTAAATAATTTTGAATGTAAAAAATCACTTTTGCGATTTTTATCCCTTTGAAAATGACTTGAGTGAAAAAGTTCAAAGAACAAAAAGCTCTTAGAAAGCGTGTGAATTTGTTCGAAATTTTTAAAACAATTTTATAAATTATCAACGCTAAATTATTACTTATAGTATATTACTGCTCTAGGCCACGAAAAACAGAAAAGTCTCAGGGTACATGTAATTAGTGATCGAGGCGAAGCCGAGGCTAATAAACACGTGCCCTGAGGCTTTCTGTGTTCGCGGCTTAGGCCTGTATACTATTTTATACCCCGTGGCCCGAAAATAACTCTTCCCGTGAAATGAAAATAACTTTTTTGAGGCCAAAAAGAGACCTCAATCGGCCACGAAAACCCCCTTAGCATCCGGACTTATACTACCTAGATAATAGAAATTACTACTACGATTATTCTGCTCATCTTATATATGGTTTCATTCTCGATGCAATCAATCAAATCTCACTTGAAAAATCTATAAAATAAAACTAATATCACAACGCACCTAAGTTAACTTATATCAGTAACTGGACATTAGTGTGGATGTAAAATTATGCATGATAAAAAAAAACATTAAATAGGGAAAGAAAAAGAAGCAAAACGTTCTCTATTGTACTAGGACCCTTTGAAAAAGAGAACAACGTGCAAAATAAAATGCAGTAAGAGGGAAGGGATGTGTATGTAGCATTCTAATTAATCGCAATTAACCGCCGCGACCGCGAAGTGTACTCAGCAGGGTACTGTGGAGCGGTGCACATGGTCGTCGCCGTAGTCTCGGATACTAATTGCCTCTCGTCGCGCTTCTCTTTCAGACACAACGCTTGCCAAGTGTTGTGCACTTATTTCGCCCACGATCCTGCACTTTCTCGAATACAACAAAATATACATTGCATAATATACATTTTATACATATTTGGTGCAAAGTCAAATCTGTAAGCAGAAAATCGTTTCTATTATGAATTGTTTTCGGGCCAAGGTTTTGCATTTTTGTAAAATTACTAAGTAATCGTTGTTACTTAAAAAATGTATCATTTAAAATGAATATACTATGGAAAAATGTACGTGGGGGACTCTTTGGAAAATTAAATGACCTAAAGTTATTTTCTATTTATATATTTCATTTCATACTTGTTATCTGACTTCAAGGATGTAGAGCTTACGCAATTGTTGTTAAAAAAACAAGTCTTGTAATTAAAGTTTGAAAAATTTCCTTTGTAATAAAGGTGTTTCAATTGTGCTTTCATGATGTAAATATCATAGAAAATTATATTTTTGGACCAAATTTTCAATCTGTTCCGAATTCGCCATAATCTGGAAAACATCTCAATCCGTGGCGAAAATGTTTCACCTGTAAAGTAATATTGATTTCATAGTGAATTTTTACCGTGAATTTATTTGGCAATATGTTTAAAAGAATGATCTTTCATATACATATATCTTTTTGACAAGATTCGCACTTACAACATGACATTTGTTACAGCAAAACATAAATAGAAATTAGCATTTTACGTGTTAGTGCTTAGCTAAAACTAATTGTGACTTGAAGAAAAATTGAAGGCTGCATATTTGAGTATCATGTACAATAATATAAGTTATTTTATAGCGTTTCTTAAAATTTGTCATTGTCATTTTTTTGCTATATAATAATAAGCGAAAACCGACGGTGTAATATTTGCTCAATAGGATTCAAAGTAAATTTATCAAATTATAATGGAACACATTTTTTTTTTAATTATTTACTTGGTCCTCGTTACAACAACTGCCCAAATACCAGTGAGTAATAATTAATTAATAATAAAATGTGTCTAATGACATAATCGTACATTATATGTAATATTATATTATAGCAAGCTAATCTACTAAATTTGCTTGGTATTCCTACACTATCTAATCTTTTGGGACGCCAGGATAGATTCGATGGAAATATTAATTTCGATCTATCTGGTCGAAATTCTTTTACTGGAGCGCAAGAATTTTTTGGTAATTTTTTGAGCGATTGTTTAAAATTAATCAAAGCTGATGGAAAATTTTTGGGAAATCAAATACACGAGAGTCAAGGAAATATTAAAGGAAATTTTACATATGGAACTTCTTAAGAACAGATTTTTGTGAAGACTCATAAAAATTATTATTAATTTTATAAAAAATTATTATTAGTAAGCATAAAAAAAAGCAAAATAAAATGTGAACTTTGGTATCTGCATGTATTGTCACAGGACTTATATGTTAAAGAGACTGTGCAATCTTTGTTTTTGTGATTCATATAACTGCTACTCGTACGCTAGTGTTATTAAAGCTTTTTTGTAATAGAATCTCATTTAATATTAAATGTTATTCATTTTATTATCAAAATGAAAAAAGCATTGCACAGATAGCAGCAACCTGGGCAAATTCTACGTTTGTACAGCACTATTTGAGACAAAATATTTTTTATGAGAAACGTGAGTTTTTTGAGTTGATTAGACACTTTACGTCTCTGTTGTGATTGTATACTCTCATATTGAATATTTAATAGGAATTGAGACCATAATATATTTTTTTGTTACTTAATCTAGAATAATTTATTACTAAACTTATTACGGTTGGAATGACTCACAGGTAAGTTATCTGTTTTAAGACAAGTTCAGACCAAATTCTTTAAAAAAATGCCCTTAGTGGACTGAGTTTTTTTGGAATTTTTTCAAGGGCTAGACCTTTATATTAAATCTATTCGATATTAACTCAAAAAGATTGTTTAATTTTTTCCTTTTTTCACATATGTTTGTCTATAATTTTTAATAATTTTGACCAGACATGTCTGGTTAACAAACCAAAAGTCTCTTAATCTTCAACACTTATAGAAAAATCCTGCGCTATGTTTTCTATGATTTCAATCACTGCCTATCATCCAACTAAGATACAGACATACTGCAGAATAGCTGATTAGCGTTGCTTAATGAAAAATATAAAGATTAATAAATGTTTAATCACGTTTGAAATATCTTCTATTAGAAAACATGCTACAGTAGACATGCTACAGTATATTTTATTATAGCTGTTTTACTTGTATAATTACTAGCTTCATTGAGCATATATCACTACGCTTTACTAAACTTCAAAACTTATGTAAGCAGCATTACAAAGCAAATAAAAACAGTTATCATTGTTTGCACTGACATTTTTGATGTAAGAAAACTTGAAAGAAGTTTCACTTCTGAAAACTAAATCTCACCACAAGGTTCAAAATATACACTAAAGTATATCGTTGATCAATGCTGTAATTTTAGCTGACGCATGTAACATCTTTATCAATTGCTTTTTCACAAGTGCAATCAACATTATTCATTTTTACTGCTACTTTTACTGGCATAACTAGATATAGCTTTAGCTTTAAAGAGGTGTCTGTTTACATGTGCGATTTCTAAATTTGAACACCAGAGGCAGCACTGAACAGCGTATGCCAATTGAATACTATACGTGTAACGTGTACAGTGAGAGAGGGGAGAACAGAGAGGCAGCAGCAGCAGCACATACAATTAAAGCCAAGCGGTCTCCACTCTTCATAGTCAGTTGGCCGTAGAAATCGTGGCGAATACAGCTCAAGATCAAGCCTCGGTGAGCTAATGATTCTAGCATCATTTCTATAGTATCGTAGGTTGTCTCAGACCAGCCGTTTACCTTACCTAGCCTCACCAATTCTTTTAGTAATCGTGTACAAGACTTGAGTTGCCAAAGACGAGATTTGCTTGGCAGTCAACAGTGCCAGTACAATAATTGTGTTTGCAAGTGACTCGTTCCCTGACTTTTCATGTGCTCTTTGCAAAAAACTGTGCTGCCTAGTGTTTTCTTTCTTTTAGGTTACTGCAGTTTTCGACTGACTCAACATAGTTTTACAAATTACTTGTAATTTTTTAACTTTATCATCTGCTTATTAGCAAACAAGTAAGTTAGTTTGGTTAGAACATAGACAGTCCAGCTCTAAACAAATTGAATAAAATCACATAACTGTCTGCTCTAAAGTTTATATGGGCTGAGAATTCTAGAACAAACCGAGGCACAGGCCCATTAATACGCCCACTAATAGAGTGTTCGCTCATATTATTGACCAAAAACACCCAGTTGAATCGTCAACATGAGTACTCAAAACCCTCAAACCACTAGTAATAGTGCTGGATCGCCCCGCACCCTCGGCATGACTTCAGCGATAAGCACTGCAGAACCTAAAGCTATCGATCGTGCAAAAACGGCAGAGCTTCAAGCAACATTGGAACGGTTTAATGTAAACGAGACTCAAGAAGAACTCAATCAACGAATGGAAATATTGAGGTATATATCGCACGAGATTTTACAAATACTTATACTTTTAATAAAACATTACTAATATAATTTATGTTCATTTTTCATGTTACAGCAAACTCAATACACTTGTGAGAAAGTGGATTCGTGACACTAGCATTGGAAGAAATATGCCTGCTAATGTAGCCGACCAGGTCGGAGGTAAAATTTACACCTTTGGGTCTTACAGGTTAGGAGTACACGATAAAGGAGCCGACATAGATGCACTATGCGTCGCTCCAAGACACATAACAAGAGAAGATTATTTCTCATCTTTTTTTGAGCTACTTAAAGCTCAGCCTGAGGTATCTAACTTGAGAGCTGTCGAAGAAGCCTTTGTGCCAGTTATAAAAATGAATTTTGATGGCATTGAAATCGATATGCTTTTTGCGCGACTAGCAATGAAAGAGGTTCCAGAATCAACAGATTTAAAAGATGATCTTATTTTAAAAAATCTTGATGCAAAGTGTGTCAGGAGTTTGAATGGCTGCAGAGTCACTGATGAGATACTACGTCTTGTACCAGACATTAACAACTTTAGATTAGCTCTCAGAGCAATTAAATTATGGGCCAAAAGTAAGCATACATTTTTATAAAATTTCAAGATCAAACATTTTTTAAAAAACTGATGTATTACTAAATATGTATAAAATTAAAATTTTTCAGAACAAGGCATATATAGCAACGTACTTGGCTATCTTGGTGGAGTTTCTTGGGCCATGTTGGTGGCTAGAACTTGTCAACTATATCCAAATGCTGTTGCTGCAACGCTTATTGAAAAGTTTTTCCTTGTTTTTTCCTCCTGGAAATGGCCAAATCCTGTGTTTCTGAAGGCACCATCTAATCCAAATCTTGGGTTTACTGTTTGGGACCCAAGAATCAATGTTCCAGATAGATATCATTTAATGCCTATCATCACTCCAGCATATCCTCACCAAAACTCAACTTTCAATGTTTTAGCATCAACTCGTCAAGTTATGCAAACAGCTTTTGAAAATGGCCTAGCAACAACACAATTGATAAATATGGGTAAAGCTGAGTGGAGCTCATTATTTGAGCCCCCAGATTTCTTTGGTACATATAAACATTATGTGCTGTTAATGGCCAATAGTGAAAATGCAGAAGATCAGTTAGAATGGTCTGGAATGGTTGAATCCAAATTGAGACACTTTGTTGGAGTTCTAGAGAGGAATCATACAATATCTTTAGCACACATCAATCCTACATCATTCAAACCTCTAAATGAGGAAGAAAATCAATTTATGACTATGTGGTTTATCGGACTTACTTTTAACAAAACTGATAATGGAAAAATCAAGGTTGATTTAACCAGTGATGCTCGCTCATTTGTCGACAACAGTATGTTTACTTTATAATAATTTTGATTATTTATAAAAAAATTTTTACTTATTACTTAACTATGTTTTTTTTTAGCAATGAGACATGCTGAACAAATCAAAATGTATCGAAAAGGTATGTCGATTGATGTTAGATACTTGAAGAAAAAAGATTTGGCTCAATACGTTCCTGCATCTCTCCTTCAAAAGAAAGTTAAAAGTTCTAATGGCAGTACATCTCCGAGAAATGAAATGGACTTACTTTCGAGGAAAAGGAAGTCTGATCAAGACTTTGGCGACTCTGCTGATAAAAAAAGACGAACGGTTGAGGATGAAAGTAATGAAGTTAAGGTAATCAACTAAAGAGAATTTATAAAATTCAATTTTGATAAGACAACTTATCATACATTTTAATAAAAATTTAAGAAGGAAGATTCTTGTGAAGTCGAACAAACTTGTGAAGATAGTAATTCTGGATTTAGCATAGAAGATTATAGCTCTAGCTATGAATCTACAAAAGATGTAAAAACTTAAACCTAAATAAGTCATTAGGTTTGTTAGCAAACATTTTAAGACAACAATGAATATTTACCAAGAAAAAAATATTTTAAAAGTCATCACTGCCTCTTAAAAATTCTTCAGCAACACGTAAGTCAATAATAATAATAATTTTTAGTTTTTCATTATGTTTGCTATTAAAACAAATGTTAAATCATTGGACTATTTTTGAATTGATTCTTAAGTCATCATAAAAAAATCATAAAAAGACTTTTCTAGATAAGTTTAAGAAACAAATTTTTTTATTACATTCAAATAATGTTTAAAAGAATGATATTTTGTGTGAAAAAACTGTAAATTCATGAATTTGCATGTTTCAAAAATTTGTTTTTTGAATATAGTTACAATACCAACTGTGATATATTGTGTAATTCACCTCATTATAGGTTGGAAACTTCTCAATTCTATAATACTTACTAATATCATCAAAAATAACAAAAAAAATTGCATATAAAAAAACTGTATAAGTTTTAAAAAACTCTCAGTAAAAATTTTAAATTAAAAAAAAAAGTTACAAAGTTGGCATCAATATTCATAGTGTCATTTGATTAAATTAGGTGAGCGTGTAATTGCAGTGTGTGAAAGCAGTGAATTGAAATTATATTAAAAATACTTCGGTAACTTCATAAAGTAAATTTTACTATTTGTAACACACGTAAAATAACAATCAAAATTTATTTTGCGTTCAATTTTACATGAATTTTTTGTAAATATTAGCTTATTTTATTTAATTCTAGTTAGTAAAAGACACTTAATTTACTGTTATTTCAAAATGTTGAATATTCTCATGTACACGATAACATGAGTTACAAATTTACATTCCTCGCGTAATTTAAAATTGACTAAAAGTTTTATTAAATTATAAAACTAGCATTTTCCAAAAATACAATTTTTATGTTTAACGTTAGTTATATAACGTTAACTACTTGACTTAATAAATTAACTTTAAAGTTATTGACATTATTTACAGAATGATTCCATAAAGTTGGACAATATTAAATTGTAACTCTTTTGCACTGTAAATCTTACTGAAATAGTAAATTATCTTCAACTATAATTAATATACTTATGTAAATAAATAAAGAAATAATCTTTAAAAAAGTGAAAAATCGACCACCTACTGTGAACAAAAATAACTAATGAAATTTAACAGTGGGGACTCGCTATACTCCTTTTTACTTCTGTACAATACGAACTAAATTGTGTCTGTCGTTATTACGTTTTTTGTATAAAAATTACACATGTATAATTGATAACGACCAACGATAGTATTCATACGTGTAAATAATTCATTATACATAAAACACTTTGACTATCATCCAAATGTGTAAGTTAATCGATTCGATTGTGACGATTAGAAATATTAGCGTACTTTTTACCACGCAATCTTCTAAATGTAATGTGTATAAAATAATCATGATTATACAATGAATATATGAATATTAAGAGAGAGGAAATTATCAAATAAGTGAAAGATGAAAAATACTTGGAAATTGGATGTATTTCAATGAACATAAACGGAAATATGTTTGCAATAAGACTTGTATAATGTATAGATGTGTGAAAGTGTTATGATTTTTTTTTTAAATTATGCTATGTAAAAAAATTAAAAAATATTGACAAAAAAGAAAAAAATTGTACAAAAAAATTTTAAAACTAAAAAAAAATAAATAAAAACCGACTTGAAAACATATGATTGAATTATTTCGCAATCCCTACTTTTACGTACAATATTGAGTTCAGAGTTTCGTGAATAAAAAATACCATACATAATATCTTTATCAACGATATTACATAAGTACTTTGTTAAAATCTATAACTCCAAAAGAAAACTGTTTTTTACACGTGGTAAAAAAAATCAGCGTGCATCCGTTGTGAACAGCCCGAATCGACATGAGCGCAAGGTAAAGTGCGCTTGCGTGAAGAAGAGCAAGAACTTCATTTATATTCCTATACCAATGATAAATTTTCAGTTTCACACAGGAGATCGGCTCGGTCCACTACTTGACCGGCGGTATGGAACTATTATACTGATCGGTATCGAGTCTTGCTGGCTAGGATTTAATAAGTATTAAAAGAATTCGCGATCAATAATATACCAAAAATCCTAATAAAAAATGCGGTACAAACACATAGTGTCAGTGGGAATGTTTTTAATGTCTATTATAGTTTTACTGGCTGCTTTGATGTACTACTTTTACCAGAGTAAGGATTTTTTTTCTTGTTTATTCTATTGCAACAATTTCGATGTTTGAATGTGTACCATACACGTTGCAGAATTTGAAATTCTAAACGATTATCCATTGCTGAAACTACTTTTACGAAAAATCCAAGGCTTTTACTCATTTTACGTATTCAATTAGATCTTATTGCTTCATTTGAGCGTGTGAAATAAAGTAAAATCCGTACGCGTATGATATAATTGTGCGATTGTCAGTCGGAAAATTCACGTGACAAAGTTATTTTTTCAGATGTAAAACCACTATATACTTGCTCGATGTGCAATTGAGATCAATCAAAAGTCTATTAAATTACGATATATATTAGCATCAAAAAAAGCAAGAAACCTACTTGTGTCTAGAATTGAAGATTACATCGGCTGTTGAGTTCAGTTAACACGTGTCGAAATGTCACTTCAGTGCAATAATCACTTTTATCATGCCTTCACGCGACTTCCTGTCTTAGCATGAATGAAGTATCATAAAACACTTAAATACATGAATGAATTTACAGAGGACTGTGCACTTGGAACGTTTCGGTGCCGAAATACAACTCCCGTAGTATGCATACCACAAAACAAATGGTGCGACGGTGCACCTGATTGTGCCGAGGAAGATGACGAGGACATTGAAGATTGCGGTAAGACAAATCAGAACGATGGCTATTCAAGGTCTATTGTTTCACCCATACTATGACATTATTTCCAGTTGATAATAAACTTAGTATTTATCCATATCCCAAGCCAAATTACAATGTCATGGATTTTTATTGCCCACCCGCTGCGATAGGTAAGCTTCAACCGACGCGACTTAAAAATCAACTGCAAACATTTGATTTCATCTTGCAGATGTCGGAAACTGTACGTATGGAAACAAAAGTCATGATTGCGCCGTAAAGTGCGAACATTTAGATGGAAATGTGTCTCAAAACATATCTGAATTCGTAATACAAATGTGAGAATTTTTAAAACTTAGGAAATATTATACATAACCGATGTGTTCGGTGGTAAATAAATGTATTATACATAATAACTTTATAAAATATAAAATAAATTTTTCTACAGGACCATTACAGACAGTAACATCAACATTTTACGTAAAAATGATTTCCTCCGATTTTCTAGACTAAAAACACTGTAAGTTTTATTTTTTCACGTCCCGAAAATTCTTGCTAACTACTTAAAATTAAATTTTAGCCATCTTTTGGAAAGTCAAATAAAAATATTAGAACCAAACGTATTTATGGCTCAAAAAAATTTATCAAGATTGTAAGTACATAAGAAATAATAAAAAATCAACTACGATACTTGTGCTCAATAAATTTTTTATTTTATTCAGAATCGTGGCAAATAACGAAATTGAAGAAATAGTAAAAGAAAACTGGAATGGTTTAGAAAAATTAAGCCTTTTTGATGCTAATTGCAACCAGATACGTTCGATTGATTTATCCTTTTTTGAAAATAGCACACTGTTGACTTTCATGTAAACCAAATATATATATTCATTTGGTGTAAAACCATAATAATGTTTCAAAATTTGACTAACAAAATTATTTTTTTTCAGAGATCTAAGCTACAATTTATTAACTTCAGAAAGCCTGACTCTCCCTTATTTGCCAAAACTTGATCATTTGTAAGACAAATATTTACGATAATAATAACAAAAAAGACAATGAATCTGTAGATTTTGCTTTGTCAAGGAATTTAATTTAATTTTTTAATTTATTAATCTCGATTTTTCAAATACTTTCATATTTCAGTAAACATTTCTTTTTACATTTCATGCTGGGTTTTCAATCAGAAACTTGGAAGACAATCGTTTGACAAAAATAAAGGCCAATATGTTTGATGGTTTGATTTCATTGACGCGGCTGTACGCTCTTTTATTTTCATATTACATGACATTGATTAGGTCGTAATTTTTCATAACATTTCATTTGGCTCATAGATTTTTGCAGTACAATCAAATTGAGCAGATCGATGAAGATGCTTTCGCCAGATGCAAGTCTCTAGTAGAATTGTACGAACTTTTGAAAAATTTACTTTCGTTTTCGTATTTTTTAATTTTTTAATTTTTTCCAGGAACTTGATGCAAAATTCCATTGTGGCCTTATCGCCAAATATATTTACCCCCTTAGGCAATCTCACTGCTCTGTAAGTACATAACTAGTTTTTCTAAGTCTAATACTCTTGTGTTTTTCTTTATTTTATTCGATTAATATTGTTATGAAACGTTGATATGATAATCGAGATTACATAAGCAGCACGTACGAGTCGGATGAATTAGGTTGAAAAAGGATAAAATCTTACACATTTCATCCCTCTAATCCATTTACGTGCTCGAAGTGTAATCAAGGGAATTCATGTAAAGAGTTTAGCTCATTCAGCAATACCTGCGCGCGTAAGCTCTGGCTTGTTTTTTTACTCCAACCACAATGTCAATAGTGTTTCGAATAATATTATGAGGAACACTATATTATACTTAAATAATTGAAAAAAATGTAAAAAATATTTCTAAATAAGAGGTAAGAGAAATTTGAGAAAATGAAAAACATAAAAATGAAAAGCATTGTCTTTACGCAAACTCCTATTCCTGGGTAGAAATATAATGAGGTTGACATTTAAAAAGTACCTCAAGAAAGTAAAAAAACCAATTAAAAAGTAACTTTGAACTCCGCAAGAATATTTGAAAAATTGTCTGAATGATTGTATGTTTCAGATTCCTTGGATACAATCCTTTCAAAAACATACCAATGGATGCTTTGCAGCCTCTCAATTCAAGTTTAAGAACACTGTAATGAATTGTTATACTGAATTGTTTTAAAAATTTGAATATTTACCTTATTCTCATCTGACATTAAAGTTTTTTGTTATACTTATAGGCATCTTGAAGATATAGAAGTTCATCGGATAGAAAAAAATGCCTTTGATATTTTCAAAGAGCTTAAATTTTTGTAAGTATGCGACATAAAATAATGCTGTCACAATTACTTCAACTGTTGTCTTTAACAGATATTTCAAAAACTTTTACTACTGCGCTGCTTATACACCGAGAGTCAAAATTTGTCGCCCACTTAATAATGGTAAATATAAATTAATAACGAAACTATGCTCGAATCAAAAATACTTCTAATCGTTCAACGAAGCTAAATATTTTTCAAAATCTTTACATAAGAATTGAATTAAGACATTTAGTACATCTTTGAACATTGAACTCATTTATAGGTGTCTCATCCTATACAGATCTCTTGGATAAACCAGTATTACGAGCTGCAGTTTGGGGAATCTCGTGTGTCACTTGTCTTGGCAATGCGCTAGTGTTATGGGGCAGATTCACAGCAAAAGACGAAAATCGCGTTCTCAGCATTATCATTCGGAATTTAGCTGGCACGTTATTCGTTTTTATCGACAATAAAAATAATCAATTGATCCATTTTTTTCAATTTCAGTGTCGGACATGTTAATGGGATTTTATTTGTTTATTATTGGATTGGAAGACGCACGATTTCGAAATACTTATAGCCGAGAAATAGCAAATGTATGGATGTCTTCGTGGTCTTGTACTCTTATCGGTATACTGGCTATGACGTCGTGCGAGGTGGGTGTTATAGTCAAATTTAAAGTAAAGGACAATATTTCAATGTAAAATGAAGGACTATATTTCATTTTGAAATGTTAAACTTTTTGAAACAATGAAGCTTTTATTTTCTATTTATAGTGTTCAAATTTTTTTCAGGTTTCTATGCTCATCTTATCGTTCATGTCCATCGAACGATTTTTACTTATAGCAATGCCATTCAAAGCTCACAGATCCATCACTGCACAAACAGCGACTTCGGCCATGACTGTGGTTTGGATAATTGGAATCACTGTTGCTCTCGTTCCTGGTTGAAGATTTAAATTTTTTTCTCAATGTCTTAGCATTGTTGACTCACGTGGGATACTTTTTTCAGCTATCCTTTGGCGCAATAGCACGCGATTTTATGGTATAAATGGCATGTGCTTCCCTCTTCACATTGAAGATCCATACCTTATTGGATGGGAGTACTCAGCGTTCATTTTTCTAGGCTTAAACGTTTTGGGGTGAATATTGTAATTTAAAAATCTTAAAAAAATGTCTTTCCGTTGACAAATTAGTAAAATGACTGAAACTAGAAATGCGTCATCGAAGTATACGTATCTTCAAAATTCAACACCTTTAATATTATTTTAGACTCTTGACAATTGGCTACGTTTATACTGCAATGTTTTGGAGCATTAGAAAAACACGTCTAGCCACAACTCTGTCAATTGGAGATGTTGAATTCGCATTACGATTTTTTCTCATAGTGTTGACTGATTTTCTTTGCTGGGCTCCGATCATTGTGATGAAAATCATGGCACTAGCGTCTTATCCCGTTTCACGTGAGTCTGTTGGTTAATAAAAGGATTATTAATAAAAACGACAATGACCTTTTACTAATTTTTTCAGCCGACTGGCACGCATGGGTAGTAATATTCATTTTACCCGTCAACAGTGCTATCAACCCGTTGTTATATACATTTACAACACCAAAATTCAGAGAGAGATTAAGCGAAGGGTGGTTTGGTCACGTACGTAGCTATGTTTCTCGCAAAGCCTCCAGCGGTAAGTAATCTCAAATCCATGCAGACAAAACCAGTTTTATTCATTTGCATTACAATTCTTCGAATAAAATTTTACAGATTCTCATCTATCCAATTCATCTTTAAGAGACAACAATATGATACCCATGTCAGCAATCGTTTATTCAAATGAGGGCAAAAGAAATAAACAAGTATCTAATAATGAAATTCTTCTGATAAATTTAATAAAAAATGATTGAATTTGAAAAACGAAGTATTGTATTTCCCACAATTGTGAAGTTGGTGATCATTATTATTGAAAATAGCTTTCAAATTTATTAATAAAAATTTCCCCAGACTATAAAAATAGTATTTCACATTCAACTAAATCATCAAACTTTGCTTTCAATTTTCATTTCATCTATAGTGATTAAAAAACGTTGACTGTTTGTAAGAAGATTTTGGTGGTTTTACTACTACTATTGAACATTAAAGAACTGAAATTTAAATTTTAGAGTCTTTTTCCTTCTTTGAGTCTTCTTTCTGAAATTAAATTTGACTTTTTCGATTTTCAATGTTTGTTTTTTAATTCAAAAGAAAGAAAAGAATAGAATTTGAACAATTAGCTTCATTGTACAATGTATGTATGCACAAAATAAAATCCCGACCAACAACTTGCTGACAGTTCGTGTTACTTGGGTAGTGCTAGTTTTGGCGGTATTTTTAATTTAAAACGAAAAAATAATTCTCAAACATTTGCAAGTCTAAAAAAAACGCAGAGAACTTTTTTTTTAAATTACTCGTGGAATGAGTACTTCACGATGGTCGATCACATTTCATTCAAGGAGAGGGAGGACAATTACTATTGTCCAGGTTCACGTTTTAACAATCAATTTTTTCAGTAATCGAAGGTACTACGCTCGAGTCAAAACTGGTAACTTGGCATTGATTTGAACCAAAATATAAATTGCACCAAGTATGTTACGGTACCTATAAGTCTACCTAATCAAAAGTACCGTTTTAATGAATATGCGTTAAAAATGCATGATTAGCGATTTTGGTTTGATCGGTTGGGCGCGTTATTAATTGTCATATTCATGCTTAAATCTACTGTTGTTGTTGGCTGATGGCGAAATCTGACACGAAGTCTGCACTGGGTAATTTGTTGCAACTCTAATCGCCTTAAAGTAGAATGCGTAAAATAAAATAAAAAATATTATCAGACGATGAACGTATCATTATCGATCCATTGATCGTTGGGATTAAGAAAATAAATATCAGCAGCAATTTAAGATGGTAATTTTTCTTAAGATATTAGTGACGTTTCGATCATTCGAGCCAAGATTTTGAAGATCCAAGACTCAGAGATTGAGACTGGAGTTTGCTACTTATTGCTCGAATACATCAAGTCTCAGAGTTGAGTCATGGTCTCCGTGCGTTGCATGTTTTTGGTCTGAGAGCATATGCATACAGCACTGCACATTGTTGCAGAATGCAGATACCGAATGCAGACCGAGACCAGCAGTACCAGAGAAAGAGAGTTGGAGAGCATCAGTGAGCAGTCTGATCTTACTGTAATAATAGATATAGGTATATGTTGTAATGTGCTGGCGAGGAAGGCTCTTGCTTGTATGTGTGTACTTTAATGTGTGTGTGTATATGTGCATCAACTATTGCAAACGCTAAAACGAACCCCGCTCGGCGCAAGCTGGTAAAGCAAAGTAGTAGTGGGTGAGCCCAGTGCGCATGCGTCCCGCATCTCTGTTTCTCTTTTATTTCTGTCAATGCGCCAGACAGAGACAGCGCCAGTCCAGTGCGAACGCGAGCAGCAAAATGGACGCCTTTGTGTCGGTTTTCTTCGTAGCTGCACTATAAATAGTGCCTCCTGGTGCAGGAGCCTGGCCGGCGGCCCACAAAGACTCCAAGGACACGCTAGCGAGCCCCAGCCGAGGAGCAGCTGAATACGAGGAGAGACGGAGCGCTCTTGGAGGCGGATAACAGCGCGCGTTACTAACACGCCAGCCGCCAGCCACCGCTATAGACCATTATACATTGCGCTACACCAACACAGCTGCACCTCGCTGCTCTCGCGTATATACACATCTACGATCCCGCCAAGCAAAACATCTTTTATATTTCCAACATTCGCTTCGCCGAGCCCACCCCGGACGATACCCGCCGACGAATTCACTCCTTACTGGTAAGACTTGCACGAATGCTATCTTGAAAGCGTCAACCTCCTTTTGCCTCGTCCTAAAAATTACGCAGAAATAACTATTCCGTGGCGGCCTGTGCTGCGTCTCGTACGTGTGTGTCTCTGCGTGTCCATATATATACCTTTCATACTTGTGTATACATAAATATATATATGTATACACATACACGTATATACATACTAATATTCTCGTCCGTTACTCTGTGTACGTGAGAGAATAGAATGTGTGTTTATGCGTGATACCTCGCTGAGGTAAACCGATTTCACTTTTTTAACCAATTTCCACCAAAAATTCACCATCGATAACTTGGCTTCATCTTTTTCTGCAGGTTACTGACTTTCAATCAACTATGAATACTCTACTTCAAGACCCTAGAGCTTCTTCAAAGTTTGGCTAATGACTGCCAAAACATCATGGGAACTTGAGTTTAAAAAACTGTTGCTAGCGCCTTAGTGGTGGTACTTACTAAACGTTTGTTAAGTGTAATCAGTGTACAGTTTCTCTTTGTGTTTCCTTAAACAAGTTTTGTGATCAAACATTTGATCTGTGCTTCAGTGATGCAATGAAAATAAGTGTGGTTAGTCATTACAGTGCACCTAGACACTCAGTATTGTAACCAAAAAAGTTCAACCGTTAATTTAAGCTGTGAGAATCTGATAAGTATACATTCAAGCTTACACTATCAGATGCCAGAACAAATCAAAGTCAAAATGAACGGGGTAGTACCAAATGTACCAATTACTACTCTTGCAGGCATTGCAAGCCTGTCGGATTTGTTGCCAGAGATGCCTCTGCCAACTCCTTTACCTCAAACTTTGTCCAATAAATCTCTTCTATTTCATCCAAGGGTAACTGAAGAGGCCAAGATTTTACTTAGTATGCAAGATGATAATCTGATACCGCAGCTTATCATGTCAATCTCGCAAACATCATCTGAGCATATTGAATTGAAAGATCAGTATGCGCATTTAGAGCAACCTTTGGAAGCGCAGCAAAATCATCCAGAATTATTAAAAGCAATTTTAAAAACTAATCCTAATGTTTTTAAAGGGAACAAATATGGTTCTGCACAAATTTGGCCCCAACAGCAATTAAGCTGCAGTTATGAAGGATTTTCCCCATCTTACTCAAATTCATCAGGATCTAGGCAAACACCACAAGGTAGTCCTGCTCACATGGCAGTAGGACGTTCAATGATACCTGGTGGTATACCACTTGCGCAACATCCTGGGATGCCAGTTGCTCCCCAGAATCATACAGACGTTACTCAAAGTAGTCCTTTTACTGTGCCTTCGCCATCTTCTCGTGCAACAGTCATTACTGAGCAAACTAGAACATCTACTACTCCACAACATTTAATTGATGAAACTCAATATTCTAATAATGTAGCAGCTCAATTTAATATGCAGTCTCCAGCACATTTGAATATGGCTAGCCCAGTTGTATCGTCTCTTGGTAATGTCACTCCGCAACATCATATGATCAGTAGTACTGGAATGAGCTCTCATCAAAATATGCATATGACGACAACTGCAGACAATAGTGACCAACTGTCTCAACAAATGCAAGCACATCACCACCCTCTACACCAACCTCATCAAATGCATCAGCCCCAAATGGCTGTTCATCAACAAATGTTTGATCCAATGGTTGGTAGACAAGTTCATCAACCTCAGATACCTCAAACAATGGATATTGATCATACCATTGGACATGATTATCAGCAAAATATTCTGGATCAGGTTGCTGGTCTTTCTGAAATGTTGGACGCTGTTCCCCCTATGACATCGGCACAACCCAATGTGTTTGATAGTGTAAATACTAACTCAAATATAGGTAATCCAATGATGTCTTTACCACAATCTGGATCATATTCTACACATCAACCAGATATAACATATGATCCATCGATGGCGCAACACTTATTGCAAATGCCTTATGGAGGACAGCAACAGGTTGATCTCGCACCATCAGAACATTTGTTACAGCAGCCAATGCAACCACAAGTACAACAACCCCAAGTACAGCCACAAGTGAACATGTTTGAGAAAGAAAAAATTTCTTTAAAAGAACCTGTCATTATGCTTAACAGATCATTGGCTGATCAAGCATTGATGAAAAAAGCTCTAGATGCATCTCCTCATAAATCATCAGGTAGAACAACACGAAATAGAGAAAGTATGTCTTCTAAAAGTGTGGATAATAAATCAATCAAATCTGAATCAGATAGCGATGAAGACTATAATAGTAAAAGCAACAAATACTTTAAATCTAAGTCAAAAGATAAAGAAAAATCAGATAAAAAAGAAAAACGTACTTCATCAGCTAGAAGAAAACGAACACTTGAATCCAGTGATGAAGATGATAAAAAGAATGAGACTGTTTCACCAGTTAAACCAAAAATTCGAAAAATTGAAATGAAACTTATCCCTGTTTTACCCAAGCTCAGTGTCGAAGAGCTAATGGAAACAAATACTTTTCAACGATTTAACTCATTGGTTGAAACAATATTTGATAATACAGAAGAAGCAGCCTTTGAAGAGATCGAAGAAGATGGTGATGTTCCACAGGAATTGCTCATTCCTGACCATCAATTACAAACATTATGTTCCGAAGCAGCAAAATTGAAATCACTGGCTGCCATGGAATCGGTACCTGCTGAAAAACTAGTTAGGCTATTGAATATCTTAGAAAAAAATATTCGCGACGGAGCTCGAGTTTCGCCATTGGCGGATCCAGATGACGATGTCGAGCAAAGCCGAATGTGGATGCAGATAGCAATGAGCAGAGTGCAACAAGCCGTCGATGCCTCTCTAGTTTGCTTACATATTATGACATCGAGTAACATGCCAAAAGCAATTTATTTGGAAGACGTGATCGATCGAATAATTGTTTTTGTCAAATTTCAATTACAAAATACTATTTATCCATCCTATGATCCAGTTTACCGAGTGGAATCGAAAAGCAAAAACGAGTCGCTGCTTTCAAGCGCGAAAAAGAAACGCAGCCACGCTAAAGAAGTCCGAGAGAAAAATTTAGTTATGGTCTATAGTAAACTACATGAGTTGGTTGGGCTTCTAGCAGAGCTCCTAGGTATACAGATTTTAACGGACACCAGCGTGTTGCACGCCTCGACGATGGGTGTTGCTCCCTTTTTCGTTGAGAACGTCAGCGATCTACAGCTCTCGGCTTTGAAGCTAGTGACGGTAATCTTCACCAAATATGAAAAGCACCGGCGTTTATTGCTCGAAGATATTCTAGCGAGTATAGCAAGGCTACCAAGTAGTAAACGAAGTCTGCGCACCTACAAGCTCAGTACAGATGAACATATCCAGATGCTGACTGCACTTGTACTTCAGCTCATCCAATGCGTTGTCGTTCTTCCAGAAACGGGAATACGCGGTACGGGAGAAAAATTATCGAAAGAAGAAAAAGAATCGGGTCTGATGAACAATGTCGACATCGATCTGCTAATATTGAACAAGTACGACGCAGCGCAAGGAATTGCCGGCAACTTTCTCGGGGCCTTTCTGAAAAAGTGCAGCAACAAAGGCGAAGAAGTCGACTACCGTCCTCTTTTCGAAAATTTCGTCCAAGATCTGTTGGCTACGGTGAACAAACCTGAATGGCCAGCGGCAGAGCTGATGCTTAGCTTGCTGGGAAAACTGCTGGTCAGCCACTTCAGCAACAAAAGTTCAGACATGGCGATACGCATAGCCAGCATAGAGTACCTTGGTGTCGTTGCAGCTCGTTTGCGAAAAGATGCTGTCAATTCGCATTGTAAGATCGATACCATCGATCAAATTATCAAAGACATCAAGCAAGAACAGGATCGCGACTCCGATTACGATAGCGTAAAAGATACCGCCATCAAAGGACTCAACGAAGAAGAGGAGCGCGTCGTCTTTCTGCAAAAGGTTCTTCTAGATTATCTTGCTGTTAATGGTACGAGAGATTCAGGCTTGGCTTACGCTCGCCACTTCTATCTTGTTCAGTGGTACAAAGATTTAGCTGTCGACAAGCAACGCATTGGACAATCCAACAAGAACATAAGCACTCCCAGTAAAAAGAGTCCAAGCAAAAGTAGTAGCAGCAGCAAGCATAAAAAGAACAAAAGTCGCAGTCGTCATAAAGTAAATAATTTTGATGTTTGAATCATTTTTAATCATTTTTAATTTTTTCAATGTTTCTCTAATTATTATTTTTTTTTTAACAGATGAGCGACGATGATAGCGACGATGACCACGATGATGATCAGGATGGTGACGAAGATCAAGAGAGCAAAGAACAAAAGTACGCCGAGATTTATCGGATAATTGAAGACAAAAAGCGGCTCATAATTCGTAAAATTAGACCGTGCAGTACGAGCACAAAATCTGACAACTTACAGACGTACATAGACTCCAGTTCGGCAGAGCTTATTTCGCAATATTTAGCCTCAACGCGCCCTTTCTCACAATCTTTTGATATTTATCTTCAACAGATCTTGCGGGTACTCACTGAGAATTCAATAGCTATTCGAACGAAGGCAATGAAGTGCTTGACAATGATCGTCGAGGCTGATCCAAGTGTGTTGGCTCGCGTCGACATGCAACTGGGTGTCAAGCATTCTTTCCTCGATCACTCTACGTCTGTACGCGAAGCAGCTGTAGATCTCGTTGGGAAGTTTGTATTGAGTAAACGCGAGCTCATTGACAAGTACTACGACAAACTAGTGGCACGAATTCTCGACACGGGCGTTAGCGTTCGTAAGCGTGTCATTAAGATTCTCAAGGACATCTGTATGGAGTATCCTGATTATGAAAAAATTCCCGAGATCTGCGTGAAAATGATCAGGCGCGTCAATGACGAAGAAGGAATTCGCAAGCTAGTTATGGAGGTCTTCCAAAACATGTGGTTCACGCCAGTCCGCGATCGTGACGCCAAAGCTCTGCTACGCAAAGTTATGAACATCACTGATGTCGTTGCTGCCTGCAAGGACATGGGTTTGGAGTGGTTCGAACAGTTGCTCGTTAGCTTATTTAAGCCCAAGGAAGATAAAGAGGATAGCACCAAGTTACAAACGGAGCCACCGAAAGCGCTTGTTACCGCTTGCACGCAAATCGTTGACTGCCTCATCGAAAATGTATTGAGACTCGAGGAAACCAATCTCAATAACGGGCCCGTTTCTAACGACGCAGAAACACCGAAACGCGGCGCTTCTCAGCGTCTTGTCGCTTGTCTAACCACCCTCTACCTCTTCGCCAAAATTCGGCCACAGCTTCTGGTTGGCCATGCTATAACTCTGCAACCTTATCTTAGTTTAAAATGTCAAACACAAGGCGATTATCAGATAATTAGTAGCGTAGCTCACACGCTCGAGTTGGTTGTACCTTTGATGGAGCATCCTAGTGAGACGTTCTTAGCCCAGCTGGAGGAAGATTCCGTTAAACTAATTTTGCAGCACGATCGTTCGGTCGTAGCCAGCTGCCTATCTTGTCTCGGCTCGATCGTAAACAATGTAACCCGTAACTTCAAACTAATTCGCGACTGTTTCAATAAGTATTACGGGCACATTGCTCATTATAAATCATTTTACGAAAAAGATCCAAAGAATCCTTCACTAGCCAAAGTCAAGCCACTTTTTCGCCGTGCTCTCTTCACCGTGGGTCTGCTTCTGCGACACTTTGACTTCACGGATCATCAAGTGATCGATGGCTTGCCCGAAAACATCAAAGATCAGGTATTCGAAACATTAAGCTACTTCGTCGAGCAAGAAAATGACGATACACGCCAATTCACGTTATCTGCTATTGGCTCGCTTTGCATACGGCACTGTGACTTCATGATGTTGCCTCAATTAGAAGAACTGTACCATTACTTCCTCACGTCGGAAGTCGCACCTGTACCCATGAGAGTTCAGGTTCTCAACAACATCGAGCTTTATTTGGCTGAAGAAGAAAAACGCATGATTCGGCAAGATCTCGAGTGGGCAAAATTATCGAAGCAAGAAAATCTTAAAGAGATGGGTGATGTCTCTTCGGGGATGGCCAGTGCTGTTATTCAACGTTATCTTACTCAAATTCTCGAATCCTATCTTCACAGCAACATAAATGTGCGTCATGCGGCACTGAAGGTTGTTCAACTTGTGTTAGCCCAAGGTTTGGTGCACCCAGTAGCTATTGTACCTTACCTTATATGCATGAGTACTGATTGTGAGAAATCGCTCAGCCATAGCGCTGACAAACAGCTACAGGACATCGAAAAAAAATATCCTGGTTTCGTTCACACGAAAGCTCAAGTAGGTATCCGCTTGAGTTACCGTCTCCAGCAGATACTGCAAAAAGATTTGATACTCGTTCGTGGCATGCGCATCAAAGAGGGAGAGTATCCCTCAGCTCTCAATGGATTTCTTTATAGCATATTACGTGGTACCAAACAGCAACGTCGAGCCATTGTTCAGTCAATTTTGAAGCAATTTGACGAAAGTGTCAAAACCAGTCTTTCGCAGATGCTTTACCTTGCAGATAACTTAGCCTACTTTAGCTATCAAGTACAAGACGAACCGCTATTCATAATTCATCACATCGACATTATAATTTCTATGTCTGGAATGAATCTACTTCAACAATTTAAAGAAGCACTGATACCAAAAAATAATCAAGTGCTTGGTAATCAAACGACTCATCTTCAGCTACCTCAAGAGATTCCTCTAGAGCAGCAACAGTTGCTGCACCAAATTGAACAAATCCAACAAATGTACCCACAGGTAATAAAAATTACTATGAAAAATTATAATTTTAATCTCAATGTAAAATGTTTCGTTAAAAAATCGATATTCCTGTCATTTTAGGGAGATGGTTTGAATATAGCTGGACAAGTAGCAGGTATCACTCATCCAACGGCAAGTGCCATTCCCAGTCAAGTAGCTGGCATAGCACCGGATCAGCTTAATTCTGCAGCGTCTATGCCACCTAACCAACCTACACAACCGGCTATGCAACGTTTCAATCCAGATGGAACACCTAAACCCGAACAAATGTTATCTGTTGCACTCGAAGACGAAGAAGATGATGAAGAAGATGAGGATTCGGTGCTTGATCGAGTCCCTCACGATACGCGGCAACTTCGTGGCTACATAACTGCTAGTCAAGGATTTTTATTACTTTTAAATTTACGCCAACATCTTAAAGATTTGTACGGGTTTAGTGACGCAAAAATTAGCCAATATTCACCGATAGAATCGGCTAAAATTTATGAAAAAGCTGTTAGTCGTAAAAATAATCAGTTGTTCAAACCTAAAAACACTTTGGAAAGAATTGCAGGTGACAAGCAAAAAACTGAGGATAAAGAGCTCGATGACGAAGGCCGACGTCTACTCGTTAAAGAGTATCTCAACTTTAAACAGCTCATGCTTAAATTTGATCCTGATGATCCTGAAGATGATGATGATAACGATGATGGTACCGGCAAGTCACCTAGGAAAAGTCGACAAAGCCACCATGGAAATCCTGGATCCTCCGAGGTGGTTAGTGAGCCGGTACAGTATCAAGTGCACCAGGTACTCGAACAGCAAAATCACTCCACGGCCCCAACTCAAGGACCACCGCGTGTACCAAAACTTACCATTCATGCAACGCATCATCATTCGCCTGAAAAAGAACATCGTAGTAAGCACCGAACCAGCCACAAAACGGAAAAACCGAAAAAACATAAGAAAAAGAAACGGAGACGAATATCCGATAGCAGTGACAGTGGAGACGACTACAGCGACCCAGATTTCGCAGTGTGAGTAGTTCCTCGGTCTTCCAGAGTTAAGGATCTCTATCATTTTCTCATCAATTTAATCTTTTCGCGATATCACTATTGTGCTGGTGCTGGACGCTCATACTCGGAGTAACTTGAGTGCTTTGAAGACACTTGTATCTATTGTGTAAATATTTGATGTCGATCATAAATTGTGATTTGAAAAAAAATACATCGTATCTGTTAAGTAAGCAGACTATAATAAATATGGACCAGAAAAGAATATCAATGTTTATAAAGTTGGAAATATAAATAAATATAGGAATATATTACTAAGTTTAAGATGCAATTTTAAAAAAAATTGAAAAGGTAGAAAATTGATTTCTAAGCTGGCACAATTTATTCAAACTAATAAACTAATAAAGCGCAATCCAGTCACTTTTACTAAAACTCAAAGTTGTTTTGAATGATAATTCTAAATTTTGTAAAACAAAGGCATGCATTATCTCTGCATAATGCTCATTATGTATAAAAATTCTGGAAAATAAGTGATTAAAATCTTTCTAAAAGATCTTATTTTCTTACAAAATAAAAAGAGTGTTACAATGATAACAATTATATAAAGTGATGACATAAAGGCGTGTTTACTTTTTCACTTCTTTTGATGCTATTTTCAATCGAAATTTTCTAAATTTACAAGCTTTTGGATCCTTTTTATGTTTTTTTTTTTTTTTTTTTTAAGTAAACTAATATGCATTATATCTTTCAATTATTATCTGTAAGATATTAAACGAAAAGATTGCTACTTATAATCAAACTACAAAATCGTTGTTACTTATGATAAATCATTATTTTTCATGGAGTTCCGAAGTATTCAAAAAATTGATAATCATATTAGCTATACATGAGATACATTTCATATTATAGTACTACGTCTTTGCATTTTTCTTTACCTAGCTTCTTATATGTCTAAGTTAAATATTGTTCATAAATAATCTCGTAAATTTAATTGTTGTAATAGACCAAAAGTGGCGTTAGTAGATAGAGAAAAGTAATTCTTTTTTTTGTGAAAATTTTATGTTATGCTCGTCATGTGATTGTTAAAAAGTAAATCTTATTATTAATGTCGTTTACACTTATAGTTTGTCTTCAGGTGATTTCCAGATCAAAATTTTGGTCGTTAATTGAATTTTAAGAAGCTTCTTGATATTGCCGCGATAGGTTCAATCAAAGTTTTCCAATTAAGTACACAAAAGCAGATAAAATTTATTTTCTACAAAACGTCAGAAGCGTGCAATGATATAGATCTTTTAGTGTCAGTGAAAACATTTTTCATTTCACTAATGTATTTTAATTCATGAACAAAATAAGGCATAAGATTACGTGATAATTTTGATTGAATGGAATAAAGAAAGTGTGAGAGAGAATAAATGAAACCATGTTTTAACTTGTGTCGCAGCTCAGAAGCTCAGATTGCAAGAAGAAAAATAGAGAGAAAAAAGAGAGAAATAGAAAGAAAGATCTGTAAATATTATTAATGCATAAAATTATAATGAAAAGTAATATAGATAGCAATTATTTCTCAGATTGATAAATAGGTAACAAGTTATCTATACTCTTATTGTAAAAGGTACATACTAAGATGGTATATACTTGGGAGTAAATACGTTGATGAGAGGAGAATTTTTATGTTATTAAGCTTTTTGCTTAAAAGAATGAAAGGTACTATCTAGGGTCTACCTTTCCGATGTAATTATTTCTAGAAAGTACAGTGAATTTAAAATGATTATATTTCTACGTATGTATAGTTTTAAATAAATTTTAAAAAAATTAACGGCTCTACGAGTACATAAGTATTTCTATAAGATGCATCTCATTGTATGGAGTGTAGCTATTGTGTCGAATATGGTTCTTACACAAAATAAAGTACATATTGTATATTGAGTAAGTTGAAAATATAACTTTGTAGAATAGTATCCTGTTCGACGCAATATCGAGGCTCGTTTGTATTATAAATCATTTTCGCAGATAACACGTACACTATCACACATGCACACACATTATCAGAATGTTTTTGTACTTGGTATTAAAGAAAAAAAACTTCATCGACACTGACTAACTCAAAAACTATTCAAACCTGCGATCGCATCAACTGAGTAAAAAATATATGTGTAAATATATATGTATTTATAAAGACATGTATATACACACCATTTTTCGAGCGGAGAGAAATGCAGTGTTAATGTTATCTGTAACATGCAATTAACCGTTTGTGCGTAGATATCCAAGGAAACGAGAAAATCGTTGTAAGAAAATGCGGTTGTGAGATAATGGAAAAGTGAAAACAAAAGTGACATCAATAGGCGGCATTTCTGGATAAACGTTAACATTCATTTACTCTTACTTATCGTGTACATCGTTTTGAAATTTATTGAAAAAAAGAGTTAAAAATAAATAAAATAAACATAGAAAAATGAAAGCTCGTTTTTTACATTTTCTTTCAAAACAGTTCCCTAAGGCCATTTCTCTTTGAGATTAAAATAGCAAAGATTTTTATTGGTAAGAATTGTTTTTTAATTTAGTACCATCTATTTTTTACACAGGCTTATATATAATCTCATAGTTCTTATGTAAGTAGAACTAGGTCGGTGTCATTTATTTTGACGAGTCATCGAAGTTTGAACATCTTCCTGACTTTTTTCAACAGTCCTAGAAAATATAAAAAAAGAAAAAAATGATTTCACATTTGAAAAAGATTTCTCGAGAGAAATCCTATAGAAATAAATGAAACGAAATAAAATATTCGTTAGTACCTATCAGAAGTGCCGGAGTCATTGCTGGAGAAGTTTGTTTGCAAAGCGTCGAGCAGTTTCCGCTCCATTTTATTCTGATAACCGATCGAAAAATCGTACACTCGTCTATCTTCAACTCGGCGGCCTCTAGAATTGAGCGCGCGCCGACGCTCGTCGATCAAGCGCAGCTTTTCGCGCTGCTCTCGGGAACGGAGCACCAGCTGACGTTTGCGCTCGGCCTCGGCTCGTTTGTGCACGGCCAGTCTCAAGAGCCGATCCCGAGCAGTGGAGTCGTCGTTGACCGGACGCCCGGGAGACCGTAATGGCTCGCACGGGTCTCGCGGCTGCGAACTACAGGATTCATCGCAGGATTTAGCCGAGATCGCTGCGACGCTGGTAGGCTGCTCGGACGAGTGGGACGCGAGATCGGCTCGTCTCCGCTGACGCCACTGCTGCACGGCTTGTCGCTGCTGCTCGCGCAGCTCGAGGTAGCGACGGTACCAGAGCTCGTGCTCGACGATGGCCTCGCGGCTCAGATCGGGACACTTGGCCTGGACCAGACGCACCAGCTGGGCCAGGCTCTGCTTGCCGGACTTGGAGCGCTGCTGCTGGCGCTGGCGCAATCTGCAGAACAGCTGGTGGTCCTCCTCGCTCCAGTTGCCGTTGTGGCCGCTCCTCGCCAGCAGACCGCACAGGTCCTGCACGCTCGACGACGCTTCTCTGTCGCTGACGGTGCTTCTCTTTGCCGGCCCGGTCTCGCCGCTGCTGCTGCCCTTCGTCGAAGCTTTTTCCTCCTGCTGTTTGCGTACGACTCGCAGCAAGCCTACCAATTCGCTCTCGAGGTCCTTTTGCTCGGCCACCAGAGCGTCGAGGGCCACGAGTGATTCTTTGCTCTCTTGCATTCGCTTCCACAAGGAGTGAAGTTTCGATTTGAACGACTCCAAGTCTGACATGTAAAATAAAAATGTTCGATAATAATTTGATTTTGTATTTACTTTCATCTCAACTCGTGAGCTATATGCACGTACCGATTGTCTCAACGTTGTCTTCGTTTATCATTGATTTGGCATCTAACAGCTCTTCATAAATTACTCGCACATTTTCATTCAACGTGCCCGTCAATTGTTTCCTAGTGAATTTTCTCGTGTTATCGATTCGCTCGCTTTTAAAGAGATAGGTAGCAAAATTAAGGTAAAAATATGAATAGTCAAATGCTTTTTTTGAGATTTTCAGGGATTACTGTTGAGCCATGTGAACATTCAAAAAAGAATCAAATTTGAATTTGTTTGTTAAAATTATGTTCAATAGAAATCTCAAATAATGCATTCAAAAATGATTATACTTTTTCTAGCTTGATCGATACACCACTAATATTAAACAATCAATTTCTTACCTTTCGATCTCAACACTTTCAGAATTGCGCCTAATGGTACAAACCATTTCAAGATCGAGCTTTGCATTTGCTAAAAGAGTTTCAATTGATTTTTCAATGTAACATTCCTGCTGCTTCAGTTTTAAATAAACTTTCAAAGTTGGAGATTTAGAGTAACTATCCATTGTATCGTATCATCATTGAAAACCATACTGTTTCGTGGCAGTTCATTCTTACGACCCCTTCGAAACAACTTTGTATGCATCATTCGCTGCAGTTACTATGGTAATTTTTCGGACCTGGGAATTTAAGGACGGCAGAAAGGCGGCTTGGTAAAGAGAAATACGACTGTAAGTATGCTTAAATTTCATTTATATTACAATTTTTTGCATAAATTAGACGATTATCTAATGTACACGCGCATCGATTTCCTTAAAAATTTTCTTACTCATTTACGCTCTCTACATCCATTTCTTCTATTCATTGGCATTTTACCACGTTTTAGAATATACATTCAGATGTATCATTTTTTCTCCAGCTATCTCTACAGATTTTTTGGCTGAACGAGCAGTTATCTGTTGTCAGCTGTAAGTAACGTAATAAATTTTATACAAGTTGTAAAAAATACCATTGGCAACCAGTTGTTGTAATATATTTATACGTTAGCCTTTAGTTTACCATCACGTTTTTCTGATAAACAATAGAATTATCCACATGAAATAATTTAAACAATATTTTACGTATTTTATCAGTTCTTTGCAAATATCAGAATTGTAAATTATTTAATTGCAAATTAAATAATCCTGCATTTATGAAAATCGTGTAAAATTATTTAATTCGAAAATCATACTATTATGAACGTGAATCAGAATTCATTGTTTTCGTGACAATGCTGAAAGTTTAAATAAACATTCTTTGAATTTGTCTAGTTATTTTAATTGAATGTCATCATCTTAATGGTAAAATTTGATTTCACATAGCAACAAACTGTCACAATTTGTACAGTATGCTTGAAATATAGAGCTCTGAAAATTCAAAAACTGAATCAACAAAACTGAGCAAAGTTTGATTGATTTGTTTTCAGTATGACTAGTTTGCTACTACAATTGATTAAGCTTAAGCCTGAGGATAAAACAACAAAAAAACTCATACATATTTTTGAAAATCATTTCCGTTCCATTCAAAACACATCCAAACTTGCTAATATTTTACATTTTTCACTCTTGGACGCATTATAATTAAAATATTTATTTCTTGCAATATTATCCTAAAACTACATGTACCTAATTTTTTACAATATTTTTAAATCCGACTAGAGGATTACAAATTAAAAAGATTTCATCAGAAAAAATTAAAAACATAACAGTTAACAAAATCCTACTATAATCGTTATTTTGGAAAATGGAAAAAACGCGCATTCAATACCATATAATTTAGATTTTTTTCGTTCAATCAAGTCATTCATTCTTACATTCTTAAATGTAAATATACTTATTGTTATCACGTCTTTACTCACATAATTAAGTAATATATTGCCCGCTAACACACTTATCTATTAACTTTATACGCAAAAATTTAATAAATTCCTCAAAAGATAATCACGGACGTCTCGAAGTCTTGTCACTTAATACTTGAAATAGGTCTGAATTTGCAGTGCATCAGTTTCAGATTTTGATTTTAATTGAAAAAGGTATTGTTCAATTATCATTTTAATCATTAAGAACATCACAAATTTTTTGATCAACACATCTTATGTTCTAAAACACTTGACAAGTACAGAGAAAAATTGTATGCAGTGATGGTACTTGAGATAGTGTAAACATTGATCAAGATATAGTACAAGAATTTCGACCTGCACAACTAGTACGTGAATCGTTAATACTTCCGGACGGTGAATTACCTGGCGTTGAAGATCCTGCACTGCTACTACCTATAACATTAGATAAACGCAGCTTACGATGTCCAAGATTCAATGACTTAATGCTACACAGTGTTCTACTGCCACAGGATGTATGAATACGATGTCGAATATGAGGAACAGAGGTCATGGCATACGATTTTAAGTGTGATTTTATTGAACCCGGCAGAGGTAGTTGTTCTATTCCATAAACTGTTGTTCTAGCCACTATCGCACGACATGCCAGTTCTTGTAGACTCAAAACTAAAATTTTTAATATTAAAAATCGTAAATAAAATGTGTTTAAGAGTTCTTTCATTAAATAATATAACAGAGGAAAATCAAATCTGTATTTAAAATATTTTTCAAATAAATTTACCTTTATTTGATCTCCACAAACGTTCCATTCCATTGCGATGAAGGGCCATTCGAGAAAGTTCAGAAAAACTTTCACGAATATTAAAATCACAGAGTGGTGATACCTCAAAGAATGCCATACGATTCTTAGCAGCATATTGTTCAGCATCTCGCTCACTGACTTGGCGTTTAAAGGCCAAATGCAGGCGATTACCAACAAGAACCTTAGGCACTCCAGGAGCTTGCTGTAAAATAATTATAAAAAAAGATTAGCATAAAGAACCATTTTGTGCATATTAATTAAAAAGAAATATATAGTTACTAACCTCTTCTACCTCTTTTAGCCATCTGTCAATTCCATCAAAAGACCACTTATTAGTAATATCATAAACCAGCAGTATACCTTGAGCTCCTCTAGAATATGATCTGATAATAGTGCAGAATCTACCTTGACCTGAAGTATCCCATAGTTGAAGTTTTACCCTTTTTCCATCCAGCAAAATGGTAGTGGTTTTGTAAGCTATAATGATACAAAAAAAACTTAAAAAATGTTTGGCTACAAAAGCGTAATTTACTAACCACTTCCACTGCAAAAGGGAGACTCAAAGGCACCATCGTCCAGACCACTGAGAATCTCCTGTTTACCAACATCACTGTCACCTACCAAAAGAAACTTGAGCAAATAATCATACTGTTTCTCTTGTCTAGGTTTACTGGTAGCATGGCTTTGCCCTCCTGCTGCCATGATAGCCTCGGGCTCGCGTTGAGCATACTGCAGTATCGACCAGGAGGTATCCGTCAGCAACAACCAGAGTAGTTTAGTTCAGAAACAATTCATGAAAGCAATCCAACGATATGGAATCAGATACAATGATATCAACAACAACAATAACAACAGCGGCAGATGTTTTAAAGACTGCTATGCATCGACCGCGTCACGTTTAGCAAACCATTTAGGATTCGAAAGTATATATTTCGAACTTAATTGCGTCGATTCTTCGCGATGCAGCTGGCGTGTGATTATAAAAACACGCGAGAAAGAGCTCTGAGAGTGGAGAGTTAAAGAACGAACGAACGAGCAATGCAAGGATAGAAGGGAGAGAAGAGAGCGAGAGAGAGAGATAGAAAGCGCGTCCTTGAGTAAAAAAAGAAAAACACCTGGCAAGGTAACACGACGAGAACAAGAATACAGTCAAGTCTGTAAAGCAAACCGGTTGATAATAATGCACACCCGTTAAATGTCCCACTGTGGCAATCTGCGAGTGTAGCTGATAATCCGACTGACTTGGGAACGTGGAGGATCAAGGAGCATCGTCGCTTGAGTACACAAGCGAGTATTATCACTAATGCTCCGAAATAATGCAAAACTGGTCAATAATTGTTATCCAGCCAACGACGGTCCGCGTACAAGTACTGCTGACTGCCTGCCATGATACACTGTAGGCAGCAATAATCAAGAAAGAAAGGAGACTGCGCTCACGGCGCAACTGTTGGCTGCAGGCAACACTCGAACTGACTTAACGAACGGCAAGCGCAACGTATAACGGCCGCAATGGGGCTAAGCTTACCTATATAAAATGTAAGTCAGACGGTGCGCAGTAGCAGTAGCAGCAGCTATATCACCAGTCACCAAATAAGAGCTGGGCATATAAACTCAATGCTACTTCGATGCTTTGCACTTGCTCGCGCTTACAAAACAAAAACATACACAACAATATTATAAATGTCAGTAAGGCGGCACAGCCTTTGCACTTGACGTTCGCTGCCGAATGCCAAATTGTCAATGATCACACTAGCCGCCTATACAATTGTCGGTAGCAGTAATACTGACTCGTACACTGCACTGTCACAAACTGTTATGTGTGCATGTGCCCCAGCGCACAAGCGTTTAGAAATCAAAAGTACACTATCATCTTTCAGTAAGCTCAAGTTAACACTCGCACGTTGCTCGTACATGCAGCATAAATGTAGATATGTTTAAATTCAAAATAAGTATTTACACTTACTTTAGTAATACAAATATACAAATAACGTTTTAGTTAAACGTTTCAATTCAATTTTAAGAGCAATAGATTCCTTACGTACTTTAAAATACATATCTTTATTAACTTAAATAAATTCCAATAATTTTTAGACCATCTTTTTTTAATTGTAAGATATTCTTTTGAAAGTGTTTCGACTCGCGCGCGAGACATGGTAACTATTTTTTGGCGAGGAATTTGTTTGGCGTTGAACCATGGAGTACTCCTGATGGAGTAAAAATATTCGAATTACGTTTCCCCATTCGGCGAATTTTCGCGATGGTATCTGTTCGTAAATAAAATGCACATCAACTATAAAGACGGATTGAACCAAAGTAAAGACACGAACAAAAGGATGAGAAAAAACGGATTTGAGAAAAATGTTCAACTTTTCTTTTCTAAAATAGTTGTAGTAATAGTGTAACAAAATACTTACAGAAGATAGAAGATAAACGCGGAAAAAATATTACACGATTAACGATACTACGCGTATCCGCTGTACTTTTTTTTACTATTACTTTGTTAATTAAATAATCGATCCGAACATTATTTCCATGCTTTCACTATTAATCATTAACTTTACCTACAAGCTGCTCAGATATATTGTATGAAGAACAGTTCCAAAACTCACCTGGTGGCCGAAATTGTGTAAAAAAAAATGAAGATATTTTTGAAGCTTACAATCAAATGATTTTACAGGTTCAAGTGTGACATGAATGAAAGCACATTATATTTTGGAAAGAAGGATTTAAATTTCAAATTGCACCAAAAAAGAAAAAAAAGCATTAGTAACCGTCGTAAGCAGTATTTATTTCTGATAGTTATCTTTGTTATCATCACCTTATTCGTGAAATATACATGTTATAATCAAATCAGGTATATCGGGCACTGTTAATCATCATCCTTAATTGTAGTATGTATAGCTCATATAAGCGACATTCAATTTTGTATATGCAGGCATTCTCGAAAAATTTTAGTAAAGCACAATTCGGAAACTTTCGCACCGGATCACGGATGCCTTATCGACTGCTGCAGATTACCGCATGTATAATAGGATAACATTTATACCAAAATTGTACAGTTTAGCTCGTAAAATGCGATAACTGCCATGCAGACATACCAGCTCAATTAATTTTATTAATTTTACTTTTATTAATAATATACATATACATACATGTATAAGCGAGTATACATGTACATATGTATCTATACATTAATATTATGCACATTACATGACAAGATGTACAAAAAGCGCTTGGACGTTTTTTCTCGTACTCTTGAAACGAATAGCGTTGACCATTCACTTGGTTGATTTTCTTCATTCCCTTACTTTACCGATCAATTGTATTGTATACTTTAATTCATTCTTACATTCTATACATATTCAACATTCCTCAATACATAAGACTAATATTATAATAGTATGAACCACATTTTCATCATTCATGTTTCATTAATATTTTATGTTAAATATTAAGCGTTATAGAGATCATTTCTTCGATTTCATCGTCGTTACTTTACGAGAAAAGTCAACTTTTCTCTGCTCTCCTTTACAAATATTACACTTAAAATACAATCAATCATTTCTCGATGTTGCAGCATTCGCATAAAGTGTACACATTATCTATACATATGATAAACTAAATTATAGTGGTTATGATACAAATGATTATACATCTGGGATGCGGTGTGTGCTCTAATTTTTCATTTTTTTTCAAGTTGTACCGTGATTTTCTTTATTAAGATGCTACGTTGGAATATGATTCTATTACTGCTGCGTTGTCTGGATTTTGTATTGTACAGTAAGACTGCTTTGTTATCGACATTGTTCTAATGATCGTTAGTTTTTCGTAAAAGATTTTTTCCATACTATATCACAAACGTATTGCGAAAAAAGTCGATACGCGAGGAACTTCTCGTTTCTTTAATTTTTTTTTAAGAATTCGCAAAAAAAGAATTCATTAATTGAAATCGCTTTTTATATTTAATAACATAGTCATAACAATGATTCTTTTTTATTGACATTCACGCGAGATACTTATATTCAAAAAGTGGCAGTAACTCATTCAATTCATATTATCTAATGTTTTCGATAGTTTGCTAATTATCGTACAAATTCGACAGTCATTGGTGCTCGCAATATCTTTGACTAATTATTAATATAAATCTAGAATCTTATCATAATTTTCAAATTATATTTACAGTTGAAGCTTTATTGCATGCGTGTATATAATCACGCAGTCGTCGTTTAAAGTTACATTTTTCTAAATTCATCTTCAATATGTTTTGAATGATTGCAAATGCGACGTCCTGATTTCGCCATTTAGTCGATACATGAATATTAATTTTTGAGCGTGACTTTTCTTTGTTTTGAGGCGTTAATACATATATATTACCTGAAAAAAATGCAAATAAATTTTGATAAAAAGGCATGAATTTATATAAACATTTTTTTTTCGGAAGTATCGGTTTCGATTACTCTTAAAAAACGGTTTTTTTATTAAAAATTTGAAAATTATTTTAAAATAATCTTGGCTTGTTTTACCGCTCATTTGAATTATTCATGTTGAAAGTCATTGTAGTGTTATTATAAATATAATTCCACTATATTGGTAATAGCAGTATTTATCGTTGAATGGTCACTATTTCACAAAAATTCGTCTCGCAAACGAATAAACAACAATTAAATGCATAGAAACCCGCATGCATTGTAGCTTCACGCAAGTACCACACTTGTTTAGAAAGAGCATTACCAGGCTATCACTCATAGTTTAATGAAAATTTTCTTACAAAACTCGAATATTTGTATATACTTTTCTCACACAAATAAGGTGTATTTAATAAGACGATGATAAGTAGGTAAAATTGATTAATCGATCGTTTAATTTTTTCGTGCGAAAAGTCTTCTAACTTTGTGTTTATTATTCGCACTAAAAAAGTGTAGAATAATTACGTAAACCTTAAAGCGATTCATTACTAAATGATTTTACTAACAATGGTACATATGATTTACAATTTTTTCTGCAGCTTTTCATCGCGTTATTGCAACATTTTTCAGATAAAAGGTGATTTTATCATATTGCCGAATTACAGAGAAAAAAAATGTTCCTTTTGACATAAAAACTTTATGCGTGCCAAATAGTTTTACAATTTTTGAAAGCTATATTCATCAGAGTCGAAAAATTCTAGGGAACTATGGTACAATTTTATAAAATTTTTTAAAAAATGTTTCCTTATATAATATGTTTTTTATAATATATTTTTGTACATTTCAAGATTATCAAATTAATTGCTGAAGATAACAAAAATTTTTGCTTTAAATACTTAATAATGGTTCATTCATCACATTTTAAAAATTATAGTAAGTAGTCTCACATCACTAAACCAATATTATTTACAATCGATTATGCTTTAGGAGCCAACGAAGACAATTCGTTTCAGCGATCAGCAGAATAGCTATAACGTAAACAAGAAAATATACTTCACGAGCAAAAATGTATCGTTTTCTGACTTTTTCAAAGTGTATTTTCTTCTTAAGTTACATATCATTTACAAAGAGCTATTATAACGTCCTGCTAGTTTTCTTGATCGAAAAGACGTTAGATCACAGCCTTATAATTTAATGCATTAATTTCTTTGCAACAGCAAACAGTGTTTACTACTAACAACTACTTAAAATGCTCGATTTAATATGTAGGTACTTCAAATACCTATATGATGGTGCACGCGTATCTAATACATATCATTCAGATCATAATACCCAAAAAAAGTTTATGCGGTAAATGTTTCATTTATTTAAAGCTACTCAGCAAGAACGCATTGCATTTAGCGACTAAACGCCTTAGAACGTTCTATAAATTATGTCTCATAACTTCTAGTCAATTGACGCTTCAATGACCACAGAAACAGCCATGTATTACAGTTCAAGAAATTTTTTTCTTTTACTTTCACCAGCTTTACATTTATTCTAAACACACACACAAACATACATACATGCATACATACATACATGCATACATACATACGCACAATTTGCCTAATTACAAAGAAATATTCACATCGACGACTTTCTTCCTCTCAAAATTAAGTTGAGATGTACATTAAAACAACATAGATATTCGAGAACAAAAACTATACACGCGCTAATAATCTTTTCAAAGTAAAAATGCTTCAAAATTCAATGTAACCAAATGGATCGATTGTTATCATACATGCACAAAGATTGTGCATCTTTAAGTATATATCTAGATTTATAAAAGTACAACCACACGCATTTTTTTGCAAGATTTAACACTATTGATGTTATACATTCATTCAAGCTAGCAAGTTTAAACAGTCACAGATATAATAAAATGAATGAAAAAATGAAGCAAGTTTCACATAGAAAATGGTTATCACATAAAAATCTCGTTTGTTGCATGTATGCACAATTATCATCGGCTATTACAATTATTATTTAAAAACTTTTCCAATTTTCCATTGATTATGTTTGAAAGTATAGAAGATTGCACGATGACTTATAATTGCATCTGTATCTTGATAATAGTTTAAATAAATTCGAGATTATATCAATAATCGTAAAATTATGTAAAAAACGAAAAGTGAAAAAGTTAAAAAAACAATTGATAGCTCATAACTTCGGGTTAAAGTTTAGAGTTGTTTGTTCATAAATTGTTGGTGATTCTTTTCAATCTTCTAATTTTTTCTCACATAAAATACATATATACAGAAGCTTAGCTTGATCAAGCTAAAGAACATTTGACACTTAGAAGGCGCCAAGGAGTGCTTGCAGGGCTCGAAATAATCGATAAAAAGAAAAAGGTAGGGCAATGTAGTATGAGGTCAAATCGGACGGATGGGTAAAAGGAGGCGCATGAAAAATTGTTTTTTTCATTATCCTCGTCTTCAAAAGGAGAGTCGAAAGTGAAGAAGCGACATTCGCTGGCTGGGGCTCACATTTCGGCTGCGTAGCGTTTGACGTCGTGCCAAGCGGCAGTTTTGTCACCCAGAGCCGATCGGTCAAGCGAAACGCAGCTACCATGACTAGCCTGAAGACCGGCGGCAAGAAGTCCAGCTGGCCCATTGCTTTGACGTTTCACGTCCTGCAAGCTATAGGCAAAATGTATAAGAAGTCAGCCACTGAGAAAAGAATCGATAGCCAACGATTATCTAATCGAAAAAAAAAAAGATAAAGAAAAGTAAGTGCGGGGAAATATACATGTCTTGTATACAGAAAAATAAAATGAAAAAATGCGTGAATAAATAAAATGACGTGCAGAGTAATTAGCTGAGGGTGCGCCGGTACCTGAGGCTATCCCATAGCGGCTTCTTTTGCTGAGAGGCCGAGCTATCGGAGCTCGTCGAAGCCGAAGCAGAAGCCGCAGCAGGTACCGTGGGTATCGGGTCGGAGAAGTTCAACCTCGACAACTGATTGTAGAGCTGCGGCTGAGCAGACCAGGTTGCTGCTTGTTGCTGCTGCTGCGGCTGTGGCTGTTGTTGTTGCGAAAGATCGACGAGCAGATTCGATCTCGCCTGATTCTGCGTGGCAGTGAGACTGGCTGAGGCAGAGTTGCTTTTGTTGGCAGTCGGCTGCCTGTGAGCAGCATCGCTTTTGTGCTTGTCGATGTTGGCCTTGATATTATCAAGAATCGGTTTGAGCTCCAAGGCCAAGTGGTTACGGTCTTTGTTGCTGACCACGGCCTGGGGCGGCGGCGGGGGTTTGCTAACCTGCAGTCGCTTTTGCTGCAGCTGCTGCAGCTGCTTCAACAACGCGGCCTGCTGATGGTAGTTGCAGCAGCTCGCCGTCTTACTGACCTCGCGGCTATTTCCGCCTGGGCAGGTTCGCACCAGCTGAACGCTACCCTGTCAAACAAAGCACAGAGACGGTACGTCATACATAGGTTAAACGATATGGGCCTCGTCGAGGTAACCAAAATACCTGCTGTTGTTGCTGTTGCTGTTGATGATGCGGCTGTTGCTGCTGTGACTGCTGTTGCTGTGGCTGTTGCTGTGGCTGCTGCTGCTGCTGCTGCTGCTGTTGATGGTGATGATGGTGATGATGATGGTGATGGTGGTGCTGCGGCTGTTGAGGTAGCGCATTGTGAAGCGCCGTCGTCACTTGGCAGGCTAGCTGTGTCGAGGACGTCGACGACGAAGACGAGGGCGTGTTGCGTTTGTCCTGCAGCGCCGACTGCTGCGTCAACTGCTGTTCGGGCGGGCGTGGCAGGCGCCGCCTGAGCCAAGCGTGGCGCAGAGCTTCGGCCGGAGTCATTCGGTACTGCGGATCCCACTCGAGGCAGCGCTTGATGAAGTCCAAAAAGTGCTTGTCGTCGCAGCCCTTGAGTGCCTTGCTGAGGTTCTTCGAGCCGGGTGGACCCCGAAACTTGCCGCGATGGGACCAACCACCCGACAGGTCCATTGTGCCGTCCTGGGAAAAGTTGATGCCCGAGTAGCGGGGGTAGCCTTTGGTGCTGAAAAACTGCCTCGCGCGCTTGGCCTTTTCCAACAGTCCCTGGGGCGGCATGCCGAGCAGCTCGATTATGCAAGCCATTTGGTCGGGCTCGTCCTCACCGGGCAAGAGTGGGTAGCCTGTGAGCAGCTCGGCCAGGATACAGCCAAGTGACCACATGTCGATGGCCATCCCGTACGGGGCTCCCAACATGACCTCGGGAGCCCGATAAAACCGCGACTGAATGTACGTGTAGACTGTCTGGTTTTCGTAACAGGACGAGCCAAAGTCTATCACCTATAAAAACAAGGTAATCGGTTATTAGTCGTTTCAATTTTTGGAAATAAAAATTTTCTACTATTTATATGAAATATGACAAGGAAAATGAGCCGAACTCAGTTCGGCTCCAGTCGCACTCAATGATCCACTCAAGGAATATCTTTAGAACACCTGCCATGCCTCGTTCAAGTAATAATTTCACGGAATTCGCTCGATACGCTTTAAAATTTGAACTTGAAACGCGGAGCGCGTTGCGATACAGCGGCGAGTCAAGTCAGCAAATCAAAAGGAATGTGTCAGGCTCTATGCGCGGTATCGTTTATTTATCGTTCATCGACTGCATCGAATCGGTCGTCGAATCGACGAGGAAGATCAGCTGCGACGTATGCACGACTATTTATCGGGCGCGGATCGTGCCGCAAGGTCGTAATAAGTGTAGAGGATCGCGGATCGGCCGCTGAACCGGCTTCGGCGCGGTGTCGCTGAACTTTGGCCGCTATATAGCTCTCTCGACGGCGTGGGCGCGAGATGCTGCCGCCAATATATATACGTACGTGCGGCGCATGGCTCGCGGCTCCGATAAATCGAACGAGCGACAAAAATAATCAATTCTGCCTTCTTGTGTGTATGTATGTATATCGGCGCGAGCCACGCAACGAGAGAGAAAGCCTTTTGTTGCGCAATCTTGTGGCTGCTGCAGTCTAACGCGGCGATCGAACGAGAGCCAAAAGAAACTCGAGTTTCTACGAGCTGTGCTCCAGTACCTATTCTTTTTTCGTCTCTTGCATCGATTCTCGTGGTTTTTCGTCGTCTCGCAACCGATGCCCTATCGAAATCGGGAACATTCAGTCCTCAATTTTTCTCGCGATAATACGACGATAGCCTTGCTCTTGCTTAATGAAACGAACCTCGCAGCCATGTGCATTGCGAGTCGACAGCCTCTTATCGTTTTGCCTACACGTCTATTTTCACGCGTCAGAAACGTAGCCGGCTCGATTGAGTCCAATATCGGACGCAGAGACACGCGCTCACTCCGGCATAAACATCCGTTTATTAATGAATGAGAACTCGAGGCAGATGATACATCGACTCGGTATAGGCCTAGATGTGTATTGTGTAGACTGTAGATGTATATAGACAAGTCCGGGCCACGAGTATCATTTTTCTATTCTCGAACGCTTCTATTTGAGACTAATTTTTCTTGGATATATTAAGGCACTTATTCTGCGTATTAAAAACTTTCTACTCGCGGAACGACTCTACATTACAAAAATATTAGATTTTCTCACGAGGGAAATGTTGGCTTACGCACGATCTGATCTGACTATTGATCAAGGTACAGTAAAATGGGTTTAGTTCTGCAAAATGTTTTAGGTGCGCACCACTTTCTTGCGAACGACGAAAGCAACACGTGAAACTCGGACGGGCAAAAAGATATTACGACGGGAGTTGAAAAAATCTCAATGCACGCTCATCGATCCGTCGCGATTTACTATTACTTGTCATCGGAAAAATTTGTCTCGCTTTGCTTCGACACAGAGTAAACTGCTTTTATCTCCGACCGCTTCCATCTTCCTAGTTCCGTACTAAAGTTATCGCTTAGTGTTAACAACAATTTTAATGCTCATAATAGTCACCGCGTGGCATATAACCCTGATATCGATGTCTCAAAAATCATTGAATTTTTTCTTTTCACGTTATCTATGACGGAAAGATGAGACCAAGTGCAAATTTGCGCGTCAAATTGTAGAAAATGCGCTGTTCTTCCAGTAAGCCAATTATATTGCTAATACGATGCATAAGATCAACAGGAGGTGTAATGTTAGCATATCAACTGCAGGTGGAAACCATTTGAGCAGCGCGTATTCTAAGGGTGTATAAACTACGATTGGTCGCCAGAGCTTTTTTAATTGAAGTGATTTTTGGAGCAACGCGCGTCAAGTTCGACTTTACACAAGATGAGATAACGATGGTAATAAGACGAAAATAAACGTGTGAAAATTTTGATCGATGCTAGTGAACGTACGTTAAGAGGTTTTTACAATAAACATACAATCGCGTTATAAAACTAGTTCTGAATCGGTAATAGTTGTAACTCGAGCGTACGAGCGACGGTTGCATTCAATATATAGCGACGGAGGGTGGCCTATACGATGCATAAACGCAACGCCCGTACAGATGGTCAAAGGCGCGCACGCACGAGGTAAGGCAACCGTGCGAATCCAAATGCTTTATTTTTGCGCTGCCTGCGCCGTACTGGCAACAACCCTCAACGTATGTATGTAACGTATACGCGCGTCGTGTAAAGCCAACGCTTTTATTCGTCTTGTATCGTGCGTGCATTTTATTTTTCACAAATAGAGGCCGGTGGATGTACACATCGTGTACGCGTTTAATTGCTGGCACATGCACGTTAAGCGATCATTTGCCGATTTTCCTTTCGCTCAACATTTCAAGTTAAAGTATCGAGTGAAATCAAATTTTGCGATGCAACGAGCATGGAGAGAAATTAGGAATGACGCTTCGTCGCTGATAACGAACGACAAGTGGAAATGGGAAAAAAGCTCTCGAGACTCGAGATTTCGAGCGCCACGAGTACTTGTACGTATTCGCATGCATCGCGACTCGCGCGAAAGACTCTCGGTAAAACACGTATCCGATATAATTTACAGCAACGACGAGCAAGACGTCGGTGCGATCAATGAAGGTAAATGACTCGTGATAAAGCATTCGTATAGTCGGCTCGTGTCCTATATATAACTCGAGCGTGCAGCCGAGCTAGGTATGCGCGCACCAGCATGACGATGTGGACATTGCAACGAGACTATAGCTATTGCGTCGTCGGAACGTTACGTTTTGCGCGTGCACCGCTGGCCAAGGATACGTTGCGCGTAAAATTCACATTTCCGCTCTCTCTCTCTTTCTCACAAACGCACTATACGATGCTCGCTACATGCTCACATACGTGTAGCAGCGAGAACAAGAGAGCGAGGAGTGCATGTATATATAGCGAGAGATACAAAGGTATAATAAGTAGCTACGCTGCACATTATCGAGAGAATCGAACAAGTGTGCAGTACAGGGCCAAAAGGATCGAGAAAGAGGCTGGCAGGAGGAAGAAGAAGCCGAGGAGGGATAAGGAGAAGCTGTGGTATCGTGCTCACCTTAATTCCAGAGCGGCCCTGTTGCTTGAGCAGTACGTTCTCGGGCTTCATGTCGCAGTGTATGATCTTGTTCTTGTGCAACGCCTGCAGGCACTGGAGCAGCGAGTGCGAGAACTTGCGCACGAGCTGCAGACTGAAGCCCTGGAACTTGTTCTTCTTGATGAGCTCGTACAGATTGATGGAGAGCAGCTCGAAGGTGATGCACATGTGATTGCGAAAGGTGAACGAGTCGAACATGTGGATGATGTTCATGGCGTTGTCCTTGTCCTGCTCGCGCAGGTTCCTCAGGATGCGCACCTCTTCCTGGGCCTGGCGGTGGAAGCGCTCCTCGTTGCGCACCATCTTCAGGGCGACGATCTCGCCGATCTTGTGGTCATAGGCCTTAACCACCTGGCCAAAACTGCCCTTGCCGATCACCTTGAGCACCTCGTAGCGGTAGGCCACGTGGTCGTGGATCACGTGCATGTAGCTGCCCTTGTCGTTGTCGTAGTCGTTGTTGTTGGCCGCGCCGACGATGCCGGGCCGTTTCTTCGCCGCCACGCCTACGTAGTAGATGGTCGGGTAGCGGTAGATCTCGTGCAGCTCGTACGGCGTGAGCTTGCTGCCGAACAGCTTGACCGCCAGCTCGGGCGTGTACTTTTGCGGCACGTGGCTGTGGCCGTTGTTTATCACCACGACGTCCAGGAGACTTTTCGAGCTGCCGCTGATGCTCGACTGCGAGTCCCTCGACGACGCCAGTCCCAGTTGGCTCTTGGAGCTCGATTGTGACTGTGACTGTGACTGGGACTGGGACTGCTGCTGCTGCTGCTGACTCGGGGGAGTACTATTCCGGCTAGTTGCCGACGACTTGTCGCCGTTGCCGTTGAGGCTCTGAAGACTAGCCGCCAGACTGGGCAGATTACTGCATCGTGCCAGCAGCTGCTGTTGAGTAAACAACTGTGTATATGGCTGCTGGTTTGGTTGTTGTTGTTGCTGCTGCTGCAGCTGCTGTTGTGGTCCTGGCGAGTCGAGGGATTTGGAGGTCGGCACCTGTGGCTGTGCCTGGGCCGGGGCTTTCAACGGCGGCAACTGACCACTGGCCTCGCCGCAGGCGTACGCGTGCAGCTGCTCGCTCGACGACAGTCCGTTGGTCATGGTGGCCGCTGACAGTGGCGGTGGTCTCGACGACAATGGCATGCCTGTGCCGCTACTGCTGTCTCGTGCTCTCGACTCCTTGTTTCACTTTATATCTTACTGATACTTTTGGCTGATGCTGCTGCTGCTGCTGCTGCGATCGTCGAGTTCGGTCTATACCTCGGCTGAGGTCGCAGATGATGCCTCTGCTTCCGCTTGCTACTGCTGCTGCTGCTGCTGCTAATCGTTGTGGCTGCTGCTGTCGCTTCTGTTTCTTCTTCTACTTGACGAGTCTCGGGGGGACGATGCATGGCTAGTGTCATCGGGCGTGATGCACTAGACAATGGCGCGGCAGCTCTATCGTCTCCTGGACGACTGCTTGACTGCTGGAGCCGGCTTCTACGAGCCCATGCTTCTTGTCCATCGGTTGGTCCCGAATCGAGCGGCTAGTTCTCTTATTTCGTGTAAACACACACACAGAGCAAAGTCGATCGTATATAAACACCGCGGAGAGCTCTTAGCTGCGCGCAGGATTTTCGAGCCAGCACATTTGTTATGATGCTCTATTTAGCTCGGCTATTGGTACGTTTGTCGAGCGAGAGCGAGCTTCGGTCGGTAGGCAGTTGGCTTGGCTGTAAAATTCATAATTTCAATGGACGATGCACGCGGGCGCGACTTTATTGTGCAGGAGCGCGTGTCCTCGCGCTCGTAGACGTAGACGGCCGAGTCTTGCGTGCACGAGACGTCTCGGTGAATCACTGGGCCGAAGCGATGACAAGAGCATCGACACGCGTATCGTAGCTCGCGCACTGGACACCCAACGACGATACCGACACGATCGATGAACTTTCGTCGAACGCACTCGCGCACACCATTTACAGCTTTCACAAAGAGACCCTCGAGATAACCAATAATAAGGGCGAAACAATAACACAGATATGTGTGACAAGCCACTCGTGTATGAATCGGCTGCACTACAACGACAATGAATGGCCGAGGGAACGAAATCGAATCGTTCGGGTCGACAATTTACGCCTCGGTGTGCACACGTATACAGAAAAACGCGTGCTTTGTATACAGCTGCGAGAGTCGCGAACTGGCCCTTTTGTGGTTATAGCGCAGCGGCAGTTCCTTGCGTGTCACTATATTATATGCTTGGCCAGAGCGCATAGAAAGGGTGACTCTTTCTCGCTCTCTCTCTCTTTCTTTCGTTGCAGCACACATGCAACTTGTCGCAGCTTCGACTTTGGAATCGACGTTCGAGCGGCGATGCTGAACTTACACCGCTAATTCGCTCGCGTGCAGACTGCAGATGCACTTTATATATAGAGTGCGTAATTTTTCTTCTTTTCTTTTCTCTCGGTCTCTTAGCTGTACTCGTTATACGAGTGCTTGGGCCATGTCCTTCGAGCTCGTTGTCGGCCCTCTCTTTTACACTCGTGCTTCAGTCCCCTCGTCGAGAATAATCGTCGTCCCGATACACTTGCAGCCGCGCGTTCCAGTCCAACTGTAGGGCTAGGGCTCTGGCTGGCACCGATAATTCACATAGACACACACCCACAGCACACGCGCGACGATACACGCATTATATAGCGCCAGCGAGACTATCGTAGCGAGCTCCAGTTCCCGTACAATTCTCTGCTGCTGCTGCTGCTGGCCTGCTGCTGCTCCGACGTGAGTCCAGTCTCATACGATTTTCAGAGACGCGCGGGGATGATCGCGCACGTATAATACATGCGTGTAACTCGCTGCCTATATGTGTGTTCTTCTCTCGCTCTTATCGCGTATACGCGTCGGCGCTGACAAGTACGTGTGTTTACGTCTGACAGAGACGAGAGACTCGGACTCGGATATTACAAATGCGTGTCCGGCGAAAAAAAACCTGACCGAGAGACTCCGCGGCGAGAGCGACTCCTCGATTGTGTTGTATCTCTCTCTCTCTCTCTGCATGCGCAACCTATAATACCCACGACCTCTATGGGACGAGATGCAGCAGCGCGTATAGTGTTGCCCACCAACACACGTATACACAAGTGGCGAGAAGTTGCCGTTGGCTATGGCGTCCCGCGCAGACTAGCGGCTGTAAACTGCGATACGACCAGCCCTATACGTGCTGTATATTGGCCATAGGCACTGCTGGCAGTGTATCCACTTATTTAGCAGGCGACACGCACACGCGCGCGCACTCACGCACACATGGGCGCGCATCTAACACACACATACATACACGAGACCAGCTAGTATACGAAGAAGCCAAACGGAGACACGGGACGAATCGTGTACGCTACTGCTGCTGTATACGTGACGCGCAGCCGCTCTCGGCTAGTTTTAGACAGTCCCGACTGTCCGGACTCCGAACTGTACGACCAAGCCGAGGGCAGTATCGTGTACATGGGGGCAGGCAGCGATCGCCAAGTTTTTGCCAGTTCGCTGCCACGGTGCTGCCACCCGGTGCTCGTTACCTGGACTACTTAGCAGCAACGGCGCTCGGCGATCACAACAACCACGCACGCTTGCTTATCTCCTCGTACCTGCTAATAAAAAAAAATAGTATTTATCATTGTCCTAGGCCGCGAAAAACAAAGTTCCAGGGCACGTGTAGAGATAGTGCCGTGAACGCGTGCACTAGAGCCTTCTGTGCTATTTTTCATATCTCGTGCTCCGAAAATAAAATTTTCCGTTCAGCGCAGTAACGAGCAAATTCTGCTTTCTGGACGTTGCCGCGAAAGATACACTTTTTCTTTTAAAGCTTTTGTGGATTTACTCATTCTAATATTATTGTCAAGTCCTTCTCATTCCTTTCCCTTTAAAAGACTTGTTTACAAACTTGGATGCACCGAGCGAAATATATACTGCAGATGGCAGCTCTGATCATCAGTGTCTGTAGCGCGAAATGTGACAAATTACGATCTTTCGAGAAAACTAATTAGAAGCATACTAAGTTCATCGTTCATATAATACGGTTTTTCTACCATTACTATGAAATATGTGTTTCACCAAAAATGGAAAGACCTGTCTTAATTAACTTGAATGAAAATGATATTCTATGAGTAGAAAGTTTTCAGTTTTAATTACATTTCATATTGTCACAATACTAAAAATATAGAAATAACTTATAATTGTACTGAAATTCTTATATTGGCTGGCATCGATGAAATAAATTCGATCAGTAAATGATATAGGGAGATAGTACTAAAACCTGATCAGTTAAGAAGTGATGTTCTTGTATCCGGTGATTTCCTCGTGAGCTTATGATAAATCAATTACATCTTTCACTTTGACAATAAAAACTTGAATTTTCACTCAACACTACTTTAAATAATGAAGAGATTTTAGAGAAAAAAAATTGTTGACGTGGTAATTTTAACTTGAAAGTGATCCGTAATTGGACAAATTAATTTGCACCAATATCGGGTCACTTTTCATTCCATTTGTAACTTCAATAAAAATGACTGGTCACTGGGTATAGTTACTCTACATTGATTTCGCTCCAGCAAAAATGTATTAAGCCTTTCATTGAATTTACTATTCAAGCTTAGTTCGTGAAACACCGTGAAAACTAGAAACCAGCTATACGATGAAGTAAATGGATTTATTTACAAATAAAATAATTTCGATAAAATTGTTTCAAATTTTGAAATATTTGCTAAAAGCAAATATCACTTTTTACATAAACAATTTATAATTTAATAAAGTTACAATAATTATAATACTAATAAATGAATAAAAAAACTACCGATAATAACCCGAAATGACATCATCACTATCGATATGTAAGCACGCGTATCTTAGAAACATTATCCGGACACAGTAATATTTACTTTAGTTATCTTATCCAAAATAAATATAATACGCTATCGGCCTAATTTTTTCCTAATGTTATGATTTTCAAATAATATATGGATCAATGAATATATCAAAAATTATTTAATAGCAATTGCAATAATATATCTTAAATTGCTATACTTTTTAACTGACAAAACCCCAAAATAATTATAAACTTAGCGCGTAAAGCACATTAACGAATTAGTACAAGCTTAGCCTTACTCCCGCGAGTGTGGGTAGAGCAGCACCGCTGGCTTTCCCCGCATTTCTCTCGATTCCAACATACGCGAACGATGCGAATTTCGCAGCCGCAGCCAACTCCACTGCACGCAAGCAGCAGTGTCAGCAGCAGCAGCAGCGAACTCTCGCGAGATCAGCATACGAAACATAAACACACGCGGTCAGTAACTTGGTCGACGCAGATAAAGCAACACTCCGATAGCACAGTGGATACGTTTATATTGCATTATACATATAAAATTCGCGAGTCGTGCGTGCGCCTTTGCATCAATTTATTATATATACTCAAACGAGTGAGGTGCTGAACACGTTTCTGACTATCAGCCTCGCAGCGGGAACTTCATAATAGAACGCTGTCAAAACGGAGCTGGGCCCGCATCTGTCATCGCGTGTGTACGTCGTATATCGACGAACTGCGTAATAACGTGCAGCATAGACTCGAGCATTACGCGCGGCTGCTCGCAGCACCTTTGGACTTTTCGACAGTAACAACGAAGCTACGATTAAAGACAGTCTAGGAATATATGTGTACTATATATAGCATATATAATACTGTTTCATAGTTTCTCACTATACAAGATACGAGCATATATACGTGCGCAGTACTTATTGCGCCAGACTCGGAGAGACTGTGTCGTTGTTTTAATACTACTAGAACCAGATAGCCTCTTTGCTTACGCTTAACGAATCGAGTAGGTTTCGTCATATATCATCGCAATAATAGCACACCATTGTCGATTTCGATATTAACGCCTTGATTTCTTCGGATAAAACGCACTCGACTGACCATTTTTAAGTCTGACTTATCTGAAATCATTTATAAACAATACCAGTATCGAGTTATACGGTTGTCATCATTTACTCGACTTTCTGGACAAAGACATCGAAGTATTACTATTGAGTTTTATCGTCGCCGATATGAATCTCGTACCGAAATCTTTCAAGGAAAAACGTTCCTTTGGTTAGTAAACATTTTGTAATTTTATACATTGAGCAATGGGTGCATTGTCAATTATGTTGCTCATTTTTTTATTATTCTATCCGACAGATCAACGTGTGGCCGATGTCAAAATGATTCGGGAAAAACATCCAAATAAAATACCCATCATTGTTGAAAGGTACTACGCAGAGAAACAGCTACCATTGCTTGACAAGACCAAATTTTTGGTTCCAGATCATCTTTCAGTCACAGAGCTAATAAAAATTATAAGGTAAACTGTTTGGTATTATTTTTCTATACAAGCTTGAACCAATCTAAATGGTCCTACTAAATATTCAAATGCTAATCTATTGTTCGATAGGCGAAGACTGCAGTTGCATCCCACGCAAGCATTTTTTCTACTTGTGAATCAAAGAAGTATTATTAGTGGTAGTACAACCATGGCTCAGCTATATCAACGAGAAAAAGATGAAGATGGATTTTTATACATTGTATTTGCGAGTCAAGAAGTTTTTGGATCAACACACAAGCTCTGTGAGAGATCTTAAGTAGTTATCGATCCAGATTTTCAATTAGTTCAGTAAAAAAGCCCTTGATGCTTCGTTTTGAATTTTCATAAAATATAATGTGTTTAAAATCATTGATAGAGTCATCGATAAACTTACTATGAAAAGTATATGGTTGATTCTCCCGAAATCTGCTTTTTCGGGTATGGAAAACGGAAAAATGGTGAAAATTTTTTTGTCATATTGAACGGCGCGAACTAGTTTACCCTTTTTTAAACCATAAAATATGAATAATTATTGAATCTGGGGCTTTGAGATTTCGTTTTACGAAAACTAAGTCCGATTTTATGCTTAAAATCGACTATTTTCGGTTACGGAGGTGACACACACGGAGGTGACAAATCGCTGCTTTGATCAACTATGTAAGAAAAATAAGAAACGCACAAAATTTTCCGCACAACCCGAAATTTGGTCATGAAAAACAAGTCTTTTGACGGGGCGAGCGGTTAAAAAGAATGATCATAGCTCGAGATATTCATGTCCACGGAGGTGACCGTTTTTTTGACACACGTGAATTTTTCAATAGAATAATTATCGCAGCATCGATAAAATGTAAAATTTGAACCCGCAACCTACACCAATCGAAAGCTGGGCTATAATACTTGACATTTACGTATCTAGCGACATCAAAAATGAGTTAGCGACCCAAAGCAGGCGGTATGTTTGAAATTATTCAGAAGCATGATTAAAATCCGAGACATTTTTCAATTGCGTGGGAAATTTTTTTAAAACATTTTTCAAACCCCTAAAATAGACTTAAACTTTACTCTGGATGTATAGAAGCTGGTCTCGTAGTTATTATAGGGCCAGGTGCTAATGAAAATGAATGGTACATGCAAATAGAGTTGATTTTGAGATGTAGACATGCCACGGAGGTGACATTTGGCATATATATCTTCACGGCAAATTTAATTGGCTCTAAAAAATTGAAATATTTATGTCCTATCATGAAGAATACAACAATATTGAATGAATGACCGAGCCAGTTTTGGCTCATCTTCATTAGTTTAAGAATATGGCATAAAGACATGCAAAAAGCAGATTTCAGGAGAATCAACCATATACATACTTTAAAAGTAGCATTATACAGATTAAAGACAAGTCTATTTTGTCTTTTTACCTTCTGCTCGTGACCCTTTATATTGTTATTTGTACCTGCATATTGTTAACTGTATTATAACAATTCTATAATGCTGCGTTCATATTTCGTATTTGGAAATGATTTGTTTGCAAAACAAAAACCAAAAATAAGACACCTTTGTGCCTTTGTTCATTAAAAAGCTCTCTTCTTTCTCTTTTTTTACTAAAAAATTCGATGTAAAGTTTTACAAAATGCATATTACGAAATAGAAAAATGAGTGCATTATTTTTCATACATACAATAATGATAAAAAAATATTTAGTAATAATATAATAGATGACAGAATTTTAGCCGCTATAAACATTGTAGCGCGATAGCGGATTGGCTGTGTATAACGTTGTTTAAAACATAACGTGTAAAAGTAGTTGTAGAAGATGTAGCGATAATAGTGTAAACGAATATCAAATAAATAAATGTTTTTTATATGGAAAAAAAGTTTTGTAATTGAATGTGTGTGTGCGTGTGTGTTAGAAATGTGTATAGTTTTCCGAAGATTCAAAATTTCTTCGCGCGTAGCTATTTTTCCGACGAAAAGTGCTGCTTATGAAAATTGGATCATGCCGCGATCAGCAATTTCACAAGTAACGATATAAGTAAAAAATACTGACAAGAGTTTGAATAGCGCGCCGAATAAATTGCTGATGCGCCTTTGCTAATCTATCAAGCGACTTTTTGCGAATTTTTAGATTAAAAAGTACCAATGAACTATTTAAATAGTTATGTCATAATTTTAATCTATCTAGCTGATTCGGACACGCAATCGGTAATCTCCGTTCATGCTTATCTGTTTCTAAGCCATCCAAAAAGTAGATGGTCTTGGTATTATCGAGATTTTCGACGGAGAAGATTTTTAAGACGAAGATAAGATTAATGACAGCTGTTGCTCGGTCGTTTAATGCGACGTTAAAATTGTGACAAAACGAGAGCCAAAGAAAACGATTCGTATCCGTACATTAAGTAACATGACATATCAACTATTTGAATGAGAAAATTATTTGTATGCGTAGGTAATTTATGTAATTGACGCGCGAGCGTTATACCGATGATTATTCGCGACCGAAAGTGCTGAATGTGCAATCGAAATGCAGGCACTACGTTGCTTCTCTGCAATTATAAGTGTGAGCAAGAAAAATAATTTCTCACAGAGAAAAAGCAGTTTTTTTGGGCCATAAGCACGTAGCTGACGATTATTTATCCGGAATCAATGGGACTTTGGGGTACAGCTCGAGTCCAGATACATCGTTGGGCTTTATGAGGGACGCGGTAGCAGGGTCGTTTACCCAGCTCCGGATTCAATAGGTATAGGAAGGAAAAGCAGTCGAACGAGTAGCGTACGATGGTATAGTCGTTGTCGGCTACGATATCTACATATTATATCCATTAGGTAAAAGTCGCAGGTATATAGGCTGCAAGTATAGGTACAGAGTAGAGGTATATCACACGCCCCGATTGGCGAGTGTGTCGTTGCGCCGTGCATGAGGCGGTTCGCGGGCCACCTGTGCAGTCGCTCGCGTTGCACTTTGCCTAGCACCTTCTTCCGATCCCTTCTCTCTCTTATTCATACTCATATATACGAACGTGTGCAGCTCACTCGGCTTGGCCTGCACTGCCTGCAGAGGTTTGCTCTCTTTGGCGCTGATGCTCGCAGTTTCTTCCCAGTATGTGTGTGTGCGAGTATACGTGCGCAGCGTAGGTATAGTCAGTGTATATAGACTAGAGGATGAACCAAGCGTATATATATATAGCGTGCAAATCGCGCGCCGAGATGCCCCGCGCGGCAGCAGACCGATCTTGCGCTGCAGCGCAGTTGGCCGCTGACCTGCACACTGCAGGTTCTACGCTATTATAATCGCGCACGTTCGGCCGAGTACGCATCTATAAAGTAAATTAATAACCGTATGTACACGCAGCCTCGCGAAACGCCAATGAGTCGATTCGCCATCTCGACTCTAACTAACTTTGACAAATCGCGAATTTTGCCCCGGAGATTTTGAAAATTAATAATCGCTCGTGGCTCGTCGTTACAGTTATATTAGACATTCCGCTGGGCAGTGGACGAGCGAACTAGCCGCGTCTATATACATCTGCACTCGTTTGCATATATAGTTGAGAGTCGGTGCCTCGCAGGCAAAAGTGTTGCATTGTTTTTGCGATCGACTCGAGTGCACAAACGCATAGTAGCAGTGGACACCTGCGACGATGCACAGCAAGCAAGCGGTGCCTCAACAGGTAACGTATTCCTCGAGCATTTATTTCTACGCGTGTGCTGCATTCTGCGCGATTGAGATCGGGCGGCCAATAACTATATATAGATGGCTAAATAAAATTAGGCGAGCTTAATCTTCCGATCTATAGGCATCGCGGAATTCCAGCGCAGGCTAAGTTTGCGCTTAGACGGAGCAGCTGCGCCGCCAACCAACTCGTATATAAATGCTCTTATACGATTCACTTGTAAATTAGTTTTATATACTGTAACCCACACGACGGTGCATACATAGAGAGAGAGAGAGAAAGAGAGAGAAAGAGCAAAGAACGCCGCATATATCTGGGCGGAGTTGGTAGGTAGCTGTTGTTGCACAGGTAGTAGCTCGTCGGCCCAGAGAGGAGGCAAACATGCCTCGGACTTGAAGTTTACAAGAAGATAGACGAGACGAAGAGAGGAGAGTACATAGTTGGGAGGGCCGAGGGAAAGAGAGAAAGAGAGAGAGAGAGATAGAGGCGAGAGGGAGAAGGAGAAAAGAGTCTCTGACCATGGCCGCTTCCGCTGCTACTATAAGGCCCTCTTGACTGCCACCGCCTCGGCTCGCGTGCATCCATAGTTGCAGATGTACGCGGAGCGATCCTTAAGCGAGCATATAGCGGCCAATCTCGATCGCGCTCCAGTCCAAGAAGCACTTGGGTCGCTCGGCTAGCTAGAGCCGACGACCTCTAGCTAAAACCAGATACCGATCTCTCCTCTCTCCCCTCTTCCTTCCTCTCTCTCTCTCTCTCTCTCTCTCTGCCTGCTCTCGTGCACTCTTTTTCACTCGCTCTCCATGGCTGATGCTGCTGCAATGCTGCTCTTGTGTAGCTTCCTGCATTTATGCACATCATACGGTGCAGTGACCACTGACCACTATTTGCAGCTGCCTAAGAGTAAGCTATCGACTCCAAATCGTGTAATAGTACATCGACTACTACAAATATCATTTTTACCAATGCCACTTTTCACTGGTGTCGAGAAAACGCGTCGGGCTTGCACAATGTGCTCTCGCTACTGCGAAGATGAGGCTGCTGCGAACTATTCAGGAATCGCGACGATCGCTTACGAAAACATAAATTTGGCCGACAGCTAAACCCGTATCGTTGTACTGCACCGCAAGCTTATATGGTACTCCGAAGCTCACGAACGTTTTAGCCGATTTTTTTCCCCCCATTTCTCAGCCGAATTATAAGGCCTCTCTGGCGCGTGCACGAGCCGAAGAACGATCGTTGCCCAAGTGAGTATAGTAGTGGAAAACCTGCACGATGTGCCTCGCTCGATGCACAGAGATCGACACGGATAGCGACTATTTTCGATGCACATAGACAGCTATACGATCTTAATCTGATCCGAGAGCGTCGTGACTCGCGAATCGACACCACGAGTTATAGCTTTCGATCCTCGACAAACTTATGGACGGCTGCAACAGCACCGACGATGCACACGTACAACGAGCGTGATCCGCTGTAGAAATGCACTTTTCAAATACCTATACCTGCACCTGTCTTTACACGCGAGTGCATACTCACATCGACTCGACGACTATTCTGTACTCGATAGTCACGTACGTGTGAAAAATTTATGGACTGGTCTTTTTTTCACTGCTCTCGCTGTAGAATACAGAAAAAACTTAGAAACTCATCGCACGATTATAAAGAATATCAAACAAACCGAGTACGAGCCGGGCTGACTATACAAGAACTCGCATAGCGTGTACACAATCGTTGTAGCTAATACAATACTTTGGAATATCCACGTACACCTACAGGTGTCAATTGCCGGCTACTTATACGTCTGCTGCTTGTCGAAAAGAGAAAGCGGTATAAAAAATCAAAAACACAAGCCCTATACAATTCACTTCATCACTCACGCATGACCGGCATCGTTCATTCATCACGCGGTATTATGCTGATACATCATTCGAACGAGAATTTGATCACTTCGTCAGTGGTTTATTATTATCGGCTCGCAGTAAATTAGTATAACGTCTCTACGTCGGTTCGGCTATAGTCGTACGTGAGGTTATAAACCTCTTTCTACGTTATTTATAGTTTATTGTTTATAGTGTATAGTGTATAGTTGATAGTTTATACTCGGTGAACCTAGTGCTGCAAAAATGTATGGTAAACCAAAGTATGCTCGTTCTTCGTTCCAGAGGGATATGGAGCGTAGTGCCTGTGAGATGTCAGCAACTACCTCGGCTAGTCACACGCCCGAGACGGTGCCAACTGAGCAACAGGAACCGAGCGATCTGAAAATACGCTCGACATCGTCTGCCTCTGCGACTACTGCAACTGCAAATCGTAGTCGCAACAACGTACCTGCTAAACAATCGTCGGCTGCTTGTCGCGTTGCTGCTCGCAAAACCGCCGACGAGCACGCCTTACGCAGCGGTCCCGGAGAAGCCGACGACGACGAGGACGTTGACGACGACGACGATGACGAGGAGGACGACGAAGGCGATGACGAGCGTGAAAACGAAGCCATCAACTACGAGGTAAATAAACGTGAACCAAAACCATTCACGAATCGTCAAACTCTTATATACACATCTGTATGTTGCATTCAATTTTTAGAAGAATGCGAACAAGCCCAACGATGCTCGGAAAGGAAATCATACCAGTACCAATGACAAGCTGAACGATATTAATCCGGAAATAGCTAACATAGCAATCCGCGATTACCGAACGCCTTTTAGAAAACATCACCTGGGAATCGACAGCAACACTGACAACATTCAGGATCTGGAAGCCACCGTCGACCGCGAGATAAAGCGTGAAATAGGTGTTGAACACTACACGGCCGCAGCTGCAGCTGCAGCCGCCGCAGGAATGATTCAACATCGCCTGCATACCGGTATCGATCAGATAGGGGGCAATTCTGGAATTAAAATGGAGGTATTTATTGGCTGTTATTCATCTTTTGTAAGGAGTAATGCTCGTATTCCTTCAAACATCTTTTATACTTTTTGCACAGATGAAATTATCTAGAGAAGGTCGAAACTCTTGCATGGGTTTAGGATTGTCGTTGGAACTGTGTGTTGTGTGTGGTGATAGAGCAAGTGGAAGACATTATGGAGCGATTAGCTGCGAGGGTTGCAAAGGCTTCTTCAAACGCAGCATTCGTAAGCAACTGGGCTACCAGTGTAGAGGAAATAAAACATGTGAAGTAACAAAACATCATAGAAATCGATGCCAATACTGCAGATTACAAAAGTGTTTGGCAATGGGTATGAGAAGTGACTGTAAGTAATAAAATTTTCAATAAGGTATTCTATTTAAAGTTTCACTGTAGTATTATGATGAATATATTTTTATTTAGCTGTTCAACATGAAAGAAAACCTGTGATTGGAAACAATGACAGTAGTGGCCAAACCAAAAGTGGTAATCGAGGGCAACGTATTAAACCAGAACCAGCAACATTACCACCTATCACGGAGACACCAGTTGTTAGTAATTCTTGGGAACCTCCTCAAGATCACCAACCCGAAAGTCCAAACCTTGAAGATCATCAAAGTAGTGACAGTGATTTCAGTGATGCTATAACTTTGGCAAGAGAACGTGTTATAATAGCACAAGCACTTGACAATATGACAAAAATTATTACTGGCGATGTGAGCTATGGTTTATTTTTGTTATTATACTATTAATCTTTAATTTAATATTTACAATAATTTATTTCAGAGTGTCAATGGTAGTATTGAGGGGGAACCAGATGATGACTGGAACTGCGGTCAATTGTTGTCTGACAAGCATTTACTTTTTGATTTAAGAGCTCCCAGTCCAACTCCTACATATCTAACTATACACTATGTTTGTGAAAGTGCATCAAGATTATTGTTTTTGTGTGTACACTGGGCTAGAGGAATTCCAGCATTCCAGTCTTTACCGTAAGTAGATGTACCTTCCTTATTTTTATCACTTTAATCAAAAATTTATTTATTAATTTAAAACTCTTACCTTTTAATAGATCTGAAATACAAATATCTTTAGTTAAAAGTTCATGGAGTCAGTTATTTATACTTGGATTGGCACAGTGTTCTTATATCCTATCTTTACCTAGTATTTTAACTTGGATCATTGGACATGTTCAAGCAAATATAACTCAAGAGAAAATGACTATTAATAAAATTAAACTGATTACTGAACACATTTGTCGTTTGCATGATTGTGTGAGTTCATTACACAAAATTGATATAAAACCAACAGAATATGCTTACTTAAAAGCTTTGACTTTGTTCAGTGCAGGTAAAAATAATAAAATTATAATAATTTAACAAAAATAATTTTCACACCATGAAAAATTTTTGCAGACAATGTTTTAAATGGAATTTGGCGGAAGCGCATTCAAATTATGCAAGAAACAGCTTCAAATGAATTGCAACAAAAAGTTGGATCAAATCGATTGCCAAAATTATTACTACGATTAGCACCTCTTCGTTCAGTTAGTCCACGTGTGCTAGAAGAGCTCTTTTTTGCTGGACTTCTTGGTAAAGTGAGCGTAGCGACCATAGTGCCTTACATACTAACGATGCAAAATGGATCCAAAATGGAACCTGAAAACCCAATTCAAGGATGTATTTAATTTTTAGTAATTAGTAATAACGTACCTGTTACTAAAGTGCTTTTAAAAAAACTTTACAAAATAAACTTGGCAACAATAAGTAATTATATTTTATATAATATAATATTTAAAAATTGAACTATTATAATTATCGAAATGAGATCATCTTAAATTAATTCATTGAAAATGTATTTTAAAGCCATACTCAATTTCTTATTACATGAAATCGTTTTTGCGTGCAATTTTTAATCTTTTTTTGAACCTTTGTTCAAATAAGTAACTTTTTTCATCATAAATTTCGAACTGTTTTTATGAAAATGACTACCTATATTAACATCAGTATTTAAAAAAATTTAGTTTAGAAACTATATGAATTATTTAGAAAAAATTGTGAAAAAGTATTAATATTATTTTGGAAACATAAGAAATTATTATATTGGCTAAAAAAATGTATTATTAAGTAAGTGGGGCAGTTGCAATTTTGCAATGTATATACATTATTTTAGAGAAAAAAAATAGGAGTACTTACATAGAAATACGTGCCTGTACAATTGAAACAAAAGTGCGATTTATACTTGATAACAATAATAATATAATATTATATTTACGTTTATTGATCTTTTCATAAATGTTCATATCAAGACACTAAAAATTGTTACTTCATAACTCAGCGATAGTATTGTGTACCGATAAATCATCATACAAATAAAAAAAGTTTTACAGTAATTTCAAATTGATCATAATGCATTATTTATTTGTATTCGAGGAAAAGTATCTGTGATAGGCTGAAGTTAGCATAGAAAAAAGTATTGTAGATAAATTCAGTCGTAAGCCTGTCAGTACATTTTGCACCAAGATATTTTTTATTGATTAGAGACTTTTTTTCGTTGATTACTCGAGTCTAGAATTTTTTTTCATGGAAGAAATGCAAGTAGATACGTCAGCGTCAAGCGAGAATGCCGATTTAATCGAAAAGATCGGTGAACAAGAAAGCGAGGAAAAGGCCGAAGACGGAGGATGTATCGGTGGCACGACAAGCGTAGAGACTCAGGTTAATTGTTCACCGGGTCCTGACCCTGTGGTATCGTTGCACAAGCGAGTCGAGAGCATCGTGTCGCTGATGAACGAACTCAACGACCAGCTGGAAATTCTATCTAACGAGCGTCGTACCAGCACATTGAAGACCCAGTGGTCGATCATCGAGGAGTTCAAGACTGTCAAGTCGCAATCCGGGAAGCCGTCAAAAATTTGGCACAATAGCCTCTTCTTTCGAATGTATTTTGTCGAGAAGGAGCTCGACGACATATTTCTTGCCGCCTTGAGACACAACTCCATGCTCTGCAAGCATCTCAACAATCTCAATGGTACTTACGTCAAGCCAATTTTGATCGGCGATCGGGCGTATTCACATTCGTTCACGATTTTCTCCTAGACAAAATTGTGGGCAAAAACGAAAGCAAAGCCGCATCGTATGTACAGCAGCAGCCACAGCATCGGGACGAAGCATCGTTGGAATTGCTGCTGCCGACATCGAGAACCCAAGAGTTGCTCGAAGCTGCTATGAAAAGTCACCAGCTGCAAGCTCCCCAATGTAAGCCCGTCTCGGCTGTGACTAACTCCAAAGAGGACGAGTCTTCTGGCAAACGCGATTTCAAGCAATCCTTTACCGATCTCATACGGGCCAAGATCGACTTTGACTCGCAATTTATTCAATTCAATGCATTAATGAGCGAGAACTGTCACACTGAAGACTTTCAAAGCTTTTATAAACTTTACTGCGCAGCCAACTCCAGTAGCAAGTCCAAAACAGTGAGTATGCAAGTGTATTTTTCATAATTTTTTGCCTGAACTTTTTTTAAACATTTTAATAAAAATAACTTACTTACTCTCGTTGAGGATTATTGATAATCGTTTATTGATAGTCTGACAATTACCAAAACGAACTTCATAGATTCTAGTAGTTCCGAGAAATGCATATCATCGTATTGCGCAAAAAACAAATAGCAGTAATTTTTTATAGTCGTCATCGTCACTGGCTATTGATAAAAGCGGCGGCGATACCAACCAGCTTCGACGGAAACGACTCTCTACGAGCAGCAATAGCAGCAGCATCTCTCATCGGAAAAAAACCCAAAAGCAACGAACCCTCAGAGCACTCAGACGCTCCAGTCGTTTGGCCAGCGACGAGGTGCAGATCATACGCACCGTCAAGCGTGCTACCTGACCAATTTTGGCAACGGGAGTAGTCGATGGAAAAAATAGCCAGAATATCTAATAAAATCGTATCTTAAAATTCTAAAGTCTTTATTTTATTCTCCTTTTTTTTTTAGTCGCTTTCATAAAATTTTATACATTCAAATAGTCGGAGCGCTGTGATTATCGTCAACCCCTGAGCTCTGAATTTTTCATACATGCGCAATAATCAATTGATTCTATTAATAAATGTCCGTCAAAATTGCAGTTTGTTTGTCTAATTTATTGAAATTCCTTCACCTCAAAAATTCGACCCTTCAGATTTTTTCCCATACGTGAATATGTAATGAAATGTTTTTACCGTTCCCTAGATCATTACCAACGTTAAATATATTTCAAAGTAAATTTATATATACTTATTGTTACTTTCCAGATACGAACTTAATATTTTTAGAAAATCGTAACAAAAGTAAAATAATAGAAGCTGTCCAAATTTTACCAATAAGATCGTTGAAATTAGCATTGTCGTTGTTCTATTGCAAAAGTTACCTCCAGTAAGTAATTATTGTATCGATAATGAAAATAGTGGATGTAAAAACAGAGTTATTCACATTACAATTCGTTATACTACAGTAATTTATACGTTCAACACATTAGATCGATTTTTACACGTTGTAGCCAACAAGTATCGGTTTACTCTAAGTCACATCGGATTGCTTATAAACCTATTATAGCGAATTTAGTTGGAAAAACACTTTTAATAATATACACAAGTTTTTGAGTCATGATACAGACGTTTTTAGTATGTTTCTTTTACACTATTATTTTGATATTGCCTTTTGTAAACATGGTATTATCTCATTCATAACTAAAGCTACTGCAAAACTGCTAACAATCACTGTATGATTGACTGACAAACTGAAACCGATATGAAATATTTATGTACAATACAGAACTATCGAAAAGTACGAAATATATCTGTTATAAGTTTTATTCACTCTGGATGATGAATCTTTTCCGAGGTTCGACCAACAATTAACAAAAATTGTTGTTTCTCTCATTTGAAATGTTCAAGTAACTTGCTCAAATCATTATTTTTTTTATTGAGAATTAAACCAAAACAAAAAAACTTTTTTATAAAAGTCAAAAATATTTCAAAATTGAAATTGCTATTACAATTATTTAAATGACCTATCTAGTTGTAATCAATCATACAGTATACATATCGAATTTCAGAATACACGATGCATTTACATTGATATAAAGCGATAAACTTGTTAAATTTTACATTTGACAAATTATTGCTCTAAAATTGCCTACTATGCTTTTCAATCAAAGATAGTATCGCAAAAACAATACATTTATGCACAGATAAACAGAATATATTCAACAAAACGTAGACAGTCATCATTTTTGTCACTAACAATTCAACGATTCATTCTTTTTTTCTCTAACTACATCAGTCATTTTTGCTCATACAGAACCATATTATGTTATCTACACAGATTTTTTTACGGCTTGAAAACTAATGAATAGTATTTTTACCTATCTCATTAATTAAGTAAAAATTTAAAACTGAAAGAGGATGAACACTCTAGTTTTCGGATGTTTGCTAGTTAGTAGTAAGCTAGTTTTGCTAATTTCTTTTGTAGTTTAAACACAAAGTTACAATGATTTTTCAATGACAAACTTTGAAATGATAATTTTAAACTATATTTCGTTGTAAAAATAAGTGAATTAAACAACATGAAAAATGTTTAAAAACCACTGGTCAAAATGAAAATTTGAATGGATTCTTCAATGGTATTATTAGTGATGTAAACAATTTTTTACTCCAGAATGACAATCTCCATTTGTAAAAACTTCACAATTAGGCTCTCCAGTGACAAGTTTGTCTTGTAACTGAACATGCATTTTTGTTTAATTTTTTTAAAATACTTATTGTTATAACTAAAGCACTTGTTATTTGAAGTACATACATTCAAGTACATGGTTCTTGATAACTAGCAGCTATCCGGCAAATAGTATGTTTATCCAATTATTATGAAATTTGAAATGTAAAACTTTGAAAGTGTATGGAAGCAAGTTGATTAAAAAACGTACAATAATTTCCATGTTACAATATACTACTCTGTTTTTATAACATTATGTACAGGCTTCTTGTACTACTCACAATTTGAATTTGAACAGATAAAAAGATGTTTCACTCACATGAAATTAATTTGAGTCAATAATAATTTAAATCATTTTCCTGCAAATATTTGCCAACTATGGTTTAATCATGTATAATTATAATTAACGTTACTTTGATTAATTTAAGCAATATCTCGTTTGACTAGTATAAAGATTTGTAATATAATAAATAGTTATATATAAGCATCTATGTCAAATTTAATTATTCTAGACAATCTATTTATAGAAAATTTGTGTATAAGTTTCTCAACATTGAACTAAATTGTTTTTTCCAACTTCAGTTGCAATTCAATGAAGAGTTCTTAATTCATCATTTGTACAATTGTAAGACTTAAAATTTCCCGATGAAAAATATGCAAAAAAGTGGGAAAACAATTTTCTTGGATTCCTCTAATGGTGCTAAGCACATCATTGTTTTAATCATCACTTACCGATATTTGAGGCACTGGTCCGCTTGTTGAAAAACGGACACGCACTTAACATAAAACTTTACATTTACATAAAACTCAAATCAAACAAATATTAACATGAGAGTTCAACACACACACACAAGATTCCATAATAGTTGAATGAATCAAGGAGCTGTTGCAAAAACAAATGCAGAGCTTCTCATTTTTCACCTAAACTCATAGATCTGAATACTGTGTTCCGGCACATGCCTCAAATTCAACGATTGGTACCTAAAAAAACATTACGCATTATTATGAAACATCACTAAATATTTTAACTTGGATGATTTTGAAAAATGTATTTATTAAAAATATTACCATTCAGAACTTCGATGATAATAATAACCTTCAATGGTAGCCGCAGATTTTTGAAAACAAATATAATAAAAGCCTGCAAACGAGGCCCCATTAATATCTTTGATTGTATGATCAGGCACTAGAAAATGTTCCTTCCACCTCATGAAAACATAATCTGTTCCTTTAAGAGCATCATAATCAAAGGTGTCAGAGTTAAAAGTTTTGACATATTGGCAAAACGAATTGAATTTGCTCTGAAATTAAAGTCATTCATGAAGTACACACATAGTTACAAGAGAAGAAAAAAATTTACTTACCCAATGTTTTTTGTCAACATCTTCATCAGCATCCCATTTGCGAGTGAGAAATGGATATTTTTTGGAAATAATTTCTCCATCAAAAAATGTGGTGAGTGTAGGAAATTCTTCAGTTAGGCCTTTGATTTTGAGGTATCCACAAAGATAGCTGTTTTCTTCATCAACATGCTGAAATAGAAAAAAAAGGAGTTACTGATGCACAAGAGGAAGAAAATGTGTAAAAAACTTTACTAGCAAGAAGAATTGATGGCTAGGTTACCTGAAGTACAACTTCGACGTCATAACTATTTCCCTTTGATCTTTGGGAGCCTTGGAATCGAGATCCGTTATAAAGCAGTGATTTGGTGACGCCGGGCTGTTTGGAATTGGCAGGTGGCGGTACTACGTCTACTTTCACCGGCATGTTGAGACAGGACGAAGGATGCAGTCACGAAGATGATAACAAACGATTCGCAATGGCCACGTCGCGAGCGGAACGAATCAGTTTAGATTTGAACAGCTATACGGATGGAAACAGCAGGCAGCTGCAAGTCAGGCCCAGATACTAAGTCGATGCAGAATCTTGGGAGCCGCTAGGCGCAGCAACAGCAGCAGCAGAGATGCGTGCAAAAATGTGCACTATACAGCAGGTGAGTGCAATAATCGCAATCGGACATGTGACGTGTTTCTAGCAGCTTCTATATATCCAGAGAGTATGGCAAAAGTGCCAAGTCAGAGTCAGTTGTGGTGTCGTCGAGTGCCCGATCACAGGTAAGCTCTCGTCGATGATGATCGAGCGGATTGGTGTCCGTTTTCTCCGCAGATTGGAGTACGTTACGTGCGTGATCGGCGAAGCAGCAGCTGCGCCTGCGAATTTCGCTCGGTCCTCCTTATTTATGCCTATTTGATAAGTCAGCAGTTTGCTCGCGAGCGCGAGAGCAGCTCGTGTGGAAGATTGCAATAGGCGCAGCAGCTATGTGACTCTCGTTGAGGAGCTGCTCAGGCCCGAAAACTTTGCCGCAGACCGTTGCGAGTCCAAAAAATTTCACGCAAGCTGCGTATATACGTGTGAGACAGTCGGACGGTATACGTATATACATATAATGCAAACAGGCAGTAAGTACCAGACGTGTCGGTGTACGTGTATATATAAAGCTGCTGCGCGATACGTCCGCGCGCGCTGCCTATAATGTAACAACTATCGGGCTGCGATGACGATGACGATCGACGACTCCAACTTTCAACGTCTGTGTTGGTACGGACAAACGACGACGACAGTCATACGTCGTATAGTAGTTATGCATACGCTCACACACACACGAGCACACTCTGTATATGCACACACGCGCGCGACACACAACACGTTGAGTTTGCTATATAGCTATAATATCATTGAGGTTGCTATACGCAGACTGCTGTTGCTCCAAAGCTGAACTGCGAGCCTGAGCGAGTGTTGCTGCTTCTGCACAAGAGTCGCGATGCGCGCGCTCTCGGTTTTGCTCTCTCTCTCTCTCTCTCGCTCGTGATATATTTGCCCGCGTGTACCTTCACTTTGCACTCGCCAACTTGCATGCTAGTATGTATGGATGTGCATTCACCGTTGGGCGCGCGCTGCAATTCTGCCGTGCGCCAGCGCAAAGTCTGCGTACACACCATACCATACCTATCCCAAATCTCAATGACTTTTGAACATGAGAAATCTTCATTGCAGGTTTCATCACATTTGAACTCTGCTTTGCCACGTGCGCAGCATTTCAAAAAAAAATATGGCAAATTGTATTGTGTGCACTTAGTGCTTTACTCCATACGAGTTTTCATTTAAAACTTTTAGAGATACGTGAATAATTGCAAATTGTATTTCAGTCAATTGCAATACTAAGTTTAGCAATAAAAATTAAATAAATTTGTTTGTTTGTTGGTATCTAATTTACTTGACGCTTCAGAGGATTTTACCGATTTACAACTCGTAACAATTTGTAGTCAACCCATGAATAAGTCTAATCTTCTCTTCCTTATTAAATAAAAACCTTGGATTATAAAATGCAGCGATAAAAATTATAATTAGCAATCAATCGAAAAATTACTAGATATATACCTACAAGAAATGAAATTTTAGTGATTCGATTATGATTCAACATCAACCATAGAAAATATATAAACCATCACGATAACAATTTTACATATTAATAGTAACAAGCGATTTATGAAATCACACACATAATTCACGGTGGTGGTTCATAAACAAGAGCAAAAATGTGTCGATGGGCAGAGGAAAAGGGTGAAAAAGTCGAGGCATGAGCCGACCGCATGCTCTTGTTGCTGTATAACAGTTCCGAGCAAATATTCACCCCCCAAGGGTCGACGAAATGTCAGTCATGCCGACCGAGGCACTTGGGCTCTATAACTTTGCGCGCAGCTCGATCCGAAGTAGGTATATGGAAGAACGGCTAGGTCAACTTATACAGTATAGTATTATAGGACTCGGCTGTGTTTTGGTAGGGAACTTGGACGATCGAGACGCGCGGGCAGCTAAGTTATCATCGGCGAGTATAGTTTGCGCGACGTTCGCGAGTGTCGCGCTGCTCACTAACTTGCTATAGTATAGCTCCGCATAAAGTATAAGAGGCCAACAACTGAGAGCATTTTATATACGGCTATATAGCCAGAGGGGCCAGCGCCTGGCAGCAGCAGGCCTGCGTGCAGTCGAGACTATTTCAGTGTTGGTATAACTCTGCACGAGTCGAGTAGTCGAGTGCACAGCACGAGACTGGACTGCGAGCAGTATAGTGACTCAGTGAGCCCGGACTGCCGTGCCAGCAATTGTGCACTGTTTGCACATTATACACCACAGCTTGTATACCTATACATATATTTATATTTATATATTGCATCGTTGCGTCGAGTTTGTCGCGAACTCCCCAGTGAGAGTCTATTTGCACGGATCGACGTCGAAAAAGCCACACACGGATAATCGTGCAGTACAAGAAATCGCGAAGCTGAGCCAGCCTCGATTGAAGTACGCGAGCACCCAAATAGAGGCACGTATACTGGCACATCGTTGCAGTGTATACACACAAGTTGAAACTACGAGAGAGTCGGTCGGTCGAGCAGTGTTATAGCGACGCGCCAATAAGCGTTTGCAGCCCGCGTAATGGCCGAAAACAACGGGGACAACAATCATCAGCTGATGATGAGCAGCAACAACATGATCAACAATCACCTGCCGCAGCGTTGCAAGAATCAGTGGGTCAGGCTCAACGTCGGCGGGACCTACTTCCTCACGGCTAAAACCACCCTGACCCGCGATCCCAACTCCTTTCTCTGTCGACTATGCCAAGAGGACTCGGAACTCATATCGGACAGGGTGAGCTTATATTAGTTTACTTTCTCCTATTCCGCCTGTTGATCTTCGTCCTAGTCCAAATTTATGCATCTCGCGCTCCCTTGCACTTTGCTTGGCCTACCTACACGCGCAGGTGTGTTCATGCATCGATGCCTCTGTATAGGTGCATAACGTTGACCGCCGAGAATCCGCAAATGCATGGATGACTCGGTACATGAACTACAAGAAGTTTCTGTAGTCCGAGTATTGGCCTGTTTTGGTTCATATTAGGGGGTGTGTGTGTGTGTGTGTGTGTGTGTGAGTGCAATTGCACTGCTCCGTTATATAGCAGGCCGTGCAGTCGCGTGCCTTTGGCCACCCCCGCCTGTGGGCGATCTCGCCTCTCTGTGTACAAAATAAAGCGAGGCAGTTCCCTCGTGTCCCCTGCGCGCCCCTTCGCGCACGGCCTCCTGCTCCTCTTTTGCTTTTCACCGATAGCACTTGTCGACTCACTTGCTCTCTCTCTCTCTCTCTCCCTCTGCTATCACGACTCTAGTTCATGTACACACACACACACACACACATTCGGAGATCTACCCTTTACGTCCATCTGCCTGTATAACTTTTGGCCTATTTTTCTCTCTCTCTCTCTCTCTCTCTCATTCTTAAGCCCCCCCAACCACCGACTCTCACGCCCCAAAGCTCTGTCCTGCTCTCGTATACACACACACACACATAACGCTGAGCGAGCTCGACACTTGCATTCAGTACATTACACATGTTTACAATGTAACTGTATACAAAGTCAAGCAAGGCATGTTCTTTACATAAACACTGGCGTTTTTCGCATTTCTGAGTATTATATTTATGTCTAAATTTAGGACGATACTGGAGCCTATCTCATCGACAGAGATCCGACGTATTTTTCACCGATCCTCAATTATCTCAGACATGGCAAGCTCGTCATTAATAAGGATCTCGCTGAGGAGGGCGTTCTCGAGGAGGCCGAATTTTACAACATCACCGAGCTGATTAGGCTCGTAAAGGAAAAAATCATTCTGAGAGACACGAGACCCATTCGTGACTCGAAGAAACACGTCTATAGGGTCATACAGTGCCACGAGGATGAGCTCACTCAAATGGTTTCCACCATGTCCGACGGTTGGAAGTTTGAGCAGGTAATCCTTCTGCCGCGACCAATTTATTTCCTGCAAATCGCTTTTCCATCGACATCGTTTCATCGTTAATTATCCTTTTGTCTTTTCAGCTCATCAATATTGGCTCGCAGTATAATTATAGTAACGACGATCATGCCGAGTTTCTGTGCGTCGTCAGTCGAGAATACGGTCCGAGCCAGCTATCAGCCAAAGAACAAGAATCGACAGATCGCGTCAAGGTACCACCACCACTAGTACCCCGCTCAAATAATGCGCATTCTCAATCCAGCCAAACTCATTCTTCTAGTCTAGATTAAGTTTTAAGTTACTTTTTTTCTCCATTATTGATCGATTTGGCATTTTATTAATTCAATTGATTTTAGATTAATAAGCGTTCATCTATAAATTAATTTTAGCGTATTTCACGATATCAACTTCTCAAGTATTATCAAAGCTGTTGTTTTTATAATGATCCTTTAATTGCTTGCTTTCGGAATATCAACTGTAGACCAAAATAATGTGCCTAAAATTATGCTTGCAATTTAAATGAAAACCAGTCTTGATAGTACCATCATCTATAAACATTACTTTGCATTATTTTTTTCCTTGACAGGTATTAACAAATAATTAATAGAATTATTGTATAAATAGCCGAGATCGTTCTAAGCATTGAAACAATTTTAACTATAATTCTCGGCATATTCAGCACACATTCCTCACTCTTCCTTCCTCTTGAAAACGCGTTATACTACCACATACATACACGAAGAATTTTTATAGTTTTATATGCAGCCATTTACACAATCTCAATGATGATACATTCCACAGTTGTTACTAACGACATATCAGCACATATAATATTTTTTACTGTCAAATCAAACATTTTTGCTCGGGCTGAACGTTAATAAAACATTTGAATGACATTTTGATAAATCATGACTCACTATCATGGTAACAAAAAAAAATAATAATAATAACAAAAACGAATAAAAACTAATTTTTATTATACTAATACAAAAGCTCAGTTTGATGTGTGACAAAATGGATTTGCATTGAAAGAGTAATGATATATCCTGCATGAGCATGCCTTATGATCTAATAAATATAACGATTTATTAAAATAACAATTTATTAAAGAATATTAATGTTAATCGAACTTGTGCAGATAATATATATTACCGTGTATTTATTGTAACGCTAAAGCGTAAGGTGCAAAGTAAAAAATATCTAATTTAACGAATGTTTGAAAATTCATACACATATATTTTATTGATATACGTAAAAGAAAAGCGTAGAAATAAGAGAAAAAGATAGCATTATATTTGTGGAAGGCATACATGAGTAAGAGAAATATTGAACGAAAATAAAGTTGCATTGCTGCTCACAGAAAGCCATGTAGTAGTTATTTATTTTTATTAATTTCTACGGTTAATATATCGGGTCACGCCGAATTTAATTGAATCGTCAGCACATTTATATAATGTATTTTTAATACCTTTGATAAAAACTCGTTCACTGCCTTCGCAAGGCTCAGTTGACGTAAGTAATCCCCAGCAAATAAATACGATTTTTTGGGTATCGTTTGCGCTCACAGGCCGATACACGATACAGCATCGTAAACAGCGTCGATGATATCGTTCTCCGCTGTAATGCTTACATTTATATGCCGTGCACCCTTTCATTTTTGTACATATCATTCATCGAGTTATAAAATGGCTATCATTCAGCGTCATTCGACCCGTAAAAAGTTGCGATCACTTGATATAAAAAAAAAAAAAAGAAAGAAATTTGCATGCCCAATTGTCGTCTGTCTGACATTATGCTACTTGTTCTCTGGTCCAGGTACTGCAGCAAAAAGGCTCGCGCATGTAATATACGAGTCGGCTACCGGCTATCTACGGCTGCAGCTCGTGCCTTCCTCGACTCTGGCCGCTCATCAAGAGGCTCGCGGCCCGCAAATCCAGTCAACTCGCCGGCCTCAGCACCAGGATCATCGCGCGCGACAACGACGACGTTCGCCGTTTTCGACAACAGCCCCTACGAGCCAGCTCGCAAACAGCCAGTTCGTCATTCTGCTACTTCTACTACTATAGGCAGTAATCAAGACAACTTCATCTTTTACATATAACATATAATATCAAATAAATATACATACACACGTACACAGACACACACATACGCGGGCGCGCACACGTTACCTTTATACATTTGCGCAAGACTGGACACGAGTTACTTACGTATACCACTACCACCTACACCCTAAGTTAAAGTTAATTAATTCATTATGTATACATTTGGATATTTGCCACTTATATTTCACGTCGTTCCTGTTATTGTTGTCATACGTATCACGCGTTATTTTTCGTGCATTACTCGTTTTAATTAGCCTTTTTATACTTATTGGACTTATGTTGTTCGTCCGTTCGCGTTCAATGCGCGTCAAATACGTAGCTTTATCGACGTCCTTTTATTATATTATTGTGTATATGAATAGATAGATATCCATTACATAAAAGATGTGTGCCAGTCATAGATCGTTTGTTTCTCTTTTGTTACATAAATATATTTATATAAATTTATTGATTATACGAATATGTACATAGTGTCAAGTAGCAGTTACGGCTTGTACAATAATACCGGTTAAGAATCAAGAGAGGCGCGTGAATTTGCCAATGAAAGATAAATGCAAAGATATATAATAGTAATGTGTTGTAGGCAGGGTACATGTAGATGAGTTAGCTGCTGTTATTTTTAATTTACCTTTAATAGCGATTATGCACATATTCATTTTACAATAATTCATAATTTCGACTCACTGCTTTAGTTAAAGACTTTTCGGACCTGTGGCGAGGTTTACACACGCGTTTGTTGTAGTGTGTGCAGTAGTGCTTCAAGATGAGCATATTTATCCAAAGTACACTTGCAAATGAATAAAAACGGCGGAAAGCTTCTAGCACCATGCACCGACGTTTCCAATCGTGTTAAATAGTTTTTTAAGTAAAGCATCAGAAAATAAAACAACAAAAATCCTGCTACTTTTTTTCGTTCGTACTTTTTCTATTACATCGTTCTCGTTGATGCACAAAGACGATATTGCATGTACACGTACGTAGCGCGTGCGAGAAAGGCCATATGTCCAACGACCCTGGAGAAAAAGCCACTGATCGATAACTCCAACTGAAGACCAAATTTATACAAATATTATATACAAACATAAAATACTACTTGGGTTACAAACGGTTAAGCTTTTCACTCAAATTTGACATCTAAGATCTAAGATATATATGTAATAAATATATACGTCGTATGCATCGAGTACACAAACGCGTGCTCGGATTCTCTTTATAATATCCATTTCCTACCGTTTATAAGTTATAATTATTGTATACACATAGTATTTGAATACTAAAAAGTATGTTCGGATTTTTACCTTGGACTTACATTCATATGGACATTTTTTAAACGTACGATCGGCGAAAAAACAAGCTAATGTTGATACGAATTTTTAAAAAGTATACATTGAAAAATAAAAATTTTTTAGTCAATTTATCGCGTACATGAATCGGTCATCCTCTCGCTTTCTCTGTCTCTTTCTTTTTGTTTCTACATATGCATAACTAAAAACGTACAACTACTGCTTCTTTGCATAGGTGCGTTAAAAACACACACTTACAACAATCAATAATGGGTAAAAGTAATTGTAATTCAAGTATACTAATGCATATATTATATGAATACACACCTTGTGCACTGCCGCCATGAGAAAACATAATTCTATTATATATATTTAAGTATAAATATAATATATAAATATTAGATTTTATGAATTATGTATATATATAGAGAAAAAAAACATATAATTATGCATACCAACATCGTCGTCCTCCACCTATAGAAACAAAAAACATTATATTAAAGTATACAAATACATACGTTCAAAGGAAAATTTTTAAAAAAACGTAGAAAATTGAGGAGACAGAAAGCTCGTAAGCGAGTGCCAGCGATTTTAAACATAAATGTCCATTACAAAAGTCACAGCGAAATGCATACATTATCAAAATACCGTTGCATGCAAAAATGAGCGTGTGCAAGTAAAAATGTTAAAATGTGCACGAGCTTGACTGAGTTTTTTGTTCGAAAAAATATAACATAAACATCATTCGACGGTATCATGCACCAATTTGACGCGTAAGCTGTCAATGGAAGTATCGGAGCACCGATTCATTGCTTTCTTTCTCCTTATCTTCCTCTCTCTCTTTCTCTCGACAAATGTGTAAAAAAATAAGTGCATTTTGTGATATACGCGCTAGCATATGTATATGAGCGCAAACCTGTAATACTATATAAATAGAAACAATATGTAAATCTGTAAGTGCGAATGTTATCGAGTTCTATAAAATATAGACTCTGCATGACTTTTGCGTCCGATATATAATATGAAGCGTTAAACGAAGAACAAAATGGTTACGATAAGAAAGAATAAATAAAAATACGAAACCAAGAAAAACAGAAGACTCTCTATTAAATTACAAAATCTCGCAAAGCAGCTTGTATATATAATTAAATTATATGCACTAGGCTGATACTTATTTACCAAGTTACTAACAATTTCGTTTCCTTGATTTTTATCGATAATTTATCATGAAAAACTATTATACCTACTAACTATTATACTCTTTAAAAACGGTTTAAGGGAGGACCAGTGCTCGAAAATGCCCATTTTTAAAAAAAGTCTTTTGAAAAAATTCACGCATATTCTTTGACTAATTCTTTGAATTTTTTTTCTCATTGGTTTCTGATAGTGATAAAAAATATCAACAACTAAAAACGTGATTTAAAAAAAATTTTAAGAAAAATCCAAGTTTAAAAAGACCACGTTTTTATTGCTTACAACTTTTTATCTCTAACAGAAGCGACTTGAGCGAAAATTGCACAGGACAAAAAATTATTAGAATTAGTCGCAAAGCGTTGTGTGCCTTTTTTAAGTCATATATAAAAATGACAGTATCAAGCATTGACTCCGCCTAAACCTTTTCTTAAGTTCTATAATAAGTTGCATCGTGGTTTTTCATATTAGACTGTCGATTATCAACAAGGGTTCGAGATTTTTTTAGCAACTTAGAATGTAAGTTCCACCCCATTATGCATATATGCAACTGTTTCTATCTTGGTACTCTAGTCTTGTATACTTACAAATCGATACATGTGGACAAGTGGTTTTGACTATTAACAAATAAACGTACAATAATGAACAAAAATACGCTGTATGAGTCATTGTACGGATAAGTACACGCAATCTGGACAATATATACATAATGTATGTTAAAGCTGCATCGCTCAATGCACAGAAATCAAGTTATTATATCTTTATAGAATATAGTTGATGAACATAAAATTAATTAACTGATTAGACATCTACGTGAAGTCATCGCATAAAGTGCATATAAGCATAAACCCATCCTGCATGACGTAATCCTGCAGGAGAAATCATGTCTCATGCGATTCAGTACATATACCAATCCATACCGCATTACAATAGTCTATTACTGCCCTAGGCCGCGAAAAACAAAATAATTCCCATATGCTATTCCTGCTTTGCTCTGCAGATGGGAAATAATCACTTTCTGGCCGCTGGTATTAAATAGGATTTATTATACCAAATAATTGTCATCATATCTATTACTAATGCGAGACAAATTCTATATCCTATAATTAATTAAAATCATTGAAAATGATATTGTAAAGCGACGTGCTCATTGTATATATATTTACATATATAATATGACAGCACAATGCATGCTGATGCCAGGAAACATAAGGGTCGGATGAAAAAAATAGAAAGATGTATAAGCGTATGAACTCGTGGAAAGATTGTCTTACAGCTTTGCAAATACTATGAAACTGGAAAAAACTACCATTTGGACAAATTTTTATTAGTTAAACTTGTTGTGAAATTACCTTATTTTTTGATTTACTGTATATTTTTCATACATGTACAATTTATCAAATTTTACTGGGTTATATATCAATATATTTCTTGGACTGTAAAGATATTAAGCATCACATTGAAATACAATTTACAAAGAGACTATGGAATCGTTAAGAAAAATGTTTATGATGGTTGTAAATTGTACTATGGAAATAAAGGTATAAATCCCCATTGATTAAATGGTATTTTTTATTTTGCTTAGCAAATATCCATACCCAATATAAATATTTTGAAAAATTAAAAATTTTTTCTGATACAGTATATAATAAATTTATATCACATATTCTAAGTATGCAAGAACATATGCATGCTTTATGCGCATATATAAATAATTGTTTATTTACACATATCTTTGTTCGCTAACCTTTTAATAACTATAGTTAGAAGAAAGCCTTTATCATGGCATACTTGCTATCGTTCTTAAAGGCTGATCTAAATACTTGGCCAAGGCTTGTGCTTTTTCTCTCAAAATTCCAAAGCCAACATTTTCTCTGGCATACAGGCAAAGTAATAAATTGGCAACTTCTGTGATCACGACTTTACCTTCCTATAATACAAAAATATTTTTTTAATCATAATCATGACATAAAATGTGCAGGTGTTGTCAAAATACTTACTGCACAATCCATCAACACAAATTTAAGTTGATCTTCTTTAAAGGCGTTTCTGCCATTTTTTTCATAAGCTGACCAGATATTACTGGTGATAGCAGCTGTCACTCGAGCATCCTTGTCACCATATCCACTGTATGCTAATAAACCACCATCTCTGTTTAGTAACCTGAGTAGAATCAGTAAAAATAGTTTTATGAATTTATAATCTATTAGTAAAAAGCTTTAAAATTCTAAATACTGTGAATGTTTGATTTTTGAAATAATAAAATAAGTTAAGAAATATGAATTTAAGGTTAAGGCTCACTGCTTACAGAGTATTTTCAATGCCACCAGTATTGGCTTGGCTCAAAACTTGTGTCAAAGCTTTAGGTTTGAGCATACTGAATAGTCAAAGCTTTTTAAAAGCTACTAGTAAAAATTCTTCAAAATTCCTCAATATTTTTGATTTGTTTATCACGTCGACGATTATCCAATGACGGATGAAAATGAGACTGTAGCAAGTTTCAAAAACCTACGCATGTAAAATATGAAAAAAAAACTTGTATTTCCTTAAGTGATACTTAAATAAAGACGGAGCTGATAAGTGACAAGTTAAAAGCAGAACAAACACATCCCTATGATATTTGATGCAATGTGATTGTCTGCTGATATTATGATTCATAGTTTTGAAAAAAGTTACGAGAGGGCATTGGTGGTAGGCCACTTGGGGGAGTCAAGAAAATGATGGAGATTTTGTCAAAATCACTTGCGGAAATGATCTCGGTTGACCTCATACTTATTTATAAATTTGAGACGAAATTTTGCCCACGTGTACTCAACCGTATAACGCAAAAAATACTCAGCTTTAATTTTTTGCAGTCGTCACGATCAGTGGTAAACAACGGGCATATGTAATTATTCTTCCAAAACTTTTTAATGTGAGCTATGTCAATTTAGTGATTTTAATAGAATGATCGTTTGTTGTTATACTTTTTATGGATAATAATAACTTTACGAGAAATCAGTCAGACAAATGTATGTCAAAATATCGCATATTCGCATTGGATTAAATTTGAATTATATTTTGAAATTGCGTCGCTGCGTAGGGCCGATCGGTGGGGGAGACTACATAAAATGAAACAACAGCCTCATGGCCTTACGGCGCGTGCGGAGCTCATTTCATCAGTATAGTTGACGTTGTTGGTAGAAAAAGCTTCCAACAATTTACATACTTTGACCGCAGCTGCTTTACGCACACGAACTGCAGAAGACGTAACGCATCTCCTTCTTAACGTAACCATGTGTAATAGGGCACAATTGCCTCCGTGCCCTGTACCTATATGCTTCGAGGAAGGCACAACATATCTTGTGGAATTTCCGAGTGTCATTCGCGGGTGGGAGACTCGTGGGCTTTTCGAAAGTGTCAGTAACGTCTTTGCTGGCATAAGCCAATGAGCCGTAGCCGCAGTATCACGAGTATACGAGATAATATAATATAGGTAATGAGCAAGAGGCACTAAGTGAAGCTGTTATTTATAAACAAAGAGACCGTGACGGTGGCTACGTCTCCGCGAGATGATGTCATAGATCGGCGGCCGTGCCGAGTATCGAAAGAGAAAGAGAGTATTAAAGCGAGTAAAGCTGCGGCGGTGCAAAACGAACATCTTGTGCCAAGTAAACACACACACGCGCGCATAACTTGTCTATAGTGTCAGTTGTATAAGGATGTCGTGTATGTGAGTGCGGAGTGTAATTACAAGTGTGTAGAGGCACGGCACTGCAGTCGACCCGCAGCAGTCGGTGCTCGGTCGGGGCGGTGCGTGTGCATATCGATTCTTACTTTATATACATTGTTATTTCTGCACTGCGCGGCGGTGGCGGCGGCGGATTCAGGTTATCGCGAGAGAGGCGCACACCACTGCAGACGAAAATCCGCGCCGCAGTTGCTCTTCGGCGTCGTTCGTTGTTCTCCGCATACATGTCCATCCTGTATATGAGCAATAATAGTAGCATATAGGCTCCCTACTCTCCTCCACGCTTATCGACACGATCGACATAGCGATAACGCAATAATCTTGATTTCGCCTTGGCTTATGAAAATTGCGCACGAAGGACTGGATTCGACCGCGGCATCGTGTCAGCATCATTGCCAATTTGTATAGCAGCAAAAACGGCCGAGCCTCAGCGTGGAACTAGTGAGTACACATATACCTATAACTTGTATCTTATGTACACTATATGGTTTGATGCTACACACCCAGCCAATCGTCTTCTATCTTGATCTGCACGGACATTTTTGAAACCCATGACCAGTTTGCGCTCGAATATTTGCTCGTTTTTCGCTGCTTTTCGTTTGAAATTCAAATAGCTTAAAACTCGTGCGCTAAGACGTAAATACACCGCACAAAGTGTCAAATAAATTACCATAAATTTTCTCAAAGTCGCTGCTCATTACAATTTTCGTGTGTGCTCGCGAAAACGAGCCTCGATGTAGCAATTGCCAGTGCCGATGAAAAAAGTTTCACTTTAATTGAAAGCGGTATGCTAGGCGAGATATCGCAATAAAGTAAAAAAACAAATTCGATACTCGTATTCATCGACACAGTCGCTCGTTCCGATAAGCCGTTTTTACAGCACACGCGGACTTTTGGCAGTCAGTTGCATTATTCGAATCGAATCGACTCTAGTCGAGAATATTATTTTTAGTCCCGATGGACGTGTGCGCTCGTCAGCGACTATTTTCTCCATACAAAGTCTCTCGATATCGTAAGTTTACTCGCTCCGTTACATAATTGACGAAGGTGAGTCGTATGGAAAAACGCGACGGGCAAAGGTGAATCGGCCTTGCGCCTCGGGAGCTCGATGAGAAGCGCCTCGATTACTATCGCTCGTTATTGTTAATCCGCTTATATGAAAATCTGCAGCACGTGTTCTCTCGTGAAGCGAGAGCTCGATTGATTGCCCTCGAATTTTTGCTAGTAAATTGCGCGCCTATCGTGCACGAGCTGCTTGAAAGTTTCGATCGATTGGCGCTAATATTCATTCAAATTGCACGTGTCTTTACCTAGATACGTGTATCGGATATAGTAGTTTATATTGGTAAACGCACCCGTTGAAAAATGTTATTAAATGCAAAAGTAGCGGAGTTGTAGGATCGATTGATTAGTTTTGACGTTCGAAAAGCTCGAGAGCTACAATCAAAGCTTTGCGCGCCACTTGCTTGTGCTACCTGTAGCTGCGTGGTAGGCATGTCATGTGCTCCGAATGCGCTGATTCTCGCGCCGTAATAGTCCGCCCGGCGGTTGTCACTTTCGCGGATCGGAGATAAGAAATTGCCACGAACGTTTCGTAATCGCTCGAGAGAGAGTGGGAGAGTAAGCACATCAGTTGACGTCTGTCAGGTGCTGCGGCCGCATCTCCGAGCAAAGTCTCGGACTCGGCGTTTATACGCATTGTAAAAAGACTCGTGAATAGTAATTGCAATGAGCCCTTTGTTTTCGCGTTTTACAGAGCGTTGCAAGCAGCGCACCGGCAGCGCCGAGCTGAACGGAGGAGGAGGCGGAAAGTCGAGGCGGAGACGCTCGCCGCCACCGCCGCTGGTGCTTTGCACCCGCATGGAGCCCCTGGCCAGCGGCATGTCGGACCTCGACAACAACGAGCTGCCGCCGGGGCAGCCGCCGCCGATATCCCTCGACAACCACAAGCCGTGCCTGCCCAAGACGGTGCCCATAATCGAGCACTACGACATCAGCGACCACGTGCTCGGCCTCGGCATCAACGGCAAAGTCGTCCAGTGCTGCGACCGGACCAGCAAAAAGAAGTACGCCCTCAAGGTCAGTAGTTGGCACGAGACAAGAGTCCTTTAAACGCTCTCTTGGCTGACTTCCTCTTCTTAATTTTTTTTGTGCACGTGCTTATCTGCGGCAAAAATTACGCTCGCACTTCGATGCCAGAGACTCAAATTTCGCACAGTCTTGTTTAACGATCTCGCGATTAGATAAGCCAGTGCCAAGTTTTTTTTGCTTTTGCTCATCGACGCGTTTCTTTGTATCGATGTTTATATGTATATCTGTAAAGCACGCGCGCGTGCACCAACACCTGTTGAGGCACTCTCGGACTTTGTGCGTATACTACATTGTTATGTATATGTAGGTGCAAAACACGCGTGCGCACAATGCGTCGCATGCTTCGATAGCTAATTTATGACCCTGCAAGATCGTAGCTCGTGTTTACGCAAGCTCAAAAACATCGTTTACTCACGCGGCTACATTGCCATTTCTTCGGATTCGCGCGAGAACCGTTGGATTGAATTAATCTTCGCTTGCCGAACGTTGAGCCAAAGTCAGACGATTCACCGTCTCTCTGAAGCAAGTTTTCAGTTTTTAAATTTTCAAGACTGAATTCGAGCGCATGTTAATGAGCGGGTTTAGGCTTCAATGAGTAACAATTCGTATGCGCGCACGAAAAGCGATCGATCAATCCGTATCAAGTTATGACTCAGATCGCAGCTCTCACTCTTGAGCATTGCGATGTAATGCTATATCCTTTATTATCTCATTATCGGGTAGCCTTTAATACTCGACCGGTCGATTCGTGACGCGCGTCTGCCTTTCTTCCCTTCTCGTCGATGTCTCTATATACTATGAACGACGAAAGTAACACTTTAATTCCGTAAACGCGCTCGATTATTTTTCTAAGGCTTCGAAATTCTATGTGCACTTTTCACTTGTCGCGTCGAGTATGACATATCAATTCATAAGTGAAATAATAAATAAAGAGAAGTGGCAGGCTTGATTACTTACTCAAGAAAAAAACGTTAATTTTAGCCTTGCTCGTCTATACGCGATTTATTTTCATCGTCGAGTGAGTTCTTAGTGCCGCGCGATTATTCGTGACCTGTAAAACTATCGATTTGTCGACAGAAAGACAAAGTGATAGAGAGAATATTCGACGTTGCAACTGCAATCGTAAAAATAACGAGGAAATTACACATAACGATCTGTATGCCTCATTGAATTTTATACGAAAATAACGTCCTTTCTTTCTCGGATGCGTAAAAAATTCATGTCTTTTTGGATCTTATAAACAGACACACAGTTTATACACGTACTATATTGGATGCGTTATTTTTACGTAGGTTTTGCACGATTGCGTCAAGGCTAGGCGCGAAGTCGAGCTTCACTGGAGAGCGGCGAGGACTTGCAAACACATCGTCCAGATTCAGGATGTATACGAGAACACATATGGTGGCAAAAAATGTCTACTTATCGTCATGGAATGGTTCGTATCATTTTAATTTAATGAAAAATTTTAAAAATTTCCTCTAAAAATGTATTCCTTGATTTAGTATGGAAGGTGGCGAACTTTTTCAAAGGATACAAGAACGGCAGGATGGTGCTTTCACTGAGAGAGGTAATTGGAAAAACTTTAATATTTTTCCTTACTCATCAGTTTATATTTAATTTATTACGGAGATTTGGAAATTATCTTAAATACCAGTTGTCTAAAATTTTGCTTTTGCTGTTTCAGAGGCCGCACACATAATGTACGATATATGCATTGCAGTCAAAAGTCTCCATGACAACAACATTGCGCATCGGGATCTGAAACCAGAAAATTTACTCTATACTCAACCTGGTTGGTATTTTCATTTTCTAATTAAACATATAATTATATCCGATTATGCCAAATAGTATTATGAAAACTCGTTTGTTCATTCGCAGACATGTTTGGTGTATTAAAATTGACAGATTTTGGATTTGCTAAAGAGACCAGTTTGAAAGATTCTCTACAGACACCTTGTTATACGCCCTATTACGTTGGTAAGAATTGGGAAAATATTTTGATACTTGTTTATCATCAATTCTATACTACAGATTAATTTATATTTTTTCTTACTTACTCAGCTCCTGAAGTGTTAGGTCCAGATAAGTACGACAAAAGCTGCGATATTTGGTCAATGGGTGTCATAATGTACATATTGTAAGTAAACACATTTCTATGAATTTCCAATCGAACGCACCTCTTGCTAAATTTTACCAATACAATTTCAGACTGTGCGGCTTTCCACCGTTCTACAGCAATCACGGGTTAGTCATATCACCAGGTATGAAGAAACGTATTCGACTGGGTCAATACGAATTTCCAGATCCCGAATGGACCAACGTGAGCGTTGACGCCCGCGAACTCATCAGCAAGATGTTGTGCGTCGATCCACTGGAACGCATCGCCATCGACGGCATCATGAAAAACAAGTGGATCGCCGTAAGTTTCAACGTCGTGAATACGCTCGTTAATTGTTGGGTTTATCAATTGCCTATTTCTTATTTGCAGAAACACACGGAAGTGCCAGCAACGCCGCTGCACACTGGCCGCATGCTTCGCGAGAGCGAGGAGACCTGGCCCGAGATACAGGAGGAAATGACGCGCTCCTTGGCGACGATGCGCGTCGACTACGACACGGCCAACTTGAAGCAGCTCGACAATACCAATAACGCCCTGCTCAATAAACGCCGACGTGCCAAACAAGAGCTGACCAAAAAGTCCCTCCAACCAGCTGAAACCACCGTCGTGAAAACTAGTGCCTCCTAGGACATAGCCAAACTTGCGAGACTCATCGATCACATGTGCCCTTGACTCATCTCCTTCGAGCGGACATTGTTCAATAATTATTTGTTATTGCCAAATACATTTTATTGTCTATACTTTTTGCAATGTTGACGCATGACGACTCGTGCGGTGGAACGTATCGAGTATTATTGTGCCTATGTAACTATTCTTAAGAAACTCACCTAGTGCAATCTTACTGAAAACAAAAACTGATAATCTATTAAATAGACTTTACGAAAACTTCTATAGTCTGAAAGCTTCAAGAAACAAGTCATTATATATATAAAATATATATAAAATATATGTAAATTGGTATTTTGGCAAAGGCATGTCTTGCAATTCAATCGTGTAATTATTCTATATCAAAATATCTTGATTAGGACAATAATTCATAAACTCTTCTTACTTGAAAAATTGAAAAAAAATATATATATACCAAATGCACTACAAGTATGTTCAATACATAAAATGTATCAAGACTTGCAAAGACAATTGACAATTTTAAAACAGTCAAATAATTTATTATTCGGCTGTGCGTATCAATAATATAGCAACCAACTGAGATGCTCAGTTCATAACTCAATCACGATTCACGATGCAGAAGTCATTGGTCTGAAAGTAGGACTCACTTCTCGTTTTATGAAGCTCAAACAAAACATGTCGTACGTGCAAGTGTTATATTGTTTAAGTTAGTGTTTGTGCTATAGCAAATGTTGAGACAGATGAGGGTCGCACTGGCGCTTCATAAAAACGCCAAGCGAACGACTCGCGCCGCAAACACTCGAGTTGCCATTGATATACTCTTACGTCTGTAGCCGACCGCACAAAACAATAAAGTAGCCGAATGAATGGCGAATATATCTCTTGATATTTTAAAAACGGTACCGTTCGCTACGACGACTCGATGTCTTTTTCATATTTATGTCTACAGGGGGTGAAACGAAGAAAGTTTTTCTATCTAAAATCGCACGTAGGGGGGACAGGAGACACTCGGTGTATAAGTACAGCTCCTGTATTATGTGATTGACTCAGTGCATTGTAATATTTTGACTTGTGAGCGCATGTTTGCGTGTATATTTTTTTTCTCTACACGACTTTGTTTTTAAGCGAGTAAAATGCATTTTTGGCTGAAAACGCCCCATATTCTGGTTAGAAAAATTCACCTAATACATATTAAATCGTTTTACCGTTATTGATCGTTGAGAAACAGTGTTGCGTTTTAAGAATAAGTTTTAAAATTTGTGTTGTATGAAAAAATGTCAATTAAAGTTCTTAGTAATATAACTAATTATATGAACAACAGTATTTTATAAATGCTAATGTGTATTAAGACGCTGATACTTATACATAAAAGAAAGTGTCCCTTAGTTTACTTTTAATTTTTTTGCTCTACCCATTCTCCTCCCCTTGATAGCCCTAATATATCATAAAAGTCTGGTGGATTCTTTTATCAACATTAAAAACTTTTTTTGTAAAACATTTTATCGTACAGTGCTTACTTTTCGAGTTAAAAAATTGCAAAGTTTTCAAATGAATTGAGTTGCATTAATATTTCGAGTTTAACATGGAAAAAATTTTTTGAATCGATAAAAAATTACGCCAATATTTTTTCAGAATTTTCGAAGTCATTTTTTTAGGGATCCAAAAATATATCCAAAAAATCCAGGCGCAGTCTTTGATCAGTTCTAAGTAATTTTTTGTGTATAATTTTTTTAAAGTAGTTTCTTTTCAAGAGCAAAAAATAAATAAAATAAAGGACACTTTCGATAGATATATAATTTCACGTTAACGAAATATTGTCTATTGATGTTGTTATTATCGCTGAACTGAACAGTAGCTATGCTAAAATCTACAATTTAGGTAAATTGTTGCAAACCAATCGTAAATGTGCGGTACTCCAAGCATGTATTGAATTCAAGTAATGAACTATATTGTATGTTAAAAGTGTACAAAATTGGTATTTTCATCGATTAAAAATTAATTTTTGAAACAAAACATGAATACTTTTTACTTGCAATTATTGAACATTATGAAAATGAAAATGATAAATTGTTGGATTTAGGTAGTGGGCGTGACTTTGCTCATTGCCGTGGCGGAGTGCAAGCCCTGGGAAAACACCAAGCCTTGCAAGTACTGGTGTAAAGAAGGTAAGCAATATTACTGCTGTCCAAGTGGAAAGAAAAAAAAATCCTTGTGGAGCTGGAGCCTGGAGGAGATGATGGACGACTCGTGGCTCTGGACCACTACTCCGTGGATCAGCTACCTGCTGCCGGTGATATTTCAACGCTCGTCATGGTCACCGGCGAAACCGATGCATCATCCCCCGTTGGAGCACGCAGTGGCAGAAGAAGAAGAGGTCGTCGAAGAGGAGGTGAAGAAATCTTGCCCGGAGATACGTCCGTCTTGCCCTCGCAGTCTCTACGAGTGGTCAAAGCCCAAGCCCTGCGACGGAGACGACGAGTGCGATGGACACCTGGAAAAGTGTTGCTACGACGTCTGCCTCGAGCACAAGAGCTGCAAACTCGCGCATTTTAGTTGAAAAATGTTAATCTTTGAGAATATAATATTATTTTTTTTGTAAATTTGCGTAATTAAATTATAAATTTTACTCGACATGTAAACATAGTTTTTGTTCTCATCATATAGTAACGATGATTGAATTACTTCCAACGAACTCGAAAAAGTTAAGTTAGTGAAATCTTGACTGGAAAAATGAGGTCAATTTAATCAACTCGTAGCAAGAGAGCTGGATAGCAACTCTAAGTGCATTACTTTGACCTTGCGAGCAATAAATTTGTACATTGATATTTTCATCAAATTGACTTTTCGCGATGGTCAAATTACTTTTAATTCCTATTAAATGTCCAATCAATTCATACATTTAATAGGATAATGGACGATGAGTAAATTCTGGGAATGGCGAAAACAAGCGAAAAGCTGTTCTGAGATTCAATTGATTAATTACTCCGCAGACGGCTGTGCTTATATATTATACGAAGAAAATCAATCAATCGATGCGTACGAAAAGCTGCAGTTTGCTTCGAAACGGGACAGATGCAAAAGGTATTAATTATGTCCGGTTGAAATTGTCCGTCACAAAAGCATTTGCGGGCCTAATGTATACAAGGTAATATTACAGACATGAGTAAGGGATGAGCTTTGCACGAAATAACTGTCGAATTTATACGCGAGTACTTGTCATACATAATAGCGGCGCTCAAAGTGTGTCATGCTCGTTCTGTATACTGACTGTAGAAGTACATAGTCATACACATGATAGGCTCGTTAGGCAGAGAGAGAATCAAGGAGGAAATGTAGGAAAAAGCATAATATCGAGTCATTGAACGAAAATCGAGCGAAGCTAATGTTTTCTATTTTGTCGATCGGGAGATTCGAAGCTCAGCTAAGGGTCATGTACTCGAACTAAACTGTCTATAGAGCATTGGTCAGGCGCAGTAGTTTTGCAATTGGGAATAGCTGGCCAGGATTTTCGGCAATAAATAGCCCAGCCGCACGAATGGTCGAGCCAAGTATATAATACGATATCGATCATGAAGGTAAGTCGACCCGCAGTAAACGAATTCAATAATAGTTGACGAGAGCACGAAAAGCTGCATATAGTAATGTACATAGAGGGATAAAAAAAAAGTAAATGTACATATACACGCAGGTATGTATAGTAGCTGCGCGCAAGTATCCTAACAATGAGACCGGAGCGGCGGTGGCGGCGGCGTTAAGCGGCTGTATGTGCTGCGAATCTGCACTCCGAACGAGTATATATACAGAGAACGGAAGTGAGTCGCGACGTCGTCGTCGTCGTCGTCGTCGTTTCGTGAGATTCCTTTGCACGCGAACGCGAAGCGGAGAAAGAAAGAGAGAGAGAGAGAATGAAAGGGCACGCGCGCGAGCAATAGCTATTGGATGCAGCTCTGAATTGCCGACGAACTGAGACTCTCGAGCGCTCGCTACACACACAGCCACAAATCTAAGGTATATAAACCGAAACGCGTTGAGTGAGTAAAAGAAAGAGAGAAGCTGAAACGCGTTGGGACTGGTTCGAAGAGTGTATATAGCGGAAGGAAAAAAAGGCAGCCAAGAATGGAATGCGAACGCGTGAGTGGAGGTGAGCTGCGCCCCTGTATACTGCGCGTGTACATATATATGCGCCCGTGAGCTGCTGCTCAGCTGCCTCGCTCGCTTTCTCTCTTTTCTCAATGAAACGCACTCGTATATACTATATATATAATAGTACGACGCATCGCGATCGGCAACGATTATTACTCGCTGGATGGCCAACCGTTATGCGCACGTTATTGCGACCGATCGGTATGATTATGAATTATATTCACCACTTAAGGGGCTGTCGAGGCAGTCGATGTTTCTCTTTGACGGGTCAATCGATCGATATCGCTCGATGGGCATACCGATAGGGCATTTTCGGCCCTCGAATTTTGCGACTAGAAATCGATCGCTCGTCATCCGCGCGGTACATTAGAAGTAGAAATCCATATTCGCGATAACGATCGAACGGGGCTCGGAATTTTTCCAACAGCTCCTCGATGCACGACTCGCATTCGCATATATATACATATAATAAATTGAAGTAGTTCTCGCACTCTATACTGGCGAGACACAGGAGCAGCGGTGGCAGTGGCCAGGGAACGACTCGAGTGCGATTCGCACACCTAAGAGAGAAAAGTACACTGAACCGCGGCTCTCCTCTATGCTCGCTCGCTCGCACAAAGTCTCTCTCTGTCTCTCGCTCACTCAGAGCTCCTCGCATGTTTATGTATATATACACACACGTACTCCTCCGAAAGAGGGAAGAGAGGTAAAACCGGTATACCGGGATGGCCTGCGCCTTTATGCGCTGCACCATATGGCACCCATGCGTATAGCAAAGTGTATGTGTATACGCGTATTATACACTCGGGGCTGCTTGTTCATTTTGCGCCGCCGCTCCCATCGATCCTGCCTCTGCGCACGCACACTTACACAGGGCACACATGTACGCATTCACTGATGAGTTTTTCAAGCACATAAAAATCACCTTTATTTATAGCGCTCGATTCTTTTCATTTAACATCCTACCTGTACGTGCTTTATTATTGTCTTTTATTTTTATTTATTTTTTGTTTTGTTTCTCTTCAAATAAATCGGTACCTTGTTCTCTACTCTACTCGCGGAGAATCGCGATAAGATAAGGAATATTCGCATTCGCCGATCATCATCGTCGTGCGCATTTAGTCATTTAGTCATATCCGAACAAAATCAATGAAGCAACGAGTACATCGAGTCCACTTGAATCTTTGTTTCCAATTCTTCGAAATAATTTTTATCGGCCCGACGATAATTTTTTCATTTCTCTACGGGAGTCGTAAAGTGCTCCTCGTCAAATATTCATCTCTCAACCGAGATCCATACTTTCGCAATATATTATCGCCACTACTTCATAAAATCGCTGTACATCAAAGACGACTCATTAAGAGGTGTTTTTTCTTTTTTTCTCATTAGCTAAGTTTTTAGCGAAAAATGAGCGCTCGAGTGATGGATAAATTTATTCGATAAACAATAGCAATGAGAGTACCAGCTATCGAGAGATCAATCGAATAAAAGAGAAAAACGCATAAAAGCGCAAGAAGGAAAAAGAAAAAAGGAACACAAGTTGGACTGGAGTTAATTGGTTGAACGAGTTCGAGTGCCGCTCGTTTCTTTAGCTGCACTTCATTCATGCGAAAAGTACGGATCGAGGCTGCTGCCGCTAACGCGCGACAAAGAGAGAAAGTAAAATAAGGTATCACCGATGGCGTGCGGCGATGCTCGCGCTCTCGAGTCCCAGCTGCATTCTCATGCCAGCTCTTCTCTTCTCTCTCTCTCTGTATATATAAATGGAAATGCACATCGTCGCGCATAACGTTGACTTCCGCCGCGGCTCAACTCAAAAATTGACCATCCAAAATGAGAGAGAGAGAGAACAAAATGCAGCCAAGCGCATCCGAAGCGTATAGAAATTATTCAATGCAATGATGCAATGACGCGATGAGGATGAAAAATGAGAATAAAATATATAAGCGAGCGAGCGTGATCGGACGGGCCGAGGAAATTCGAGCCGTTGGCATAGCTGTTCTCTCTCTCTCTTTGAGATACACTTTTGCGGCTGCTCTCGTGGGTGGCTATAGTACAGTGGCTGCTCCGTACACGAAGGTACATTCGAGCCGGAGTGTCGCTTTTCGCGGCGGCGAACATAGTTTCGTGCAGTGCACGCCGAGGAGCAACTAATCGCGCACTTCCGATCGTCAATTGTACACGCCTAAGCACGCGGTGTGTATAATGGGCTATACAGGTAGGCGAGCTGCGTCGGAGCGGCTTATTTCTCTTGTTACGCGTGTAAACTTGAATTGCAGCGCGTCTCGTAGATAGGCCTCCTGCGTATTTATGTATTATTTGCCTTTCCGAGGCGAGTTCACACGCGCGCGCGCTCGCCGGTGACTAATTAAAACTTGCTCGAGTATTTGTCACGTTTCGTAATTAATGGCCACTGGCGATGATTTCGTCATGCTACATGTACGCGCGTTCGTTGTTTCAACTCGCTCGCTCGAGACTATAATATCAAATGAAATCGGTTAGCGCGTATCGTCGGACGCGTGGCTGTGACGAAGCACTCGAAGGCAATTCGAAGCACGAGCCGCGCGCGATTCAATTAAAGCGCAATCTTACATTAGTCAACGAGCGCCTTGCGCGCTTTCGATCGATTCAAAAAGGAGAACCTAATGTCAAGATGAAAGATAAAAGCTCGGACTAAGTGATTAAGATCGGACTGGTGCATTATATAGGGCGCTGCTCGAGATAAAGAGAGACAGAAAAGATATATAAACGAAAAGCGAGGGGTGCGCAGACAGGCGATACAAAAATGCCTTTCCTATTCTCTCTCGTACGCGTATAGACTGTATATATACACGTAAGCCAGTTAATGCGCACTTTTGGGAAATTACTCCGTCTCTCGTGTCTCTTTGCATCGTCGTCGGTTTGTTTGCTCGCGCGCAATATATATATATATACATCGCAGGGGCTGTGGCTGCGTTTCACCCTCGCTGCGCGCGACGCGTCCATGGCTCGGAAGCTCGCTCGGCGCAAATTTATACCTGCCAGTGTATTGCCTCCCTCGCACAAGTATATAAGTATATAGTCTCGTTGTGTATATACGCCTCGAGCAAAAGTTGGCAGGCAAAAGTTTTCAATTTTATAGCGTGGCGTGTGCGAGCTTGCGTGTGCGCGACTCGGAAAGCCAAGGAGGGAGCGGTACGCGGCATTGGTATAGAAGGGATGGATATGGTAGGCGTTTTGCTGCTTATATTACAATATTATCTCTCTGTGCTCGTCGAGTGGCGCTTCGCGCCGCGCATATACGTATAATACGTATCGCAAAATAGCTCGTGAGAATCGGCGCGGACTTGACCCTCGGTGACGCGTTATACCGGTCTACCGTACCACGTACACGTCGAGTATAATATTGCTGTAAATAAGCTATGGCTAGGTACAAGCATGTATCGGAGACGAGTACGCAGGTGTTGGTGTCAACAATAACACGCATCAGCTGACGCGCAGCTCGTGTTCGTAGCCGACACGCTCAGCTGCAGCGACTACGAGCTTATCCTGTGATTTACGTTATACATTTGAGAGAGGACGCGACGAAATATGCGGGCGTAACGCAGCTCGTCCATACTTGCGTCGATTTCACGAGTTTGCAAAAAAATAATTATTGCCAATTGTACCGCTAAAAACGTAATATACAGAAAGTAACCATTGTGCCTCGATCCGAATCTCAAATAAAACAATTGTGTCGGGTGCGAGTCGACTTTGTATCAGGAGCTCGCGACGGGGGGTGCTCGACGGCAACCGATCGCACACCATTTTTAGCCCAGTTCTGTAGGGCTACGTATACGTGACACACGAAAAAGCTCCAAACTCTCAATTAAAGTCCAAAGGTTTGTATTGAGCCTGCCAATGATAGTAGCTGTAAAATCGATCGATGGTAAATAAATGGCGATGCATCAAAGCATCCGCATCTTATAGATATTATAAGTACTGTTTTAAAATAAAAAAAAATTATTAAAACACATGCCTACCTATATGCGAGTGCAGAGCTAGCGCAGAGATGAATGGGGGGCGCCGTCGAGCCTTGGAGCGTGTGCGTGCCATGCAGCCTGTATACGTGCACACGCGGATGGCAAACGCCGCGGGAGTAGGGATCGTATACAGCGATCTTGGCTGTTGGCGCGAGCAGCCGCAGCGACTGCGGCGGTGGTGGTGGCGGCGGCGGCGGTGCTGCTGCTGCTGCTGCTACTGCTAGTGGCTGCCGCGACGATATAGGTACGCGCCGCTTCGAGTGTCTAGTCGCTCTCGGGCTGCCAGCCGACTGCCGAGCTTTCAGTCGCTTATACTCGAGCTCTCCTATATTCCAGAATCAAGCGATACGCACGCTCGACCGATACAAGAGTGAAATTCGCGATGAGATTTAAAGCTCCTAGCGTTGCACTCGTTAGCTGTGTGATCGCGATCGTCTAATCGTCAGGCGTCGATCGTGCGATAGTTCCTTGTTGTTGTTGTTGACAGTGCGCGCGAGTCCGAATCCGAAGAGGAGAAAGAAAAAAAAGGTATACAGAGCGCGCGCCTCGTCCGCCGCTCCGAGTGCAAAGTTCGAATGAGCGAAACAAGTGATAGCTGCGCTTCTGCCGCTGCCGCGACACCTCGGCCGGAATAACATAAAGAAGAGCACGCGACAGCGAGGAGGCCCCAGCAGACGACTCGGCGTTTTCGATGCTCGCTACGCCGTTCGAGCCAGTAATCGAGGCTGGAGCAGCAGCAGCAATCGGCGATTCCAACGAAACGCACTGCCTACATCGCCAGCCGAGTCGTTTCGTCACCGGCTTATAGCACTTTCCCATCCAGGACGAGTGCCCCCGGAGCAGTTGAGGCCTTTTTTCCCAATTGGAGGGCGCCCCGAAAATGCTCGGCTCGACGACCTCCTCGCTTTTGTCCTGCTGCCTGCTGCTGCTGCTATCTGCGCTGCTGCACAGCTCTACAGGTGAGATAAACACTGCATCACGTCATTTACCAAAATACACAACTATGCATAAATTAAAAAAAATATCATTATTATTATATTTTACGTGCGTAAAGCAGTTGCAGACTTGTATATCGTATTAAGTTCCGGTCGTGCTCGCGACTCGCTCTCTCTCTATAATGTAATATCTTCATCCCCCTGCGAATGTGGCGAGGATGATTCATTCGACGTCTCATGACTTGTACGTTCTCCTTCTTGTACGCGTGTATACCATATAAAATATCGTCTAGGCCGTATCGGCTTTCGGCGACTGTCCGGCCTCCTCCGGCTCGTGCGTCGGCATTGTCTCGTATTTTATTGATAAGATAGCTGGCTGCAGCCTCGATACCGAGCCTGACGCGCTCGCAGGTGTCGAGAGAAATAACGCTCTCGTCAATGGCTAAGAGATAAAATTACTTCATCGTTGATCTTTTTGGGAAAGTAATTGGGCCAATTTTCACCCTATCGCGTGCACGCGTACTCGAGCAATGGGAATGGGGGGCCATGGCGTGGTATGGCTCACGAACGATGCATTCCGAGTCGGCGAGGGGTATTTTGTCGCGGCCCGTGTACAGGTGGAACTACGAAACGTGCCTTTTCCAAGCTGATCGATCAAACTTTTTATTCGAGCAATGTGAACCTCGTGAAACGGGATAAGAAATGTATTACATGTTTAGGAGAAGCCGACGATAACGGTAAAACAACATAACTCGGCCGCCGCTGACTCGATATTATTATTTTTCTACACATTGTTTCCGTATATCGCATCGGCGCGCAGCAGTACTTCTTATTCGCTTTTCTTCCGGTCTAGATATTGCGAGTCGCATACACATATATATGTATATAGATGCGTTATGTGCTGCTAGTCGTCGCCGCCGCCGTCGTCGCTGTCTCGTTTCTCGGAAGGATCGCGAGCGCGTGTGAATTTTACGTCTTGCGTTCGCGCGAATACCGCAGTCGTAGCGGGAGGTATTATACGACTATAACGACAATGATGATGGTGATGATGATGATGATGATGATGCTACATGCTATACGCGCACGCATTGCCATTCACTCCAGTCCATTGAAACTTGCTTCCTTCCTCTTTCTTACCTCTCTCTCTCTCTTTCTTCTTCTTCTTCTCGCGCAGTTTACCCCCTTATATAGTTGCCTCTCTGTCTATATACTCCGGCGCGCAGGTACATGCTTGGTCGTTTCGCGTAGCTATATAATATTCGAGGCAGCCTTTCATAGCGCAGTTCCGACCGAAATTATCCCACTGGCCGAAAAAACGAGTTTCTCCGCGGTCGGCATGCACAACAGCAGCCGAGCGCAGGCTTACACATAATTTATAGGGTTGAAGTTTGCTCTCTCTCTCTCTTGCTCTCTCTGGTCCTCGACTCGAGCATGCGCCGGCCGGCGGCCAGCACCGTAATTTTGCTCCTTTTTTCCTTGTATTTATTTTGTATTATCCTCTCAAATTGATGATGATGAGTCTTTCATTCGCTTCCTGCCGAGATCCTGATTTTTCTTTCCTTCTTTGTATACACACACACACACAGACACATACCAAAGTCCTACGCATCGCGGGCTCCTATATCCTATCCTATACAGCATCAGGACGTTTGCCTGCATTTTTCTCTCTTTTTTTTTCGTGCTTCTTCGAGTGGAAGCCGAGACCAAGACAGAGGAGATAGAGAACGAGGAAAAAAGATGAGACTGTTGAGATATGTATGGCCGGTGATGAAGCGATCGCACACTCTCTCTCTCTCTCTCTCTCTCTCTCTCTCTGCGCCCGACTGATTTCTTAGCTTTTATATAAACACACTGTCGTGCGCACATAAGCAGACGCACGCGCGCATGTATACATAAAACACATACGAGAATTGAATAAAGAATAAAGAAAGGAGTGACGAGCGAGTCGTCTTGAAGTGAAACATCTCGAGACTCTCGCATACAATGAGACGACTGTTTGCAAGCCACTGGCATCTTGTCTATTGTTGTACGAACTTGAAAATATTCCACTCGGAACTCGAACCTGCCCCTCGTTATTGACGATTCGATTAATACGCAACGGGCGTAATTATGAAATTGGTTGCATTATTTGCAACGCCAAAAATGTGTATGATGAATTTCTCAAGACGAGATCGAAATATCGCCCCGAGCAAAGCCGAGTCGTTTAAAAAGAAATAAACATCGATCGGTCTTTCCATTCTTTTAGAGTCTGTACCGTAGAAAAAAGGTTCAGCTATTACACTTGTTGTTCAAGCCAATGATTTATTGTTTAAGTTGTTTATTTCAACATTAGAGCTGATTCGAGCTGGTAGAAATTGCCCCTGGCAAGACCTTTGAGTTGCTTCGGGCTTCTATAAAAAAGCATTAGCCACGCAAAAATACACAATTAATAGGCTAGCTATTAAATATCTCGAAGCTCTTAGAGTCTGTGCGTTCCTTCATTGATTGGAAGCCTCGTTATTCGAAAAGTCCTTTTAATTTTTCTACCTCGCTTCTCGTTGCTCTCGTATTCGACAAGTCCTCAAATATAAGCGGCACTTGTTAATTTAGAAATTCCTTCGCAGTTTGGACTTTTTTTCTCACCGAGTACATCATACATAAGTAAAATAGTTTGTCCGTGTGTGTCCGTGCGTGAGGTAGGTGTATAACATGTATATCTGTGGCTTTGGGCAGCTTCTTTATTCGCTGCTGCTGCTGTCCACGTCGTCCTTCGATGCAGCCTCTCTTCCGGCGACTCAATACGCGTATAGGTAGGCAGGCTTCATTATGTTTTCGTTGCCCGAACTCCAAGTGTATACGGCTGTATTATGATGCCGTGGCCACATAAACATACATAATGCAGACGAGCTCTTTCTTTTTGCTCGTCACGTCCATTCATTCGCGTTGCCGTGTGTTACTTTATATACAGATCGTGTGTGCACACGGGCTGTTTTCTTTGATTCCGCTGCTTCTCCTGGCTGCGTCGTATAGTATAGTGGTAGTGGCGCATACCTTTCGAGAGAGGCAAAGATTCACTTGCTCGAAATGGGCGCACAGGTGTATTGTCTTGTTTTGGCCCTTTTCCGCACTCTCACGATCGTTACGCTAAGTTCTCATTGTGTGTCTGTATTTTGACAATCTTCGCTTCCTCGATATAACGAAGGATCGGTTCAAGCGCCCATCGGATTATTATTCGAAGATCGATCTCGACTCGAATGTATACATTGCATTTACGTTGCGTGCTGTATGCACCGCTAATGGCTCGAGGCTTCGATAGTTTCGTCACGAGCGACGTGCAGCGCGGTGAACAAAAAAGAAACACGCTGCACATGCCTTTATATCTATCCTATACGCACGAGATACGCGCAGAGAGGAGTGCACGCGACACTTTTTGCGTCGTCGTCGTCGTCGCCTTGAGAAGCAGCGCTCGACTTTCTCACGTTCGCTCGTTTACGCGACGCCTTTATTACTCTCATTTTTCTCCGCGCAGCTTTTATATTCATCCTTTTTTTTTAATCGCATTATGATACAAGAAGCCGCGTCTTTTTCTCATTCTGCTTCATTCGTTGACGTTGTTGTCATATCGCAGCCTTTGTGTCCAAACACCTCTTATATATATACGCGATGATGGGTATATAGGTATGTATAAGCTGCAGCGAGAGCTCGTGTAATAATGCCGCCGAGGCACCTCTAATCGTCGCGCATCGCCGTCGCAATATAGTCGTCCTTGATGCGGCTCTCGAGTGAACGTATACTCTTTCGGAACCGCCTGCGCCTCTCTCTGGTTGGGGCTCCTCGCTCTGTCGCTCTGACGCTGCTGCTGCTGCAACGCAGGCTGCATCTCTCTTATATAGCCTTTCCATTATACATCGGGCTTATTATTATTTCGCTCGGAGTGAAAAACAGAATGAGAGAACGAGAGATAAAAAAAAAGGAAAGAGAAAGGGAGAGATCCAATCGATTTGGGTAATTCGATTCGTTTATGCGGGATCGAAAATCGCCTCGCGTTCAGCTTTGACCGAACTACTGTTACGTAAAAAAAGAAGAAGAAGAAGAAATAAAGGCAGAAAAAGTAGAAGAGCAGGAGGAACGGAAAAAAAATCAAAAGAGGAAAGAGAAGCTGCTGCTAGGATCGCAGTAAACATCGCGTGGAAGCCAAATACGCGAAACATCCTCGCGAGAGGAAGTGGTATTATAGATGCTATTTAGTGGCACTACAGTGGGCAGGTGAAAGATCCGCTCGCACACATATAGCGTACGGATGGATGAGAGAGAGAGAGAGGCAGTCACGCACACGCCGGCTATAAAGTACGAAATGATGCCGGAGGCTCGCGGCCGGCCAGTAGCAGTATAGTCACCACAGGCGGTGGCGGCGTCGAATTGCTGCGGGGGGCGCTCCAAAGATATACAAGTTAGAGATCGAGGGCTGTGCTCCTCGTAGTAGTAGCGCGTGCGTGCCGTGCGTGACCATATCCCGAATTACCTGTATCCTATTGCGCGGATCCTGCACGTATCGACGCGATGCTCCGATATTGTAGCTCGCACGCACCGATCGTGTCCTCGTCGTCGTCGTCGTCGTCGTCCCGCACGCAAAATCGATCGACTCCTGTACTTCTGTATCAGCCAACGACTCGAGCTCGTTCTTCCTATTTTATAAAATAAAATATAACGCGTAAAAATATATACGAGCTGCCAGCCGAATGTCGACAATGGACTTGCGGACAATGCGTTAATCGAACGTGAGGCTCAAAAGTCCCTGTGCGGATCGCACACCTAGAGCGAATGTCATTGAGGTGCGATTTACGTGGAAATTACTCACAATTACGACGGCTCGGCTTTTCTTCGAGGCACGTACTTACTTTTTCGTCCTTTTTTCCCCCGTTTCCGACGAATCCCAAGTTTACCTCGAGCCCTGCGTTGCAATCAAGGAATAAAACAGTCCAAACGTTCAAATCACAGCGGATCCGAGCGCTATGCCGAGTGCCAAGGGAGAAAAAGAGACCACCGTCGGAGCTACACATACACATACACACCTATATATAGGATGCATAACTTTAGCCTCTGGCAGGAGGAGCAGCAGCAGCTCGCTTTTATGTACGCATATACACGAGACAGAAACGGGCGCGGGCAAGATCGTTCTGTGTACTACCTCGGCCGGCCGGTGCATCCTTAATAATGTAGCATCAACTGGTTTCCAGCTCGCGGACGACGATGCTGCATGCGAGGAGGAGCATGCGAGTGTGTATATTATGCTAATGTGTTATGGCTACACGCGCGTGCCTGTATATAGCTCTAGATCGGCCGTCCGACAGAGTCGAGACGTACACGGCGAAATAATCAGCTTTTTTTAATTGTCGTCGGCGTGGCTCGCACGTGAGAAAGAGAGAAAACTTTCTTGCGCCGCAACATGGGTATAATATCCCATTGCAACGAGTTCCGACTTTGACTCTTTTGTCTTCCTATAACGATCCTTGCTTCGAATGAATCATCGCGTTTGCCTTTGCATCGATATTAATATTTGTGAAGAAAAATCTAATCCTTGTATCTCGTGATCTTTTTGAGGCCGCACGAGGTCTTATTATCCAAAATAAACCAGCTGCTCCAACTCTTCCGGTTTCTTACGAGTCATTATCTCAATTTTCTGAGCCCGACAAAGAAGTATATATAACGATATTTGTTCTAGGCCAAGTATGTTTGAATAACGGCCTGCTTCTCTCTAGAATAAAGTGAATTTCCGAAAAAAAATAAAGAAAATAAGTCATTTAATATTATCAATATCGTGTACATATTTACTCATTCTTTATCTGAATGCCGGAATTATTAGCCTATATAGTTCGTGTAGGTGTATATCGCTCACTTATACAATACTTAACGCAGGTGGACTGTGAGCGGAACGATTGATCATACGTACATTTAAATTATATTATAATCTCTGGAACGCTTATAAACAAGCATACTGGCTAAAACAATATTTTTAGAAAAATTCGAAAGCAAAACTTCCCCTCGTGCGCAGCGTATGTACACGAGAGCGAGGTAGGTTTAATTGCCGGCGTTCATATCTCGCTAGACATTGCAAAGTGCAGCAATGCGCGACAGCGGCAGGCATTCCATTGGCATTGGCGCGCAGACTATATACACACACACACTGCATCGAATAACAATCGCTCGATCGAGGCTCTCTTTATACGCAAGATTACGTATAGTTGACTCGAACGAGTAATTCATTAAAATTAAATTACGCGGCGTCGCTCGGCCGATTAGTTGGGCCTTTTAATTTATGCGCCGGATGAATAATGCATTACTTATATAGGTATACGATCTGCCGCTTATACGTATATCGAAATGAATATATCAATGTATTATATTTTTTCCTGGGTATACGAAAAGCGGAATTGATTGGGCTCACGCGCGTGTGGTCGCGGCCAATAAACAACGTCGCGCGACTTTTATTACATTATACACAACTAAATTTGCCAAGGCGAAATTTTGTGTACATCTACATCTCTTATACAAGTGTAAGAAGTGATCGCATCGTTGTCGCACGGACGATATTATAATGAACACATTTGGCGCGAGTCAGCATAAATATACATTTAAAATTGGATTTTGGACGATCGCTAAGCAGCGAGGCTGGCTCGGAAATGTGTTCGGCCGGCATTTATATTATACATATCAAGAATCGCAGGCGGCTCGGGTACATTGGACAGGCGCTCGGTACAAAATATTATTCGTCGCGCAAGCGAGGCACGCGACGCACCAAACAGATTCACGCGCGACGAAATTGTATACAGGCCTACGCGCTGCATCTGTCCTTTTGCGTCTATACAAAGTACAATGAAATAAGTAGTATACGTAATACGTGCGTACACGAGGTAGAAACTCGCGCATATTATACACACAGCAGTAGCTGTCCCGCGAGCAGCAAATGAATAGCTCGCACACACACGCATCGAGCCCGGCGCACGAATCAAAAATCGCAGCTGCGACGTACTCACTCGTACTGAGCGTAAGTTTAGTGTACATTTGTGCACGCCGGGCGAAAAGAAGTTGACAAAAGTCGTGCGTTCGCAGAATTGCAGAGGCAGGCGCGCGTTTGCAAAAATGGCACTGCCATGCAGCTGAGAAAGTAAATAATACGAGGCGCGCGTATATAGTACGTTGCACACGCGCTCGAGACACTGCAGCGCGGAGAGGAGAGCAGAGCGGCAAAAATGTGTACATACCGCAGCCACGATATGGATGTAGGTAGCGTGGGCAGACGCGCGTGTCGCGCACCACGCCAGGAAAAGCACGATAATGATAGCCGGGACGCGTGTATAGTTATGGTCTTTCTCTCTCTGTCTCTGGGCCGAGCGACGAGTGACCGCGACCGTCTATATCCACCGCGTTATACCAGATATACGTGTACAATAATAGTCGCTAAATTGCCTCGAGACGCGCGTCCTTGCACATTGCAGTCCCCATCCGCGATTGCCTCTTGACTTTTAAACCCAGCGATGCAATATAGAGACTCGGGTGTACATTACGGCCGCGTTGAAATCGCCACTGCGCACTGTATGCAGCGTCGGTCAATTACGGAATGTGCGACGATGATGCTACTGACACTGCACTTTCGCTGCGAGCCACATTGCGCGCCGCGCGTTACCGCTACTGCATACAGTACGTACGTATGCACTGCTGCACGCGTCCATTCACGCGGCCGCATTTAGCCCATTCAGACGTATCTACCTTGGCAGCTCTCCTATGCTATGTCATGTTTTTTTTTTTTCATTTTAAGCGATGTGTCATTGGCATTTAGATATCTCAGTTTTTCCTTAGAAAATAAAGAATATTTATCGTTACTTTACGAAAAATTGGAGCAGCTGTACAAACTATTACGAAGCGCAGTTTCAATTCGGAAGATATCGCTTTTTATACAACTCGTAATAAGAATTAATGAATTTCCAACGTGCGACTTGAAGAAACAACCGAGCGATACGCCTTCGCACGGACGTATTACCATTTATGTTATTTATAATACACGTACTTCTGCGCATAAAAAAGAAGAAAAAGGTGCAAAATTATTTTATCCGCGCGCGGTATACTAGGCGTGTAAAGGACATGCGAATAGCTCGAGCGCATAAGTTTATTTGGCTTTAAAATGAAGAAACTCGCATGTATAATATAATGATAGGCTGACGTATAAAGGTATAGGAGAGCGGAGCAGATGGCGCAGCCCGTGATAATTGCGACATATCGGCTTGACGCTTTATTGGCCAGTGTCTGTGTGTGTGTATATTTGCGCGATATATGCATGCACACGAGAAGACCACTTATAGCGTACAGCAAAGCGTACATCAAATACGGCTCATGCTCTCTAGAGGTAGGTAATAATAATAAAAGGGCCCACCGGAGCCGAGCGGATATCAAGCGTCAAAGAGAAAGACGAGCAAAAGAGAGAGAGAGAGAGAGAGGTCGATTACTTGGGCCTTTAGGATTGGCCCGTCATCCTTGTATACACACACATAATACTGCTACTACCACTACCACTACACGGGTCCACCTGTTCGTTTTCCTTTTAGCCGCATGAGCGGGCGTAGCTATAGCTCGAGTCGTCCGTCCGTGCAAAACGACGTCGAACGTGTATTATGGTATCTCTGGCTCGGGGACGATGACGAGCGACCAACGCGACAAGGATGATTCCAAGGTTCATCAGCACTATATAGTAGGAAGGAAAAAAGACGCCCGGCTCGAGTCGGGCCATGACACGCGAGGCGTCGGGAAAAAGCAAATGGGATTCGCTCGAGTGGATCGTTGTGGCACGTATAGCAGCAGCTACATACACCAGCCCAGCTATTTTTCTTACTCGCGACGGACTGATATTCGCTGAACCGTGAAATACGTACCTGTACTGGCTCTGACTCTGTAGCTCCGTAGCTCTCCTCCTCTTATATGCTGCTGCGGCGTTGCACTTTGTCTTTTGCTTCCTACTATACGTATGTACGTTTGATCGGAGCGAGCGGAAACTGGATTAGATTGCGTACACGCTCGTTATTTCGCTCACACACGCATGAATGTACGAACGTATGTATATAAATGCAGTCGGCGCATCGTGCGATATTCTCCAGCGAAGAAAGAGACCCATAGCATATACCAGGAGCTCACCACTCGATGGATTATTTTCGTTTCAAGACTCGTGTATATGCAATATGTATACAAGATTTTTTTTAAACGAAACCAAGCGGCAGTCACAGCAACAGCAGCAGCAGCGGGTCGCTTTAAAAAGCTCGCGCGCATAAAACTTGATTGCGCCGCGGTAGCATAGTTACAGATGGTCCCCGCGCGCAGCGGAAGTTCAATCGTTTTCCGACTTACCACCAGCACCGACATTACTTGTGTGTATAGCTATGTATATAAACCGTAATCTCGATCGCGCGGATGTTTTGAATTCTCGACTTTTACCGCGCGTGCTACGTACACGCCAAAGAGACGAGTCGGTGCGAGTATAAACGAAACCGCAGCATCAACAGAAATTATCCTTTTTCCTCTGCTGCTGCTGGCGGCGATGCGCCGCCAGATTAAACAGTCATCTTCGTCATGTTTTTCGACGTCGACCCCAAGCTCTTACCTCTCATTATTATTTTTTCTCTCTCTCTTTTCCTCCGCGATGATTACGTTTATTTATCCATCCGTGTCCGCGCGGAGAGTGGCTCTCTGAGGTTTTTGCGGGAAAAGCCATCGGTCGCGCGAGACGTCCAAGAGACTATTTCTCACAGTCGACGCGATCGCCGATATATCGACGCAATGGACCATGTGGCGATCGCTTGTACAAGTACCAAGTACCTGTGCAATTATAGCTACGCTCGAAACTGAGATCCGAGCCGACCGGAGACGCATTGTTTTGACGAGCCAGAGCGACTCTCGGCTTATCGCAACGTTCACGGAACATCTGCGTAGAGGCACTTTGGTTTAAATATAAATATTACAAGCGACTGAGCGATGTAATGATTCACGCGCATTAAGAATTCGTATCCGAGTAGTCAAGTTGCAGCGGCACTCGACAAGCATCGTTTCAAGGATCGTCGATGTTTTATTTTTGAATTGAATTTAAAGCTGCTTCTCGCCCCCTGCGTGTATATCGGTGCTGGCACGTGGCTCTAAATGCCTTTTCGACGTAAATGCTTTGATTCTTCTAATGGATTTAAGATCGAATTTACAATCGATCGCGATCAAGGAGAAGAAGAGTGTCGTCGTGCGTTTGGCTCTCTTTTTCCGTAGGGCGTACGCATCGCATCAACGATGCAGCTAACTAGGCAACTTGTAAAATTGCGAGGACGATCATCGCTGCTGCATACGGTACATATAGCTATATCTACATGCGAGGTTGGCCTGCGAGCGCAGTCGAGCGCGGCTCTAATTACACCGACGGCGCGGGTGGCCTCTCTGCTACGCGTGCTCTCTTCTGTTAATGCTGCTGCTGTTGCATTGACTGCACGTACGGTAGACACGTCGAAGCGATGTACGTCGATGTAAGAAAAAAAAGGAGGAGGAGGAGGTGGAGGCCGAAGGACGAAAAGGGAAAAAATGTTTGGCCGGTCCCCAAGGGAGGCAAAAATACCTGTGAGTGCGCGCGCGAAACGAGACTCGATCGACGAGAAAGGAGAAAAAAAAAAGGAGAGAAACGAGCCAAGTTACAGTAGCTGCACGTAGCCTAGTACAGGTACGAGCGTACGAGAAGCGTCAAATAAAATCGACGCCGCGCCACGACCAGGTCGAGAGCTGCATCCAGTGCAGCTGCACACGCAACGGACTCGGAACTCGATGTACATATAGGCATAGGTATAAACGTACGAGAGCTGCACAATAGCTGCGTTCGTGCATCGCACAGCAGCAGACGTAGCCCGCGCGTTCATACGAGCTCGTGCAGTGTGCAGTTATATAGCTGGCGTAAGCCTATTGTAGACATAGGCACCGCGAGAGAGAGAGCGAAAAGCGAGCGAAGCCACGGCTCGCGCTGCAGTTACACGCTTCCGGCCTCTCCTCGCTTGCATCGCTTATATGCCGTGTGTACGCGCTTATTGTGTGTATACACGAGAGAGAGAGAGAGAGAGAGAACGAGAAAACAAGAGAGCGTGGCACATGTGCGATGAGAGATGCGTACCTATGCAACTCGCTGCTATATTGCAGCGAGAGTATATGGAAGAGAGAGTAGAGAGCGCGAGCTAAAAAAAAACGTAAGATGCAGCAAACGGAGCTAGCTCGTTGCGAGAGCTGTTCGTGGCGGTGCATCGGCGCGGGCAGGTGAATCGCGTGATCGTTATAGGCGCGCTTCTTTCGCACCGCTGTTACCGTGGCGTGCCGCGATCTGTTCGGCTCGTAACGTCGATGCAGCAGCAGACAGTCCACAGCTCATGAGTATAAACAAAGAGAGAAGATTAACGCCGTGGTCGCAGTGCAGCGCCTCCGTTAACACTCGCAGATGCAATTTTTATCTACCTATATTTTCGCGATCTTTTCGATTTTTACGCACGATCGGCTCGATTTATCTTCAAACCCTTGAGAACATTTTTTCAATGATACTGCTATAATGTCAAGCTAATGAATCATGTTCAATATAATGAAAAATATCGCTAAACTCACGCGTTAGTTCTCGTCCAGAAAACTGTTTACTACGAGATCACGCGTTATTATCTTCCTTATAAGTTTACGTAAATGATCCACGTTAAGAGCGCCGTTCATTCATGAAGAAAAGTTGTTTTCTTTCTGATCCCTGAAAAATTGAAATTTGTCTGTGCCAGTGGCATTCGCCATGAAGTTATTGCAGTTGTAACATGAAAATTGATCATGTCAAATTCTCCCATTGGAATCGCATCGTTCCAATAAAATTTATTTCTTTAAACCGATTTTTGAACTAGAAAATTTCATTTCGTTGTCAGTTTTCCAAATATTTAATTAAAGTAGAAATTCATCACTAGTCAAACTTCTGAAGAACGAAACTTATCGATACAATAGACTCGGAGAGAAAGTTACGCTACGCGAAAAGCGCAGGAAGAGCGCGACGTGTATGGGATCCTCGAGACGAGGCCCTTTGGCACCGCAATGCGTTTTAACCGCGCGCGTACGTCGACTTGCAATAAATTCCATATTATTCTAACTCATCTTATGCATGCATACTTGTTGTTCTTTTATACATAATACACGTCACATTAGCCACCGCAATTATGGCCAAAAACTAACGTACTCACGTCGATTATTTCTGTATCGCAGGTCTATCGACGATCGCCAGCGAGGGCCATCAATTGGACATCGAGCAGCAGCCACATCATGACGTCGAACTCGACGAGTTCACCTTCGGCTGCTACTTCTCGGCCGAGTATCAGGGCGAGTTCGTCATGCAGGTCAACAGTCCGTCGTCGAGCAACAGTGCCCAGCTCATGCAGCAGTCCCTCTCGGCCTTCATGGGCGAGCGCTCGAAGCTGCTGACCCCCAAGCAGCTCCTCCAGCAGCGCCAGCAGCAGCAGCAGCTGAGCAGCCTCGAGCCCGTCCAGTACGTCAGTCTGAACATCACCTTCAACGCCATACCCGTGTGGGGCTACTGCCACCGCAAGCTCCAGGACAAGGTGCTGCTGCGCGACCGACGCGGCGGCTACGGCGAGTGCATGCGCTGCTTCAGGCTGGTGCGCCGCGCCCGCAACATACTCCAGGTCTACTATCGCGACCTGGCCGTCTGCTACACCGACGAGGCCCGGGCCATCGAGTCGTGCGACCACCTCAACACCTCGGCCATTCTCTACCGTGAGTATAAAATCCAAAGTACTAATCTACCAAGTACTAATCTTTTCATCAGCTCGAAATCTAATGTTTTTGTTTTTGTGAATCATCAGGTACGAGCGAGGTCGGTGGCGAGAAGATACGCAACGAGTACTGCCCGATCGCCGGCAAGTATCGCTTCAAGTACACGGTCAACTACGACTACGAGCTGCTGCAGGAGAGCAACGAGCCCGAGAGCCGCGACGAGTGCGACGGCTTCACCTCGGAGCTCGACAACTGTCCGGACGGCTCGCAGCTCAAGCTGCGCTTCAACCGCTGCTCCTTCGAGGAGCACGAGGTGAGCCTCGACTGCCTGGCCAGCTGGCCCGTCGCCGACTCGGACGACGATTCCCAGCCCGGCCCGAGGAACAGCGACGCGCCCCGCTACGTGGCCCTGCTCGACAGTCGCGGCACCGGCACCGCCAGTAGCAGCAGCAGCGAGTTCGCCAGCGGCAAGAGGCGCCGGCCCCGTTACCGATGCGGCCTCTACCACGTGGACGGGCGCACCGGCAAGACCTACCTGTCGCTCAGCAGCGACTCCAGCTGCAGCCTCAATCTGCAGAACTCGACGTCGGGCTACGAGCGCCTCGTGCTCAGCAAGACGACCACCCAGAAGAAGATGCCGAGCTACGTCGTCAACAATCTCAGCACGTTTCCCCAGTGGGCCCAGGGCGAGTGGGAGGAGACCGTCATCGTCAACGGCACCATGACCTTCCAGGATCTCAACGGCTACAAGAGCTTCACCTTCGTCACCGTCGACTCGGACGAGGCTACGGGACGCTACATCGTATTTTCCCGCGACCAGTGGTGAGTAGCTCTCTCTCTATCTCTCTCTTTCTTCTCGGGTCCAACTGATTTAATAATTAATCCTTTTTGCTATTGCAGCGAACAAGAAGCATACGTCTGCCTGATCATGAAGCAGCGCAGCGAAAACGTGCTGGAATTCGTCGTGGGCACGGTGTCGTCGCCGGTCTACCAGCCGGCCCTCTGCAACGAGACGAATCTGCTGCTCGAGCGCCAGGGCGCCGTTTGGTGGACCCTGGCCAGACTCGAGCGCAACCACGAGTCACCCTGCCCCATAACCGGCGAGTACACCGGCCGCATCACCGACGTTCCCGGCATGTGCGCCGAGCTCAGCAGCAATTGCCACACGCGACAGCTCATGTACTACAAAGTCTACGATTGCGAGTCCGGCGAGCTTTACGAGGGTACGTCATATCTTCTCCGTAATGATAACTATAAGATTCGACCCCCTCTCCAACTAATGAAATCTTTTGTTCGTTTTCAGAGCGCACCTACGAGTGCCTGGGACAGTGGCTCGAGAACGGACTGACTTACAGCTACACCATGCGACAAGACACCCAAACGAACGAGTGCTTCGTCGGAGCGATCGTCAACGACGAGGAAATCTACATCAAGGAAGCTGGAGATTTTTGTGCACGCACCATCGATCCGCGTACCGAAGGCATGCGACTCTATCGTAAGGGCCTTTGTCTCGGCAACTCGTCCAGTCCGGCGCCGACGCCCATTACCTCGTCCACGACCCCGATATCGTCCTCGCCGTTCTCGTCGTCGTCGTCGCCCTCGTCGTCCTCCTCCTCGTCGGCTTCTCTCGTGCCGGTATCGGATCTGCCTCTCGCATCGGTCACGCTTTCCGACACGGAGCACCGACAGTCCTACCCTCCGCACTACGTCAACTCGATATCGAGTAGCAGTAGCAGTAGTAGTAGTAGTAGTAGTAGTAGTAGTAGTAGCAGCGTCGGTTCTGCGGAGCCACCGCCACCGCCTCCGAGAAACGGTGCCGGTGCCTACCCGACCCACAGGTTTCGGCCGGGTTACTTGCCTTCTTCCACTACCAGTAGGACGACGCATAGAGCCACGACTACGGCCGTTAAAGCGGATCGATTTCCGAACTCGGCCGCGAGTCAACCCAACAAAATGGTCCTTTGGATTCTTGCCACGACTTTTTGGGCGATTTCGCTCGCGTGAGCTTGAAGCATTGGCTTTTTTTATATAGTATTAAATTTATATATAGATATTTACATACACTTTTGTACGGTATACACAATCGACAAGTCCAGGCGAAACGAATGACGATTGACGAATGAATGATCACAAACGCGAATGAATGTGTGCTTGCTTCTATTTTTTATTTTTAATACGTTGAATGCTTGATTTTATTTTTGAATGTGACGTTTATTTATCAAGACTCTCGACTTCATTTGTACATACGCTTCAGATCATTATTTAGAGATTTATATTATACATACATAGATATAAATATATACTTTTTTATACGTGTAAAAAATAGAATATATATTATAATGTATTCTGAAATAAAACTCGATTCTTCTAATATGTACAGATTACTTTATTTTCATTGTCACAGATGCAGATCAAATTATGAAATTCAATTAATCTCCAATCCAATCCACTGTATTTAAAAAATAGTCGGTATTAGCATTTTTTACTTCTCGTGAGAAGTAAAGTTTTTTTTATTGTAATCATAACAAATACACTTACAGATTTTTCATTACAAAATAAAGAAAAACATTTGTAGAAAACAAATATTCATTTTGGTTTCACAAGTATTACAGCCAAGAATAACGAAACAACTTACTTCAGACGTTTGGCTTTTTTTAAAAAGAATTGATAATAAAACATTTCGAAGGCGCTTACTTTATTATATTACAAAATTCACTGTTTGTAAAGACACTTTAAATGCATTGACAAAAATACTATCTATTACCATATGAAAAGAGAAAATTCATTACCAAAAATTATTTTTAACTGGTATAAAAAATATACTATAATAGTTTTTGGCACATATTTGCCAGTTAAAGATGCAAATTAATAAACACTGTACAAAATAACGTATAATACAAAAAATTAACTCAAGTCTTATAATTATACTGATGGCACCAGGTACGAAATCTATTAAAAACGTTCAACAGCATCGTTAGCTAACTAAACGATTTACTTATATCCTTCCAATATCTTATATTCTACAAAAAAATGAGAAAAATTATTTGTTAAAACGAAAAAGGATTGTAAACTCATGAAATGAAGAAAATTTACCGAACAACATGAGGTCTTATTTTAGATGGATCTGCATTAACATTTAATCGCATGAAAACTCCTCGACCTTTTGCATCGTATAGCAAATCTTTCCACATAGGATCTCTCTGAAGAAAATAATCAAATTAAAATCTGGTATCAAACTTTGGTTAACTTAACATGTACAAATAACCATTACCTCAAAAGTTGTGAAATTTCCGCATATGATCAAAGAATGTTTCGCTCTGGTAAGTGCTACGCATAATCTTTGGTGATCCGACATAAATCCAATTCCACTACTTCTAACACAAGACATAATTATCAAGTCTCTTTCTTGGCCTTGAAAACTATCAATAGTATTACATTCAATCTCAAACTTGTTTTTCGTATTATCTTCAACTCCTCTGATTCTGAAAAATGATATAAATCGTTAAATAAATGATTGTCAGAGTAAGCATTATTTTTTGACTCATATTGTGACTGCTCACGTGTTATCTATTTTGGTGTTGATTAATTTTTTTTGATTTTGATAGGGTGTTATTATTCCTATACTAATTTTTCCTTTCCAAGCTTCATGTTTTCCATACATCATCAAACACTTTATCAGTCGAGCAATGAAAACAGCTTCACTTGTATTGGAAAATTTAACATCATCTTGAAACCCATCAATGTTTAATACGCGATATGCGTGGAATGGAAACTTTTGATTATAATTAGTAGAATTTTCCAGTTTTCCTTTATAAAAGTATTTGTTCGGCCAGTGAGAAATTGCGCTAACCATTCGATATTGTAAATTTAGCATTATCACAGGATTCTTATAATTTGGATTATCATCTTTTACTTGGGGCTCTAGAGCTTCTTTGGTTCTTGTAAACAGTGATCGATCCAAACCAAGTTTTTTAGCTTCCTAATTAAATATAAAAAGTATAACAATATTAACAAGTAATTTTTCATTTAAACTAATATTGCATAAAGCACTTTAAAACTCACTGTTGACATGACTGTCGCCGGCAGTTGATTGGGGTCGCCAACAAGGATAAGACTTTTCACGCCCAACATTAAAGGAATAAGATTTTCGGCTTCACAGGACTGAGTCGCTTCGTCAACTATACAAGTAGCAATTTTATCGGGAGAATTTCCTCCAAAAAGCGTCTCCATCAAACCAGAATAACAAGAAGACAATGTGCAGGCAATAATATCTGCTCCTTTTAGAATACGGACTTTACTCATTTGCAATGCTTTGGACATCTCTACAGCTTCTTTATTCTGAAAATTAAATTTTATATTTTAAAACAAATTACTTCAAATTTTTTTTATATAACAATTATGAAACATACGGGATTTTTACGGCATAGCCGATCAAGCTCTCCTTGGAACTTTTTAAGATCTTTTAAATAAATTTGATTACGTAAATCACCTTGAATTAACTTTTCCAGTGCTTCAATTTTTTCGGACAACTGATGTTTCTGAAAATAAACTTAAAATTAAGAAAATTCAAAAAATTTTTTAAGAAAAAAGACCATTCATTTTTCTTACTTTTTTTTCAACTTCTTCCAGATTTTTTTGGCGACCTTGGTTTGTTGTGTTTTGGACATCTTTTTTAGCTAATTCTGTGATGGAAATTTTTTTCACTTCGGTATGCATAACTTCCGCTCTTCCAATTCTAACCATTCGAAATTTATGTTCTATAAATGAAAATTTTATTATTTTTATAAAAATTAAAATAATGAAAATTTTAATTTTAATTTTAATTGAAATTGCACCTCCTATTCTTTGCCTTATATTTAGTAATCGTAAAACAAGTTCATCCACAGCGGCGTTGGATGGAGCACATAACAAAATTCTTAGGGGTTTCCCATTGACATATCTGCCATCTCCATAGAGGATTTGCATCACCAAATTAGAGATTACTTTTGATTTACCTGTACCTGTGAATTTATTAAAAATAATTTTAAAAAATATTTCGAATTACAGACATTCACTTCGATACTGTTAAATAACCGTTTCATCGGATTTTTAAAACTAATTGCATTTAAGAAAAATCGCTCACCTGGAGGTCCTACTAAAAGACAAATTTTAGGCTCTTTGTTAATAGATGAATTTGTAAATTTAATTACGGCTTCTGTTTGCTTATCATTCAATTTTTCCTACAGTTAAAAAAAACGAATATGTAAATTGTATTCTATTTATTTACAAATTTAAATAAAATACCTTAGTCATAAGATCATAGTGACGAATTTGTTCCGTAGTTACAGTAGCTAATTGGAATTCATCAATTTCAACATTCAAAATCAAATCTTGAAGAGCAGAATGAGGCACATATTGTAGGCCTTGAATTAAGCGAAGATGAGGTCTGAGATATAATATGCTTCGTATTCTTGATATTTGATCCATTTGGATGGCATTTTGATCTATCAAGCGAGTTTGCACCACGTATGTCATGTGGAAATCAGGCTTTTTACAGTATCTACCTATACTCAATTGAAATATTAAATAATCTATCATCGTTGTTAAAATAAAAAATTAAAATATATTTTTACTTAGTTTTTCATTAATTCTTGAATATTTTGCTGGATTTTGTTGTTGCACTTCTGTGACATAGCCAAATAATCTTTTGAATTTAGTATTCCTTGAAGAGTTTTGGGCTGTACTAAATTCTAATATAATCATATCTCCATAAAGAGGAAGAGTTTGCTGCATTAATTCCTGCTTGGTTACAAGAGCTTGTACGTTAATTTCTGTATATCTCAAGCCATTGGGTGTTTGCATTTGTCGAATATCACCCCGACTAATTTGACAAAATACTGCAGTAGATGTAACAAATCTAAAATATAAATAAAAAAATGTAAAAATTACAACTTCAAGTTTATAGGTATCAACCGTATTACCTTGTTCCAGTACACTCATATTCTTTTGTTAGTTGCTGCCAAGTTTCTAAAAGTAGAAGGGATTCCATTTTCTTATAATAATGATCAAAACTTAAGAAAGTATTTGGTAAATTTTCTAGCTGTGTAAAATCAATTATTGGAGGAGGGCTAGTCTTTACTGTCTGTTGTTGCTCCAACCAAACAGGTTCCCAAGAAAAAATTCTTGCTAGAAAATCTTCAATTTTCAAGTGTAAAACTTTAGGAATTTTAATGATTTTTTTAGTACTTCGAAGACTTTTTCCATCCTTAATATTTCTTAAATTATTTCCTTCGATAATAGAAAATTCTCTAACGTCAGCAATATTTTCTTTAAACGACACAATTTTTTTTGTTTTTGTAGTAATTGTACTTTCTGATGGCTCTGATATTGGTGAAGTTGATCCACAATTATTAGTATCCGAAGAGACTGGTTCATGATTTATATTGTTGGAGGTATTAGTTAATACTGTAGAAGAAACACAATTATTTTGTAATTCATCTCCTTGAATATCTAATTTATCTCTTGCTGGAGGTGCTTGCACATCTAATGTTAGCTCTGTCTGAGAAACTCTGTCAGTAGTTATGGAAGAGTGATTTATTTCAGTACTGTCTTCACTAGGAACTAGTGGGATTGGTACTTGTCTGCGGGGTATAATATATGTTGCTAAAGATGATGATCCAATAGTTGGTTTTTTTGTTTCAGGTTTTTTAGGTTGACGAGCTTTTGTTTCCAGTTTTTGCATTGAATCACACAGCATATCTCCACGGGTTTTAGTAGAAACTTTGACTTTAACAATTGTTGTTTTACACCTTGGTCTTCCCTGGTGCTCAGGAGTTGATTTTGTTTCATTTAAAACAGGTGCATTCTTATTATTTTCATCATAATTTTCAGTTTTATCAGTCTTTTTATTTTGTTTTAATTTGATATCACTAGGACATTCTGTTTTTTTAGAATTGCGAGTCTTTGAGTCTTTTCTTTTTTTTGAATCTTTAGATGAATGGACACGTTCTTCATCTTTACGGGTTCTACTTTTCAATGCACCTTCAGTTTTACTTTTAAGTTCTGTTTCCTTTTTACTTTTATCTGATTTTTTGTTACTTTTTTTAGGTTTCATATGATGTGGTTCAATTACTTCAACAGCTCTTTTTTTATTTTTAGAGGCTTTAAAACTTTTATCTTCTATTGTTTGTTCAGTGTGTAATTTTTCATTCGCTGCTGTCAAGTCATTTATCAGTTGTTGTACACTTGGATCCACATCTTTCAATACTGATGAATTAATCAATTGTGCATTACTTGAAGTGTCAATTTTGTTAAGACATGCAAAATGTGTATGAGCGTTTGAATATGTCTTACCATATTTAGAACTATTTTCCAATTTATCCAAATCATCAACTTCACTAAAAGAAACTGGACTAAATTGTTCTAAAATGGAAATATTAGAATGATCAACTTCAAAAGGAGTTGAAGTATTATTTGCAGATAAATTGTCCCTGCAATTATTAGGTACACCAGTGGTTGAACCATGACACATATCTGTGATATCTTCCATTCCAGGTATTCCATGAGATTCTATTCTCACTTGTAGTTGTTCTCCACATTCACTGTCACTACTATCTAAAATAGTTATACAATTTTCATCTTCATCATCATCATAATATGATGTCTGTGGTGGAGGATTATCAGCTTCTGCTTCTTTTTCATTTTCTTGCTTAACAATAGATCTGTCAAATAACTGAGAAGATGGGAAGAAACCATCATCATCATCATTAATTTCTACTACATCTTCTTGAGAAAATGTTCCCCAATAAATTTCCTGTTTAATGTTCATTGGAGTTTCTGCGTTATCAGGTTCCACTTTAATATTAGAATGATCTATTGTAGTAGTCTCAATATTAGTCGTCTTAATGTTTGAATGATTTGTTATTCCAGAATTGGTTTTTATACTTGAATTAGCTATTGTTTTAGAACTTGTATCACTATTTGAATCAATTGTTTTTGTGCAATCAGCATCAATATTAGACTGAGCTGTTTTTGAATCATTAACATTGAAAGTTTCTTTTTGTTGATTTTCATCTTCATTGTAATCCATGATTTCACTTTTAATTATTTGATTAGAACAGATGACTTCACCATTTAATACAGGATTTTTAATTTCTTCACTTTTCATTTGTACTGGCAGTGATGGTTTTTTGAATTCTGATTTACTTTTATTTTTTTCTTTTTCTGGATCTGTTTTTTCATGGTTTAAGCCTGAACTATTTCTATTTGATGACAATAGAGTTTTTCTTTTGTTCATGAGGTAATTTTTATCTTTTTTGTTTAAAATAATAGATTCAATAATCTTAGGAGGCTCTTTAATTTGTTTATTAGAACTGTGATCGCTTGAAGGTGTATCAACTTTCTCTCTACTTATAATGGTAACATTATTACTTTTCATACCATTAATCTTTTTGGTAGGATTAACATTTTGTAAATTGGATTTTTCACTATTTATAATTGATTTGGTTTCATGATTGTTTTTCTGTACACTATTTAATTTTGGTATTTCATTATCTTTTGTATGAGATACCATTAAAATATCATCATCATCATCTAAGTTTATGCAACTAATAGAGGCATTTGATTCAATTTTTGATACTTTGGCTGGCTTCTCATATTCAAAAGTGGTATTTAATCTTGAACGTTTTTTATTTATGCTTTTGAGTTCACAGCTATCAGATTCACTAATTTCACTGGCTTTCATGACAATCTGAAAATTTTATACTTTAGTTGTATTTGGATTTTATTAATATAAAACTGTGTTATAAATTTTACCCTTTTTATAATCCTGTATATAAACATGTCATTTCGTAAGTCATTACTCAATTCACAACCAATACTAACAATATCATTTTCTTTAAGTTGTGTTTCATTGTATGGTTTGACCTGAGAACCATTTATGTAGACTCCGTTAGAGCTCTGAAATATTTTATAAAATTTTATCAATTTGTGCAAATACTAGTTTAACATGATTACATTAGAATTAAACATAGAAAATATACCCCCAAGTCAGTAACATATAATGCATCTGGCAAATTGGTGAAAGTGCAGTGCCTTCTTGAGACAAGTAAACTTAAACAGACCAAGTCATTCTCTTTCATTCGGCCAACGTGAAACTGTCAAAAAAATTAGCAATACATAAATGAAATCTGCAATGATTTGTACAGGAAAAGATGTGTTTTATTGCTACTTACAAAGGGTTTTGATATTATAACTGTCTGCTTTTTATCACCAAGACGTTCGAGATGTGTTTCAACCCGCATTTTAAGGTTTCACAATAACAATTCACTAATTTAAACGATGTTAAATATTCATTAGTACTATGCCATTAGGGACAGCAAGTGCCAAAAAGAAATTGCAGTTGCGAATGTAAAATTACCTCTAAAACGCAAAAAAACAATAACCTATTCGATAATTCTGAGAGTAGCTAATGAATAGGTTGATTTGTCAACGGACAGTAAATGCTTATCACTGATCCATGCGTGTGCTCATTCAGTATTTGCTGGGCTATAACGTTCTTGCTGCAACAAACATTCAAAATTATCTAGCACTAACACATCCACATGTATATTCAAAGATGCACGTTATCTTCTCACAATGAAAGTACACTGCGGTCCGCGCAACACTACATTACTACAGATACTGCCAAGTACTGCGTATTGTGAGTTAAGTTACGAAAACATCTGCCGACTAGCCGGTTTTCGCGCTGTTTTCAGTTCATATTTGCAGGCGCACGCGCACCACCCGTAATGATCATTGATGAGAACGTATGAGAGCCGTTTACCTGTACAGTTGACAGGTTGTACCAATTTTGCAGTTTTTATTATAATTAATCCGCACGTATCAAGGATTATTTCAATGTGTCTCGCTATTCAATTTACTAATAACGTTGATTTTTTTCTTATTAAAAACGCTTTACAACTAAAGTGAAATTAAAAAAAAAAATTTCAACGGGTCATTTTTTTCGAGCATTGGTTCATTGCTCACTTCACTTAGCTGTTTGAAATAATTGCAACGAGTTCATAAATTGATCTGCAGGTTGAAAAAACCTGTGAGCGAGAAAAAGTAGAGCTTGTTACGACAAAATAAATAGATCAAGATTATCGATCGAAACTGGCACGTGCAAAGAATTTGACTATTGAAAAAAATAAGTTGAATGAAAGTAAATTAATAAATATTTCGTTGATGCATTTTATTTTATTTTGTAAGAGTGAAATTTTTTTACTTACAACAATCAGTTGACTCTTTACAAATTTCAAAGTTCACTTGTTTACCGTTTCTTTGACTACCTGCGTAGCTCAATTCAAACATTGCAACTATTTACTATAGGGCGTTTTCACAAAGCGTTACTGACGGTCAGGATTGAACAGCTGATTTGCCTGTAGGCACAACAAACCGAGTTTCCATATACTTTATATGTTAAGTCGATTAGTTTGACTGCAAATTACAAATAAATGAGATGCTCTAAAAATATATAAAAAATATGTCGATGTAGAGGAAGACTTCATCTTTTCATCTATCGAAGCGGATTTTACGATTTCTCTTTAGTTATTGCAAAAACAATTGTTGAAATTTAGGTCATTTCAGAGTCTAACTCGCTACTCAGCTGCTGTCAACACTGACTTGCGCGTGTCCGTGATTGTTTTAGCGATATTTGAAAATACATTTAAATATTAAAGCATGAGTATATTGCCTTTTTCGACTCAGTTCCCTTAATTCTTCAGAATTTCTATTATTTTTCGGCTTTCCTGTTGGTATACAAAAGAAGGAAAACTTTCCATTTTGGGAATTTGCTTTGCATCCTGTTACATAACACCTCAACACCATTTTTTATTTTATGATTGCAGATTGATAAAAAAAAAACGAAATCAAATCTCAAATATCGCTAAAACGATCACGGACACGCGCAACTCGGTGTTGACAGCAGCCGAGCAGCGAGTAAAACTCCGAAATAACCGAAATTTCAACAATTTTTTTTGTAATAACTAAAGAGAAATCGTAAAATCCGCTTCGATAGATGAAAAGATGAAGTCTTCCTCTACATAGACATATTTTTTATATATTTTTAGAGCATCTCATTTATTTGTAATTTGCAGTCAAACTAATCGACTTAACATATAAAGTGAATGGAAGCTCGGTTTGTTATGCCTACAGGCAAATCAGCTGTTCGAGCGAAGAGGTTAGTGACGGTCTCTGAAAACAGCCTATTGCGGCTTCTGTGAATTCAAAATTACGTAACGAAGAAAAATGTACGATTTCAAACGGTCAGGAAGGATTTGGAACTTGATAAGTGCTACGTTCTAATATGTATTCCCAATAGGTTTAACTGAATTTTCTCAAATGTTTTCAATTTGTTTACAATCATTTTTTGACGATATTGTGAATGCCATAAGGTTTTTATATTCGTGGTACTTTTTGGACACGTATTTAGTGCGAATACGAAGGGATGTCTGTAACATTTCGAAACGAGCACGCGTCAAACTGTCACAAATAAAGCTTAAAAGTTTGAATTTTGAAATATGAGTAGATAGCAAAGCACGAACTTGAGTTGGGCAAAATATGGCTCGGTCGCTGATTTAATCGGTTCGCGAGCATTAACATTTATCATTTACGGGCGTATTGGGGAGAGAGTCGCTTTTGCGATAATAATTGCCTGACTCGGGTACTCGCTCGCTCGCGCGCACGTGTACATATATAGACTTGGAGCTAGATTCGGTTTGTGCAGGCAGTCGATCAGCCGACATAGGAGACAGGATCGTGTTGTAATGCGGCTGCCAACGAGTTCAGACCAGTATCGTGCGTGCAGCAGCAGATTCACGGAAAGATACATATACAGAGCTTCCAATTCGACGCGACTCGTGTGTTTGTAAATAAACAAGTGACGGGGGTATATTACGGGACAGCCGCACCGCACGAGGCATAGTGCTGCGCGGAAGCGACGTTTAAAGCCAGTCCATCACGAGCCCGCAGGACAACAGCTCGCGACAGTCGCGACTCGCGCCAGCGTTAGATATTAGAGCGTGTATACGCGGTGTTGTACATACAGATAGAGCCGGCGCTGGCGCGATTCGCGCGAGTGGCGGGGCACATTCGTACACACCGGGGGCCACTGGGCGGCATGCGGACACCGTCGCTCAACACGCCATACACGTACATAGGCAGCAGCTATAATATACATTATATATAACGTAGAGACGTTGGACGACTCGACTCATTCGAGATCGACCGATGTATCGGGCGCGCGGCGAGGAGCACATGCAGCCGAGCAGAGAATCGAGAACGAGCTGCTCCATAGTTTACTGGCATATACTTAATAAGCACGCGTTATACTCGCGTCGTTGTGCATAGTGCTTCTGCCTTATTTTCATTAGACTCCGAGTGTCGTTGCATAAGCACGTCGATGTGTAATTTAAATAAATGTTGAAAAGTCGAGAGCGAGTTCCGTGTCATGTGGCTATGTGTGTATAGGTGCGCGTTGTTACTCGTTGGCGTTCGTGAAATCTCTCGGCCGTCGCTACACAGTCGTCGGCGGTCGCCGCGAGTCGTTTGACATTACCACGATGGCATCGGCATCGACGTGATCGCTCGAGCTGTAAATATACGAGTCGTTGACATGTCGGAGCTGCCGTTGCTGCATCGCGCGAGCCATCGACGCAGACGACGGAGGCGCCGGCCCAACTGTCTGCAGCTCATCGTTTGGCTCGCCGTCTTCGCCTTGGCCTTTCTGCTGACGCTCCTCGTCGTTTATCAGGATGACTTTATGGATTACTCCAGCCGGCGTCCTGTCGCCGCTTCGACTGCCAACGTGAGTTGACTGTTTCTTTCGCGGCTCGATCGACGGCCGCCCATCGGCCCACGTATACGGATGCTGCTCGATATTGTCTCACTTCGGGGAGCCATATATGTACCGATTTTAGAGTTATTATAGTGTTTGCCCAAGAGAAATTGTGGCTTGAGCTAAAGCGATAACGTACGTAGGGGAATACATGTTGCACACACGCTGGTATATCGTGGGAGAGATTTTTCGAGTGGCGCGCGCGAGCGAGCGCGTCCGCGCGATGAGCGATTAATGGAAGAGAGTCGGGATATATGCAATGTTCGGAGCTTTCTCTTGGGACGAGCGCCTTGTAACACACAAAGAGCTGTCATCGTCGCTCGCTCATAGTATCTGTATGCATTCGTTGCGCGCGGATGTTGCATTAGCAGCTTGACTCGGCATGACTAATCGGCGAATCATGTGCTTGATTACGCTTTGGTCGCAGCGCGACAGAGATTCACTGCTCGCGAAATTCGGCATAAATACTCCTCAGGCTGATAACCTTTCCGCTAATAATTAAATTTGCGTCTCGATTGGCGCGGCGCTCACGTGATCCTGTCCGTGACTCACCTGCGTGTTTTCAGACATTTAAGCGGGCCAATAAGAGGACCACAACATTTTTAAAGTTCTAGCTTCTCATTGTAATAAAACTATTTTTCGCTCCGAGTATTTTGGATATAATTTGACTTTTTGTTAGATAGATTTAAAGCACAGTTCGTTGACTCGATTGTTATTTAATCGCCACATAGAATTAGAAAGCTCTCGGGTTGCGAGAGCTGCTATTTTATCTATTCTTATCGAATCTTTGTTCAATATTGCTCGTCCGTAGGTACATTAGACGTAATTTATAAGGCGCTCGCCAACGTTCACAATAAATGAACACAATAAACTCATACAGCACGTAAACTTTTCGACGTTCATCGTGGCTAATAATATTTACCAAACTCATAAAGAGCAAAAATTATGCATTTACGTTTAGCCATAGGTAGATAAAGTAAAGCCGAGTATGTGGATGGAGCAGCATAGCTCGCTTGAGTCTCACTTGCACAATTTGATTTGCAACCTCTCGCTACATACAAAGCCTCTCGACGTTAACAACGCTAATTATGAGTTCATAATCGTAACTTTACAGCGTTGCGGCTTTACAATTTTTCCTTTATCGAAACGGCAAACGGCATTGGAGTATACATTACAAGTGCACTCGTAGCGTGTGCGAGCGTTTTTTATTGCACGCGAGTCTTGACTTTTTTTTCCTATAATCTGTATGCTTGATGTACGATGCGAGATAAATGCCGAATGTAATCCCCATGCACGATTACGTCCTCTTGTAGATGCAGCAGCAGCAGCAGGAGATAATATCGCTGGAACGAGTCGGCGCGACAGAACGAGACCAAGTTTGGCTAAAAAGTCGTCGGCTGCTGGCTAACCAGACGAGTCCTCTCGGCATGTGGCTTTTGTCGGAGGCCGACGGAACGAGGCCGCTTCCGCCAGCAAGAAATCCAAACAACGGCGACAAGCCTTTTCTCATCGTCGTTTGGAAGCAGGGAGAGTTTCTCGAGCGACGCCACATCAGGCGCTTCTCCGATAAATTGTAAGCGCATGCAACAATAATATATTAATACTATACCTACGTTCATTATGCTTATCAAAAGTACGTGGAATTTGATTTATCGTAAGTGAATACGTCTCGCTGTGGAAACAAGGGCTCGTAAATTTTTGCGCGCTTGTTTATCGAACATCGGTTGCAATTTTTAATCGGGCGATCGGTCTTAGTAATACGAGCTAGAAATCGTTCGGTGTCTTGACTGCTTACTAAGCGTTCAACGCCAACGAGTTGCTCCTTGTGCATTTATGGGCGCGCTTATCGCTATAAACCGATTGCCAATGGCATTTTTTTTCTTTTCAAAAAAAAAAAAAATTCGATCGAGAGCTAAGCTCATTTTAGCTCATTTTTTGTAATTTTAAGCGTACAGCTTATTTATCGCAACCAGTTAAATATACATCAATTTGAAAAATGTCAATAATAAAAGTAATATTTTTTTCTTGCAACCTCGGAAGGTTAACTATAATAAACGGAAAAATGCCGGATGGCAAAATTCCACCGAGCGTTAAATCGCTGCGGCACTAATCGCGTAAAGCAGAAGCTGTCTTGTAGCAGGTGTACATCGCAGCTAATTCGAAAGTGAAACGAAGGCACATCGCGCGGTAATCTCGTGTCACATAATGCGCGCCGCATCATTGGACGCATCCTTCGCATGCGGTATAGCACGAGGCGCGCTCCGTCTACGTCGCCCCAAGGACTTTTCGCGCTCGCGCGCGACAACAATTGCCCAACAGCTCGCTAGAATGCCTGATGATTGTGACGAACGATAACAGAGTTCCGTCTAATAAGTCATTCTCTCTCTCTCTCTTCGCATCTCGCGTAAGCACAGCTGCACAGCACGCGAGCCGATTCCACGGCGATTAAGTCATCGTCGGCGCGAAAGCAGAGAGTCGCACGAGGTCGGCGTCAGCTAGTAATAGCGAGAGATAGAGATGACGTCGCGTAACGCAAATCTCTCTCTTTTTTTTTCTTGTGTTTTTGTCGAATGCGATTGTGGCGTCCTGATACTGGACGCAGCATAAATGTATGGGTTAAGCTTAAAGACGTACTAAATGCCCTAATCTTATTGAGAGAGATTCAGAATAGTTTGGACAATACTCTTATAATAACATTTTATTTAATGGCTTACTGTTATAAATAGCAATGACAAAGATAAGCACGAGTTCGCCCATACCATCTTGGGTTGCATGTATTGGATATCCTCTGTCAATTCTCGGAGGACGCACGCTTAGCCAATTCCACACTCTATACTCGTGTACTGACTCTAGCACTGACGATATTTATGAATTCAACTTGCAAAGATACATTTTCGCGATTTTACAATAAGTTAAAGACTTTAAAAGTTATACTTAATAATTTTGCAATACTTGGATTGATCGAACAGAAGTAAACGTAGAGATAAGAGTCGGAATAAATCGTAAGGTCCTAGCAATGTATTCGCCGGAAGACCGAAGTATGAAGAGAGAGCCCAGAGCCGATCTGCCGGCTTCTTTTTATATCGCACGAGTTAATCTTTGCGTATCCGGATTATCCTCTGTTTTTTCCTTACATTCCGCTTACCTTTTTGCGAGATTTGGCTCTTGATATTTTATTGCGTAGCAGGGCCATTTGGCCGCGAGATTACGAAGTGTCACAAAAGTGCGTGCACGCGCGCCGGAGGATCATAAACGGTTATCGGAGATAATGAGTTGTGCTTTCTTTTCTCTTTCGTGGAAGTTAACATCTTCAAGAAGGAGATATTTGTTTATAGTTGCGCAATTCACGCAAATTAATCGTTTCAGTCACTCACCGTGGGAAAACTGCCCGGTGGACAACTGCGAGCTGAGCTACCGCGACGAGGACGTGGACAAGGCCGACGCCGTGCTGTTTCACCTGCAGCGCCTCGAGGGTCGCGCGTCCCTGCCCACGGAGCGCAGGCATCCCCGTCAGCGCTGGGTCTTCCTCACCGACGAGTCGCCTCTGCACACGTTCCCGAGCTCCCGCGGCTCGGCCGCCAATATCGCCGAGTACGACGGCCTCTTCAACTGGAGCATGAGCTACCGGCTGAGCAGCGACGTGCCCGTGCCGTACGGCCGTACCCGCCTCGACAGGAGCGGACGGCTGGACGAGGCCACCGTCTCGGCGCCGGGCGCCAAGAGCAAACTCGTGGCCATACTGGGCAGCAACTGCGCGGCCAGCGAGCGCTGGGAGTACGTGCGCGAGCTCCAGAGTCTGCTGCGGCCCGACGAGCTCGACGTGCTCGGGCGCTGCAACGGCGCCAACCGGACCGCCTGCCCGGGTCACTTCGAGACCGACTGCCCGGCCCTCGGCCGATACAAGTTCTACCTGGCCTTCGAGAACAGCCGCTGCCGCGAGTACCTCAGCGAGAAGACCTGGTGGCACGGTTTCGCCAAGGGAGCCGTGCCCGTCGTCATGGGGCCGGCGCGGAGCGAGCTCGAGCCGATCCTGCCGCCCGACTCGTTCATGCACGTCGACGATTTCGCCGGGCCCTCGTCGCTGGTCGATTACATGCGCTACTTGTCCAGCCAGCCCGGTGAAATCGAGCGACGCTTTCACGCCTGGCGCAAGAGGGGCTATCGAGTGCTACAAGAGCACGGCTACTTCGGCGCGCCGTCCCGCCACTACTGCCGGCTCTGCCACGCTCTCAACTTCAACGATCCTCGTCCCAAGGTTTATCTGAACATGCGAAAGCTCGGGGCCAACGATTGCGCCGCTAGTCCTCCGATCCTCAAGCACAACTAGTCCATTGCTCCTCTTTACTGTCGACAATTAGGTATGGAAAGTTGCGATGTTGCTTCAACGATCCGCGTTCGATGTCTGACCGACTTGAAATATTATTGGCCTATGCGTGAGCAATCTAATTATCAACTAGAGATTTCGATTTTTCCAAATCTCGCGTAATCGTAATAATATTTTACTTATTTTTTATTTTTAATTGTTTTTATTAGATTAGATTCGATACATTCGTACATTCAATACTTCGGAATGACTCGAGTTTTTACAAAAGAAATTCAACGAGGCTCATAAAATAATACCTGCTAGGGGCAGTATCGATCTTATACAAGTTTACATCTGAAAATCGTTTCGCATTCGAGCGACTCTCATATAGGCGACAAGTCGGTCACGCAACTACCTACAATTTTGTTCGCGCAGTCGCAAATAGCTCCGACAGACTCTACGATACAAACTTCGGTCGCGTAAATACTATGTAGACATCTCGCTAGCTCGGCCGTATATACGTATCGTGCGAAATAACCATCGCACGATTCAGACTATATCGAGCAATCGCAGCAGGTTGTCGCAGTTCTGCTATAAGCGACAGCTGCATTATATACGCGATAAGGATCGGTGTTGCGCGCTGTCATTGACTGGTGTCTGCTATCGGAGACTCCAGTCGCGCGCATGCTGCTCACTAAAGCAGCTCTCGTCCAGCAGTTGCTGCGATCGTCGTTTCGTCGCCCGTCGTATCCGCGAAGCATGGCTACCTCCTTCAACGGTAAGGTTGATCGATACGACGGTATCACGGTCGATTCCGCGATCGAACCCTGTCCATCGGCCGATGACTTTTCCAGCCGTCTTCGAGGTACAAATTTTATATATTTTTTCAATTCGAGCCTTCCAGCTTTTCTCTTTTTAATTGTTGCACCATTCGATGTATTATCTTCGCTTGCTTCTAGTATCGCTCGAAAATTGGATAGAGCAACAGAAACGGACTATTTGGTTCAGAGTGGACACGACTCATAGCCACTGGATACCCGAGCTCACTCGCAACGGCTTCAAGTTTCATCACGCCAAGGGTGACCTTGCTATGCTCTATCGCTGGCTACCCGCCAACGAGACCTGTAACGTGCCACCCTACGCTCACACCAATATTGGAGCTGGTGCTGTTGTGCTCAACGAGGCCAATCGCCAGATACTCGTGGTCAAAGAGCGACACGGACTCGCAACCAATCACTGGAAACTACCTGGAGGCTACGTCGAGCCTGGCGAGGACATTTGCGATGCAGCAGAGCGCGAGGTACGCGAAGAAACTGGAATCATAGCCAAGTTTAAGTGTCTTATCGCGTTTCGACATGTTCACTCCTATGCTTTTGGATGCTCCGATATATATTTCGTTAGCTGTCTTACCCCTCAAACTTTTGACATTACTCAGGGTAATCGAGAGATTAGTGAGTGTCAATGGATGAAGGTCAGTTTATAAAGTTTTGTTCATATTTTATTAAGCTTTATTCTTAAATTTTTGATTTTATTTCATTCAATTTCAGCTTGAAGATTTTATAGCTCATCCTCAAGTTCATGACAACAATCGTCAACTAGCAATCAAGGTTCAAGAGTATTTGCAAGATAAAAAAGCCATCACTATGAGCAAAGCCATACATCCTATTAGTGGGAAACGTCTATGTGTTTATGGTATTGCTGACACCAAAGATGATTAATATTATGTTATTTATGTTAGTTACCATTTTTTGTTGTATAAACAGGGCTCATTTTCACCAATTTGGTACTGTTTGTTACAATTATTGTCACATGCAGCAGCACAATTGTTTTATTATGAATTTTCACTTTTATAAGTTGTGAATAGTTCATTGAATATCTCTTTGTACATAGCGACACAAATTTTACATACCAAAGTGCCTAAAGATATCACGGTATATTATTGTGGATAATTATATTATTATTAATAATTGACAAACCTTTTTAATAATTCTCATAACCTAGAGAAATTTCATACTGTACATTTTGTCCAACAAGGCAGAGATGATAATCAAATGTAAATTGTATTATACTTTGTTGAAATGCTTTTTATAACTTGTTGATAGGTTTTTATTTATTTTAAATGTCAATGCAGTTGTGGTGGTAAAACTGGATTTTACCTAATAAATGATAAAACTAACTGAAGGCGTTTTATTATAGTAACTGTTTACAACCTGTTTTTTCTTCAGTTTGAAGTTAAGGATTATTCAAATTATTTTTTTCAATGTCTCAGTTCAAAATTTCAAGGAATCAAATTAGGTATTTGCTTATTTCATTATTCATTCCATTTTTGAAGGTAACAAGTAGTTAGAATATTTCTATTGTGAAACTTATTTACAGGAAGTATATTTTTTTGAAATTTTTATGAAAAGTAATTTTTATATGATAGCAAACACAAGTTTGTGTCACAAATTTTCTGATTTGCCTAAATGCTTCCTATTCACTTTTGTTTAAATATTTTTTCCTTCATATTAGACATTTTCATATATTATTGTAAAGATAGTAATTTTATTTAGAAAAATGAGAGGATTTTCCACTGAATAAAATACAAATAGAAGTCTATTTAAAATTTCATGAATTTTTATTTTTCTGTTGAAATAGAAGATTGTCAAAGTTATAAAACTTCAGCAGCAGATCGGCTTGATACAACACGATGGTTTTTTACCAAATGATCTGCATATTCCTGATAAGGTGTTTTTTGTAAAGGCATTTCTTTCCACAAGTCTGGAGTAAGATATGAGTAAGTTTTGGCAATGGCTGCATAAGTAGCCTTTGCAAAGTTACCCAAAGTACAAGTAGAACCTCGTGCGGATGTGTAACAGTCTTCAATTCCTGCCATCTGCAGCAATTTCTTGGGGACAGGAGCAGAAACGATACCAGTACCTCTTGGTGCAGGGATGAGACGCACCTGGACTGAACCACATTTACCAGTGACTTTGCAAGGTACTGTATGTGGTTTACCAATTTTGTTGCCCCAATACCCACGACGTACTGGAACAACAGACAGCTTAGCAAGGATTATAGCTCCACGAATGGCAGTTGCTACTTCCTTGGAGCACTTGACACCAAGTCCAATATGTCCATTGCTATCGCCAATAGCAACAAATGCCTTGAAAAAATCATTACAATTAAAATCAAAATTCATCAAGGCAAAGGATAGAAAGAAAATTAAATGTTTGTTAAAACTAATTACCTTAAAGCGAGTACGCTGACCAGCACGTGTTTGCTTTTGGACTGGCATTATCTTGAGTACTTCATCTTTAAGCGAAGTACCAATAAAAAAGTCAACAATCTCAAACTCTTTGATGGGCAAAGAGAAGAGATAGATCTCTTCTAAAGATGTAATTTTACCATCTTTTACAAGACGGCCGAGTTTGGTAACTGGCACCCATTCCTTGGCGTCTTCCTTGCCACGACCACGGCCGCGACCACGACCACGTCCGCGGCCTCCACGACCCCCGCGGTCACCCCCACGAGAACCAAAGCCTCCACGAAATCCACCACGAACGGCTGGAGCTGCGTCCGCCATTCTGCAAATAATCAATAATTCATTTTAGATTATGTTTAATGAAATCGTATTGATTCTTAAAGACAATTTGCACGTTTTGACTTAACCTTGCGTGTTACACGTGGCATGGTGTAAAAAGTGATTAATACAATAAATTATTAATAATATAAATATAAATATGCATAATGGAAGTTATTAGCTTATAATTATTTTCATAAGTTTAATGTAGATGTATATGCAGTGCATTAGTCGTATTGTATTCTTGAAGATAATTAAAAAGAAGTACTTACTTTATTTCAGATATATTCGATCTACTCGAAGAGAACCGAGCGAATGTAATGAGTGTTCGTTGTTGACATCAGAGCGTAGCTTTTGAGCGTCGCCATCTGCCGGTTGAAAAGTCACCAACATTCGCTTACCGCTAATTTTTGAAAATGTCTCGTCATTGTAAATCTCTTTATTATGGCTTCCTACTTCTAGACGACTCAAAATCTTAGGCAACTACATTTTTTTACAATGTGTGTTTTATTTTAATAATTAAGTGTTTCGCCGCTCTCTACAAAAACATTAAAGTTACAATTAATTTGGACCAAAAAATACTGTAATATATATGTCATCATAAACGGTTATTTCGGAGTTTTTACTCAAGAAAATTATGATGAATAGGGATGAGTGGGGTGTTTTGGCATGTGAGGTGAATTGTCAAAATGCCATATTTCTCCTTATTAATGACTTTTATCGAGATCATACTTTCAGTAGTCTTAACACTATAATATGTATTGTTTGTATGTAATGGCACCATCTCGGTTCAAGACAACCCAAGTAAAAAAATTTTATTAAGTTTTTATAAGATCGATTTTATAAAAATTTAATAAAATTTTTTTACTTGGGAATGATCAAGAGAAATATGCCACTTTGACAATTTACCTCACATGCCGACACTCCCCGGTTTCCTCTAATATATGTTCTTCGGGAAAAAATTAATTTGAGATTACTGCCACCTAAAACAATGACTGTTAAATTATATTTATATTTTCATTTATACTTATATATTTTTATATAATATAGCCAATTAAGCGGTAATAGTTTTCGTGAACACTATTGTAAGAAAAATACCCTTCGTTGGCACATTTTAAAGAGTAATTTTTTTGCTGATACAATATCGATCGAAACGTTATTGTTTTCGCGGTAAATTATTGAGTAATTGTTTTCGTAGGCAGCGCTAATTTATAGAGCAACAAAATTTAATATATGGGCTTATCCCAAAAACTTTTAATACCCTGCGTCCTTTTACATAATAATGATGCACTGCACTGAATATATTATAATTTTAGCTAACAAGTAGAAGGTATGCACAAGCAAGAGGTATGGGTAATTTCGAAAAAGGCGATTTTTGAATTACCGGACCCTTTTCTCGGCTGATATGGTACCTCAAATAAAATCACGAATTTACTCTTAAAGGTGAAGACTTTTCTACAGGGAACACGAAGAATAAAAGCTTTAAAGTCAAAATGTGAAACGGCAGCTTTCCAAAAAACAATTCAATTTTTGAAAAAATCTCAGCGCAAAGTTGTTTATAAAAATTAGAATTATGATCTAATCGAAAAATATAGATTGATCGATTGATGAAGGATTGAACTCATGTCAGAATCACGTGGTCACTGGTCAGTCAATTTAATTACAATATTATGAGAAAGTAATTTCAGTGCTTTGGTCCAGGCACAAGACCAGGTAGTAGCGACCCAATTTAATGCGCTGAAAAAGTGAACATTTCTCCGAAGTCGTTTTTAGGATAACCATTTCTCTGGAAGCTAGGAAACGGTGATATTAACTTATTTAGAAAGAGGCATAAGTTTTGCAAGTAGATATCATAGTTATTACCATGAATTAGATAATCATATTAGTTATCATGGTGGGCATGATGTGCGTAAATGATCCTGAATTTAGGACTCGGTTAAATTTTTATTTTGAAGGTCTCATGGCATGATAAATGAACACACCATATCTAGAAATGCATATAACTGCTGTATTGTCGTTATTAAAGTGGAATATAAAACTTTAGAATAAAGATTATTAAAGATTATTGCAGGTGATCCATAACTGAGACAATTTTACCGATTAGCCGAGTTTTCGACCAGGTTGGAATTATAAATTGAGCGACAAAACAGATCTAATAATTTGCAAGCGAAGCTATGAATTTTCTTTGGAAGTATAATATGCATAAATTTATATAAATAAATATGTGACGTGTGTCAATTTTTCCACTTATTTGCCCTGGAAAAAAATCATGTGGAATACTTAGAAGTAGCAATTAGTAGCAATTTATTGGCGTTCAAATGTGAATTACGCAGCCACGTATATAACTTAGCGTTGGATTTGGATATTCTTTGATCTAGCTCATCCACGGTGCCCCCTGCCGGAATAAATTCAAGAGCTCTTCTGCTCGTCTCGATCGCTGGCGCTGCTGAAGGAGCGTGGCTACGTCGGCAACCGTTTCACGCTACACGCTACGGTACACATGCGTTTTGATGTTATCTACTTACAACTGCTGATCGGTGAATGAAAATAATTCATTAATTAATCTGTACCGTCTTTTTGGATGCTAGAGTTTAAAAAGTTTTGTCATTTGGCAACTACCTTACTGTAACACTAAAGTGATAAAAAGATAATCCTACATCACGTAAGTTTCTTTTATTTTACTCTACATTCAGGGGTTATAACTTTGTTTATTTCTCATACAATCCTTTTAAATGAAATCACTATTCTTATCTTTTGATAGTTATCGTACTCTTTCACTCAAAACATACCTCCCATAATAATTTTTTTGATTTAAAAATTTATTTTTATACTTCGAGCAGAAACTCAACTTGCACATGATTTTCTTCTGAATGATAATGATTGCACGTCTTCTCATCACATAAACGAATTTTTTTATGATTTTCTGCAAAATTTATTTGTACAATTTCTTCATCTTATTCTTATAAAAATTAATAAATTATTTTCAATTTTATTGCAGAATGAAAACTAGGGGTCAAAAAAATAAAATAAAAGGGAAAATCAATTCCAAAAATGATAAGAAAAAGAGTCTTCAACCAGTCAAACTGGACTCAGAAAGCATTTCTTCCAATAATAATAGTCTTGAGGAAATCCAAGAGCCTAAAACTGTGCAAGTTAAAATAGAAGAAGTTGCAGAAACTTTTACTTGCAGTAGATGTCATAAAGTGTATAATACAGAATCTGCCTTTCAAAATCATCTCTTTATTAGTCACCCTACATTAGGTACAGAAAAATTTGTTTGTTTTAAATGTGGTGAATCTCATATATCAAAGGATGCCTTAACTTTACATCAAAATGAAGTTCATAATATCATAAAAGCTGAAGTTGAACCTGTCACTACGGATCAAGATGCTAGTCGGAATAAAGTAAAAAAATCTAGATATGATGGGTCAACTCGTATCATGTGTGAAAGATGTGGTAAAATATTTAAGACTAGTAGTGATATTAAAAAGCACATTGAATTTGTTCACAATAAACAAAGAAATTTTCCATGTGATCAGTGTAAAAAAGCATTTACCACAAACTCTAAACGTAATACACACATCAAAGAAGTACATGAATTAAGAAGAGATTTCAAGTGTCGCATGTGTCCAAGCAAATTTGCACGAAAGTTCAATATGAGAAAACACTTTGAACTTGTTCACCAAAATATAAAGAGAATCAAGTGCGAGTATTGCTTAAAAGATTTTTCATTTAATAGTACTATGCATGAACATGTTAGAAGCGTGCATCAAGGCATCAAGCGTCATGAATGTCCAACTTGCGGCAAAAAGTTTAGCCGAAAATCTGATGTAAATAGGCATTTAAGAACAACACATATTCCACTTTGTAAAGAGGCTCATTATGAATGCGATGACTGTGGTAAACTTGTTAAGAGCAAAGGCAAATTAAAAAATCATATACTGGTTGTTCACATGGGGATAAAAGAATATAGTTGTTCAATGTGTGGTAAAAGATTTACTCAAAGTGGAAATCTTCAATATCATCAAAAAGTTGTACATCAAGGTATAAAACCTTACAGTTGCACTCAATGTGATAAATTGTTTGGATCTAGAAGTAATCTAAAAAAACACTATCAAGTAGCTCATGATATGTATCTAACCACAGCTATGCCTTAGATATATTTTTTTTATATTTGTACATAATAATGAATTTATATACAAGAAAGAAATTGTAAAGTGAATTTAATAATGTTATATGAGGTTGCTGAACTAAAGATAAAATAAATGGTAAGTTATGTGCCTAGAGAGCAAAAAGAAAATCTCAGAGCACATCTAATTATGTTTTCTGAGGCTTTCTTTGATGCTTGATAGGTGCATATAATATTTTTCGTGACTCATCCCAGTAGAAAATTTTGAAATTCCAATTTGTGAAGTTTAGCAATCAATTCATTTAGTTTTTAAATATTTTATTAATTGATTGGTTGGTATTTTATTTATTGATATTTCATTGATTAATTGAACTAGAATTTATTTGACGATTTTTAGTAGTTATAATAATTTTAAAGTTTTTAAATAGTAATGAAATATTTTAAATATCAAACCTTACTAATGTTTTTAAAGACTAAAATTTTTCAAATAAAATTAAAAAATAATGTTATTTTGATTTCATTGATCATTTTAATATCCTATAAATTCTATTTTTGCTGAAAATTTTTGAGTTATTCCTACAGCCTCCATAAAGATTTAAACAATATACAGTAATTATTATATATTATGTATATTTTTTGAAATAATAATGTTTAGATTAATACTTTTTATATTTAAGAATTATTATCAATTATCAAAAATGTATATTTTTAGGTAAAAAATAAATTTTTACTGTTTGAAATGATATTTTCTAAGAAATGGCTTTACGACCCGAATCAATTCCTTATTGACAAAATGTGTTTTTTGATTGCTAATTAAAAGATAAAAAAATTTCAAAACAAAAATTCTAAAATGATGATAATGATCAAGATGATTAAAAAATAACGAAAAGTTTTATCGCAGATTGGTGAAAATGATCATAGAGTGATGGTTTACCTTAGTAGCTTGTAATTATATGTTGAAATATTTATTATAAAAGTTTTTGGTGAGTTCCATTTGAAATATTTTATTAATTCAAAATAATCGAGTACAAAGATAAACTAAAAAAATGAGTAAAATATTATTTATTTTCAAATAGATAAAAATCCTTAAATTATAGGGTTTTTTTAAGTACTTTGAAACAATTGCTGTAAATGGTAAAATATACTTTTGAAAGGTGTTCTCATGCTATTGTGCTCCAAAATTCTATCACAGTCGTTTTTTAAATAGTTTTCGTGCTTTTTAATTAAAGTCATCCAATCAAAGAGTAAAAGCTTTACTTATACCGGATTCTCCAGAAAAATACGTCTCACAATTTATATTATGCACGAATGTTCAAGGAACTGAGTAAAAATCTCGGTGATTTGTTTGAACAAGCCTAAATGCATCCATCAACAGTTGTACTGTAATTATAATTATTGTATTATTTATATATTTACATATTTAAAATTACTCGCATATTCTTGAACACATACAATCGAATGACTATTAAACAGTACGCTTCAAATCAACTTATAAGAATCTATACATATGATGTAAAATCAGTCACATACAACATCTGCTGTCTTTATAATACGTCTGAGAAAAATACTCTTGCGAAGAAGATGACATTTGAGTATGTTTTTATCTGTAGCACCATTTGTATAAAATATATTCGTATGCGCTTGCATAATAGGATAAAACGAATCATCGAACAAAAGCCACAGTCGGCCAAACCGTTCTAGTCAAGCTCGCCGCTAAGCACAGCGACGTCCTTGCGAAGCGTCGAGCGTCTCTTTCTTTTACTGTCACTGTGTGGAGTACTGCTCACGGGCTCACTGGTCACTTCCATGCACAAGAGTGCAAATTTTCTGTCGCACGAGTGGCGTTGCTGCTCGAGGATTCTGTTGTTCGCCAGCGGCGATGCAAAGCTGTACCTGTCGCTGCTCTGCGAGAACCAAGCCTCGCAGTAAGTGTCCATTATCGGCTGGTCGGGCGAGTGCCAGCCGTGCCAGATGAATTTTTCTGGCCTGTTGAAAAATCAAGTCGCACACGACTTTACTACTCATTCACCGATGCGAATGCAATAAACGTACTCACCAGGTGCTGTCTGTCATGATATTCTTGCCATTGAAACTGTAGAGGATGGGAGTTTTCGTCGCAAAAGTTCCTAATTTCCCAGTAAAAATGTCTCTCCAGGAGTCGAATAAGACCTCGCCCTTAAAACATTACTATTAAAAACTGCACAAGTGGTTAGAAAGTGGGATTTTACCGTAAGTCTGACTTACTTTGATATTAACTATGGGTAAATCTCGATCGCTGACTCTGACAATGCTGTCGACGTTCTGCACTCTGGAACTGAGGAAAGCTCGAAATGAGCCACGGAAACCGGAGCGCCGGGCTTGTCGGTTACAGGTGTGATCGGCGCCTCTGATGCCGTGCATATCGCCGCTGTAGGGCTCGTTCAAAGCCGCCACTCTTAGCTGCAATTTACGAGAAATAATGAAAAATCACTCGAAAGTTGCTGTGGCACGATTGACCCGTCTTAGCGCGTACGACGTGACTTACACTAGTGCCATTATTAGCTAGTTCCGATGGCGTCGATGGCTTCTGATTCATCAGATTAGAAGCCTCGAAAGGTGTAGTGATCGACGGTGGTACGATTATCGCTGGAGAAGGAGATGCTGCCGTATCCGTGTGACTGCTCTTTACCATTGCCGTTGTTTGACTGAGCTGCAATATTTTTTTTTCATTCACCCCCCATTGATAGGGATCAATACATTGAGCGAACAAATATTGCAGCGACATATTATTTTAATTATTATGTAACGTGAATGTGTGAAAATTGATGCGACATTTACCGAAATAAACCTCCAACCGTTGTCGACTCTCACTAATAGGGCTTGCTCGTTAATTATGTAAGCGATGCTTCCTACGGGGCACGTACCTGACATCTGATACAATTAAGAATTGATTTAATTTTCAACGTTGCACTTGATATTCATTATAAATCCAAATGCATTACGCTTAATGCATTATGACAATTTTCTTTTTAAACGTTTTGAAGCGTACCGTTTTCATGTCGTCGGTGCTTTGAAATATAACAGTGCCAGGAACTACTTTCATCGGGACATTATACGTCGGAGCTTTTGACGCACTGCTCTCTATAACAGCGCAACAATACCAATTTTAGCATTTCTTTGAAAAAAATGCGAAAATCTCCGAAAGTGTAATGTAACATACCCAGCTGTTTCTTGAGTTCCTTCAGCTGCTTGAGCTCGTGGAGTATATTCAATTCATTTAAGCTACTTCTCATAAAATCTGAAATATTAGTGCAATAATGATTAATTAGGCAATAACACCACAAAATTCATTTGTTTGAGGGACTAGTCCGATCATTCCCGTGAAAAAAATAATTGCAAATAAATCAAGCTTTCTGTTGTTCTATAAAGCCGCATTTAGTTTTTTTACGACTTGACCTCCCATACTCAACGCGCGTAAAGAAGTTTCTCTTCAAAAACTTTGTAAACTTCAGATCCCGGATTCGGTTTCAAAGTGTCAATGTACATAGCAACGATTTGTATAATAATAATTGCGTTTGACCAATTTTTTTATTGTGGATTTCGCGATTGTCACCAATTTATTACTAATGTAAAATAAATTATGTAGCTCAATGCTTGTTCCGAATAAAAAACGAAATATTTCAAAATATATATATTTTTGTGCGCATGTGTTATTATTTTATGAACAAATGAATCGAACGGAAATAGATGGTCTCGCTCTATGTGGCGTAGAGCTTACTATGATCGGTCCCCGTAAGTCCAGGTGGGCCGGGTGGGCCTGGGGGTCCCGGTGGTCCAGCCACGGGTATGTAGGTGCCTAAGAGCGTAGGTCCCGGTGGACCCGGTGGACCATTGCTGCCCGGTTGTCCCGGAATACCAGGCAAGCCTTTTTCTCCCTTCTCGCCTTTCTCGCCTCGTTCGCCTTTCTGCAACAAACCGAGCCAAGCGTGACGCGGGTCAGTAGTGATGCTCAATATTCCACGAGACGTGTACGCTCAATTCGCTTGTATACTTGACTAACCATTTTGCTCAAAGCGATGTTGGCCGGGATCGAACTGGGCACACCCGGTGGACCCACGGGCCCGGGTGGTCCGGCTTTTCCTCTTCGGCCGCGTTTTCCCTTCGATCCTTTCTCGCCCTTCAAGCTCGCGCAAAAATCCTCGGGAAGGACGCCGGGGGGGCCTCGCTCGCCTCGTTCACCTTTGGGCCCGATTTTACCAGGCGTTCCCGGTACTCCGTCCTTTCCTGTGTTGTTGTTGTTCATATTTATATTCATTAAATTTTGTGTCCACGCATGAGTCGCCAGGCAAGCCGAGCTCGATGAAAATATTCGCTGCTTAATAAGCATGACGATGATATAAGCTCATACCTGGCTCTCCTTTGTCGCCTTTGAGGCCTTGCGAGCCTTTCATGTGAGGAATGCCAGGTTGGCCCGCACCGCCCTTATCTGCCTTTGCTCCCTTGGGAATGCCCAGTGTCCCTGGACTCTTGTAGTTGCGATCGACGGGCTCGCCTTTCAATACGCTCCAGCTAGCTGTGCCCGATGCATACTCTGCAATTTGATCGTTAACGAACTTCATTCGCATATAATACGAGTGGCAATTGCTCGATTCATCGGCGCGTTAACTCACTATCGTAACCGTTACTGATACTGTCGAGAAAATAAGTCTTACCAGCGACTCTCGCCGCGTTGCTTTTATCACCTTTGCTCTGGCTGCCCGTGGACTGGAGAACTCGCAACGCGTCGCCACTTTCAGGCTCGGTTTTTGCCTCGTTGTATTTCACGGATGGCCATGCTACATTTTCGTTTCTGTGCACTGCTTGCTTGGCACCTAATTAAATAGAAAAATCCTTCTTCTGAACTGACTAACCACTGGCGAATGATTCTCTCTTTTTCATCGTTATAAATTAATATTAATCGTTATTATACCTTTTAGATGTATTTCTCTGGAACTTTCACCGACAGCATTTTCATCTATTACATCCGATGGCACAGTAAATTCTTTATTCTGCACAAGTATCGAGTAATTAAATTAATTGACTATTATGGAAAAATTGTTTACAGCTTTTTAACTTAAAAATTGCAACTTTGTCACTACTTTTAAGCTCTTGCGCTATAATAGTACATTATGCTCTAGTATCATAATTTACTAGTATGCAACATGTGCAGATGAGCTATTTCTGCAAACGAGGGGTTACACAATAAGCTGTAGCTCATTTTGACGAAAAATCGTATCCACGCCCGTTGCATGCAGTACTATATATGGCATTTCGTGGAAAAAAGTTACTTATTATTATAATTTCTATAACTTTTATTTAATTCTTGAATTATCGAAGTGGAACTAGATAAATTGCAATGAAATAAAACTACAATCAGATAAAGGTTTGTCAAAAAGTTTAATAAGAAAAACTAGTAATCAAACGTATTGATAGTATAGAGTCTTCACGGTGTAATTGATAAATTGACGTCGCTGCATTAAACAATTCACGACTGCATCTTTTAACATGTTTGATAGTTAGTTTTTTTATATATTATTTTATATTATTTTTATAAAACCTTAATCTTCCCAAAATTCTTTTTTTATTTATTAGACAAAAATTGAAGGTATCAATTTCAATTGTTTTAACAGATACGTGCAGTTTAAATTGCGACGTGGCCATTTACTTATATAGCAAAAAAATTAAAAGTTGGTTGAGTATTATTGAATCGTCGACACTCAAATTTAATTTGCCATCAGAGTGTGTTAAATCACCACCTTGAAATACCGGAGCGCAAAATTACACACTATACGTGTGAACGAGTACGTAGCTTGCAAAAAAGAGAGATGATCTCGTCTATAGCTGGGCATATTAGGAACGCTTTCATTAAGGCGCTTATCTAAGAAACTATTGTAAACTTATAATAACGCATTAAACGAGGCGGGTAGCTGGAGCTTTTCAGGCTTAGTAGTAGGAGGTTTGGAACGTTAACGCGTACCAGCACACATACCTACATGTACACTATAACAAATGTGTAGACAACGCAGTGAACATACTATTACGATAATCTTTGCTGATGGTCTGCGAAAATGGATTAATATTTAAATAAAATATATCTCGCTGAAACGTATATAATAATCTAGCCAATCAGTGGGATTTATATAAATTCGACGTCGTTCGTTTACTTTTCGCGCGAGCGTAATAACAAAATGCGTGTGTTTTGCTGCACGGAAGGAATTTTTGCGGCTTTCTCTAGCGAAAACACACCTAAGCCAGGCGGAGCGTCTCAAAAGAAAATTCAGCTTTCTCGATAAATCAAGCGAGGCGGCGCGATAATCAGCTCTCGCTGCTGAAAAATCCATATGGTTTTCGCTCGAGCGAGCTCGACGACGACGAAAATTGACAATGGAGCGCGAGAGAGCGCCGGGAGGGATCGGCCGCTCTATAGTTAGGTAGCTTGAGCTGCCGTACCGCCTACACGTACATACGATTATTCGCTCTTTTTCTCGCTTTTCCTCGACATCAACAAACATATATTTAGCGAAGAATAGAGAAAAAAAAGAGAAGGAAAAAGTTTCAGAGGCGCGCAAAGAAGGTTTTAATTAACGATTGGACGCCACCACCGATTCCCCATATACGTATATAAAGTTGGCTGCTGCAAGCTCTGCTAGGTTTGCGCTACTCGCGGAAATTAATCGATTTTCTTTTTTTGCCTTCCTTGCAAGCCGTATACGTGTGCGACTGGATCCGGCGCGCCGTGTGCATAATCGCCACTTCGTTTGCTCGTTATTTAATTAAAGACGCGTGATATTTTATTACTTTCCTGCTTGATACAGGCATGAATTATTATATCGTGTATCCGCAAGCTCTTTGCTGTACGATGCTTCAATCAATATATGTATTCGGGTAAAATTTGATGCTCGAGATTGTAGCTATGCGCTCTTTTCTTCTCTTTTTGTCTTTTTCTTTTCGTTGTCTTTTTTGTTTCTTTCATCAATGATATAAAGTGCAAAAGTTTTTATTCGCTGTTTCGATTTGCCATTTTCGTTGAGCAAGTTTATATTCGGCGAAGGTGAGCACCAAATCGTATTTTACTCTATCTCTCTATAGCAATTCTTATATATGAATGCGCGCGCGAGCCGAGCGACCTTTTTCAGGCGTGAATAAAACCAACCGCAGCCCGAACGCCGCGGCCGTATTATACGCACACAAGATCCCGAGGGAAAACTTTGCTCTCCAGTTATTTCGCGCAAAGATGCACGTAAACAAATGACATTTCAATGTCTTGGCTTTCTCGCGCTTCGCGGCCCCTCCCTTGTATTATACTGAAATATATAGTAATGATGACACTAGTAATCATTTCCGTAGATTATTATTTGCGCTGTGAATCTGTGTGTGTATATGTGCGTGTATATACGCGCGCATGTGTGAGACATAGCACGATACATCCACTATAACGCGTGTCATATTTTTCTTCAACTTTTTGACCTCATTTGGCCCGTTTGAGAAAGTTTTTTATTATATTATTCTTGAAGCTTCGCAAAAGTACAGATCATTCGGGCGAGCATGGGTTATTGACACACAATGCTTAAGATATATACCATACTCTGGACGAGCTGTGAATATCATTATTATACATATATAAGAATCGGCCGTATACATGCACGGCTACACGATGCTATTAGTATGTCAGAAAAACTTTTTTACCCCAGCAAGATGTCAAAATGTACTTGAACTTTTTTACCCCTCTCCGCTCTCGCATCCCACGAGCTTTTAATGCATGTTTTTACAAGTATACACTTCGTTCATCTATTTGATTCCTGATCTAATAATTGTAAAAACTGCAAAGTCTAAAAAAGTAGAAAAAAATCTCCTGGATTCTGGTTAGGGCGATGAGCTAATCATGTAATATAGGTCATAATGAACACAGCAAAAAGCCTATACAGACCGTCAACGCTGGTAAAAGTTTTCATATTGAATTATGTTTTTGGTATTCATGAAAATTATCAATAAAACTGATCGGTAAATATTCATTGACAGTTGAAGAAAAAAGTTGAATTTTTCAAAATTAAAAAAAATATATATTCACTGAGATACAGCCTTTTAAGAATATTTTCTATGTTAAATTAATTTTAATTTTTTGTTTTTTTCTTGTTTTAAAAAAATGCCTCTTACTTGTCGATATTTTTAGAGCAAACCATTTGACTCAAAACACGCCCAAAACATCGATGGTGACGATCGCAACCACTTTTGATAGACCCAGTGCAGTTTTATAATAGAGATCACAATCGATGATATGAAATAAATTATGCTCAAGTGTTTGTGCACTATCACTTCAAAAGTGATTGCAGCCCGTAATTATTGATGTTTGCAAAAAAAAAAAAAAAAAAAATACGTAACCTGGTCACTCACTACAAGCCAAATAGTTCGCTTTGAATCTTAAAGAAAGGCAAACAAAAACATGGTTACACATCCAATAACATTTTTTCAATTTTGAGGTATCTTTGAGCCCCGTTCTAAGAAAATAGAACTAACAACAGCAACAGTAACGTGTCAGGTGAACTTTAGTTATGAGATTCGTCTGCGATGATTTTAATTAAGTTGGAATGGATTTTTCACTCGTAAGCGCGACGCGTGTGTCTGCCTTTGCGAGAGTCGAGTTGCTTATTTTTTTTATTAAAAATACATATTTTGCCATCGGTAAGCCAAGAGCAAACAGAAAAGCGATTGATAAATATTTCAAAAATGTTTTCCTTGACTCATACGCTGCCAGCTCCTTTTTCTGTAGTACTCGGCGCGCGTCTACATACGAGCTACCTACGTATATATTCCAATGGTATATGTATAACGAGTATACATATGTATAGAGAGAAAATGGAAAAGTAACTTTGCAGTTACAGGCTGCATGCCATCGCTAGAAACATGTACACGTGCTGCTGCGCTTGGAAAAGCGAAAGAGAAAGAGGGAGAGAGAAAGAGAAGGAAAGCTATCACTGCTTCCGTATTCCATCGGAACTAAACTTGCCCGCGTGTGTTAGCATGAATCCGTGTACATTGTATAGATATATATAATGCTAAACCGTTTTATCCATTGCAAAACTCAACCTTTCGTTCTCTAGCAGATTCTCTCTCTTTCGCTTTCTCTTAGTCAGAGTAGAGCTTTGCGCTGCTTGCCAAAGAGAACACGAGCCTGTCTATGTATTATATGAAAACAGGCGGATCCGTCCCCGAGCGCAACATAAGGTGTTGTATTTGCTAGTGGTCTGCTGCTCTACTGCAGCTCTTCGACAGCCCATGGATATCATTTTGCAAGAGTCCTCCCTGTAAAAGTCGTTCTTACAAAACTTTGATTAGTACACCACGCCAAAAAAGGTCAAACGATAATAAAATTATTTCTGAAAATATATTTGTCATGTGTGCATTCCCTTCGAGAGATGTCCAACTTTAATCGGGATTTAGTTTAATCCTGTACGTAACGAGCAACAGGTTTTTATACGTATTTAAAATTTTACGTATTTATTTTTCGTAATTCGTGTGCTTTGACATGATTCATAGATCTTGATCGGACGCTTCGAATGTTTATGTGCGAAAAATTGATAGCAAGTAAAAAATAGATAATCTTTTTCAGTATTTGTCGCGAAGAAATTTCTATTTCAAAATATGTCGTACGATGAAAAGATTTATAAATAATTTTCGATAAATTTTAATTATCATTTTTACAATTTTTTTTTATAGTCACAATTTTTAAGTAGCTTCAATTTTTTCTGGAAAAATTAATTCATGAGATTTGCATAAAAATTTCATAATAATTAACTTTTATTCAGAAAATTTTTTGCCAAGGTGAGATTATGTTTGAAAATGATATTTTTTTCGCGGCTTATTCTAAAATGGTTTTCTCTTCGTGGCATATCTGAAATTAAATTTTTATCGCGACATATTCTGATTTGGCATTTGCTTTGTGGCTAATGCCGTAATACGGTGTTATATATTTTCGGAGACACATTATTGATTAAAACATAAATAATGATAGTCAATAACCAAAGTTTTGATGATTCTCACAATTTTTTGTTTTCGTCATGTTTCAATGTATTCATTCGATAATGACTAGTATTTTTAGTTTGATATGAGCATCAGCGACAGAAGTAAGCTCCCCGATGAATGACGTAATTTTCCGAATTTAAATGTTTCCCGTGCTACCTGACGAATAAGTAATTAAAGATGAAAAAGCTCTCAATAAAAGAACATCCCCCTTCCCCTCGTTGCATGCCTAAGAAGAATATACACAGAGTGACAAAATTATTGCCTTTATTAATCCATGAAAAATTACAATTAAACACAATTTCATTTTATAGATCTTAATATCATATTGCTGAATTATTGAATATTTTCTCTTCACTATTAGATTACTCAAAACGGATTTCAATAAATGAATTTATTTAATTTTAACAAGGGTAGATATTTAAAATAGATGTTCATTACCATTAGCTGGAAGTTTTATAAATACAGTAATATATGACGACGTTTATTATGATACTATTTCATAATTAAAAGAATAAGAATAATTAAAAGTGACTATAAAGCGTCAGAAAAATTTGTTCGATCATTATGAATTTTTTTTCCTGCACATAAGTATTTTGTTTCTTTGATTTCTTACTCTGAAAGTATATTGAATAATAAATTTAAAAAATGGAACGTAGATTAAGAATCTATAAGTTTATACGACATTTTAGCAGTGCGTTAAATTTCGCAAATTAACCGTTTATCTATGTCAAGTAATGGGAAAAGGACGTTATTGAGAAAGGATATTAAAAGAAATAGTGGCTTCCGTTGAAAATCTTCAAAAACATTTCAAGTTCTCAGTTATTATTATATAATTGCTTTCAATTTAATATTTTATTCGAGGTATCGAAAAAGGCTGTCGATTGAATTCTTGTAATTATTTATCGTTACCTGCAAAAGAAGCAAAAAACAACCGTAATCGACTTTATGTCGATAATGAGGGAGTGAATTTCAAATAAATCAATAGCACCACGTTTATATACAGGGTGTGACAGAAGTATGGAAATCTCTTGAAAGCAGGCTAAATATGTGGAGAAAAAAATCAAAAACCCCTAATCCGACGTATTTTTTCACGGGGAATCCAACGGTGACCTTGGATTTGACCTTGAACATAACCTCAAAGCTACAGCCATCCTAAAATCGATTTTTAAAATAAAAACCCCTATTTTTTATTTCATATTTGAAAAGAGCGGAAAATTTTACGTTGAAATATGTATTCAAGGGCACTACAGACTCAAATCAAATCCTGATTTAACTTGAAATCAAGCTCAAATGAGGGATTTATTTTCTGACTGCAGCGCCCCCAAAATGACCTTGAAAAAAGACAAAAAGGCTTCATCAGACGTAAAATTTTCTGCTCTTTTCAATGGTGACCTTAAATTTGACCTTAAACATAACCTTAAAGCTGCATTGAATCAAAATCGGATTTTGACACGGTAATCCCAATTTTTTATTTCAGATTTGAAAAGAGCAAACAACTTTACGTTAAAATTAAAACTTTGTTTTTTTTTCAAGGTCTTATTGGGGGCGCTACAGATAGAAATACGTGACGAACTTGAGCTTAATTTTAGGTTAAATCGGGGTTACATTTGAGTCTGTAGCGCCTTTGAAATGACCTTGAAAAAAAAACACATAATTCAAGTTTCAACGTAGAATTTTCTGCTCTTTTCAAATCTGATATAAAAAATAAAGGTTTCCATTTGAAAAATCGATTTTTGGGTCGCTGTAGCTTTGAGGTTATGTTCAAGGTCAAATCCAAGGTCACCATTGGATTCCCCATGAAAAAAATATGTCGGATATGGGGTTTTTGATTTTTTTTCTTCGCATATTTAGCCTGCTTTCAGGAGGTTTGCATACTTTTGTGACACCCTGTATATGCAGGCAGGCAGATTGTCCATATACTTATAATTTATTCGCAAATAATGCAAAGTCATGAATGATGAGCTATACGCGTCGTGTGAGAGTGTAGCTGTTAGTATGCATAACGAGGGAAAATCATATTATTATAATATAGTCGATTAGCATTTGAAATGACGATGCATCGATGCGTGGATGACAGAGTTGCAGCTTGTACACACGCGCACCTATATATACAGGACACGTGGCCGCGTCGAATCGACTCAAAATAGCAATTAATTTCATAACGAAGTTTGATTAATAATTGACTACTCAATCGCGGCACACTGTTGATTTCGAGCTGATATACATTGTTATTATATACTTACGCATCATGATACTGAATCGACTTTTTGACACTCAAAGACTCCGAACGATTCTATAAAGAAGCTTATCCCTACCCAAGTTAAGCATGGTTTCGATTATAAAATCACGTATTTTTAAAATAATTTCCATTGAAATACTTAATCGAATAATAAAAAATGATATGTGAATTATGAAAGATACACAAACTCGGTCCATAATTCGACGCAATGAAAATCGACATCTCGTTAGCGGAGCTTAGCTTATTATATCGACGTTCGCTGATGATGGTGTATAGTTTGCATAATTTACAAAATGTACATACGTTGGTTGCAGCAAGAAATCGTCTTGCCGCGTATACAGCGCGCATGTTACAGTTCATTTTCATTAAAGCTTATTCTATTAATATGTGCAAGACATTAATTGTTAGTCGCTGGCAATGGGAGCGTACGCGCACGAAAATTAGCATACTACAATCTGTATCGAATATACGCGGTAAAATTATATATCAAAATAATGACATTGGATGCGCTCGTATATATATTCGTGAGCGTTGGATTGGACAGCGGCGGCTAAATTATAATATGTGATTTGATCGCTGACCTGCCGCGGGCTGTTGCCGTACACAATACTCTGCAGCAGTTACAATTTTTACTACGGATCGGATTTTTTGCAAAAAACTAAATGTACACGGAGAAAAAATGTACAGAAATTGGAGCTAGACTATGCTAGTCGCTGCGCGCATTAACTAGAAGGACACGACGGAGAAAAGAATAATTGGGGAGAACAAAGGCAGCGCGATGAGATAGCAGGAGACGCGTACCTGTGTGCATCTGACTGTACAAGTGATTTTGTATATAACTCGGCCATTTGCGAATAAATACGAGAACTCGACGCTGCTTTATAGACATCTCAATGTATATATTATATGACATAATCCAGTTATACGGCAAACCGTCCGTGAACGTCTCTTTCTCTCTCTCCAGGTCCACGCACTACACCGGCAAGCCGCGATTCATTGATATAATAATAATAATAGCGCACAGCGGTGTCGAGCAGTAGTTATATACTTGCAGTTGACGACTCGCAGCAGAATAGTCCAGTAACACGCGCGGAACAAATCCTTGCGCTGCTGCTGCTGCTTTTCTTCTCATCTCCGCGGCGAAATCAACACAACGAAGCGTCGTTCTCCTCCCGACCCATATGCTATATTCATGCACGCTGCATATTATATATGCACGAGGAAAAATCATCCATTCAACCTGACTCTCACCTTCTCTGCTCTTATTTGAACTCAAGTACCGTATAATTTACTAAAATATGTCATGCTGAGTCTTTATATTGACTGTATTTAAGTGCCGAAAGATTTTTCTACCCTCTATCCTACCCTCGGTACGCTTTAAACTAGAAGGAAATTTTTATACCTTCAGAGTATATTATATGATTTTACATTATCGTAAAAATGTCAATGCGTTGTTAAAAATCATGAAACATATTTCATTTCATATTTTTATAGCTTATGTAGTGAGATATTTTTTGTGAAAAAATAATCAACGTATCAATTGTGCGGAAAAGTATGTCAAACCTTGCACATTTTATTACATTCTGATTTTCTGTTGAAAGTTTTGTGAACATTCGTTTGATTTTTTATAACAGCAACAAAATATTATTCAATTTTTTTCTACCAGTCAAACAGTATGAGACACGTACCGTAAAATCATCAAAGTCAAAGTAACGGAGAATAGCATTAAATGTTTTTATCTTGAAAAAAAAGTAAAGCAAAATTTAATGTTTTGAGCAAATAACGCTATTTGGCCCTCTTCGATATAAATTCTTATCAAGGGATATGAATTTGTTATGACGAGTACCAGCCACATCGTAAAAATAAATCGACATTTCGCGGAAGTTAAAAGAACATTTATTTAGCTTTTACGCGGAGAGTAGTAGTAGCATATTGGCCCTCACTTGTAAAATAATACACCGTAAATAAAATCAGCAGAGACGAAAGCTTTTAATGCTGATGTACGTATAAATAACTTTGCAAGATTCTGTAGTGTACCATTATTATAATTGGGATTGCACAGCCAACATAGCCCTTGTGCAAATTTAACTTTTGATTCGACAAGTGGAAGCTTCGATCAATTCGATAAGATAGATATTTTTGTACGCGGCATTTTGAGTTTTGATATTTAAAAATGAAATTAATTCAAGGAACCTTTGAAGTGTTTGATTTTTATACCACACTACCAGCTCGCTATCTTAAACTTGAAAGAACACACCTATACTCGACTGTCTACTTTGAAGTGAAATATCGATTTTCTTTCGATACTTTCATATCGTAAATATGTCTGCTGCATATTTATTTTCCAAGAGATTCTCGTCTCGAATTATTAATATCCATTTCACGCATAGGCATACGAATGATAAGGCACAGATTTGCGTGGCCTAGATCATGAGAAATTGTATATTTTCAACTTTTTTCCACTATTAACAATAGTTATTAAAATTTTGAATTATTCTGTACAAACAACAGCGAAGTTAAAACGCAAAATTCCATTTAATACAGCAAAAGATGAAAAACGCGGCTCTGATTTCAATTATCTTGTAGCATACGCAACGTTACTTTGGCGAATGCAAAACGCAAAGCAGATTAAAAAATTCTTGCTATTTTCCACGGAAGAAGTACAAAACGAAAATTGATAAACAACCCGATGTTATAATGATAAATTAATAAAATAATAAACACGAAGGCCAAGCGATCGCATAAGTTTATATCGAGCTCCGCACGCACATGGCAACTGCTGATTTGTCAAACATAAACGGGCGCGTGGGCACGAGCTACATAAACGCGAAAAGCTCGAGTAAGCTCAGCGCTAACGACAATACCAAGGAATTAATCATATGCACACGTGCGTATATGCTTGTGTGTGTGTGCAAATCAGGCTGTCGCTAGTAACCACACACAGATACACACAGAGACGCACTTGGCCCACACAATGGGTAAAACTAAAAATACATGCGCAACTGCTGGTAAATAGCCACAGTGTGTTGTCGTATGTGTATACATGTGTGCGCACATTCGACTGCCACAAACCGAATATATACGTCGCCGAGTGGCTATATACCTAGCTGCTATATGCTCCTGACCCAGCCCAACGTGTTTATTCAATTTGTGAGATAATATATAATACACCTTATGCCGCGTCGTAAGCGAAAGATAATATTATTATTTATTGTGATGAATCGTCGCGACGCCCCAGAGTGGAAATTGAAAAATTAGCGGCCAGTGCTTGGTCGTGCTCCGTCGAGCACTATCACTAATTTCAGCACCCAAGAAAAGTTATGCGCGCGTGTACATTTTTTCCGATGCTCGAAATAAAGTCTTTTCATAAATCACTGTCACATTTACCAAATGTCAAGGGTGTTTTGTATCTTGCGCGCGCGCGTGTATATCTTCGGCCCAGTTGAAAATTTCATTTCCTACAGCGCAGGGGCCACAGAAAGGAATATACACGTTATGCGCGGTATCAGTGAGCAGATATTAAAAAGCTCGGGCTTGCTCGCGGCGTACGTACGTACGTGCCCGTGATATTCGAGCGGCGACGAAGAGGGACACGCACGAAAAATCCGACTGACTCGCTGCTTTTAGAAAGGATATAATTGTCGTTTTGCGGCTCAGCGAATCGCGAAAACACGACCGTGTAAATCTAGTTTCTGAAACGAGACTGATACGCCAGCTATTCGATGCTGAAAATATTTGTATCTCGCAGGATGCCAGCTTGTAATTCATCAAAACTATCGGATATTCGCTGATTTTTATCCTAGAATCATTTGAATTTCCTTGCAAGAATAATTTTCTTAAATCTTGAGTCGATTTTAAAAAGAAAACTCTAATTAAGATTCGAATTCGCTTTCAAATTATTTAGCTTACGCAAAAATGAGAAAAAAGTCTGTGAAAAAGATCTGATTCATCTTTAGTAAACCTCGAATTACCATGATAAGTTCTTTGAGCTAAAAGCTACAGCGGCCCGGCCCTTTTAATACCTAATAAAAATTCATTTCACTATAAATAATGCCTGTACATGCAAATATATCTCGCTTTTACTATATGTGTTCACTGATATGTATTTATATGTATAATGGTACATCGATATAGTTGCATGCAGTACAACCCATCAAATCTCAGTGCCGAACTGCGCCTCAAGACATTCGAGGAATTTTGCATCGAGAGTCTTTTTCTCCTCTTCTCCCTCTCTACCGCTCGTCCCTTCCAGAGACAGAGGTATCACTGCGGGATGAAAAATTATACCAAATAAAATCATCCGAGTCACTGGGGCGCTACTTCGCCAGCATTATACCTACCGCGCAAATATTCATATCCACATACCAACTATTATTCAATTTTTTTTCTCGCACGGTTCAAGCTTTTTCTAAGAAAAAAATAAGTATAAGAAAAATAGACACTAGCTCTGATGTTGATTTTTTCTGGTATGACTTTGTGCGCAATTTTCAATTTCGATGCCAGTATTTTTTAAAGATCTATAGCATAAATATAAAAAATTTAATATGATTGCAAAATGTTATTTTTGCATGAAACCAATTTTGAATTAACATATTATATTAAAAAGCTGTTAAATGTACTGTTAAAATAAATAAGTATGTTTACTTTGATACGAAAAATGACTAATATTTCAAATGATCAATATCATGCAAAGGTTACAAATAAATGCAACTCCGATGCTGTCCTGTTTAAATCGATTAAAAGTTGAGTATTTTTCCAGTGGTGTACTGATTAATTTACTTTTTTCCAATCTTATTCGCATTTTATTATATCCAGATATATAATACACGCTAAATTTATAATAAAAGTCTTTAAATCGTGTTTACTGTTTATATCTCTTGGCAGTGTATATTTTAAACAATGTGCTCGCAGTCAGTAGTCCCGAGGAAAAAACTTTTTTTTCCTTCATCTTTTTACGCGGAGCTGCATGTTGCGCGTTATATATAATGTGTGTATATACGGTGGTCCAGCGTTACATTAAACGAAGCCCCAATATTGCCTCGATAAATTCCATTAAATTTTTTTCATCAAAACTCGGCGCGCGTTGCCTTGGGCGAATACGATGACCTATATATATATATAAATATAAATACATACTTTATTCAATACATGTATTGTCAAGTGAAACTAGCGTATACCGTGACTCGTCTCAGTGGTCGTACGCTTTTATATCTTCATGCATTTATAATTTGATAAAAGTTTTCCTTGCAATTGATACGGCATGAATGGTGGGGAAAAGGGAATATCGGTTAAATTTACGATAAAAATACTATTCCTTTTGTGTGTGTGTGTGTGTGTGTGTGTGTTTGTGTTTGCATAATAAGAAATTATCACGAGAGTTTGCATTTGATTCTTATTTCGAGAAATTAGTTATTTTTCGAAGTATATGCATGAAAGCTCCAAAGTTTTTTTAGGTCCGCCCAAAAGGTGTATTTTGACTCGTTGGTAAAACGAGGGTAACAGCTTTATCAGTGCGATGGAGCTTTTTTATACAAGTGTATCAAACTTTCTTTTTACATTCGTTTTCTGTTTTTCTGTGAAAAATTAAATTCTGTAACATTTTTTTCGCACAGATGCAGCACGTTCAACAAAACATCTTGCAATGCGGGTTTCAAAGCGCAAAATCGTCATACGTAAATGTAACTCATTGTAAATTAAAATTTGGCAAAAACCTTCTGTGAAGGCAAATTCAAGGTAAGTAAAATGAAGGTATAGAAATCATTCATCAGCCCTAAGAAGATCCCTGTACATTATTGATAAAATTAATTGCATTGTAACGCGATTTACCGAAACAATTTTCCATCATTACGAAGTTAGTGCCTTGCAATACTATGTTTCCAGTGCATTATACGTATCGATAAAAGTTCTGAGATTTTCATAGTTACTAATAACTTGGAACTTGCGGTATACTAATTTCCGCAAAGAGTTTTCTATGCGTGCATTCGTGTGCTACATGTATGAATATGCCGCTGCTGCTCCACCATTGCGGGCTATCTCAATTTTCTTTTGACTCGCGCGCATCTTTTTAAAAAGGAAAATTGAATTTTCCATATCTACACGGCAGCGCAATCGTCAACGTGCGCGAAAGCGCCTGGAATCTATCGAATTCAATCGTGGATACTCCGACACAGAGGCGCACGCACAGTACACGGCTCTATGCACGTATACGCGTTGGAGTCGATACGCAATCCGAGATACACGAAACAGTACACCGGTGGATTGTCGAGTTATTTGTGTTATAACTTTTTCTTTCCAACGTCGAGCTTCCGCGCCCAAGAAATAATGAACATCAGATTCAATATTATACGTATGTTTTTCTTTGCCGTTCAATCGATGTGTACCTATGTGCCGCGTTTACCAATATGTGTAAGTTATTGTAGACACTTGATTATTCACTTTTTCTTGAATTTCCAAAGTGCAACGGAATAATTGCTTCGTTCCAGAAGTTGTGCGCCCATCGCACTAATAATGCCTATTGTTTAAGATTTCGATGAAAGAAAAATTACGCGAAGAAAAAAAATTAATCAGATGAAAGCTGTTTCTCGTGAAATTGCAATTATAATAGCTTTTATGAAGATTACTTATGTAGTGATTTTAATCACGGCAATGTCAATTTGACGACTTAAAAACAAAGATATGAAGATGTCTACGGTTGTTTAAAGCTGCCATTACTACTAATAAAAATAATATTCAAATTAATTATAATATTGAAAATAATAACAAAGATAATAATACTGTGCTGCACGAGGCGTTTTCTTCGGTCCTTGAGTTTTCCGTAGAAATTTGAATCTCCGTGCGGGCTCTTATTATAATATATAAAAGCTCGAGGAAAAAAGGAGGGCCCGAGTATACAAGCGGCGGCGAGCGAAAAAGGCTGTGCACGCCCGTAAAAGGGAGCGAGAGACAAGAATTTATGAAAATGTTCTGGCAATAAGCTGATACCTTATCAACGACGCGGCAGGGAAAGGTGTTATGTATATTTTGTCGATCCATAAAAAAGCCAAGCTTCTAACTGGATTTTGCCCGATCAGCGCAACGTCCCGAGCTATTTTCTTGTTTTTTGCGTGCCGGACGACGAAAAAAGGTACCGTTTTCGCGCGCTTCGGCCAAGGTAGACCGAGAAATCTCGTCTTTTTCAAAAGCAAAATAAGCGAACGAAAAAATAGTCTTTTATTTTAATAATGGCAGAAGGACAGCTCGATCGAGCGTAACGCGTTAGTCGATTTCCTCGAGGCAGCTTCTCTCATTTTTTTCATCGAGCTCCAGCGTATATCTATGTAATATAGTGTTGTGGGCGTTTTCCCTTGAAAGCATACTCCTTTCGTCATAATTTTCCATTTACATGGATGTTAAATGCACGCGGCTGCATCTCGCGCGCCGCCACTTGAATATTTTAACGCTCGTGAATTTTGATCGTCGTAATAGAATTGTTGCTGACTGTTGCTTCTGGTTGAGAGATAATAGCTCTAGTGCGAAACGACTAAGTTAACGCAGCTATAGAGAGATACGACTTTCTCGAGCTTTTTATTCCCGTTTCGGATGAAAAGTTAAAAGGTGTTCGTCTTTGAGAATCGTTGAATATTTCGCGCTCTTTAAAATTAGTGGCATGCAAAAAATTGCACTCGTGGCCCAATTGGAGTTTGCATTCGTAAAATAAATACGATAAACTCACCAGTTGGCGATGGTCCGTGTAATAACGTTGATTCTTAAACAGTTTCGAGTCGACGTTGTCATCGATGGTCGTGAGATCGAGCGATCGTTTATCGTTGATTTCGCTGGGTGTACTCATGAAGGTGACGCTGACAATCGTGAGGGCCACCAGCACGACTATCATCAGCAGCAGAGTCAACGTGACGATTTTACCCCGCGGCGATATGACCATCGCCATTTTCGCCGCTTGGTTTTATTCTCTTCACGCCGGTGGTCAACGCGAGCTTCGATCCTCGAGCTTCTCTGCGGTATTTACTTTTGCGAATACGATTATTGTGCTTTTTTCAGCTGCTCGTTTACGAGGGATACGGGGGGAGGCCGGGTGGGGGGCAGACAATTCTTCACTTTTACCGTTCCATCCATTCGCTGGCGCCGCTGGAAAATTAATACCTCAAGGATCCATCATGATTATCTCTCATATAAAAAGCTTTGGAGCGTCAATGCCGCCTCACAGATGCGCGTTTTATATATGCTCACAATCGTTTTTCATTCTTCTTTATCATGATGAAATGCCGCTGCTGCTGTTGCCGCGCGTAACTTTACTGTTGCAGCCCGTGACAACCAGCACTACACCGTTGCCCGTAGTTAATCTTGCAAATGAATATTTCTATAAAAATGAGACAGAAGAAAAAGTTAGTCGACAATCGTTCCTTTGCTCAGACGGCGCAGATATAGCTACTTTTACATTATTACGTAATATAATCTGCAAAGTAAAATAATGCCGGAGAGATGTGCACGCACACATACTTACTCGTGTACATAGAGCAGCACACGGCTGGGGCATGGATTTCGAGGGAGGCAAAGGGAGTAAAAAACATTTCGAGAAGAGAAAGTGCATAGCGAGATAAAGTAAACGCGCGCGCGCACGAGGGCAAAAAGAAAGAAAAGTCGCTTTTAAGATGACGCACACACACACACACACGTACACATATGTGTCAAAACGAGTCCCCGGAGATCAGAGAGAAAAGAGAGACTGAGAGTTTTCTTTCTCCGACTCTCGGCTTTTCGCGCACTGACAAAGTGCAAGAATGTGCGGCATTGCCGCGCGGAGTGAGTATAGAGCAAGTTGGGATGGAGCGAGCGAATCTGAAAAACTGACCATTACACGCTTCATCTTGCGCCCTATATAGTGTCATCCTTCACGAGTACCTTACGTGAGTAGCGGCCTATGTAGGATCATGCAGCTTCGAGCTTTCCGCAAGCTTATACCTGTATAATAAATTACTGATATACATAAGAATCGTGTATAAGACGTAAGTGTTGATATAGCGCGACATGCAGCTTTACGCATCGACTCGTGCTATCTACGGGCCATTCTGTTCTTTCGATTTCTTCTGACGGGCTGAGTGCACCTATAAACCGATACAACGAGCCTACGTTTTTTGCTGCATTATTCTATATTATCACGTTAAAAATGTATGCACTACTTTTAGCCCGCGTTCGAGAAATTTACTCACCGAAGCTTTTACATTTATTAACTGCGATGCAACAATTTTTTTCATCATTTTTTTCTCTCTCTCTCTTTTCTGGAATTTTTAATCGACGCTAAATTTTTCAATCTAGGCCATATTTTTCAAATTGTTCCCTTACTTGTAATTCGAGTAATGGTTTGTTACAACGTCCGTTGAGAATTGCCATCTATACCTGACACCCACGCGCGTGAGCTTTATTTTCCACAACATCCTTTTGCTATCGACTATGACCCGTTAAGTTTAATCTAGTCATACTAATTACGAAATGGACTGGATTCGAAAATTCAACCATTCGTTAATACGAAAGCTGACATTAAAATTTCACGGCTAGTTATTCAAAACTGGAGATAATTACTTACATCAAAATTCAAATTTTGACAATCGATAGAAAATAGTAATGAAATCAAAATCAAAGCCATTTAGAATTTTCAATCTAATTCGAGGCTTTTCTATTGCGACGACAAAAACGAGTTTTAACGCTTGCAAATCTTTTTTTTTGTCGTTTCAGTCATCTACTTTTGTTTTTTAGCTCAAAGACTGCTGCGCGAATTCATTTACACATTTGATAACGTTTCGCCCTCATTTTTGCTCCGGCGAATTGGAAAAAGCTCCACACACACATGGTCGTTGGTGTTAGTTGTTAGTCGACTCTGGCTCCGGCACATCTGCATTAAATGCAATGATTAATTGTAACAATGTTTGCACCAGCGTAGCTAGAACGAAAATTCGGGCATGACTTTCGAGACTGAAAAATGCTCGCTAAAATCCTATACGCACGCGCTTACGACAATGCATTAAAATTTCGCTCCGTCTTTTTGTACCGCCGACGAAAAAAGTTCGGTCGAGCGTATACGAATCAAACGTGCTTTTGAACACAACACTTGCGGGTAAAAGCGTGAGCGCGCGTTATACGGCCTGTTTTGAGCATTTGTACATGCTACATCTATAGGAGAGCGAAAAAAAGAGGCATCGCAGGAATTCGTGGGACAGAACAGTTGAGCGGTGTTTTTGGCTTTTTTTTAACACTATAATGTAAAACAACTTACGACTGTAGGAGACTTAAAAAATTATCGCATCGACACTGTTGCGGTCGCTGTTTCTACTGTTGGATGAAACACATTGGAGGGAATCTTCAGTGATCCGAAGCCGTCTGCATATATTTATGGCCATTCATTTTTTATTTTTATGCAATTTATCTCCAACTGCGAACACTTTGAGATGTCGAGTAACTTTACACGAGTTTTTGTTTTTACATAGCACTGATGCATTCGTCGAGATGTCGACATGCGACACGAAGCGAACGCCACGGGTGTCGCGCTTCAACTGCTGCTTTGCGCGGCTCCACTGGCTGATCCGTTGCAAGCTGCAACTTGCGGCTGCGAAGTAAATGTGTGCGGCGCGCTGCCACTTGCAGTGCAGTCACGCTCCTTCGCACTCGCACTGATCGTAAGTTATGGTAAATTTTTCATTTTTTTCTAACGATTCATTTTATTCTATTAATAATATTAATCTTTGTTTAACCTCTCAGATTTTAGGCGATAATCTTATGAACAAGATTTCACGTATTCAGTGCTTTGTATTTTCATGCTTGCAAAGAAGTGCAGGTGACGTGCGCGCGAATCTCGCATTCTGCAGCTGCGCCAGCGCAAGTACCTCTGCCAAGTTTTTTAGTCTGCTGTCTGCTTCAAATTAGTTATTAGCGCAGTACACTCTGTGTCTCGCAACTATCGACCAGGTTTATTGACTAACCGTATTTTTTAGTATGATTCCGAGATGAAAATTGTTTTAATTTCATAATTAAATATATTTATGATCGTGAGATACTTACAAAAAGTATCGGTACGTATTTGCAAACATTTTAAGTCACACCTGACCGACGAAAGTAGTGTGACAAGCCAATTTTATTTTTCAATCCTCCTGATCTCATTTTCCTTGTATATAAAATAATAAGGATCCTGATCTTATAACTTATACTTGTCTTTCAGCCCTTCCATCAGTATCACCTGGCTTCTCAGCTTGATTATACAAATTTAAAACGACAATGTAAATAAATTCAAGAGATGGCTTGGTCGTGGCACTGCCAAAAAATCAACCGTTCTGACTGATTATCGAAATCTTCAGTTATGGAATTCATTGGTACGAGACATAAGAAAAAACGCAAGCGTAAACGTGCCCTGATCAGTAACAAGAGTCGAAGAAGACGGCAACGAGTCGATGCAATTAAATGTGAGGTTAAGTACGCGAGACATCAGAAAATTGCAGTAACGACGCCAGCGTCCAGTAGCAATAACAACGAGCAGCAAAGTTTTACCTGTAAAAAAATTGAACCGTCTTCAAGCAATAGCCCTTATGCCATGGAAGCAAGTGCATTTTGGGAGAATTACGATGCAGCTCATGAATGGCAAAAGAAGCACAATGTTACTTGGTGGAAAACTAGATGTTTCGCTTTAGAGCACGAGAATCATATTCTTAGAGAGACCATTCGAAGATTGCGACAGCATCCTGAAGCGGATATCACGAGTTTTCCTCAACCTTGCCAAAACATGCAGAGCCAACAAGTTCACCAAACCTTCGAATCCGCTTATATGGATGATGATGATAACGAACATATCGAAGATGACTTACAATTTTGTATGAATGAAGATATGATGAACTTTTTAGCACAGAGCATTCAACATAAAAAAGAATTACAAAACCAAAAAGAAGCAAATAAAGACACTTTAGCTGCAAATAATGAAGACCAAACAAAAATTGATATTGGAGTGAATCGGATCAGTAATAAACTCAAAGATGCTCGCTTACTTTATGGTGAAGCAAGTTCTAAAATTTTGGGCATGGAGACAGCTCTTCAGACAACAATTGATAGGCATAAGGATAAAACTAAACCACAGTATTGGCCAAACATACCTTTGCGTCTATGAATCATTTCGAAAAAATAATTTATTTTTCTAGAACTAAATTTTGTTTATAATTTACATTTATATATTACTTAAAAAATAACTGCAACCTGTTAATAAATATCATTAATAAATCTGCAGTAAAATTCATAAATGATTTCATCATTTTTCATATAACTTTTCCCCCTATTTATATTAGCAATATAACTACATTGGTGCAGATTAGAAATAAAACATAAGTATACAAAACAGACATTTATTCATAGCATTTTCATGTGTACTTATAAATGTGCTTAGTTATTCTTTTTTTTTTTCAAAATTTTAATAGCTGAATTTTTAACTTTGATTGGGTGAAAATTTACTTTATACATTTGATCCCATTAAAAACCAAGTTTCACGTCTAATCACCAACCAGATACCAGAACTATCAAAATTCATTCATCAAAATAATAGTAAAGTAGTGAAATCGAACTTTTCAAAGGAATAGAGTTTTAACAAAAGTAAACTTCACAATGCAACATGCTGGTAAATGATCAATAATAATATCTATTTGTATAAATTCCATTTGATTTTCCTATTTTTACAAAAAGAAAATTCAACACTTTGGATTTTAAATCTATGCTTATGTGATCACATTAATCAATGATCAAGTAAAAATTCATGTTGAACATTTTATTGCAAATTCAAAGTTCTTGATTTGTCAAATATGAATAAAAATATTATAAACTCAGATTAAATATTTTCTGTCATTCTGAAATGTTTGGTGCTTTTTCACAAAAATTGTCATTACTCATGCTCTATGACTTTTATTACCACAATTATCCCATTTGCTTATTTTATTAATTAAACTTATTTGTATATATGTGTTTATGTTATCAATTTTTATTATGGTCTATTGTGTCTAAAATACATGTTTATGTTATGAACATAGTTCCAATTTAGCATTCACGAATTTTGTACAAAAATGCATTCTAGCGAAAATAAGCTTCAACTATACCAAGTTGAATTCAAAAAAGAATGTTATCTTTAATTCTATCATATTTATTTACATATATGAGAGATTTTGTTCAAAAAAGTTAATCCAAATTGAATATTCTCCCACTTAATTTAATGCATAATACTTTTTTCACAAGATGCATTTGTAAGTTTTCTTTCATTGATCCACTTTTCTTATTTAAATTTTTGAAATATCCTTCACTTCTTAATGTACAATTACACTAATAATGTAAATTTTTAAAATGTTGATAATTCAATATATATATCTTTATTTATAAATACTTATTAAAACGATACCACTTAGAAAAACTGATTTTTTATAACAATTATATTTATAGGAAAAAAGTATATTTATTCTTAATTCAGGTGATGTTGACGAAAAATTATATTGTGAACAATAAGACAATTTTTTTAGAACTACAAGATTCATTTGAAACTGACATTTGGACACTAACAATTCTGCTGGTAGATTTTGAATCGTGTACACAGCTAGATTAATATAAATGTTTTCCCGTTATTCACCTTTGTCACATGCGATTTTGTCGCTTTTCTCTTTTCATTTAATTCATAAGATCCAGACATGAACGATGACATTTTTAATCAAAACTTGTTATTAAATTTTTCCATCGGAAGTACGGATTATTCTCGATATAATCTGAAGCATGAATGACTCAAGCTCAAAATCTTAAGTTTTTAGATATTTATATATGTATAATATATATTTTTGATTAAGTCATTCAGTCTCAGTTTTATTAAAAAAGTTTGTCACTTTCATTCTTAGCTTGCTTTTTGAGCTTCTAGACATCTATTAATCATCCACTTTTCACTAAGAATACTACAAGTTCTATTCAACACTTTAATATAATCAATAAAGTACCAAAAGTACCCATGAAACTCACAAATAATATCGTTGTACTCAATGAGTGAGCAGTGGTGATGCACGGATTAATTACATTGCAAATCGAACGCTTTTTGCTGTCACGTTAAAGTGGGTTGCTCACGAAGTATTATCGTTCGTCGTGTCTCCTTTGATCTTTTTGACAGGACTTGGCGTTGAGAGAGAACCAGGTCTTTTAACACTCTGTGTGGGTTTTGCTGTGTTGGATGGATCTAAAACCAAAAAAAAGTCAATTGAATTCAAATATATTGTTTTGTATAAAAACGAATCTTTGAGAATATTTTTCATTACCTTGTAACCACCTCACTTGAGTCGCTGGTCCATAACCTTTGTCATTACGTGCTGCAATTCTGAAGATTATTGCTGGCTTTGATGTTCTATCTAGATGAGCAGCACTAAGTGCTTTATTTGGCACTGAACATGCATTCATAATACCGCAGTAAACTCGAATGAATGAAGGCTGTTGCGAAGCTGTTGTTGATGAAACATCACCGCTGTTGTTTTCAGAGTTTACAGTACTAGTGTTGCGTACCACTAAATATACAGAATATTCCAGAATCGGCCCAGAATTACTAACTGGTGGTTCCCATGATAATTGGGCACCCTCAGATGATTTGACTATTTTAATAGCACTAGGAGCTCCAGGAAAACCAGGAAGACATGTCTTAAAAGCTGATATCTTTAAAAATAAATTGTTAAAACAGTTAATAATTGAATTAGGTATAATAAAAGTTTCAAGATGAGTATTGGTACATACTTCACTCCAAGGGCTTTGACCACAGCTGTTAACTGCAGCTACCCTGAACCTGTAAGCTGTTCCTGGTTCCAGAGGTACTTTTATTCTTCCTTTGAACGCATCACAAGGAACTGAAACTTTTGTTGCGTCTAATGGTTCTTCTCCCGGAAGATAATAGTGTTGCACAGTAAATGTATGATCTTTCGTTATTGCTACATCATACCATTCATTTTTTTCCTCTTTTGGTACGATGGGCTAAGAAAAAAAAAAGTTAGTATAAAAAATGATCAAGAAATTATATCAAGTAAGATAATTAGTATATTTACATCATTTTTAATCTTTACTGCAATGGGCTGAGCAGTTGGAGCTGTTGTACCAAGTGCAGCAGTTGCCAATGCTGTCAAAGCAGCTGAATCTTCAGTATTGTCGTCATGTTTTTCTTGTTTAATAGATAAAATCGTATTTTTCGTAGGCGAAGAATTATTACAAGCAGTAACTCCATTTGAAGTAACAGAAACAGGAGTGACAGGAGCAGAAGCTGCTAATGGTACTGTTGATTGTGCTGAGCGAGCTGGAGAACCACTAACTTTTATTCGTTCCATTTTTGGTTTAACATCTTTATTTGTATTAGATTCAGTATTACGAGCAGCATGAGACAATGAATCTGTATTTATAGTTGCATTAGCGTCAGATTCTGTTTCTACTTTAACTTTAACTAGATCTGGAGTAATTTTGTTAGATTTTGGTTGCTCAGATTGTGTGATACAAAGAGGCTTCTCTTCTGCCAAAGTTGCCGCCGTTTCAGTAGATTCTGTCTTAAGATTAATTTTTGACTCTTTGCTAGGCTCTTGATCAACTTCCATTTTATCGCATTCTTGATGAGAATCGGATGCAGCAGATGGTTTATTTTCTGGTGCAACTTCTTCAGAATCAGCTATAGAAGATATTTCTTCTTTTTCAGATTTCAATAGCATCGACGGCGAAGATTTGTCCACGTTGCTTTGATCTGTACCTTCATTATTTGATGTTATGTTAGTTTCAAGTTCTTTATGGGTGGGTTCTATTTCATCAGCTTTGGTGATTTCTACCATGGGTTTATCGTCTTTAGATAGTGTAGAATCAACAGGAGTATTTGGGTCACTAACTAAGGCAGCTAATTCATCAATCGAATCAGTTTGTTCATTTTCAGCAGGAGTTTGTTCATCTGCTTCTATTTTTGAGTTTTCATCAATGTCATTGGTTTTAATTTCTTCAGGGATTTTCTTTTCATTAGACTCCTCTGTAGTGTCAGTTCCGGCAAGAATAGCTTCAACGTTCATAGAATCTACAGATTGGCTGCCTTCATCATGGGCAGGATTTTCAGATGGTTCTTCTCCTGTGATAGCAGCCATATCTTCATCAACATCTTGATCAGTTTGTGGTTCTGAAGCAGGAACTGGCTCTTCGGTAGGCTGATCTTCAAAAGGTTCATTAATTTGGTCATCATCATTTTCAGTAGGCTGTTCATCATGTTGTTCATTGTGTTGTTCTTCATGTTGTTCATCACGTTGTTCTTCATGTTGTTCTTCATTTGCTGTTGTTTCAGATTCTTCATCAGAGAAAGCATAGTCTGCAGCTCCATCTAATTGGGGCATTTCACCGTCAACTTGCATTGGTTCCATGCTAGCAACGTTAGCTGTATCTGCACCATTGCAACTTTCCTTATCTTGGCTATCACATGCCATCATGAATGATAAACCTCCCGATGGTTCTTGAACTGGATCTATAAGTCCGGCTTCAGCAGCTAAAGCAGCAAGAGCAGCATCAGTTGTGGCTGGTCCATCAGAGGCAGTGGCTAGAGTAGCTGATGGTTGTTTTTGAGGTGATATCAGAACTACTTTATTTGAATCAATTCCTGTCTCTATTGGAGCAGTTGCAGCTGCTACTACAGATGCTGCAGAAGTAGCATTTACAATGGAGCTAGATGTTGGCATTAATGTCAAAGTCTTGGTGCCGCCTTGAACTTGCAGTGTTACAGGCTTACCATGTAACGCTTCACCTTTCTGCAATTGAGGCATAGCCATAAGCTGATTTTTATGAAGAATTGTACCTGATGTACCAGCTTTAGCAATGGTAACTGTTTTACCACCCTGTCCGGGCATTGTGATTGTAAGAGGTTTACCAGCTGTTCCTCCAGCTATACCACTTGAAGAAACAACAATCATTTTGACCGGTTGATTACCACCAACATGATTAGTTGCTGACAGAGGCATAACATTCATTGAGGTTGTTCCTGTTCCTGAACCAGCTTGTGAAGTAGTAACATTTTGAACAGTTCTTAAATTAGAACCGGAAGTTACAACAATAATTTGATTTGATCGAGCAGTCACAATATTTCCATTTCCGCCTGGTTTCGTGATCATTATTGTTTGTTTCCCAGCGATATTTTGAGCTTTGCTCATAGCCACTAGATTCGTTGACTTCATCGTTGTTAATATTTTTTGGCCACCAACAGCGTTAGGATTTACAAGTCGAAGAATTGTCGGGCCTTGATTAGTACCCTTAATTCCAGCAACAGTTTGAGTACCAGTTGCGCTGATAGTACCAGCTGCACTTGCTGTTGCTGTAACAGTTTTGCCTTGAATCAAACTCATTTTAGGTACTGCAACCATATTTTGACCTGCTTTTACTAGATGAACAATTTGCTGGCCAGCAATATTTGGACCTCCCGGTTTTTGAATTATAATTTGCTTGCCTTGTTGCGGTGACGCAGTGCGGAGTACTGTACCTCCAGGTGATGCAAATCGAATTTGCTGACCGGCTTGAACTGTTTTCATCCTTATAGGTGTACCAGTGCTTGCAGAAGCTGCTGCAGTTGAGCTCACTTGCACATTATTCATATTAATCTTGTGAGTCATTGCTGCAGCTGCAAGAGCTGCCATACCTGACATGCCAGAAGATGTTGTAGTTGTTGTTGTTGATATGGCTGTACTAGCTATAGTAGTAGCTGGAGAAGTCGTGGTCACAATGGTTCCTTGAAGAGTGGAATTTGGCGATTGGATACGTACAACATTCGCAGCTGATAAAGTTCGTACAGGTGTTGGACTTCCAGATATTTGCTTTGCAGCCAAAGCAACAGAAGCAGGTGATCCTGATGCTATTTTTGGAGTATTTGACTGAACACGAACTGGACTGGGAGTAGATGGGATTGGTGTTTTAGTTACTGGGTTTGAAGCTGCTGAGGCAATAGATGGCAAAGCTGCCGATGTTGGAGTTGTAGCATTTGAAATAGGTGCAGTTGTAGTGGAAGTTGGAATTGCTGCAGGAGTAGTGGGTGCAGCACTGGATGATGGCACGTCGAATTTTTGTATTTGAAGAATATAGTGTGTAGCAGATGGAATTGGACACCAAGTAACATCCAGCGACCTGATTGCTGCTTTGATTAAATGGGCTCGAGATGGTGCATTAGGCTTACTAACTTCCAAATACCATAAATCTTTGCAACACACCTGCAATGAATATTGATGTTAAATTTTTTTAATTATGAAAATGATGTAAATTTTAGAGTTTATTGTGTAATAAACTACTGATCTCACCTGATTATTCCATGCTTTGCGATAACCATCACGACCAGACCAAATGTAAAGGCGGTTGTGAATGCCTACAGCACAATGTCCAGCACGGGCTCTTGGCACATTTTCTTCTGAGACATCAACTTGTAACTGTTCCCATGTAAGAGTTTCTAATAAAAGTAAATTATCATTAGTACATTCATCATAATGTTAATTTGATAAACGGAAATTACCTAAATTTAAAGAAGCTAAGCTACTAGTACACTTCCATTCTTTTTCATGGCTGGCAAGTTTTACTTCATCGATGACTAAAGGAACCCACCCTCCAAAAACAAACATTTTATGACCAATAAGAGTAGCAGTATGCAAAGATCGTGGGAGAGGAGTTGGTCCGTGAACCATTGGTTTGTTCCAGCTCATAGTATCAATGTCTAAAAACCATAAATCTCCTAGACGGCACCCACTCATACCACCATAAATTACTAAACAAGATTTTCCAGTGGTTTTGTCTGTATATGCTACACCTGTATGAGATTCTCTGGGAGGAGGAGCAGGACCATGAGTGGCAGGAACGTCCCAGGCGGTCAAACCACTAGGGAGTAATTCCAGAGTATACAAATCATTTAAATATCGTGGTATATTATTTTTAGGATCTTCGCTGTCATTGGCAAGGCCTCCAAAAAGAAAGACTTTGTTGCCAATGAGGGTAAAGCTGTGTCCTAATCTTGGGCATGGAAGTGGATCATATTTTGGTGGTCTTGGTTTTAGCTTCCTCCATTCCCAGCGACTGGCTTGCAGTTCATACAGCTCATTAGAATATTTGCCATATTCGACCATGCCTCCGAAGACGAGAATTCTGGTGCCATCCACGACAAAGCCGTAAGCGGCGCATCCTGGTGGAATGTCCCCTTTTGTAGCAGGAACGAACCACTGATTTGACGCTGTAAAAAAGAAGAAAAAAAAATAAGCATTCATAATTTCTGTCATATTTTCATAATCTGTCCAGTGGGGGAGCATACATATAAAATAAACAAAAACAACGATGGCTGAGGCCGAGAGCGCCACCGCCCCCGCGCCGGTTCGTCGCTGACTCGCGCACGCATTATGGCTGCTCCCGCGTTGGTGGCAACGCGCGTTTCCCTCTTATCAGTTCTGGCGAATTCATAACCGCGTCGTTGGCAAAAAGTCATTGACATGATATTTGAGATAAAAATTACGAGAAACTAGAGTATCTGGTGAATTAGTGGCTCGCTCGAGCTTCCAGTCGGTTTTGGCCGATCGCGCAACGATCTTGCCTCGGCCAAATATATGGAACGAGGCCAACATATGACATGGAAGCAAGTGCTCGGCTTGCATGCGCGCGCGTGTGTGTGTGTATAACGTACAAGCACGAAAATACACACAATAATAAAAATGGCGGCGAAGTGCAGATACCGGCTGCACGGGCTGCGCGTAGCAGTAGGGATTCCGCGACTCTCGACTGCGAGCGGCCATATTGGCGTTTGCGCGCGTGGTTCTATACGACTGCTGCACGGGGATAAGGTGTATTGCGTACGCGAACAGAACGCCAGATGCGGGCTCGGCGTAGCACGTATCTCGGCGACACTAGGCAGCGAGTGACGATGGGCGCGCGTACACGCGAACGGAGTCGTCAGTCGGTCGGTCGTACGGTACGGAACGGGCACGCACACACACGCAGAGACACGCGCACAAACACACACTCACACGCGTACGTATACAAAAGAATCAGCTGTATGCGTGAGAGTGTGGTAGCGCTGCTGCTGCTACAGTGTTTATGACACGTTTCTCTCCGTTGGAAAAGCAGCGGAAAAATGCGGGGATCACTCACCGGTGTTGTAGACGTGCAGCTCGTCGACGATGCCCTCATTGCCGCCTCCGAAGACCACCATAAGATCTCGGATGGCCACGGCTCGGTGGCCGTGCCGAGGCCTAGGTTGCGGTCCCGACGGAGTCTGTATACGCCTCCACTTGAGCACGGGGGCCGCCATGATTGTTGTTGATCTGAGCCTGCGTCGCGCGCTACTGAATCCGCGATACTCGGCTAGTTGCTTATGCTATGTTGCTCTGCGTCGCGAGCACACTACTCACTTTTACAGAATCGCACGCGAGGGATTAACGGCTAGTAATAAATGTATGTATACGGTTATTACGACGAGCCGCTCTGTCTCCCCTATATAAACACCGCCGCGCCACACAACACAAGCGTTTAGAGGAGCTGCTGCCTCTGTTTTTATTGCTGCTTCTTGTCGTTCCTTCGTTCGTTCTTCTTCTTCTTCTGTCACTGTTGCAACTTTCGGTTGGGCGAAATTTTCTCTGTCGCGATAGACGATGCAAGACTATGCTCAGCGGCTTCGTATTACTTGCAGACGCATTTCACACAATCATTATCATACGATGATAATGACAATTCGAGGACACGGGCTCTCCGCGAATTTACTGAGCCCATGCCCATCACTGTTGGGACGATTGAGTCGAGAATATAAACAAAAGTACTGGGCGCAGTTGCGTTCGTAGTCGGCGCGCACTAGTAAAAATTTCGGCCTCGCGATCGTACCTAGGCGAAATTCGGGAACTCTCGAGTCGCCAGTGAAGAAAAGTCCTATAATGGCGTAAAGAGACTGTAGAGGTGTACACAGTCTACACAGTACGTACCGCGAGCTTAGTGTACAGACTCGACGCGCAGAGCGCGATCGCCGAACACGACTTTGTGTATATATAGAGGGGGCGCACACGCACACAAACAATCCGCAACAGCGCGAGGCAGGCGGCGCGTTTGCGTTAGAAGAGAATCGCGCGACGGCCAAAGAAGAAAGCTGTACACACGACGACGATGGCTTTGTATATGCGCGTATATGCAGGCACGACGTGCGTCGTCCGCGATTTTCAACAACGCGTTCGGCGTTTTTTTCCTCTTCGAGCACTCGCGGCTGGGCTAGCCAACGTCGACGTCCGAGGTTCCGTCACCTCCGTTGGATGCTCGATACGACACTATATATGCAAAAGTTGCAACGTTCTTTCAGCCGCGCAACTCACAACCCGCTGCTGTTGGCCCGATGTACTCGCGCGATTGTAGCAGCAGCGGCAAAGTTCGCAGGAGCGCACATAACCTTCGAAGCACTGTATAGTGTATATGTATTACGATGCTCGTAGCAGTCGGTCGTAGCTGTCGTATATCGCTAATGCACGATCGGGGCGCTTCGATGTATTTAATCGGCCGATGAAAGCATGATAAAACTTTGAACGCGCACTGATTGTGTCTGCGGCCCGTGAAAGTTATTATCAATCCGATCGGTTCTATTCCGCTATTCGTGTTTTTAGGATAGAGTCCCTCGTTGTTTGTATTTAAAGCCCGCCCGTCTCACTTGCTTTGTATAATAACATGTATGGTTGTAAGCGGAACGCGATTCGCGATGACGGCTGCGACAACGAGCCTTATACGAGTCAATCTATTGTATTATGCTGCTGCTCTACGAGCCTTCGCAGTAATCGCAGTTTGCTCTCTCTCTCTCTCTCTCTTGACTCTCTCAGTCGATGCAGAAAGCGACCATGTCAGTCCAGCTCGCGCGCCTCTATATCTCCTTCTCTTTCTGCACACCTCTGCACTTCTCTGTTATGTTCGATGTTGCAGGCTTGCGTCCGCTTGAGCTTGTGTATATACAACTTGCTCGCTTAAGGTTATAGAATGTTCGCCGCGGCTAAATTGCGCTCTGTCCTGCAGGCTGCACTCCCACAACTTGGACGATTGGTCGTACGCCGCGCCACTTTCGCTGCTGACGACAAGTCGTCGTAGCAGACGCCATTGGGCAGGCCCGAGCGTCGGCGTGCGGCTATCGAGTTTCATAGAAATCTAGGGACAACGCGACTGTGTTCTGCCGTTCTACCGCGTCTTCATGTGTATACAAAAATACGAGCGGGCCATGTCGACTGCCAAATGCCAACGCGTCACACGCCAAGTTCACGCGGGAACCCGTATGATCGTCGTTCCACGTAATCGATGCTCTTCGCTCGTATTTTTTGGCAATTTTTTTCTCGTTAGCGTCTAACATCTAATGTATGTAGAATATATCACCTGGCCCATCACTTTAATGCTTCGATTTAATTTTTATGTCGCTTATCTCTTATCGCACGAATTCGTATATCTATTAATTTTTCCATTATTCCCATTGAAATTACGTGGCAAAATATTAAGAAAACCAAATTGACAATTCAATTCGCTAAGTAAATCTTTTGAATGCACCGTCATGATAGCTTCTACAATTTTGACTATAATATTTAAATTTCGCTCAACTATAATAGACGCTTTTGGTGCGAGATCTTTCTAGACAGTCGGCTTATCATTGGTCATGTAGAATCAAAACAACGATGGAGTTTGACTTATGATTCACGTAAACACAATATAATGGACAATTTTATAATCACTCGAGTATTTTTTTTTAAATAGACATGTTTTCATTGATAGTTTTATTGCTTTAGATATAAAATTTGAAAATCGAACTATTGATATGAAAATAAACTTATCGCAAGTTTAATTTTATCATACATTTTTTAGTGTAAAAAGTTGCTTTGTAAACGAACCTTAAAAATATCTGTTTTCCTCTCGAATCGATCCATCTCATCTGCGCAAGTTTGGGGGCGCTGTCATCTACGTATTCTTGATAGTTTACGCCTGACTTTAGTCGTCTGCATCGTTCTCTATCTCAAAGTGAGTGAAATTGTTGAATCTTACGTAATATTATATTTCTGTTTGTAAAATTGTTTTAATGTTGCTTTTTTATCATGTTAAATTACTATTTCATAAACAATTTCATTGTCAGACTGAAAAACATCATGCTCAAAAACATTTCGAGTTTACCAGTGACTTTGACGTTTCTTGGTTAGAAACCCATTTTAATAACAAACTTTTTTTTTACAGACAGCCTCAAGATGCATAGTGATTTCGGTAACTTGGCGAAACTTCGCCGAATTGTCTACTACAGACTAAGTCCACATGAAATGAACCCCCTGCATGGGATCATCAGTCATGGAGTTCCCAACATGATTCGCAGATTCAGAGAATCTGTTTTCTTGATTGCTCCCTGTAAGTTTTTACAGATTTTGATGAAATTTTTTTTTTCATTTTATTGCAGTTATATTAATTCTTCTATTGTTTAAATATTTATTTGCAGGGGCTATTGGAACATACCTGCTTGTTGACTGGGCTGAAGCCAAGAATGAAGAGGTTTCAAGGAAGAACCCAAAAGATTATGAAAATGATAAATAAATCATAAACTTTCAAAGCTGTTAGCCAATTATTCAGAGTTTCAAGTTTGTTGACAAACTTTTTTTTTTAAATTGTCAAGATTCTAGTAAAATGTATGTATTTTAAATTGCAGTAAAAGATTTTTTTGAAGTAGATTATGCAAATTGTTTTTTCCTATACAATGAACAATTCCAATGCAATAAAGTACATAAAGAGAATTAAATTTTATCTATTACTGTGGCATTTAATCAATCTATTAATATAAACAAAATTTTTATCTTTTTTATGGAATATAAACATTAAAAAACATTAAACATTAAATATATATTAAAAACTTGTTAAAATAAATAAATTATGATATTTTTGCCAAATGCTAGAAAATGGATATCATGATGATGGAAAAATAATCACTGAACTAATAACTAATCTATAATATTACTTAAATTATTATAAATTCATTCTTATTTAGTCAGTTTTATTGAAAACCTTTTACTAATTTCATTAATGATTTATATTATCTGAAATATAAGTTAGCTCTATACAATATTACTCAAGTTGCAAGTATAATGCAAGACTATGCTAAAACATTGATTTTAATTTAAATTAGATATCTTGAGTAACTTTATCTACCTAAATTTTTTAATTTAATTTTTTAAGAGTAGATTATGTATAAATATATAAAAGCATATTGTTGATTATAATACTTATAATCAAAATATTTTCATTTTAGTCTCTCATTTCGATCTTTGCCAAAAATTAATCATTATAAAATAAATCCCAAATGTGAGTGCTTTTATTTAATATAAGTGTCAAATCAAATATGAGTGTTTTTTTTCTAAACTAGTAAACTAGCTAAAAACTAAATCAGTTTCATAATTGAACACTTATTGTTTGTTTATCATAATTTATCAGATAAAAATTTAGAATGTTCTTCAATTTTAAAAAATGTCAAAAGGATCTGTCTTATAACTTGATTGAAACAGAACACAGCCAAAGCAGGACAAGAAACATCAATGTAACTTATAGCTAAAATTAATGATTACCCCATCATTTTTAGTTGAATACTTGATAATATTTTTTCAAAGAAATATTTTTTATGAATGTATCGAATATTTACGTTAGTAAAATGTAATAAAACAAAATTGTTGAACAATTTATTACGATGATCTGATCATTCAAGTCAACGATGCAAGATATTCAAAGAAAAAAATATTGAGGATAATCATATTATCAGTATCCGTTTCTCTAGTATTCGAATGAACACTTATAAGCATCGAACGAGTTCGACGACATGTAGTCGATTGTAGCACATTTTTCATTTATTTATTTTTTACATTATAAGTATTTTAGCGATTTAAATGACGAAGAGTCGGCGCCACCTCTGGCTACTCCCGGCACCAGCAGAAAAAAAAAGAAAAGAACGAAAGCAAAGAAAATAAAAGAAAAGAGAGTGCATTGGAAAAGAAAAAAAAGATGGTATGCGCCTCTGCGCTAATGTTTTTTTTTTTACAAAATTTCGGCATGTTGCCTCGTTGGAACAAGGGCAAACGCGCAAGAATTTCGCATAAACGCGCTGATCGTGGAAGAAAAACTTGCTTTCGATGCGCCAAGCGCGAGAGGCAAGTTGGCATAAAAACATCCGATCGCGTCGCGCGCGAACTTGAATTTGTATTTTACAAAAGATCCACGCCTGAATGTCAAGGATGTAAATGCGTTTAATATCGGTCGTGTCGCGGTGATAACTCATCGCAGTGAATTCGAATATAATCCTGACACTTGGTATCCCGATGAAAAATAAGTATAAGAACGGGGGGAGGGAGGGAGAGGAGTCTCATTAATAATCAAATTGTCGTTCGTCATTTATGATAATGTACTCGAAAAAAAAGATGACAACGCTGACGAGGAGCGACATCGCGATACATAGGAAACGACGAAAGTAAAACTGACTGAGTGGATTTTTGGATGGATGCGTGTAAGATGCAGCACGCGGATTCCGCTAAAAGTTGCCGTGCGAGCACGTGCGTGCGCTGCGGCTTCCGATAAGCTCTCGAGTAAGTGCACAGCTCGCACAACCGATCGAGTCTCTTACTCTTTCTCCTTGACAAAGAGATCGAGTAATGCATTCGCTCGTGACCTTAAGGCCGCGAACGGCTAATGTCTATACTGCAGCACGTACTTTATATACTGTGCTATGCGCGTCCGCGCAAGGCATCGGCAATATCGGCATCGAGCGGGTACTTATTTCACGATACATTTGCTTGATCCTCCGAATCCCAAGTAAGGATAGGAATAGGAGAGAGCACCTATATTCAGTCGACGTCGCCGAGAATGGAGTTAATCGACGAGACATGCCGCAAAAGGTTTCGGCTGCCAGAGATCCAACGATCCAGTTATCATTCATAAAGTAAATATATTTTATCCGAAGTATGCTAATTGGTGCGTGAGTACTTTGACAAGTGCGTTGGCGCAACGAGCATCACTGAATTGAGGTCGCAAAGGGCCGCGAAATCAAAGACAATTTTATGCAATTTTTGGAAAGGATTTTTGCCTTGTTCCATGGTCCTTTAATTTAAATTGCAAATGTTTTATTTTTCATTGATATACAACTGTTCTCGCGAGCCTCTTTCCTTTACTTTGCATGCTAAATTTTTTCTTATTTTGCTTCTTCTGACACTGGTTTTTTTTTCATCCATCGTAATATTCAAAGCGAATGAATATAGTTGTAACATCCGGCTGCAGGTGTTTGTGGAGAAGACCTCGGATACATAGGCCACCCTACCCCATTTTTAAAGTGCAATAGAAAGGGTAATGAAGATCCTTTTCAAAAATTGAATAAAAATTGTTTTCGAGTTTGAACCCTCTTTAATCCTTTAAATGAGTTTCGATGTTTTTGAAATACAAGCGTTTTCTCTTTTGAAATCAATATATAAACTGGAAGGTGAAAAAAATAAGTCTACAAAAAGTCGATCAGGCATTTCTTTGTAGCACAAGGCGTGGTTCGAATTTTTTGTCAGAGTACAAAATCGAGCTCTCGTATAATTTGGTCGGAATTAAATCAAAGCTATTGTAAGCTCGTTATACCGAGCCAACGTGTATCGACTCGCCGCGTACTTGAAATGATTTTCTCAATGAAATTAAATGTGCAGCTGCCTGTATACTTTTGACCGGTACGGTTGATCGGTAAGGCAATCGAGTGAAGGTCCTCGGCGCAATATCCGTTATCCGCTCTCTCTCTCTCTCGCTGATGCTGATGCAGCATCCGCTACGCGTATAGACGTGGTCAGTGGTCGCGCGACTTTTCCAGCTGTGATTCATTTCTTATCCACGAGCGAAATTCCGGGAACTCGAGTGCGACAGAGATGCATCCTTATGTACAAAGTGCTGCGTCAAAAGGCAGTTATACGTTTCTCGAGCGAAGTCCTCAAAAGTCAAGTGTCGCTCGAGTGAAAAGCGAGTTTTCATATTAGTGGGCAACTGTGCGCGATATAACTAGTCGCATATGCACGACTGCAAGGCCCGAGCAAAAGTGCGAATAAAGAGAAAATTGCCCGGACGCCGGGGCAGCTCCGGCCGGCTCTGACGCAAAAAGTCAAGAATGCTTAAATACGATGCGATGGCGCTCGTCGATTTACGTGTGTTTATGCGCGTACACAAGACGAGGCAATTTACAAGCTTTACAGGTTTATTGTCACGCTGTAGTCGTCTTAGTCGTCGAACGGAGCCGATCGGGCTCTGCCTTAAAGAATTTGACATTTTTTACGATAAAAAGTGGACGGCTGCGTCACGTCACGGCTAGCGCAGTTATAGCTACGTATCGACGCGTTATCGTAGCGTTGCGTAGGCGCTATAACAAATCGATCGATATGCAGGCGACGAGTCGTTGACGCTTTTTAATCGCAGTCGATAACTGTTTATAGTGGGCTGCAAAAGCTCTCGCACATCGAGTAGGGCTCGAAAGCGATCGTACACAAAGCGTCAAGATCAAGGTGAAAATTGTTGTCTCGCGTTGATGAAATTGCGATGAGGCGCGACTGCGTTAAACTCGTTCTCTATGTATAAAAATACAAGCGAGCCGCGCGAGTCGGGCCAAGCAAAAGCTATACACCGATCACGTATACAGCAGGTATATATAGTAGGTGTGCAGTTGGCGATCGTAAACGATAGGTATTGGAAGCGCCGCGCGCCGACCTTGATCGTCGCCAGCCGCGAGTATATGTATACGTACGTATTATATAGCCGCGCGCCACTTGCGGTCTCTCGGGCTGGCTCGTTGCGTATACCCCGCCGACGCCAAGTACGCGCGTACTTGTTATACTGTATACATGGAGCTATGTGTCGCGATCGGCCGCGGCGCCGAGAACCACCACCACCACCTTAAGCATGAAAGGCACATCGAACGGCAGCAGCACGTGAGAAAGGCTTTCACGCTCTCCTACGCGCAGTACACAGCGGCACAAGGTCGGATTCGCGCGCGCGCGCTATAATGCCTATAGCACTCCTTTTTCTCACGTGTATGCTGCAGCGGTGTGTGCACGGGGGGGTCTCGCGAGGCGCGCGTTTATACGCTTATTAAATACATATATCGCTTGCCGAGGCTCGAATTTACGCGCCGTTGCACAATCTGCGTACGCGTATACGTACAAGTATTACTGGCCGATACCTCCCGACCTACGGAATACGCACACTGCTACACGACCGCAGTCCAAAAGCATCCATATTATATGTCATACGTATTATCATTTTTCTTCTTTCTCTTCTCGAAACACATTGTTGTCCTTTTTTCTGCAGGACTGTATACTCGCGTACTTGTGTACTCGTGAATCAACTGCGGCTCGCGTCGCGAAAATTACGCCTCCAGTATACGGGAGCGAGACGGAACGAGCGCGTCTACATATCGATATGCAAATCGCCATCGCCGTACTTGCTGAAAAAATAAATAATTACCTTCGGACTCTCGAAGGAACACGTCCGACTGCAGTGGCGGCCGCGATCCTCGCCTCTTGTTTTCTTTCTTTTCAACGCGCGTTATATGCGCGCGCTTATTACTTTGATTTATGAAGCCGCGTGTACCTCAAATTCTATATTTACGCGTTCGACGACCATTGCTAAGGGAAAAATCCAAATAATCTTCCCGGTATATTATACGAACGCACGCGAGCCATTGTTTTTTGGGCTTATTTCGTGTCTCCCGTGCACAAGTGGACATTCTGAATTTGTCAGCGGCATTCTTATGCGGATTAACAAAAGGACACGTTTAAGGTAATTCGCTCGATTGAATTTTTAAGCTCGCGTCTACTCATTGGAATGTCGTCTCATTATAAATCATGTTTGCTTTGTGACAGCATAAAAATTACTATCTGGTACTAGTAGGATGAATCGCCAAATCAATAAAGATCTCCGCAGTACAATACAATGCCTGTACCTGCTACATAAAGTATCGAATCTCTTGCAAAGTTACAAGCAATTATAATGTAGCATCGTAGTGTGAAGGTCGCATTGTGTCCCGTAGATGCTACATCAGTATAGAGGTGCGACATGCTTCGAAATTAATCGGTCCTGTAAATCGATTTATTATCGGTTAAGTAATCAATTTTTATTCCCTCTTTTTTCGACGTTCGACTTTGGTTTTGATTTAAAAAAAACATTGTATCACGGTTCAGTATAAGCTAGCCAAACGGCGACATTTACATATACTGTATAAAGTACATACAGATGAAGTATCGAAATGTGCGCCTGATCCGAAGATTAATGTTTTTCGCGTACCCGATGCATTGCAGAATATATTAATTTTACACGCGTCAACGCGTATACGAACGCACGATCCCATAAGTCCACGTCTGTATACCACGCTCTTTTATGTATTGGCTCTTTAAATGAAATAAATACAAAACATCGATGTGTATATTGGAGAGATTGAGTATTACGTCATGCCTGGACTAAACAAATGCAAGAGACAAAATAATTCCAACTCATAGATGTATTACATATGTTTTCGTGGGCTTTATAAAAGTCAATTTTAAATTTATTTTTAATGTCGCATTAAAATTTGATATCAGTATTTGAATAATATATTTCTATTGATGGTGTTCAATTCATTCAGCCAACTTAAAAATTTTTTATATTGATTATTGATAGAAAATAGGGTTAGAACCCTTATAACTGTTACCAAGTCAGTCAAGACATTCGATGCTCACTGGTATGTCTTCTAACGAAAAAAAGAGCAACTTTTTTGCAACGCATCTGTTGTATTCGGTCATTTGTGTCGTGCATACGTCACAATATATCAGACTTGCTCTTGAAGAAAATGTGGATATTATGAATGCACTCCGATCGATAGGTGCAGCTGCAAGACAGAAATCGGTCGTAAATCGGTTACCAAACTCGAAAGCATAGAAGCAGGAATTTCTTGATTAGTGTTAGCTGCGCTTCGGATCGAGAAAAAGATGAATTTTTATCGATGTAAATTTAGCCGATGAACAAGCAGAGGAGCCGTCAAAGAGGGGTAACGAATGGTTCGTCTAACACGTGAGGTGCAACGCGAGCACAGGTAGCCGGCATTGGAGCTGTCTCGGGTGCATGGAAGTCCAACTTTTGAGTGGGAGTCGCAGTAGCACACGTGTGCGCCGAATGCACCTATGGTACATCACACACAATGGCATAACGTAGGATTATGACTCGATCGGAGCCCGTATATCCACCAGCTCGCGCACGTACACCAATGTGCGTCGCGTATACGTGCATACAACGCACACACAGAGATATATAGGCGCGCGGACATGTGGTTATACATACATACGCGCGAGGCTCGAGAAAGAGAGAGAGAGAGAAAGAGAGCCTGGGATATTATATAGGCGGGTGCTATCAGCTGAGCGCGGTACAGCGGCACTGCTGTACGGAGGAGAGGAGAGCGGCGCGGGTCGGTCTCTCCTGCAGCAGCCGCGGCATATACGCGTGTGTTATGCTGCTGCTCTTGCTCGAGAGAGAGAGAGCGTAGCGCGTGCGGAGCTTGACCCGCTGTCAGTTGCCCGTGCCCTGTGCTACGGTTAGGACCGATCGCACCCGATATTGTATCCTCATCCCCGCGCGGAGACACGCACGACTCCGTCATCACTCCGACGATCCGCTTAGTACCTCTTCTTCTTCTGTCTGTACCGGATCGATTTTAGCTTCGTTGTGCCATATTATTATTAATAATAATAGTCGAGCTACGCCTAGCCTGGAGGACTGGCCCCCTCCGAGGCCACGACCGATCCGATTCGCTCGTTCCGATTTTTTCGACGTTCCGTGACATTTTCGTCCTGTGTGCGGAAGACCTTTCACGGATTGCAGCCCCACGGAGTCTCGCACCTACCTCGCGGCTGCACGTAGCGTGTGCAGCGATGCTCGGCTGCTGCTAACAACTGTGTGCGGGCAACGACGAAACAGCGCAAGGGAAGTTATGGCGAACCCCAGATTTTTTCTCCGATGGCACGTCACGCTTGTCGCAACGGTGAGTACTATTCGTGCATAAATTGATCCAATATAAGTTCTCTCGCTTTTCATTTTCCAATATTAATCTTTCGCTCGGTCACTTTCTAATTTAATAATTCGTGTAGGATTTGTTCGCTCAACCCTTCGGATGTGCGAACATCTATTTAGCGGGGGGGATAAATAAATATAAAAATGGGAAAATACCCATATCGTACGTATATCCTACATAAAAGTCCGCTTCGCTGCAAGAGCAATAAGTGCCTATGCCCACAGTGTCGTGATAAATATATTATGTCGGATTGCAGTAGCAGCCGTCATCGCGATATTTCTATTCAAACTTTTAGTGTTTTACGATACGCGTTTATTCAAATCCATTTTCTCGTACGCACGACTTTCGTAAAGGATTAAACATCTCTTGGCATGTTTTCCTGTATGCTTCGATGAAATATATTTACGTCTTTACATTAGTTAATAAAAAAATGTGCTAGTGGTAAGGTACGGGTTTACCCTTGAATGGGATGACTTTACGTAGTGACTCCCACCCAACTCGTCACAACTAGGTCACTCGTTTGAGGAAATTATTTACGCGCGTAGCTACTTATGGTGATTGGCAGGACGTGCGATCGTATCGTGATTCAACACAGCGCGAGCGAGCGACTGTTTAGCATAAGCGACTGCGTGTGCGAGAGAAAAAGTGTAATTGCAATAGTAGCGATGATGATCGGCTGGCACAAATCCTCCCCCATTTCCGCCAAAACGTTCATCGAGCTTTCGCAGCTCCGTAGAAAAGATACACTTATTACACGGATACATATAGAGCTAATATATATTATAGCTATGTTGGTATAACGCATTAATAATTTTGGCGAGAAAAAAAAGAGTCTTTCGCACGGCTCCTCGGGGCCCGTGTAATGTGCAATCATCGTCAGACCGTTACATGCAAACACGTATACATACGGTGTGTATAATATCCGCGGCGCGCCATAAAGCGAGCGAGCTCGGCCGATTCACCGAAAGGATAAGGAAAAAGCCCTACTTGAGAGCTCGAAATAAGGTCAACGCGGTTGTATCATATACACGTGTGTTCATCTCGATTCTCGCGCTACACGCAGGCCCGTGAATATAATGTACGGGCGACCTTAAAATTCCTCAAAAGCCAACGCGAGTATTATGGGCCAAACGCGAAAACGTACCGAGATCCCATCCGTCCTCTTGGAGCGACGAGTTTTAGAGGCATCGATCGATTAACTTGTCGATCGCATCCATGCATTTCCGCACGAATCGACGGATTAGGGCCCGGTAAATATCGGTACGAGCCAGTGACACGATCGATAGACCCCCGTACAGTACATCGTATCGATACAGATCGTAATAAGCTCGGGTGTAACATTGACGTATGCATTAGCTGACTCGAGGCGTATAGAGAACTGCGCGCGGAATAACTGGACGTGTCACGTGTATCGATGCACGTTATCGCGTGCGTGAATTGCGCTTTACGCCGCGCTCCGCCGCGACAAGTTACGCGAGATCGTCAAGGATAATGCTCCGCTGTTGCGGCCGATCCACGCGCACTTTTCTTTCGCGCTCCTACATCTGCGATCTTTGTCATCGTAATATAGCTCGCGATTCTTACAATTAATGCTTAGTGGACTCTGTGCAGCCGAGCCTACATAACATTAACGATACCGTAAAAGTGCAATAGCGACTATCAGACTCTCCCAATCGGTGCTTTTCCGAGTTTACGCGAAATCATTTTTCATCGAGATACCACTCAATTAGAAAGATGTGCAGTTTCAAACGACGTTGCTAGCACGTTAATCATGTTATCGCGCCTAGACGACAAAAGCTTCGTTACGACACACAGCTGGGAAAAACAAATGATCGCGGCGAAAGTCATTACGGGCTCATTCGTCGCTCGCTCATTGAGCTTCGGAAAGCTCGAGCCACGAGGCAGCTCTCGAAGAAACCAGATCTCTCGAGTTTCTCGCTCTCTTTCTCCATCAAAGTGCCTCTTCCGACAAGTGCTTGTAAATACTCGAGGATTAAAGCCGTGAAAAATTCAATCGAGCCGATCGAGCAGCTAAGTAAAAGCCTACATGTACGGCCAAGAACGCGAACGAAAAAGAAGAAGGAAGAGAAGAAGAAGCCTCATTACAAGCTGTCAACATCATCCTAATTACATATACGTATACACAAATTAGGTACACGCATACGGGCTGTGCTACACGTGTATACGCATGTATAATAAGCTATATCGAAACGACATTTCGATAGGTCGAGTATGGCTCGAGCCGGTGCAAATTATGCAAGTGAAACAGCTTCGAAAAAGATACGATCGCGACAAGGGCCGATTGCTTAGCACGAGACATTTGTCGATACAAGTCGTTGCTTGCACGGAAATGACTTTATTCGCACGAAGAGAACGTAAACTTGGACAATTTCGGATATCGTTAGCTGTGTCCGGTTTTGTAAAGAAACACGAAAAACTGCAATGGCCTGCCCTGAAATTTAGTCGCGAAGACAGTCGAAGTCAGATCACTAGCGGCATCGTAAAAGCTGTAAGTTGTCGTTGGCTGCATTCGTCAATGGAAATGTAACTAGATGTCGTGGAGCAGGCACGCGAACAGCTCGTCAGAATGCCAGAGAATACGTATTATACATGTAACAGTCCTGGCTCGTGGGCACTCCTCTTCGCACTCGGCTCGGCATCCACGATTATCTTTTCTAAGCGCGCAACTATATCACGTTTTATAATGTTTCAACGCACGTGTCCAATGCACGTGTTCGCGCTCGCATGCTGTAAAGCCGCGCCATAATCAATTAAAGATCGTAAATATATGCACACAAGCACATCGTCGTATATATATTTGAGGTGCGCGTCGCAGGTATACGTACTGTGTACGTCGCACGACGCATATGTAGCAACGACATATATATTATAATAAAGTTGTGTATTATAATACGACAGCGTGTATAGGGGAGGCCGAGTTTTGAGCTATATCGTTGCGCTCGATCGCGCCCGAGCAGCAGAGGCTGTGCGCGGCTACTCGACGAGCTCAACTATATATACACAGGCTGCATAATATATGCATGCGCACGTGCCGCGACCCGACTGCGATCCCAAGCCCCGCGTCCAGTACTGTGCTACCCATATAGATTTTCGTCCGAGCGCATACGACACGCGCGTCCTCGCGCGTCAGCGAAAAACGACGCACTTTTATCGCGAATTCGAAAATCCGCGCCAGAGCCACGAGATTTTATTTATTTCGCCGAGATCGGTAGATACGTGTGGCGAATCGGTATTTTTTGTCAAGGCCACGACACTGTATAATATACGTGTGCCTCGAGTGCGCGCACAAACAGCAGCAGCCAGCAGCAGGAGCATGAAAGAGGCAGCAGAGAAACTTGTGAGCGCGCTCCGATTTCGAATCAGAGACAACGTCGCGTCCAAATATATATAATAATGCACCGTGTGTATGCCAGCCCCTATACTCTTGGTCGTCCGGCTATTATATTAATAGCGATATGTTTGTTTACCCACGCACACACACACACACACACATACTTACTTACTTACGCGCACACTTTCGAATCATAGTCCGCGCGGCGTTCCGATCGGAATTCATTAACCCTGAATCATATACGAGCCGCGCGTACAATATATACTCACACATTTATACACATATTTATGCGCAATAAGTCCTGCATCCGGATATGTATCTGCCGCCTGCTCGTATATTCCTTCTCGCAGCTACACTCCGCATTATATATATCGCATGGGTACTGCATGGGCGCGAGCAATAAAATGTGCCTTTATACCTTGCGAGTAAAGTACTGTATAAAGGAAAAACCGCATCTTGTATTATGAATATCGAGTCGCGCGCGCGCGAGAACCTTTTTTTTACTTCGTATACGCTCGTGAGAGCCCAATTCTTAAGGTCAACGTGAATCTCTATTGTCCAGCAGTTGCGCAAGCCCTCGGTTATCGAGTAGGCCCACTGCCGACGGAAATATCAAAATGTGAGCGTACACAGTTGTCGAATTACTCGTATGCAAGAGCTACGTTAATCCGCTCCTTTCTTTCTTCGAGCTAAGCCCGCTACAAGCCGATTTTTCATATCCCGTACGACTCGACGTTGAGAAGCGATTCTTCGTAATGCCGATTGTTTCGCCTTTTTTTCACACGTACACGTTATAATAAATTTATAGCGTCCTACACCAACACCACCGACTCCTATGCGATCTTTTCCTACATGTATACGTATAGCGGGTCAGCGAGCGCGCGCGCGAGACCGTTTATTTATTTGCGCATCGAAACTGGCTAGGCGTGACGTCAAATGTATGTATAACCGCGCACAACTATTCTCTGTATCACTGTAACAAATTGATACGCATTTTTGAGAATCGATCGACGGCGCCTCGCATACATTTTTTTGCAAAGTTCAGTTATTTCCAAGAGTCTTATTGTTCGAAAGCTCGCACTTTCGTGACGCAATTCGTTTTTATCGGCGCTAGCAGTCTCGTGATAAATCGTTTTTGCGTCAATTTTATGTAATTCCCGCTGCGCTACGTAAGCCAAATAATTTCATCGATTGGACAATCGACCGGAATATATCGTGAGATGCGTCGATGTAGCATTAGTTGCCTTTTGTATAATAGATGTATTATAGACATTTATTTCCGGCTTGGAAATAATCGCAGTAAGGACAGCGTAATTGTAAAATCAAAAAGTTTGCCGTACACGTTGAAGATAGGCTAATAAATTCTGGTGCAGGCTCTGGTTTAGTTGTTGATTTATTTAAGAGACTACCTTGTTTTAATTAAAGATATAGTCTCACCCCATATTTCCTGTCAGCCCCAACAACGAGACATTTCCCGTCCGCAGACTAAAAGAGAGAGAGAGAAGTGAGATATCAAGCGTGCGCGCAGCGAGCTCAACTAACAATCATTCAAAGTGATCCGGTCTTCCCACATCCAGGCACTTCTTGTTCCCTTATAGAGGTTGCCCATAATGCTGCGTAGATAGCGTATGCGCCGTATCACAGGCCAACAAATTAACTTGTCACGATCGGGAATTGAGACAATCAAAATATTTTTATGCCAAATTAAACCGAGCTAAATTAAAAGGAAGTGCCTGCTTCTGAGCCAAATATCCATGTTCGTAGGCAACTTGGCTCGCTCGTTTAATTATTACATGGGCTAATCTATCGTCGCGATCGCCTGCTTTTCCATGACTCTAAGCAATGCTTTTTTGCATTACCACGTAGTACTTTTAGCCGCGCGCATACGTCTGTGCCCGTTTGTGCCTGAGCTTCAAGGCCGCACGCCGATACTTTTTAAGATGTGCGTCCGGTTTACCTTCTTTTGTGTGTGCGAGTGTATGTACACACACGAAACGGGCATATACGCACATTTACAAAATGTGCGTATACACGCACGCGAGCCCATGATTTATAGCCGAGGTACTTTAAACCAAATGAAATTTCATCCGATCCGCTTGAGTTGCGGCGTTGGATTTTTCATCTTGATACCATTTGACGGAATGTTCTTAAATGTATATAGCTTATATATATATTTTTGCATTCCACAGTGGACATTTTAAATGTGTGTATTTTAAGCACGTCCTTGTAACGATTCGATCGCTTTATTGCTGCATTCGTCAATTTTTGACACTTTTATTATTCGCTCCGTAGCTCTAAAAACATATTAGAAAGTTTGGGCTTGCAGTATCTATTATGGTGACTACAAAACCTGCAAAGTTTCTTATCAGCAATGATCTATGGTGAACTAGACGTTGCATTTTTTCAGAGTTTGGTTCGCAAGTGGCTACCTGACTTAGGCAAAGAATAACCAAGTTTGAAAAAAAATAATACAAAAATTTAATACATTTATTTATTGTTTAAAAAAAGGCCAATCGTTTAGTTTTTTAATTCTCATAAGTCAATGAACGTCTAGAAAAACAACAGTGATATTCCTAAATTTGAATATATTATGCTAACGAGCTGCAAGCGCAGCAATTATTATTGGCCAAACAGCAGGTGAGCATGGCGCATAATATAGGAGGCGCCGTTGCTCGATTTTTTTCACTAGACTCCGACGCCTTTGCCAAATGCTCACGAGTTCCGTGCTTTTTTATGGAGAAAAAAAGAGCAACGCAAAATATGAACAAACAAAATCTCGAATTAACAGGCTCACGTACGAGATGCGGAATTTTTATTTTCGATCATTAGCTCAAAATTTGTCCACTCTATGGCGCCCAATTAGAATCCTTCGTACTAATCGAAACTACATGAAAGATCAAATAATTTTCTACCACATTGGCAATCAGTTTTAATATATTTTTGTTTCGATTCATAACAGGTGGTTGTCTTTTTTGAAACGTCATTTTCAATTTGATGTTAATTCATTCAACGTAACATTTTTGATTTTCAATGTTGCAATTTTTTTAAATGATTTATGTAACAAATGTCTAAAATTGACATTTTTCGTCACATAGCTTTGCAAGCAGCAAAAACTTCTTATTTCAAAAATATGGGTCAGAATATGATTGAAATTCGAATAAATTCTTTAAATTTTATCTTTTTCTCAATTCTTTCGTCCATTTAATATTATTTTCGCTTATGGAATTAAAAAATAAAAATATTATACATAGTATGTATTACATACCTATGCCTTCTGAAAATGCAAGCTCAACTTCGCCTTGGTAGCTAATTGCACCGGCTCTGGGACATATCTTTTTGGGACTTGTGCACGTAATACACTATTACATAATATTTCAATTGATTGCACCACAATCACTGATTTGTAAAATTTGATTTAGTTCTATCGTGGATCCTGTAGAAATGTTTGTGTCAAGGCAATTTAATTACTTAAAAATTTCCCATCCTCACATTAAAAGTCTCGGAGTAGCCAAGTGTTGATTCCGAAGAGCATATTTTGAAGGAATCAAGTTAATATTTGAAAACGTATTCAAACGGACTCGTGGTGGCTTGCATGTATATAAAAATTCCTTGACCGACTCAATTGCTCGGAATCACAGTTTGCTACTGTCACGCAGCGAAGAGAACAGGTTTGCAGGATGAATCGGTATTTTTACGAACTTACATGGCTTTGGCAGGGAAACATATAATAGCTCCGTATCATTATGGGCGAATTAGGAAATATCTCTGACCGTTTGTTCGGCCAATAATTTGAGATTTTTAATATGCTGTTGATTCGACTAAACTCAAGCTTCGAGTTCAGGACAGAAGACCTCGAGCAAGGCCGAGGACAAGGACCTCCCGAAAAAACGCGTCTATATAATATTTAAATGAATACTGCCACAAGCTGATAGAAACGGTTAAAACTTGTTCGTTAGTTATTCCGCCCCCGGTGGGTCTTTCCCAGTCTCTTCTTTAATATACATATCGTTTCGTTGCAATTGTCATTTTCATAATTATGCAGTTTTCAAATATTGTTGACCTTTCAAGCTCTGCACCGGTTTAGAATCGTAACGTGAGATGCATCGGAATGTTCATATCGTCCGATGTGTCAGTCATTGAACTGTTCTTTATTCACGTAGTGCATAATAGTGTAATTAGTTATTTCTCCCCAATTTTCATAATTTACGCGCGATAGCTTAACTCGACTCGTGTTTGCGAACAAAAAGTCAAAAAAAAAAAAAAAATCTGAGAGCATGAGAAAGCCTAGTATGACTGCCTAATTCGCCGAGTCCGAACTGCCTCGTGCGTACAGTAGTTATGCAACGTGAGTATATGCGCGACAAACAATGGTGTAATCGTTGGCAAGGAAAAAAGTCACAGCAGCTGTGTACTGTGACTAAATGCAATTGACGGTCAGTAGTTTTTATCATATTTTGTCAAAGCTCGGAGAGGCTTTCATCAGAAACCAAACAAATCGTTACAGTCATAGCTGGTTGCAACAAAACAGCCGTGTTTTACAGTAATCGGGCTTGTGAAACATTCGGGCTACACATTGTCGCGGCCTATGCGCGCTGCACGTTCGACTGATTCGCGGCCTGGATGGATGAAAAATATAAGGAAATGGATTACGTGCGTCTCGCGCTCATATATCGCTCTGGGTCGTATAAAAGCATGGCCCAGCTGGCCTAGGACAGTCAGTAGAAGTCGGTCAGCGCGAGATAAAGCGTCCGATTAAAAATGTCCGGTAAAAAGTGCGCAGGGCCGGGCTCGCGGGTCCTGGTGGTGCTGCTGGTGGTGCTGGCCACGCTGGCGTGGCGATCCGAGGCCCGAGGTCTGACGTACCAAAAGGGCCAGCAGCGGGGCGACCTCGAGGTGGCGGCCAGCCACCATCATCACCACGGGCACAGCAGCGAGGAGCACGGGGGCCACGACCATCACGAGCACCACCACGACGAGCACGGCGAGAAGGGCGAGAAGGGCCACCACAAGCACCACCACCACGAGGACGGCGAGCACAAGCACTACGGCAAGCACCACGACGAGGGCCACCACCACGAGCACGGGGGCCACCACAAGCACCACCACGACGAGCACGGCGAGCACGGGGAGCACGGCGAGCACGGCCACAAGCACCACGGCGAGAAGCACCACCACAAGAAGGGCCACAAGAAGGGCGAGAAGGTGCACGGCTACCACAAGAAGCACCACAAGGACGAGTTCCACAAGGACCACAAGTTCTACGACGACCACCACAAGGGCGGCCACCACGAGAAGCACGGCGACCACCACGAGCACCACGGCGCCCACGAGAAGCACCACAAGAAGGGCCACCACCACCACTCGGGCCACCATCACGATCACCACGGCAAGAAGGGCCACCACGACAAGGGCCACCACGACGAGCACCACCACGGCGAGCACGGCAAGCACGGCCACGACGAGCACCACCACCATCACGAGGAGCACGGCAAGAAGGGCCACCATCACGGTCACAAGAAGCACCATCACTCCAAGGGCCATCATTGATCCTTGCCTAGCTTACCTATACCAGCCGATCTCTTGCACAATTTATCTAATGACTCTGATTGATCGCTCTGGAATTATTTGTACAGTTCTTTAGGTTGATCGAATTCGCCTAAATTATCCTAAGCTTAAGTCGTCGCTCGCTTTTCTTACTATTTTTATTACTTATACTCGTGTATCGTTTAAAGTGTTCAATAAAGCATATAAAGATCTTAAGCGAAAAAAACGAAATTTGTCTCTCTTGCTTTCGCTTCGTGCAGATTTTTTCTCCGTCTCTTTGGCTCGCCTGGACGATATCCTGGGACACCCATGCCTGTATACGAGGCTGTATGGGCGTCGGCAATGCTCCCAACGAGGAAGAATCCTCCCGATGACTTGGGCATTGGACCTTGGCGATCAGTCCGAGATATAAAGATATAGAAGTCCGCGCATATAAAAATGAGAGGACAAAAGCGAGACGTTGTGCGTCGAGTCTGCGCGAGGGAAAAGTACCTCTATTTATTCCTCCCGACTCGTGTATGCTACAGAGTCGGCGAGCAGCTCGGCAACGCATTTATATATAAGCAACATACTTATATACATTTTATATATACGTAACAGACAATAAACAGCTGCAACGATCGCGAGAAAGAGAAAGAACCTCTGCTTGCGGTGGCGTAAGGCGAAGGGTATACAAGCGCGCCCGACATATATACGACACGTATATAGAAGGGCCCAACGTGGCGCACATGCCATGCACGTGGCATTGAACGACCTTGAGAAATCGGTTTTCTTGCACGATCATGCGCTGCACTTCGACTGCAGTCTCTGCTACGCGCCACCTTCTCCGGTCTTTTCTTTTTTCCTCTTTCTCCCTCGCTTTCGACTCGAGCTTGAATTTTGAATATTAATGCGCTGTTTGTATGTGCCTTTGGCTCAACGACTAACGTGCACATTATTTTTTTATGTTTATTAGTCCCTCAAATCTTTAATTTTTGTTCAAGTTTAGCCAACTTTTCGGCATTTTTTTAAACTAGTTGTGGAACTTCTTCCTAATAAACCGTCGATCTTTAAAAAAAATGAGTATCTTTGAAAACAAGAAATAAAATTGAATAGATCTTCACGAACTTTTCTTCATCGAGAAAGCTTGGTTATTGTGTAGCTAACACGCTCTAATATACCATTGAAATTAAAATTTGAGGGGTGAAAAACGACGAATTTGTTAAAAATAGTTTTTCAAAATCAATTCAAGCTATGTTTTGTTTCTCAAATGGTACTTAGATGGTGCTTAATCGTTGGATATAGTGTTATTCACCTATGTCCGTAAAATATTTAGTAGTCGAAAGTTTAGGAAATTCAGAACCACTATGAAAAAATGTTGCGGACGCAGGTTGTCATTGTTGAATTTATATAAAGTTTCTGAAAAACTGGAGTATTACAGCTCATTATTCTTTCAGTATAAATTATTATACTACTGAACTACTTGGTGCGACGCGATATTTTTTGGCCTAACACCTATTGAAAAGTGTGTGTTTAGCAAAGGCCCGTGAGACAGTAATCTGAGAAAATATTAAAACAATCAAGGCACACTTTCTGCATTAAATTTTACTTATAAAAAATGAAGTAACGCGATATCTGTGCGAGTACATTTATAAACGCTCTTTATACTCGCCACGAGTGCGAATGCAACTATCTTTACTTCTGTAATTACCATCCATTCAAAATATGTGGCAAATATATACGCTGCATTGCCATTTATATTTATGCAAGAGCAAAGGCTGCGTGAATCGAATAAACATACGATTAATCGAGAGGTAAATTTTAATGAAATCTTATACGCTGTATCCATTAGCGCGATTGGTACTTTTTGCGCAGAGAAAGGTGGAACCTCCCAGCTGCCTGCAAATAGCCTTCTGCATCTTCTCTGCCGTACGCAAGTTAGTTGAGCACTTTTACTCATTCAATGTGTAATCTTGCGTGTAATTTGACTCTGATCTATGTTTATTAAACAGATTAGTAGATTACGTGCTAGGGAGCAAAAAAGTGGAACGCCTCAAAGTACGCCTAATTAATAAAGATCGGTTGGAACGAAGCCGAGTCTAATAAACATGTACTCAAAGGCTTTCCATTTTTTTGCTTGCATATATACTATTTTTCGCGAATCTTCTAACAGAAATCAACTTCATTATTTTGGCTGCAGAGCAAATAGACGAGTTTCGGCTGGGGGGCATAAAAAAAAGAATAAGTTTCATAACGATTTGAACAATCACTTAAAATATAGCTACAGCAATGGTTGTTTGTACATAATATGTGATTTCGTTTTGGCGACAGCTTTATGCATGGGTAAAGACTCTCCGAGGGATTTAGATATTAAATAGTATTTACAGTGTCAAAATCTAAAATCATAATCGGAACCATTGATATTAAGAGCATCGAAATTGTATGTCACTTTGAGTATGGTGTAATGTAAATGTATTACATAGGTACATGTATAATATACTATATTATATATTTTCGTCCGTTAAACAAGATTTAATTCGATCGATCGACAAGGTCGATCGCGAAGCAAAGTCAAGGACCCGATCATAATTCGTGGCGATTTCGAGCAGCTGATCTCGTGAAAACGGTACCCACCTAAAGCGTTTAGACAAAGCGATGACGAGGTCAAAAATTATAGTGGCTCTTTGCCAGTGAATTAGACTTGATCGATATTCATTGGCAAGCTTTGATAATTTTGCTGCAGTATCTTTAATCAGTTCTTAAAAATAATTCGGCAAAAGAGATGTCGGCCTAAATAGCACGAAAGCTTTTGAATATTCGACATGAGATGCATCTAGGACACAAAAAGGGCTGAATAATATCTTGCGCTGAAGCTGTAATGTTAAATGTTCGCCTCGATGGTATTTCAAGGTGAGAATAGCAAAATGCTTAACACTTGATGTTGTATTTGACTAGTGTTTGGATACGTTTCTCGCTCATATACATGTCTCTAATTGCAATCTGTATAAATTATATTGTACATAATGCACACGACTCAAGGGAAAAAAGGGAGTAGTAATTATTTTTGTCTGCAATATCGAGCCGTTGGCTGGTAGGACGCGTATTAGTCCTTTGAATTGAGTATGCGTGATTTTAATTAACGACGCCATAAAGGACTCGTGAAGACGACGACGAAGCAACAAAATTTGTGATGTATGTGTCGCTTGTAGTTACCAACAAAGCTGTCCCTCAGACATACAATTCTGACAAAAACTTAATTTCATTATCTCTCGAGGTCAAGCTTCCAGATATCTCTCTCTCTCTTTCACTTTTTCTCTCTGTTTCCAAACTTGGCTCATATTTCGAGTCTTTCGAGAGTAAGAGCTCGATTAATTTATTAAATGCAGTCAAATTTTAAAGAGTTGGCTTACGCGCTGCGAGGAATGAACCGGCCATGTACACGAGCGCACAGGCATTTATGTCGTACTGCGCAGGTTTGCGAGAGTTTATTTCGATCCACGCGTGCGTACACCTCTTATCTCGACGAAAAATCATAACTGACACATTAATTGCAGGAGCACTAGTGTAATTGACTTTAATTTAGTTTCGCTCGTTACCGACGACTTCATATAATCTTGCAAAGTTCATCACGAAAACGCATATAAATTTTAAATAGCAATATCATCAATATTGGCGAGAGTACGTTATCGGGTCGCTCGTAAACATTGTCGCGCTTTTGTAAAAAGACGCGTACGGCAAAACGACGACGTCGATCGAAAGTGCAACGACTCGCGGCTGGGAGTCCGCACTCGAGCACCACGTATACGAAACGAGTTGGCCAAAAATAACCGGCGCCTCTGGACTGCACCACCCTCGTCTTTTCCCCACAGGCTTTCGCATATATATTCTGTTATACTCGCGTCGAGCGAATGAGCATAACAACCTGTTGAGCGTATCTCGAGTATACACTTTATGCCCGATGTCTGCGTTTAGCCAAGTGTCACTTGCCTTTTCTTTCTCCTTCCTTCTGTTTTGTTTTTCAATGCCGTATTCGCTTTATTTCGGAGTTGAAAGCAATGAAATTATTGCCGGCGCCATCGCGTCCATTATTTCATGCAAATCAAAGGAGCAACGAAAATCGAAACTCCGCATTCGACTTTCGGACTCGTTGATAATTTAGGAGGTGCAAAGAGAAGCTGCATTAGAGTCAAAGAATTCACGCTATACAAAAGAAGATAGCTGTGAAGCTTCGCCGTTTTTTATCGTCGGTGACTGTGCGATTCATCGATATACCCGTAACACTTTGCTCTCGTCAATTAACGATGGAATTCAAAGTAAAAGTAACCGAGCTCTCAATGCAACGTTTCTTTAATCGTTTCGCACATGACACTGCAGCATACAATCTCGATCGCATCGTCGCATTCTCTTGTTTTTGGCAGAAACAAAAAATGAACAATCAATAACGGTCGTAAGTGGTAAGTGAACGGAGTTGGACTCGGCGATATAAACAAAAAGCTCGTGCAGGATTTACAGGGACTACGCGAGTACGAAAACCAAACGCTCTTTGTTTTTGCCGATAAAAGTTGCACTTTTGTCCATTGTTTCTCGTTTATAGATGCGATATTTATCGGTGATAAATTACTTCTGTCGGTTACAACAAATCATTGAAAGTTAATCGGAATTGCTATGCTCTATCACTCGTTTCGATGTGTATTTAATATATCAAAGGCGCGAGCCGAGTTTAATGAAGTAAACTGTCGATGAACCGCTGCGCTCATAGAACAGTTTTCAGAGCTTTTATCGATTATAATTAATAATGCGCAATATCGATAGGTGCGAGGTAGGGCGAAAGCTCGTAACTCAATTACTGTCAATCGGCCTCCGAGGGATATTTTTACAATGTAGCTGTCGAATGTAAAACCGATAACGTAAGTCGCTGGAAAATGGCTTTTATTTTAGATCCGAGCAGGGAAAATATTACGGAATAGAAGTAGCAGCGTGTAGCTACTTGTACGTACGTCACGATCCCATCGAATCAGTCGCTCATATGCGCTGCACTCGAGGTTTGGGTTTTATTATTGATACAGAAACGCGTGCTGCAGTTGCACGTGGTATGCAGGTGGCTATTTATGTATACGATATAACGCAAGATTTTCGTCGTGAATCAACCTGTTGGCGCGAGATATCGGCTCGGCTCGCATTATGCATGATCCATAAGCGCGCGAGCTGTATTGCATCGGGCCGCGAAACGAATGCAGCGAAGCTTTCCCGACCACTATATGTGCAAGCAGCGACTTTATTGACTCCTAGCAATTGTGCAAAAATGTATTTATTTTCAATTATTATCAGCACTGCCCTCGTTGAGACTTGCACGCAGCCTTTTTTCATGATACATTATACAGAGGTATAGGATAAGGTGAGAACGACGACGACAACAACAACAGGAACAACTGGTCTGCGTCGGTATAGAACACGAGCTCGTAATGCCCCGGCGTATAGACTGAAATGTTGTTTACTTTCATTGTTGATGAATGATGTGGGCAAGATCGCGAGCTCGAGCTGCAAATATCACCGAGTCCTCTCGGTGCCGTACATACATTACATACAAGATATACACGCTTATATGCATAAGATGTAGCTGCGCGCACGCATGCAGCAGCAGCACATAACGCGAGTGCGCACGAGTTTGACAATGTGCGTGGAGCAGTGGAGGAGCTGCTGCTGCTGCTTGATGACCTTGAGCGAGTTCAAGCGGTGGTGGTGGTGGTGGTGGTGGCGGCGACGGCAGCGAGATATTCGGTTTGTCTTGAATATTTCTCTTTTATAAGCGAGTGCATGTGTAGCTCGATCGCGCGAGGATCGTTCATTCGCACAAAAAGGAACAATTGACGCGTTATGCTGCCGCCACTGCACACGGAATACGTGGCCTTGATGGAAGGCGAAAATTCGCGCTCACTCGAGCTCGAGCTCGCTCAGTCATTCTCCCTGCACACACATACACACACACATACACACTCATGCTCACACGTATTATAAATATCCTGCGAGTGGCTAATTAGAGATGCTTTTTTCGAGCTTCATTTTATTATACACAAGCACACTTACACACACACATACAGAGTCACGGCATCTCACGCCTATGCGGACTTTACTTTCTTGCGACGTGTAAAGGTGATCTCTCGAGACCGATCGTACACCATATCCTGTACCTAAATATAGCACGTCGAGCTCGAGTCGTCGTCGTCGTCGTCGTCGTTATACGCTGCAAATCTTGTATAATACGCGTATAGGAGGCCGTACGACTACTTTTAACAGTTTACATTATATAGAGCTGCGCTGCGCTAAAATCCATTCCAGGGTTAAATTTTACAAGTTTCGAAACGATTATCGCGTGGGCGCATATACCACGGCGCATTTGAATTCCTTGTTTAATGAATTCTCTCCTTTATTATATATATATCGCTGCCGAGCCATACGCAGCCGAGCTCGGGCTTTTTTCTTCCTCGCCTCGGATTCGAGTGTGTCCAGCGGCGCAGGTCGATTATGCATATGCACATAGCTGCAGCACATATATATGTATATAAAGTTGCTTTTGCCTCGGTCGATCGCTGCAGCGCGTGCTCCTGCATATGCATACGTTCGAGCGCGGAGATATATGCAGTCCGTATGGATACACTGCACTCACACAGACAATGACAAAATCAAGAGACGAATGCAGGAAATTTGCGTAGGAACTGTCGCTCGTCGATAGGTGTGTCGCCAAGAAAGCTTACCGAATAAAAGTTGGAAAAGCCTCGGCCCTTTACCGCGTCTATAGGTATACGAGCGGCGAACTTCTGGTGCGCAGAAAATTGCACACTTATTTCCCGTTATATTCTCGCGCACACACACGTGTCTAATGCAAGCGAAACGGCCACGATAAATCATTATTGGCTCGTTGTACACGAGCTCGGGCTATTACGCGCGCGGCTATACGTGCTCGTAGGTACCTACATATCGCGATATTGCGATACCGTTGTTGTTGCTATACGTATAAGAGCGTCGAGCCCATGAGTGCAGGAGCGCGAATGTCGATCTGCTCCTATCTGACGCTATCTCCGACTGTTTACATATTACTCGTGATCCTACGGCAGCTACGTAGAGTCACCCATAGAGGCTCTATGTAGGACTGCACTGGCGGGACTGGCGATTCGTACCTGCTGCACTGCATTACGTTGAATTCGTTCATTTGCCGAACGCGTGTACCGTATACTCGTTTTACTCGCACATGTACTTTTCTTCATATAATTTTTTTATTATTGTCATGCGTGGCGAGGCATGTGCGCTCGACGCCCGTAATATGGTCTACGCGAGCGGAGCACGTGCTCGGGGGGGTCGCGGTCGCGGCTCTCCTACGCCTATCCACGCGCGTCCACTCGAGTCCGGTACTGTATGTATGTATACCTGAAGCGGCTCGGCACATTTCTGTACGTTATAATGTGGACTTGGCTGCCGCGCGACCACCTTGCCAACGCATACTACAAGTAGCCTACACGTATCTCTATAGGCAGCTATTTCTCTATATTATATATTGTGCATAGGTTGCTCCCGTGCCGCGCGCGCGCAGCTCTATTATACATATATTCGCGCTCCTTTCACATGACTAAACGAGCGCGGCTCTGTCTCGGCTATTATGACCGCGGATTCCGCGCATATTTATCATCTCATCTATAATGCCAGCTCCATGTAGCCCTCGCGATTACACCTTTTTAACGCTATACGATGTGAAAACACTACCGAAATTTTACCGCATCTTTCGATGCTTCTTGTACGCAGGACGCAGCTTTTTGTTCTTGCCGTACGAGTAAACGTCAATTTAAGATATTTATTAGGAGAATGAGTGAACGTAGCGTTGCCCAACCTTTTATAGCCGCGCATTATTATATATTTTTTCGTATATTACACGAGAAAGAGACGGCCTTTGCTGCAGCAACTTTATCCTTTGAAAACTTTTGACAATGTGCACGCCTCGTGGAAACTTCGCAATTGCCGCAAAGGTGTATCAAAATTCACTGCTTTCTGAGCGAAGTTAGCCTGCAACTATACTCTCCGAATCTTGAGAAAGAAAATCCTCAGCGATTCTTTTTATTTTTAACTTTGTTTTTCGCCTCGTTTGTGTACTTACTTTAAAGGTACAAATATGAATTAAGTGTCTGCAGGATTCAATGAATGACTTATAATTATGAATTGCGTTAATTAAAGGTTCAAAGTGATGGTTACTTATCCACGAAGATAAATGATTTCCAATATGTGTGGATAATTTTATTTTTCCTAAGCTATTTAAATTTATATTTGTGTAAAATTAATTTTGGCTGCACAAGTGGCAACTTTGTCAATAATGCGCGAGCCTTGCACATAATGATAATATATGCCAGGCCGCAGATATTTCAGTAATTTATTGTAGGAATGCCGCGTTGATTGCACCGAAGCAGAGATTTTAACGCGCTCCCGAGATTATAAATCCATAAAAGACACGATTGGCGCGTCGCGCGGCGTTTCTCGGCAGATTTTCTCGTTTCTCCGGTGGCCGGTATATAGTGCATAGCGTGCATATAATAGCTTCATTCGATTCGCATCTATCTGTCGACAGTATACACGCTGCTGTACCGTCGCGGAGAAATATTTGTCGGCGCCCTCGCGACAGGCTCACTCTCTCTCTCTCTCTCTTTCTCTCGCTACTTTACACGAGCCGCTGTTGTAAAGCATGTATATGATCGTGTGCAGTGCACCGATCCGTGAGCCAACGCCTCGATGCTATGTTACATGTATACGTACATTATATATTTACCTGCGTATATACGTGCAGACGTATACGAGAGTAACGTTTAATCGTTCACAAGGTCGTTCGGTGAAATAATTGCGATTGCTAGCACACGAATGCGATCGAGAGTCTACCAGTTTTGCGTAGAGAAAACGATCAGCACGAGCCAACTCTACCGATATAATATAATACAAAGGGGCAATACGCAAGCTCGCGTATACTCACGCTCTATCGTGATATTTTTTCATGCCGAGTGCTGAAATTAAAAATCTTTATGAATGAATACAGTTGTAAGATCCGTATAAAGTGTCGAAAAATTATTCTAGCATGAAAAACGACGATTGCTTTCTATACCGACAAAATTCTCAACTTAGCTTTTTTTCCATGGAGATACTTTTGCACCTTACAAGCGATACTTTATTCTTTTCTTATCGCTCTGTGACAGTTGACGCGAGCCGTGCAAATTATCAAACTTCACGCTCGTAAATAATTAATTGATTTTCTTTCATTTTACATGTATAATTAAGTGAATTTTCTTTTGTTCGTGCGTGCGATCGGCGAGCGCAGTCTTGACGCTGCTATATATAATTATGCAACTTTACGATTGTCGGGAGGAGAAAAAAAAGGCATTTTTTATTCATAAACTCGCGATATATTATTCAGAACTTAATTACCCTAACGAGGCACTCACGAAGAGAGAAAAAAAATTAATTTACTCGCGCTACGTAGTCGAGCGAAGGAGGTATAGATAAAGTTTCTCTGATAAATCAACCTATAATATTCATAGCGAAGAGTAGCTGCGCCGCACGTTTCATATATTATATTACGTATATTACACGTATGCGCGCACTCGTAAATATATAATATATATAATGCACTAGTCGTCGATGATTTGCATTAAAACTTGAACGGAATAATCGCTAATTGAATTACAAAATCGCTTTACGCGCGAGCACGCACGCGTCTGTGTCTGTATGTCTGTGAGCCTATACATATAGATGTGTATCCAGCATTACTGCCGACTTACGAGCCAACCCCGGACATTTCACATCGTTAACTCAATTAACAATATTGTGAAAATGACATAAAGTAAAAAAGCAATATTATATTTATATTTGCTTGCCATGCAAAACACATTGAATGCATATTTTAATACTACATGGCTTTGGTCCGTTATGAACTTATGCTTGTGTAAATTCACTCTTAATTGATTAAAAATCAGTCTAAAGCTCTAATCTAATCGTTGAGACTGCAAGTTTCGATTTTTAATACTTCCAATAATACTTATTGCATCCAACTCGTTGAGTTTATTATGAAAAATTGTATTTTATGTTGAAAAATCAATTACAAGAGACACGCGTCAAGTTATACAGCTAATAATCGAAATTATACACGAAACTTATAGTACGAGTTGAATTATATAAACGATTTGATTCCCTTATTAATAAATTTTGTTTTTTCTCACTGCGTAATAAAACCATTGTAAAAAATAATTAATGTACGAGCATGAATTATAATTATTTATGAGTCTGGCAGTCACAGAGGATGCTGTCTGTCTGTGTATTTAATCTAGTATGATTTAATATCATTGAGCTTGATACTTTGATATATAAATATAAATCATTGCATAAAACTGTTTTATGAACACTTAACGGGATCTCTAGTACCCCGATCCATTTCAATATCATACATTATCCATGATTCTCGTTCGCTTTAACTTGATCAGCCCTAAACAAGTTCAATAGTGAGGCATTACCCGTCAAAATCACTCAAGATCGTCTTGAAAAAAAAAGATTATCATGTGTTTTAGTCACTAATTGTTAATTTTGTCGAGTCAGATCTGAAAATATTGTAAAGCGATTTTTTTAGCACAACATCGCGATAAGAGCCCAAAATTTATATTACGCATCAATATTCATTTTCTTTTCAAGGTCACGAAGACAATAAAGTCTCATGCAGTGCGAGAAACTGAAACTGTGACATTAATGGCGTGCAATATACTTCATCAACATTAGCGTCATTGTTGCATTTCAGGATTGCGCGTTGAACGCGAGGTGTTGCGATTTTAGCCCGAAATCATATTGTTGTGATATAACTAGCGCTTTCAATTTCAGTCCTTTTATCGGGTCATTGTAAACACCCATTTAATGAGTACTTGAAAGTCAATTTATCGGCCTACATCGGTGATAATTAATGAATTGAATCGACCAGCGAGAACATAATCAATGAATAATTTCGTTCTTTCGAATAGCTCATTTTAAAATAATATGAAAATAGCGAACGAAAGGAAAAAGGCGTGAAAATGTGCGTTGCAAAAATCGATAGTCACCGGCTATAACGTAGCCATTGAAATTTTCTCGCGGCTCAGCTGCATTTTGTTAAACTTGGTAAAAGTTTCGAATGGGTCGTGCGCGCTTCGGCAACATCGATGGTTTTTGATTCACAACACTCGAAGGGATCGCACCGAACGCGTACGTACCTGCGGTGTATACATAAAGGCAGGCGGTTCGAAAAAAATTTTCCAAATAGCAGCTCGCGATTAAAACGAAACATCCTTGATGAGTCATGGCGCACGCGTCGCAAGGGGGATCGAGGCGGTAGAGAAACTTTAAGTGAAATTCCTCGCGGTAATGCATGTGTACGGCGTGCGCGAAAAGAGATATCGCTACCGCGTATACGTTATACATTATATCATGTGTAAATCGTCGACAAATTTCCATGCGTGACATAATTATTCGAATACATCACGGCCGGGATAATACAGGTCTCATCGATGCGCCGTACATTTTATACGGTGCGGCACTCGAGTTAGTGCAGTCGCGAAAAAATTCCACCGAGCAGCGAGCAGCGATACGCGCTGATTACATTGAATAACTTGCAAATATGTCTACACGGGCGAGCTGCGGCTTATTTATTATTTGAGGTACAAGCGCGTCGGTCCGAGATTATACACTTACGCGAGTTATAGCGAGCAGTGCTCCACGATGCGACTGAAAATCGAAATTTCGTTATATTAATAAAGCTCGCGATTACTTAGGTTGCGCCAAAGAAAAGCAAAAGAAAAGCACACATACGCGCAAAGGAGTTTCGGCGAAGCGTCGATACGCTCCACTATTAATAACGCGAGCGTAATCATCAATCGCGGAGCGAAGGAGAGAAGAAAAGTGCAGCCGTCCTATATGGGATACAGTCGCGCAGAGCTGGACTCGGGTATCGCCACCGTATCTGGGACGTGTATAAATATATGGAGTACCTATATATACGTATAGATACAGGCACGGCACCGAGCTGCAGTAACAACGTTGTAATTTGCCGCGCGCTCGACTCATTGGCGGTGCAGCGCTGCTGCGACTTTATACCCCCGAACGTGATTCGAGCGAGAGCTGCTCGTGGCAGCTTACACGTCTATATACTCCACGGCCTCGGCTGACATTGAAATTCGTGTTCTTTTTTCCGGCCTCTATGGATGTGTAGGAACAAGTGCGGCGCAATCTGCAGCTATGTACGCATTATGCCGCGCCGCGACGGTACTCGTTATATACTGTTTACGCATTCGCTCGTTCGTCCGCCTTATCCGCGCGATTCACGAGCTCGCCCTTTCTCGCTGCCATTAGGCCGGTTTATTGCGCGCGCGCGCGCGCGAATAGAGTGTGTGCCGATCGTCGAGCCATAAATGCAGCGGCTCCTACTTGGCGATCCTTTCGATCGGCTTTTATTCTGCGCAGAGCTACATCCTGAACAGGCCTGACCGCAGACGACTCGACACGCGCTCGCCTTCTCTCTCTCTCTCTCTCTCTCTGTCGCTGCACCAACGCCAACAAAGATACGATATCGCCTCGACGAAACGACCGCTCGACCGATACGATCTGGCGCACTCGTTCGACGCGCTCCTTTTGCTTTCTCGCGCGGCAGCTCGCATAGCGCCGTGCTCTGATTCCCTTTTCGTGTCGCGGCTCACTGCCGCCTCGCGATCATCGGGATCGCAGCCGATCGATGCCGATCATCGACTTGTGGCTATGGAACTGCGTATAACAGTCGCTGGGTTGGTACGTTGAAGCACGAGTAGGAAATTGACTACGAGCAAATTTTCATATAATTTCAACTGTAACACCTCGACTCTTACAGCTAAATAAATTAGTTCATACCCCCTGTTGTATACTTTTTAGAGTCCAAGCGTCGGCATGATCCAGACTCTGACACGAGCTCGTTTGGCCGGATCGAGAAAAATGCGCCTGAAATATCTGGACTCGAGCGTGAAATGTATCGTTATTAAAATGTCCACTCGCGGCTTTACGCAATCGGTTACGAGTACGAAGTCAGAACGATCTGTGTCACAAGTATCAGAAGCTACACGGCTATTTTAACAGCATTAGTTCGACGCACAAAAAGCCTTTTCATCTAGTAAACCCGCTGAAATAACTTTCAAAGCAGAGGTGATTCTCGATTCTCAATGTAAAAATTATAAGTTATAAATTTTCCGTTAACGCTCCATACCATCGGTTTGTTTTATGTAATTTACGTCATTAATTATGAAGATAAAGGGGTAGACGCCTCGAATGGTGATTATGGCACTGGCCTCAGCACCGTATGATTTCTGGTGGACCACGCGTTGTTACATATCTCGGAGGACGCGTGTGTGTGGGGCGACGCGAGCTGCTGTACGCGTCTGACCTCGACTTGGAAATGTATCCTCGTGATTATCAAGCACACGACACTGACCTTATACTCACTTTTTCGTACATAATATGTATGCGTATATAGGTGTGTAGTTCTTTGGCTTGCTCGACAATTAAACAGCTCGCAAACGACGAGCAAGTTTACGAATGTGTTGACGTTCGCTGTCGACCGATTGCCGAATGCATTCCAACGAGTGATCTCATTTTTTTTATTTTTTTTTTTTTCATCAAATTTGATGCCTTTTGTGTAGCAACGCAAATCCTTGAATTTGCTGATAACCATCTAAATTTCGGTTGAACTTTTTTAATTCATTTTCGCGCTGTATTTCTCGTTGTACAATCATGGTATTTCCATTATTCGCTAACTGCTTCATAAAATACGTATATAAGCTACGTATTTATATAATATACAAAGAAGCTGTTTGATTTAATTAATTATTTCATCGAATTTGACTTTGATACATTTTTTATAGTTTTTAAAATTTTTGAAAAATAATTGGTTTAAATAAAAGAAATCCGTATTTACAAATAGCAGGCGGTGAGAGCTCTGGATTCGGATTGCGTAATTGAAAAATAATTTTTGCTGCCGATCACGCATTACAAAATTTTACTCGTTAATACTATAGCTTCCGAGTTACGATTATTGTATCAGACTTTTTAATCTTCGTTTTCAGTTCATGTCAAAAACGTTGTAGTTACTGTATTATAAAAATTTTCAACATTCAGCGTTTTACGTATGTATTTTATTTAGTACGTTTGCTAACTTAAAGTCGCGGTACGGGCGGTAATCATTTCATTGGCTAATATAAAGCTCGATGCAAAAAAATTACATGAGTTGGAAAAGCGTACTGACGCAGTATTTATGCACTACGAATGATGAACTTTTGAACGTGTAAAAAAGGAATCCGCAAAAGAATGCATGACTATATCAAAATACATAGCAGATCGTTCAGGTCTTGGACGTGCGTAAATGTTACATTATAGTGGCGCAATGAAATGAAAAGGCATATTCGTATACAGGACCTTCATTCATACAAAGAGCCAATAACGACGCCAATAAGTAATGTCAAAATAATTGATAGATTTCTTAGTAAACAATTTTTGTTCTGTATTTGCTGAATATGATCGATCATTAATCGTTGGCTTTTGTCGATTAAATCGTCATTACATGCCTTCGAGCCCATGCGTATGTTTCAATTTTTGTTTTTTTTCGCGTTATCTACGGGTATCACCTTGTCTTCATTACGAAACGCTCGGTACGCAGGTTTTTATTTTTTTTTTATAACAGGTGCTTCGTTCGTTCATATGAATTAATTTTATTATTACTTTTATGAAGATGTAAAACTATAACAAGAAACTTTAAACCCGCGGGTAAACTGCTTTTTACAAGTTCTCAAAGTAAAGATCTTGATATAAATTGCTGATCGATGATAGCACCATATTTTTCATTAATTTTGATGGATCTTTAATCGAATGCCTTCGACAATGAAAAATTGAAAAGAAATGAAAAGCTTCGAACGAGTGAATTAATATTAAAGAAAAATAAACTTACTTTAAGAATAAATAATTAAATTATTCGCATTTCATTGAGAGTAATTGTAGTAAAATATTGTTTACAGGTTGTGCTACAAATAACTCTACTATGGGGAAATGGTTCAGCCTTGCCCATTCCAATCCCTGCGAAGAAAAATGACATCCTGGCGGGCACGGACTTTTTGTCGGTCTTCATCAACGGTGCCATGGCTCCCAGGCCGACGCGACGACGTCTGAGTCTTCGCCGCGGACACTCGGCAATGCCCGACAACGTCGCGGCCGAGTCGAAGAGCGACGAGGCCAACATCTTCCGCATCTCGCGGGCGCCGATCACCATCAAGCCCACTCCCCCGAAGCCGAGGACGACGTCGAGCCGCGACGATAGTATCCGATACTATCCGATCAGTCACAAAGTCGACCTGGACAACGCCCATCACAGTTTCGAGACGATCGTCGATGACCTCGGTAGACCCGGTGATATATCTACCAAGATCATATCGAAATCGAGAGATAATTATCCGGTCGCGAGGAAGCAGCCTAGTTATAATAAAACGTCAAATAAGTTAGTTAAGCCCGTGAACCAAAAAATAATAGGTGTAAGCGTGACGTCGTCGGTCGATGCCACACCCCACAGAATCAAAATCGAGTATCGCAACCCGGCGGAGATGTCGTCGATGTCGAGGCCCACCGCGGCAACGAAATCGTCCCCGAGCCTGACAACGATATACTCGACCTCGAGTCAAGTCTCCGTGTCGTCCGCGGCTCCGGCCACAACGAGAACGACGGAGAAAACGAGCTCGACGAGCGTCACCACCGCGAGGCCCGCCAACGCCCTGGTGACGGAGGAGCTCGACCACATCGTCTCCGAGTCCAACCGAAGCGAGTTCAGCGTCGACGAGAAGGGCTCGCAAACGAGCAGCCACGAGAGCAACTTGGTGACCCCGGTGCCAGGGCCGGCTTCCAAGGGCAAGGCCAGCTCGGCGGAGCCTGGGCCCGAATCTCACGAGGACAGCCGGGACTCGGCCACCAGCCATTCCGAGCAGATCGAGCACAGGTACGAGTACGAGCTGTCCAATGGCGCCGAGACGAAGCCGGGTGGCGAGGCCTCGTCGGACGCCAATCGGCTGCCTCTGCTGAGGAGCCAAGGCCGCAAGGTCGGCAGACACTACGAGGACTCGTCGTACAATCAGCCCTCGGAGATCTACAACGTTCGGCAGAACGGAAAGTCGTACGACCCTCAGCATCCGAAGATCTACGGGGAGCCGTCCAAGGTCTACAGCGAGCCAGCCAAGGTGTACTCGGAGCCGGCCAAGGTCTACGGGGAGCCATCGAAAGTTTACGGCGAGCCGTCCAAGGTCTACTCGAAGCCCGAGAAGGTCTACTCGGAGCCAGCTCGGGTCTACTCGGAGCCGGCCAAGGTCTACTCGAAGCCGGCCAAGGTGTACGGCGAGCCGGCGAAAGTCTACGACTTCAACGGGCAGCCGGTGGGCGGCCACGAGATGGGCAGCGGAGGCGAGCCCGAGGAGAAGAACTACGAGGTCGACGAGGCCGTGAGCGTCGGCAGCAACGGCAACATCCACGGACTGCAGCCGTTCACCGAGGCGAGCAACATCGAGGAGGACGGCCACAAGGTCGGCTACGTCGTCGAGGGCCGCAACTATCGCAAGTACCGGGTGGAGGAGCGTACGGCCGACGGCTTCATCGTCGGCGAGTACGGCGTCGTCAGCCACGACGACGGCTCGCTCCGGGGCGTCAGGTACACGGCCGACGGCACCATAAACCCTCGGCTCATCTACGACGCTCTCATGAAGTTCCTCGCGCTCTGATCGAGCCCTGTACATGGACGTCCTTGCGGACTCTTCCTTACTGCCGATCGAGCGTCGTTACGTGCACTCATCCTGTTGTAAAAATAGCGAAAATTGTTCTTCTCTCACGTATATGGAACGTGCGCCAGCTGCCTGTGCCAACGCTAAAGTCTTTGCAGAAAGAGCATGGCTTGTGATAAAGGGAAAATTGAGGTCGAATCGCGCGAACGTGTACGTCGTGCAAAACATACGTAATGCCAAATACTCGATCCTTCTTAGATCGAATAATGTACTATGTTGTTATTTATTCTAATGTACCATAGCCAATTGTCATGTCTGTTGCGCTTACGATTACGAATGATATACTTTCTATGAAGACTTACGTTGGCGATTCGCATACACTGTAACGGGTTTTCAAGTTTGTCTTGTGTGCCTGCCTGGGTGGATGTATTTTTTAATGCACATTTGTCCGTGTGCTCGTGTGTATTTGATATGCTAACGTTCATTATACTCAATTTCATTGCCATCGTGTCTTGATGACCGAACGACTGATTTTATTATTCTTTAATCTCATTTTGTTCATTTTTTTATTGCTTTACTACTTTTAAGAATGTGCATATCCCACGAACATTGTTGTAGGAACTCGAAAGTATCTTGATTTATCGAGCAATGTCAAACATCTTGATTCAAGATTACTTACGTATTCATTCACCTAATTGCAGTATTAATTTGATATTACTACTTCAACGGCACAGTTTTTATTTCAAAACGAAAATTTTTAATCCTACATTATTTGGATTTACAAAAAAAAAAAACATATTCCTACATTACCAATCTTAGACAATTTTTTGGTTCTGCTGAAATGCTGGGTTATTTGTCATTTTAGTTGAATCTCCAAGTCATGATAAATTTAACAACTTTCTATTCCATCATTACGTATACTATATTTTTATGAATTATAAATGCTATGATTTTGTGTTATAATTGTCATAACTACAATATGATTACATGTTTTAATATGCGAAAAATGTTTGAGACACATACACGATGGTGTGTTGTAGTGTTATTTTAAAGCATTAAGAATGAAACATGAACTTGCTATTGCGACGCAAACTATTAATATCCCATTATGTTGCAATTTAAATAAAATTTTTGCATGCACGCAGAAAAAATTAATTTCAAATTATAATCAATAATTATTTTTTGTTAATTAATTATAGTAAATAAACTTCATTTTTCTGCGTACATACATCATTGAATTAATTCGTTGCAGTAGTGATTCTTATCATGTTTCAATATTGAATTATTTATAAAGTTTTAAATTTTCTCAAAAACAGTTTCAATTTCATTTTATCAAATAATGCTTAGATTTTTAAGTAGGAAAAATATTATTAATTATCAGTTATTTTATTGATAAAAATGCTTTTCTCGTTTCAGGCTTTCATTGAAACTCATTTTTGGATTATCTCTAAATTAAACATGTAAATAAAACTTATTTGTATTTTAAGCCATAAAAACTTCGATGAAATATGAATGAAAAAATTCAAACGTTTATGTTTAATTAATCAAAGTGAAAATTATTTCTTGGCTTATGCGTAAACAAAAGTTATGATTATTCAAATGTATCATTTTATGTACTATTATTTAATATAAAAATTCAAAATAATGCTTTGTTTGTGTTACTTATTTACGTATTTTATCCTTATTTTTCATTAAATAATTGAAAATGAAGTTATTATTCAATAACTATTTAACTCATTCGGCCCTTAATGAAAGTTCGTAGTTTTTGAAAGTAAATATTGTTTCAAGGCGGTTTTTATTCTTAATAATATCTTTTCAATTCACAATTGAATTGAGATATTTATCTTATATAAACCTTTCTTCTATTCTTACTAGGATGTTTGAGGTGTTGCCAGCGTACAGGCTTATAAAAGTTTTTTAATAATTTATTGGAAAATATCCTATCATAAAGTGGCAGGTCCCAACATGATTTTATAAATCGTCAACCAATTGAAAAGGCGAGTCATGACTTTTTTCTCTCAATATTGACATGGGTTACCAAGATGGAATTTTAGCTGTAGTTACTGTGTACCCACATACCTCCGAGCGTGCCACGAGATGGCCACAGCTGACAGTCAGTGTTTGTATAAGCAGACCCTCAGGACTCAGGTATAAGTTTATACATTGTACATTAACTATTAATGCGGTTCAAAATAATCCAAGGGTTTCAAAACTTCGTTTTATCAATTTTAATGACTTCAATTTCACAAAATAAGAAACATGAAGCAATTTTTAGAGGTTGCTCAACGAGTCTTTTGATTTTCCATTTAAATAACATTAGGATAAGTAATTTTTTCTCTTTAATCTTCTGTAGCTCTGATTGGTCGAATTTATTTGGACAAAACGGTCATAAAGTGTAATTTACAGAAAAAATAGCAACTTCCTAAAATTAAAACTGAAAAATTGACATCTAAAAATTACTGTTTTAGTTAAAAAAAAACGCGAAGTTTTTTATTATTAAAATAATTATTCACGATTTTAACTACGTTTAAACGCATTTTAAACATTGCCATGGGAAATGAGAGCTTCCTTGTTTTTCGGAATATGTGAGATTTTTTCAAACGTTAATTGCACAAGCTGTACAGTTTTGAAAAAATGATACTTGAGTCATTTTGTGTCAAAAAGAAGTTAATATAGGAAACGTGGTATGCATGTGAAGCATACATGATGAATAAGAAAGGGTTCATTTAATCAATAAACTATTGGAATTTTAATTTTTTCAGTATCAATGTTTATAGATTCGATTAGATGTGTTTATCAGTATTTAAAATTGTACATGAAAATTGTTTTGCGTATTGAAAAACGGTGAATAAATATTCTACTATCTTAAATAAGTAGTACCAACATCGAATGATATCAAATGTGAAAGAGAAAAAAAACGATTAATGAGTGACTAGTTTTCTTTATAGATGGTCGAATTTCTTTCGAGTTTACATTTTTTCTAATCATTATTAACTCTTCTAAGACGGGGTAAAAAGAAAATATGCAGTTGAATTAGGCTTTTTAAAATTAGAGGTAACTAAATATGTAAATTGCTGTAATTCAAATTGAGTTAATTTAGTAAAAATTATATTTGAATAATTTTACTCTAGTTATTCAAGTTTTCTTCATTACATCTCGTCTGATTGCCTCGAAAAGAAAATTAGAAGACAGCGTTTTTCTCATTGGTGCAGAATCTTCGATGCGATTAATGGAATTTATGTTTGATGAAAAAATTGTCAGGTCGAAAAAGGGCAAGATAATGGTATTGGTTAGTTACATACACTTGGCCGTTTCCCAGTCAATATTAGTATGCGTGTGCGTCCCCGCAGCACAGGAATACACTCGGAGCCGGCTCGTGTCGAAGCACTTTCCGGAGACAAAGGGTTTAAAATCAATCAGCGGGTTCTCACGATGTCGCGCGCGCGACACGCCGAAAGCTCCGCCAGTCTAGGAGCAACCCGACGTGCTCGGGCCGGTAACGCAGGGATAACGCTTTGCCGACTCGAAGCCGTTCTCCTGTCGATGTCAGTCTCACTCTGTGTGTGTGTGCAAACACGGCCACGCGCTTGCTCCAGCTCCGCCAGCGGTATATGGCCATAAAGCAGCGTAGTTGGCCGCCCACTTGAAAAGAGCTCTCGGCTGCCTCCTCGCCGTGCAAATAATTGAAACCCCATAAGCCGCGCGACACTGCGCGTCAGCCCGGAATCGCGTGTCCGCATGATGTTCATTGGCTCTGCCTGCTACTGCCGCTGCATACGTACATACGCGCGCTCGCGTATAAATATGAGTGTGTTAAGCCTCCCTCGAGGGCCACACGTGACTTTGCATGCTGAGATTTTTCAGCCCGAACGCGTTTACGTTCTTGGCTGCTATTTGTAATATAATGCACGCGTACAGTCGTCGCACGCGCACTAGACGCTGGATAAATAAGCGCACGTTGCAAAAGTGTCTGGCCGCTTTAAAATCAACGCGGATACATGTGTAGAAAGATGAGCTTTCGGCGATTCAAGAAAATAAAGGGGATAAGCGCGTGCGTGACATCGAGGGATGCGCTTGATAATCGTTTGCAATATATGCTATTATTCTTTTGTCAAGCTTATACGATTGCTCCGATCTGGCTACGGCAACTTGATCTAACTGTCACGTTTTTTCTTGCGTCGGTGGGATCCCTTGCGTAAAATTTATCAATTTTTTCGTGACTCGGTTACTTTTTCGATATAACAGCGCAATTGAGTTCATTAATACCAATATTTCAAAGCCAAACTAATGTGAAAATAACATCGAAAGGTGAGTGATACAGTATATTAAGAGGTAGTGCGCAATAAAAATTGTTACTTTAAAACTAATTGAATTGAAAATATAATACCAGTGGAACTTCTCGGGGACATTATAGAAAATTTTGATGAAAATATTAATGTTTGTTGGACTCAAAAGTAAGTAACTAAAAACTCTGAAACGAAGAAGTGAATGATCAGTGTTAAGGGACATTTGGATGCATAGTAGTTCGTAGCATTTTCTTTCCATGTCTTTATCGAGTACAATGCGAGAGAGAAGTTAACGGTTTACCGTGCAACAACTATAAACACTCGCATAATATATATTTTGTATTAAAGAAAAACCGTAATTTTTGCTTTCATGTGTTTATCACACTTACAAAGGTATGTTTTGAAGCCCGTCGATGGTTCTCATTTCATGTGGTTTCAATAGCTATAGAGTTGCAATTGAAACTGCTATACAACGCAATGTCTTGTCTAATATTGCATTTTTACAATTTTGAAACATTTATGTGGTGGTTACTGCTTGTGCTGCTTAAAAATTTTGGCGATTTATTGTAAAATCGGGCAAGAAATAATAAGTTGTGACTTGTGATTAGAATTTTTTTTAAAATAAATAAAACTACTTGAATAGGCGAGTGAAAACCAAGTCAAAGGGTGTGATATAAAGATAACGCAGATTGTATACGTTTACCGCGACATCCATTGAGAACGGAGGTAAGGCAAAATTCATGTGGATAATGTAGATTACAAAAAATTAATAAATCTAATACAAATAACAAAATTGTTTCTTATGGAAACCTCACCTCTCAAAAGTGAGCACTTCTAGATAATGATCAATCTCTTTGTGATTTCGCTATCGGAAAGGGTGGAGAAATTTTTTTTCATCATGATTTAAATAAACAAAAAGTTTTCAGGTGTCTACTTAGGGAGTGACAAATTAATTTGCACTCATAAAAAAGGCGGATTCTAAGTAAGGTAAAGTTGCCCTTGAATATCAATCCCCTTGTACGTGTTACATGGCGTCACTCCTTGCTAGCTCATATCAATAGGTGCGCAAGTAGACGCTTTTCTACTCCCTTACAAATAGCAGCAGCAACTTCTCTTTCGCTCAGTTTCTCTGAAGAAAAGTACTTACATTATGTACATATTATAAACGTCACTATCCTCTGCCTTTTTTTCAAAACGCGAATAATATTAGAGTAAAGAAAACGAAAAATAAAATGTTAAGCAGATCTTAGATAAAACATTGAATAGACTCGTATTTTTCGTCTTGTATGTGGCATTAAGCTCAGAAGAATTAGAGGTCTTTTATTCAAAGAAATTCTTGCTAAAGAGCACGAGGGCGGGAGAGCAAGTGCTAACTAAAAACTAAGCTAAAAATGTCATCGCGGCTATGATTTTTCGGCTGTATACTAGATGAATGTAGAACTCAAGAGGTAGGCCAGCAAGATCATTATTCCTTCGAAAATATTTCGAGATTATTGGTTTTCAAATAAAAACGGACAAAAAGTGCTTTGTCAAAAATAATCTGGAAACAATTGTTCAAAAAATGAGGAAATGAAGAGACGAGGCGCGGTTATCACGCCCATCGATCATCATCGACGTTTTAAGCGCTTCATAAAGAACGTCGTGATTTTCGGAGCAATACTTAACAATCGACTAAGTAGCATAGACTTTGTCGTACTTAATAACGCAGCTTTCTATTAATCGCTAACACAGCTGTCGTTCATTGTCCTGACGACGATTGACACGGAAATCGCACGAGCCAATTATTACAAAGACTAATTCTCAAAAATGCTATGGCGTTTTTATCTTATCTCTTGATTTTCAATGATTTCATTCAATTCACTCGGTTTTGAACCACGCCAAAAATTTTATATGAACATGAAAAAAGTAAAAAAATTATTTCAACTTTTTTTCTCTCTTTTTCTCTAGCTGTGTGTCTATTTTGTACTTTCGAAATCATCTTTTAAATACTCATCTCTACGTGTAAACAAACACCTTATGTTTAAATACATGTAGGTATATGCTTAGAAGGTATATCAGCGCATATTATATGCACAAGAAACAAGAGCCACAATACGAAGAGACAATAGCTCGAAGACAAAAAGGCTTAAAGTACACGCGCTCGAGATCTTAAACAGAGAGAATTTTTCCCACAAGTTAGAATAAAAAAAAACAGAAAAGGTAAAAGCGCGCCCATGCGGGCCTACCGAGCTCGAGCACGCATTTCGAGACAAGTGCCTCATTTCGGCCGATGAAGAGCAAGAGTTTCGGCTTACCTGTGCCTTGGCACTTGTGCACCGCAAGTACAATCCCGCAGGACTGTAACAGCATTAATTTCGATACATCTCGCTCTCATTCTCTTTCTCTCTTCTTTTTTGGCATGAACGACGAAGGCGAGCTACGCTTCTAGAAACACTTGCCCGCGCGCGCCTTGAGTAAGAATATTAATGTCACATGTGCAGTAAGTGAGTGCGCTGAGTACGCCCTGTCAAGCTTTTGTGTCTGCAGAAATGATTTTGGCCTTTCAGTCGTGCTATGTGTGCGCGTGTGTTTTTATACGCCCCACGAAACTCGTGAATTCGCTTGTGCGACACTTAATCATCTTGCACCCAAGGCAGAAGAAGAATCATTCAGGTAGAAAATCGTTGTTACTACTGCTTCGCCTCTATAACTTACAGCTCTAAGATAAAGTGCTTATCTGTTGAAATCGTTGTATTGTTACGTAAGTTGACAGTAATTGATGTGTGTGTCAAAGTGTACGTCGATCGAGATTCAGAGCTAAGATTCTTAATTTTTTTCTAGGGGGGCTAAGAATTGGCGAATTCTTTTCCATGAATACAGTAATAACGGGATGCCATGTTTCGGGTGTAAATTACTTTTTTTTTCATTGATTATCCCCCTCGACTCTGCTATAAGAATATTACTAAATAATTAATGATAAGTTCAATTAAAGAAGGTGCACCCATGCGAGTACAGACGATATGATACATCAGAAAGCTTAAATAATAAATGATTAAATAACATTGGGAGATAGGTAATAATATGCATTAGGTACTATTAATCGATGCGGTCAAAGGCACGACCAGTTCATCCCAGTCACGTGTCAAAAAATTGTCTACGAAGTTCATTCGCAAAGCTCGAACGAAGGGTACACTTTTATTATCGCAATAAGCACGCGCATAGGGTGAACTGGGATACGACGGCGCCCTGCCGAATGTAGTTTGTTTACTGTAAGTCAAGTTTCGTATTTCATCAAATTTGACGCAAAAATTTTACATTGAAAAAGTATGATGCCTATCAAGAGGTAAAAGGACTCTTTTCATAGAGATCTGAAGACATTTTTTTCAATTCTCGTGCACCTTAAAAATTGTACGTTTTTCAAAAAAAATTAAAATGTACCTGAAAAGATAAAAGTATCATTTTGCGCTTTACAAGTACATTTTTAATTGTTGGATTTTTAATTACGATCAAAAATTTCTTACTCGCAGCGCATTAGGGCAGTCGCCCCCTACGTCGAACGTGTAGTTGCAACGCGAGGGAAAAGTGCACCAATTTGCTTACCTCACATAAGTCCTAAGTCACTTAATAATACAAGACAAAGATGATGTACACGTTCCACAGGCAGGTATATAATTCATATAAATACGTATGCTCGCTCGTGCGAGTGTATATATACGTGCAGACCATATTGGCAAGAGAGCGTAGTGGCCGACGCACGGGGGGCACAAGGGGGAGGACGAGAGGAGTAGGGGGGAAAATTGGAGTTTCACCCCCTCGAGGCACGCGCAAACCGTAGCAGGTATTTCCTATATATACGCGAGCGAGAGAGAAGAGAATATATCGTTTATTCGTAGGTAGAGAGAGAGAGCCAGTCATTGCGCCGTGCTCGTTGACTAATGATAGCCATCTGCGCGACGACGATCGTGACTGATAATGTTCTCTCTCTCTCTCGAACTCGGGAGCGCGAGCGGCTATGTATACGGGCACGCGCGCGCTCCCGTGTTCGCGTGTGTGTTCGTGGCGTTGCTCCGGGCCTGGGGTTTGCTCGGCTCGGCCGCAAAAAAAGCGCAGCTACAGCTTTTCCCATTATTCGGACATCTCTTTCGGTCGTGTAAGCTGTATCAAGTACGCGATCCTAATGATTTCGGTTAATGATCTTTTACGCGAATCTTTCCTCGCCGTTGTTTGTATCAGTATCATATCTCACCGGCTACGTTTCATCTCTCACGTTCAACTTTTAATGATACTAGAGCTGGGGTGCTCTGTGATCCTTATTTTTCTTTGATTCATCGAGTTTCAAAAACTGACGAATCAATTTTGTTTCGAGATTAATTACTTTTTTTTTATCAAAAAAAGGAGAAAGATAGAGTGAAAATACAGAGTTTGTTGAGCAAAAATAAACTCCGAATTGACCATTCTGTACTCTACACGTATATAATGTATTATTCGTATTCTACAAACACCTGATGGTTTAAAAAGTAATGTGCTGCAGGCTTTAAAAGAGCAAGTACACATCGAATCGTAAAACCGCAAAGTACGGCATAGAACAGAACTCAAATAATATAAATGTACATAGTGTATGCAAGGTGTCGATTCGTCCAGTCATAGTTTTTGACCAGAATCATGATCCATCGAGTACACTTACTGCCAGTTATTCATACGTATGGTTTTGCTCCGATGCTATACGATCGCTGCACTACTGCGCGCGCGCTCGTGTGGGCGAGAACAGCTGCCAGCTGCTATATGTATATACCACATAGAGCACTTTCAAAGCAGGCGGAGTTGACCGGCTACGCGGAGGCGTGGTACATCGAGAGACAGAGAGAGAGAGAGAGTATCCCCCGACTTTCGATCCCCTCTCATAACGTCTTGTTCAGGAGCTTTGGCGTTCGACTCAGATACCGAGCGCGCTGTGTCACGCAGCGAAGCGATGGTGTTTATAAGCCGGAGAATAAATACACCTGCGCATCGAGCGCCTTCGCAGCCAAGACGCAAAAATCAAGGGTAATATATTGCATCTGTAATTTACCCGAGTCTTCGTAACGCGGCTCTATATTATTTATATACTCGGCATTTATAATTCACGCGTATTTATAGCTTCTTATGTGCATTAGATTGCAGCTGTCGCAGAAGCTCCGATTTATACCTTCACATTATTGTAAACCTATATCAAAAATGTAAAGTGTTTGATTAACTTATAGCGTGCTCGAGTCTATTTTAGATGATTCACTGGTATTAAGAAAGATTTCAGAAATGCTCAAGTCTGGTAAAAGTAAACAGCTTTTTCTTTTTTCGGGAAATTTTTATGCTCGATATGTCTTTCAAAAAACGAAGCTCATTGCCAATGAATTATCAACGGTTTTCTTCTATGGCTATCGTGGTTATTTATGAAAGTTATAAAAAAATGTTCTATTCATCATTTTAAATAAATAAATTTTCATTTGCCTTAAAATATCATTACCTTTATATTTTTATTACCTTTACATGACATCGATGCCTCCTAGCAGCAAGATGCTAGTTCACTGGACAGAGCAGCATTGTGCCAGTTTAATTTTCATTCGGCACAATACTATTCTAGCGCTTTCTTCAGCGAGATGCTACTTCAGCGTTCAGTTCTGTAAGATACTATTTCGGCAGCCCGTCTAAAAAAGGACCAAAACCTTACCTTGGCTATAGATTACACTTTTCGATAATTTAAACTGTTTATGCTTGAAGCCTTAAAGAGTTAAATTTGCTCCTTTAACGAGTGAGGTTCATAACTAACTCGTTTTGATGAAGTACTAGAATTCAAGCTGAAAACGCAGATTACTCTCTTTAAAAAAGTATGATGTTTTACAGATACTCCGTAAGTTCTAGCGCTTCATCGAAACGAGTTTTTGAGAAAAAACACTAAGAGGGAATCTCAGAAATAATGTTTAAAACATTTCATATTGAACATTCGAAAGTAACAAAAAATGTTATATAATGCATTTTTAAAATTAAACCTGTATTCATGATTCCGTTATTTAAATTATTTTCAAATAATAATTTAACATTCGATTGTGAAAACATAGTGACTTCGAAAAAAATTGATCCGCTGAAACAATGTTTGGCACAGATTTGAGTTGCTGTCACGATAATTCTTATTCATTTAGTTTTCTTAATTATTGTTTGATTTGAGCAACACCTTTAATGGAAAAAAATTGAAAAATGTGAATAAGGTGTCAATTGGAAAAGAGTAAATCGACACCTACCAATGTCCAATGTTGGTATAAATTCAAATGTAAGTAAAAAGGCAAAGAGTCTGGAGAAAGCAAGCGATTGCAAAAGAGAAGTAGAAGAAGGAAGCTATAGGGAGAGAAAGAGAGTGAGTGGGCGAGAGAGGATAAATCGCGCGACGATAATGGAATTCTGAACGGGGTGAGACCCCATCAGTGATAGTCTCACTCTTGGCTGACAACACCAGCAGCATAATGTCGTCAACGTTGTCGTTCGCCTTTCTAACAGCAGAGTGTAGTGTCTATATAGTACACGGACTCGAGTAAGTAAGTAAAGTCTAGTAGGGGATCAAGAGCCACACGGCACTCGCGACAACGACTGATGCTGATGCTATGCGTCGAGCGAGATAAAGAAACATTTTCCACAATCCATTCTATTTCTTTACATTTTTTTTATGTATATTACATATGAGCCATCTTATTGATCATTTCTCTGACGATAGAACAAGTTTTCTATCGTAGAAAAATTGATACGCACAACTCGATCTAGAATCTATCTATATACCAGTAGATTAAGCGAGCGAGAAAGAGAGGGGGAGTGGGTGGGATTGGGAGCACGGAGTACATGCACGAGAATTGAAAAGCGAGAGCTCTTGGTACGCCATAGGGATATATTATATGGTTGGAAATTGATTTGATTATAAGCCAAAGTTGCGGAGAATGGGAATTCGTGTGAATTCGCTCGTCGAGCTAACACGTGTTTAATGCTCGATAGCAACAGCCGCTGTCGACTGTCGAGTGTGAATCACGAAATGCACTGACGTTTTCCACCCTAGCTAATTCAAGCGTGTGATGGGTGAGAGAGGCAGCGAGAGAGAGAGAGAGAGCAAGAGATAGGGAGGGAGGCGTATATACTATTCGGCGTGTACGAGAATTACTCGCTCGTTCGATTAACACCGACACGTACGGCTTTTTCGAGCGACAGACTTATGCTACACGCCGTGTCCTCTCCCTTTCCATTAAACACTCATCATATGCCGATATATATACCCATAGCTACTGCTACTCAGCACCAGTGCTTTTATTATTTGCACTGAGCAATTTAACATATCAAGGATTTTTACCAATTCAAATCGTTTTATTTTTAATTGTTATGCAAATAGTGTTTGCAAGTTATCACAATGACAATGATTCTCTTTGGGGATTACTAAAATACGGAATTATGAATCGTTGTTTTAAAATGCCTCATATCTTGATACATTCTTAGCTTTCATTCTATCGAGAATCAAATTTTTTTCAACAAAGTTATGGATTGTATGTACTGTGTGCGCATAGAAGAGAATTTAAATAGAATTTTTTTAGATTAGCTTAGTTTGTTTAAAATCGTCGAATGATCATAATCGAAATGGTTACTGAGTGAAAAATACATATTGATTACTTTCAAAAACGTGGCATCATTGTTGAATACTGTTATCTTGTAAAATAGAAAAGTGTTTTTGTATATTACTCATTCAATTTTTTTGTTGAAAAAATATTTATATTTTACAAGATCGTATCGTCTGGCTAAAATAACTAAAAATCACTTTATTAATTTAACCTAATGAGACATTTCATAGACTACCTTTTTAAGCAATATCAACGAATTTTTCTTGAGAATATTACGACTTGCTATCATGTAAGAGCAATGAATCTCTACGTGCAACTACAAAAAATAGACTTCGATACACCTTGAGGTTTTTATTGTATAGATAAGATTATATTTTAAATTGTGTACGCTGTTTCATAAACTGCTCGGAATCTTGATCTCCACAAAAAATTAGTATATCATTGTAAAAAAAGAAAATCGTCGCTAAAACTCCAAGTATTTGTCATAGATTTTTAAAATTTATTTCCAAAATTATTATAGAAATTATTCGCTACGTTCATTCGTTCATTTGTAAAAGTTGTATTTTGGACTTTGGGACAAAAGCATAAGCACGTTTACCTACACCGCTTGGGCGGTAGGGTTTTTCCCGAGCCCTGGAAAAGACAGAGACTCGTGTTGCTGCTAAACCATGGTAAGCCCACGAGGAGCCGTGATCATATTGCCCGCTGCGTAAGTTCGACACAGCCGGCAAAAGCCTCGAGAGGATAATCTATAACCCACTGCAGGTCTTCACAGAGAGCCCTGAAGGCCTCTCGGACTGGCAGTATGCATTCCGAAGGGAACAGTCCGCCATCGCTACCGCCCAATCTGTCTTCGAGGGCAAGAGATGACTGCGTGGAACGATGGAATACTGCACCGTCGTGACTCTGGACATCAAAAATGCATTCTATTATGTGTGCTAGAGTGACATCCTCTCTGCCTTATACCTAATGAACATCCCTAGTTACCTGCTGAACATCATCTCTGGCTACTTCCAGGCAAGGACATTACTGAACGCGATATACGACACCATCCTGAACCTCCCCCGCATAGTGAACATCGTTATCTTCGCAGATGACATTGCCTAGGCCGTCGTTTTCAAGCACCTCTAGCAGCTCAGCCTTGAGACAGCCAACCACAAAACCGAAATTACTGATCATTGGTAGGCGGAGGATAGATACCATAACCGTAACAGTCCAAGGCTGCCGTATCATCTCAGTTCCCTACATTGAATATCTGGGCCTTCACATAGACGCCATGGTGAGCAATGCGAAGCTGACTATTGTAGAGAGGATTCACGCAAGTTAGCTATTGAATTTGAAAAACAAATCTTCAGTTTAAAATTTTTAAAATATCGCACTCCTTTTCACTAGGAGTCTAATTTATGAATTGAGATTTTGTTAAAAAAGGAAAATCTTTTAATGATACACGTATAATCAATATCGAATTTCAACGAGATCGCAGCATCTTAGGCAATGGAAATGTTCTCATGATAATTAGGCTTCGGGTAAAAAGCCTTTACACGTTCATACGCATTCACGCCCTCGTAAAAGCATTCTCATGCTTTCACGGCCAGCATATGGCCAAAAAATATTAGCCCCGCTGCAACACGTTGTCGCGCACGCAGGTATTGCAACGAATCTAGGAAGAAGCATATAGGATTTTCGACAAATTGTCGGTGCGCGCCATCCGATACGCACGAAGGGCGCGCGCAGGCTAGGCCGATCACACGCGTTCCCAGGGAATACGATGATGTAGCAGCGACTCGCCATCAATACAAACATAGGCAGCAGAAGCAGCAGCAACAGCAGCAGAGAGACCACCCCCGCTTCGAGTCATATCAGGAGCGTTCGTCTTTTTTGGGGCTCGCTGCGAGCGCGCAACAGGTCGTCCGACGCACCCATCGCGCGGGGATGAACCGAAAAGGCGCTGTACGGCAAACATATCGCACGCCAGAGCTCGATTGTATAATATGCAGCGTGGGACTTGAGCGAAAAATCGATTAGCGCTTATCATGACCAAGCGTGTGCCACTTTATGCGCAGAAATTTTATGCGCCGTGCGATCGATTGTGCATTACATAAAAACAGGAAGGTCGAAAAACAGGAAAAGAGATAAATATATGAGAGCAAGCCTTGATGTATGCTTTTATTTTGCTTGCGCTTTGATTTTCAAAAAAGCAATCTCTATATTTAGGGCAACATTTATCACGACTATCTTAATTTTTCCCCGATTATTATCGATGATATAACTTAATTTCACCACTTTCTACAGCAATCATTGCGGAGAATCGACTTTTCTACGAATTAACGACTGAAGATAAAAAATCTGAAAGCAAAAAGCTCAAAAGCGAGGCAAACTCTATCGCACGAAGACAATGGAACATCAGATCTCAACTACCCTCATGAATGGCTGTCCACATGAAGTTTGTTCAATATTGTATGAAATAGATATAAGAGGGTTTTGAGAGGTGACGTAACTCGAGCTATATATATTTACAACCTTACGTTTCTGTCAGTCTTGTCCTTTTATATAATTTTATCCACTCCACTTTTATCCGAAGAGAAAAAAAGTTTTGCATTGATGCTAAAGAAAAGAAAGCCCGTGTTCTTTCGCCTCTCCACCTTCTCTCGCTTATTCAATGCTCTCGAATTACGAATCAAGCAGCCATTTTTTTTCTTCATTTTTTTACGCAAGGTGCATGTAACGTTCGATCTGACTGTGATGTTTTACGAGTACGAGCACCCACGCCGGGGCATCGTAGCTAACAGACGAGTCGCAGCTTTTGACGGGGTACTTGTACCGAAACGGCCTACACATTAACAGGTACCTGAGCATTTGTACATAATAATACACCCGGGCGAGTAATCGCTTTTTTTCTTTCTTTGTATTAAATGCATGTATGTATACATGAGTTGGCGAGAGGCTCATTATGAGGCTGAGTGGAAAAAAGTGGGGAAGCTGAGAGAAGAGAGAGAAAGAGAGACAGACATAGGTAGCCCGCCCCGCGTTGACAAAGAGCTTCCGGAGAAATGAGCTGCCACACCAACTAGTCGATTTTTTGTTCCAGCTTTACTGAGCGCATTACGAGACTCGCTTTAACATTTGAGTCAAAATTTCCTTCGAATACTTTACCATATTTTATTATTTTATCTAATGATGCCAGATAGCAGAACTACATTACTATATTAGCAAGTACTTTATATGGCAGTACTATACTGCTGATTTACTATATGATGGCAAAACTAACATCGGATATTAAAACAGCACATTCGAAAATCTCCGAGTATTGATTAAAAATGTTCAAGAAAAAATATTAACTCCGTGTACGATTTTCATATGATAAAAAATTTACGTACAAAATTGCTTGTTAATGGGTTCATTTCAAAGAATCTAATAAGGTCGCCGAAGGTCATCTTTTTTTTACTCTACTGTTATATACTCAGTGGCTGATTAGAAAAATTGCCGCCCCCGCGCAAACTTTCATTAGCCGCTCACGCAAATTCAAAAACAATAATGAAAGATTTTAGTAATTTTGAAGAAAGTTAAGAAAACATTTTTTTGTTTCAAATTGAATTTTTAAATGGTTCCTAAGTTGCTACAACAATATGTTTAGATAAAACATATTGTTATTACCGATCTTGCCTCTCATAGCTGTAATAATCGGTTTGTTAGCAAATTCATCAAAATTTTTCATTTTAATTTTATTACGTGGGGTTCATCAAAAATCTTATAGTGAATTAAACGCTCGTCCTATTCAAAGTTCCAAATAAGACATGAAAAAACTCTTAGCTGATCGTTGCATGGAGGGCTACAAGAACTAAGTTAACAAAATATGCATCAAGAGTATAGTAATTTACAACGTCAGTGTAAAAAGGTGTAATGATAGTTGAACGTCATAAGTTCAGCTCATATACAATCATATCAGTATGATTTTTATTTAAATTGTGGAAAAATATCTATATAAGTATCCATATCTGTGGTGGAAAGGACTAACGAGATAACTCCATTTTTTCGAAATCGAGTTTATGACATGAATTACCTATTTGTTATGTCTACTTTAAGGTACAAGTGTCAAAAAAGCTGAAAATAGCACCTATCGTTCAATATAATACCGTGCGTAACAAGATAAGTCCATTTCGCTGCAAACGATTCCCGGCCAAACGAGATAAGTCCACCTTTTCGAGTTCCAAAATGCGATTAAGAGTCTAGATTGATTTGAAAATGGGAGAAAATGATATTCCAACATACAAATGGCTCTCACACTCTTCGAATGTTGTGAATTTCACTATACAGTTGGTACATTTGATACACGAGGGGTCATTTTCGCAATTTTCAGTGTGGCCTTTTTTCGTTGCAAGATTTGAGATCTGACCCCAGTATAACGTTAAATGAGCTATTTTATCAATGTAAAATCATTACATGAGGTTTTGATCACAAACTAAGTGAAATTATCGATATTGAAAAAAGTGTGACCGCAAAAAGCGGACTTATCTGCTAAGCGGGGAAAGGGCTAAGGAGATAAGTCCATAGTTTTTGCTCCGTATTATCACTATGATGCACCTTTCAATTTCATAAGTACATAGTTCAAAAGATACCTCATAATAGGTAAAAATATCGTAGGTACAGATCTTTAGTCGTCCGCGTCTAGCTAGGCCCTCGTGCGCAACTTAAAACGCGTTTTTCTCGAAAACACGAAAAATGGAGTTATCTCGTTAGGCCTTTCCACCACAAATATATATTTAAAATAGTCAATCATCATTTCTTTACGAAATTGTGGCATGCGTATAATGGACTGTCTTTTGGTGCCGAATCATAGTCCATTTATTTCCAAATTTCTGCTCGCACCTGTCGCACGCATAATCTTTGCGCCCATCGTGAACTATATTTTTTTCCTGATCCAATGAGCTTTTTGACCAAATTTTTTTTCGCAATTTTTGCATGTGTAATCTTTGCGAGCTTCGTGGACAGTCCTTTGGTGCATCAGCAAATTTGATTTTTGTCCAAATTTCTGCTCGCATTTATCACATCCATAATCTTTACGACCTTTGTGAACTGTGTTTTGATGGACGAGCAAGTGCGTTTTTTGTCCAAATTTCTTCTCGCACTTATCACACGAGAAATCTTTGCGACCTTCATGTACTAATTTTTTGTGCATGAGCAAGCTCGATTTTCGTCCAAATTTTTGTTCGCATTTATCACATGCATAATCTTTTCCACCTTGGTGTACTTGTCTTTTGGTGTAAAATAAAATTTTATTTGCGTCCAAATTTTTTCCCACAATTATCACATAAGTAATTTCTTAAAACTTCATGAAATATATTTTTGTGCTTGAGCAATGTTGACTTATTTTTAAATTTTCTCTCGCACTTATTGCATGAAAAATCTTCTTGATCTTTATTTACTAATTTGTGGTTCATAATCAAACTTGATTTTTTCACCAATTTTTTCTCGCACTTATCGCATGCGTAAATTTTTTTATCATTATAAATTGTATTTCGGTATGTTATCATGATCGATTCCAAAGTAAGCACCTCCTGGCAAATATCACAAACGTATTGTTTTTTATTTGAAACAACAATGTGGTGTTCACTCAAATTATTTTTCAAGGCAACTTCTTCAGGTTTCTTCTCACTTGTATTTATTTTGGTGCTTAAAATGAACGATGGAACTTTTTATTTAATTTTAGTGCTATGGTTTGTTTCATCGGGTAAGATAGAATTTATACTAATTTGTCTTTACTGTAAACATGATCAGTGTGTCGAGGGAATATGTTAAAATCGTTTATGATCAATTTGTTTACAATTAAGTTACCGATTTATTTATTTACAATATTTGAAACAATTTAAAATTCTAACTTGTCGACGATTCTTCGAGGAACTTTTGGCCTTCTAAAACTAAGAACTTTAAAAAAATTTCCTGTAACATCGATTCAAAACATCCTTATAACATATCTATTTATATATTATGATAAAATTTTTAATATTTACCCCGAAATTTGCCGCCACTGTTCGATGCCGCCCCCAAACCGTGGCGTGATTGGCTTGCTGCATAACACGCTATTGTATATACTCACATACTATACTACTAGCTTAAAATTTGTTGGTATTTTGACCTATACATAACGTAGATATAACTATTCACAAATTATATATTTATTAATCCCCTTTAATGTTATAAAACGCTAATAACCAAGCTGATTATTGCATAAAATTCCAAAAGAAACATTGAATTATATAATTCGAGTAAACGCGATTTTTTTTAACTCGTTTCACAAACGTATATTGATGCTCACCATCTTTCATACTTTTATAATACGTCATATTTAAATTTTGAAGGAGTCGACGAGCCCAAAATATATTTCATTAATTGCATAAAGGCACGTGCCTAAGATTGATATCTATCGAATCATCGAGATTACCTTTAGGAGAGAAGACGTTCACGAGGCTTAGCCGTCATTACGTCCGTTAGTCGTCCGGAAATATAGTGTCATTTAAATGAGCAGGTTTCTTGTATGATCAAAACGTTAGGATGGGCGTGTTGCAGCTTCGTATTTATGCAAAGCAACGAACTTCTTAACGCGCGCAAAAAGAAGTTGTTTTCTGCAGCCAAGACGTTAGCCGAGACTCCTTGCTTTGCAACAAACAAGGAGGCGGGCAAATTTAGCTAAAGGTGGTTAGAAGAAAAGGTGGAAGCTGTTTTTTCCCTACAAAGACTTTCTCAAGAAATAAAGTCTGTCCGTGATGGTTCACACGGCAAGATGTTGCTTGTTAAAGTTTGAAAATGGTTCAACCAAATATACTATTAAATTTTAATTGTCGTGAGATTCTTTCCATTTCAAAAATATTTTCGTGTTTTCCTATATCATCACTGATACTAGTTCTGAAGAGAAATACCGTCATGATCAGAAAAAAAACATGCTTTACACTCACATCGTAATTTAAAACTTATAAGATAAAATCATTTTTTATTTTTTTATAATTGCGTTAATTTAAGACTGTGTGATGATGCACACTTTACAAGAATACTTGGTACCACTGTTACAATTAATTTGTGTTGTAGCATTACGGGATCTATTTATAGACGTTCGTCTGCCCTTTAAGTACCTGTTCTAGAATTAAATTTTTTGAAAAGTAAAAAAAGCATCAAGTGGATTCCTTTGGTACAAATTGCGCCCAATGAGTGGAGATGTGCCAAAAATGTAACAGTCATCAATTAATTATCGAAAGGATCTATGATTCCGAACAATAGGTCGGTAACAAGTTTTGTTAACGTTGATTGTTTGCATTTTGTACATGGTAGTTAGCGAAAGAGGTTGGAAAAAGCGTGCGAGTGCATGTAAGAAGCTGGTAATAGTCTTTGAAACTCGATTATTAGCTGTAGCTGCAACAAAAGGTCGGTTGGTTGAATTGTAAGGCCTCGACTATTAGAAGGAAAGGAGCATCAGAAAAAGTAAGCGAATGGCTTGCGCGCGAGAAAGTAGAAACAGCAGAAGCAGCAGCAGGAGCAACGACTGCAAAAGAGAGCATGAGAATACGCGGTAGAAAGACGCCTGAATTCGAGGGAGAGAACGAGAAGAAAAACAAGAAGGAGCCGCGCGACGTTCGGGCGCGAGCAAGAAGACGAAAGAGCAAAGAGAGAGAAGGCGGTGCAGAGGGTGACAAGTAGTATACGTATATAGAAAGGACGAAGCGATGCGCAGAAATCAGAGATTCTTATACGCGTCACATCGCCATTTTTAAAGGAGCCCGTACAGGAGCGAGAACTTGTGCCTTTGCTTTCTAACGTGCAGAGCGAGAGCATGGGCCAAGAAACGGCCATCCTGGGCGGAGACATCCGGCTCTCCGGTTACCTTGCTCTTCGTCGAGCAGAAAGAGAGAAAAAAGGCAGCGCGCGCGCGCGAGCGAGAGGCAGTGCAACGTGCGCGACTCGTCTTGGCGGGATAGCTTATACCTACTTCTTGACGGTGGGAACTTCTTGCCCTTACCGCGTCGCGCTCTCTTGCTTCTTCGATCCCGAGCGCAACGACGACGACGACGACGACGAAGAAGCCTTTGAGATCGGTCTGAGAGTTGCTTTCGCCCTCGCGCGTACCGCCTCGCAACTTTACACAATGCGCGCGCTCGTATATATGTACCTGAGCGCGGACTCGGTGCCCCGTGTTATACGAGAATCAAATGAAGAAAAAAAAAGAAGCAGGCCGGGATCGCTTCGCTCTGTACGTATATGCGCGCAGTTACACATGCTCGCGTACCTATACACTACATAGGTGTACAATGTTATATTTTTATAATGTACACCATGTCATTTAGCCTTGATGTCTACCTGATGTGGGTGTAATCACGGACTTTGAATGGCTACGCGCGTTACTCACTTGAGATTTGTTCTTGTATTATGTGTAAGGGAGGCTACTTCCCGCTTTAACTATACTCGTGATACGTACGTTGCAAATAAAAGATGAACATCGATTCGCCGAATCCTTGACGAGGAGCATTTTTTTCTTCTGTAACTCAATTAAACAAATGAGATTTCGATCGAATGAAAATATGGCTTGCTTCATTGAAATCGGCTTCGCTCAACAAAAATGAGTGCCCAAACAAAAGCGCAATAAAAGAGTATTCCTGCAACATGAATCGAGATCTCATATAGCCTCTCATACCGAAATTTTTTCATTTAATGATGATATTCTACAAGGTGTAATGCCGTGTCTTTTCTATTCTATTAATTTCTCACCGCCCTTTTGATTTTCCTCAAACGTTTTTCCATACTATTTTACAGCCTCTAATAATTCACATTTTATAATAAGTTTTTAAACGTGGGGATACTATCTGACAATAAAAGAAGAGAGAGAGAGAGAGAGAGAGAGATAAATAGAGAAAACTAATCCTTCTTTTGGCCTATCATACGCTTCACTGCGTGTAAAAACTGTTGCATAAACTGCACACACAACTAGATCGACCGAAGGACAAAAAGGCTCGGCTTTGACGCTCGCGTGATAGAGAATAAGCTCTCCTATTGCGCCGCTTTAAGAAACGACTCCGAATGAATTTATAAATGCTCGACAGGGTTGCGAATATTTTTGCATGTGCGTTACTCGCTCATTTTACAAAGTGAGTCGCAAGCCGCCAACATTTTGATGTTAAAACCCAGATAGCGTAAGCATCGTATTTTGTGCCTCCGCGCGAGGTATTAATTGTGTCAACGAATCCAAGTCACCGGAGAGCAGCGGCGCGTTCGATCGAGCGAGAGTACATTAAGAGTCTAAAAAAATTCAAGTATACATTATCCCCCTATTGTTGCCGCGGCAGAGCCGAGATCTCCGGACGACACCGCAACAACAAAATTGTTGTAGTTGAAAAGTCCAGTCGCTCTTCCCGTTTAATGAATTGCGCGCTCAGGTCAGGTAGTCTTTTTTGCCTCGCTCATTTGAACGAAGATTTTGAGACTTTTTATATGTAATAATGATCGAGTCGAGCACAAAGCTCTATTCATTTTCGATGAATACAATGACGAGCCACGTACTTTTCACTACACGTATGGCATGGATATACGCGTGTGTGTATGCGAGTGTGCGTAATAGAGATCGCCTAAGCCAGTGGCATACATCCGAAGTTACTAATGCATTCTTTAGAAACGTAATCGCGTCATTTCTACGAATGAGAATTTCCAAACGACGTCTCTCATCAAAATTTACGCGCTGACAAGCCTACAGCAGCAGATTTTTTTTCACCTCCAACGAATCCATCATGCCTGTATCATAAATGGCTAAGGATCTCTGCCGTGATTGACATTTGATAATACGAGTGTTATTAACATTTGAAAGTGATTCCTTGAAAAATAAATCCAATTGACTCTGCAGATTTCCGATCGCGTTGACTTTTTCTTCTATTTCTGACGACTTTTCTAATGAGTATTAGAAATCAAATATTACATAATCGCAAACAACCAAAGTTCTATCATAGATCTGGGCCTACGGGCAGTATTAGTAAAGATTCATGTTCATAAAAAATACTTCGTGTCTTATTAGTTATAAAATTGGAAATTGTATTGTAGAGTTAACTTTCGCATCACAGAATTTTTTAAATAAAATAATGGAATTTTCATTACACAAAATTTATCTAATAAAATAAAAATATTTTTAAACTAGATTATATGATTAATATTTAAATTATGATATAAAATGGAATTATTTCATAGTAAAATTAATAATTTATTACTGTAAATAAAGTACTGAAATATTCTACAAAGAGCGATAGTTGAAATTGATTTTTTTCCGTTAGTCGATTGTTTTTATTTATTTTGTTTCTGAGTGTATTAATCGAATAAATGAGTCGTCGGAAAATTAATTCAGCCCACGCATGACGGGGCATGCATCACGAGAAATTGGATTAAGAGGGAATAATAAATGTAAATGCGCGTCCTCGATGAAAATTGATAAGGTAGTGCGATGATCGACGATGGGCAGTATTATATTTTTGCGATTTGCCGATGCATAAGTAGCTGACGTTGGACGTTAGCTGTATAATGTTTCAACGAATCCAGCTGCATACATTCGCTCGAGCAATGCGCACGGGCAATCAAACGGGTAATCGGATCACGATTGAATTAGGGTTTGTAAAACTGACATCTGGAATATCATCGGTCTCGTGCACGGATCACCCAGTAGTTGCACCCTTTGAATATATAAAAAAAGACTTGCTGCTCTAAATGGCTACAATAATTTCCTACTCGAATCTCACTCATATTAAACATAAATATTACGTAGGTCAGGGCAGATTAAAATTTCTATGCCAAAGACGTTACATGAATATATGTGTATATTATAAATTTGAAAAATAAAAAGAGAGATTGCTCTCTGCGAGAAGGTAGAAAGACGGAGAGGAATTTTTCCGCATATTATGAATCAATCAGAAAAGTAAATACGTCATAATAGAGCGAAAAGAAAAATCTTAAAAATACACTCGAGCCGGAGCTGCGCTGTCGATAGGTATATATACATTTTATACACAGGGCATATGCTCTTCAGAGTAGACGAGCTGCCACTGTGGCGTTCGTGTACAGAGAAGCGCAGCAAATTATAAGAAAATAGATTAGCACGATGAGAGCCGGAGTGAAGAGCGACGACGACGTTGGCGGTGGTGCGTGCAGCCTGTAAATATAATAACAATAAAAAACGTATTGCAGTAGGGGTCTCTTATTGTTGTACATTATAAACGGAGCCGAGAGCTGTGGCGGTCGAGAGGCGCGCGCGCGCAACGTTTTGATTTTTGTGCGACTTCGATGCCCGCCGGCGACACCGCGCAGAGGCACACACACACACACGGTCGAGCTTCGAAGCCGAGGAAAAACATATTATGATAGAGCTTGAAAATTTCGTCGCCCTAAAACAACATCGTTTTATAAGCAAGGATCTATATGGACGGTAGCGATCTGCGAGCCCCATCATCGCGTGCATAACGCGAGCACGCACGCACCCGGTGCTTCTGCATGGACAATCGTATTTTCATTATTCGCTCTCTCTCTCTTTCTCTCTCGTGTTTAGCAGTCAGAGGTCCCACATTACAGTCGTTTAGCTAGAATTTTGCCTTTTTGACACGACGACATGAATCTCTCCCTCTGCTTTTCTCTAGCCGATCGCTGCCTCGTACTTATGCAGTATATTCATTCACACACGCATAAACTCACTCCCCCTTGTGCCGCATTATCTGCGCACTTATATTTATATAGCTCGAGGTTTACGCGCTATAAATGAGTGCGCTGATGCCTTTATTCAGGGAATGTATGTATATACGGGGCATTTTTTGTCGAGGCACCGACGACGACGACCCAAAGAGAGAGAGAAGCTCATCCACCATTACGCATCTCTGAGTCTATTCAGAGCTCGTGAATTGATTCAAGATCTGGCTATATGGTCTGTGAGTGCGGACAACCGCTTTATTAATCGGACTCAACAAAAGAACTCGGCTATAAGCTGCAGTCGGAATCAACACACAATTTTGCGCGTTTCTTTTTTATTGTACGATGCTGCCTCGCTAAGTACTGATAAAACCGTTGTCGAGATATTACGAATGTCTGTCAACTATGCAGATACTCATTACGTACACGACAAGCTATCAACGAAATTTCGAAAAACTATTTTTAAATTTAGCTTTGGATTCAAAGATGAAATAGATGCAATTTTATAAATAATTAAAAAATTGAAAAAAAAATCGAACGAATTTATCCGTATATTGATCAATACGAAACTCGAACTGTCTACAAGCATGCACATCTACAGATTAATCATGGACTTTCGACGATTCTTTTAAAAATAATTAATGCGCCTTTTATTACGAAAGTTAATTTAACACCTTTTACAAAACTCGCCTCAGGTGCAGGAAGCAGTTAGGCGACGAAATGTAACGAGCTCGAAAAACAATTTTGCTTCGTGACAAATTGTCAAGGAATTTGGCAAGCAAAGAACGAAGGAAGAATACATGGGACTTGGCGCCATGTACACGGGGTGTTGACTACCTTTGTGCTGCGCGTCGTACAAGCACGCTGGCAGCTCCGTCGGGCAGTTTAGAGCTTCCAACTTGCCGAGTTAAAAGTTTGCATCGGCGCGCATCGCACGAGGCATCGGCGAAAAGCCAGGAACAATGGGCTCAGCGCTCGGTAGTAGACGACTCGGGCGCGCGCGCGCGTCAAAAAACCGGCTTTGTTCGCGATCGCCACCCCGCATGCAAAAGCCAGGCCTAATTTTTCAAATAGTTACGCAGATAATCTCTCGCTCGGCAACATAATGTGCGAGTATATATATTCGGGACGAGACGAGGCTCGACATATTGTACCGACTACAGCTCGTACGCCTAGCCTCTATTTCGTTGTTCACGATCTTGTCCGTGTATTATGTTTCAGACCTTTTATGTGTACCTATATATATATTATTGTAAATAGAAAATCTCACATTCCGCGCCAATCGACTCGCTTCCACGTCAATCTTCCGTTCTGATATTACTGTATACGAGTACGTTGAGTCTATTTCAGCGTGCATAGTTGACCGAATCTCTCTCTCGACCACCAAGTGCACTTTACATTCATCGGCTGCGATAATCAAATAGAAGGATGTGCACATCCTCCGAAAATGCTATAAGAAACCTATAGATCGCGTAGGAGCTATTGGTCTACTACTTGAAAATCCATATCGGCATAAATCCTATATCGAATTCTAAATATTACTGCTGGTGCGAGCGCTAAAGTTACGAAGGCAACTACAATATATAATATCCTTGCGATCTCGATTCTTCGAGGCTCGATGCGATTTCCTGCCAATAGGTAACGGTATATAAAGTTTCGATTTTTACGCTCGTTGACACGAACGTCGCGCATAAAACGTAATCTGCGCAGAAATTTTCGAAATATTACCGAAATATTTGCCATTCAGGGCTGGAAAATTATGCCTGTCAAGTCGAGAGGGCACGAGTGTGTAATTTCCAGCTGCGAGCACACGCGTACAATGGGATAAACGGCTAAAGAAGAGTATCTCGTCTATTATCTCAAAGCTAAACGTATCGGGCCTGACATGCTCCGCGAGTGTGCAGGTACAAAAGCGCGACTACACATATTTCAAGACTCGTCTAACCCTCGGCTCGTCCAAGAAAAGAAAAACGTCCGCGCGTACTACGATGTAGAAGCCAAATTTATCGAAAGATCTTTGAAAGATCGATCTAGGCTTTCGTGTTTATGCTGCGTGCACTACTCTTTGCAGTAGTTCGCACTGCCGCCCGAGCGTCTCCGTATGATTTTTCTTCTTCGCGCGCGCAAAAATTCACTCAAAATGGAGTCACATAGTCATATCGAAAGGCCACGGACGTTCTCCTCGAGTACCGCTGAGCTCGCATCTGCCTCGTACGTCGATGCCCGTGTGCTTGCGTATATTATTCCGTATCATCCTCGTAAATACGCGCGTCTGTGTTTGAGTAGGGATCCCGTGCGGTATGTCATATACGTGCGACTGTGTGCCTGGCTGCGAGTATATGCAAGGATATATTATACATTGTACGCGCATAGTATACGCATCGACGAATCACAACGGAGCCAAAGTGCCTGAATGGCCGGCCCGCGGCCAATTTCCCTTCTCTTTCTGCAGAGATGACGCCCGAAATTGCTGATTTTTTTTGCAAGGGACTAGACAACGCATACTTGTATCATTTGCCCGACTTATATTCAAGTGCAAGAATAACGGGGTACAGTATTGTACTCGGATGCGCTTGGTCGAGTGCGATTCTACTCAAGAGGGTGTTACATTTAATCGAAAGAGAAAAAACTATTTTATCTATGTCGATATAATTTCATTTATCTTATTCACTTTTGCAATTTCCGTTCTTTTGTATAATGCCTTAAAACACCACCGATTATATATTATAAAATTAATTTGCTTATAACAAAAAAATTATAATCACTCCGAGAAAAATAAATCAAAAAAATTAATAGTTTATAGTAACCGATGGGTTTACGCACAAACTTTTATAAAAATTGCTATATTACAGCAAAAAAATGTCTACTTAAAAAAAGTAATTTTTACAATTTAGTCATTTTTATAAACATTCTATAGTACATCCCTTGATTACTATGAAATTAGCGATCTTTTCTTAAAAGCGAACAAATATTTAGGATAATAAACTTTACATATAGTTATTATGTAATTTTTTAGAACATAAATATAGAAATGAAAAATTTCGATATAATATAAATGATTATCAATACGTCCAAGTGAGGGTCCCCTTTCAAAACCCTTTCAGCTAAATGAGACTTTTGCTAAAAATTTAAAAAAAATGTACAAGTTTTATTTGATTTATTTAAATGATACTCTGACAAAGGCTAGTCAGTTATTTCATTTTTAGCTTATTTGTGCAATTAATAATAATTTAAAATTAGTTTTTAAATAATAAATAAATGTAATGACCCACAACACAACCATGTAGATTGTCTACAACATGGAATCATTTTATATTAAACTGAAAGTCGCATCGTTTGACTTTATAGAACTGGCAGGTGAAATTTAAAGCGCTTAGATAAAATTGCATTATTAGATAAAACAAAATGTTAGCCTCGAAAATACACACGTCCTTTGTCCAAAGCACGAAACTCCGATCAACGCAAAACTTTTTACTTCTCTTGTACGCGCTCGTCTTTATACTTTTGGTGGGTGGAGCCAAGGGAATCTCTCGCGGTAGAGGGGATAAGGTTCATACGCCTGGGCTGAATCAAGAAGGGATGCCGACTCTGCCAATGGAAGTTCGTCGTTGCTCGTAATAAAAAGAGAACAACCCTTGATGCTTTAGTCAGTAGTCGCTAATCTTCACTCTGCGGTGGACCTCGAAACTCGAAGTACAGACATTTCTCTTCTCAAAAAGTGGGGAAAAAAGTGCCAACATCTGTAGAGTGAATTGCTTATTTTTGAAAGTGCTGGTGTTTAGTTGGAAATTTGCCGAGTTTACTTGTGCGACCAACTTTTCTGTTGTTGTTATTACTGCAGTTGTTATTGTAGTGAATGTTGTTGTTGTTGTTGTGGCTGTTGTTGTTCTGTGGTCTGAAATTTTGGAAAAAATACGACGAGTGCCTCGTCGTTTTGGCATAAAAGTGACACTCAATTTCGATCCGGATGAGTCAAGAAAGTAAAATTAAAACTGTTCAAAAACCAGAAAAAATGGCCTCTTCAAGTGAGTATTATACTTCAATCGGTGCAAAAGTTGTAAAAATTTAGATAAACAGAATGTCATTGAGCAAAGTGTTCATAATGGAATCTGTATATCGAATAATCAAATGTTTTGCGAATACTATAATGCAGATCTCCACTTTTACAAATACCCGTGAAATTTATTTTATTTTTGTCAAATAATTTTGTTTCAATAATGTTGCAAGAATAAATATTAGTAAGAGTCTGCTTCTACTTTCGGGTGCTTTCGTTCAGAAATCCAAAAAGATTGATTAGCTCGATGAAGAGCGGCAATCTTGCCGTCGCGCCACTATGCACGCATAAATTTTTGAAATGCGCTCGACCGCATCTCAAAATTTCGTAGACTAAAAGACCGTTACTTGTAATTCGCAGGCCGCATTCTGGTGGACGTGCCGTGCGAGGTGTGCGCCGACCACTCCTCGGGCAAGCACTACGGCATATACACCTGTGACGGGTGTGCGGGATTTTTCAAAAGGTCGATCAGGCGAGGACAGGGCTACAGTTGCAAGTCGCGAGAGCTCTGCATCGTCGACAGAACGCACAGAAATCAGTGTCGGGCTTGTCGGCTCTCCAAGTGCCTCGCTGCCGGCATGAACAAGGACTGTGAGTGCCCCGCAATTGTTACCACGATCGATCGTAAAAATCGAGGACGACTGAAACTGAATCTTGCATCGTTTTTTCAGCTGTTCAACACGAGCGAGGACCGCGAAATTCGACGCTGCGAAAGCAGGTGGCCTTGCTGTACGGCTCGTCGCCCTACGACCGCTCGTCGTCCCATCCGAGGAGGTCGTCGGTGCCGCCAGCCCCTCCAGCGCCGCTACCGCCTACGCTCGCAGCCCCGGTTGCGCTCAACCTCGCTCTACCCAAGCCCGTCGTGAGCGAGCCGCTGATACCGTCCTCGGTGGCCACCACGCCGGTTCTGCACAACTCGCGCTCGTCTTTTTATCCGGTCCTGGATTTTTCCCCAAAGGTACGAGCTTGTCTATAGCCGCACAATATTTTTTATTCGAATAAACGATGCATGCATGAATAAGAATTAAGATCGATCGATTGATATACGAGTGAAATTTAACGAAATGCCTTGTATGATTAGATGTCGCCGTCACCGCCGATGCTGCACCAGCCCCTGTTCAGGCTGCCGCTGATCCTCGACACGGTGAACGAGCAAGCGGCCCGGCTCATCTTCAACAACGTCCACTTCGTCCGCGACATAAACGCCCAGACGAAGCTCTGCTTCGAGGACCAGCTGACGGTGCTGGAGGCCTCGTGGCGCGACCTCTTCCTCATCGGGGCCTCGCAGATGTACCCGCTCATGGACCCGGCCGAGATGGGCGGCATCACGCCCGACCTCGTCGTCCAGTGCATACGCTTCCGCGACATCATCAGCGAGTTTCACAATCTCCAGCTGAGCAGCGAGCAGTACTCGATAGTCAAGGCCGTCGTGCTGTACCGGGCGGGCCTGGACTACGACTCGGAGATCAGCAGCAGCCCGAGCAGCAACGGCTCCGGCTCGCCGCTCAGCACCGGCCGACTCAAGGACCCGCGACAGGTGGCTCGCCTCAAGATGGACGCCGAGTCGATGCTCTGGGCCAACATACGCCTGACCAGTCCCACGCTCTGCGAGATCAAGCTCAGCCGGATAGCCTATCTCATACCGCTGCTGCAGCTCGTCTCGAGAAAGTCCATCGAGGACTTCTTCTTCAGAAAGGCCATCGGCGACACGAGGATCGAGAAAGTCATCACCGACATCTACGTCAGATCGCTCAATCAGCGTTGAAACACCAGCAGCAAAGGCAATATATCCCAGTCAACTTGCCGAACTTCAGGCTTTCCGTCCACAGCTGTCCAATGAAAAATCCAGTGAATGCTCATCGAACATCCATTAGATACCTTAGAAAAAAAGTATTACCAGCCAAGCCACGTGAGCTATTTTTGTGATATACGTAAAAGACGTTTGTTATATTTACCATTACCTTTATTTAAATGTCCAACGTGCATTATTATTAACATAAGGTCGCATAGTGTACATACAATTATATTATACATAAATAGATTAATAGATATATTATATGTGCTCGAAAATATTTCGTTCGTCTTTAGAATTTCTTAGTTAATCGATAATAATTGTAAATATTAAGAGATTATATGTATAAAAAAAAATTATGGAAACTGTATTAGAAATACACTTTTTTATGTGATATATAAATAATAATAACATTATTAATAAAGTTTGATAATAAACTTATGAAATTTTTCGTCAGAATTACTTGAATAAAAAATGATAACACGAGTTTTTCTAATGTCAAGCTTGCGGTTTTCCGAAAAAAAACTTATTCCGTAGTTGTCAAAATTGTGCTTGAAAATTTAATATTCACAACAAAGTTTCGAGTGCGATTATATCTTTCGTAAAAACTCGACGCTAAACTTGGTCTAAAGAAAAAAGTGCAGCTGCATCGACAAACTGATCCGTAAAAACAACGATGGTAAAAAAAAATCAATTTAATTCTTCATGGTCATTTCGCTTCAAAAGTGTCCTCTCGTTCGTAACTTTTATTCGAATAAAAATCAAAATAACTTTTCGATGCAAAAGTAGCACAGTTGACCGATCACGACGATGGCCGTAGGATTTTGAAAAACAAACGAAAAGCCGAATAGGATGTAGCTTTGGGAGGACGACCGTTGGTCGCGTGCGTCAGCGCGCGGCGAAAAGGATGAGCTGTACTGCCAGGACGTGTGTACACATGACGCTGGATTCCCATGGCTGAGTGATTCAAGGTGACGCGCGCGCGGGGCCAAGCCGTAGGGGGTACATCTTTCCGCACAGGCATTAGTACGCGTAGTATGTAATACGCGCAGGGCAGGTAGCAGCAAATCGCGCGGTATCATCGTAATTACGGCGCGCGCGCGACTCTGCTGTTGTTGTTGTAGTATAGTACGGCGTTCGCGGGGGGTCGCCGCTCGCCACTTGCTTTTGTCCGTTGAAACATTTGCGTTGGAGTACTGAACGCGACCGTTGCTGCTTCTGCTGCCCTACACACATGTAGGTATAGCTCACAGGACGCGTACGCGTATGCGTGTGTTTTCGCAGCAAAAATGACACCGATACGCAGAAGCGTCCGTGAGAAATTTCGGCAGGTTGTGTGTGCCGCGCGCGCATCGGTCGGAGAATCATTAATTTTATTGCGAGCACTCGAGAGAGCGGCGCGTGTATTATGTTTTCTCTCGAACTCGAGCTTAATGCAACATCACGCTTTTATCCTAATATATATATTTTTGCCGTAATGCGCGCGCTACCGAAATGCTCTTAATTTCTCCGCGTCGTTCTGTACTCGAAACAAAAGCGTCGATAATTATTGCACGAGTGCGTGTAATTATTGCACGCGGCAAATAATTCGTGAGACGCAGCGTCGTAAGCGAGTCATAATTATTGCAACTTTTTTTACAACGATGAAAATTTTATTCTTTTCAACAAAGTCCTGTGCATTTCAGAGCGCGAGGAGGAATAGGTGCTATTCGCGTATACGCGTATATAAGATATACATGCGAGTAGCTAACAACGCCGAATGCGCACGTATACGCACACATGTATACCGGTGGTATAAACACCTGACAGACACGTTGGCGCGTGCATTCGACGTTCTTAATTATATATACTTACGAATGTGGCGTACGTTCCAGATGAGTCGAGCACATCGAAAAGTTCACCTATTATATAGACCCCCAGCCGATGTAATAGCTAACGAGAAATTATAAAGTCTCTTTATGACAGACGTTGTTCTGACATTTTCCAATTTGCTCATTGTTCTTTTTATTTATCGAACAGTCATTTTTCTCGATCGATATTGCATTCGACAATATTATCTACATAACGTGGTGGGCTAGTGTTGCAGCTATAGCGTATTTTTCTACTCGATAATGCAAAATATGTGTCTGACACGAATTTCCTGCTTACAAATAAAAGCAGTACAAGGCTTATATCGCGAGGGACATATTTGCTAGTTCAGCCACCTTTTTCATCGCTCGCTTGACATTTGATCTAACTCAATGAGCTCGGAATCTTCTATTATCGATCGGACGCTCAGCTGTGTAATTGCTGTAACTACCGGCAAGCGGCTACATATACAATTATATCTGCTCCGATAAAAATGCTCATTAATACACTTGAACTTTGTCCGAGTAATAGTTTGCCAAATGTGACGCGGCCGACGCACTGAATTAAATGGCCACTTTTGTCCTCTTCTCCAAGAAATAAACAATTATTTTCCTTGGATTCGTATGCGAGCTCGTAGTTACCTGCACGGGTGTACGTATGAATTGTACGGTGCTGATAATTCGATGCCTGAACTCGCTGCGCGTTTTCTTCTCGCTCATTTAGCAGCAACGAGTACGGCCAAGACTAGCCGTGTGTCACTACGTTAATTATAATTGCGAGCTCGCTTATAGCCACAAAGTTAGGACATTTATCGAAACGGGGGGAGACTGAAAAAGAGAAAAAGTTATGTGTATATATCGGTAATGCGCGTACAACGCATGCGACGTATACCACTGCAGGCGTATACGCTCTATATGAAGACGACACGATCGTACCTTCTCGGAGCCTCGCCAACATACACAACTATATGGAGTATTGTAAAAAAACTCGTGAATTTTTTAGCACCCCAAGTCTTCTCTCCCTCCGGCCTACATGAATGTATAAGAGCGATAAAAAATTCAAGTGCGCCGGTCAGCCCGCACCGGTGTATATGTGCAGCGGCAAGTAGCAGCATTGCGAGCGGTAATTTCGTTCAAGCGCGCACGAAAGCTTTTTTCGCGCAAAGGAGCCACCTATACGTGTTTCGCGCGCGCCGGAAAGCGCACTCCTCTAAACGCTTGCGCGGTTGCTTTCTTTATTTACTTCCTTCTTCCTACTCACTGTGTGTGTGTGTGTGTGTGTGTGTGTGTGTGTGTGTGTGTGTGCAACCGAACGACATTTTGGACCTTAACACGCGTGGGCTGGTCTTTTCATTATTCACTTTTTTTCAATTTTCTTCCTAAGGCCGAGAGCAGAGCGAGAGGATTAAGAGCACGGGGCATCCGATGGCTCTGACGATTATGGCGCCTGTGTATATATGTAGAAACGACGAGAGCGAGAAACAGGATGTTCGCTTCGGTTTGAGGGCTTGCTTTGTCCTTTGATACAGCGTCGTGAATGAAGACCTTGGCAAAAGTTGCGTACTCCGAGGCCGAATTTTTTTGTCATTTTCTGTCGATATTTTTGACTCATGCGGATTTTCTGCGAAGCGAGGCGCAGAAATCAATCGATTGGCAGCTGAGCTTCCGAACAAAACTCGACATTTTTTTTCCGTCGCGCATCTATGCAGCGACGAGCTAAATAATTCAGCGTGTAATTGTTGTAACGAGAATCTCTGTTAGTATTCATTAGTATAAATGCAGGTAAATAAAATGGAGCTCGCTGAACTTTTTCCGCTTGCGCGACGAAAATTCAATAATGCAAAGAAAAGTATGCGAAACAACGGTAAATGTCTTTTTTTCAAGAGACAACTGGACAATTTCGTCGCGCGCATTTTCTTATGCTGAAAGCGAACGTAAGTGCACGAATCCGTATAGCTGCATACAAAGACACGAAAACTGTAATTGAGCATACGCGCGCCTACCCCATGCAGCTCGCCAGGGAAAGAGAAAGAGAGAGAGAGAGAGAGAGAGAGAGAGAGAGAGAGAAAGAGACTGCCCGGCGAACGGCTGCATATATACGAAAAAAAAGCGAGCATCGGCAAAAAAGTTTGCGTAAATACAGCATAACGCAGTTTATTCCTGCAGGTCGAACTTTTTCTTTCACGCGTACATGCTTATCATTAATCATTTAGTATTCCGCGGCTGCAAGTGTAAATGCATTATAGCCGAGTGCACACGCTATACGCTTCCTTTGCTGCCCATTGACTGAGCTCACCATACGTTGTTTCTATATACTTTTAATTCCCCGACCCATTTCGTATAGTTCGTATTCTATCTATTAATTGAGAAATTAAATTCATAATCGAATTACGTGAAGGATTTTTCGATGAACTTTAATAGTAGCAATTCGTCTTGATCATTATTTTTGTAACTTTCATAATTGCTTTTGGACTTAAACCCGGAGTTCTTGTTAAGCTAGCATAATTTAAATATTTCAAACACATTACTTAAATTTGTATTAAACTTTACAAGTTTCTATTTTTTCGTTAATTTTTACACTGTTCATATATTAATAAAATTTACCACTTGAATTTAAACGTCAATACAATTTTTCGAATAAAAAAACTTCGAATTGAAACAACTTTTTTCTCTCTGAGTACTCATTTGAACCTCAAAGGTATGAATATAATAATAAAATTGCATAGCTCTGTAAGCATTCTAGCGTTTTCTCTCAATATTTATAATCCAGTGATGCACTATTCTGTTATGAATACGGAATTGCGTGCATACACAAACTCATAGATAAATTAGATGCCATTGATGATTTGTGGTTTTCTTTTAGCCACATTGTCACTTTTGCAAATGCAGTGTAAATGTTTCTACCTTAACGCATGTGTATCGTGAAATTCAGATTACTTATTTCATCTAGTCTATTATTTTCTTACGAATGGATGATTCTCGGTGTGCACTTGTCAAAATAAATTTATTATTTTTTTTTGCTTCTGTGCTGGCGAACGTATACATTCCATTTGGTATTGTTAGCTTCAATGGAAGTAATATGTCAATCAAACGTAGGGCAGAGGATGGATTTCTCTACCGGAGGCACTCGAATCCGTCTATCGGTTCGTTATATTGTCAGCACATATTATAATAATGGGGCGCGTGCATAAATAGGACCAAGTCAGAAGAGTAAAAATTCTACAAAAGACAGAAATTCCATACGAGTCACAGTAAAGGTATCCAAAAATTTTGACGGCAACCCTTCAACACCGCATCATTTGGGTAAAAAAACTAGAGGCTTAACCGTAAAAATTCGAAAATCTGCCACGCAGGGTCTCACTCCTCTGAATAATCTCTATGACCCATTCATAGAGATTATTATTTTTCGTCGAGTGAAAAAGTGTCAGAAATACTTCCTCAAACGTCCTTAATACTTTGTATTAAGTAACGGTGTCTTATATGCGCATTCATTTGCACAAACAAAATATATATGACCGATTCTCTGCTTAATTCAATATCTTAAAAAAATTATTTTCTACTGGTATGAAGAAGTTGTTATTTTTTGCGTAATATATGTTCCCAAATTTTATCGAAAATTCCGGTACTTTCTTCTACCCGTTTTCAGATACCCAAAGTTGGCATTTTTTTTATATTTATTACTAATATTTAAAAAATTCCTAGCGATCATTCATAAGTGAATTAAAAAAGAATTATACGTGCTTTTCTTAGAATGGTTTAAAGCTCGACGAAATAATACTCCAAGAGTATCTAAGCACTTAGAGTGCTAAATTTTCCCGCGATTAAATTTTTTTCATCGTTGTAACATCACTTAGGGGTTATCTAAAAATTTTCAATATTAGCAATAACCCATTAGAATTTTGCCAGTTAATCATCCTCGAATCTCTGAATACTACCATAATAGGAAGTACCAGAAAGTTTAATAAAATTTTTGGACATGTACGTCGTTGATAAAAATAAGTTTTTCATGCAAACTAAAAATACTTATTTGACTTTATGGAGGATCGTCTATATACAGTCGTATGACACTATGAATACGAAAAATCTTATACTAAATAGAAGCCTGCGTACACCTTCTTCTATAGCCCAGTTGGCTTTATAGCAATAATCTCTAGTCGCGCAGACGTGTATACTGCGGTGGCTAACCAGTTTTCGCGAGAAGGTCAAAAATATAACTTTGGAAAAGAATCAGCCTTTTTGTCGCCTCGAGAGTTTATTCTTCTCTCTCTTACTCTACCCACGCGTAAGTGTGTGTACGTATATAAAACATCATAATAATAGGCCGGATGTAGCTTAAGCTGGGCTCCACACCCTATTCATGAAAGTGAGCAATTCCCTATTGTAACCCTCGCGAAATCAGAAACGCGATACTTGAGTTACACATCTGATGATTGATTGGCTCCTATCATTATACAAATAGTTTAGAAATTGCTCTTTTGAACGCATAGCGATAACGTATAAATCAAACTGCGGTTGATTGTCCTCTTTTTCAATTAAAATAATTTTCAGTTTTCATTTTCTATTAGTTTGATTGCATTGCCAACCTTGTTAATACATAGAAGTTCAATAAATTTTGATAAAATAATCATTAATTATTAAATAATAAAAGCGAACACTACAAGATTTTTAAAGAAAATATTGAGAACAAAGGATTACGCAGGTAATTTTTTTTATTTTGATTTTATTATTTTTTTACATATTTAAACAATTAATAACTGGTACGAAAGATATATCTCGGTAATCTACCTATAATCTTCTATAATAAAACGTCACTTCAAGGTACATTAAAAACTGATCATATATTGTCCAAACATTTACATGATGTAAATCTCACGTGTTTTTCTCTAAGGATGAAGCTTTCTGTTAGGTATACATAAAAATAGAATGCAGTAAAAACCTATAATAAAACAATTGATAGAAGTTTGACAGAATTAAATTTTGTTTCGAGAAATTGGTCACAACTACATTTGAAGAGTAATTTACTTATTGGTGAGTGTCAAATAAAATTTACAACGATGGATTTATTTTAATATCTGACATTCTTTAATAACGTTTTATTATCGTTGCACATGAAATTCTCACGCCAAAAAGCATTTACAAATCGTTATGCTTCTGTAAAAGAAATATTTTTTCAGGTATGCAGAAAGAAATTTTTGGTCCAATATTTGATTTTCTCCTCGCTGAAAAATTCATCGCGTGAGATTCCATAATGAAAACATTTAAAGTCCTCGATGAAAGCAGTCATCCCCCCCAATGAGTTGCACTAGCACAATCAACAGTCGGTAGCATTTCTGCAGGTAGTTCTCCTTAAGTACTCGAAACGATGAGTGAAAAAATTGTTGCTATAGTGTCTTGTCGAAAGCAAATCCATTCAACGCTTGACGTGTGAAAAATCTTCAAGTTTCGTCGCTCAGAGATGCGGGATTTTGAATATAAACAGAGAGAGAAAGCGAAGGATGCAAAGGCGGCGGCGGTGGTGGTCGCCCGGCAATCGCTTGTTTCGAGAGTTGCTTTTATAATGCCTGACTAGTGCGAGCCTATACAATTTAGCACACTTGTGTTGTGCGCGCGGCTTCATGCGCACCCTTGACAGACACTTTTTCCACTTTGTTAACTTTGAATTTTCAACATAAATCAATAAAGAAAATAACTCTACGAGGGCAATTGTGAAATTATAATGTCACAGAATAGTTTACTTAGGGATCATCTTATGGAAAAAAGACTTCACTTCGGATCTCGATGATTGCACAATTCATTTACTAAAACTGGGCATTTTATAATGAAATTATTAGACCACTGGTAAAAATATGCGTTGACGTCGACTTAAGTGATAGTTCGTACATTTTGACTTCTATCTTTCCAATAGTTTTTTAATCTCGCTTTTGTCTATTAAAAGTCTACCTCTTAATTCTATGCGGAGATTGACTTATTAAATCTCCTAAATATGAAATCGATTTGAAGCTTAGTGGAACACAGCGATGAAAGTCATTCAATGTAAGCAGTATATTTTACTAGGAGCTATATCGATTGTTTTAATCAAAAACTTATACGTTAATTGTATCTCACACTTTGTGGTTAACTAAAGATTATTTGAAATTTCTCAATAAAATTAATCCTGTTGGGAAGAACACTGGTAATTTTTTTTCTCAATCAATTATGACTACGTTATGCATGAGTAACTTCCGTGACATCTATGCACGAGTAACTTTTTACCAATCTGTATCAATTATTATCGAGGTTCGCTAATTTTTCTCTTAATCTCTTGGCTCGCTTTGATCCAGCCTATGAAAATGTAAGTGTAAGTATGAGAGTCAGATGTATTTAGAAGCCACGAAGCAACGCAAAGGAGCACGACGATCGCCAGCATAATTAACGTGTCGATATAATAAAACACTCGAGCCGACGCAATTGCAGCGACCGTATGTTACGTAGCTCTACGTATATAGAGGTGCAATAACAATACGTGCATATAGAGCCCGGCTGGGTCCTCCATTCAAGGCGAAAATTGCTCGCGTGCGTTGCTCAAGTGAATAATGAATCTTCTTGGGGGTGCGCGCGAGCGAGCAAGCCTACCCATGGCACGCACAGCCAGCGCTATAATTTCAAGAAGGGGTGTGATCTCGAACGCGAATACATGTATATGTGTAATATATAAAGAGAAAGAGAGAGAGAGAGAGTAGTGGTGCTAAACATCATGCAACAAATGCGTGTATGTACTCATACGATAAGCTATTGTAGCGCAAGCGAGAGAGAGCAGAGGAATGCTTGGCTTGTAGAGCAAGGGTCCCGTTGTAAACTTGGTGCAACCTTTCTTTGACTCGACCAAAGAGTCCAATGTCTCTAGGATCGACAAGTGGTTCCCACATGCTCCACATAGTATGTATATCGATGCTGCCATGGATGAAAACTAACTCTGCAACTATTTACAGGGAGGGAAATTTCGTTTCTTTGAATGTTAGCGAAAATGATCATTTATTAACTAAAAACTAAATGATTTTAGAATAAAAAAATTTTATAAATGTAGAAGGTCTACCATAAAAATTGTCATGTTCTCAGAAAAAAGGGGCCCACATTCAAATTACAGTGGCTTTATTGAGATACAATTACAGTTTCCTTTATTGAATATAGTAATCTTCATCATATTTTTATTCAGTATAAAAATGTTTACATGCCTTGTAGTGTAATAAACAACATTTTCTAAAATTATTATGACTTCATCCATGATAATCCTTCAATTATAGATCTAGAGAAAAAATTACATGCAAAAAAGACAAAAGAGTCAATGCATCCAAGTCAGTTACTTGGGATACTCTAAGTTATATAACCCAAGTAATACAATGTAGCTAAACTTTGATCTTTACTAAAAAGGCTTTTGTTGAAAATTCAAAAAATGTTCACCAAGTTGTCCTGTGACACCGGATTTAAAAATTGTTTTCGATAGTTATCGCTGAGTTTCTTCTAGGACGAAATAATATAAATAACAAAATAACCACCATAGATTGACTCTGAGATACTATTAACTGCAAACATGATATTTTTCACCATAAATATGCTATATTTATTCTAAGGTAAGTAATCAAATTACAGGGAGCGTAAGAAAAAAAATTATATTTTATGCAGGTCCTCTGTTAAGTATAGTTTTTTCATTGCATATAATCAGCAGATGGTAGTCTTTTGAGGCCCAAACGTAAAAATTTCATTTTAAAATCGTCATTGTAAGTTAATTTTGTTAATCTGATAAGTTAGTTTTTGTAGACATCGCGGCTATGCCTATGCAAGTGGAGCGTCAATTGCAGCGTGGGCAACCGCAGCCGTGATGACTACAGCCCGTTTTACTCGATTGAAGAACCGGCTGCAGTGCCGGAACGCATACACTCACGAAAATATTGACTGTTATTGCTGAGCTGTGCCGCTTTTTCAGTGAAATAAAATTATTGTATGCTGTTTTTGTGTGATAGCCGAGATCTTGGACTTGAGATTTGCCCACAGATTTACGTAAATTTTTCGTGTTTCGTAGAACCTTCGGTGACACACTCAAGTCATGAAAAGGCTTAGCTAAATGAGTCCGAATCTATATGAAATGTTATCAAATTTGAATGATTCAAAATTACTTGCTTCTAGTCTAGTCAATGTATCACACGTAAGAGTAATTCATTGTTTTCATTCCATCGAAATCGATCCTCGGACATGATGGGTGAGGATGTATGAGGACCAGTTGGATCGCAACGCCGTTCAGTGAACGTATCTTAAAAGTTTGCGAGCCCCTTTCGATCGATCGCGGCAGCAGCAGCCGAGTATTTATAAGTAGGAACTGATTTTTAAGCTCGGTCAGCAGCAGTCAGACAAGAGTGCATATGCCTGCTGGGCCCGGGCACGTTGAAGAGGCAAGATAATTGAGAGCTTGGCCGGGATAATAGGCAAGGCATTACAGTAGGAGCCGCAGGCTGTATCGATACACCAGCAATGCCGGGACAAAAGCTGCTTCTAATTGCATCGTAAAGGACGCGCACCGCGACTCTCGAGTGCCAAAGTATGCCCGTGTATACACACACACACACACACACAGCCCCGATTATGTACTCTTGGTTCAATCTCTTCCCACTGATTTTTCCATCCCTCGAAGCTTATCGCGCCCTGCCGATCTTGAGTGTGTCGTGCGTCGCCTCATTGTTTCGTCAACTGCTGCTACCTATACAAGCCGAGGTAACAAAATAGAAAATTCACGAAGCCATATCGCCCGTGCGCTAGTCAATTAGCGAGCGACAGTCGTGTATACAGTTGTGCGCCGCACGAAAGACAAGTGGCCTCTTAAATAATACGTATATATGGGTACAGCATTGCTCCGCACAAGAGCCGAACATGAGAATCTGTGTGCGGCTATACTCGGCATCGCGGTGCAGTTGCATATAGATGTCTCGGCCACCGTCCGAAACTATAATTCCTTTCATTATAATTGTCGTGGCTTTTCGAATAAAGCAAGCTGCTCTCGATATATGCAGGCATTTTCGTCCTTTCGAACGTCTGCATCATGGAGTTAGTTGGCGACACTTGAGTACAATCCGAGCGAGTTACGCTCTCGCTCGAGTCAGTGGGAAAATTAACTTTGTGCCATCGGCGCGTAAATCTCGGTAATGGAAAAGTTTTCCACGACGCGCAAGGAGATTTCCGAGGTTCGTCACGAGGGAGAGAAATAAAGCTAAGCGCGTTAAGAGAGAGAGAGAGAGTGAGAAAGAGAGGTGTGCGGTACATAAGCTGGCGCGGCAGCCTGCGAGCGACGCAAGCCCAGGCATGAAAAATATAAGCTACCGCGCGGCGGAGTATAATATCCGCACGTGCAAGTCTTGTCTCCAGCTCGCTCGATGAGAGCGTGAGGAATGTAATAAAGCTCAAAAACGTTGAGTGATTTTATTTATAAGTGGCTAAAGTGAGCTACTGTCACTGCCGCTGCCGAATAGCCCGAGCGGGAAGGGAGACACAAATTACACGCTAACGTCGCAACACCGAGCATTTCGCAACGCGTCGAGATTCAAAATATGACGAGCTTCGAATATATATACATCAGCTCCCGCGACGTTGGCGTCGCACTTATTCGCATAATAATCGAGGGTACATCTCGGCAATACACAAATATATACGTATGCGTAGCATGTAAAAAAAAAAAGGAACGATGCAACCAGGCGACCTCGTCACAAACGTGTATACGTCGTCTACCGAAGCGCATAGTCGTTTTAAACAAGCGCCTTGGCTCGAATTTTTTGTCCTTTTCTCGAGCTTCCCGATTATAGCACACATACTTGCGTCAACTTTTTTTTATATAAATATTACGTCACGTTATTTTCACCCCCCTACCCTCGTGCTTCCGCAATATTATTGCCGGTGTTTCATATTTTCCATGGTGCGACGTATCCCTTGCCTCACTAAATATTGCACATATTTGATGATGACATTTTTTGTTTCTCCCCCTTTTTTCATCAGTAAGATATTTTTGTAAAGCGTATATTCAGAAATTTTTTTATCATTGCCATATTTCTAGAAAAATCGCAATTTCTGAAATGAGGATAGCTTTTGAACTATTTTTTTAAATGGTCTAGAGACTATAGAAAGTGTGAAAAAAGTTAATCGCTACATTACAGTGTGAATTTCACTGAATTGTAATTCAAAACGATTGTAAATATTTGTTATAATTTGAAATGTATAATTCCACTTCTCCATATTATGATATATGAAAATTGATGCACTTTAATAGCATCGAAAGTGCAATGTATTGATATATGTTCTCTGAAAGGATGCTTCAATGTTGTAGGAGCTGCGTTCGTTGTACAATTATACTTACTATCGTGTGTGAAATTGAAATTCCTCCAAGTACTACAAGTTAATATTATGACGGACATTCTACAATCGTCTTCATTTATTGAAAATCAAAAGTTATAGGGCTGTCGACATGTACAGATCATTTTGGAACGATGAAAACCAGGTCCCTCTCTAAACATTTTCACAATTCAAATAACTTTCATAAATAGAGCAGGTAAGTAGGGTAAATCGTTTGTTCAGTTCTTTTAAAAGCAGCGAATAAGTCACAATAGACGCTTTTATTATCCCTAAATAAAGAAGAAGCCAAAAGATCACCGAAGGTTGGAAGGGAAAAGAGAAAAAAAACAAGAGAAGCGCATGGTTGAGTAGGTAATGTACGTGCTCATACGCGGTTGATGGACATTTGTCTACGGTAGAGGTAAAATAAAGACGGGCTCCCTCCGCCGTTTAGGCTCGGGCAAATAATGCCCCTTTAGCAGCCCTCAATCGAAGTCGAAGCGAGAAAGAAGCGAGAGTCTTTGTGCGAAGATCCGCGAGCGCAGCGCAGTATAAACCTCATCCCAGCTACAATGGCTGTGGCTGACTTTGAGCGCAAGGCAAAAATCACAAAGTTAGCGCTACCTTGTACGCGAGGCACGCTCATGTATAGAGGCGCATGCAGAAATACGAGGCAAGATCGGCATAGCAGCCCGCCGAGTCGCTCCTCATCTCTTGCTCTCTCTCTTTAGCTCGCGCGCGCGCGCACAACCCCTATATGTATTTTAGGATGACACAGAAAGCAGAGAGCGTAAACGCGGCAATCGTCGGTCGAGCCTTTAGGGACGCGTCATAAAAGCAGCTGTCCTTGCGCAACGATTGGCTAAATCGGGGCCATCTTGCTTCTTCTTTTTTTTCCGGTCTGACTTGTCTATTGTGCCCGAGTCTCGGGGGGTAGGGATGAGGGGGCACGTATAAGCCTGCTAGCTACATTATACGTACATCCATACGGCAAATATGTACATGATTTGTACGAAGACGCGGAGAACGAGCGTCATGGGGAGGATGCGGGCATTATGTGACGCGACGAAGTGACTGCGGAAAGAGAAACTCTTTGAGCCAGTCGACTGCAATACGAAGCTTTGCTTTATTTTCCACTAAAGTCAGGTCATTATGTCTCATGAACTTGGGCGAGGTACAAAATACAATCGCGTGTACAAATTGCGCACCGTATCATATAGACGTATGACTAGCATTCAGCAATGTCCTAACAAAAATGCGCACTTTTGTTAGTTCTTGATGTATTTTAAACTTGCTTAAATGCTTATTTATTGTTGAGAAAAATTTTATTAAATTTTCAAAAAAAATCGATGCATCAACAAGAATCTGACAGAACCCATTGATGTATTGATGGATTTTCGAAAACTTTTAATCGTTTGGTACCTCTGGTTTACAACAAAATTGAGCTATTTGAGAGAGGTTGCAGAGACTATACGTTTTTTTTAAAACGAAGTATGCTCAATATCCTCGTGAATTCATTCTTCAACATTTTTATACGTCAATGTTAAAACTGCAAATATTTTTAATCAAAAAGTGCGTCTTAAATTGGAAGATATTCTATTGAAAGAGGAAGGAAAATACTCTCCAAAAGTTGAATAACATTTTGTACGATTTCGAGTCAATTTTGAGACCGAAAATATAAAAATTGACTTTAAATTTTTGAGAATTCGTCATATATTTTTGGTTTTATACTTTAGGACAAACGGACTTGTATCTAACAAAGTAGTTATTATTACAAGCTTGACCAAAGTCGTCCTCGGGCCGCAGGCACGAGTGCTTTTTGTCCTTCGTGAGCCATGCAATCGAAAATACAAGAAAAAAAGAAGAAAAGGAGGAAAAAAGCAAGTACGTTGAACCGTCGAAAGTAAAAAAAAAGGTTACGGCTCGGGTGAGCAGTTCGTACGGTGTATTTGCGCAAAGATTGCGCTGCTCCGGTTGCGTTGTCATGCACAGCAACTCGTTCCTCGACAAATACAAAGCTGCGAGCGGCGTCGCACTCGATCCGTACACTCATACACACGCATGTAAATATAGCTTAGGTGCAGGCGCACACGTATACGGCAATATAAGGCATATGCGGGCCACCGCCGCTACTGTGTTTTTCGAGTGATGTGCTGCGTGGAGTGCGTGCGTGCGTGCGTGCGTATGTATGTGTGTGATTGAAACAAATCCCGTCAAGGATGGATGACACAATCCCTGCGTGTATTGTGCGAAGCGCATGCGGCCATCGCGTAGTTACATAGCGCAAAGGAACAAACGACGTCGACGACGACGAGGAAAAAGGCGCGACGAGCAGGAGAGCTGCTATGGCCAAGGGTTACTTTTCCATCGCGCTGATCCGTGCGCGTATACGTGCACTATGTGTCTGCGGGCACGTGCAATGTTTGCCACCCTCGACGGCTATAGTACATGGCTCGGCTACGGGGATTAGGCGCAATTATCGGACGAATCGCTGTGCGGCAAACCGCTTGGAGAAATGAGTATTATAACTCGAGAGAGAAAGAGAGAGCGAGAGCGAAGCGACTCCGGGCTATGCATGCGCGTCGGCTCTTTCACTCAGCTGCCTGGGAAATTCACCTCCGCGTTATAGTCAATCTGTGAAACGGATCGCCAGCTATATGCGTCATCTCTCTTCCGCTCACTCTCGATCTCTTTCTCCCTCTCTCTCTCTCTCGCTCGGCACTGGTCTCGTCTCGTCAAACACTGGGCGAAAAATTCAATCTCACCGAACGATTACACCTATATATATCCTCACTCGTATGCGTGTATCTGCTCGACGATTCAAGTGGATCTCTTTTCCCTATGCGCTTTCTCGCTTGGCCGAGGCACAATGGGCAAGACTGTCAGCGTACAACTCTGATTTCGCAAGAGGATTGCTCGATTTATGCTTTCGGAAATGTGACGAAGCTTTGTGTGCTTACGCTCAAATTCGACCTAGCAAATACATAATATTGACAAGAATGGCACAATTTTACTTACACTGACATTTTCAATTCCGAGTTATGTGCATAGGAGAAAATCATATCGACCTGCGCTATTTAACTGCTCGCGTCTGTCTAGCATAACAACTGCCTCTGCATATATCTCGTAACAACTAGAGGAGAATATTTTGTGCTCTTTACGTAAGATATAAGGCTGCTGCGCATTTCAATAAATTCAAATTCTCCCAGATGAATTACTTAACGAGCAGACGACTATGTCGGCAAATTATCGACCTCGCTCGATCTATGCTATTTTCCAATGATATAATACTTTTCACTTTTTTCCTCATAGGCTTGAAACGTGCGAAGCTCGACCGAAACGAGTTTGATTCTCGCGGATGCGTGTAAAAAAAGCAGTCGATTAACTCATTCGCGCATTGCTCACGTGCCAATAAAGTGATTTGTATCTTTAAATAGTTACGTTCACGTGCCAAGTAAGAGCTCGATGCACGCACCAATTTTGATTACACATTTACTAACGGAGTGTATGTTTTGAATAACGTTCTCGCGTTCGGGGTTCAACGCGCTGATGTCAGACCGCAGATGGAGAGAAAAATCCAGTTCTCCGATCCGAATGTAATTCAAACGTGAGATATCGAGGTAGCCTTATATGCTCTATTACGAAACTGCGTTGGAGTTTTTTTACCAGAGTTGGTAAGTTTATGCTGCACAAACAGCAGCCTTATATACGCGCCGAGCAATCATCGCACGAGTTCGAACGAGGAACAGCGAACGCACAAAATGATTTTAAAGTTGACATTTTATTTCCAAAATATTCATGTCTCTAACAATTTTCTTACTCTTGTATAGTGTTCGCCGTATACTAAATTTAATGATTCGTCCGATAAGAGCTACATGATCGCTGTGCGAGCGAGTGCGACAATGACGAGCGTCGATTGATCTGCGCACTTATGTTTACATAGCTCTTTGCCGCAGCGTCAACTTTCAAGAGACAATTTTTCACCACCCTTATATTATAATCCTCTCGATCAAAGTCTGGCCGCAAATTTACAAGCCAGCTAGTTTGTGCGCGCTTATCTCGATCTTATCTATACTTTTAAGGTGATCATTACACGCGGCGTAAGCAGCAGCATCGCTTTCACAAAGCAGACTTTGGCCGGCGCTGCGGCCACCGCATGCTAATGCGCGCTTTCGACTCTTGTCCTCGCTACGCTATAATGGCTATATGTGCTCGGGCAGTTTTGTTGCTTGTGTCTTATCGCCGCAACAGGGACAGTTCGCATCGCGCCGAGCATCCTTTTTTTTCAGCAACCTTTCATGCTGCGCGCGCTCCTTTCGACTATAATAACGCCCGATGGCATGGGGTGAGCCGACTCTTTGGCTTGGCTTGTGCTCTCTAACTTCGATAATTATGTTACCAATGCCACTCGCGTACGTATGCAACAAATTCGTCTGTTGTGTCTGTGCACAAAGGACCCCTCGACTCAAGTAAATCCACGAACTTTATTATAACGTGGTACATCGTCGTTTATATACGCGAGCACATTCATACATACCCTATACGCGTACTTACGAGCACACACATGCACACACTTGCGCACCTACTATAGTGTAAGGCTTGATGGTAAAAAAAAAGGGCGACCGCATGCAGTTGTAAAAGAAAAATGGATTAAGACTTTCAAATGCTCGTATTTACCCCGATAATTGTGCCTTCTCAATACCTTGCCCTCGATGATTACATTCAATTGGCTCGGTGAAATCGTAATGATTTTTATCATTTCATTTTACAAATCAGTTTTATTAAGCATGGCGTATCAAATAATGACGTCTTTTTTAGCAATCATTGTTGCATTATATACCAACAACTTCAAACATTTATAATACGTTTCATAAATTGAAATAAATATCTCGATATTTTTCGTACAATTTCCGATTTTCTGAATTTTTATCGTCCTTTAAATTCAAGTTTTCACCAATATCTAAGTAGTATAAATTATTTTGGTCAATTGGCTTCCATTCAGTTGTAATATAATTGTCCAACTTCTCAGTTGGGTTTCTGTAAAAATTACTTAATAGAATTCTTTCTGTTCATTAATAGTAGTAATGCGATATACTCACCCAAAAGCCGCAAAATTATACCACATTCTGACTAATCTTTCAATAGTTTTACGATCCGACGTTTCTTTTTCCGGGTAAACATCGCCCTCGATGTTTTCTTTCATATATGTCAGATAAAACATATAAGATAATTCGTCCGCATGTGCCACACCTATAACATTTAAAACAACGAAAAGTAGCGATAAAAATTCTTAGAGTTGGAAAGCATCATTACCTTTCAATGGTTGAGGACCGTGATCGAATTGATAAAAAGTTGATTGATTGCCCAAGTAGGAAAAATTGAAAACATATGTAGGTGCATTTCTTGTACAATGCTTATTTCGTAAGTCTATGATTTTTCGATTCGGATTGATCATTAACATATCCGACATCAATCCTATTAAATTCCACCAATTTTCCTTATTAATCGGTTGGTGCTTTAAATAAAATCTTCGTATATCTTCCATGATATCGTCGAATCTTGTTTGATCTTTCAACAATAAATGATTTTTAACGCAATCTTCGATGTATTTATCGTACATACTTAACAAAGAAACGTCATCGAATTGATCTGCAAGAGAAATCAAAAAAGTTCGATACAATTTATATTTTAACTTGGAGGCATTTATAAAGTACCTGTGAAAAACAAAAGCGATTCATCGCTCGTATGTCCAATTATCATTGGAATGTTTGCGTCATTATTAAGTAAGTATTTTAACGGCACTGGTAAAATAGGGTCATTGGTAAAATATGCATCATAAACTGGGCCATACTCAAATTTACCGCAAATGACTCGTTCCTAACAGTAACAAAAATTGCATTTTTAATAATGATAATCGAAAACTATATATATTCCACTTGTATATAAAATCATCGAAAACTTATTAAATTAAAAGTATTAAGTAATTGGAATTAATGTACCCATCTAGTGAGAATGTTGCCTTCCATGTCAATGAGTTTGTCCCCAGGTACCGTTCGTAAAAATTCTAAAACTTCGACAGGATCCTCAGAATCACATCCAAGATTAGAAGCTATTTTAAAACCATTTTTAAAATCTGTTCTTTTAGGATTGACAAGATTTGACATGCCGAAACTTGAGCCACTCTGTAATATTGCTTTGTGAAATAAACCTAAAATAATATATTCTTATAGAACGAGAGAGAGAGAGAGAGAGTGACTGAGAAAACCATAGCGTTTTAACAATAACCTTTAGAAGCTGGGATCAAAGTCAAAAAATGAGTAGTCATGGAACCACTGCTGTTGCCAAATATTGTCACATTATTAGGATCACCACCGAAAGATCGAATATTTTTTTGTACCCATTTGAGAGCCAACAAAATGTCTCTTATACCTTGATTGCCTGGTGCCACTTCGTGTCCGAGATTTAAAAAACCTACTCAGAAAACTAATTTTTAGGACAGTACAAGAATTTGCATTAAAAATAAAATCATGGAAATTCAAACATACCAAAAGGGCCTAATCTATAATTCACACCAACGTATACGATATCCTGCGTCATCATATAGTCTTCGCGATAAATGTTACCCCTAGCTGAACCTTCGACAAAACCTCCACCGTGAATGAAAAACATCACCGGCCTATTTTTCTCTAATTTTTGCGAGAACACGTTTAGATATAAACAATCCTCGCTACCCAGCACCTCGTAAGGCGGTGGACCGTAAGTTTTGAGTTGCATGGCAATGTCACCCGCATACTCGGTTGCATCTCTTACTCCCGACCACTTGCGCGCCGGTTTCGGCTCCTTGAGCAATTTTACAGAGATCATGAAGTATAAATATTTTGTATTTATTTCTTTGATTTTCATAAGATTACCTTGAATCTCAAGCTTCCAAGTGGAGGCTCTGCGTATGGTATGCCTTTGAATCCTATGTATGAATTACCGAGGTATCCTTGTATAACGCTGCCTTGAAGAATTCCTTCTTCAACGGTCACTTGTGGCCCATTCATCGCGTGAAGAGTATTTTGAAGAAACCAAGTCTTATTTTCTTTGGTCAAAGCTCAACTGCCATTAACTCGTTTGAAAAAATATATAATTCTTATCGTTCGATGATTTATCAATATCGATTGTTATCGCCTTATATGATTATTAAAAATTTTCCTTTATTTATTTGCAGAGTTTGTTTAAAGGACATTATGTATTAGAAATCTAAGTCTGTTGGAATGATTTTTAATACAACGATAAGAAACCTCGACTTTTTCATTTCCACGACTCTCTTTTTTTTCAGTTTACCTTGAACTTATTCTCGCTACGACGAACGGAAGAAAATATCACCGACTCATTTGTTTACAAATAAGATTATATTTATCACTACCTCCAATGGTGATAATTGCTTCATTGTTTTTTTTATCGTCTTCTTTGCAAGATCGTAAACTTTCACGATTGTACTCGTAAAGTCGAGCGCTTGACGCTAGTGCCAATATGTCTCCTAATATATTCAATAGAACGGCTTAAATTGAGATACGAGCCGTGTGAAAAATCGGTCGTTTATGGCACAATTAGTAGCGCTGATTACTTCACTCGGTGACATAGAGCGAGACGAAATGGTTTGTGCGAATGTCAAAGGCCGTAGACGCGCGGACGAGAAAAAGGGATCATCGATGATGCCTGTATAATGGCCTCTATGTATAAAGTCGTGCAGGATGAAAGCACGCGCAAATATATACACCAGCGAGCTCGTGCGCGTACGTAGTATGTGACCAGCTGCTGCAGTAATCCTCTCTTTGTAATGCGCATAAGAGCTCGTGTGCCTCCCGTGTAACGCGCACGACCCAACGACCCCCTGCCATTAGTCGAACGCGCCTCTTCCATCGTCTTTCTCGCACGACTATCTTAACGTCCGTTGACTCGATCGACTTCAACATATTTGCCTCGGATTTATACATTATGTGCGTCTTATCCGCACGAAACATCTTCGTTCAAAAAATTCCTTTCGCTGCGCAGCGGCTTACTCTCGTTTTCAACGTACCGAACGGCATGTATCGTATATAGTACTCAAGAAATCTGACCTCTTGCCTACAGGGCTACTCTTCAAGTCTCTCCCGTCTTCGATCGATCTACTAATTTTCGTCATCGTTTGAATTTAGAGCGTTGAGCAATAATGATTTTCCAGAAAAATCTTTTCAATTTATCAACAAACTTACAATGCTAGTATTGATGAGACAATGTAGTAAACTAAATAGCCCCGTTCAATTTTATCACTTTTTGGGAGTGACCAGTTTATAGGCCTCAGGAATTACGCATCATTTCAAAGATGCTTTTGTTCGATGTACAATATATTATACAATTATTTCCATACAGCAATGGTAACGCAAAATTATTCATGAAAATAAATATTTATGGATGCGGAGTAACATTTGAGTGGCATAAAAAAAATCAAACAATCATTATCACATGATTATTGGAAAATATCTGCATAAAAGAGTTCGAAAATCATGTCGCAGTCGGTTCGTCAATTATAAGATAGCGTGAAAATGAATTTATCGACTGACTCAATAATTTTCTTCATGCGCATTAAACTGTGCCAATGAATAGTTGGAAAGTTAAAAGAGTCTTGCGACCACCTCATTCACGCGATGACAAAAAAGAAAAAAAGCTGAGAATAAAGAGCTGTGGAATATAAAAGAATTCTATGTCACCCTTATACATGTGTGTATATATATAGATATAGATATAGATGTACGCGCACGGGATGTTTGTAAGGCAATGACAACCAGTTGATGTCACTGGTGCGGTTGTGCTGTAGGAATAATAGAGTCCGCGATTTTAATGGACTCGCTAATCCTCTTGCACAGTTTGCCGAAGTAAGAAGGGAATCACTTCATTTTGGGAAGCACACGCACACGTATAAATGCGTCAATGTATCTCGGTACACATACGCACACACGAATGTGTATATATGTGTATGTATAAAAAAGAGAGACAGACGTACAGACATAAAGCAGAAATCATGATCGCATCACTGTCAAAATAAGCGTTAATATACTGCTTTTCGTTTGATTGTTTTGCATTATGTAGCCTCGTAATGTTGCTATAATTTCTTAAATTGTAAAAAGATTAAAATTTTACTATCAAAATTCACGTGATAATTTCAATAATGTTACAAAATTTCATGATAAAAAAAATGTTTGAATGCTCACAAGGTCGCCTTTTCATGAAATTTATAAAGAGTATTTGTAGGACTCGATACAACCTGTAATTGACGTTTTAGTTCGGCAGTCAGCTGGCATTGTCTGCCAGGGCGAAATTCAAGCCAACCTCAAAATTGTCTGATCTTTCCTGTAACCCCCTTATAATCGCGACCGAAAAGATGCATATGACTCTATTGAGTACATGATACAAAGATAGGGTCGGGCATTTGCACGCAGCCGCGCCACCCCGCGAATTTAAAATGTCGGAACAAACACGTCTGTAAGCCCAATGCGATTGAAACCACGCAGATCATCAGAAAGAGAGAGAAAGAGAGAGAGAGAGAGACAAGCTTTTCTTTTTGTTATCAACGTTTATACGTATATCGCATGAATATCAATAGGCTACGACAGCGCTGGTCTCCCTTACGAGGCAGCAGCGAAATACGCACAGGCGCATTCGGACAAATACATTACATATACCTGCGCGCATAATGATTTCGGGGGCGCGGATACGTGCGCCCACGGAAGGCGTAGCTTTTCTCGCTTTCGCTCGCTCGTCGGGGGAGGTGTATTACGCACATTATATACAGCTCGAACGACGATCGAAGCCCAAGAGCCGAGCGCACTGCTCGCATAAAGAGATCCGCGTGCAACAACGCACGCACACGCACACACGCATACGCTCACAATGAATGTAACGCACGCCCCTTGCCGAAGCTCCCCCGTGTGCAAGCGAGACGCGAGTTCATGGATATACATACCTTGATTTCTCGAGTGACATATATTAAGCACCCTCTTAACGGTACACGCACACACACACATACACGCATGTATGCACTCAAACATACCATAGTAAGAGATAAAGATTGCTGGAGTGAGCGTATAATGTATAAGCAGCCATCGCATCGCATCGTTTTGCACGCATATAGAAGGGGGCAAGGCAGAGCCCTGTACGAGATTTAGGCACGCAGCTGCGTCTGGCGCTCGGCTCGAGCATTTTATATTCTGCGGGGATGGTCGACTTTATTTGACACTTCGACTAAAAGTATATAAGAGATGGCTCGACAAACAATAAGCCATCCGAGTCTCCTCCCCTGGTGGCACGGCTGCATTTTTGCCATTATGCCGACTAATTTTCCTGACAACTTTCCGTGCTGCGCTACACTAGCTTAGACTTATTACTCTCTATGAACGAACATTTTAACAAAAACTCTTCTCTTGCGGTAGTTAAAAAGTTTTAAAAAATTCAAGTCGATGCGTATTTTGAGCTACATTTATAATGAATTTTTAGATCAAAAACGACATCACCATTCATTAGTTTGATGGATGATATCTGGAATTGTTTTTCAAGAATGCTAAGTTTGATTTGTGGTAAAAGCTTAAATGAATTTCATGTTCAATGATGCAACGATACAAGTAAATCCAATAACTAAATGATTATTTATTTATTAAAAAAACAATTGGAAAAAAATGAATTCCCACCATGAGAATGTTTTTGTAATTTCTGAGAGATACTAAATATATTATTATGACATCGCTCAAGTATTTCGACATTTGATGAATTGTCTGCCCCCTTTAGTTAGATCCCATAGAGTTTTAGAATACTCTTGTACAGGAGTATATTGTTTAAAGAGTTGGTCCATTCAATTTTTTCTGAATTTCAGATTTAGCTGTTTTCTTATCGTTTATAATTTGAGTCCTTAAAGTAAGTCGCCTATCCAGATATGTCAAGATATTTCATCTCCTAGCTTTTTAGTATCATCACTACTTCTAGTTTTGCGCTCAGGTATGTCTCTCTCCATAACGTAAACAGACTTTCCTGCATTCACCTCTATTCTTCATTGCCTGAGCCAATCTGTCGTGATGATAATTTGATTTTCGAAGTGAAACTTCTGTTATGGAACAGATGTACAGGGCCTCAACTGTGAGCTTTTCGAGCATATTGGCTCGCTGTGAGGTGGCAAAAGGCCGCATGCAGTTCGAGTTCGGAGGCAGACGCGAAAACCTGCTGGCTGGCAATGCCTAGCAACCAGCAGTGTCGTTTGTTAATATTGTTATTCAGGTTGCCAAGCAGTTGGAGCGACGCAGGATCGTCATTCTCCTGGTAACGCGCGGACGGCGCGGAGCTCAGCATCGCAAGCTTTTTTTGGAAATAAATTGGCATCTCCTCAAATAATCTTGCTTTGTTGGTTTATTTTTTATAATCACTTAGGGACTCACAAAGGCCTCATACGTGCAACAACAACTTCTATACGTGAGCTGGGTATGGGAAGTCAAGCCGTGAAAAACGAGCGCCCGTCCAGGCGTCCGGATTGCATGTTTACAGTCTCAGTAGCGTCTGTATGTGCGATTTTTTACTAATTCAAGAGTAAACGGGTTAAACTTTGTATTTTTGATACTAATTCTTACAGGATTCGGTCATAAATAACGTTAATGTTGCAGTGAAATTTGGGATAATCAAATTTTTTTCATCAATTGAATTGCCTTTCGCAGGGTTTCTTCCAAGACATTTTTGAGATAATGCTCCGTGTATTTTACTTACACACAAGGGAGTTTCTACCCAACGATCAGGATACTAAAGCTAAATCTGAGTTATTTCGAGTCAGTCCAGAACCTACTGGACGAGACATTTCGCAAACAAACCATCAGCGTGACCATTGCGTGCGATCTATACAAGAATCTTAATCCACCCAACACATGGATTTCCGTGGTCATAGAATAAAGTCAGTATCTTTTTTGGCTTAGCCACAATTCAATGTCACCGTTCATCCGCCTGTTCCCATCCCACTCAGCTTCGCGTGAATTCCAACAGTCGACAAAATGCCGGTGAAACCACCGGCTCATCCGCCAAGTGACAACGTGATCAAAAGAAAATTCAGAGAGATAGCTACTTACGCCACTCCTGACTGGGCACGGCAACGATTTGAATAAGAAAGACAGAGGTTATAGCTGCAATACTTTTATTTCTTCAAAAACTTCTGAAATTTATAAATTATCGACTTATACGTCACAACACATAAATATGACGATATTTCAGTCTAATAAAGTAAAGATATCATACAATTTACATAATTATAATAAGTATGAGTACATTTTATTTCAATAACAGGAATACGTTTTTATTTTCCTGGAACTATTCATAAGAGCAACAGCTAGACGATGTGTATCCTCTAACGAACAAGGAACTGAGTGCTTTTCCCCTAAAATTAAAATATATTTTACAAATCTAAATGTTTTTCATTTTTTTCAGAAAATAATCATTTGTGATCAATTTTGTTCAACGATAATATTTGATGGTACACAGATATATTTTTCTATGAAATGAAAGTTATGAGTACCCAATATTTAAAAAGCAGCTAATGATCACAATGTGTTACGTAAGAAAAATTCAAGGCATTTAAAAAAGTAAAAGCAACTGCTATTTTTATAAAACTAATGCAAATGAAGTATACGATTCGGTACGTGTACACGTAGTCTATTAGTGAAATCACTTCAAGAATGATATTGCAAAAAAACGAAATTAAAACCAAGTACGTAATCTTCGAAAGAACTTATTGCAATACTGGCCTATTCGAAGAATACGAACAAGTTTGTTTTTGGAACGTTGTACTATTTTTTCATACTTAAAGGATTTTAAAATTATAAATTGTCAAATTTTATATAAAAAATCAAAATCCGAATATTTTTCCGTAGTCACCCCATTAAAGCAGAATAACATTTATAAAATGTTTTTTTTTAAGAGTTACATCAAGTTTTTATTTTATTTTTTTGGATATTTTATTTTACTACATCAGTAAATATTAAAAACTCGAATGACTCTAAATTGCTTTTATAAAATGAAAAAATATATTTTTAGAAAAATGGTTAGCTGATTGAAGAGCCTTATACTAATTTTTTCATGAATAATAACAGACTAATTAATAATAACCGGGGGTGGAGATTTAAACTGCTCTTGTTCAAGCTCATTAGTGCAGCCGAGTTGACAACGAGCTGAATCTATATGCAGGTGTTTTCTAGTTTTTTGAAGCAAGTGAATAGCCGTAAAGCAGGAAAGGTCCTTTTTGTAGGTCTGTTTTTACAACTTGTAGGCTTTTGTAAGACGGTTGTAGCTGTACTGTATTGTCGATGGATCATGAAGACCAGTCATTTGGGGATTCTTTAATTTGTAATAAAGATTTTTATAGAGATCCTACAAGCACACGATGAAGATTAAGATGTAAAAAGGCGGATAATAATGTTGTCAGTGTCATAGTGCATTGGGGAAAAAAACTTTTCTGTTGTTTTTGTAACATTTTGTTCGAAAATAATGAAATTGATTTATTTACCGAGAATTGACTTTTAGATTTAAGTCGTGCATGAATGAATGTGATAATTATATGGTTTGCTTGACGCTATTAAATAGAGTAAGAGAAGGGAAGATATTAAGGACTTTTAAGCAATTACGTATAGCCATTAATTAATGAAAGTGCAATGAAGTGCAAAAATATTATGTATTTGCGCGACTATCGGTCACCTTTAACGGTCGACTTATTTGGGCCAATTGCGCTTGAAGGATTTTCTGTTGGTACACGTATTGTTGATTTTTAAGATGCTGACTGAGCTGAGGATTTTGCTGTTGTGACTGGAAATCTGCCTGCAAGGCTCGAGCCTCAGGTCTCAGCGGTTGTATCTGGGCCAAAGGAGTAGCCACACCATGAAGCGAAGCCGCCGTTTGTAACTGCGAAGGAGCGTATCCGGATATGTGGACCAGCGGCTCTCTGGCATGTTGAATTTGGAAGAGCTGCTTGATGTTTACCGGTGATTCGTGGATAGGACGATAATTTATTCGTTCCACAGTTTGAGGTTCTCGCTTGACTCGCGAATTATCTAGAGCAAAACGAGTATGCATGCATAATGAATTTGCGTGTTCTCTGATAATTACGAGCATGACTATAACAATGTCGAGCGTTGTTTACCGAATTAGAAAAGGTGAAAATTGTAACTTTCTCAAAAAAAAAAACAATAAATCATTTTTGTGCTTGAGTGTGTTTTTCAATTGTCTATGACACTGTATTCGAGGTTTTCAGTTCATTATAAAAATTAACTATGACAATTATAAAACGGTAATTTTTTTTGCGAAGGTGAACTGAAATAATAAAATGAAATTATGCAAGTTTTAGTAAAAATTACAAACAATGTGACAAATATTTGAAAAGAATGCATTTCAACTTCATGAGTTAAAACTATTTCTCCATCTATGAATGTTTACTGAAACATTGTTCAGCGTAAGTGAAAACTTTTGTGTAGCATCATTTTATTTATTATTTGAAAAAGTAAAATTAAAGTATTTTTACATAATACTAAAACTATTGGTCGTATAGTTATTCAAATAATTAAATAAACTAAAGAAAATATTTTACCTTTTAAAACTCCAGTAATACTTGTCGGTATAGTTTTACCGGAACAGACCGTTAATAAACAACACACTACGATCTGTAACATCAAGAAGTTTTAATTAAATTTGTCTTATAGTTAAATCTATAAAAATATTTTAATTTTCAATCATACCAGAATTAATATACTTTTTAACTTAAAAATTGCTATAAATTTATTGACTATCAGCTCTCTATTGAATATAACACTCAAACCTTTTATATTCAAACAATTTCTTTCCATAAACACTCACTCTCGCTCACAATTATTTTGATTATCTGGTTAAAAAAAATAATTCGACGTTTATCACAGAATTTTCTCTAAAAGAAAACAATGAAAGTAGTGATATGCAAATGAATGCGAAGGATATTTAAAAATATTTTTAATTGTACAAATTAAAATAAAATAGAATTTCTTTAATTCATAATCGATCATTATATTTCCAAAAAATGTACAATTTTTAATAATTTCAATTTTGCTTTGACTTTTTTGCAAAATTAATTAGTGATTTTCAGAAAAATCAATAAACTTTTTTATTTTGAAACTTTCATAACTGCACAATCTTGCTTACAAATATCAATAAATATTCATTATAATAGCACTTACAAAGTACAACATTATTTATCAATTATATTAAGTTCCAAGAAACGATGATGTTTTCGAGAAGGCTCAGATGAAACTGAGGTTCGAGTCTTGCAGGACTTATACATACCTTCTCATGGAACGCGAGCGCACGATAGTCCTATACTGCGACCACCACCTTCTTCAGTGGGCTTTCACGCTTTTGAACACAGCTTGGCGCAATATACATAATATATATTTTTTCGCTTCGCTGACTTACATCTGAATTTCACACTTTACTGTATGCTCGACAGAGAAGTATACTTGCGAACTTATATAATCGGCTCAGGTCCATGAGGAAAAGATCTCGCGTGAGATTATCATACTTTCGCGTTATATTGAAAAGAGCCCCGTAGAATTATGAATGCAGTTGTATATTATGCGAAAAAATTGAATTATTGATGATTGTTCGATAAAAATAAATATCACATGCATAATTAACATCCTAGCAACTATTGCCCTGTTTGCAATCATTATTTTGGTAATAATGATGTTCGGAATAATTTTAAATAGTTTCAGTCTTGTAAATGTCCAAAAAAATCTTATAAAAATGTTGTGAACAATTAAGTGATTTTTTTTATTTATCCCCATTACCAGCAAGTGATGATGGGGACAATACTCCTATACTTATCCATAGATCTATTATTCTACCTTAGAAAAGATAGGGTGGCACTGTGATGTATATCGATTTGTAATTTTTTTTTAGGTTTTTGTGAAAAAATTTTTCTAGTTTAAAGCCACGTATATATTTTGAGTAAATTTGGGTCAATAGTTGTTTGACTGAAATCGACTCAATTTCAATTTCAACATAGGTACTAATTAGTATTTATGCCAGTTATAGCATGACCAATTGACGTCTCAGACTGATGTTTATAAAATCAAATAATTTTTGTAAAGTATTAAGGTTATTTAACACGTCGCAAATACTTTTTAACTGTTGCCTCGTGTGATTTTTACATACTTGAACCTCCTGAATTTTTGACTTGAAGTTGTATTTCAATATTAATCTTTTTATGTGCAGAGCATTTCGTAGCCGTAGTATTTAACATCATCGATTCGTGTCATTTTCACTTAATCGTCAAATATTATCCACCTCGTAAACTATTTTTCCCCTGCCAACGTCACAAGAGATTTTTTTTCTCGCGTCCAGCTGTGTTTAGGTATTTTTTGTACCCTCATTCGATTTTTAACAAAAATTTTCATGATTCGTACCATTTTGTTTATTTCAGAATGGCACGTCAGGAAGGATCGGCCAATATACCGGTAGCGATGGAAAAATAAATAGAAAGTAGAATTTATAAAAACGGCAGCGACCTACCTCCTGTAATAATTAATGGGAAGAGTTCTCATGCGACAAATACCTGTGCTTTCGATTCAATTTTGAATCTTTTTTCGACTGGAATTATTCAATCGTCTTTGATCGGTCTTACATAAATGGATTGTTAAGTGAAAATAACTTTGGATTTGCGAGTACTGTGCTAATTCATGGACTACAACAAGAAAATAGTAATGACATCGTATACGCAAATCCTCCTCCCCCCCCCCCCCCCCCCCCCNGTGGTTGATAGTTGGACCAATGTTTCGGAACTCCCACCTCATGGAGAAGTATAATAATATTTAAAGGACTGTTATATCCAAAAAATCGGGTCTCGTCACGCTGTTTCTCGACCTCGAGTTTTTCGATATAACGTCATTAAAAGGGGTAATAAAAGAATTATGTAATTTATGGGTTATCATACCACGCGCTAGTCACGGGATAGCTTACGCGAATTCGGGTAATCTTCCAATATCGCCCCACTGTAATTCGGGATTAAACAATTATTATATATAGCGCGCATCTTTGTAATCTCGGGCGGTCGGCTCTCAGCTCTCGCAGACAGACGCACTAACATCTTGCGGCCTTCACGCGCTAACACCTTATCCTAGTTTTTTGTAATTGAGCTACAGCTGAGCCAATCGCGTGGTACATTATAACTGAAAGTGTAACGAAAAATATTTTATCCATTTTATATGTGCAAACTCTATAATAAAAGTCTTGTGTCAACCCTTAAACGTGTATCTCAAATTTTGGTGCAGTTAGATTAAAATAAATGTTCGGGTATTATTTAACAAATAGCCCGGACATAACATGACGATTGAATGTCGATGTAAAAGAGAACGCAGTTAGTTATTAATAAACAAAATGTAATTACGATTCCACTGAATATTCAAGTCGTCTGGAGTAATTATGAGATGCTTTAATCGGAATTAATAAATACATTTACACAGTACGAATGATGTAAAATTTAGTTATTTGCAATAGAAAATGTATGTTAGTTGGTATGGTCGAGTATGAGCCAGGTCACTATGTTTGCCATTGCCTCAATAAATTGAAAGAATGGATAAAATTTGATAATAAGGAAGATTATGTCGAAGTTACAAAAGACCCCGATATGATCAAATAGCAGCTCTGTTTTACGTACGAGGAGAATGATCATTAGTATTATTATAAAATTAATAAAATTTATTAATATTAGTTAGTTTAGATAAAAATAAATTCAAGTGATTAATTTTGTACTTAAGAGAATAATTATTTAATATCCTATCCTATAATTCTTCCTATGTATGGATAAAAGTTTTGAAAGACCAAGCCAACGTGATGGAATAAAGACGTCTATAACGAGATCGAGCCGCGACCAAGACGAGAAATACGCGATGTCCGGGATGATATTCGCACGAGAACGACGACGACTTCGCGGCGACCCACACTGGATGGGATCGGCGGAAAATGATAATAATTATGTGTGCAATAGTAAAGTGATGAAAAACGTTGTGGTAGCGATTATTTTGAATAGATATGGGCCTCATTTAACAGAATCTACGGCCCGATGTGCAAAAAAGTGCCAACACATTACCCCCACTGAACTATGCGGCCCGTCAATTATATTTTCGTCATTTTACGTCAATGTCTGCACCCGAATCCAACCTCAGTTTTTTGGTTCGATCATTTTCTAGGTCATTTGAAGGTCAAAGTGATAAATAATGATCAAAAGAAAATATACATGCATTTCATAAATGATAATAATAGATTTTTAGCTATTCATCAAATTCAGCGTCAATTTAGTTGAAAAAATGCTTGAAATATCTTAAAAATATTCCTATTCGTATAAATAAGTAAAGATGATGAATAAGGGTTCCGGGCCATGGATGTAGGGTCGAACCAATTTCTCTAAATCCGCTGGTTTCAAGTTCAAGTCATCAATTTTATTGTTCGCAAAATTTGGTGTCCTTCCCTTCCTAGTTTTCTTCTTTATTGAAGTTGTGGTAGAAGTTTTTTCTTGGTACGCACGAAGTGTTTGAGAGTAAGCTTCAGCCCTGTTTGATTCGTCTTCCGTGATGGGGATTTTAAGTGATCTTACTCCATCGATATTGGTCAAGTACGGTTGTATTGGTACCGGACCCATTTCTATGCATTCAAACGTGATCTTGTATCCTGTGGCCTTTTCGACCATGTGCTGAAGTTCTGAAATCTCCGGTATCCTTCTCATGAAGAACACCCACATGATTAAGACCGATATGGGAGGCCACTTGAGAATTTGTTTGGGTACGGGATCCTGTACAAATTTCGGCGGCGTCCAAGCATGTAAGCCCAAATGTGTGTCTGGATCAAACTTGATGTGCTGCAATCATTTGACATATCAGATTCAAAGCACAGATAACTAGACCCATTATCTGGACATACTCTAGCAGAACACAATGGTAAGTACTAGGAGAAGGATCTGATTTGAGCGTTTCGTTGATATCAGAAAGTGTTAAGGTTGTTACCAGAGTCTCGTCAAGGTCTACTTGGTCTTGGTCATTGAACAGGGTTGCGTCCTCGCAGGCGACGTTGGAGGGGGTTGCGTCCTTAGAGCACGGCAGCGACAGATACTTCTCAATAGCATTCTTCAGCTTTCGTTCGGGTTCCAGATCGAAGATGATCTACAATAAGTAAGAATTCAGGTAAGTATCCAGTTCTGCTAAAGTATAGTCAGTTACCAGGTCTATCTTTCTTAGCTTATGATCTGATGTTACCTTGAGAACGTGATATCTCAGATTCAAAGCACAGAAATGTCGATCTATTATCTGAGTGTATCTTGGCAAAACACCAGGATACAATCAGATGATCGGCTCAGAAATGTCGACCTATCATCTGAGTGTATCTTGGCAAAACACCAGGATACGATCAGATAATCGGCTTAGAAATGTCAACCGACGTAATGATTTATTGCCTACCCAGTTAAAAAGCATCTTAACGAAAAGTTTTTTGCGCAAAAGTGATTGCACCTCCATCATTACTTTGCTATTAATAAGCTTTTTCTCCTTTTCACATTTCGTCGTTGTGTATGTACTATCGAGATAACTTGTAAGTTCGGAACTGTAGGTTGTAATCCTGTCAGACTTCTTCAGACGATTTCTCATTTGTGACAACACCGGAGCTTCATTTTTATAGCCATATGTGATCAAGTCATTCATTATTAAGAATAATTGTGATTTAATTAATTTTCCGAACATTGTCACTATATCATTTTTAGGGTACATCAGTACTCCATATTAAACAAATGAGCGAGGTCCTTGAAGGAAGCATTGGTAGATAGCCTGAGTTTTTCCTTGCTTTCGAATGAGCATTTTTAAATTGGACGCAATTTTGGGCACCAGTCTATTCCGATATCCAAGACAGAGATTGTTCAATCGAGAATTTGGTAAATAATACATTACAATCGAAATCGATGGCAAAACCGCGTACTTTCGACCAGGGAATCAAGAAAAAGAATTTTTGTTCTTCCAAATCCATAAAAAGTAGGGTTTAGGCCTCGTCTTTCAACTGGATGAAATTTTTTTCTTTTCTATTCAAGAATGACTCATCAATGGTGTACCTTGATACAAGACGCATTCTTGTAAGCGAATCTGAGCGCTGGAATTTGCTGTGTGTCTTGTCCATTTCTTCTAAATAACGTTTATCGGTAACTAATCGTACAGTTGGCTGATTTCTGCAAGCAGCCGGGCGCGATTCGTGCCTCAGTGGGTCCTTCGTCCGCGCACGAGGTTCTTCACTTGAAGTATCTACAAACATAGGTTAGTTAACAGGTAAGTATAAGTGTCGTTGTCTGCTAGAGAGTGCTCAGACCACAGGTCAACTTTTCTGTGCTCTAAATCTGACACGTATCATTCGTCACTATCATGTCACTAACATGTATTATTCGTCAATGAGCAGGTTAGAAAGACGGTGTGGCTGCTGGCACAGAGAATTACCCACCCTTGTCAGTTACACCCCAGTGACCCACCCTAAAAGTTTAAGAGAAGTACTTAGATGGACCTCAGTGGGTTGTACCTATATTTTCACTTCAATTCGATACTCAGTTTACAATCTGTGTATCTGGATTGCAGGTCAAGAATTATCTACCGAGAATCTGACATATATCACAGACGGCAGGTTCATATTTTTCGACCTGCAATCTACTTTCTCAGAACTAAAACGGGCTATCGATTTTAAGTAAAAATATAGATACATCCCCTCAGATCCATCGAATTACACCCCTCCAACTTTATGGGCGTTAGGGCGTTATAAAAGTTAGGGGGATATTATATGGCATATCAGATCGAGAGCACAGATAAGTTGTCCTTTCATCTGGATAAACTTTGGTAATACAGTAAGTATACAGTGCAGATTGATGCACAAAAAAATCGACCCATCGTCTGCGTTTACTCACCTTTCAAAATTTTGAAATGGAATTTCTTTGGCTTGACAGCTGGTGCTGGTGCTGCAGGTTTGGGTTTAGGTTTTTCAGGTGAAGGTCCATATTTACGTTTGGGTTCCGGTTCAGTCTCTGGTTCTTCCTCCGGTTCCATTGCTGCCGTCTGAAGTGTATATCCCGACGCCAAATTGAGTTGCACTCCCTCACGACCTTTAAGAGTTTTCTTCACTTGTTAAAGGACTGCAGGACTTCTACACATCGCCCCCATTACTAGGGTCCGATGTCCGACAACGGAATCGTTCTTTAGGGGAGCCAGTGCATCAAGTGACGATTCGCTCTCTTCCTTAATAGTTTCACATCTCATTTTGGGAAATCCCTTTGATGGACGTATGAAATGGTGGGGTATGAGATGCTTTTGACTGTATGCTGCTTGTTGAGCTTAACGAAACATAACCTGCAATCAAAGAGGAGAGTGAGTATCCTATATCAAATCGATCTAAAATCAGATTGATAGCTAAGAAAAGTCAACCGATCATCTGAGTACACTTTAGCAGAAAACAGCACTCAAACTAACTTGTTTTTTTGTGAAGTACTTAGTTGACAGGTCGACTTTTTGTGACTGCTAATCTGTCTATTAGTATTTACCATCGTCCGAAGCAGTCTGTCCCTCTTTCTCCTCATTTCCATCGATATGTTGTTTATTGAAGTCGGACTTAGGAGAAGAGGCATGATATTTGACGCGTTGTTAAATTCGTCAAATGCTAATGAATCATCATACCCCATTTCAAGTGCCGAATCCCCATCGCCAGATGCAGAGCTCTCTTTTGAGGAAACAATGAAAGTATCTGGGAAAGATAAGAGTTAGGTTATCGAATCGAGTCCGCTCAGTTAGTAGGTCAGCTTTTTTGGACTTCCTATCTGGTTAAATAACAGTTGCAGGGCCCTAAAAAGTTGACCAGCTAACTGGGCGGTCTCAAGCAAAATGAGATAACCCACTACCAGTAAACTAACCTCAGTTGAGCCGTTTTTTCACTGAAGGTGACTTCGGTTTCGTAGGCACTTGCCTCAGAATATGAAGCCAATCTGGGGTGTAGTCGGTTTCGATTTCGATTGGAGTGACTCCTTCGGGTAGTACTCTAAGGCGTGCTTTCTCGGATGAAGGGCCATCTCCGAACTCAACAGGTGGTAGTGGAGATTCGACCTCTTCGGGTAGTATGCTTAGGCGTACTATTTCAGATGAAAGCCAATCTTGGAACTCGACAGACGCCAAATGTTCACTGTCAGACGCAGGGCACTCTATCGGTTGAAGTTCCGAATAAAAAATAAGGTTGAATGAAAGCGGGTCTGTACCAACGTACCGAAGTTTGGGAGTTGTAATTATATTTCCATTTAGAACCAGTGCTTGGTTTGAGTTCTGCAAAAACAGATTGCAGGTCAAGAAAAATGAACCTGCTGTCTGTTAGATCTGTCAAATTATCGGTAGATAATTCTGGACCTGCAATCTGCTTTCGCAGAACGTGAACGAGGTAGCGAATCTAAGTGGAAATATAGGTATAAGCCCCCGAAGTCCATCCGAGAACAACCTTTAACTTTTTAGGGTAGGTCACCGGGGTGAAATTGACAGGGGTGGGTGAAGTTCTCCAACTTGCTGGTCTGATAGAGCATTTATATGTCTGCTGGCACGGAGGATAACAGGCTTATCTTTACACGTGAAAGGACATTTAATTTCTACTATTTTAATAATGCAATTATTTTTTATCACAACGCCATCAAGGCTACAACATAGCCAAGATTAATACTCGCTTATAATTACAACAACAAGTTTAACAGACACATTGAGCAATTTTTCATATTCTTTGATAGCTACTGGTTCACAATTTAGTCCATACTTTAATGATTTACTTTGTACACTAATTTTTTTATAAAGAAAATCTTTTACAAGATCATCTTTTATTTTTTTGTTGATGACTTTATTTCATGTGCTTTTGTACTTGCAGAAATTCTTAATTGTCTGCATTCATACCACAATTTGCTATTGGATTGAGCAAGCGTTTGATGACAGATTGACACAATGTCTGGTTGGTTTACTACCACATTGTTTACATAAAACTGGGCAAGTTTTATGGGCATTGTGTCTAGCTTACACGACTTGCAGTTTTTTTTCACAATAAAACACAGTATGTAAATCACTTGACACATCAAAATTCTTAATGATAGCTTCGCACTCTGCTGTATCACTCCTTGTGATGCTTTTCTCAAAAATTTCATCAACTAATGACTTGATAAAAAATTTAAACTCGTCTACCCTTTGAAAATTCAAAATGACTTTCCAATTACTGTTGGAACCTTGTAAATCTTCTGCAGCTATGGTGACAGCAGACTTTTCCACGGTGCTTTTCTTGGGTGGGTACATTTTACTAAAATTCATCGACTTGGCATACATGACAGATCCTAGTTGACTAGCAGACGGTTTTCCCTATGTCTGTTCATAGCTAGTCTGTGTAAAACTCTCGCAATTATTGATGAAAAATATTGTGGCTCCTATGTGTTTGCACCTACGGCTTTTCTTTGCAGCACATTCACAAGATGCTTCGATGACTTTACGCGTACTGTTTATTTGTGAAAAATTTGTTGGTTAAATATTTATTAGTTGTCATACTAAATATTAGTTTTAGTTAAAAATATCAATACTTACTGTCAATTGTACTTTGTACGGAAGCATTTTTGGTGAAGTTTGACGTACAACTTGCGCTTCAATCTTAAAGCTTACGCCACTGCTTCTATACTCTTTAACCATTTTAACGTGCCCACTTTCAACGAGAAGTTTCGCCTTTTTAAAGGTTGCCTGTTTAAAACAAATATTATGGGTGATTTTTTCGAATCCTGTTTCAATTATTATATCCATTTTAAAACTGTCAAAACGAACGTTGATTATAAAAATAGCAACAAATTGGACATTTCCTATGTATTCTCTGGTTAAAATCGAATGTCATGGGGTGGAGAAACGATAAGCTCATCCGTGAGGTGGCGCGTCCTGTCATGCACCTGGCCTATTGGTCGAGCTATTGGAACTTTACGTGATGTGAAGCCTGTGCATTAGGGCGGAACGAAAAAACACTTTTGACGCCGATCGCTTTGTAATAGTATTTTATCGAAAGTTTAAGATAAAAAAAGAGAAAAGCCGCGAGCTGGACGCGAACAAATGATGTCTTCAGGTGGCGCATGAAGCCTGAAGTTTGAAATTCGTAAAAACAATATCTTTATGCTTCAGTATGAAATCGTTACCAAATTTTTCTGCACTGGATTGGCCGATTGGGCTGAAAGTTTCAGGGCTTGTTTTACATGTTGAAAGGAGTTTCTCTGTAAAATTTTAGCCCTCTAGGTGCCTTAGAAGCAAAGATATAGTCATAGGAAGGTTGAAAAATTACGTTACATTAATTTTTTTTTGTTCTTTTTCCATCTTCACACAGCTGTACGTTGCGTAATTTTGCTGCTATTAAAACGAACGAGTAACCAATTTCTTCGTCTTTTAAAGGCCTTTTCAACCATATAAATTTGTATAGTGTTTTTTAAATTTTTACTGAAGTTACAGTATAAAACGTCCAACATTTTGTGTCGCGCTCGAAACTACAATTGTTATTTTTTTTTCTGTTTCTTAAAAGTTACACATTCTAGACAAACTTGAACCCCAATGATAGTTATATGGCCTTAAAGAGCATAAAATTTCCTTTAATTTGGTGTATTTAAAAACTCTCTAGGTCCTCTAGAACCAAAGATACAGCTGTTTGAAGTTTTACTGAAAATGTAAGATTCGATTGTGTGATGATCATACCATATCTGGCCTATGATAGATTCACAGATTCAGTACTTTCATTTTTGGTAAAACTTCAAACAGCTGTATCTTTGGTTCTAGAGGACCTAGAGAGTTTTTAAATACACCAAATTAAAGGAAATTTTATGCTCTTTAAGGCCATATAACTATCATTGGGGTTCAAGTTTGTCTAGAATGTGTAACTTTTAAGAAACAGAAAAAAAAATAACAATTGTAGTTTCGAGCGCGACACAAAATGTTGGACGTTTTATACTGTAACTTCAGTAAAAATTTAAAAAACACTATACAAATTTATATGGTTGAAAAGGCCTTTAAAAGACGAAGAAATTGGTTACTCGTTCGTTTTAATAGCAGCAAAATTACGCAACGTACAGCTGTGTGAAGATGGAAAAAGAACAAAAAAAAATTAATGTAACGTAATTTTTCAACCTTCCTATGACTATATCTTTGCTTCTAAGGCACCTAGAGGGCTAAAATTTTACAGAGAAACTCCTTTCAACATGTAAAACAAGCCCTGAAACTTTCAGCCCAATCGGCCAATCCAGTGCAGAAAAATTTGGTAACGATTTTATACTGAAGCATAAAGATATTGTTTTTACGAATTTCAAACTTCAGGCTTCATGCGCCACCTGAAGACATCATTTGTTCGCGTCCAGCTCGCGGCTTTTCTCTTTTTTTATCTTAAACTTTCGATAAAATACTATTACAAAGCGATCGGCGTTAAAAGTGTTTTTTCGTTCCGCCCTACTGTGCATCATCGTCTGGCAAATTTATCAGTAGTAAGTATCAATAAATAAATACATATGTTGTTAACTTTTGTCAGCTCTTCATCAGCGAGGTCAACTGCAACTAACCTATTCAGCTATTACAGAGCACAGGCCGAGAATTCTAGACCGGCCATCTGACTCGAACTTCTGCTATGCATCCTAACACTCAGGTCAGACGGGTGGTCTATAATTCTCGGCCGGTAGTCTGTAGTAACTAAATAGGTTAGCTACAACTAACCTATTCAGCTATTACAGTTCACAGGCTGAGAATTTTGGACCGCCCATCTGACCCCAGTGTTGAGCTGCATAGTACAAGTTCGAGTCAGACGGGGGTCTAGCTGGTGAGATTGGGAGTTCGCGCTATGTTACATGCATGAGCTGAAATCAAATCTAAAGAATAGTCATAGTCTTCCATTAAATCATATAAGCCCTCTTTTAGTTTCGTAATAGGATTACCGTCAAGTTGATGTTCTTCCCTGAACATTCTAATTATGTGGTCAAAGTAAGTGTCATATTGTAGGCTTACTATCTCAGGGTATTCTGGCTGCATGGTTTCTTCGTCGTATTGATCAAATGTACGATCTTTAGCACCAATGCCTAATAGTTCGTATATTGTATTTTTATCATCCATGTTTTTAAAACTTAACATGAAATTTGTTGAACCTGAGTGAAGAACTGTTCTGCAAATAATATCAAGAAGATCTAGATGAGGCTTTCTCAGAACTGATTTCCAACTCTGGCTTCTTATGAAAGCAGCAAACTCCGTGATAAAATAATGATCTGAATCACTAGAACATTTCACATTATAAACCCAACCTTCTGGCATGATCTTACCTTTCCATTTTATGACTCCATCTCTTCCCATTTCTTCTAAGTCACTTAGATGTTCAAGTAAAACAGAAGGTTTCAGTTTTATTGGAATTGAGAAAGAACCAAATATGCTAATTGAAACACCATCTTCTACTGTGTTATATGCCCAACTGTCTCTCCACTTCTTCTTTAATGTCTCAAAGTGATTGCTCATAAATATCTCATCTAATACTTATTCTTGTTCAGTCAGATCATCTTCTACTATACCATCTACTATACTATACCATAAGTTGAAACCATCATCTTCCGTCTTAACAAGAAGTCTCTAACCTTATCTTCACCGTGTAAACCGCTTTATGATCATACCATGTTGTTGAGCCATCATCTGGATTTACTACAACAAGGCTGCTGTTTTGTTCAAGACCTTATTTTTTACTTAAATAACTGGACTGACAATACTGGAGATTACGTGAGACCTTAACTTCTATGAACTTGTGCAGAGATGTATCTACAATATCCCACATTGAAGTTGGATTTTCTAAAACCCATTCTGATGCATAATGATTCTGGAGGCCCAAATTGGACGCTTTTTCAATAGATTTTAGGACTTCTTAAAGAGAGTGGTGGATGGTCCCGAAAATTCTGAAAAAATTCAAGCAGATTCTTTGAAAAATTAAAAAAATTTTTATCGTTGCACTTTTTCGTTTAAGTACTTTTAAATCGATAGAGAAAATAACAAAGATGTTTTTATTATGTGGAAAATCCTCTAAAATATGGGCCCTAAGGCCCATGAGATCAAACTAACAAGGAGACCACATGAGATGCGGGTCACCAAATGTCCTGAAAATTTTTTTCTGGTCTCTTGGTATCTAATAATAAAGCCTACTATGCGTAGTTTGATCCAATGGGCCTTGAGTCCCATTTTAAAAATCATTTTCTAGTTTATTGAAAAATCTTTGTGATTTTCTAACTCGTGATAGGGCATATTAAACGGAATATTGCACAATGTACAAGTCTTAGAATTAGTTAAAGAATACATTTGAATTTTTTCAGAATTTTTTAAACCTACTCTCACTTATTTTCAAAGGTCTCTGAAATTCTTAAGAAAAAAGTAAAAACGCGTTAAATTTGGGCCTTTGAAAATAGGTGATAGCAGGTCTCGAAAATTCTAAAAAAATTCAAATATATTCTTTGACTAATTCTAAGACTTGTACATTGTGCAATTTTCCGTTTAATATGTCCTATCACGAGTTAGAAAATCACAAAGATTTTTCAATAAACTAGAAAATGATTTTTAAAATGGGCCCTAAGGCCCATTGGATCAAACTGAGCATAGGGAGCATTATTATTAAATACCAGGAGATCAGAAAAAAAAATCAAAAAAAAAATTGGGGCCTTTGTCACTACTTATTTTTTGGGCAGCCGAATCTACATTTAAATTCATGGGTGAAAGTGGCCGCTAATACTCTACCCTTATGTCAGGTAGTGGTACTGCTTCCGCGTATTTCGTCAAGTTGCATTGTATCGTTAGCAGGTACTTGCTCCCGGATGTTGTCATCGGTAGAGGCCCTACGATGTCGATCTCGATCACCTCGAAGGCCTCCGTTGGCGTAGTCGTGATGGTTAACGGGAGTCCGTTTTTACGCGCGTGAGTTTTTCTTTTTGGCACGTAGGGCACGATCGAACGTAATCGGTTATTTCTTTCTTCATTCCGTTCCAAAAGTACCTCTCGCGTAAGCGATTGTACGTTTTTGTTACACCCTTGTACCCTCCCAGAGCCGATTCGTGGCTCTCTTGTATGATGCGTAGTCGGTCTTCAGCCTCGAGGCGTGATGACCACTGTCCCTCTTAGATTTGTCCGCAGGTAATTTTCAATTAGGGGCAAAAGTGAGCTTTTTATCCTGTTGTCGTGTTGCGCTATCCTTACAGATGTTATTTCGTATTTTTCTAGTGTTAGTTCTAATTGCGATAATGAGTCATATATGTTGTCGATATCGTATTCGTCGGTGTGTATCTCTCATGCGAAAATAGAGAACAAACTGTGCCCATTTGACAGGCCCGTCTCTATGATCATTCCTAGTTTTAGCTCATGCGATTTTAGCAAATCTAAGCGTAAGTATCCCATATCTAGTAGTCCGCCCGGAAAACAGTGTAGAGCGTTCGCCACCAATGTCCTTTGATTTTGCTTAATTATTTGCGTGAATGACAGTTGATCTTCCCCGTCGGATTCGGATCCTTCGTTCCCAATTGGCTCTTGATGTTCTGATTCGCGGTCCACAGTAGTGCTTTTTGTAGCATCGGTTGTTGAGTCACCGGCTCGCGGGGGTGTAGATTCTTCCAGCGTTGGTTGTGCGTTCGCGATCGCCATGATTTCCAGTAGTCCGTTGATTGATTGCTCCGGTTCGTGTCCTTCGTGAAACGACCCGTGTAATAACTCGTATATTTCTTCGACAAGTACATCTGGAAGACCGTTGGTTTGTTCGGCGTCCCTGCGTGTTGCTTCGGCTGCGTGTTCTGAGTCGGCCGATGAAGTCATCATGAAGATCTCGCTTATCTCTCGTTCAATGTTGTCTTTGCGGTGCGGTTCGTGCTGGTCGCATGGATTTCGTGACAAGGCATCTGCATTGAGGTTGATTTTTCCAGACTTGTGGATTATTTCATAGTCGTAGTAGCGGAGCCATTTCCTCCAACGCTCGAGTCTCGACATCGAATTTTTCAAATTGTGTAGTCACACTAGCAGTTTGTGATCTGTAATAATTGTCACACCATGGCCAGACCCGACCATGGGACCAAGTATGTCCTATCCAAAGGTGGATTCCTCCTGGGTCTCGGGCTACGTGTAGGAGAGAACGGGACCGGCGTACAAAATGATAACTCGAGCATGTAATTAATAATAATAAATCTAACGATTTATTTACTCTCACTCACACATTCACACTACAGCATCAGTTGTGCAAGTCAGCCGACCTGGCACTCCAACTGTCTCGCAGGACAGCTACGATTCTTTGATTGCTTGTTGATGATCATAGTAAAGAGATCGCCAGTGTCTTTGAGCGGGGCTAAGACCTCCTCAAGATCAAGTCTTTCCTCAATTCTGATAATACATTTTTGACATTACTGAGCCAATTATTAAGATGCCTTGAGCTGCAATTTTCTGAATTGCTAACATATACATGTCGCGTTTCTTAGCCGAGTCTTTTAAAGCGCTTTCCAGCTGTGGGTTTAGCTCAGGAGGTGCGAGTTCTGATGGAATGCTGTACTTCTGTATGAAGGCCTGTTCCTTTTCTTTGCTCATGCCTTCATGGCAGAAAAATTTCCAAATTTTTAAGATGTCTTCTCTTATCTCTATTTTTTGTCCTTTTTCAGGGGATGGATCGTCACCGATCTGTAATGGTAGAGAAGAGGGTTAGAAAAAGGAAAAATAGGGGCCGATAAAGGCTTTTCATAAGAGTTTTGATCACTTGTATCAACATCTCTAGGCCGACAGCTCTCTCATATAATTATGCATCATCATTCAAAATGCGTACCCGAGGCGCATCTTGCCATTAATACAAGCACTTGCGTCCGCTGTGCCGGCTAATCGTACATTCCCATTATATTTGCGTTACCGACGCAACGTCTTGGCACTAGTGCAAGCACTCGCGCACGTTATGAAGGTTACGATCAGGTTCATACATGTCGATGAATAGATGCGCGATCCGTCATCCATATTAACACTTACGCTTGCGATAAGGTTAGTTGTACACTCAAGCTATACAACAACAACGGTCTTGATCCGCCACTCGTGCACCGAGAATCGCAAACAATTTCTGAGAATCCGAATTGTTCTAGAACAAGCGAGCCGGTAAGGCTTGATCGCGTCACTATGGTTGCATCTCACTCAACACTTTACTTACAATTTTTAGCCAATTCTGATTGACGTCCGTTGCATCAGACCCTATCTCCCCGTCAAATTCTATTCCGTCCATTATATCGTACTTGTCAGAAGGCGTCGGCTATGAGGGTTTAGGCGGCAGCTCGGACGTCTGGCCATTGTTTACTGAGTTCTCATTTAATGAAGACTTCGACGGGTCCTTTTCACACCGTGAAGTCTCGAAAATGCGTGAGGAGTAAGCCGTGCGGGACGTAGTATAATTGACTTATTTTCCTTTTTGGACCAAATTTATCATCACTGTTGATGATTTTAAGGGCACTGATAATATAGACATTGATAATATAGGCACGGTTTCCGAAAAATATTACTCTGAGCTAAATAAAAATAAAGAAAAATATATGAGAATTCATGAATTCGTCTGATTTCACGCGCAATAAATATATGCGAACTTACACGAAGCAGAAAGATTTATTACCCGGAAGCAATAATGAAGTTGGGTCAGTTGATGAAAAACACTTACATCTTAAGGAAAAAGATAACTGGGTAAGGAATGCAGATCGTTCTATGGACGAGGAAGTTGCAGAAGATGTTTCCGGTTTGTATTTAGTTCTAATTTCTTACAAAAATGTACTCGAGAAATTTATGAGCTCTAACTGGCATTTGATACTTTTTTCTGATAATGATTTGACTGAATATAATGACCACAATTACAGCTCGAAAAGTCATAATAATAGTTTCAACGGAGCTCAAGATCTACAATCTGCATACATTAAAAATAAAAACGAAAAAATGAAAAAAAGAAAAAAAATAATAAGTTTCTCTCGGGATTTAATGAGATAGAAGAATATTACCTAATTTCACGATCTTCATCGAATTACAAATCAAAAATGCTAGTTAATGTTAACTTTAAATATTTTTCGTACAAAAAGATTTCACATGGCTTTAATAATGCAAGTGCTTTTGATAGTTTAATCGAAATCTTTACGAGAGCTACAAAGTTTTACAAAAGTTTTAAAGAATACTATGAAAAACAAGCGGTGAAAGATAACATTTATGAACATATTTTGAACTTTGCAGAAACAAATGATATAACTCTGTTATATGCAAAAAGATTTAAAATTCTTTCAAATATTGGGTTCATCAAGAATAACAAAATTATTTGCCCGGATGATGTTCATTCAATATTAGAAAAATTATTTCATGATATCTCGTGCTCATCAATGAAATTTATTTGTAACGATTGCGCTGAAGAAAACGCTGTGTCTATTCGTACTTAAAACCACAGCAATCCGGCTTTTTTCGCTCCCCGCGCGTGGCGCTGGGGCATTACTCGCGTTTTTACCCATATTTGAGTGAATTTATGAGCCTGTCCAGAGAAAGTCGTTGTTAAGTCCAGGGTCAAGCTATTTTTATATACGATTTATTATTGGTGTCGTTTTGATATTCTTCTCTGCCATGATCAGTTTATCAAATTCTACCAAAATTCAAATCACAATTCTTAATAAATTTAGTTTTTCGACTGCAGATGTCGTTAGGTTATTTTGCATTAAAATTGATTGGTTATTGAACATTTGCTAATACGCAGACTTTGAAGTGTAGCGTTCGATTAGTCACTTGCTTCATTGCACATTGCACATCGTTTAACTGTAGTGTCGCGCTGATGTTTACACAACATGTTTTCTGCTGTTTACACGTGTACGCGAGAGAGAGACGTATCGAAAAGTTTTTTTCCATAAAATTATTCAAAAGAGGAAGTTATTTTTAGATAATAGAATAACCATTTCAGATCAACTAGCAGTCCACCGCATTTAATAATTTGTTATCATTAACGATACTGGTAATACCTAAAGGGTAGATATTTTTTGAGATGAGTTTTTCTATTAATTTTTTAATGACAATTTATATTATATTTTATTTATTTCTTCAACAGTTCCTGACACAAAGAGCTGGTTTTGTGATTGCTGTTCAATCTTGAAATAATGTGTTAGGGTAGATTTCAAATGAAATGCAAAACCAAAATCTTTTAAACATACTGATGATCATTTAATGTTGGAGGAGGATGATCCAGATATACAATTCTGTAAGTAAAGTTGAGGGTAAATATAACTTTTAAAATCTGAAATAGACATCATGAAATAAAAATTGATATATTTTTTACAGATTACTTGAAAAAAATGCATGTTGGATATTATATGTCAGAAAAAAATTGTATGTCTCTCGCAACTATTGGTTGATACGGTTAATTAGTTACAATACGAGACGAGATAACGGATAATTAGTTAGTTATGCTTATATGTTAGTTATAATCCGATAAATTCTAGTGAAAAACAAATATAGGGGCAAGTTTATCAAGCATTAATATCATTAAATAACTATATCAAGTACAGTATGAAAAATATTGAATTATTTGCTTGCTGTCGCACTAAACTGATTGCCCCAGTATTAGTGGGGAATATTCCTCCCTTGGACGAAAACAAATAATAAAAGAAATTGCTATTCTAGGAAAAGTTAGGCATAATAATATAGTTTCCCTCAATTCACGAAATGGTGATGAGTTCCATATCATTATGAATTTCATTGATGGCTACTCTCTTCATGACTTAATATTTAAACAAAGTGTAAAAATTAAAATGCCGTTAGTGGAGCAAGATAAGCTGAAATTAACATATCAAATCCTCTTAGGAATAACATTTCTTCATGAATTTCCACGTCAAGTTCTACACCGAGATATAAAACCGGCAAATGTAATGATGACTGAAAATAAATATGTGAAAATTTGTGATTTGAGTGTGTCCAAATTAAAGCAGTTAAGTACTGAGTTATTGACAACTCGAGGACCTACTAACTGCGTTGGGTTCCCATTGTATATGGCTTCAAAACTATTTTTAGATTATCAAGAAGCCACTACGCTCTGTTGCACCAGTCTCTCGTTCGAGAAGTGGGGTGATCAAGATTAAAATAAATCTTTTCGCGGCTACTCTTGCCCGAGAAAAGTTAGATCAACTCTCTAGCCAACTTGGCCGAGAGAAGATCAAAATAATCTTTTCATAAAGACTAATGTCGAACACGTAATCAGCCAAGTGACAAACTACTTGGCTGATAACTCTACGCCCAGTCGGATCGGACTCTTGTTCGAGAAGCGGGGTGATCGAGATCCGGTGGTCCTCCTCAGCGCTACCCCCGAACTTGATCACTTTTCTATCGGCCAGGAGTTCTCTCTCTTGCTCGATTGAATCAACAGATCGCCAGCAGTGGCCCACGGAGGGCCCTTGTCAGGCCAATCATAAGGTAGATTGAAACTGGAAACCCACGGGAGTTCGATCCTGTGATACTTCTCCCCACCACCGCCATATGACGCCGACTTCTGACATCGATATAAATCGTGTCAGAGCCGCCAAGCAATCACTCCTTCAACGACAACGAAGCCAACAACATCGTGGATCTCTCCGACGTAGCTGTGCAGTTCATCTCCATCAATGTCAGTGACGACAAGGAAGAGCGACGCTACTCCCGCTTAGAAACTGAACGACGGCTAGCCTCGATTTTTTGATTTTTAGAAGTTGCAGCTGCTCGTGTTTTCCATCGAGCTCATTCTCAGCACTGCTCACGTGGCTCTCGAGCATCATTGATGCGTCCCGTAGTGGACACTTGGGCCGCAATGAAGCGTCGACGGTGGAGCAAACTTTGCCCACAGCTAACTTCAAGCTGTCCACACAGGAGCATCGCTGTTTAAAATAATTGCCCAAATAATGTCGATAATCCAAGTAACGCAAGCGGACTTACCTCGATTGCAATGCTAGGTTGTTGTTGTTGCTCCTCGCGTCTGTTTCGCTCTTGCTTCGCGAGCTTGGGCCATGAGTCGGTCCATGCTCCTCTTCGTCAACCCACCGGTTGGCCAATCCGCGCTTCGCTCCTGCGTTCTCCCCCGTGTCCATGCTGACGTTTTGTTTGCCCTTGGCCTTTGTGACGAATATCATATGGAGCTGATGCCGGAGTTTTTCTGTCGTAAAACAGCACCAGTGCTGAAACTGCTTTATATTGGGGACGACGTACGACCATCGGAGCTGATCTTTTGTCGGGCTCACAAGTGGGAGGGGCCATCTTCGTACGTGTTCCATCACGAATTCTAGAAGGTGGTTCTGGAGAATTCTTTTTTCCTCACGGCGTGGCAGCATCGTTGACAACGAACTTTGGAGCAGCTTGTCATTTGGTTCTCACAAACTGTCAACTACGCCCTGCATGCAGCAGCAGATGGTAGAGTCTTCAATTTTTGGGGCTGAGGCGAAGTACGTCTTGCTATTCTGGCTATATTCATCATCGTACGGGACTTTTTGAAGATTCTCCAAAATGCCACCACCTTAAAGGCTCTGTCCATTAAGTAGGCGTTGTTCAAGACGATCATGTCGTTGTTGTCGTTGTCGTCGGGCAACTAAAACAGATGCTGCACGATCTCCTTTGCGTTTTGGCCGAGATAGTTAAATCTGGAAGAAAAATGAAATGCATAAGGTAAAGATAGATGATGATGAAAATTCAGCGAAAGGAAAAAGAAAAATAAAGAAGCATCGTCAGTAGCAGTACCTTTCCTCTCGAGCGGCAAATAACGAGGCGTCAAGCGGCTGCTCGGGCGTATCGTACATGACGTATCTATCGTCAACGTTCCTCCTTGCTGCCCGGAGGAGAGAAGAGTCGAATCGATCGGATGTCCCTTCGATAAATCAGGTAACCTTCTCGACGGCAAAGTTGATGTCACTCATCCGCGACCTTGTAAAAGTAGCCGGTTTATCGAGTGTCGACAGGACCTGGCCCAGCAGGTCCATTTCATTGCCGATGGGGTGGGTGAGGTTTGCCTCCACTTTTCCACCCACTTCTCCGTCCCCTCTACCCTCGAAATTCAATATTCACTTCTCCACCCATCCTACCCTTCACGTCATCCACAAAATTCTCCGTCCCCTCTACCCTCCCACTTCTCCACATACTCCTCCACCCACCCTACCCTCCACGTCGTCCAACCATTTCTCCGTTCCCTCTACCTTCACACTTCTCTACCCACATCTCGACCCACCCTACCCTCCACGTCGTCCACCCTCTTCTCCGTCCCCTCTACCCTCCCACTTCTCCACCCACTTCTCCACCCACCCTACCCTCGACGTCGACCCCCAATATTTCCGTCCACTCTACCCTCAAACTTCCCCACCCTCCTTACCCTCCACGTTGTCCACCCCCTTCTCCATCCCCTCTACCCTCCCACTACTCTACCTACTTCTTCACCCATTTTACCCTCCACGTCGTTCACCAAATTCTCCGTCCCCTCTACCCTCCCACTTCTCCACATACTCCTCCACCCACCCTACCCTCCACGTCGACCAACCATTTCTCCGTTCCCTCCACCCTCACACTTCTCTACCCACATCTCGACCCACCCTGCCCTCCACGTCGTCCACCCACTTCTCCGTCCCCTCTACCCTCCCACTTCTCCACCCACTTTTCCGTCCACTCTATTCTCCACCTCCTCCACCCACTTCTCCACTTACTCTACCCTCCACGTCGTCCCCCCACTTTTCCGTCGACTCTACCCTCCAACTTCTCCACCTCTCTACCCTCCACCTTCTCCACCCGCTTTTCCACCTTCTCCACCCTCTTCTACATCTTCTCCACCCACTTCTTCACTTTCTCAACCTCCATATTTTTACTAACATTTTTAACTCAAGAATTACAAAAAGAAGCCAAATATTGCACTTTTAATTCCATGTACTCAGCCATTTCACTCTTAATCAACAATAAACTTCAAAATTCCAAAGAATTAGAACGATTCTTCAAAGGCGTGTATCGTTCAAAACCTTCTACTTCGAAGTACTCAGACGCCTGGGATGTAGCTTCAGTATTGACTGAATTAAAAAACTGGCATCCGTTAAATCTCATTCTCTGGAAAAAATTACATGGAAACTTACGTGTCTACTGGCGCTTGGAACTGGATTACGTGCTCTGAGTATTGCATTAATAAAACTGGATGGAATAAATTTGAAAAAGGATGTAGTAGAAATTAGATTTCAATAACCGATCAAAACTTACCAGGTGGGAAAAACCAGCCATACGCGCTTATACCTGTCTTTAGTGAAAATCAAAACAGAGAGTTTACACAAATTTCTCTGACTTTCAGAGTTTCTACAACTCGACGCGTTCGAGTTCTCAGCATTTTTGGCTGGATAGGGACAAAGTCTTTAAATGAAAATATAACTTAGTTTCTCCGCAAGCAATCTCTCTTATTTTTCACTCCTTTCCAAACCTCCTCGCCACTTCTACCTCAAGAAGCTTCACCAGTGGCCGCTAGGTGGCGTCGCACTGATACCCACAAACGACGTGCGCCCGCCAACGCTTAAGTATCGGCCACTTCGAACCTCGGTCTTTCGAATTCGGTTGCTCAGCGAGTGCAGCCTGGACCTTCTGGCCGCAACTGACCAGCAAGGCCAAGTCAGATTCGTCACCGCAGCCATGTCTACAAGGTCGAATGGATTTTCAGTCTCCCGTTGCAGAATTAACTCCAGAAAAACATCGGATCTCGGTGACCACTCGACCCACATCGCTCGCCAACTAACAAGTTGGAACTTGTACCTCGACCCTGGTTCTTTTTTAGGACCACTTCTTGTAGGATCTCGAAACACCTTGAACTTTTGCTAACGATCGAGGCTAACCGTCTTGTCAATTGTAGAGTGCAAACTCTCAGGGCTACTGTCGAACTGGCGATTGAATTTCTAAAGTCTCGACAAGACTTTAAGAAATTCAATCAAAACGGACCTCCTCAGGGCTACACTTACTCAGGGAAAATCTGATCAACTTCCTGGCTGGCTTGACCAGGAAACATCAGACTAGTCTTTATTAAAAGACTAAAGTTCGAACGCAACACCAGCCAAAGTAGCAATTACTTCGCTGCAACTCTGTGTTCGTGCGATCGAATTTCTATTCAAGAAGTGGAGTCGATCGAGGTCGAACGAACCTTTTCAAAGACTACTCTGGTCCAAGAAAGCTGAGATCATCTCTCTGGCTAAATTAGTCAAGAAGGGTCAAAGAAGTCTTTTCCTAAAAAACTAAAAAGTCGAACGCTAAAGTCAGCCAGGTAGTCTGCTACTTGGCTGACAAACTCTACGCGAATTGGATCAGATTTTCATCTAAGAAATGGGGCCGAATGAGACTTGGCCACTTCACTACCGGCCGGGAGTTTTTTCGCCCTTACAAAGCTTCCCCCACCATTATCACACAACAGCGTTATCCAAAATGGGTATAAAACGTGGCAGGGCCGCTCGGCTGGCACTTCTTTTGCGACCACGAAGCCAACAACATGTCACTCTGCGACGCAGCTGCCCGGTTCGTTCCCCTCGACTCTAGCAGCGACGAGGAAAAGCCACGCTACTCCCATTTCACCAAGGAACGCTAGCTTGCTTCGGTTGTCATCGTACCGCCGTGGAACACGGTCTTGCGACCTACCAGCCTCCCGGACAACCCCACCTGTATCCGACAGCAAACTCGCCCAACTCTCTGCGTGCCCGAGGCTCGTCCTCCGCAGTTCGAGTCGCCAGGAAAGAAACAGCCGCTCGAATTGCCCGTACGAGCTCGCTCTCTCTCACCGTAAGTCTGGGAGCACCCACCGGTCCCGTCTCACCTTCTCAAGCCTATCAAGGTGCGGATTGGAGCGCCATTGGAGTTTTCCATCCGCCGACTGACAAGGCAACGAACACCGTCACCAGCAAAGAGAACGACAATTTCTCGATGACTCTTCGGCGAGCGCTTTCGGGAGAGGCGTTTGGCGTATATCACATTATAGCAAAAATTTTCTTTTTCTCACGGTACAGGAGGTTGTGAGGGTGTTAGAGATATTTTAAAGTTAGGGGCAGGAAGAGCAAACTGGCAGGTGAGTGCAGATAATCTTATAGATACCCCTAAAATTTTGTTTACTTCGTCTTTAAGGGGAGGCTCTCATGAGACTCGATCAAAAAATCGATTTTTATTTTTTGCTACCTTAGTTAGCAAATGTCCCGTAGAATACACCCCCGAAACCCTTTTCACCAACATCGATTGGGTTAAAAAGTTGTAATTTTATAAATTTATAATTTTTATTACAATAATTTGCCAGGAAAATTAGGCAGGAAAAACGAAAAACACACAAAATAATAGATCTCTGAAAAACAAATATTTATTTAAACATAAAGCTTAAGAGATAATCTTAATAGACAAAATTAAATAAGATGTGATAATTTTTCAAAATCATATTGCTCAATTTGCTCGAAATCATAGATTTCGAATTTATAATTTTTTATTTGAACATCATGAACTTTGAACTTTAGAAACAATCGTAGTATACAAACGAAATGTGATGTGAATAATTTTTTAGCCATACATAATGAACATTTCACCAAGTCATAGATTTCGGAATTACAACTTTTTATTCATCATTAATGTAACGTAAAATTAACGTAAGAAAATCATAACACAAGATGAAATAAGACAAACATAGGTTGTTTTTAATCACAGAAAATAATGATTTGCACGAAATCATACATTTCTGAAACACAAGTTTTGCTTACTTTTTATGTCATATATCATAAGAAATTAATAAAAAAACAAAATGAAAAATAACATAGATACATTTGTATCATTGAAAAGGTTTGACGAGCATATGTCCTGATCGTTTGGCGACTTTCGGAACACTTTTTAGGATGGTTGGATAGTCTACTAGCGCACATCTCACAATATATATGGTTGATTCTCCTAAAGTCTGCTTTTTGCATGTCTACATGCCATGTTCTTAAACTAGTGAAGATAAGCCAAAACTGGCTCGGTCGTTCATTCAACATTTTTGTATTCTTTATGATTAGACATAAATATTTCAATTTTTTAGTGCCAGTTAAATTTGCCGTGAAGATATACATGGTAAATGTCACCTCCGTGGCATGTCTAGATCACAAAATCAACTCTGTTTGCATGTACCATGGATTCTCATAAGCACCTAGCCCTACAATAACTACGAGACCAAGGTCTATGCATCCAAAGTAAAGTTTAAGTCTATCATAGGTGTCACACCACGGCCAGACCCGGCTATGGGACTACCTATGCTTCATCCAAAGGTGGGTCATCCGGGGTCTCGGCTACCCCTAATTTTTCGGCTAATGCCAGTCAGCCGACCTGGCACTCCAACTGTCTCGCAGTACAGAGCTACGTCGGTGACTACATTACCAAACACCAATACTTTCACCAGAAAAGTAATAAGTCTTACATGGCTGAAAACTTGCTTCTCCTAGACTGCAATAACTGACTACGTCAGCGTAACGATGATTAATACAGTGAGGACACTCCGTAAATAATAGCTACTTTAAACTGACCTCTGCCAGTCGAGTGCTCACTACTATCACTACTCAAATAGTTAACCGTCACAATATTGTTTCAATAAAGAAGTACTCGAAATTATACTCTCACAAGGAAACTCGCGTACACTCGGGTTCAACCGTCTTTCTCAGCGACCAAGTAACAAGTAAGTCGTCTGCTTTGTTCCTCTCCTTATCCGATCTCTTTCTCCCCAGCGGAGTAAGCGAAATATCATCATCTTCGTCTCTCCTCGTCACACACATAGGCCGAACATGAAACATAACAAATCATTCGATCAGATATATTATTCCTACAATAACATATCCGAACGACGCATGTTTGCGAATCTACAACGACTCATCAGACGCTACGGCGTCACATAGGGCCTTGAAAAATGTTTTAAAAAAATTTCTAACACAATTGAAAAATGTCTCGGATTTTAATCATGCTTCTGAATAATTTCAAATTTAGTTTTAGTCGCTAACTCATTTTCAATGTCCCTTGCTACATAACTGTCAAGTATCATGTCCCAACTTTCGATTAGTGTAGGTTGCGGGTTCAAATTTTACATTTCAGCTATGCCGCGTTAATTATTCTATTGGAAAATTTACGTGTTTCAAAAAAACTGTCACCTACGTGGAAATGAATATCTCGAGCTATGGTCATTCTTTTTAACCGCTCGTCAAAAGACCTCTTTTCATGACCGAATTTCGGGTAGTACGGAAAATTTTGTGCGTTTCTTATTTTTCATACATAGTTGATCAAAGCAGCGATTTGTCACCCGCGTGTGTGTCACCTCCGTAACCGAAAATAGTCAATTTTAAGCATAAAATTGGACATAGTTTTCGTAAAACGAAATTTCAAGGCCCCAGATCCAATGATTATTCATATTTTATGGTTTAAAAAAGGGTAAACTAGTTCGCGCCGTTCAATGTGAAAAAAAATGTTCACCATTTTTTTATTTTCTTTACCCGGAAAAGCAGACTTGTGGGAGAATCTACCATATAATAGATAATGATCGATATACTGCGAACCTTTTTACTAGAAAAATTGATGTCGTGAGTTACAATTAAATTAAAATGCGGGTACATTCCAACTCGTTCAGACTAAATGAAAATAATCAACCTAATGGGACTCGAGTCTAAGCAAGTAATAAACCATTACGACGAAAATGATCTATTTATGGAGTATCGACAAAGTCCATATCTCTTTTATTTGATTAAACAGACTTATTTATATGAAATAAAAGCTCTTTTAAATTACAATTGAATGCTACCATTAGTTTATACTCTGTTGTTCTAGGAAAAAAAAGATCTCAAAAACAAAATGAATTTTTTTTAGTCAGCGTAAACAATTTTGGCATTGTCTCTTAAATGTTGTTCCTTTTCATCAATTATGAACTTATTTACATGAAATTAAAGCTCTTTCAAATTGTAATTCAATAAGCTATGATTTTTTACTCTCTGGAGAAAAGGAAAAAAGATGTCGTAGAAAAAGTCTGTTTTTTTTTCATCCATCGTTCATCCCTGTCCATGAACTATGGACATTGGGACTTGAGCCACACCAGCTATTTGATGATTTTGGTTGATTGATCCTATAGCCACAGATACTCGTCCGTTCGCCAAAGGCTCGTAACGAGCTACATTTATCAACGCGACAGTAGCAGCAGCATAGTGGTTGTTATTAACGCCTTGGGCAGCGATTGCGAAGCCATTGTTATCAGCAGCAACAGCAAAATGATTATATATCCATATTAGCATTAACAGAAACAGGACGGTTATCAGCAGCACCAGCAAACAGATTATTGCAACAGCATCAACAACAATAGCAAGGTGATCGTTATCAGGAGCAACGATGGCGAAGTGATTGTTATTGACTGCATTAGCAGCACCACGCCTTGCATCATTAGGATTCTGCGACGTCGTCTTCTATGATCTATGCCTGTAAACTCATTCAAAGTAAAATATAGCAAGTTTTTTAATTACATTTCTAGTAAAGATGAATATAAAATGATAGCTCATTGTTTTAAAACTCACCATTATTGCGTGCTACAGGTTGAATATTAGCAGCGGCTCCTTGCCGAATTACTACTCGACCATCACCGTCTTGCAGAAAGCCCCTTTGTATAATTAATCGCTCATTGCGTCGAAAATCTCGTTCAAGGTTGAAATCATAATTAGGATCATTTCCATCATTTGGATGCAAATTTTCAGTAAATCTGGCTTCCAAATCAATGACTGTAGCTGCGTCTACATCTCGGATATTTTCTAAATTGGAATCGAAGAATTCACCTATCAAATTCGATCCAATAGCCATTAATTGTGAAGCTGTGATGTGGCCTAAATTAAATAATCTTCAAGCTGAAAGAAAATATACATAAACTAGCCCGACTTTCAGCGCGCTTCGCGCGCTCTCTTCTTTCCTATTCCGTTTTGTCATTTTTCAATATTTAAAATAAAAAAATTAAATAAAGGTTATGTTAAAAACTGTCTCATCGAGAAAACCAATCAAAATTAGTCTTCAGCCGTCCATAGGTTAATATTCCACTTTCTTAACTTACTATAATATTCGTATTTGCGCGCTACAAAACAAAAGCAAGCTACTGAATAACCAATCACAGCGCGTATAAAATGCTACCGCCAAAATCCTCACCACTTTTATAGGATAGGATTAGTAATTGTAGACGAATTGTGAATAAGTATCAAAGTATTACCATTCTGCAGTTGTCTATTACTGTCTGCGTATTGAAAAGCCGTGATCTAAGCTTCGAATATCGGTCCATTGCAATTCCAGTGGGCGTTTAATTTTTGATATCCAGCTCCAGAAAGGGGGGTGCGTCCCCAATCTGTGTAGTAGGATGTTGTGGTACGACTCTAATGTATTGTTGGTTCTCGTGTGCACTCCAAAACAGGAAAAATTGCTTGGTTGAACTCTATTTAACCAAAATCTTCTGAAATATTCGACGAATTGAGTTAAATTATGAACAACATCTTCTGGTGATCTCTCTATGAGCGAATCAAACTCTCGAATTATATCTGTTTCCTTCAAAAATGCGAGAGCAGCGCACTTTCGGATAAAAAGGTTGGCACCAACGTTGTTCTTTACTTACTCCGGCAAGTCTAAGGTAAACAGTTTACCCTGCAAACACTGGAAATAAGAGTGTAAGAATTGATATTTTTATATATTTCAAATAAATTAACGGTAAAACTGAGCGCAGTGAAGTCGTATCATAACCATTTCGCCTAATTTTCGTGTGTTCGCGGTCATACGATAACTTAAAATCTTTTTATACAATCGCTTGGAAATTTAAGGTGCATACTCTTTGGGACTAGACGCGTTACTGATTAGTTTTTTGTATGCGAAAAGTGCATTCTTATGCACTTTTTATGTATTTTTTCAACATTTGATAATATTTTGTGTTTCGACGACTTTTTTATATCTTGATACAGGTTAACAAAAATAAAAAAATAAAATAAATAAAAATAAATAAAAAGTAAAAAAAAATAATTAAAATATGTAGTTTTTTTGTATTTTTAAATTTTTTTATTTTTAATCTTATTTATAACTCATCTTGTGACAACTCAACCCCCTCAATTTAATTTCGCCAATTTATCCTGGCAATATTAATCTCAGAAATTTTTATTTTTTATTATTATATTTTACGAACTTCGCATATCAAATGAACATCGTGTCACACAGCGCTATCGTATTAGCCCAATTTTCGAACCTGCCTCGACATAGGGCCACATTCCATTCGCGAAACGCTGAACGAAATTCGAACGCGAGTAGGCTCGTATCAGTGAGTCCTTATGAAGATCTTATGACACAAAACAAGTCGACGATATTCACACTGGTATCACATATACAATCGACGTGGTCGGCAAAAATGTTCAACAAATTTTAATCTGAATATCCACACCGATTCGGTGGAATATGGTATTACCAATGCGAACGATATTTGCGGAAGTAAATATAATTAATGCTGAGCGAAGCGAAGTCTCTTATCCTTTCAGCTCGGTAGATTTTGACATATTTTGTGTCAACGGTTTCTGGAAAACGACTTTACCGAATGGTCTAAAATTTTCAATGGTTGTTGAGGGCGGTCAGTTGAAGGTCTGATTGCCACATTCCGTCGACCTGGTGCATCAGGTTGTCGATCTGGCCCCTGTGAAATCTTCTTCGAGAATTTTCGTTATTTTTGGGTTGTACTGGCTAGGTAAAATGATACTAAATCGTTTAATTTTTGCAATACCTGTACGAAAACTCTAATTTAATCATGTTCCAACGCTTATTTATATTTGCAGAATACTCATAACAAAAATATTATGTTTTTCAAAGGGTGCAGTTATGGTTTTTTAGAAAAATAAGCGATGATGGCACGAGCTAAAGGAAAATTTTCAGCTCATCAGATTTTTAAATTATTGAAAATGCTAACACATCTAACACATTTAACCTTTAGAGGACTGGGATTTCAGAGGTCATATCAACATCCAAAACATCTGAAATATCTGAAAGAGGGTGAATGTGCTTGGCCACCATCCAATTTTCGGACACTCAGAGATATTATTCAAATAAATAGAAAAAAATAGAATAAAATATTTTTACGATTCTACAAATGTTATTGTTTCAGAGAAAATTCTTAGTACCCTTGAAAATTATTAAATCTTTTTTGTTGTTCAAGTTATAATTCTGACCTGGTGTAAAATTGGGCTATTCAGTAAAATTATCCATCCAGTTTTCGATCACTTGCATTAACCCTTAATAATTGTCATGTAAAAGTTTTTTATTAAATTTGAAAATCGACAATAGGTTTCTCATGCACTTCTAGACAGTATGTTCATTTATAATGCTCTCAGATGTCAAAAATAAAAATTAAACCGAATTCCAAGCTCAGGGACTTTGACAGCTCGATAAGGTGGTCGAAAAATAGACGATTCGTATTTTTTTGGCTTTAATTTTATTTTTAAAATATCACCAGCATTTTTTGGCCAAATGTATGTACTCATTGGAAAGGTTACTTTTTTTATCAAAAGTTATTTTTAGAAACATTTTCAAATGTCGTGCACAAACTCTGTAAATGAGTATAGGAACATTTTTTGACTGTCCGAAATATGGCGCATTCACCCTATTCGACACAGAAACTTTCTTGAGGTCCAAGTGGTCTTAGATTTGAAAGTCGGAATTTAAATGACTGCAGTTATGGTTTTTGGACCAACGAGGGATCATGATGTGATGTATTTGGAGCAGTACAATTTTCAGTTCGTGCAATTTCAAAATACATAAAAAAGTAACCCAAGTAACCCAATCGAGACAGCTCGTGCAATTAGATAATTATGAATGCAAAATCAAGTAGCCTGAGTAATCCAGCTTACATAAGTATTCGAATCGACCCACAGCTCGAGCAGTTTGTAAATAATAATATGCAAACTTTAGTAACTCGTGTAACTCACTTATGCCGTTTCTATATTGTTGCAAAATAACTGGTAATCAATAGTTATTTATTTAACAAGTGCCCAAAAGGCGTTTTTGGGCACGAGTGTGCGGAAAAAGACACGAGTGCCGGCCATGCCGGCACGAGTGGGTGTTTTTTTCCGCACACTGTGCGCAAAAAGCTGGGCACGTGTTGCATACAAAATTTTATGCAATAGTAGGCGAAAAATACGTTCATTTAAATGAGGCGTTTTACCGCACACCCGTGTCCAAAAACGCTTTTTGTGCACTAAAAGACATTTTTCGTCGTACTATTGCATAAAATAATTTTATGCAATTGTATAGCGAAAAATCCCCCTTTGCGCACACTTTTTAGTGCACAAAAAGCGTTTTTGGACACTGGTGTGCGGTAAAATTTCTAATATTTTGCGTGATATCATGCTTGTTATTTGTGCACTTTTTGCATAGTAGGTATGTTTTAAGCACAGAAAAATTAAACACCGTGAGTTTAAACACAAAATTATTGAGCTTAATTATTGAGTACCTTGCGTAATGAATAAAAATTTTAAATGGTCGGCGAAAAAATTTTGTAAGGGTAAGTAATTTATTGAGCACAAATATTATCAAAAAGATTTTTAAGTGATATTTATCAGTACCATAAAAGTGTTTACTTAATGTAAATAACATTTTCGAGCACAAACTGTTGTGTCCAAAAATTGTGCACAATCTAAAAAAAATTACAGTTATGTGCATGTAAGTTTTGTGCACTGTGCACGATCGATTGCGTACAATAATATATGTATACAATAATTCAGCACCGTAGCATTATAAAATTTTACGTGCAGAATACAACTGTGCACAGGTATTATAAAACATAATAAATTATTGTTGTAAAAAAATTCTGCACGAAGGTAATTTATTCGCGCGTTGAGCTGAATTATTTTGCACAAGCAGTGAATGATATCTCGTTTTTCGAGAGCCTGGCTAGTGCTGCCTCTCAATTTTACTTTCGGAGCCTTGATGAACTTGATTTCAAAGTTAGCGTTAGAGTTCAAAGGTAGCGTGCGAATAGAAAAAGTCGTGTTCTCGTGTGTACGGCGTCACTTCTCGCATGTACTCTCGAGAACGAAGTTATGATTGTTAAAGGATATCAGTTCATGGTCCTTGAACGAGGTGGTCCATGGTTCATGGTTTTTATTTAGTCAAATCGTACATGATTTGTTTCCCAAAAGTACAAGATTTTTTCCATATAAATTTAGCAATTTTTAAATTATTTGTGTACTTTACAGTTATAAACTTATGATTCGTACCATTAGCCTATTTATATAGACTTGGTAAAAATCTTGATTATTATTACTATAGAATATAACATTTATAAATACAACTGCACGATCACAGGATAATTTGACGGCCACCATCGGGATAAAAATGTGTAGTAAAGTTGATGAATAAGCTAAGTAAATAATAATTTTTTTCTTATATATTAATTAATAGTAAATTTTTATTTATGGCGTATAATTTAATTCACTGAGCATTTTCCACATCGTAAACAAACAGTAATTAAAAAATGCCCCTTGGAAAATAAATCCAATTTCATCATTACATTGATAATGGAAATAAAATTTTTTCAAGTAAATAATTGCCACTGGTTCGCTTTAAAAGAGTCATTCTACGTGCGGTTCACCTCGTTCATGGAGCTGTTTAATCTCGAAATTAATAATCTATTGGTGAGCGCAAAATTTAATCAGCTGGCAGGTGGCCGGCGCCTGCGTTTTTGGATACGATCCATGAACGAGGAAGCAGCACAGGCGCAACTGCATGAAAAGCTATGATTGTATTCGATGGTGGCTACGAAAAACACTCCATTTCACGGTGCTGGTCGCGAAAAAAATTCCATTTGAAAATATGCCACGATTCACGAACAATATTCCAATTCAAAATATGACGTGGAAAAACATGCCAATTCAGATTGTGCCACGAACAAAATTCCATGATTTGGAAAAAAATGCCGATTCAGAAAATGACACGAAAAAAATGCCGATTCAGAAAAATAACACTACCGTACCAAAAAATGGCCCGATAGTCGAGGCGATATCTATGCACACGCTTTTTGTATCAATTTTTTTTTTTTTAATTTGGAAATTGGATTGTATTATTAAAATTCAGATTGAAATTTGAAAATAGGAAATTACGCGTGTATAAGGCATAATCCAAATTTTTCCCCCACCTTGACATTTTCAGCACTGGTTTCTCCTCAGCCCACTGATGAGCGTCGTTTCACTATCGGTCTCATACGTACATAATCTTTCTTCCAGTGAGGTATTTATGAACAGCTTTTATTTTCTCGAGTTGAAAGTATTGTGAATTNGAAGAAGCTATGATGTATAGTTATTAAATTCTGTTCACAAATCTGATCAGATCAGCTCTGCTGTATATACATATGTTGACAAATAAGTCGATGAGCTCGGTGTATACATACGTTGTATACGTGTAAATTTATATTTATAAATTTATAATTTATTATAAATAAATGTTATTATAAAAATAGGTATTATAAAAAATGGATTATAAAAATTTGAATTTATAAAAAAAATTATAAAAAAAATTTTATAAAAAATGTCCCCCCACCAATGCAATTTTTCTCTCTCTCTCTCTCTCTCTCTCTCTCTCTCACTCTTTGTCGCGCAGCAGCAACAGCAGCATCAGCAGTTGCTCCGAATAGCTCTCGTGTTATACAATAACACGTTGTGAGACTTGCGACAATTATTTCACAATTGTTTATTAATTTAATATATTATTATTGTTAATGAATAAGAAATCTAGGTGTTTTTTCGCAATTGCCCTATATCTAGAAACGTGCTATTCATGGAATCAGTTGTGGTGAGCGAATTCTGTAGATAACAGGCAATTAATTTTTTAAACCCTCAATGAAATGAGCCGTACCAAATAACAATAAATATTTTAATACTTTACGAACCCATAGTTAAATGGATGGAAAAATTTTATGAAAGAGTTTTATTACAAATAATTCAGAGAAACAACCAAGCATGATCATTTTACTGAATATAGATTTTATTATCATAAATCTTAGAATAAATAAATGAATTATCTTTCATTCTTTTAAATTTTTATATTATGCCATTAATTATTTTATTGAAAATGTTGTTTTTTTTATTGTATAATAAAAGAGAACAGATTTTATTCGTGAATAATGGCCTCAACCTCTATTCCACGATCTGAATATAAAAATTATGTAATTAGTGTAATCCTGTATTATCAAAAGATAGATATATATTTTTTATCAATGAATTATAATATGTACCGTCTTCTTGCGTCTCCAAAGCGATTCTCTCATTATTAATCTGGCGATAAAAATCTCTATACAATTGTTGATCTACCTTCTTTGTTCAAGTTTCTCCGCCCATAAGATGATCTGGGAGATAGTTCTCAATGGGCTCTCTGCATGTTACACAGAATCGAGTGATGAAGTTGCGAATGCATGGTATGCAGAATCGGTGCTTGCACTTTAATTTGATAATGTGTCGTCTGGAATCGCAGCCAATCAACTCGCATTCTATAGTATAGTTGAAAAAATCATGCGAGTTTTAAGACTAGTTAACAATATGTTGGCATAAAAAATATGGATGAAATGAGTGAGATGAACATAATGATGATTATTAAAATATAATAGCGTAATATTGTAAAGTAAAAACATATTTCCTGCAAGTGCACATTCAACAAAATTTAAAGAAAATTTAAATGCATAATAATCCTCGTTCTATCGATGTTGTTGCTCATCTGTAACTTATTATAAGTAACTTATTATAAGTAGGCTAATATTTTATTAAGATATATTATTATTGCGTGCGGATCTAGTGTGCTTATTAATATCTTTAGAAATATTGAAATGAGTTGTTTTTCGTGTTGTTAATCAAACGATAATAGTCTATATCCCAAATGTGAGTGTCAAGCTATTGACACGAGTCGGCTATGCAATATTGTCAAGTATAAACTAATCTCTGAAATTGAAGTCCAAAGACATGGTGTCTCTTCCTTCCGAAAACAATGTCACCAGGGTTGATACACGATTGGGGTTTAACTCGGAAATTATCATCAAATTCCACCATATTTCCAAAATAGGAGTCCAAAAACATGGTGTCTCGTTCTTTCAAAAACAAGGCTACAGCTCAGAAATAGTATTAATGGTCAACTTGTCTTCGAAATTTGGAGTCCAAAGACATGGTGTCTCTTCCTTCCGAAAACAATCTCGCTAGGGGTTTTCGATCCATCAATAATTAACCAAAATTTTTCCAATAATAAGTTATAATGGGGTTGTATACAATTTCATATATACGTTATATGTATAGGTTTTCCCTATTTGTAGCTATATTTTTATTATTGCACATCGGACTTCTGCATGTTTAGTATCGAGCAAGGCTATGTAGGACAACTAGTCCTTACGCAATGAAAATAATAAATTATTTTATTTTAATATTAGAAATTTTGAACGCTAAAATCTCTTACCCAGAATTATTAAAAAAGTTTCCATGCATTGCATTACCTTTACGTGGGCACCGCTTTCTTTTTTTTTTTTGGAAGATTATTATTTTCTTCTGCAGTTGTTTCGGAGTTCGGTTCCATTTCGATTTGATCGAAGCGTCTGATACGGGCAAGACGCACCGTTCCCACTTCGAAAGCAGTGGTGGAGGTTGTTGGCGCGGAAACATTCATCTCTTCAACAGTTTCTATCACTGCCTATAATTCATATAAATTGTTTTTTATGATTATAGCAAGCGGCTAATTATAATAATGAAAAAAAAACATATTGAGCTACATACATGATCCACCGTTTCCGTTTGGTTTCCGTCTGCACCAGCTGAAAAGACAAGCAAATGGCATAAACTACTACATTTCCAGAAAATCATAAGTTGAATAATCCTCTTACAATTGGCGTGATTCTCGTTTCCTCCAATGGTTTCGTCATCAGTATCGGTCTGTTTCACATATTAATAAGACAAATAAGTCTTTATGTTCCAATTGATTTATATATCTATGTATAGATAACAGATTAAATTATTAAAACTTACCTTGTTCGAGTAAATTCAGAAAAGACGACTCAAAAGAAATGAATGGAGGAAGGCGAAAAACTGGCAATTCCTCGTCGAGAAAGTTGGGTATTCTTGGGAACACCGGGGCTCTTATTGAGAACTAAACGATACCCGTGCGCTCCCTGGTGGATCAGTGGGGAATTGAGGCAGATGAGTAAATTTTAAAAAATAACATGTAAAAATGGGAAAAACTGTGAATAAAAAATGCCAGCGATAACAATGTGGATGTTTATCATTCTTAAAACAAAGATCAACTCCTCACATAATTTTAGGAACAATAACATTCTTGAAAAATTGTCACATTTTTAAAATAACACTAATTAAAAGTCACGACTGACAGCAGTTTCGAAAACAGCATAAGTAGCACCCTACTGGCGTCTGCTGAGCATTTGCCGTTCGTTTGTTGACATTGCCAAGATTCACTCAATTTTTTTATATTTGACATAGATAAACTTAAAAAACCAGTGTATTGCAGTGTACAGGGATGTAAAAAAAAGGCACACGAAGACTGTATTAGTTTTCATAAACCACCAAAAGATCGTTCAGTTTTTAATAAGTGGCTACTGGCTCTGAAAGTAAAAAATTTATCAGTGCATGCTCGTATATGTATTCACTTTTTACCTGAAGATTTTTTACCAAGTTTGTATCAAATCCTTTTTGAAGATTAATCATTAAATACTTATCTAATAATTAACATTTGCATAATTATTTTTATAGTAGGCACAATAAAATGTGATCGGCTAATAAAACGGCTATACCTTCGACTATAGGTCGCTTTGAATCCCCTAATATCGTATAAATATCTTCAAAGCTTATTTCTAATTCTATATTACTCATCTTTAGCTTATATCTCGATAATATATTTATGATATGATGAGCGTGAACACAATGTAATAGAATAATGGATAAATAAAAAACAAAAGAATCGCAAATATCAATCAACTTGCGGTGGCGACGGCAACTCCCGCGAAATTTTGCTACATTCATTTTACTATTTAAGACCCGCAGATCAAACTTTTCAAGAATTTTATTGTTTCTAATATTATGTGAGGGTCTGATCTTCGTTTTAAGAATGATAAACATCAACATTGTTATGGCTAGCATTTTTTATTTACAGTTTTTCCCATTTTTACATGTTATTTTTTAAAATTTACTCATCTGCCTCAATTCCCCACTGATCCACCAGGGGGCGCATGGGTATCGTTTAGTTCTCAATAGGCGCGACTATGTGTTCTACTGGTTCGGGATTTAGCTCGATTACCGGTTCTTCTCGATTGGATGCAGCCAGTGGTTCTTCATTGAGTGCAGCCAATGGTTCTTCTCCATTAAGTGCAGCCAGTGTTTCGTCTTGTCTGAGTTCTTGCTGAACGGGTAGATTGTAACCGTTCGCCCTCGGGACGCGAGCGAATGATCCGGCGAAATCTTGCGGTGCTGTAACGGAATAAAACAGGGTGTCGAAATAACTCACTCGATCATTTGAAAAAGGTAAAACATAAAAAGGCTTAATTTATTATTAGAAAGGCGCCAGTCACGAATGTGACGCCTGATCATATCTATTACATTCAATGAATCGACGATTACAGTTATTGGGCTTCAACACGCAATTGACATATACGTTTACTCCGGTACAATGTACACACGCGATTAGGCCACCTCGGCCAGAGCGGCAGATACGACGGTCGTGAGTTTGGGCTAGGCGGGGACAAGACCGAGAGAGATCGAGCGTAACGAACAGAGATAGTTATGGCGCATTACGCGAGAGAGATATAGGCGACTTACATTCGTTGACTCTATGGTTTATTGGTGGTTGATTGGGCCTGACGAAGACTGCGAAAATAGCGAGGGCAGACGAGAAGGTAGCCAGATGTTGATGCTCTCCAGGATGGCAGACTCACTCTCACACACGCTGGCCATCGCAGGTCTCACACGAGAGGGGTCGGTAGCTCGAAGCTATTTCACGCGAGGTCCAACACAGAGTGTTCACTTCATCAACTCCTCGTCGGCTCGTCAGTCATCATAGGCCTCCCTTTCCACTTGACAGGCTTTCGTCTGCTCATAAGGCAGCACGCGCAAGACCCTTCTACGCACTTAGCGTTGATCACGGCTCTCTCTCTCTCTCTCTCTGCAAATTCGGCGCTTATCGATAAATTGGCGCCGATCCGCAATACCATTAGGCTCGCTTATTTCCAAGCTCTCTCTCGGGCGGAAGGAATTTTAGGATATATTATACAAGGAAGGAGTACCGTCGGACCCTGTGCTGGACTACTTCCTTACAAGATATAGCTGAATATTTGGCTCGACATGATTTTCTCTAGTGATTGTACTAGAGCGTCCTCGCCGAGCTCCTGCTCCTCTTGTTCGAGCTACTGCTGCTGCTCTTCTTGCTCGAGCTGCTGCTGCTCTTCTTGCTGGAGCTGTTGTTCTCCTTGCTGCAGCTGCTTGCTGGCCTCATCTCATTGTCTCTAACTAAGAAAAAATCATTCATTTAAATTTTCGTTTTATGAGCCTTAAAGTTACCAAGCCTAAAATCATAACTCTTACTTATGCGCAACCTCCTTCTTGCTCGTTGGACAATTACATTTTCGAATTCACCAGCTAAAAGATTATCATTATCAATTCATTGATTTTATAAAATAGTTTGCTTTTATTAATACTTACGGGGCCCACCGCGAGCTTGCAGAGTATCAAGCAAAAACTGCCTATCTGCTTGTGGCAGGATGTTTGCTTCTTCAGCGTCAAAAGATAATTCTGACTCCCATTCATTGCCATTTCTTCGGGCATTATACATGTTGACTGCAATATAATACCATAAAATATAATACATATTAACTAATAATACAATATATATCACATAATATATTATAGTCAAATAATTTTGTGAAAAAAGGGGTATACTTACTTCTGGCCAAATCTAATCTTCGCAAGCTCGATAAATAGCGGAGATATTCCAGAATTGTATATCTGGAATAAAACAAATCAATATTCAAATAATTTCTGAAGCAGTATAGCTGATAAATCCAAAACAAATACATTTGTTATTAGACGCTTAGTTATCAGGATTCTAATTAGAGAAATGAATTCATAAGGTTAAACTAGTGAACACGTAAAATATGTTTGCCTCAGCCTGTAAGAGTTCAACTATTCTCACCTTTCTATAACAAAATCGCTCTCAGCCGCAATTATTAATGCATCTGCAGCTCGAACGTTCGGCGGAAGTTGGAGATGCATGCGCCCACCATTCTTTACCTTCGCGTAATCAATGGTGTATCCTAGCATAACTTTTTCCATTGTATCTGCAAATACATATATTTTACCTTTGAATCTAATTTTTATTAAATATATATCAGGAATCCGCGTTTTCTTATTTAAGAATCTCCATATATTTGGACGGACGCACATTTTCCGTGCAATATGGTAGTGGAAACTTTCACACGTGTTGTTCGTTCGGTTTGGTATATCATATATAGAGAAGATATTGGCGAGTGGTAGCCAAAATCTTCTCGTGTATGCTGCAAATTTGTTCAACTTCTCATGTTTGGCATTTTCCTCTCCCACTTCATCTACAATTCTAGTTAAATTCTTTCCCCACTTTGATTATTGCTCGGCATTATTTCTGGACATGCCCGAAGAGCAGATGGACAGGATGTCCAGATGCATGAATGCTGCAGTGCGCTTTTTCACTGGACGCAAGAGATGGGAGCACATAACACCTGACTACATCAGCAACGAAATCCTCAAGTATCGTTCCAGGATCAAGTACACCTGCGTCTCCCTTATCGCCGCTGTCTTGAGATCCGCGGAACCGGAGTACATGAAACGCGGTCTCGTGCTTCATTCGGCTGTGGCGGAGAGGGAGACGCGGACGGATGGTCTCTGCTTGTCTGTGCCTGGCGCGGCGACGACCCGTGGGCAAATGTCCTTCGCCATTGGGGGGGCCCGGCTCTGGAACTCGCTGCCGTTGGGACTCCGGGAAGGGTTTCAGCGGCCTGGTTTTGGTGCCGCCCTTCGTAGGTACTTGCTGGACCTCCAGAGTGGCAGCTAGTATACCGGTGTTTACCTGTTGTCTTTTATTTGTAATCTATTGGTTTCTTTTTTTTTTTTTATTCTTTTTCTTGTTTATCTTTTTTGTTTTTTCATGTTTGTAATTGTTGATATGTGTGATATTCATGCCCGTGTCTCGCGTTGCTAACCGGGAGACTGTATTGTTGCCTTGGGCTACGTTGGACTTAAGTCCTTAGCCTCAAATAATAAATATTAAATATTAAATATTAAATAATTCATACCCTCTTCCATGTCACTGGCAGGCAAGTGGGCGAGGGCAAACGCTGTTTCAAGTACGTAATTAAAATTGCTTCCAATGCCATATTTATGGAATCGTTTTGATAAAGCCTGCAATTAATATTTTTTATTAGATGACTATCAAATATTATTTTTCAAATCATGTTACATTTACATATTAAAGAAAAATTTACAACATGTTACTGAATGATGCTCAAGGGGTTAACCAATCTAGGATCTTTTAAAAATTTTTAATTTCAAAAAATCGTTAGCAAAGAAAAATTTACGGAAATGTTTTTTGCTTCTTCCAACGAGGAAGCTCTATGATAGGTCAAATTTCAAAATTCAGAATCAATTGTCTGTGGGTTACTTTAAGTATCCGTATGGAAACTAGATCGAATTTCCAACAAATGTCTGTGTGTTGGTGTGTGTATGTAAGTACATACATAATCCCAGATGAATTTCAAAGTCCTACAGTGGTTTTACCCCTTTTAATGCATTTTATCCATTTAATTTATTAAATAGCATTGTAAATTAAACGATAAAAAAAGATAAGGTATATAACTATCGGACAATTGTTCATCTGCTAAAAGACTTACACTTGAAAATTACTCTAATTATAAAAAACCAATAAAGAAAAATAAAATAGGTAAATAAAATCTGACAGATAACAAATTTTACTCCAAAAGCAAGTGGCAAAGAGAGAGGTCTTACATTTGTAAATAAATCAAAACAATCGTACAGCCTTCAGACCAGAACAAAAAGTAAGTAACCCAAGTAACCATTGCGGGAACTGCTCCAATTAATATGACGACTAGTATATAAGTGATATTATAGTAATGGAGTTTCGATTGTAAAAACTTACCTGTCGGAAATGAAATAAGCACCCGACCACTCTGTAATGTATTGGCAATCGTAAAATGTAACTAAATTAATTTAAAATTTGACAATAAACAAATTAATTTTCTTGCCACACTGACCGAAAATTCGCAGTTCGTCTCTATACATTTGAACCGGAACTTCGATTTTCTTCCGCTTACAGCGTGCCTCCAAGGTACCGGAAGAAAAAATTATGCATCTTCCGTTTTTTAATAATACGTCGATACGCGTCTTATTTACCGATTATCCTCCATAACATGCTCAATATAAACATCAGTATTATCAGACAGTTATTATTAATCTGCACTAGCAATGCTCGCGTCTAAAGCGTCAGCAACAACAGCAGCCTGTATAGAGCCCTCATACATGCACGCCAGCTTGTATGCTCGCTACACTCGCGGGCCAACTGCGATTGTTCGGCGATGACATGTGGGCTGCTGTTTCTGTTACTGCTGGCACCGCTACCAGTAACCGCTAATTTTTTCATTTCAACGCCAATTTTTTTTCCCGCGATTCCGAAATTATGAATGACGAGCACGCGCTGAAGAAAAGGCATGGATTTTCATTTTTTTATCTATTACTAGACGTTTAAGACGCGCTCCGCGCGTATCAATTTTTTTATTTGTGTTTTGAGGTTAGCAACTTTCAGGCGCGCTTCGCGCGCGTACATCTTTCAGTCAGTTTCGAAAAAGTTGCTATTATGACCGTAGATGTCACTTTATTACGTTTCGACTCGAGTCAAAAGTCAGTCGACCAATCAGAGGCCGAATAGATTGGCTTCACTTTTAGGTCCATCTCTTTTTTATAAGTTAGATAACATAAAAATATGCTATCAAAATCATCTTGCTTATGATTTAAATAAAAAAATAAAACTTGTCATACTACAACTAACTAGATTTGCTAAAACTTTTTGCTTGAGGCCGGGACAAAAAATTTTTTTTGTGTTTCCGGATACGTATTATTATTATGATAGCTATTAAAAATCAAACCTAAATATGCGCGAAGATGCAATTTTAATATTATTATAATTCAGGCCCACGAATTTTTGGCCCGATAGCAAGAAAAATAGTTTACACCACTGAAGACGAAACGTGATGGATCGACCCGGCGAACAATCCAGTTTTGTCTCTAGTAGTGTAATGTGTACTATTAAATATAGTCAATAAATGATAAAACATCATACCATATCGATTTTTCTAAAATGCACCATAAAAATTTGTGCACTCCTGGGAGTACTTGGACGAATCTGTAAATGATATATTAGTTCAATAGTTTTCATTGCAAAATTTTAATCAAAATTTTTGGCTTTAAATCTATAAAAAAACCATAAAAGTGATATTTTAACTGTCATATCCACCTTCATAGCTTTAGCCTTAAATGGTACTCCTGTTCTACTTATGCCAGCAACTCCGGAAGAGCGAGCTTTTTTTGCCTGGACATCGATCCAGTTGTCTGTATTAAACTTGCGTTTTCGGGCTCTTGATGTTTCTGGGCGGTCGATTTTCTTGCGCTTAATTTTTCGTTGGAAAAAAACAGTTCTTTCATTTTCACGAACTGAATTTTCTTCAGTAGAGCGAGCTTTTTTCGCCACACCGATCTGCTTGGCTGGAAGCTTGCGCTTTAGTGCTCCTGATTTTACTGGATTGCTAGTCTTCTTATTCTTAATGTTTGGGTTCGAGCATTGTGGCTGCTGCTTCTCAGTTTCGCCGTTGTCAGAATCATCTGTTATTTCTGAAAATTCTTCAGATTCATCACTCATATCTTCATTAATGTAGTCACATACTTTAAAAGTTATTTATGATAGTTTCTCAACGGCTTTCAAAAATCCAGAGCTCATGGAGATCGAAGAAAAATCGGCATCTAATGGGATTGCAGATTCAGCCTCTTGTATCGCATCGCTATCTTCATCGCTCGCATCAATTTCTTCATCACTCGCATCTCAATTTTCATCCCTCGCTTTATAATGAACAGCCTCGTTTTTTCTTCTTCCATCTTTGAGAAATTCATACAAATTTAAATTAATTATTATAAATGTTTCATCCATATCTTAAATATCATTGGTGACCAATAATTTTACTTGACGATAAAGAAATCTTGATTTCATATGCGCGTAATTTGTAAAGACAATCAAAAAATCTTTTCAGTGTACACCACGGGCATAGATACGCACAATGAATATGCCGCACTCCAGGCTTCGCCTCTTGCGAGTGCGACGCTTTAGCTGCTTCGCCACCTGGCCGCTATAAAATTAAATAAAAATTTTCCGCGTGATGTAACGTGCAATCGAAGAATCGATTCTTCATTTTCGTTGTCCGAGAACCTATGCCCGCAGGTATACCCAGTATGAAATATGGGTAATGTGACATCCATACTTTATCACACTCGTTTATCACAGCACACGGGCGCAGCACATATCCACTCACATACACACAGAAATACCAAATTCATCACTAGAAAAAATTATCGATGACGCTATTATGGCCCACTCGAAGTGCATGCATAAAATGACGCATAAATTTTTTATGAACTTACCATTTTTGTTGATTTTTGACATTGTTAACAATTTTACACAAAACACTATAGGTTCAAATTCACAATACTTTCAACTCGAGAAAATAAAAGCTGTTCATAAATACCTCACTGGAAGAAAGATTATGTACGTATGAGACCGATAGTGAAACGACGCTCATCAGTGGGCTGAGGAGAAACCAGTGCTGAAAATGTCAAGGTGGGGGAAAAATTTGGATTATGCCTTATACACGCGTAATTTCCTATTTTCAAATTTCAATCTGAATTTTAATAATACAATCCAATTTCCAAATTAAAAAAAAAAAAATTGATACAAAAAGCGTGTGCATAGATATCGCCTCGACTATCGGGCCATTTTTTGGTACGGTAGTGTTATTTTTCTGAATCGGCATTTTTTTCGTGTCATTTTCTGAATCGGCATTTTTTTCCAAATCATGGAATTTTGTTCGTGGCACAATCTGAATTGGCATGTTTTTCCACGTCATATTTTGAATTGGAATATTGTTCGTGAATCGTGGCATATTTTCAAATGGAATTTTTTTCGCGACCAGCACCGTGAAATGGAGTGTTTTTCGTAGCCACCATCGAATACAATCATAGCTTTTCATGCAGTTGCGCCTGTGCTGCTTCCTCGTTCATGGATCGTATCCAAAAACGCAGGCGCCGGCCACCTGCCAGCTGATTAAATTTTGCGCTCACCAATAGATTATTAATTTCGAGATTAAACAGCTCCATGAACGAGGTGAACCGCACGTAGAACGACTCTTTTAAAGCGAACCAGTGGCAATTATTTACTTGAAAAAATTTTATTTCCATTATCAATGTAATGATGAAATTGGATTTATTTTCCAAGGGGCATTTTTTAATTACTGTTTGTTTACGATGTGGAAAATGCTCAGTGAATTAAATTATACGCCATAAATAAAAATTTACTATTAATTAATATATAAGAAAAAAATTATTATTTACTTAGCTTATTCATCAACTTTACTACACATTTTTATCCCGATGGTGGCCGTCAAATTATCCTGTGATCGTGCAGTTGTATTTATAAATGTTATATTCTATAGTAATAATAATCAAGATTTTTACCAAGTCTATATAAATAGGCTAATGGTACGAATCATAAGTTTATAACTGTAAAGTACACAAATAATTTAAAAATTGCTAAATTTATATGGAAAAAATCTTGTACTTTTGGGAAACAAATCATGTACGATTTGACTAAATAAAAACCATGAACCATGGACCACCTCGTTCAAGGACCATGAACTGATATCCTTTAACAATCATAACTTCGTTCTCGAGAGTACATGCGAGAAGTGACGCCGTACACACGAGAACACGACTTTTTCTATTCGCACGCTACCTTTGAACTCTAACGCTAACTTTGAAATCAAGTTCATCAAGGCTCCGAAAGTAAAATTGAGAGGCAGCACTAGCCAGGCTCTCGAAAAACGAGATATCATTCACTGCTTGTGCAAAATAATTCAGCTCAACGCGCGAATAAATTACCTTCGTGCAGAATTTTTTTACAACAATAATTTATTATGTTTTATAATACCTGTGCACAGTTGTATTCTGCACGTAAAATTTTATAATGCTACGGTGCTGAATTATTGTATACATATATTATTGTACGCAATCGATCGTGCACAGTGCACAAAACTTACATGCACATAACTGTAATTTTTTTTAGATTGTGCACAATTTTTGGACACAACAGTTTGTGCTCGAAAATGTTATTTACATTAAGTAAACACTTTTATGGTACTGATAAATATCACTTAAAAATCTTTTTGATAATATTTGTGCTCAATAAATTACTTACCCTTACAAAATTTTTTCGCCGACCATTTAAAATTTTTATTCATTACGCAAGGTACTCAATAATTAAGCTCAATAATTTTGTGTTTAAACTCACGGTGTTTAATTTTTCTGTGCTTAAAACATACCTTGTCATTTATAGCACTGTGCTAAGTTCACATTTATGCTCCCTTTTTTGATGCATAAATCGCACTTTCTGGTAACGCGAAGTAAGGTTAGCGCACGAGCATATGCGAGTGTGATGCGAACGCAGCGGTGCCAGAATGTGCGACTTATGCCACCGAAAAGCGTGCCATAAATGTGAACTTATGCCACGCAGTGCTATAATAGTAATTTTCGATACAAGTGCCATAAGTAACACTTTTTGGCACGGCGTAGTTTAGGGCCCGAGCGCAGCGAGGGTCCTAATAGCTGGGCCGAAAAGTGTCCCCTATGGCCCGAGTATCGAACAACGTTTTATAGTACTGTGCAAAGTTCACATTTATGCCCCCTTTTCCGATGCATAAGTCGCACTTTCTGGTAGCGCGAAGTGAGGTTAGCGCACGAGCGTATGCGAGTGTGATGCGAACGCAGCGGTGCCAGAATGTGCGACTTATGCCACCGAAAAGCGTGCCATAGATGTGAACTTATGCCACGCAGTGCTATAAAAGTATATAATATAATATAATGTATAAAATACCATATATAAGCGTATAATGGCATCAGGCTTACACAGTCAAGTCTAACTGACTGAGAAGTATTTGTACTTTGAGTTTTTAATGTCCAAAATTCAATTGGTTTATTGAAAAAGTCTCAAAGAGCGAACCAATTCAAGTTAAAATTTATGCATTTATCAACTAATATTTATATTAAATCATGTAAAAATGTTTTTATTTATAAAACTTACTGTTCTTTCTTTCTCACCTATTTCTGGTACTCAAAACATATGTAAATTCACTCCAGATGAGTGTCAGGAATAGGTGAAGAGAAGGGATATGTGAGTTATACAAATAAAAAATATTTCCATATAATTTACATCAATATTTATTGTTTGGTACGCTAATTTAAGCTCAAATTGGTGCGCGCTTTAAAACTTACACAGCAAACCAATTGGGTTCAATTGTTTATTGTTTACAAAAGTGTTTAGAATCCATAAAAGTTCATGAACAAATATTTTTGAGAGAGTTAGACTTGACCGTACAAGGCCTGATACCAATAAGTGGTATTTTATACATTATATTATATTGTATAGTTTAGGGTGCTTTATAATGGTTTCTAGGGCCCATTGGAATAAAGTAACCATAGGGGGCTTCATTATTATGTACAAGAAGACCCCCAAACAAGTTTGGTAAGGATATGTGACCCGCAGATGAAAGGCTCACTTTGTAAGTAGAAAATACTGTTTCATTGAAAAAAGCCATAGCATGAACCTTTCACAATAAATAAAGTACACGCTTAAGCACGTACTTATATTTGCACTTATTTTCGCCCTGCTACTATATTAGATATGTGTGTATGTGTGTGTTATGTGTATGTATGTTTTAATATCTTCGCGCTTACTTTTATACGCTTGTGCCTAGACAATTCATCCTGGATAGAAGTTTGTTGTTTTTGCAATCGGTGAAAATAAAATTTACTATTTGATTATTTGAGAAAATAATATCATTTCATGGGTTTTTTAAAGACAATGACTACGTTTACCTAACTTCGCTCAGCTTTGTGAAGCGAACGTTGCAACTAGTACTAACGTGTGGAACAACATGATTCATCAAATCGGCATCAAAGATTCCGAAATATCGGCATTCATCAGAACCCCTCAAAACTCTTCGAGTAAGCGTCCCTTGGTGCATGAGGATGTTAGGACAAGTAATTCTTCTTCTTCTTCTTCTTTTATGGCACCATCTAGTGGAGTAACCCACGTTTAAAATATACGGCCATTAACCAGCGGGATGTATGAGAGAAAGGCGGGAAGTTATGAGGTGCCCAAGTCAAATCATATATTTATATTGCATTTGTGGAGAAAATTACAGAGGATTTCGATGAGGTGTATCTGTGGATTATGGAGAAATTCAGTAATGGTGTAAGGGGGAAATTTTTTGTTTTTCATGAGGTTGGAAATTAAATTAGAGCGGGGGACAGAGTGCTTGGAACATGCTCAAAATAAATGATTGAGGTCCTCATAATCCTCATTGCATTCGCACCAAGGAGATGAAGCAAGATTTTTTCTGTGAAGACTGTAGGCAAGATTATAGTGATTACTACGCATTCGACAATACGAAGTTATCTGCTTTCTTGTTAGAGTGGATGAAAGTTCGTGAAACCAAGTTTTGGGTGAATTATTGAAAAAATTATTAAAGTAGTATGAACCTTTTTCGGTGTCAGATTTGGAAAAAAAATCGTTCAAATGCGTGTTTAATTGCTGTTTGAGGGTAGGTGAGAAGTCTGAGTGAGGTAGTAGATGAGGAGGTTTAATGCCAGATCGTATGGCTTGTTTGGCGAGATAATCAACTTTTTCATTTCCTGGAATATCGCAATGGCTGGGTATCCAAGTGAGGATAACCTGTTGATTGTTATTGTGTAGTTCGTGCAAAAGAGTTTTAATACGAAAGATGTATATATGATTAGATTCAAGAAAAAATGAGGAATTGTTTATGGCGTGGAGGGTGCTTAATGATTCCGTAAAGATTATGGCGTATGAGATGTTTTTATGTAGAATTAATTCTAAGGTGAGTTGTATTGCCAAGGCTTCGGCAGAGAAAATTGAAGAGTAGGGAGAAATTTTCAGCAGAGCTTCGTAATCGAGAGTAGGACTGTAGATTGCAAGTCCTACAGAACTGTCTTCATCTTTCTTTGAGCCATCTGTGTAAAAAATCGTATGAGTGTTTAAAAGATCTTGAAATTGAGTAGTGAATTCATTGGGGGGTGAGTTGGCATTTTTAATAATTTTACCACTACTAAGGTTGATCGTAGGAGAAAATTGTTGAATTTCTGTGGAAAAGAAAAAACATAGAGGGAAAGGACAGGAGTGAATAAGTTTCTTATATGCTGACATTTTTTTGAAAAGAGGAAGAAGAGGAGATTGAGTTACGTAATTAGGGGTGCTAGGAGTAATAGAGTTGGAAAGAGAAGTAATCGCAGTAATAGTAGGGTGATTGGAAAGAGAGAAACATCTGAGTATGTATTTCGAAAGGTGAAGTTTTTGGCAAATGTGAAGAGGAGGCTGTTTGGTTTCGGCGTATACTACTTTGTTGGGGGTAGAAATACGCAGGCCTAAAATTGCTCGGAGGGCACGTCGTTGCATAATGTTTAGTTTCTTAAAAATGTTACTGGAAGAGGGTATAATAGGTGCACTATAGTTAAAAGTACCGACGAAGAGAGCTTTATAAAGCATGGTAAGGCAGGTAGGATGTGAACCCCACCAAGTACCACAAAGAGAACGAATAATGTTTGAATGAGAAGAGAGCTTCTTTAAAAGTTGTTGTTCATGAGGTTCAAATGATAACTTGTTGTCGAGTATTATGCCTAGAAATGTGGCACTGGGAGACGCTTTAATGATGGAATCATTGATGGTGATTGCTAGGGAATTATGGTCTATATTTTTCCTAGTGAAGATTACGAGTTTAGTTTTGGCGGCAGATATAGATAGGCCTCTAGCCGCAAGATGATTATTTATTTTAGCTACGTTGATTTCTAGGCGAGATAGTGCAGTGTTTAGATCAGATGAAGTGGAGTATAAAGCAATGTCGTCTGCGAAACTGAGGGTGTTGCAATTATTATTTATGATGCTGTTCAAGTCACCAACTCCAATGTTATATAAAGTGGGACTAGAAACGCAACCTTGTGGGACGCCTTTGTAGGATTGAAAAGGTCCAATGGTTGAACCATTTACGTTGAAATAAATATTTCTTTTTGCAATGAGATTGTAATAGAATAAACAAATGGATTTTGGAAGTCCAATGTTTTTAAGAGTGTAGATTATTGACTCGGTGCTGATATCATCAAATGCGCTTTTGACATCTAGAAACAAACATGCGGTGTATTTTCTTTTTGCCATAGAAGAATATATGACAGAGGTAAGAATAGATAAGTTGTCTGTGCAGCTTCTGGATTTTCTAAAGCCGAATTGGGTTAATGGTAAGAGTTTATGGTGTTCAAGCCACCAGATTAGGCGATTATGAATGAGTCTTTCACAGATTTTAAGTAATGATTGAGCGAGAGAGATAGGTCGAAATTTTCCAGTGTTACCTTTTGGAATAAAAAAGATTTTGAAATCATTCCATGACTCGTGGAAGAAGCCATTGGTAAGGACTTCGTTATAAATTTTTAAGAGCAAGGAGAGAATGTTGTCTGGGAGATTAGTGATAATAAGGTTATCGATTTTGTCAAGACCGGGGGCAGACTGAATTTTTCTATGGCAGTTCTGGATAGCTGAATGGAGTTCTTGAAGTGAAAAAGGTTTGGAGAAGAAGGCAGAGCAGTCAGGTGTGGGCGTAAAGGTGGAGAGGAAAAAGGGTTTGAAGCAAGAAGGGGGACATAGGGATGGTATCAGATTGAGCATGGTGTTGATATTTTTATTATTGTTGGAGGCAGAGTCGGCGGTGAGAGATCTATGACGAAATCTTTTGATGGTGTTCCATATTTGATTTACAGGAGTGAGTGGGTTAATTGATTCACAAAAATTCCTAAAGCTATTTCGTTTGGCTGTATGGAAGGCTATCTTGGCATTATCTTCAGCAGAAATGAGTTCATTCAGTAGGTTGGGGTTTTTCCTGAAGTTGCGAAGAGCTGTTTTCCTTATTTCATTAGCTTCTATGCAGTTTGCGTCCCACCAGGGGGGTTGAGGAGGGCGGATTTTACGTTTTGGTTTAATGTTGTTGTCGTTTTTGTGATTGTTTATAGTGGAGGAGAGAGAAGGGGAGTTCATAGAGTGGATGTCGTTGATCGTACTAGTGATTTGGTCAATAACAGTTGTGTAAAGATCTGATGTATTGAGTTGAGTTTCATTAGCTACATTAAAGTTTTCTAGGGTGACTTTAAAAATTGACCACTCAAGGTCACGCCATTTCTTGAGAAAATGTCTATTTATTGATTTTGGAGAGTTAAAAATAGGGATGTTAATTTGTGTAAAAATAGGGAGGTGGTCGCTGAGAAAATTGTCATTTAGAGTTTCCCAATGACACAGAGGAAGGAGATTGGGGGAAATGAAAGAGAGATCTATATGGGTTGGGTTGCTGGGGTTGGGTTTGTTAATGAAGGTGTATGAACCATCATTCAACAACAGCATATTGTTGTCAGAGAAAGAATCATTGATTAAATTTCCGATGCGGTCTGAAGAAGGGCTGCCCCAAGACGGGTGATGACAATTAAAGTCACCACATATGAATGAAGCGTCTAGGATAGGAAGAGAGATAAAGAATCTGTTGAGGAGGTTGTGAGAGATATCAACTGAGGGGGGTCTGTAGATGGCTATGATGGATATATGTTTGTTATTATCGTATTTTACAGAGATGCCTAGAATTTCAAATACATGAGGTATGTGTGTAATGTCATTCAAAATAGAAAATTCGAGATTTTTGTTTATGGCTATGGCGATACCGCCACCTCTATGATCAGAGCGATCTTTACGTGTGACTACAAAGTTTTTTATTTTAAGAGTGTATTCTGGGTTATATTTGGTTTCAAATAAAATTATGATGTCATAATCTATTGAGAAATTGTCAATGAATTGACGTTTATTTGAGTATGAATTGCAGTTCCATTGTAGGATGCGAAGATTCAAAGGATTATTACTAGGCTGAGTTGTGTAATCCATTATTTTGATAGTTGGATAATAGGCTAGTAAGAATAGGAAGGAGTGATGATAGATTTGAGTTAATGAGAAGAGGAAGTAAAATCGTGTGGAAAATTTCTGTAAGTATGTGAGCTATGTCGGAGTTGGGATTTGAAAAAGATTGAGATGAAAGGTTTTCATCGGGTTGGGAGTCGAGTTGAGACGAGCAACGAGAAAAATGGGACTGAAGGAAAGGTGAGTTTGAACGAGATAGATGAGAAAAGTTAGAAGATGAGTTGTTAACAGAGGGAACGGTAGAAGAGCTTGAATGAAAGATGTTAGATGAGGTATGGTGGTGATGAGGTTGTGAAGGGTGAGTTTCAGAGGGGGAAGGTGCAATTTGGTGCTCAGGTATGTGAGTATGATGAAGAGGTGTAAGACGAGAGTTCAGAGAAGCTGCATATGATGTTTTACGTTGTGATGATGAAGTAGTAGGTTGGTGTGAAGGATAGTGTGTAACATTGCTGCTGTTGGAAGTGTTTCTTGGTGGTAGGGAAGATTTGAGAGGATTTGAATTTGAATCATGACGAGGAAGGAGGGGAAAGTGCTGAGGAGATGAGGTAGGAGGCGAGGATGTATTTTTAGATGTAGAGAGTTTAATGGTCTGTACAGAGCGAGAGATATGCGTAGGGGGATCATTAGTGGCTAGGAAGTTTAGTGCTTCTTGAATAGATGTATTGTGAATTGCAGCATAATGATGTACTTTCCTCTGAAAGATGTATTCAGGACAGCTTTTATCTGTGGGTAGATGTTCACCCATGCAATTGATGCAAAGAGGAGGTAAGTCATGTCTTGAGCAGACATCTGTAGTGTCAGAAGAGTCATGTTGTTTATGGCCACAGTGAGAGCATAGGCACTTGCCTTTACAAAGACTTTTTAAATGGCCATACCTGAAGCAGGCATAGCACATTTTGGTTGGAGAGATATATAGTTCTACTTCATGTATAACAGAGAAGAGTTTCACATGAGTTGGGAGGGTTTGACCATCAAAAGTTATAAGAATTGAGTTAGTGTCGACAAGTTCTGACGCTGAAGGATTTATATTGGATCTTCTTTTCAGGCGCCTGGCACCTGTTATGAGAATGTGTGAGTCCAAAGAGTTTAAAATGTGATTATCAGTGAGATCTTTGGGGATGTTTCTGATAATTCCTTGTCTGAAGAGTCTGTGATGTGGAATGGATGCTTTTAAGTTGTTTTGAAATAAGATGTTATCTGAGATAAGTTTGTTTGCAGAGGCACTATTTTTAAGGGAAATTGTAATTTTATTCTTGCCAGAAGATTTTATAGAGATTAGATTAGGGCTGTATGAAGGAGAGAGTAGACGTCCAATAGTTGTGGGGTTTAAGGATGAAGGCGAGGAAGATGAGGATGATCTGGGCTCGATGAAGACTATATAAGGACCACAGTTGGATTTAGAATAGACTAGAGGGGGTTTAGGGGTGGAATCTTTTGGAGTGAGTATTTCAGAAGGGCTGCTGGAACTTTTGTTTTTAGGTTGAGAGGACTTGGTGGAAATAGTTGTGTTTGTTGCTGAGTTAGACTTAGTTGGAGAAAGAGAATGATGGGAAGAATTATTGTGAGGTTGGTATTTAGAGAGTTTAGTTGAATTTGCTGGTGTTGATGATGCTGTTGCTGTTGTTCCTGCTGCTGTTGCTGTTGTTCCTGCTGCTGCTGCTGCTGCTGCTGCCATAGTCGCTGTTGCTGTAGGTGAAGTTGTTGTTGTTGTTGTTGTTGTTGTTGTTGTTGTTATTGTTGTTGTTGTTGTTGTTGGTGAAGTTGTTGTTGTTGTTGTTGTTGTTGTTGTTGTTGTTGTTGTTGTTGTTGTTGTTGTTGTTGGTGAAGTTGGTGTTGGTGGTGTAGCTGTTGTTGGTGTAAAATGTCATTTGTGTTTGCTTGTGGGTCGAGTTCCATGGAGAAAGTACTTTCGGAATCTGAATCTCCTCCTATTTTGGCATTAGAAGCATCGAGTAATTCTTGATCTGTGAGTGGGACTTTTTTATGGTTATGGTTAGACATATTTTCATTGTCTGTGTTGTCAGCTTTACGTTTAATAGATTTTGATTCTGCTCCCTTGTCTTTCTTTTTGTTTTTGCTAATTCTAGGCATTATTAGATGCGAATTGGAAGGAATTAGAAAGAGGTGACTATGAGGGGTCGGCTGCAGGCCAGAGCCCACCGAAGTGAGGTTAGGACTATTATCCGGTTGGGGTACATTTTTCATATAGTACTTTTTATAAATTTTTTTTTATAATGACATTTTTTATAACGTACGTTTTTTATAATATTTTTTTTTATAATCCATTTTTTATAAACCCAAATTTTATAATCTTATAATGGTACTAATATTTTTCAAGTATGACATAACATCGTCATTTCCAACGTACTCATAATATTGTGAAACTAATGAAAATAATTTTTCTTCTTTCTTTTTGCGGTGTGGGTCTTGTCCTTTCCGTACTTTCTGTCCTAATTGCAATTGTCTTAGAAGAATTTCTGTGTCTACTGGCTCTTTTTTGATTTGTAGGACACCTAAATGATAACCGTAGAATTAGAAAATCATAATGCGCTAATGATTGTAATTGAATAAGTTTGATATCGTTACCGGAAGGTATATCTTTAAGCTCAGTACGTAATACTTGTGCTGGCGGTGCTTCTGGATGAGCTTCCGCTTTTCTTTTAATGCCGGACANGATCGTCCCCACGTCATCGGCCCGAAAAAAAAAACTTTCCCGGCGTCGAGCGCCAAGATCGTCCTCACATCATCGAGCTCGAGAGCGAAGACTCTCCATAATCACGACCATAAACGATGCTCCATCGAACGATACCTGACCATCAGAAATGTCCATGTGCTGTGGTCGTCGCGTATAGCTTGATCAACGCCGATCATTTATTTTTTTCCCATCACCATGGACTGAAAATTTTTTAAATTTTGTTAATCAACTTGAAAAGCCTTTCGACGGTGATCGCGACCATGAACTACGATCCATCGCGCGATACATGACCATAAGAATTTTCCATGTGCTCTTGTCATCGCGTATAGCTCGAAGAAAGCCGATCATATAATTTTTTTCCATCACCGTGGACTGAAAAATTTTCAAATTTTGTTAATCAAATAGAAAACTCTTTCGACGGTGATCGCGACCAAGAACTACGATCTATCGCGCGATACATGACCATGAGAAATTTCCATGTGCTCTTGTCGTCGCGTACAGCTCGAAAAAAGCCCATCATTGTATTTTTTACTGCTTTGCTCGGCTGGATATTTTTCATAATTTGGCAGTCACTTTGAAAAGCCCTTCTACGGTGATCGCGACCAAGAACTACGATCTATCGCGCGATATATGACCATGAGAAATTTCCATGTTCTCTTGTCGTCGCGTATAGCTCGAAGAAAGCCCATCATTGTATTTTTTACTGCTTTGCTCGGCTGGAAATTTTTCATAATTAGGCACTCAACTCGAAAAGCCTTTCGACGGCGATCGCGACCATGAGCTACGATCCAAGGCTCGATACATGACCAAGAGAAATTTCCATGTGCTGTTGTCGTCGCGTATAGCTTGATCAACGCCGATCATGTATTTTTTTTCCATCACCGTGGACTGAAAAATTTTCAAATTTTGCTAATCAACTTGAAAAGCCTTTCGACGGTGATCGCAACCATGAAATACCATCCATCGCGCGATACATGACCATGAGACATTTCCATGTGCTGTTGTCGTCGCGTATAGCTCGATAAACGCCGATCATTTATTTTTCTTTCATCACCGTGGACTGAAAAATTTTCAAATTTTGCTAATCAACTTGAAAAGCCTTTCGACGGTGATCGCAACCATGAAATACCATCCATCGCGCGATACATGACCAAGAGAAATTTCCATGTGCTCTTGTCGTCGCGTATAGCTCGAAGAAAGCCCATCATTGTATTTTTTACTGCTTTGATCGACTGGAAATTTTTCATAATTTGGCAATCAACTCGAAAAGCCTTTCGACGGTGATCGCGACCATGAACTACGATCCATCGCGCAATACCTGACTAGAGAAATTTCCATGTGCTGTTGTCGTCGCGTATAGCTTGATCAACGCCGATCATGTATTTTTTTCCATCACCGTGGACTGAAAAATTTTCAAATTTTGCTAATCAACTTGAAAAGCCTTTCGACGGTGATCGCAACCATGAAATACCATCCATCGCGCGATACATGACCATGAGACATTTCCATGTGCTGTTGTCGTCGCGTATAGCTCGATAAACGCCGATCATTTATTTTTCTTTCATCACCGTTGACTGGAAAATTTTCAAATTTTGCTAATCAACTTGGAATGTTATTCGACGGTAAATGCAAGCAACGTATCAATTTGATACGGCCATATATCATTTCCGAGATTTTTATCGAACACTCAGGCAAGTGGAGGGCTAGCATTCGATTGTTGGCCGGCGTTGCTAAGGCCAGTCCGCGCTGCACGCTGTAGCGAAAAAATGTACTTTTACAGGTCGAAGAAAAAAAATTTTTGTGGAAAATTTAAGAGGTCTTTCGCCTTCATTATAGGCGCAAACACCGTCGAAAAAAATTTGCTATCTTGTAAAATTTTTTTTAACCTATATTCGAAAAAAAAAATTTTTCGCGTCATTTCCGACGCATTTCATGAGAATTTGGTAAATCCTACCGCGTATATGGGTGGACCATTGGAAAGATCAAACTTTTTCCTTCAATTTGATATAAATTTTATATAGTCAATAATGCTTCTGACTTTTTTTATAGCGAAATTTCAAAAGTGTCCGCCTTATCTGGAACATACTGTAATACCCAAAATTGTGGAATAAATGGAAAAAGATTTGAGAAAATTTATGAGTTGAATAGTACCAAGAGTACTACCAAAAGTTTTAGTACATTTTTTTAGAAAATTGTATTTTTTGGTTTCCGCCATCTTGAATCTTCAAATCTTACCTACATTACTGTAAACTTCAGGTTGTTTTTTCCTAATTTTCGGTGTTAAAGGCCACTGTGGCAACCTACCAACTGAGTGTGCTTGGTCGGTGCTGCCATCTAGGATTGCGGTGTGTGAGTGAGTCTGTGGTATCGTGAACTAGATACTTACTGTAAAAGTACTTATCTACACACGTGTATAAATGAGCGTGTTTAATAAAGTATTTCCGAATAAATAATCATTGTCTTTGTTCTTTTATTTATTATACTTGGTAAGTTGTATTATATATATGTTGTGGTAGCACAGCCACAGTTCAAGTCTCATAAAAAAAATTTGAGTCAAAGTTTTGCTCCAGGATTCGGAATAGCGTTTTTTCGCAATAAATTATTTATAATTTTTCATATGTGTCAGAGATAACTTATAAAAAAATATTCAAAAACTACATTGAATTTTACATAAAAAATGTGTACTCAAGAATTTTTTTTGCTCTGATAAAATGATTTAATTACAGACTACAAAATAAAATCAAATTCCATCAGTCTGGGTACTAACGGGTTAACGTGGTAAATTTTTGGAACCTAACCTCAGCGTTATAGCATGGACGAGAGTACCCATAAACGGTTGCCCTATACTTCAGCAAGACACTGTACATCACTAAATCGACTAAACTGTTTTATACCACTGAAGTAACTTGAGTTGTTGTTTTTCGTTGAATAAATTTGTTGAATTATTTTCGAATAAGGAATTGGTGATTCTTGTCAGCATTAATACCTGAAAATAAGAAAGAGAATATTTTCAAAAAGAAGTCCTTCGCTAATTAAAGGTCAGTGGCTTTTAATTTATCTAAAAATTGATTTTTTTTAACCTAAAAACGATTTTTTAGTTACATTAATGATACCATTTTTTTCAATCAAAATGATATAACAACGTCTCTTGATTTTCTTGAAAATTGTCTTTGATTGCACTGCCTTCAATGAAATCATGTTGCATCTTCATTTTGGAATACGTTTGATTGGTTATGAAGGACTTATTGTTGACAATATCTTTTAATCGTGTATGTTCAGTTTCAGGAATTGATGCTTTATTCATTAAACTTTGAGAAACATCTAAGTTAACTTGTCGTGAGTCATGCCTGACGCCAACAAGTTTTGATTCACGTTGAATTCCGTTTATTAAACGTGGCTTGAATACAGCAGCATCTGCATAATTTGAAAATAGTTGTCCCATGAAAGGTACCTCATATTCAATATAATCAGTCCACAATGAAACTTCCATAGCCGTATAGGGTTGTAACATTACATCAAATCTGAAAATATTATCAGAAAAATAAATTATTGCCTTTTATAGTGATACTCTGTGTAGTTGAATGTCAAAAAAAATTTTTTGCTACCCTAGCGGAAGATATGGAAAATATTTTTAAATAAATTCAAATTATTCCAAATAAAAACCGATAATTTTAAAAACTTATAGATAAACTTGATAGAAAATGGAACAAATTTATTTGTATTTATTTATTATTTTTCAAAAAAATTTATTTTTTTAAAGTTTGATTAATTAATTTTTTTATTATTTTTAAATATCAAATCGTTCGATTTTATGTACGAGTGACGTACCTGTCTGAAAATTCAACAGTAAGTCTAGTATTGTTCCTTTAGGAAATTTATTGGAAAAAATGTGAGGATGATAGTAATAAAAACGAAATAGTTCAATAAAGAACATTTTCATTATGTTAAATAATTTACATTAAGTTGAACAATATAATTACCTGTTGAAAATCTTGCTTTCGCTCTCACTCTGGATGGGCACTAGGTTAGCATCCGGACCCGGCGATGACTTTCTTCAGATGGTCGTGAGTTTTTGGTGAAAATGATGACTTGGGTGGTCCACTCAGTAAACCAGGTTGAAATTGAACGTGGTGATGACTTTTTTCAGGAAGTTGAATTTTTGTCACCAGCAAGCCATTGTCACCAAAAAATCACGACCATCTGAAGAAAGTCATCGCCGGGTCCGGGTCCTAACCTAGTGCTCATCCAGAGTGAGAGCGAAAGCAAGATTTTCAACTAGTAATTATATTGTTTAACTATAAGTTTTTATATCATGTTAATATAAATATAGTTCGATGAACAACTTGAAAAAAATGCACACACACATTCTATTTATATAACTTTTTTGATAGAGCTCGAATTACCAATGAATGGCTCAGGCGGTAGGGCGCTAGACTTGCAACCGACTGATCACCGGTTTAATCTCAGATCCTGGGAAACTTTTTCGACACCATAAAGTTTACAATTAAATATACAGGAGTCCCTCGTTATACGCGGAGGTTACGTTCCTCAAAAGTACCGCGTATAACAAAACCGCGGATAATAAGACCTTTCTCTTATGGGAAAGAGAGGGTTACGTTCCTCAACCTCGAGAAAGCACAGTTTATATGTACATTTTACCTTATACAAATAAACGAATTTGTTGAGTAGTTTATCTATTTATACATGTTTATTTATATTTACAACACATATATGCAATTCTATGTTTAATTTTTAAAGTAATCGGTTAATTTTTTTCTGTTTTGCTCGTCTCAAAATATCTTTGTGCATTTCTTCATAAATTTGTGCAGCTAAATCATAGTAGTGTTTGAAAGTCGAGCTACGCGTCATTATTGGATCACCAGTCATTGCTAATTCACCTGCTCCAATAACTAGAACCATAACTTCGACAATCAGTTTTGAATCAAAAATCGGTTCAGGTGCATCATCAGTCTGATCTGCCAGTGGTTTTTGAGGCAGTTTTCGACGGAGTTTTAGATGAAGCCATATATAAATAAATTTATAAATTTTCAACAAATTTAGGTTAATTGACAATTTCGATTTACGCGTCTACACTAACCAAATTCAAACTGAATATGGATACGTCCGAGAAAAAAATCACGATCTTCGATCAGCGGATAACAAGACTCGACCCGCGGATACGAAGGGATGGGCGCAAATCGACTAACCGCGGATAACGAATTCCGTGGATAATAAACCCGCGTATAACGAGGGACTCCTGTACTCCAAATTAGGGCTGTGCGAGTATCCGATTTTTCAAGTTCGAGTCGAGTTCGAGTCGAGTCGGGAAAATTCGAGTACTCGAGTTTTTTCGAATACTCGAGTTTTTCCGGGTACTCAAATTTTTTCGAGTAATCGATTTTTTTCGAGTACTCGAAATGTATTTAAATTTTAAGTAAATAAATGGTGAATCTACAGTCTCTAGACCCCTCTCGTTGTTTTTATATGCTTAAAAGTGTGATATTCGCAGCGGCTAGAATTGGAAGAAGAAAATAATTTAATAGTACCATACCTCATCACACTTATAAGCATGTACACACGTAAAGAGAGGGGTCTAGAGACTGTTAATTCATCATTTGTTTACTTAAAACTTAAATATATTGCGAGTATTCGAAAAAACTCGAGTACTCGACTCGAACTCGAGGAAAAAACTCGAACTCGACGAGTCGAGTTTTTTCAAGTACTCGCACAGCCCTACTCCAAATTATTATGTAAGTAATTTAAAAAATGGCCGGCGATTCCTAATTTTTTTAAAAAAATTACTAGGTAAAAAGGTAACTGAAATATTACTTTTTTTGCATAAATACTAAAAAATAAAAACAGAAAATTAGTAATAATAGTGAAAAATTCTAAATATTTTCAAATAATTTCCAATAAAATACAATAAAAATGTTGCAATTCATACCAAAAATATTTGAAATTATTTAATTTATTTTGCAATAATTTAAAAAAAATTTTTATAATCGTTTTATTTTTTATATTGTTCGATTATATTCATTATTTTTTCAATTTATTTGAAAAAATTATTTCTTTCTTTCGCTAGACTAGCATGAAAAACTATTTTTTTTTCATGCAATATATACTAGTGTCAACCCCAGTTGTAAAATGCTGAGCAAATCGAAAATTTAAACTCAATATAACAACCTAGTTGCTGACAGGACTGTTTTTTTGATTTATCATTGAGATGCATACTCAGGATTGTTTCTGTTAATTATTATTAATTAATATTATATTATATTATGAATATCCTTTTGAATAATATAATATAATATAATAAGCTGTGGCAGCGTACAAGATATCGCATTGGTACACTTGCACCTATTTACGCTTATAAGGACCCGTGGCTGTTACGCATTTAGCTCACGCGAAAATCACTCGTTTACCTCATTTTATGCAATTCCTAAAACGAAGAACAGACCCCCATGGTCCGAGCAGTGCGACTGCTGCGAACGCTATAGGCCATGATGATAGCACTTAGTGGGCCTGCAGCCCATGGATGATCGAACGCGTGTTACGCTATTTGCTCAAATGTATATCGAGCTTTGCGAGCTGCTGCAATTCGAGGAAATTCCAATCAGTAACAGGTATTTCCAATCACTGGCCCCCGCATCGTACGAGGGTCACTCTGCAAAGGCACCAGCGATAAGGATTCGACATATATACCGGCCAAAAATTAGACGAGGGAGAGACCAATTTTTAATTTTGAGTACAGCAGAGCTATGTCTTTTTCGTAGAGAGTAGTCACGGACGAGGACGAATAAAATCCAGAATGAGACTTTCCGCCATGTTGAATTTCTATATTGTCACTGTTAGACTTTAATGTCTACATTCCATGAACGCAAAAAATATGCGTTGGACCTATGGATAAAGTCTCTTTCGATTCAAAATTCAAAACCAGATTTAAAAAGTCCAAAAAAAAACGAGAAATCTCTAGGATTTCGTGTAAGATTCCCTTGAATAGACACTACTGAACCTGACTTAGTTTATAAATATGTAACCCAAATTTTCCCACTACGTCTGGTTCCAAATCTCATTTTAGAGCCTGTTACATAACTTCCTCAATGAGGAAGCGAAAATTATGAAAAAATTATTCCTTCATTTATACATAAAAAATCGAAAAAAAAAATTTTAAAAATAAAAAACCATAAAAAAGGCGTAACTTTTTGACTACTCTGTGGATCGTACAATAATTAGCTGCTTGCTTCACACAATTTCTTCAAAACAAGCTGAACACTTCTCAATACGTGTGTCTGTTCAGAAGTTACAGTAATTCCAGACCTTCGCTTTTACTCTGTAAAGGAGCAAAAATACAACTTTTCGTTTTGAGTCTTGACTTTATTAATATTCGTTGAATCTCCACGTTTTCGTTCTTGAATTAAAGCTTGGCTGCTCTGTTTTCATGATACCGAAACAAAGTATGAAAATTCCTTCATGTATACATGAAGAAATCGAAATAAAGTTTTTTCAACAAAAAAAAACAGTTTACAACACAATAAAAAATGCATAACTTTTTATTACCCAGTGGATCCTAAAATAAGTTATTGACGCTTCTTGCGATACACAAATTCTTCAAAACAAGCCAAACCACTTCTCGCTACGTGTCTCTGGTTCCATACCACCACACTTACATACATACACGCATACACACACACTCATACAGACATTTGTATCGGCTTCCTTGGCTCTGTGGGTATAGTTCTTGCCTGCTGATACAAAGTGTGCCGTAGGGCGTGGGTTCAATCCCCACTTGGCAAATTTTCGAGGTTCGTTTTTTCGCCTGGTGTGGTCGAGCCCGTGCCCGAGGTGAAGCGTGTGCCACTCAATAAGAAGACCCGGGCTATGTCATCAGCCTCCGAAGCGGTAAAAAACCCCGATCACTGTGCGAGCTGGAAGCTATAGGATAACCATGAGTAGGAGCCCGAGGCGAGGACTCACCAGGCTGGCAATAGATGGAGCACAACACTCTCATGATGAAGTCAGAAGCGAGAACCACACTCAAAAGAGGGCGCCGGTTGTGGGAGCCTAGGCTCCTTAAGCACGCATGATGGCTCCTGAAGCGAGAACCAAGCTCACAAGATAACAACAGTAAGGAGTATCAAAAACTCACGGAGACTCACAGGGTAGCGCTGGAAGCGAGAACCACGCTCACAAGATGTAGCCGACAGAGCAATCGGGCCACTTGCCATCGGCGGCAGAAGCGAGAACCACACTCTCTTTCTACCTACCACTAGACAACTACCATACTAGATATGGCACTAGACAGTGAGTCCTAAAAATACTCAGAAGGAGATGCTAGCAATGTGTGACCACGCAGTAGACGGCTCTGAAAAAGGGGATACGACAATCGAAAGATGGCATCGCGCAGGATCGGAGGTTCACCAAGTTGAAAAAGATGAGTCCCTGAACCCCTAATCGTCGCATCATAACATGGGGGATGTATGGAAAAAACAATGACTAACATCGAAGTAGCAGAAATGCTCAACTAACCCCGGCCTCACCGAAGCAATGCCTAGCGGCGGATACCGGTGAGTGTCCGAATAGGGTGGAGTAGAAAAGATAAAAAGAAATACAGACATTCGTTCAGAATTCAATGGAGATTTCAAATATGTAACCGAAATTGTCCTACAATTTCTGAATCAAAACTTGGGTTACTTGGGTTACTTGATCTCTACTTTGACGTGAATATATTAAAGATGATCGTTCATGCTTATTTTTGGTGTAAAATATCGAAAAACCACGCCAACATGCTGTTTTTCTTCATTTTTTGAGTATATCGTGTGTGAATTTAAAATTCTTTTCGGAGGGTTCCCGTAAGTATTGGTTGCTTATTATGGGGGTACCAGGAAGTGAAAACCGTCGCTAAACCCAAGGTTCAGCGATTTTAAGTGGTTTAAAACTTCAATTTACATTTTTTTTAAATTTCCCCATGATATTTAAATGGGGAAAAAGCTGACGCGTGTGGCACTATCTAGAGTTAATTAATTGCGGTCGGACAGTGATTTTCTTTCATTGTGAGTCAAATGATGAACTTTCAAGAGGTGAGAGCGAGGATTGGAGAAATTCAGGAAATAACGGACAGTCTAATGTACAGTGAAGTTATATCTTTGCAACTTGACATAGTGATTTATAATAAAGCTATGAAGATGTTTCAATAGCTTTTTATGAAAATATGACATTTTTAGCAGTTTAAATTCAAGAAATACAGCAGTACATATGTCAATTGACATATATACATCAGTGCATATGTATATCACTGTACTTTATGTATGTATTGCAACGTTGTTGGCTCTTCAGCGCGTGCGAGTGAGTGCATAACCCTAGTATGCGTACTCGACGAGCGAGTGAGAGGGGTACGATCACACGACGCGCGCGCGTAAATGATAATTACTGCTTCAATTGCTTCGCGAGCAATTGTTACATGTCCGTCTTTACGTTTTACCAATGTGAAATTTGCTTGAGGTACTACTCGGCAATTTTACTAGACTTACCGCCGTTGCTATAATTCGAGCCACGGTAGGTCTCTGATTTGACCTCTGACGCGCCTGAAAATGAGTCTAAGAATTTGATAGGTGCGTACAGAATTGAGTTCGAGTCTTCTGGGACGAATTTGTATTATAAATTTGTTGTATTTTTATTCAATGTCAGAAATATTACTTAGATATTTTCTTTTATTTATTAAGAGAATAAATCTGTAAACTTGACTTTCAATTATACAATAAACTAAAGTACAATCAAGAATATTAATTAGACACGTCGTCTTTTTTACACACGCAGAGTTTGAGCAAACAGCGTACAGTGTGAATCGACTTTGCGACCACGGAATAATTTCGACTAACCCGGGTTAACAAGATGATCGTTACCGATATTTAATTTTGTATAAACTGCGTGCTGCTGCTGGGCTCTGCTACTGCTGCTTGGCTCTGCTGGGCTGGCCCTCACACCACACGTACGTTGGAGTTGCTGGTTAGTTGTAGATACGTTGAAGCTGAACCAAAACCTACAATACGCGCACAAAAACCAAAAAAAGAGGATGCGAAAAGAAACACTATAACTCGCGACTTATGATTTGATGAGAGGAAGGAAAGGAAGGATGTTCTTATTTTTTAATAAGATTCATCCGCGCTAGTCTTATACCCTTTGACCTGTGTAATTGGGATCGAATACCCGGGGGTATGTTCCCACAGTCGAACGGTGTATAAGGCCTTGACGCACGATTAACGCACTCGGACACTGGGTCAGTGGCAGCGGTGAATTATCGTTTAGGATAGGTTATTAAGTATTCTTAGCCACCAAGTGGTGAATGGCTAAGAAAATTTGATAATGAATAATTACTGTGGTTAAGTATTATTCAATTATCAAAAAAACTGCCTCAATTAGGTCAGTGCAGCGCTTTAAATAGGCCTAGTTCGAGCGCTCGAAATGCGCTCTCTCGCATCGTCGCGCCGGCGAAATTTCCACTCATTTTCGGAAACTCGTCGCGTGTGTCTATTATCTGATAAGAAAGAGAGAGACCGAAGATTCTCTCTCCGTGCTCATTGTCTCCCAGGAGGCTGGATGGGGGTCGCTGGACCGCTCTCTCATTGCGTCGCTGCGGCCGCGTCTCTCGTGCAGTCTGCGTGGGGACCTGCAAGATGGTCCTTTAAACGTGAATCTATCGATGCGAGGGGAAACGCGAGTGCGTCGGTTCACTTCTCCTCTCTCTGCTCGGCGAGTACTCGCTTACACATGCGTGCTCAGCTGGCATAGTTGCCATCTTACCAGGCGCAAAAGGTCGCATACGTTGCAGTATATATAACTGTATCATGTATATTATTGTATGTTGCATGTGATAACCAAGATTAGTGATAATTGATCAATTTTGAGTGATTTTATTTCCAACTATAGATCCAATGATTGATGTTTTATGAATGTGAGTGAATAGGTAAAGGGCTGAGTTCAAGTTCTAATGTGAGATTGAGTATATTAGTGTGAAAAGTTGATTTGGACATAATCAACTTAGTTACCAGTTTCCACATAAAACCCATATTAGCGTATGCTAACATTTTAGTACAACTTATAAAATGTAGAGATGAAGTTGTCGCATTTGGCTTTATGTGTTTGTCTGGGATTATTGAACATTGTCCTTGTGGGTCTGATATGTTGAAAATTCAAGTTGAATAACTGTTTTTTATTGTCCAAAAAGTTTAAAGCAGCCTCAGTGACATGAGAGTATCATTATGACATATATTGGTGTAGTTTTGTTTTTTTAACTCTTGGGCAGTTACGTTTCATCTCAAAATCGCTTTGTTGTCGTAACTTACCATGTGAACCGTGTGAGCAAATGAGCTGAAATTTTCAGGGATTGTTCTACATAAGAATGGCTACAAACGCAAGCACTTTCAAAGGTATTGGGACAAATGAGCACTTTTTTTCAGGCTATATTGTAGCATAATCTGTCATTTTATCATAGATATTAATGAATAAATGTGTATATGTGGCTGGCAAATTGTGTATAACTTATTAAAAAATCTGAAAGTGCTTGCGTTTGTAACCACACATCTAATGATCAAAATGAGACCCCAAAGACCATGATTGAACCATCGGTTCTAGCTGGAACCTACGACACAGGGGTACCTGTCAGGACTGTGGGCTTGCTTCATCGAGGAGGGTTCTATGGTGACTGGGACCTCAATTTTCATTTTCCAGAGTAAAAAACTTTGGAAAAAGAGAGAAAAAAACAGAGTTTTCTCTGTATATTCCAAAAAAAATTTGTTCTTCATTTTTAATAAATTTTTTATAAATGTAGATTTAACGTACCTTCCCCCCCTTAATGAGCTAAATTACATCCANCCCCCCTAATGAATTACCAGAAGCAGAACCTACTACAATGTTCTTATATGTAGGTGCATTGTTCTTGGAGTTGATATAGGTTGGTCTGAATGGAGCGTTCGATTGGGCTGTTTTTCCCATTGCCCTATTATTATTTATCAATATTGGATAATTTTCTTGAGTTCTATGGCATGGTATATTTTAAGACCTTGGCTTGTGAGAATGAGAGATTATCATAGGCCATAGCTATATTTATCTTTTTTTGCTCTTGTACTTGAGGACATAATTTTTTCTTTTCTGTTCAATCTTCTTACTTTTACTACTTTTGTAAATTCAGGATATTTATTTCCTTCCAGTAACTCAATATCCTTGGATTCAACATCAATACCTTTTACAATACCTTTTCTTGTTTTGCGAAAGCCAGGCCCAAACGCTTTCAGACCATGTTCGATGATTGATCGATCATTAGCTAGCCTATTAACTTGATCTTTTGCCAATACATAAATTTCTACTTTAGTCGACTTCTTCTACATATTGCTTGAATGCTAGTTTTCAAACAGAAGGCTGCCTACTTTAAATTGGCTGACCTCTTTATTTGCAATTTTACTTCTTACCCAAACACTGTAGGGGCCTTTAGCGCTTGATTTATAAATTTCTTGAGTAGCAAACTAACCTCCGGTAGTTAGGGTTATGTTGTTACTAGTTGTCGAGTGATTATCGCTATTGTGGCGCTTATTATCAGTCGAAGAGTTATCATTGCCGTCATTAGAAAATTTTTTTTAGTTTTTTTTTTTAATTATTTTTTTACTATTACCGCCTAACTCCATCTGGTCATTATCGTCATCCACGTCATTGATCATTTTGCGTCGAGTAGCCCCGCCGGGCAAGGTTAGCAAGACTAAGCAGTAACTTGTAGAATCTCTTACGGATCCTTTGATATGAAAGTTGTTATAAACTTACTCAGGGTTCATCGAGATACGATACTGTATTATTTTTAATAGTATCAATCACTAAAAAATTTTTAATTACAAGCAATTAAAAGAAAGTTCTTAGCTCCGTCCAGTCCCGTGTACTCCCTTCATCCCCAATCGCTTTTATGAGTTTCGCGGTACTACCCACCGCGAAACTCACCTACCCCGCGGTATAGCCTCTCCGCGTTCAATCTTACTGCGCAGCAGCCACCCTGTAGGATGCTCTGCAGTCGAGTGCAGTCGAAAGACACCGCGCATTTTGACTTGACTTTAACGTTCAAATGCTGTCCGACGCGTAATAAAACGTAATGGTCGCGTCACTTGGGCTCTGCGCAGTTCGTTCATATGCTCTACTGCTTCCTGCCTGTGTGAGTGTTGGGAAGAAAACGACGGTACGCGTCTGCTAGGCTAACTTCTTTATCGACATGGTCAGCGTAGCGAACCTCGTAGTTCGAACTTTATAAAATATAAGCACACACTAAATTATTTTGTGGTTTCATGATACTACGATTACACAGCCTCACAAAAAAAAAATTTTCAAATCCACCGACCGGACCTAGTGGACTTTATGTCTGGGGTCGCTGAATCCGAATCTGGGGTCGAATGACCTTGAGGAGGTCACCTTCAAGGTCATTTGAAGGTAATTTTAAGGTTGGATCACGAAAAGAGCTTAAAAAAATCGGAAAATCTGTTTTCTGGGGACTAATTGGTATAGGTATACAGAAAATACAGTTTATAAAACATATTACATTCTATTTCCCCAAAGTATCACGATGAATGCTACAAATATTGAGAATCTATTTTTTCTCATAAATCCGATAAAAATTGTAACAAGGAATATTAGATTGGTACATGGGTTAGCTTCAAAAATTTTCAAGGTAATCACAGAAGCGATCATAGAAAAATTTTAATATCAATGATGATAAATCATTTGGAATCAAAATGGAATGTAATAGTTTTTATAAACTGGATTTCCTGCATACCTATATGCAGATTAGCTCCCAGAAGACTGTGGAGATTATAGCGACGGGCAAGGAGAATGGTTCCATCAAGACATAAAATATATTGAGTAGCGATATCAAGGTAGATGGGATGTTGCGATGATGGCTGATTACTGCTGGATGTAGAAGAGAAAGAACCAACATAGAGGAACTAAACGCAAACAGCAACCTTTACAAGAAAAAGGTGCATTACAAAAGAAAAAAGTAAAAAATCATGCAAAAAACCTTGATCTTGATAATAAAATATCTGAATTCCTTGGCTCCAAAAACCTATACACAATCTTTTTCTATTATTTTATCGCGTTCACTTGGTAACCCTTGACTCGACCTTTAAATGACCATTAATTGACCTTAAAATGGCTAGTTATAGTCAATATGAACAATGATTGAAATTCAGCAACCCTCAAAATAGGAATGTGATTTTTTCGGATTTTCATATTGAATTCTCTAAATTTCACATTCAAATGACCTTGAAGTCAAGGTCTGTTGTACAAAGTCACGTTGTCGATAAATGAAAAGTCCTGAGAAGGACAGATGCCTAACTAGGCTGATGGTCAGAGTGGTCAAGGGATGATCGTCCGCTGACCCACGTTCTGAAGGATCGTAGAGAGAGACTACGTTAAAGACTTTTGTGTGGCCCTGAAAAGGACCGATTGTCTGTTGTAGTCGCCTAGAAGCACCTTCTCCGCACTCTTCTCAGCTCTGCTTCTCTTCTAGCCGAGGGCCTCCTGGAAGGTGAGGAATGAGAGTTGCGAGGAGAGCGTGGCTCGGCTTTAGGCTTAGGAGCGAGATAGCTGGCCTTTGTAGTTTGTGTAGTTGTGGATGAGAGGCAACGTATTCGTCGAGAGCGTTGGCTGGTCGTAACGGTTCGTCCGGGATGGTCTTCTTCGCTACCGACACTTCCCACAGTGGCGGTCGGACCTGTGGTACCGTGACCCTGGTCAGTTGTTGTTGTCGCTGACACGTTTGCTCGTCAGACCACCGTGGCTCAGTGACAGTCAGGAGAGTGCGGTTAGCAGATGCTGTGGATTGAAGTGGCGCGATCGTGAGAGCGACCACGGGCTCCGTATCGGCTTCTGCTCTTGCTACAGTCCTCTTCCACGGATGTGGGCCAGGCACCGGCAAAGGGAGATGACGCCATGTGTGCAACAACGCTCACGAGCGGCTGGTGTAGGTGGACCCTGGCAATGAAATCAAACTACAGATGCTCTTGACTTTCGCAATGGCTCGTTGACGAGTTTTGACGATATCTTCGCCAGCCGGCACAGCCCGTACAACGCAGCGTTGTTCCAAGATGCCTGACACGAGATGGTGGCCTCATTGTAGAACTACGGCCCTTCCCCTCTTCTGTCTTTGGATTGACGCCGTGGTCGATTTCCCTCTTCGGGCCGAGACAATCGGAGGCAACAAAAAGACTCCAGTACGAGTCCAACTACTTTTCTGTTTCGACTCTTTGCAAAGTCAAACAGTCAAAAATAGCGTCACAACTGTTCACTCACTTTTCTGTTTCCACTCGTACAAGTTGAACAGTCAAAAGTTAAGTAGACAAAAGTCCAATCACTTTTCTATTCTCACTTGCAACAAGTCGAACAGTCAAAAGCTGATTGAATAAAGTCGAAAGGCACTTATACTAGTACTCTAAACTCGACCTTTTCTCATGCGGGTACGACTTTTTTCTGGCGCCGATCTACCTGGGGGTCGAGTCGGAAACTTGCAAAAGTCAAAAGTGGGGAAAGGTTGTGAAATGACGAGGCGAATGTGTTATTTGTAAATTAGACCAAGTTCACTATTGAATGAAGTCCCTAGGTCGCAACTCTCAAGAGCTCGTCGCCACAAACGCGAGGACGAGAGTTGATGTGCTCTGGCTGGCAGCCGAGAGACGACTCCCGTTTGCGTGGCCGGGCACCTCGCTTATATAGGAAGCGAGTGTGCGCTGATTGGCCGTCAGAGCAAAGGTGGGGACGAGTGCTGCTGTGTACGTCGCTCGAGTGGGGACGCACGCAGTGGTGTGGGAATGCGTATGACGGTAACAGGTCGTAGGGATCATCTGACTTCAGATTTGAATTCAGCATCCTTAAAAACCTATGAATGAGTATTTTCAGATTTTTTAAAGCTTTTTTCGTGATCTGACCTTCAAATGACCTTCAAATGACCTTTACATGGCTGGATACAGTCAAAATGACCTCTGATTCAGATTGAACGGCCCTCAAAACATAAGTGTGATTTTTTCGGATATTTTTACTGAATTCTTGTAGTTTGACTTTCAAAGGTCCTTGAAGGTGAGCTCCTGAAGGTCATCCAACCTCGAATTTGGATTCAGCATCCTCAAAAACCCATGTCTGAATTTTTTCAGATTTTTTACCACTTTTCCATTATTTGACCTTCAAATGATCCCTAACATGAGCTAACCTTGAAAAACCGACCCCAGATTCGTATTCAGCGACCCCAAAAACATAAAGTCCACTAGGTCTGGTCGGTGGATTTGAAAATTTTTTTTTTGTGGAGCTGTGATATTGATGCTGCAATAATGAGATACTTAAAAAGAACATTTAAATAATGCATAATTGTGAATACTTTTATCGTATCTTTTTTAGATTTCAAATGATAACGTTAGGTCATTTTTGTAGGTCCCCAAATCTTGATTCTCGTGTATGAGTCATTTCACGTCAAGTCTTCAGTGGTGCGCGACCTTATTAAGCCAAACTGTTCAATTTGTAACTCGTCAGAAAATTATCTTAATGCACCTAGAAAAAGTATGAGCCACATGATTTCGATGGGAAATTTCCTCAGCTTTCGATTGAGACTAGTTAGAAAAATCTTAAAAATGCCCTTTTTGAGATAATCGACTTTAAAGGTTTTCCGGCAATTTTCTAGGGGAAAATGGGAAATTTTTGGGAATCTGATCTCACCATCGGAAAGCTGACGTAATTTTCCATCGAAATCATATGGCTCATACTTTTTCTAGGTGCATTTAGATGATTTTCTGACGAGTTACAAATTGAGCAGTTTGGTTTAATAAGGCCGCTCGCGCGCACCGCTAGAGACTTGTCGTGAAATGACTCATATATGAGGAGCGTGGAGTAACGCTGCTCTCGTTTGCCATACTCGACATTCGTAGCCACGCTGACACGCGCTCCTCGTAGCATAACATCATTATCTACAAGTAATTATGTTTCGTTGCAATGTTTTGATCATAAATGCAAAAAGAATCTATGTTGTCATATGCTGATATTGAATATTCTCTTTCACGAAATCACTTTTTTTTGTCTGAAAATTTTTCGTGAATGCAAGTATAGATGATTTTGAGTTATCTATATGGGTCGGATTCAGAATTTTTCAAATAAACCTGCGGGCGAGGTTCACGGATTTTCCTGAAATTTTGGTATGTTATAGTACATGATAAAAAAGTGCCAAAACCAAAATTTTGGACCCCCTCCCCCCTCCTACCCCCCTCCTCCCCTATAGACGTCCATTTTCTATCTATATTTTTTCTGAAGGCCTGAAGCTATTAAAAAATCTGCAAAAATTCATAAACGTACTTTTTAACAATCCAAACAATCTCGAATTTTTTCAGATTTTTCGAGTGCTTCAGGCCTTCAGAAAAAATCATTAAAAATTTTAATTATTTTATTTTCGGTGAAATGGTTCGATGTACCAGACCGGAGTATTTTTTTTTTTTGAATTCTGACGTCAAAAAACGATTCCTTGAATTTTTTCAGAATTTTTCATTCATGTCCATTCAGCCTATTGCTGAAAAACCGCTTTTACAGATTTTTTAATTGAAGGCGATAGCGTCTGGAGCCGAAAAACGTTATTTTTAACAAAAAAGGTTCCTGGAACCCGATGGTTTCGGTAAAAAAATTAAGAAAAAAAAATTTTTTGAATTCCTTGTCAAATTTTAATAAATTTTGACCGTCGCAAAATTTCGATTGGAGCTTCCTAGCTCATTCTAGAGCATAACAAAGATTAATGCGAAATTCTGAAGACATTCATCATATTTAAATTTTTTTCAGATGTCTTCAGAATTTCGCATTAATCTTTGTTATGCTCTAGAATGAGCTAGGAAGCTCCAATCGAAATTTTGCGACGGTCAAAATTTATTAAAATTTGACAGGGAATTCAAAAAAATTTTTTTCAAATTTTTTTACCGGAACCATCGGGTGCCAGGAATCTTTTTTGTTAAAAATAACGTTTTTCGGCTCCAGAAGCTATCGCCTTCAATTAAAAAATCTGAAAAAATTTGAGATTATGTATTTTGATGAACAAAATGAGAAAAAAAATTTTCCAGATTTTTTGAGGCTCCGTAGCGCCTTAAAAAAATTATTTTCGTGAAAAAAAAGGGTTTTTCAGCTATAGGCTGAATGGACATGAATGAAAAATTCTGAAAAAATTCAAGGAATCGTTTTTTGACGTCAGAATTGAGAAAAAAATACTCCGGTCTGGTACATCGAACCATTTCACCAAAAATAAAATAATTTAAATTTTCAATGATTTTTTCTGAAGGCCTGAAGCACTCGAAAAATCTGAAAAAATTCGAGATTGTTTGGATTGTTGAAAAGTACCTTTATGAATTTTTTCAGATTTTTTAATAGCTTCAGGCCTTCAGAAAAAATATAGATAGAAAATGGACGTCTATAGGGGAGGAGGGGGGTAGGAGGGGGGAGGGGGTCCAAAATTTTGGTTTCGGCACTTTTTTATCATGTACTATAACATACCAAAATTTCAGGAAAATCCGTGAACCTCGCCCGCAGGTTTATTTGAAAAATTCTGAATCTGACCCATATATATAAAGCAGAAACGACGTCTGTTTGTATTTTATGTTCTTAAAAACTACCCGTCCGATCGTTTTGAAATTTTAACCATACATTCATTGTATCACTGGGAAGGTTTCTATGATCTTAGAATACGTTTTTCTTTTTTTGTTGTTGACTTTTGAATTTTTTTCGTTTTTTACCACTTCGCACACACTCACCCGCTCCCCCGCACTTATCGCTCATCGCTCATCGCTTATTGGTGATGTACCACAATTTTTAAAAAAGTTAATTTAGAATTCTTTATTTTAATCGTTTAATTGGCTTTGTTAACGTTTCCCTTTCATACGTAAAGAAAGTTGTCGTTGTCGTACGATGAACGTTGCTTACTTCAAATCTTCTGTCATTCCTAATTGTGAATTATACCCTCAAGCACTTTTTCAAATATATTTCTGAATGTCTTTATGTAAAAAAAGGCTAAAATATTTTTTTGTTTTTATAAATATTCTCCTACTCCTTACAAATTTAACGTGAGCGAAGCCACGACGGGTATCGCTAGTTATTTATATTTGACAATTATCATTATTATAGCATAAAATATTTATAATTCTAGTAATATAGGTTGCACTTTAAGCTTTGAAATATTATGTTGAATTAATGGTTTTCGACAAGACGGCACCTATTACTATAGTTAGTTCAAAAAAAAAAAAAAAAAAAACACCCAGAACAAGAAATAATCCTACTTTCAAGTTGATGATAAAAAAAAATAAAGAAAATATTTGCAAGTGAATCCGGAACTAGGATCCGATGCATAGATTGTCATGAAAATGGAAGTATCCTTGTTAGTAGAGCAAATTAATATATAACGGGAATGAATTACATAAAAAAAGTAATTAAGGGTAACAAAAAAAAAGGAATTTCAAGCGATGTAATAGTTCCAAAATGGTGAGGCAAATTATTTAAAATTCTGTCATCGCAAAAATTTGCTGTGGTTGTCGACTAAATGACAGACATAACCGTTGATAAATCTTTATGTGCAGTTGTTCGTATTTTTGATCAAAACTTGCAGAGATTTGTGGAAGTTTCATGGGACCTCTTGAAAGTTTACAAAAATGCAAATTCTTGCTGTGATGCCGAACAAATAACTTCTCTAATAATAAATTCTTCTGAAGGTATGACGTTGCACAATATCGTGGCATTGTGTTCTGACACTTATAATGTCATGATGGGTAGTAACAAGTCGGTAGCAGCATATCTAAAGAAAGCTATCCCAAATATTGTAATTGTAAAATGTAAATGCCACATAGAGAATTTATGTGTAAGCCATGCAATGAAGTTGATTCCGGATAAATATAGAAATCTAGTGACGGGCATTTATAATTACAAAAATGCTAATAGTCTGGGCTGACTTTATCGGTGGATGTCGATTCAAGAAAATCAAGACATGACACCTACACGCTTACTAAAACCGGCTTTAACAAGAAGGTTATCGTACACTGAATGTTTGAGGAGCATGCTTAGAAAATCGACATTGCTAGTCATGTATTTTAAAGAAGAAAGTGAAAATAGAGCCGACGATAGCATTTCCAAAACTATAAAAGATGATATTTGTGATCCATTCTCTGAGCTTTACATAAAATTTTTATATTTCGTATTGTTTAAATTCAACCCAATTCAAAAAAAATTGCGTAGATTTCTACGTGGATTATCCACGCAGATTCCGCGTGGAAAGTACGTGGATTCTACAAAAAAAGTGCATTGATTGCATGTGGAATCTGCGTTGATCATTTTTGTAAAAATCTGCCAAGATTTTTCGGTTATCTCTTGAAAACTTAATTCCACGCTCGTATCCTGTGTCAAGGAATAATCGAAAAATCTTGGCAGATTTTGACAAAAATGATCCACGCAGATTTCACATGGAATCAATGCACTTTCCTTGTGGAATCCACGTACTTTCCACACGAAATCTGCGTGGATAATCCATGTAGAAATCCACGCAATTTTTTTCAACTGGGAATCATAATGTCAACGAAGAGATGCAATCCATTTCTATTCTTCAATCTTTTTCATTCAATCGTAGCTCTTTACATAGATCAAAACTATTTAATGAATAATTATGTCAGTGACATAGACCCAGAATGTAAGGAGCACATGAAACTGGAATGATACGGATAAATAATGTTTCTTTAAAAATTGAGAATTTTTAATGGCAGCATGTTCTCAATTAAACACCAATTGTGATAATTTTTCACAATCTTTTATTCGTGTGTGCTATATAATACAACCGAAAAATGCTCTCGACCAGAAATTTCATGCAAGTCAAGTTCCCACTTGAAATAATTAAAGCGTATCTACAATTCATAGACTCGAGTTCCACAGACAAAATTATAAATGAACAGTGGCAATCTTTGTGTAAGGCAAATATCTTGGCAGACATTAAAAATGAAAAAAACACCGATCAACTTTGGAAAAAATTATCCAATTACAACCCTGGTAGAAACGATAACCATATTATGACCAGTTTTTGCTTAAATTATTCGAATTGGCCAGTTTTTTAAGCAGTTACTGTGCTAACAAAACCGTAAACTATGCTAAAAACAACACGATATTAAAGGTTAAATGCTCAAAAACTGCCTAAGGGTAATAGGGTTTCGAGACATTACCACTGTTTGAAAACTGTTCAAGCACGTGCGGTCTGGTGCACCGCACATCTATAGCTCCTGTTGTTTGTTTTATTGATAGTTCAAAAAATGCAATAAAAACTAAATATGTGGCATTTCACGTTTTTTTTTTTCAAGGTGCATTTTAGTAATTTTACAGCGATTTACAAATTTAGTGATTTGACTTAATTCTGCCGCGCTGCGCGGCACTGGGAGAGTTGACGTGAAATGCCACATATGTATGTACTTTTGAAGAGTACATAGAAAAATGAAAATTCTGAAATTTTCAGCCCCCTTTGTTCATTCCTTTTGAATCTGTAAGATTCAGGTTCAAAGTTGAATTTTCATTTTTCAACTTTTTTCTGATTTTTTGAACTGGGTATGAAAAAATTCTTGAAACATGAGTTTTGATGTAAAACTTGATGAGGAATTTAGAGTTGTTATCAAAACTCATATTAATATGCTTCTGTTCCATTAAAAAGTTAAAATAGCATAAAAGTCAAAAATTGAATGTGTTCGACTCCATCAATTAAGACATATATTATAATATGTTGTGACAGTCGTGTTACGCTGTCACAGGCCTCTCCCCTCTTCAGCACGCAGCCCCACTGTGATGGGACGTAGACACAAAAATGTATCTAACGCAGCAGCCGCGGCGACGCGCGTGTATGTAAGTGTGTGCGTGCGAGAGAGAGTCCGCGTGTCATCGCACGCGGAATCGCCTGTCTCCTTCTTCCTTACGGAGCAAGGGCCGGCTAATTGTTCACGTGACCAACTAGAGCGTGTTGCGAGCGCGTGAAACGTGTGGATACAGAGAAATACTCGGCGATCGTGGATGAGTAAGCATCGTGCGCGTTGCTCCAAATTCGACCGTGTCGCAAGATAGTAATTGCGACTGGACGCGGAAAGTGCGTGACGCGAGATTCGCACGACTTGCGCGAGCGTATATTCGACGCGGGTCGATCGAGAACGGATCGGTGTATTCGCGAGAGGTATCTCCGACGGATTGACTTGTGAATTAGAATCACGTTATCTTTTCTGTTATTGTGACTTCGCGAGCTGTGCAAACCAGCAGCAGCCCACACGGGCGAGAGGGTCAAGCCAGCTGCGATTACAGCGAGCGGCCATCGACGGCATACAACAACTGTAAGTACCTCTTGAGTACTCGGCCTCTCCTGCGTGTGCAATCGCGTCTCCGTGTGACTGAGAGTGTGCCCGCGATTGCGCTGCTGCGTTCGCTATTTCCAAGTCCGTTTAATAAATACTTTATATTTTGCCTATTTAATTCCCTGTACATTATTTCGGCAATCCCCTTTCCCGTTATTTCATCCTAGGTTGGACCACGACGCCACCGTGGTCGGTGCGAATTGTCGCACCGAGTAACTGAGCCAGCCGGCGATCAGCGCGAGGACGCGCATCGCCTAGGATTTCTCTACGAGTATTGTAGCGATCACGGGAACCGTTACAATGTTCATCGACACAACAAAATAAAACTTTTGTTAAATTTTGTTCATTGGTTGAAAATGAGAGATCATACAATTGTAGGCCATTATTGTAATATGTTCATCGACACAACAACGAATTTCCAAAATTCGTAATTTTAGTTTTCAAAAGATTTTTATCACCGAACAATAACATTTTTTTCGTATCAGACATCCCCGATGAGATAAATTTGAATTTTTTGAAGCGAGTATTTTCATATTCATTTTCAATGACTCAGGATTTTAAGCATCCTGTGCAGAACAGATTGAAAAAGGATTAAGGGGGAAAAGTACCTAAAATCTCAACGAAAAAAATTGTTTCAATTGACTTTGTTGATAGGATATTTTCTCAGCTTTCCAGTGCCGTGATCAAAATTTTTAAATTTTAACTTTACCGTGAGGTATAGCCTATTTAGTACTGATACTTTTATGATTATTTTAGCAAAAACGAATGAAACGACTCAGATATCGTTGCCGTTCTTTCATGAATCTTGAGACTTTCATAATTTGGTAGCACCATCTATTATTATTATTCTTTGGTTAGAGTACATTAGGGCGGAACGAAAAAACACTTTTGACGCCGATCGCTTTGTAATAGTATTTTATCGAAAGTTTAAGATAAAAAAAGAGAAAAGCCGCGAGCTGGGCGCGAACAAATGATGTCTTCAGGTGGCGCATGAAGCCTGAAGTTTGAAATTCGTAAAAACAATATCTTTATGCTTCAGTATGAAATCGTTACCAAATTTCTCTGCACTGGATTGGCCGATTAGGCTGAAAGTTTCAGGGCTTGTTTTACATGTTGTAAGGAGTTTCTCTGTAAAATTTTAGCCCTCTAGGTGCCTTAGAAGCAAAGATATAGTCATAGGAAGGTTGAAAAATTACGTTACATTAATTTTGTTGCGTAATTTTGCTGCTATTAAAACGAACGAGCAACCAATTTCTTCGTCTTTTAAAGGCCTTTTCAACCATATAAATTTGTATAGTGTTTTCTAAATTTTTACAGAACTTACAGTATAAAACGTCCAACATTTTGTGTCGCGCTCGAAACTACATTTGTTATTTTTTTTCTGTTTCTTAAAAGTTACACATTCTAGACAAACTTGAACCCCAATGATAGTTATATGGTCTTAAAGAGCATAAAATTACCTCTAATTTGGTGTATGTAAAAAGTTTCTAAGTCCTCTAGAACCGAAGATACACCAAATTAGAGGTAATTTTATGCTCTTTAAGACCATATAACTATCATTGGGGTTCAAGTTTGTCTAGAATGTTTAACTTTTAAGAAACAGAAAAAAAATAACCAATGTAGTTTCGAGCGTGACACAAAATGTTCGACGTTTTATACTGTAACTTCAGTAAAAATTTAGAAAACACTATACAAATGTATATGGTTGAAAAGGCCTTTAAAAGACGAAAAAATTGGTTGCTCGTTCGTTTTAATAGCAGCAAAATTACGCAACGTACAGCTGTGTGAAGATGGAAAAAGAACAAAAAAAAATTAATGTAACGTAATTTTTCAACCTTCCTATGACTATATCTTTGCTTCTAAGGCACCTAGAGGGCTAAAATTTTACAGAGAAACTTCTTTCAACGTGTAAAACAAGCCCTGAAACATTCACCCCAATCGGCCAATCCAGTGCAGAAAAATTTGGTAACGATTTCATACTGAAGCATAAAGATATTGTTTTTACGAATTTCAAACTTCAGGCTTCATGCGCCACCTGAAGACATCATTTGTTCGCGCCCAGCTCGCGGCTTTTCTCTTTTTTTATCTCAAACTTTCGATAAAATACTATTACAAAGCGATCGGCGTCAAAAGTGTTTTTTCGTTCCGCCCTAGAGTACATACAGTAGAAATTTGTTTGTTTACATGGCTATAGGTATACAGTAACGCCACCACTCGCAGCACGTGGCTTTAGGCATATCTTTTGTCCCTCTCAGTTTCATGCGTGAACCCGGACGACATGTCAATAACCGTATGCTTCTTGATTTTCCAATGGCTAAAAATTACATTTTTTAGAAAAGGAAAAAAGTATATGTACAGTGAAATTATATCTTTGCAATTCGACATAGGGTTTTATGATAAAACTATGAAGAAGTTTCAATTGCCTTTTGTAAAAAATGTGACATTTATAACCTTGTAAATCAAGAACATATGTGAATTGACATATATACATCAGTGTATATTAGACTGACAATTTTTTTTTTTTTTTTAAATTGACGGGACGCCCCCTCAAAAGTTTCAAACCCCCAAAAAAATGACCTCTACCAAGTTTCAGCTAAAATGGTGAAAAAAAACCCGTGCCACAAGACGGGTGTAGATTTAACCCATTAATTCCCAAGAGGACGTTTTTTCAACACTTTATTCGTCCACTGTATTTTTGGTAAAAATGGGGTCAAAAAAATATGCGAGTAACTAATTCTAATGTAAAATTTAATGCCCTTTTAGAATCTGATCTCAGATTTTTAAAAAAGTGATCAGGTCAAAAGTTACACTTGATTTTACCAAAAAAACATGATTTAAAAAAAAAAATTTTTTTTATTTTTCGAATTTCCAAATGAAAACCATTAGAAATCTTAGGGGTTTCGTGAAAATATCGCGTCCTCAAAACCTAAACTAAAAGTTAGTGGGTTTTAGATTGAAGAAAATAAAGTTAAAAAATACACTTTTTTCTCAAGCCTTCGTTTTTGAGTAAAAATTCTATAAGTTTTCATTCAATTTTGCGAGTTTCAACCGCCATTTTTTGTGTTTAAACATGAATTTTTTCAATCGGTACCCCGCTAACTTTCAGTTTAGATATCGAGGACGCGATATTTTCACGAAACCCCTAAGATTTCTAATGGTTTTCATTTGGAAATTCGAAAAATAAAAAAAATTTTTTTTCAAAATCACGTTTTTTTTATAAAATAAAGTTTAACTGTTGACCGGATCATTTTTTCGAAAATTTGAGATCAGATTCTGAATGGGCATTAAATTTTACATTAGAATTAGTTACTCGCATATTTTTTTGACTCCATTTTTACCAAAAATACAATGGACGAATAAAGGGTTGAAAAAACGTCCTCTTGGGACTTAATCGGTTAAAATAATTAACTAAAAAAGTCGTTTTTTCGTATTATACGAAAGTCTGAGCCAACCCCAAAAAATTTGACAACTATGAGCGCTACGTATCCGATGCAAAATTTTATCACCTTTCAGAATCTGGCGGAAAAATTGAGATTGGTGCATTATTTTAGATGTTATGAGCGATTTCGTGCCGAAAAACGTGGTTTTTGTGTGAATCGAGAAAAGTGCATTTGTTTCTTCAAAAAACGGCAGTCAGCACGATCACCTATTGAAAAAATGTGAATGCATTGTTTGATAGGTTTTTGTCTCGCCTTTCCAACGCCGTATTCAGATTTTAAAACGGCCTTAATTTCCTCGAGATACAGCTGTTTTTGTGGGATGCGTTTTTGTAGCTGAAAATTCAGTAATTCGGCTTCGGGTCCTCGAAAAATCACGTTTTTCCTCACACTTTACAACATTCTGAGAAATCTATAGGAGCTACCAAAACAAAATTTAAACCAAAATTTTGCAAAAATTACACCAAAAAAATTAGAGTAAATTTCTTTTCGGTAGCTCCTATAGATTTCTCAGAATGTTGTAAAGTGTGAGGAAAACCGTGATTTTTCGAGGACCCGAAGCCGAATTACTGGATTTTCAGCTACAAAAACGCATCCCACAAAAACAGCTGTATCTCGAGGAAATTAAGGCCGTTTTAAAATCTGAATACGGCGTTGGAAAGGCGAGACAAAAACCTATCAAACAATGCATTCACATTTTTTCAATAGGTGATCTTGTTGAGCCGTTTTTTGAAGAAACAAATGCACTTTTCTCGATTTTTAGTTAATTTAATGTAAATCCACACCCGTCTTGTGGCACGGGTTTTTTTTTCACCATATGAGCTGAAACTTGGTAGAGGTCATTTTTTTGGGGGTTTGAAACTTTTGAGGGGACGTCCCGTCGATTTGAAAAAAAAAAAAAAAAATATTGTCAGTCTAGTGTATATAGTGTCACTGTACTTTATGTACGTGTATTAGGGTGGAACGAAAAAACACTTTTGACGCCGATCGCTTTGTAATAGTAATTTATTAAAAGTATAAGAAGAAATTAAAAAAATACATAAATAAAATAAACCAAATAAAACGAAAAAGTATTTGACGTTGCACTACTGGTGTCTGAGCATATTATACAAAAATCACCAGAAGTGCAACGTCAAATACTTTTTCGTTTTATTTGGTTTATTTTATTTATTTATTTTTTTAATTTTTTACCTTTAAATATGACTTTAGTTACACATCTTGCAGCGCTTTTTTTTTCTATTGTAAATTGATTTACTTGAATTTTTTAAATCGAATTACTCGAATTTTAGGTAGAATTACCTGAATTGTTTAATGTTAAATTCTATTTTTAATGTTCATAAAGACGTTACACATCTTACAGCTGTTTTTATACAGCTGATTTTGTTTTCTATGTAATTTTAATCGATTTTAATAAAACTGATTTTTCAATTTATTCTGTAGTCAATACTTTCCGATTAACCCATTAAGTCCCAAGAGGACGTTTTTTCAACACTTTATTCAGCCACTGTATTTTTGGTGTAAATGGGGTCAAAAAAATATGCGAGTAACAAATTCTGATGTAAAATTTAATGCTCTTTCAGAATCTGATCTCAGATTTTTGAAAAAGTGATCAGGTGAAAAGTTACACTTGATTTTACCCAAAAAAACATGATTTAAAAAAAAAATTTTTTTTATTTTTCGAATTTCCAAATGAAAACCATTAGAAATCTTAGGGGTTTCGTGCAAATATCGCGTCCTCGATACCTAAACTAAAAGTTAGTGGGGTTTAGATTGAAGAAAATACAGTTAAAAAATACACTTTTTTCTCAAGTCCTTCATTTTTGAGTAAAAATTCTATGAGTTTTCATTCAATTTTGCGAGTTTCGACCGCCATTTTTGGTGTTCAAACATTAATTTTTTCAATCGGTACCCCACTAACTTTCAGTTTAGATATCGAGGACGCGATATTTGCACGAAACTCTTGAGATTTCAAATGATTTCCATTTGGAAAGTCGAAAAATAAAAAAAATTTTTTTTCAAAATCACGTTTTTTTTTATAAAATCAAGTTTAACTTTTGACCTAATCATTTTTTCGAAAATCTGAGATCAGATTCTGAAAGGGCATTAAATTTTACATTAGAATTAGGTACTCGCATATTTTTTGATCCCATTTTTACCAAAAATTCAGTGGACGAATAAAGGGTTGAAAAAACGTCCTCTTGGGACTTAATGGGTTAATTGTGATTTCGTTTAATGAGTGCCGAGGCCGCTTGCGCGGCCTCTACTTACATTACTTCAGTTTCAAAACGAATTCAAGTTTAATTCAAATTTTCGATTTAGTTTTAATAATTTTGAGCTTAAGGTTTGGTTGGGGTTGCTGTGGCCGTGCAAGCGGCCTCGACATATTACTATCCTTCACCAACAAATTTGTAGTTATATTTACGTAAATTTATAAAAATTAGTGTACCAGAACACTACGATTTATGATTTACGATTGTAGACATGTGCGCGAAGCTATACAATAAAATAATTCGAGTTATTATTTGACCGATCAACAAGCATAAAAACGCAACGCGCAAGCGAGAGACAGAGACGCAGAGACACACAACGCTGCATTGTACGTTTCATAGACATGAGCGCTGACTGCCGAGTACTGCTAGTTGTGCGTGTCGCAGCAGAAGCTAGCTAGCAGTCACTCGACACTGCCTAGCGTCGACCAATCACGGCGCGAGAAGCAAACAGACGCTACTGAGACTAAAAACCTACGATTATCGCGCTCGCTCGCTCGCTCGCTCGTTTTTCACGGATTCACTAGCCTACCCAACAAGCCATAAGACGTTACACATCAAAAAGGGAAAAGCCGTGAACTGGGCGCGAACAAATAATGGCTTTAGGTGGCGCATGAAGCCTGAAGCTTGAAATTCGTAAAAACAATATTTTTATGCTTTAGTTAGAAATCTTTGCCAAATTTCTAGGCGCCGGATTAACTGATTGGGCTGAGAGTTTCAGGGCTTGTTTTCAATGTTAACAGGAGCTTCTCTGTAAAATCTTACCTCTCTAGGAGCCTTAGAAGCCAAAATATAGTCATAGAAAGGTTTAAAAACGACGTTACATTAAGGGGTTACATAGCTTTGTAATTTTCGAAAAATAGAATTCTTTTCTATTGTTCTATTTGATAGTAAATGTCTTTAAGAATATTGTGACAAAATTTCAAGTAGATTCGAGCAATATTCCCGAAGTAATAGAGAATTCAATAGAAAAAAAATGTATAGAGATTTGAATACAGCGCGCGGTCGATACGCGCGGTAAGCCTTTTTTGTAAACTTTGCTTTCTCCGTACGCATGGGGCGCGCTTTTCCCGCTGTAAACAAGGTATTTATATTTAACTTATCTATCGCTTTCTCTTTATTGCTAAAGCTATTGTTTACTAGTCAAGAGTTACAAGTGACACATAACTTCATTATAGAAGGTTTATTATATTTACGTGCTACTAAATTTTGTTGTAAGTAAATTTTTATTTTTTCGCCTACAATGAATCCACACAAGAGAAAAAGAATAAATCAAGCTTCTGGTAAAAGAAAAGATAGACCTAAGAAAAGAAGACCTTTTAATCCTAAAAAACAATTAGTAGTAACAACAAATAGTTCATTAGGTAAAAAATTTCAATAACAGCATGAAATTACAGTGCCCGAGGAGCCCGGTCTGCAGTACGCTATTATTGACTTTGGCTTGGTTTTTTCAATCTTATCTTCTTTCGTTAGATGTTCAAGAATTGTAAAAGAAGAAAATAAAGAAGAAAAATTATGTAATGGAAAGCTTGAATTTAAACAGTGTGGAAAAATCGGTCTAGGTTTTAAAATTATGGTGATTTGTGAAAAGTGTCAGCCGAGGTATAATTCATCATGTTCGAGGTTCAATAACACAGCCCTAGCAAAAAAAAAAATTTTCAAATCTACCGACCGGACCTAGTGAACTTTATGTTTTTGGGGTCACTGAATCCGAATCCGGGGTCGGTTTTTCAAGGTTGGCTCATTTTAGAGGTCATTTGAAGGTCAAATAGTGGGAAAAGGGTAAAAAATCTGAAAAAATTCATACATGGGTTTTTGAGGATGCTGAATCCAAATCCGAGGTCAGATGACCTTCAGGAGGTCACTTTCAAGGTCACTTGAAGGTCAAACTACGAGAATTCAATAAAAATATCGACATTTGCCAAAAAGGAGCAATGATTTTATCACGAAAATAGCCGAAAAATTCACACTTATGTTTTTAGGGTCGCTCATTCTAAATCAGAGGTCATTTTTTTATTTCATACCCCGGCCATAGATCAGAAACTGGCCTTTCTCAATACAACGCGATTAATATTCTTTACGCGAGTAACTTCATAACAAATTAGAAATTTGAATCAATAAAAGTAACATCTTCATGTACACAAATAAGTGATAGATTTAACCAAGACCTCGGTAGCGAAACTGGTATAGCACTCGCCGGCTATTGGCGGGGAGTTCCAGGTTCGACTCCTGGTCGAGGTTGAATTTTTTCACTTCGTGTACGATTCAAATTGCATTGTGGCTTTGATAAAATAGTCATCTTTAGATGTTTTCAACTCCACAGATTTGAAATTAGCGTAGAAAAATGTCTCGTATTTTAAATCATCTTGAAAATCATCGTCCTATCTTAGCCTTCCGTGGAAAATCAACACTCATAAAATTATGAGTTTGAATTACTGCCTAAACAGATCGTTGGAGAATTCCAAAAATCAATTGTTTGTCTATTAAGTCACCTTCAAGGTCATTTCAATGTTAAATTTATTTAATGCGATAAAATATTGGAAGAAGTTCGTGCTTAGTTTTTAAAAACAGAATTAATTTTTTAGTCTGAGACATTTAGCGAGCTTACATTCTGGGAAGGAGCTGCTTTTTTCCTTCTCAATAAATATAAAGAAGAGTTAATATTATATTATACGGTATGAATGACTACATTTTTTCTAAGCTATTTCCCCGCAGTAAAGCAAACAAAAAAATCTCTATTTTTTAACAATCAATTTTTACTTTCGTTATTATAAAATTTACCTTATTTTTGTTGACATAGCTTTAGGTAAATTTTTTATAGGACTTCTTTATATGTGAATATAATATAGGCTATTTTATTTTGCACTATAGAATTGGGTCACAAAATTTAAAAAATCCTCATCAATGGATTTTTCTTTGATTAAAACGAATGCATTTTAAAATTTTGCGAAACAATGTCTGAGAGTGTAAAAATAAATTCACTATAAGTATATCCTTATGACAAAGTAGAGGTGAGCCAGGTGGATGGGCATGGGGAGTAAATTGATAAAACGGCATATTTTTTCATATTAATGCACCGTTTTCGTTCGTGACATTGATATGGAGAAATATGCGGTTCTGTTAACTTACTTCTCATTCTGACACACCTTTTTCTCTTCTAGTCTTTACCTGCTGTCTCGATAAGTTTGATGTCAGTGACAACTGTCCGAAATGAGATGTGTAGAATGATCCGCTCATCAGCTTTTCGAGGTAACGATGCCGGTGGAAATGCACTGTCTTGCAGGGGGATTTGTATTCAGCATCCTCAAAAATACATGTATGAATTTTTTCAGATTTTTTACCCTTTTCCCATTATTTGACCTTCAAATGACCTTGAAAGGGACCTCCTGAAGGTCATCCAACCTCGAATTTGGATTCAGCATATTCAAAAACCCATGTATGAATTTTTTCAGATTTTTTACCCTTTTCCCACTATTTGACCTTCAAATGACCTCTAAAATGAGCCAACCTTGAAAAACCGACCCCTGATTCGGATTCAGCGACCCCAAAAACATTAAGTTCACTAAGTCCGGTCGGTGGATTTGAACATTTTTTTTTCTTTTGTAGGGCTGTGTAATAAATCTTACGAAATTAATCGCAGATTTATATATATTATGAGAATATTAGATTTAGGACTCGCAGGGTGTAAAAAATTTTGTAGTCTTATGGACTTGTGCAGTGGTTTTGTTAGTGAAGCTACTTATGACTTTTAAGTTAAAAATATTCTCGAGTGCTCAAAAACTGTCACCGACATAATATTTTCTTCGGCGGTTAAAGAAGAACAAAATTTAACTTTCGAGGAAAACGAAGTAGAAAAAACTACAGACCTTATAGTTTCTGTTGATGGGACGTGGAAGAAACATGGCTTTTCTTCATTATTCGGTGTATCTGCAGTATTTGGTTACTATTCAGGAAAAGTTTTAGATGTTTTAGTAAAAAGTTCTTACTGCAAGTTATGTGAATTCTGGAAAAAAAACTAGACACGGCCGAATTTGAAGAATGGAATCAAGAACATATTGAAAAAAAAAGTGTAATGCCAATCATGAAGGTCTATGTTCTATGGTCTATGGTTCTATGGTCTATGTTCTATGTTTCTATGTTCAAACGTTCTATTGATTTACATAAAGTACGTTATGCTTACTACATCGGAGACGGTGACTTCAAAACGTGTTCCACTGTTGTAAACGCTAAACCTTATGAAAAATTTGAAGTACACAAAAAAGAATGCGTTGGACATGTACAAAAGAGGAATGGGCACTCGTTTGCGCGATTTGGTCAAGAATACTGTCGAAGAACAAAAAACAAAAGATAGAAAAAAAATAATTCGAAAAAAAATTCTTGGTGGTAAAGGTAAGCTGACGGGTAAACTTATCGATAAATTGACTGTGTATTACGGTTTAGCGATAAGAAGAAACTGTGAGTCAGTAGAAAATATGCGAAATGCTATATGAGCCACATACGAGCATTACAGTTCAACGGATGAGCAACCGCATCATGAAAAATGTCCTCAGGGTTCTGAGTCTTGGTGTCCGTGGCAACGTGCTTTTGCTGAAAAATCTCTGAAGAAATTCAAGCATGATTATAAACCGTTTCCAGATGATGTTTTAGCTGCAATCAAACCAATTTATAAAGAACTAAGCTCTGACAAACTTTTAGAGCTCTGTGTAGGTGATTTCACACAGAACAACAATGAAAGCTATAATCAGCTTATTTGGAAAATCACACCAAAAATATTACCTGCTGGCTCAAAAATTGTTGAAATTGCTGCATACACTGCTGCTTGTATGTTTAATCGAGGTACAGAAGCTTTACTGGCTATTATGTATAGTATGGGAATCAAACTTGGTCGGCACAGTCACGAGTACGCAAGGAGCGAAGACGAAAAACGCGTGCTGATCGCTGAGCAAAGAGCTTCGGATACTACTCGAGAGGCTAGAATTATTCGCCGACAACATCAAAAAGATGCTTTAGAAATTGCAGGTGAAGCTAAGGAATTATACATGGACATGGAATCGAAGATTTGATGTAAGTCGCTATAATATACAATTCGAATCATTCAGATCATTCAAATCACGGTACAAAAACTTTAAACGCTGCATGATTTCTCGAGAATGAGTCGATCGATTGAGCTGAAATTTTGCACAGATCCTCTCAAGGGTACTGACTCGTGATTGATCGAAGGGATTTTCGATCGGTCAACTCGTTATTTTAAATAAAATTTAGTAGTGAAAAATGGTCAAAATTCGAAAAATGCCTAAAAATCAGGGCAAAAATGCATTCAAACTCGTGTCAATTCATCAAATTTCATTTTTTTTTCTTTTCCTTCGATCAATCACTAACCAAGGGTATAACCTTTAAAAAAAATGTCGCATTTTTGGTTTCAGATGATCCTGGCAAAATATCATCCCTACCGCAGGACTACAGGATGCTCGAAGAAAACTCATAAAAAATTAACAATTGAATGCGAGCACATCTAGGTTTATTCACAAACGCTTCTAGTCACCCTATCGGCGCTTGTTTACAAAAAATTAGTCGACAATTCGTGGCAGCCTCTTTCTTCTCGAAAAATATGTCATCGAAGGAATCTTTGTGGCCAGCTTATTATCGGGAATTACTCGCAATATACGCCGCAATTCAACATTTTCGATATCAGGTGTTTCATTTTAAAAATTTGATACATGCTTTCAAGCAAAAACATGAAAAACTCCCTTCAATTTAATTGAATCAACTCTCTTTTATTTCTGAGTTTTCTACTGACATTCAGTTGTAACAGTTTACCCTCGGGAGGCAAGTAAATTGTCCGGCGAGATATCCGTTGTCCTGTAAACGAGGAACGAAGAAAAGGTGTGCCAAAAATAATCTACGCGATCATGTAATGTATAAATAATAATTAGGCTTATTTATTAAAAAGGGCGCCAGTCACGATAGTGACGCCTAATAATATAAAATACAAGAAAGCTAAGAATTACAAATGATATGCGATAATTGTTCGCTCGGCACGAAACATTCACCCGTACAATTATAATAACGGCAAAAGGCCACCACGGCTATTTCGGTAGATACGACGGTCGTGAGTTTGGGCTAGGCGGGGACGAGACCGAGAGAGATCGAGCGTGTTGAGAATACAATAATATGGCGCATATGCAGGAGAGAATCGAGAGACTTACATTCGTTGACTCCATGGTTTATTGGTTTTTGATTGGGCCTGACGAAGACTGCAAAAATAGCGAGGGCAGACGAGAAGGCAGCCAGATGTTGATGCTCTCCAGGATGGCAGACTCACTCTCACACACGCTGGTCATCGCAGGTCCCACACGAGAGGGGTCGGTAGCGCGAAGCTATTTCACGCGAGGTCCAACACAGAGTGTTCGCTTCATCAACTCCTCGGCGGCTCGTCAGTCAGCATAGGCCTCCCTTTCCACTTGACAGGTTTTCGTCTGCTGATTAGACAGCACGCGCAAGACCCGTCTACGCACTTAGCGTTGATCACGGCTCTCTCTCTCTCTCTCTCTCTCTCTCTGCAAATTCGGCGCATATCGATAAATTGGCGCCGATCCGCACTACCATTAGGCTCGCTTATTTCCGACCTCTCTCTCGGGTGGAAGGAATTCTAGGATACAATATAAAAGGAAGGAGTACCGTCGGACCCTGTGCTGGACTACTTCCTTACACAGTATATAAAAGGTGATGATGATATTGTAGCCGATTCACACACCACGAAGATGTCACACACTTTTTAGATTTTCGAGGAGCTGACTGGGCATTGTGCCTGGCCAGGAGTTGCGTAATAAGGTTATTAACTTATAACGGGAAGTTTATCCGTAGGATTCGTGGGACGGACGAGCAGATTGGGTTCAGCTGAGGGAATAGTTGTACTTGTTCATTTTACAATAAATCGATTTATTTAATGTTAAAGCTAAGGACACACAAAATAATTACAATTGAATCAGGCAACAGCCTGCGATGGCAAGTAACGGAATGAATTAAGTTGGCTTATGCCAAAGATAGAATACGGGTGCACGACCATGATCTCGGCGAGCCGCTGCTCCGCTCAGTGTGCGAAGAGAGAGAGATTACTTTTTAAGTCGAACAGGTACTTACAATCGGCGGTCAGCCTATTGGGATGGCTCGCTTGGCACCCTCGGGTCGTAAGGCATTTGCACAATTCACCGTGACTCGAATGGTAATCTAATTTGCAATCGCGAATTTACAATTAATTAATAAGGCAAGCGTATGCCTATTAACGTGGTAAGCAGTATCACAGCCCGAAACAGTCTCCGTTCGCGGCCTGTCAATCATCGGCGCGAGCCCCGAAAATCTCTTTCTCCCCTCTCATCGCACACAAACGGCGCCGCGACTCGTCGGCCGACGACCCGTCGTGCTGAAATAAAATTACATAACATTTATAATTATTAAATTTAATAGCGATTGCCGGGAGAGAGTCTAACGAATAATATATTCGTTACAAACTATATTACTCTACACCCATTTTCTGATATTTGTGATCAGCCAGTGTGTTCATTGGCTCTGTGCAGAGACCGATTCCACTGCTCCTGACATCTCCTTACAGCGGCTCCAGGCACTCATCGTTTTTCACACCCTTATGGCGACGTTGGTAGAGCCAGGCAAACTCTGCAAGTAGGACCTAGGGTAGTATACTTGCGAGGACGCAGTGTGGGTAGTCAATGACAATACACAGACAGGTTTGTCAATGTCAGTATCTGCGTCTTCGTTGCACTACTCCACATGGATGCTCCATTCAGTAAAATAGCATCAACAAAATTTTCTCTAGTTTCCTCCTGCTACTATAGCTGAGTCCTCTAGTGATGAACATGAATCATATGAGGGTTTCTGTCACTCTAGATGCCTTCTCGCTGAATGTTTCAAGGTGTCAATCAAAGCGCAATGAGGCATCTTTATGCAAGCTCGGACAATGGATGTGGAAAAGTGAGTTGATGTAGCAGTCACCAGCTATGATTTTGATGGTTCCCATTCACTAACTTCCATTTTTGGAATAGTAGATTCTCTGACAAAGGGGAAAAATGAAACTTCTACATGCAAGTGACAATGACGCCAATACAATCATATTACGTACACTGCCGTTCAATCACTTTTGCCATTCCGAAGTAAAAAATGAGTAAACTTCAAAGTGTCATAAGTCAGTCAATAACGGTCGTATCAGGATTTTAATAATAACATTTGAAAGGTTTTTAACGCCCTTTCTAACCATATGAATTAGTATCAGGATTATTCATTTATTCACTTATTGTCGTTAACAATTAACAAGTTGAAAAAAAATTTTTTTTCTGGTCTATGCAATTTCTGCTATCAGTTTAGTAAGAAGACTTGTAGAAACATTCTGAGCCAATTCTGATCAATTTGTAGGTTTTGACAAGACCTTTAAGGAGGGGGGGGGGGGGGGGNTTTTTAATTTTTTCAATTTTTTTTTTACTAGTAAAAAAAAAAAATTTATCTCTACAATGTACATGTGAAAGAACATGACTTCGAGAGTATTTTGTGAAAATTTCATAAAAAAATTTTCATTTTTGGACCTTTGAGAGCAAATCTACGAAAAAGTCGTGAAAATTCTGGTGAGGAACGTAACTTTTCACAGAATCATCTGAAACGAGAAATGCAAAATTACTTCATTAGTTTATGAGTTTTATCAGGTACTGACGTAGAGTTTGTTGAATTATAGTGATTTTTCGAATTTGACGTAATTTTGAAGTTAAAAAAAAACGTTAAAATTGCGTCCAGACATGAAAAATCGACCTTTTTTTCGGAAAAGTTGTTATAAACAAAAAAATTTTAGGAAAAATCGAAATATCTCGACGTCAGTACCTGCTCAAAGGGTTTATAAAGAACTGTGCAAATTTTCAAAACGATCGGTTGAATACTTTTTGAGTGACATTCCTCACCGATTTGAAAAATGTCATTTCGAGGAATCGCAGTTCAAAGATACAACATTATACGTCAAGATTTTTCAAATCGGCGAGGAACGTCACTCAAAAAGGATTCAACCGATCCTTTTGAAAATTTGCACAGATCTTAATAAACCCTTTGAGCAGGTATTGACGTCGAGATATTTCGATTTTTCCGAAAATTTTTTTATTTATAACGAGTTTTCTGAACAAAATGAATTGACGTGAAATGCCACAGATGACATATAGTAATCTAATTAAAAGTTCAATATTTTCGTCAATTTTGCTCGGATTGGGCTGAAATGTTCACAGAGTACGCTTGAAAGTATAAACAATCAAATAAAACAATAAAAAAAAATCAAAATTTTTCGAGGTCAGGACCATACCCCCTGTTCCGGTCTCAACCTTATGTCTGATGTTATTTTATACGTTTCGAGCTTGTTCGTATTGTGGTGAGCGTATAGGCTCATAATTATAGTTACTTTGCGTGCGCACAGAGGGCGGAAGCTTCTGGGGCCACAGAATCATTGTTTCATCTGATGATGAAACAAGTAGTAGGTAGTAGCTATGAGCATAGGCATGTTTGCTATGCAAGCTCGAGACAAAATAATTTGTTTATATGCATTGCTATGAGCGCGCTTCGTTTTGTTGGCTGTTTTTCTTGTAGATGATCGGTAGACGGGTTACAGACTCCGAAGAGTGCAGAGTAGGGTGGAGCACTTTTTCAAAAATTTTTTGTATCTCGGGGGATCCATCGGAATCAGAAAGTTTGAGGTCTAAAATGAATTTTCCCGTAAACTAGAACTCAAAAAAATGATTTTAGATGGTGTCGATGGATTTTTGAAGTTTAAAAACGCGCTCTTAAAAAGAAGCAAAATCGGGCTATAATTCGATTTATTTCAAACTCTGTTTAGAGTGTAAAAATAATCTTAACAATACATTTTCTTATGTGCTTTTGTCTGCAGAATCGAATGCCGTCGTCAGTTTTGACCTAGGAGCACAATTTCATTCAAAAAAATACACTTTTTCGATCGTTCTTTTTCGCAAATTCCGCAAAGTTCATTTTCGAGCGAGTGGCAAATGAACAGAAAAAATCTAGAAAATTTTTTGACACTACCAAAGTTTAGGATTTTTTATGACGAATCCAATGGTATAAATTAGTATACACTTTGAAATTATTTTAATGCAGAAAAATACAACTTTATCCCAAAAAACGACATTACGAAAAATTGAAAAATCGAAAAGGGTATTAGTTTCTTCCAGAAAATGGCTAAGTAGAATCAACTATGGAAAAAATTGCATGAAACTATCTGATAGATTTTTTTCTCACCTTTCCAACGCCGGTTTCAGAAGTTAAAAATTCGCAAGATTCGCTGAGATACAGCTATTTTTGTACGATGCATTTTTTAGGCTTAAAATTCAATAATTCTGAGCTAGCTCTATTCATTAAAAAACCTGTGAAGCAGAATTTAAGCTAAAAAATGCATCGTACAAAAATAGCTGTATCTCAGCGAATCTTGCGAATTTTTAACTTCTGAAACCGGCGTTGGAAAGGTGAGAAAAAAATCTATCAGATAGTTTCATGCAATTTTTTCCATAGTTGATTCTACTTAGCCATTTCCTGGAAGAAACTAATACACTTTCCGATTTTTCAATTTTTCGTAATGTCGTTTTTTGGGATAAAGTTGTATCTTTCTGCATTAAAATAATTTCAAAGTGTATACTCATTCATATCATTGGATTTGTCATAAAAAATCCTAAACTTTGGTGGTGTCAAAAAATTTTCTAGATTTTTTCTGTTCATTTGCCACTCGCTCGAAAATGAACTATGCGGAATTAGCGAAAAAGTGTATTTTTTTGAATAAAATTGTGCTCCTAGGTCAAAACTGACTACGGCATTCGATTCTGCAGACAAAAACACATAAGAAAATGTATTGTCAAGATTATTTTTACACTCTAAACAGTGTTTGAAATAAATCGAATGATAGCCCGATTTTGCTTCTTTTCAAGAGCGCGTTTTTAAACTTCAAAAATCCATCGACACCATCTAAAATCATTTTTTTGAGTTCTAGTTTACGGGAAAATTCATTTTAGACCTCAAACTTTCTGATTCCGATGGATCCCCCGAGATACAAAAAATTTTTGAAAAAGTGGACCACCCTAGTGCAGAGCTTGTACACAAAGTTGAATAGCATAAAATAAAGTTTTTTTCTTTCATTCACTTTGTCTTGTTAATTTTGGAAGTAACCCAAACACCCCCCCCCCCCTTAAATGTGTTTAACTTAAGGGGTAACACCACTCTAGGATTTTGGAAAATTGCTAGAATTTACAAATTTTTTGTGGGGGCCACGATGAAAACTTTAATTTGAGACTTTGAGGACTAATATTACATCAATGAAGTATAAAAAAAAATTTTTTTATTAGTTTTAGTCACAAAATGGTGAAGATATCACAATTTTACAAAATAGTGATTTTTTGACCGGCGGAAAGCTTTCTCGACTTTTATGGTATCTAGAACAAAATATTAAAAAAGGTCTTGTAGTTAAATGCTTTTTCTAGGGAAGTACGTAGGATTTTAGCTCAAAATTAAAAATTGTGAGAATTGCGTGTTTCTAAAAAGAAGCTTCAAAAATTCAAGAAAATTCCCTCCGAATATTGTTTATAAAAATTAAAATAATTAACTTATCGGAAAAATCCTACGTTCTTCCCTTAGTAATCTTATTTTGAAGCTTCAGTTCAAATTTCAGCTCAATCGGTTCAATATTTTTCGAGATATCGTTCTACCAGTGCCGAAAAATGTTCTTTCAAAAAAAACGCGTTTAAAGTTTTTTTTATACGAAATTCTCAAAAATCCATTATAACTATTAAGTTGGCAAGTGAATGTTCATAGTATTGGAAAAAAATTGCAACCTCTACAGGTCGTTTTACATATTAAAAGCCACTTTTCACTCGTACAATAATTACTTACTTGAAATTTTAGCGACAGTGTTTGAATAGAAAAAATACTAAATTTATTGAAATTCGCTGATTTTGCAAAAATATGTTCGTAAAGACCCTTCCACTCAAATTGAAAACCAAGCATCTTATAACTTCGTCTCGACTATAAAACTAATTTGACATCATTCTGCACACCCCAAGAGATCTCTTTATGCAAAAAAAAAATCGTTTTTTTGAGAGTCACAAAGTGGCGTTACCCCTTAAATTTGTCCTACGTGCATTTCTCGCAAAGATAGAGTGTTTAACTGGATAGAAATAATTATTTTCATTTTTCAATTTTATTTTCATTTATACGTACATGGCTTTGTAAATAAGATTGGAAAAAATCGTATGCACAAAAATTGTTTGTTTTTGTACTTAGAATACGAATTAATAGTTATGGATCAGATTCTTATAACATTCATGGTTTTGACTTATGAAAATTTTGGAATTTCAAAAAATACTGTAGTTCAGTAAACGGCCGAATCTTCGTGAAAAATGTACGTAGGACAATTTAAGGGCTCAAAGTGGGCTTAAAATCGAAAAAATTTTTATTTCATTTTCGAGTAGGATTTTTTGTCCCCTTTTCATTGCATATTTCGAAACTTCAAAATTTTGATCATTCACTGAGATACAGCTGTTTCCGTGAGCCATTTTTGTATACTTTGCGTGTTAAATTTTTTCTTCTTTTGCGTTTTCTGGCGTTTTACTTTTTTACAAAGTGCACCTCAGTTGTCGTAACATTCAGAGCGTACCGATTGAGTTATAGCACCAGGGTCGACTCCTTCAGAACACCAATGGTTACGGTCACAGCCTCGGGCGAAGTAATCGATCTTATAGGTCACTTACAATCAGTAAATTCATGATGGAGGTCACAAAAAAAACGTAAAATTAAAAAAAAAATTGTGCTTCAGTGTTTGTGCAGGGTTACCTAAGGTTCGGATCTGCACGCCTTACTTAAGGGCTCAAAGGGGGCTTAAAAGTATAAAATCTTAAAAGTGATGGCAAAACTTTTTTCAAGATATTTGACACTTGCAACTTTTTTTCATGTTTTTTCACTCCCCAATGAACATGTTTTTACCCTAAAGTACCCAAAAAATTGAATTCATCTCTGCCAGGGCCAAATATAAGTAAAGAACTTGAATTTTTAACGCGTAAGGGATTGTCGTAAGATACAGGTTGATCAGGCGAATATTTTTTTATCTACTTAAGCTCATTTTGTTGGTAGAAACCTTGGCTATAATCGCAACCTCAGGCTAAGTGCCAGATGCACCAGGCATCATTATATAACTAAGTATCTGACTTTTATTTATCAATTTATTTTAATTTTTTTGATTTAATATATGTAAATGGGTGCAAAATCAATTATATGGGTCCAATTACTTAGCTTGAGGTTGCGTTTGTGCCCTGATGTGTCCTGAACAAGTGAGAAAAATCTGGGACCTGTAGGATAAACGGTTCACTGGTGATCTTACGACAAACAGCTTAAAATATTGAAAATTCTAACTTGTCAGAATAAGCAAAAGAAGTAATTATTCTATGATAATTCTTTAATCTTGCTTATAAGTGATAAAAGTTTACCTAGGGTGCTTACACTTTCAAAAACACTATTTCACACATATTCTGAGGTAAAAAAGGATGATAAACCATCTAATATGTCACCAATTCAATTCATTCTTGCTACATAAGCACTTAATGGAATAAACTAATTAAACACATAAAAAATATACAACTGATTATTTTGAATTTAAAATAGTTTTGTTATTAAAACAATAGAATAATACAAAGTTGAATTATTATTATTTGATATTTACATGAAATGAACTGGAATAAAAAACATAAAATATAAAGCTCACATAAGTATAGTTTTTTGATCACTTTCTTATGTATACATCATGTCATGTATACTCGTATAGCAGAATATAAAATCTGTCAACTGCATTTTCTGTCTCTCTCGCTCCACCTGTTGGTCGGCGCACTCTACCTATAAATAAATCAACACGTGTTTAACATTATTAGCATCTGAGAAGACGCACGCGTTTATTTGCATAAATTTTTACTGTGAAAGTATATACATACATTTATTTTACGTGCACGTAGGAGGCATTTCAACAGGAACGATATCAGATAAGTATTACATGTTCATAACATTAACAAATCTCATCAAACTCTGTTTACTTAGTGGCTTTCTTTTCAGGTTATCTACGCATGGAAGGCAGTTGTAAATATACACAACAAGGCATAAATGATGAAGTCTCCTGCAATGATTGAAGAGTTGACTTGTAAGTATACATATTTTCATAGCTTGGCATAACAAATTTCTTGTGTAATTATAAATAATAAATTACTTCTTGCAGTGTATCAAAACAGTGATATCAATGTCCACCGGGTATATAACTGTCATCAGATGGGCTGTGCCTTCTTTGACGCTTTGCTGTTCTTGCTTCTTTTGTCGAGTGATTGTTCTGATACTCAGAATGATAAATTCTCTTGGCATCAGCTTGGCTGGCATATTTTATGGCTGCTGCACCTGGTTCAACATCTAACTTTTTCATCAACGCTAGAAGAGATTGTTTACCATCATTGAAAGAGCCAACAGCCATATAAGCACCAATCTCCAAAATTTTTCCACCACTCCACAGCTTCTTTGGAACGTATTTCCACAATATATGATTAAACGACTCATTGGAGTTTTGTGAATTGGTTCCAATACATCTCTGAAGCAATTGTTCATCAGTTAGAGCTGTGTAAATGTCTTTGATTTCATCCATAACAACAGGTGGTAGATTATTTTGGCGATTGTGTTGAAATGTGTTCAAAGAGCCTCCAAATTTTGCTCTCTGCCAAGCACACCATGATAAAGGACCAACAGGGCAAAGTTCATGTTGTGGATCCGCATCAGTGGATCGCTTGTGCTTCAATGTGGCCCATAAGGCATTATGCATAGCTGTCACTGTTTTTTGTTCTCGAATGGCCTTAGTGTACAGTGAGGAAAGTTGGTCAATGACTTTTCCAGTTAGACGTCCTTTTCCACCAATGGGTTTATTGTCTGTAAGTAATTTTTTTCCTAACTGTTTCTTTCTGTTTCTCAATTGGGTGCCCATTCTTTTTCCAACATGGTTTATGTCCTCCTTCTTTTCCACTATGAAATTTTTACCAAATGGTTTCATCAGAGATATTTTTTTGTACACCTTACAGTCTCCGTCTCCAATATAATTCTTATAACGCACTTTTAATTTATCTTCTGCTCTCTGAAACATCTCCACTATACCATTTACTTCCATTAAACCAGAACTTCCTACATGGTTGACTGTGCATTCGTTTATATGTTCTTCAAACCATTCTTGATATTCAAATGACTCTTTGTCTTTTTTTTCCGAGGTCTGACAGGATTTGCAATAAGTATTCTTAGTAATAACATCCAGTACTTTGCCAGACCCATGACCAATGAGCATTGCTGCACCTTGCAACGAAGGGAATCCTGGTGTGCGCCATGTACCATCTCCTGATACTGTCAGATCATTGCTTTTTGTTAGCTGCACTTCTTCTTCGACTGCTCGACTCATTGATTCTTCAGCAACACTTTCAGCAGCACTCCTCATGGTTGAAACTACTGAGTCATACGTTGATTGCTCCATAGCTCTATAAAGATCTAAGAGCCCACAAAGAGTTTGTATGCCAGTTAAACCATGGCCCAGTGTTCTCATTGCTAGTATAATTCTTCTATTGACTTCTTACACATTTTTCTTAGGCCCAACTTTTTTACAAGATGAAACTTTTGAAGATTTGAGGCCCTTCTCACAGTTGACGCAAAGAGCAAATCCAAGACCACCGCCTTGACTCTCTTCAAAGGAAACTTTGCCACCACATTTACATGCTATATTTTCTGTCAGGAATGGTAAAAATAGAGATATATCTATCAGTCGATACTAAGATAATCCTGGCTCATGTGTCTCTGATGAAGTTTACAGTTTAGAAGCTGATGCAGATTGCAATTGAGATTTGGCTTCAGCAGCAGATCTTTTTTAAGCATTCTCGAAGCGAGGGGTCTCCAGTGCTTTTGTATGCTGATTACCTTTAAAGCATAATTTTCTGTTTCTGCCGGTGGAATTTTTGATATCTGGATTACTCCGAAGTCTCGTCCGTGTAGGTTCCATTGTGCGATAAACTAACACTAATACGTTTAAAAAATCTAAAGAACTGAACTAAAAAAAATCACTGATTCACTATTAACACTGGCTAAATCTATATCTAATTTGATTTTTAATTTGCACCAAAAATAAAAGTATAACTACAAGTAATTATTATCTAATTGAACCACTAAAAATTAAACTAATCGAAGATTATAAATTTATGATTTATGTTTAAAAACTAATCTAATAATATTTTGTAAAGCTAAATCTATATCTAATAACTATTAGTAACTATTATAACTATAAGTAATTATTATCTAATTTAACCACTAAATATTGAACTGATCAAAGAATTTAAAAATATAATTTACTTTAAAAAACTAATCTAATAATATTTTGTAAAGCTAAATCTATATCTAATTCTAATATACACTAAAAAGAAGTAATAATTATCGCAATCGTAGAGGCTATTAAAACTATTTTAACGATATTTTTCAGAACATCGTTTGAATTTTGGAGCCCTTGCCCTATCGTTGGGCTGGAGGTTCGATTTCACCCGTATAGTTTGAAAAAAGCGTTAGGCTAGATAAATTCGAATTGTTGTGGCTAATCGCTTCAAGGGGCAATTTTTACTCAAAGGCGTCTTCTTTTTAACTTGTTGATAATCGTTCTCTATAAGTAAAAAAAAAAATTAAAAGACATAGATCGATAGACTTTTTCCTCCTCTTTCTAATGGTGCTATTTAAAAAATTCGCAAAAATTTGTTTCATGGTGAAATATTGATATGAACGTTTCTGTTATGTTTTGAACTTGAAAAATATTTTTAAGATTTTTTAAAATAGCACCATTAGAAAAAGGAGGAAAAAATCTATCGATCTATGTCTTTAAATTTTTTTTTTTGGCGCATATTGATCGATTCCCAGCAAGCTTAAGGTCGACCGCTTTGATCGGGAAATGCTGTAATATTACGCTTGCATTTTTTACAATGCACGGCTCCATATGCAGCGAAAAAATTCGAATTTTGAAATTCTGACTAAATATTTGGAAAGCTGAGAAAATTTCCTTTTAGAATATGAAATAAAAAAATTTTCGAATTTTTTTCGAGTTTAAGCCTCATTTGAGCCCTTAACTGATAGCAGAAATAGCATAGATCAGAAAAAAAATTTTTTTTTCGACTTGTTAATTGTTAACGACAATAAGTGAATAAATGAATAATCCTGATACTGATTCATATGGTTAGAAAGGACGTTAAGAAACCTTTCAAATGGTATTATTAAAATAAAATCCTGATACGACCTTTATTGACTAAGCTATAACACTTTGAAGTTTACTCATTTTTTACTTAGGTATGGCAAAAGTGCTTGAACGGCAGTGTATATGCAGGTGTTTCATTTTTGACTCGCAAAAGATTAAGAATTTTTTTTCATTCTTGTACAAAATTTCCAAAAGATCATAGATATAATAAGAATTATAATCATTTTTAAAATCAAAGAAATCACTTATGAAATTCAACATTTGTAGCTATGAATAAAGTCTCAAATTCAGCATTTTAAAAAAAGATTTGAGCAGTTGGAAATATTTCTTAATAAATAAAAAAATTCCATTTTCTTTTATTTTTACAAAAATTATAGCCTTTCGTGAGCCATGGAAAAACGAAGACTTTTAAAATAAATAAAATAAAATTTAGCAAAACGTAATGCATATCAAAAAGATATAATCTGTTATAAAAGTATACCTACCTATAAATATCATTTTGTAAGATTTGCATTTTAATACCCCAATTGATATTTGGTAATCGCGTTTTATTTCGTAAAGTTATACTAGTATTGAGACCTTTGAGCATACCATTGCCTTGTCCCCAATAACTATGATGCTCATAAGAATAGTTCATCGATTCACTGAATTTTAAAGTTTCTCTATTTTCATTTTGAAGAGTAATTTGACCGACTTGGAATGACCACTTTTTAATAACTTTCATTTTGATAAAGTTCAATCTAACATTTTGAAGATTATATGATAGGGGTTCCATTTCTACTAAAATCTCACCATTTTTTGCTGATCTTTCTTGTCCGTTCTGTATAAAAAAACATTTTCTAATTTAAAAAATTTGTGATCATTTTGAATTTCAATAAGTATTTTATGAAAAAAAGCGATCTCACAGACCATCTATTTTTATAAACTAACTTATTAAGGTGGGAAAGGTACCTTAAAGCGACATTTATAAAAAATTAATTAACAATTGAGAAAAAAATTTCTTTGAAACAATACAGAGAAAACTGTGTTTTTTTCATTCTATTTCCAATGTTTTTCACTCTGGAATATGATAATTGAGGTCCCAGTCACCATAGAAACCTCCTTGACGAAGCAGACCCACAGCCCTGAGAGTACACCTGTGCCGTAGGATCAAGCTAGAAACGATGATTCAATCATGGTCTTAGGAGTGTCATTTTGTTCAGTAGATGTTTGGTTACAAACGCAAGCACTTTCAGATTTTTTAATTAGTTATACACAATTTGCCAGCCACATATACACATTTATTCATTAATATATATGATAAAATGACAGATTATGCTGGCAGCAGTGGCTGTTAACGCAGCACATCGCCTCAGGTCACTTGGACTGTGGAAACACGGTACGAGGCATACCAGGTTGGAGCTGCTTAACGATCCAATCCTCTGTATGAGGGGTGACCGGATGACGGCCCACATAGTTAAAGAGCCAGTATGGTAAACCATATTCCCATCAAGAAAGGACAGTTTACCAAGCACCTGGAGCTATCTGAAGCAGGGTACTACAGGCGAGCTGACGGTCGGGGCAGTTTTATGCCCCTCGGTCGGCTGGCCACGATATTCCAAATAGAGATTATGGACATTCTGGTGTGCTCATACAGAATGGCCGAACTTGCAACAGAGAACAAACGCATAAGCATTTGCTCTGCCAGTCAGGCAGCCATCAGGGAGCTGGACTCCCAGACAGTAACCTCGAAGCTGATCTGGGAGTGCAAGGAAGCCCTGAGGGCACTGGCAGCTAAAGACAAGGTCCAGATTATCAAGAAATGTCCCAGAAGGGCCTGAACCAATTATAGGGCTGGCAAGAAGCCAAATCAGGCGCACCATCATAGAGTGGACCGAAGGAAAACACAGAGAATGGTGGAGCACAGCCATGGGCTGCCGTCAAGCAAAGTTAATGTTGGGCCCTGAGCCTAACAGCGACTGGTTGCGGCAGGCTCATAACCGGGGAAGGGAATACACAAGACTCATGACATATATTATTACGGGTCATGGGCACCTAAGGTATGAAACCATGTGGCCTTGAAGGTCACAAGATCGGTCTCGTATCGAACAGCACATGCAGATGGTGCAGGGTGGACGAGGAGATGCCCCTACACCTGCTCACAGCGTGCGACGCGGCTGCCGAAAGGAGACGAAAATGGTTCGGAGACGCATTCCTGAGCCTAGAGGACATTAGAGGCACCAAGGCCAGTCGACTAATCGGCTTCTGGAAAGAGGGCTTATGGACTGACACGATGGACGTGTGTCTACGTGTATAAAAACTATGAGCCTACGTGTCGAAGGGGCAAATGCCCCTCCTCCATCTACTTATTATTATTATTATTATTATTATTATTATTATTATTATTATTATTATTATTATTATTATTATTATTATTATTATTATTACATTTTTGCTGTAATAATCATACAAGTATCGGTACTAAATAGGCTGTACCTCTCGATAAAATCAAAATTTAAAAATTCTGATTACGACACTGGGAAGTTGAGAAAAAAATCCTATTGAAAAAGTCAATAAGCAAAAAAAAATTTTTTTTGAGATCTTAGGTACTTTTCCCCCCTTAACATCTTACGATTATAAATCATTATTGCTTCTCTCATCAATTAGCTTCATAATAAGTTCCGAAAATTAATTTTTCGAGTAAGTTTTTGTGTGTTATAATTTTTTATTCAATGTGTCTATACTATTGTCTCTATGTAAGTGGACTAGGAAAAGAAATGAATAACATAGTACACATTTTTTTGATTTCCCTCTTGACTGTTCATTTATCAATGATAATTCTTATCGTACGCACTACGCGGACGGTGCTGTCTTAGTTGGTATTAGTGCATACGTGCTTATTTTTCTTGAGAAAAAAGGACAGTACTACGAGTCCATTTCAAATTTCCTTGTATAGATTGAATCCCTTTCCAAATGAAAATTGATGGATTTCCATTAGCGGCCGTTTTAAAAGTACAGTACGGTTCAGAATAACAAACATCTTCTTTTACTGACGAATAAACATAACATATTATGATCAGCTTATACGTGAAAAAGGATGAATCCAATAATGGCCTTGAATTTGACTTTGAACATAACCTAAAAACTGCAGTGGACCTGAAGTCTATTTTTAATTTTTAAGCCTATTTAATAAATTCTCTAGGTCATTTTAAAGTCGCTACAGATACAAATTTAACCCAAATTTTAGCGTACACTTATTGAAATAAAGAGAGATGAGATGTAATATTTCTATATGAACTCTTTATTGTAGGTTAATTAATGAGGTGATGATTAGAGCAGATCTTTCAATCAACTGATCTTTCTTTCGGTTTTTCTTTTCTACATCAGCCCTTAGCACTGAATGTGGTTGCGAATGTCAGACGTTAGCTACACATTTTTCGATTTTTTTCTTCATTAGATCCTTATTAATTTCTGTAGTTCCTTTCAAATGACCTTGAAAAAAAACTCAATAGACAAATTTGAACGTAAAAGTTTTGTTCAATCCTCACCGAACGCGCATACACATGTATAACTGCCAAACATGAGACAATCGCAAACGGGCGAGCGCGCGCGCGAAGTAACTTCAATTCTCAGAAATACTATATGCCGGCCGGCTCGCGTTTAGTGTAGCATACGTACGAAGCCCAGTTCGCTCATGGTTTAGATCAATAGAATGATTCGCGCACACTCCCCTCTACTTCGCAGTTGTACAGTGTATGCGTGATTCCCAGCACCAACGGGCGCTGTCGTTCGGCGGCTCTGAGCTGCACTTACAATTCGCACAGCGCACGGCGTGTAACACATTCATTCGCAACGAATACAGCGTGCAGATACGCAACCATCCACATTTTTATTCAGTTCAAATAAACAGAGGTTTTTTACATACTTTTTCTCTTAATTCTGGGTGTTTTGTTTTTTCATTTATCCATATTTTTAAATTACGAGATTTCACATGTAAATGCGAAATTCTCGACGAAACAAATTTTTTTTTTGGTCAAATCTGCAATACAAATTTGGAGTTACTACATTGTGTTAGAAAAATTTATATTTTCCCACTCTAACCTAAAATACGCAACTTTGCCGCTAATTTTAGGCTCTCGTAGGAAAAAATAGTATCTCAAACTGGTGCAGATATGGTTTTTTAACAAAACTCGTTACAGCACTCGCCTTCGGCTCGTGCTATAATCCCTCGTTTTGCTAAAAAACCATATGTGCACCCATTGAGAAATATACTATTTGTTATGTTTAAAGTCAAATCCACGGTCACTATTGAGTTCTGAGTCAAAAATACGTTGAATATATGATTTTTGAATAATTTTGAATAAAGGCAGTTCCAGTGTGTCAATTGAACACATGACTCTAGCAGCGACAGTAAAAGTGAGACTATGCCAAGGAAGTACCTCTTCTAAAAGAGCTCACAATTGCGACAGTGGACACTAGTCCAAGTGAAATGAGTAACAGTGACTTGCGGACTGCGCTGCGCAATTGTGACTCAACCTGGTCTCTTATAAGTGAACAGTTAAAGATGCAGGCAAAATTGTAATTACATGAGAAGAAATTACTCGTTGCTGAATCATAATTGTTCGTCCAAATAATGTAATTGCACGTCGTTGCCAGCTGACGACTTATTACTTATGAATATCTCGCATTATCTCACTAACCCGTAAATCAGCATGAGGTCCCTTTCCTTCTGACAGGTTTTCTTCTGCTAATCATGTTATAGCTCGCGCACTCGACTCGTTGTCTCTCGCAAGTTCGGTGCGTATCGAAATAAGGCGCCGATCCCCATCAGGCTTGTTTTTTTATGGCCTCTCTCTCTCTCTCTCTCTCTCTTTCTTTGCGCTTTTTGGAGCTGGCCATACTATCACTGACGTCCAGGAAATACGGTTAACCCACCATCTGCTCGACGTACTGAGAAAAAGCCTGATCAACCTCTAGCTACTCGTACTATGATTGTTTTTATTATTATACCTTTAGCAAAGGAAGACAGGGAGTTTATTTATTAATTACACTCACTTATTTATTAAACAAAACCTTTATTTAAATTGAATGAACACTCGAGCTTGTCTATCAAGCTTATCGAACTTTGGAACAAAATATGTTGTATTAAACTTTGGAATCAAAAGAACAAAAATGGCAGCGCGTGCGTTGCGTCGGTCGTGCGAAAACGAACTGATAGAGAGACGAGAGAGATCGCCGGCGGCTCGATCACGCTCCCTCTCTCCCTGCGCGCCGATCTCAACAATTGTGCAGTACAAGCAGACCGACACTTGAGACTACGTTTTAAAAATTAAAAGGAAATTTGGAGAATTGCTCGCCTCTGCCGTTTTGCCAGGTGCGACCGACAGTCTAAAAATGTTCGAAATGCACTCGAAATATGTGCTTGATTTACTTCAAGCAATAAAGGTAAAGAATGTGGCGAAAGAACGTGGCTACGCTTATGTTTGGGCTCGTGGTGGAATTGTCTTTGCAAAGAAATGTGATGGCAGCGACGTCATCGAACTACTGATCGAGCCGGATATAGAGAGACTTTGAGCATTTTTTGCATTTTGTACTGTGATTGCCAGTGAACAACTCTCGTTTTGTTTGTATTTGTGAAATTGATGTGAAAAAGCTTTGCCAATGTGTGTATGTGTGTGGTTTGCACCCAAATTGAATATTGCTGTGTTGTGTTCAAGTGAATTAATTAATTTTGCTCTACTCTGCCTTAACTTTTGAAAACTTTGTAAGTATCTGTATATAGTCATGCTTTTGCGATTATTATTGTGCTGATGCTTGTAATTCTGTGATGATACTTCAAAATTTAGTATCCAAGTGCTCAATGTAATGTCATTCGTATTCTGAAAATTTTTTGCATTTTGTTTGTCTACTGATGTATTTTTTGATTGTATATACTATGCTGGTTGCCATTCGGACCATGAGTCCTTGGCATTAATAAAAACGTTCAAATCAAATCTCTCTCTCTCTCTCTCTCTCTCTCTCTCTCGCAGTGGCCCTGGTCTTGCCTCATCTTGACTACGCGGCCGCTGTCTACAATGACATATCGGCCACGTCCGATCTCAAATTGCAGCGTCTTCAAAATGCGTGTGTTCGCTTTGTTTTTGCCTCCATACCAGCTCGTGAACATGTGACACCTTATCGCTTGGCCCTTGGTTGGCTATCGGTCAAAAGACGTCGCCAATACCTGCTCGTCCTGCTCGCACTCAACATACTGCGGAGCGGTGAACCTAGCCCACTTCGCAATCTCTTCAAGCTCTCCTCCGATCGTCAGGTTCGCCATTCATCGCGTAGGCAGGCACCGCTGCTATCTTACAAGACCCCTCGCACATCATTGCTTCATAACTCATTTTTCATCACAGCCTCACGAATTATCAATTCACTCCCATTTCGAATCAACCTCACCAACACATCGATTGATTATCGGGCGCTTCTCTACAATCACTTGTATTGTCTCGACAAGCGGACTGGATTACTCGCTGCCACTTCGAGAACATTGCCCCGATTTCACCTCCGCTAGTGAACGAGCTAGTTCTTTGGCCATAGAGAGAGTGCTTTGTACGACCATCGTGCAATCACTGTTCTTCACTGTTACTTGCTATCGTATTTTGACAATTCACAGCTTCTGTAACTGCTATCATACTATACTCTGCTCATTGCTGTATTTTTAATTGCAAATATTTTTAAAACATTGATATATGTATTCTATGCTCTACCTGGGCCTCATGGGGTACTACCCCGCGGTCCAAATAAATTTAAACTTCAAACTCAAACTCAAACTCTCTCTCTCTCTCTCTCTCTCTCACTCATCATTCAGCTCTCGTAAGTGACGGTTGTGTTTGTGCTTTCTTTGTGCTCGCTCTCCGTAAATTGCCGCTAATTCGAGATCTTCTT